>NC_069364.1:86687500-89087500 GCF_021730395.1 Mercenaria mercenaria | reverse complement strand
ACATATATTCCCTCTGAGTAGATGTTGCTCGGTTTAACAGGGCTAGATTAAAGCATTTAAGTAGTCAAAGACAATTGTTTTGTGCATTATCATTGGTTCGGTGCTAAGAATCTTCGCCCTGGTTCTGAAGTACCTGCTTCCTAATGACGACAGAGATGCAGGAGGGCTTCCCTTACTATTAGAAGTATGTGTTGATGCTCGAGTCATGTTACTTAGAAACATTCTTAATCCTGAAGGTCTTGTCAATGGAGCAATGGGTCGTGTCGACAGACGATAATGGATGTCTCTCTCAGATAAATGTTCTATTTGATGACCAACCAATTAGTCAGACATTAAGATTACAAGGCAATAACACTATTGGAAGTGAACGCGTTGTTCCCATTTTCCACTAAGTCTTTGTTGGGTTTGCACTATACATAAGGTTCAAGGTTTGTCTTTAGACAAAATATGTTTAGACCTAGACAATTGTATTTTTGAAAAGGGTATGGCCTATGTTTACAAAATTGTCAAGGTTATTCATACTAAAATTCAACCCAAGATTGATTCAGCCACCTGCTCGGATCCTTGAAGATTACAATAGGTTAAGGCATCTTAAATAATGTATCATATTGTTGATTTAACGAATAGAAGGGAGGTGCAGCTTGTTTAAAAATGTACAAACTCAATAGATGTTATGACAACAAAAGTGCCTTCCTAATGTAACGTTATCCGTGTTAGATAGTTCTAAGAGCTTCAGCTTATTTGGACGTCTCCGATAGTAAGTCGACATATAGTGTTTTCTTAAGGATGTAGGATCGATTTTTTTCTAACGTTAAGAATTTTTTCATACTCTGTGAGCTTGAAGAACATTAGTTTCCAAGACAAACAAGTGAATAAAAAAAAAACATAGTGCATTTGGAAACAAAATGAAACTCATCTTCTAAAATACTACAGCGATTACATTTCATTAAACGGAATACATTTTTCGTCCATCTTCCCGTTTCAACATTTAATACATGTATATGGGAAGGTTGAAATATATATGCGAAACGTTCTAATACTAATCAAGGTTAAATAAGGTTGGAATTGAAAATTTGAGATACTTCTATAAAAAGAGGCTGTGCTAGAATCATATAGTCTTCTAGACCAATTTTTTATAAACTGAACTTTAATTCCTTGTTTACCCATACTTAGGAATAGACATGTAGTTGCAATGTCTTGGGATAGCCAAGCGTCTCTTTCACTAATGGACACCAATTTTTCGGTTAGAATACATAAACTTTTCTTATTTACTTATTATCGGTTGAATGTAAAATCTTAAATCTTACAGATTGAAAAGATTGCCTACCCAGCTCACCATATATAAAATCGTTTTGCGTGGTGATGTTAGGTAAATGACACACATTGTATGTATCTATATAGGTTATTTACCCTTGCTACCGGTATGAACTATATAGGCGAGCATAAATGACATTTAGTTATGTCGTATACAGTTTATACAGATAGAAAAAATTGACCTCCTTTTAGTTTGTGAGCAGTACCATGCCTGTGACCTTTCACGTGTTGCGGGGGCATCCGTGTCTGTGACACATTTCAAGTTTATTACAGGCCGTAAGGAAAATTCGAGACCACTTTTCTTTGGAGCAACATGAATTTTACATCCAAGCTAGTTTTAGGTGTATTTTGACCTTTTGCTACCTGTTAAGGATTTTTGTGTGGACAGGATAGGAAGACTATTTGATATCCTTTCATTTAATTATTATACTTATTACATGACTGTAATTGAAGGTTAAGGTCAATTCAGACCTTTCTTGTTTTTTCTTGTTACTAGCCAGACTAGATTTTTAAACATGAAACTGTATCTCACCTCAGGCATCCCCTGTGTTTTGTTCACAGGAGATAACTCATGAGGCTATTCAAATTTTGTATAATTATGTCCCTTTTCTTCTCAAAACATTGGGTAATCAGAGCAAAGAAAGATCAGTCAGAATATATAAGCATGGAGCTAGTATAGAGATGGAGTGCGGACGAAAGCACTTCAAAGGTACACTGTGTGGCACCGCGGCTTTTAGGTGTTAATGCTTGACAATACGGAGTTTACCGAGTGAGACCTGATCAACAACCGGAGTGATCCTATACTGGGATTGGGATATTCCGGCATTTTCCGTTTACACTGAAACAATCTAACGATTCTGCACCACCTGTTGTTTTCACATAGACTTACATTATGACATTATGGCGTGACTTCCTTCCATAATACATTTTATCAACACAACTATCTTAGTTCAACCAAAATATCGCACGAAAAACATATGAATAGCGATACTTTAAGTAATTTTCGTGTGAATGAGATTACGCCCTGTTCACATCGTTGGCGTGGCGGGAGAAATGTGTTTAATAAAACTTTTTTCAATACACATAAAATGAAGCAAATTTTATCAAAATGCTTAATAATAAACTGTAAATGCAGTAAAAATCTCAATTTAAAAAAAAAAAAAAAAAAAACTTTTTAGGTTTGTTTACATGACTGACCAATCAGAACACATAGACGTTACCTCATTCTCATTCTCAATAAGTTCCCTTTACCTTTTATCTCGGCTATTTGAATAATTAGAAGTTCTATCCTACTCACCACGGTGTCGGTGTCGGAGTCGCCGTCACATCTTGGTTAGGTTTTTGCACTAGTCCACATTTTGACAAAGTCTTTTGAGATAAAACTTTCAAACTTCCAAGACTTGTTTACCATTACCATGTCCAATATTAGGCAAGAGTACACAATTTCATCAAAGATTTTGGCTGAATTATGGCCCCTTTTAACTTACAAATCTTGGTTAAGGGTTTTGACCTAGTTCATATTTTGTGTAAAGCGGTCGACATATGGCGTTGAAACTTTTAATACTTGTTTATTATAACAGTCTCCATCTGTATAATTCAACGACAATTAGTGAAGCGTGACTAATCCGTTATTCTCGGCGTTTACCACAGTATTGTTATGAGCTAAAAGTACAGACACGCCTCGATGCATAAAGTTGATCTATAGGCAAGAGTACATAACTCTGTCAGCTATTTTGGCTGAATTATGTCCCTTTTTCGACTTGTATAATTGGTACAATTTTCGTACAAGTCAGTCACTATTTGACACGTGGCTTTGAAACTTTGAACACTTGTGGTTCAGAGTTCAGATGCGTAGGAACTGAACAGCCCGAGTGATTAAATACTGAAGCTTCTGAACGATGAACCGTCGTAAATTAGACGATAAATCTCAAAAAGGCCTCGATTGTTTTCATTCTGACATGCTCATTGACATATCTTAATAAATATTATGCTGGACTTCATTTACTCGAGGAGTAATTACCGGACGTAATGCGGCACTTTGACGTCATAATTGACATCATAATGCTCTCTTACCGGTTCGCGTGTCAACCGTTGTTTATCGAAAATTATATAGAGCTTGATCTTCATTGTTTAACTGGCAATCAAATCAAGTCATGTTAGAATTAACAAATAATCAAGATCTTCGAGTGGTTTATCGTCTGATTTACCAGGATTCAGATTTCAGATGCGTAGGAATTGAACCACGAGTGCGTTAGCCCGAGTGGTTAAATACTGAAGCATCTGAACAATGAACCGTGGTAAATCAGACGATAAATCACAAGAAGGCCTTGATTGTTTTCATTCTGATATGCTCATTGAAATATTTTAATAAATATTATGCTGGACTTCATTTACCCGAGAAGTAATGTATCGGACTTCGTTCGGCAATTTGACGTCATAATTGACGTCATAATGCTCTCTTACCGGTTGTTTATCGCAGATTATATATACAGAGCTTGATTTCCTTCTTTGATTAACTGGAAATCAAATCAATTCATGTTAGAAAATAAACAATCTGCTTCGAAACTGTTCATCTTGAAATCATTCTTATTAAGGTACTTCCGCCATCTTGAATTCAGAGTGACCTTCATTTGTGGTGTGAAAATATAGTGAACCAAATTTCAAATGCCGCTGTTCCATAGCACAAAAACAGCGCAGTTTGCAAGACCTTAACTAAAAGTAGCTGTATAAAAAGTAAAACTGAAATTTGGAAATAAACAAAGCAGATATTATACCTGTAATTTTCCAAATTTTCAGTTACATTTATAAATCCTTTTCAATTACTTTATTAAAAATTCATGAATGACAAAAATTAGTTCAAAGTTTCAATTAATGCATAGGAGAATTGTCTTACTGAATAGAACTAAACTTATTACAAAAATTTTCAAATCTGACCACTGCATGTATTAAAACGAAATTTTCAGCATACATAAAAGTATTTCAGCAAACATAAAAGCAGTGCAATGTGTGAACAAGATTTTTTCTATGTATGGTGTACCAAACTGCCTAAAATTGTAAGACTAATGTGAACAAGATTTAGCAACGATCGTCTTAATGGTTGTGCAAGTTTAAGAAAGGTTTGATTTATTGTGCTGGAACTGATGTGCTTACGCGCTGCTCATCTCACGGAAAATTCGGTGGAAATGGAATTTTCGATACTTTCTGCGGTAACTGCCGAAATTAATTAACGTAACTTTCTCACACATGCGTAATTGTATATTAATAGGGGATGAAAATCCCCGAGACGGTAACGTCCGTATATAGATATTCGTCTTTGCTGTTTGCATATACTGAAATCCGCTGACTGGTTGTCTTTATGAACATCCGAGCACCCCGAATCAGTCATAGATCTAGAAACTCGTAAACCGCGCTAACATGATTATTTTACTTCTTTTTCGTAATGAGAACTGTACATGCAACTGAAAAACACTTTTAAAACAGTAAGGAAGTGTAAAGACCGTCAAATTTCTGCGTGGAGTGCAAACAAACAAAACAAATTTCTAAAAGCTAGTGCGAGAACGCTGAATGACGTCACCGGCATGGCTTCCGTAAATTTTGCAAAGTATGATATTCGCTGTAAGAGGTATGATGACACTAAATGTAAACTACAGTTTAGAGCAAAGTTTCACTTTCTTGAGCGTTGAATATTTCTTTCTAAGCGGATATATAAAAGATAAATCCCCAATGCTAGGCGGTGCCTTAATTCATATTAAATTATATAAACAATCGAAATATTTGCTTTATCACTATATATGCAAATATTTTTAGACAATCTTGAAACATTGGGCCACTGCATTTCCGCATACTGGTCCGGGACAAGTTAGATGTGTACAGTGATTCCTTATTACATGTTTCATGCGTCGTAAACTAACCAATTTTGACATTTCGATGTTTTATACAATATGAGAATTTATGCAGGATGTTTTTAAAAACAAAATGAGAATAAATCGCAGAAAAAAATGTACAGACAATTATGTTCGGAGGTAATACAACTTGTATATAATTGTAGATAACTACGAAACAAACAAAATGCAATCAATTGAAGTTTTCGCAAAAAAACCTGATGATTAAAATCAGAAATATCTCAAGAGTAACTTTTCGTATCTTGGCTCTTCGTTAAAGAATGATATTTTTCACAATTTCATAGATTTAAAACTGACAATAAATGTGTATTGCAATCCCGGCATAGAAATGGACACTGACTTTACATTACTGCGGTGTTGACAGTGGAAGCAGCGGTCCAGTACTAAGACTGTCAACGAAACCAAGGATCACGAGTTCTTAATCTGAAAATTACGAACATTGGGATCAGTGTCTAGTATACACCTGAAAATAATAGACTTGCTATTTGCCAAGTGCACACTTGTTTTCTATCGTCGTTTATATAGAGTAGACTTTGAAATATTCGTACACATGCATAATGTCATAACCATTTCTTTAATGTATGTTCCCTGAAATTTACAGATAACTGGCTCAACTGAGACACCATACTTTAAAGTAAATTCAGTTTATTCACCACGAAGTTCTAAATGCACGGGAGTCTCGTGATAGTACATGCCTTTAATTTCACATGGTTGAAGTGTAAACAAATAATTCTAACACGATCCGATTCATTTTCCTATTAAACAAAGAAGGCAGAAAACAGTGAATTATTATACAACAAATCACTGTTCTGACGTCACAATTATTACGTCATGGCGTCAAACGGCATAGCGGCGCGCTGGAAAAGAAACCGATTGAAAACGGGCAAATATTTAATCAATGTCAAGGATGTACTTAAAAATCCTTGGTAACGTGTTAGAATCGAAATAATATATCTCATTTAGTGATTTGCTCTTGAATAAATCATTGTTTGTCGTTCAGATGCGTATTATTATATCACTCGGGCTGCGCCCTCGTGATAATATTCCTTCGCATCTGAACTCCAAACAATGATTTATTCAAAGACAAATCACTGGATGAGATATATTATTTCTTAATTAAAATTGCTTCGTTTTATTTCTCACGGAAAAGATCGGACAGTTTTTGATAATGGAATAATTATAGAACATATATATGCATTTAAAGTTGAGAGTTGATTGTTTTCTACAGGAAGTAAAACTGAAGCAAGTAAGCACTTTTACTTTTTCAGCAATTTCCCTCAGGTTAGTTCTGGCTACCATTACTTAACTGACGCTATTTTTATTCTCTGATGGTCGCGTCCATTAGCAGAGATCCATAACAGCATATAAACATCTCTGAGCTGAATATTTTTAGCTACCCTCAGGTGAACTTCGACATTGTTTACAAAGAAAAATCAGTTTTGTGTCATCTTGAAATGCGTTGTTCGGCTGAAACATTTAGTTCCCGGAATAGTTTTAAAATGTTTTATTTTTGGGATTTTTGTTCTATTTATATATTCAACACAATGTGCAATATTTCCAGATTTTGAAAATGATTGAAATTGAACTTTATTAGCTCACCTAAGCAATGCTCAGGTGAGTTTTTCTGATCGCTCGATGTCCGGCGTCCGTCGTCTGT
This sequence comes from Mercenaria mercenaria, assembly GCF_021730395.1. Lineage (NCBI taxonomy): Eukaryota > Metazoa > Mollusca > Bivalvia > Venerida > Veneridae > Mercenaria > Mercenaria mercenaria. The sequence goes on along the minus strand of NC_069364.1, from coordinate 89,080,627 downwards.
CTGTCGTCTGTCTGTCATCTGTCTGTCGTCTGTCGTCCGTCAACATTTAGCTTGTGTATGCGATAGAGGCTGTATTTTTCAACTGATCTTCATGAAATTTGGTCAGAATGATTATCTTGATGAAATCTAGGCCGAGTTCGAAAATGGGTCATCTGGGTCTAAAACTAGGCCACTAGGTCAAATCAAGGAAAAACCTTGTGTATGGCGATAGAGGCTGTATTTTTCAATTGATCTTCATGAATTTTGATCAGAATGATTACCTTGATAAAATCTAGGCCAAGTTCGAAAACGGGTCATCTGGGGTCAAAAACTAGGTCACTAGGTCAAATCAAAGAAAAACCTTGTGTATGCAATAGAGGTTGTATTTTTCAACTGATCTTCATGAAATTTGGTCAGAGTGATTGCCTTGATGAAATCTAGGTCGAGTTTGAATATGGATTATCTGAGATCAAAAACTAGGTCACTAGGTCAAATTAAAGAAAAAAACTTGTGTATGCCATAGAGACTGTATTTTGCAATTGATTTTTATGAAATTTGGTCAGGATGTTTGCCTTGATGAAATCTAGATTGATTTTGAATATGGGTTATCTTGGATAAAAAACTAGGTCACTAGGTCAAATCAAAGAAAAAACTTGTGTATGTGATAGAGGTTGTATTTTTCAATTGATCTTCATGAATTTTGGTCAGAATGATTGCCTTTATGAAATCTAGGTTGAGTTTGAATATGGACCATCTGAGGTCAAAAACTAGGTCAACTGGTCAAATTAAAGGAAAACCTTGTGTATGCAATTATAGAGACTGTATTTTTCAATTGATCTTCATTAAATTTGGTCAGAATGATATCCTTGATAAAATCTAGGGCGAGTTTGTACATGGGTCTCTAGGGTCAAAAACTAGGTCACTAGTTCAAATTAAAGAAAAAGAAAAATCTTGTGTATGCGATAGAGACTGTATTTTTCAATTGATTTTTATGAAATTTGGTCAGGATGGTTGCCTTAATGAAATCTAGGTCGAGTTTGAATATGGACCATCTGAGGTCAAAAACTAGGTCACTTGGTCAAATCAAAGAAAAACCTCGTGTATGTGATAGAGGCTGTATTTTTCAATTGATCTTCATGAATTTTGGTCAGAATGATTGCCCTGATAAAATCTAGGTCGAGTTTGAACATGGGTCATCTAGGGTCAAAAACTAGGTCACTAGGTCATATCTAAGAATACGCTTGTTTAATCTCAAGAGACCATTTTTTTTTGGTCCAGTCTTAATGAAAATTGGTCAGAATATTTGTTGCCATGAAATCACTAGGTCAAACATGTTTTACACTGTTATGGTGTGTTTCTTAGGTGAGCTACCTAGGGCCATCTTGACCCTCTTGTTTTAGAAAAAGTTCCGATCTTTCATTAATATTTTGCTAGCGGATGCTTACACATTTTAAGTGAAACGGCTTTCTTGTCCAAGAGAGGTGTGTAAAGCGAAAATCTATTTTTACACATTGCGTTTATTCTTTAACTGTTAAATGTAAAGGATCGGTAACAGATAAAGAAGATCGGACAATGCAAAACTATACTAAATGGATATCACTAACCATGAATAAGGAGACATATATATTTCAGTAAGGAAATCTGAGGTAAAAGAACAATCATATATTTAATTCCCTGAGATAAACATGGCGGCGAAATATTTTAGAAAAACTGTGCACGAGTTTAGCGCATTAGAATGTTTAACGACATTTTCTTAAAAGAGTCTAACAGGGCCACACGACTGACCTCAGTGGTATTTTACTAGCTAGATGTTTATTTTACATATATACCATCATATAACAACACAGACAATACATCATTCTCTTGGATATGGAATATACTGGAATAGAGTGTTGGGTCTGAAAAACACATGTAAGCATCATAGATAAATGAATGATATCAAAGGATATCATGTTGATATCATACAGACAAAAGATATCAATATTTATAACATCTAAAACATATTTGTAATAGACCATTAATTAATTACTTAATCACATATAACATCATGTATATTAAAAATAAATACATTACAAGATAACATATAAAATACATAGTTCTTAATCTGTTAATGATAAAGAATTACTCAGCCTAATAAGGTCAATATATCTGGTAGAACTTAATTAAACATATCATATAGATCTATTAATAGAAACATAGTTTATCACATATTAAATAATCATATTCTATATTTACGTACATGTATAACATGTAGATACGCAACACAAAACATAACATGACATACCTTATGTGTAACATAAGTACCCCTCTGATTCCTACATTCTACTGATATCTGATCTTCACACACAAACACTGTTCTCTGTGCAGCAACTGTATTAACTGTGCTGTAAAGTTAAGATCCAAATATTCATGCAAGGTGTTGAAAGAGAATGGAGCGGCAGTTCGTAGATCAGCCATTACAAAAACAAGCGCCAATTCAAGAATGACAGAAGAACGCGCACAGGATGAATAAAACCGCTATTCAAGAAACAGCACTTAAACAAATCAATCTAGGCAAAGCAATAATAAACTGCAAACCAAAGAAATGAATACCTGAATCCAACAATCCAAACAATCCTTAAAACACCAAGTAAAACATTTGACAACTCCCAAAAGTACATGTCACTAGCTGTCATCAATATGTCCTGCACAGAACTACTAGTCATGTGACCACACATATCATTGGCTGAGTAACCAAGTAACAAGTCTAACAAGAAATATCTTTAAAAATGATGGTCGGCGAATTGTAATAAGGAAAGAAGTTTATGAATTTTTCATCTAACATTCATCTTTCATCTAACATTTTTCAAATTGCAAAACTAAACACCGCACTTTAACAATTTAAATGGTTCTCTTTTAATTTTTCGCAAAGGTTTCGTGGGGTTGCAATTTTGTTTCGTTTATCCTTAGACAAATAATTACAGCAGTAGTTTGATGAAGATCCATGAAGCGGTTCATGAGAAGAGGTCATTAAACGTGTTTATATTTTTAGCTAAATTGGTCCCTATATCCCCATTTGTAACAAAATAGCAGGAGACCTCACAATATTGTTACACATCGAGTTTGATAAAAATCCATTACATTTTAGTGGTTAATGCGAAGAAAGGCATATCTACTTTTAGCTATAGTGGTCCCTAATAGGGCCCAAGTTCCTATATAAATAAATTTGGAAGAGGACCTTATAATGATGCTCCAGACCAAGTATGACAAAGATCCACCAAGCTGTTCATGAGACGCTGTATAAAGGCATTTCTAGTTTTAGCTCTAGCAGCCCCTAAAAGGGGTTAAATGTCCCAGCTGAACAAAGTTGGCTGCGGGCCTAATAAAGATGCTACAAATCAAGTTTGATTAGAATACATGAGAAAAAAACAATTAAAGGATTTTTTTATTTATTATTTTTATTTATTTCTAAAATAGGCCAACTGATCCCGCTTTAACAAATGCATATTCGCTATTCATGAATCTTTGGACAATGACGTCACACCTATAAAAAGTGAAGGTCAAGCAAAACATACAAATGTAATTATTTCAATATTTCTGTTTCATAAGCAAAGTTTGACCGTAGTCATATCACATAGATAAACTGTATGCAGCGTACCTTCATTTCAGTGTAATGAGATTCAGTCATTATATAGCATATATATAATAAAACAGATTTCAACTGAGTTCAATATTTGCATACCGTACTAAAGAAAAATATTCATAAATAATAAATCAGTTAAATAATTTATAACAAATATATCAAAGCAAACAAGTACTCATTTTAATATGCAATCTGAATAAGTCACAAAAGCAAGAAACCTTTTCATATACAGACGACAATTGTAACAAGGAAAATCTTTTAAAAAATACTTCTCTACATAAAAGACTCTTATCACACCCTTATTCATGTGATACGCAGACCGTATTCAGCTCTTTCTTTAATTTGATATATGTTGGTATTTGAACAGGTTTTTATCATATTTATTAAACTTACTTATTATTTTGAGATATATCAATATTCTTGCTAAATATACTGAGCCAAAGTTAGCTTTAAAATTGTGAACAGCGTCGTTTATGATAAACGCTTTGTCTACATTTCACTCAGCGTAGCACAATCAACAGAGTGAAAGAAATTGACACTCTCGTCCAATCAGGCAGAGTGTTGCATAAATCTTCCATTTTGATAAATTATCTATAATGCGTTATCAAGTAGTTTGATTTGCAAACTGAAGTCACGTGGCATAGGTAACGAAAACGAATTTAGACGGCGTCGCCGAAAAATAATTCTAACACGACCAGCAAATAACCTACATACATGTAGAGCAAAATCTATCTCGGGTTATTCTGCAATAAACCACTCGCGTGCAATGACGTCATCCGATCCAGGTGCTTAGCACGGTCGTAAAAAGTAGTTACTATTGTTTTCTAACACTGTTGATACTAGTATGTCGTGTTAGAATCGAAATAATAAGTTCCCAAGTGTGATTTATCGTAGAATAACCCGAGTTTTTCGTTCTTATGCGAAACAATATATCACTCAGGCCTATACGGCCTTCGTGATATATTCTTACGCATAAGAACTCAAAAGTCGGGTTATTCTACGATAAACCACGTTTGGGAACTTATTATTTCTTAAATATGCATGAAAAAAATCATGAAAATGCTGAACACATTTCAATTACATTAAAGACCCCTGTCTGATTTGTCAGCTGTGCATGTTTAAAGACACTATACAGATTAAAAACAACATTTTAAATATATACCAAAATAATGTCACTGCTACATATAATATATTCAGTTTCGGTAGCGTGACGAAAATTGTTTCACATTGAAATTTATGTAAATGCTTTTTTACATAGGGAATAAATTCGTCGGGAATCGAACCCGGACCACCGCGCCAATAAAAACATTTTCCCGTCGTCGTAACCAATAGAGTTGCACATGGTGGAATTAGTGACTTATGACTTCAAAATATAGATATTTATAATCCAGACAGTTTACCTGGAGTGAAAGCGTTACAAACGCTTTTCAATTTTCATTGTAAAAAGTAGTAAAAACAGCAAATTCTCATGTGTTTCCGTAACGTGTGTGTATATAGTTTGTCAGTAATTAAGTTTTAAAGCCTTCTTAACAAATATAGCATTTATTTCCAGATATCTAAAAAAAAATTTTTAATTGTGTTGTCGAATGATCTGGAGGCCAGTCCCTTTAAAGAAAGCCTGGCTATTTTTAGATAAGCATTCACGTGGTGGATCATGGTATTGATACAGAAATTCGTACGATTGGTTTGTTACTGTCTCTGTATTACGAAGACAAATCAATGGAACAAACTATATTGCAATAAGTAAATACCCTAAATAGGTCATTTTCATGCGCTAAAGTTTTAAATGTTGTAGCTGCACTTATTTTTCAGGGTATGTAGGATCCGGATGTAATTGGCCGTTTTGCATCAAGAAGTTTACGATTTTGATTTTCCCGTCTGTAATTCCATTTTGATAAAAATTTGCTTCATAAAATATGTGTATTGTAAAAAGTTTTATCAAACAAATTTTAGTTCAGGTCTCTGATTGGAAGTTGGAGTGGACCAATGTGTCATTGCGTTGCATACGCCGGGTAGGGGGACCTGCACCTTGCCTGGAGAATAGAATCATGGTTCAATGTTGTATGCTTCGTAATTGTAATTCCTGTATTCTGCAGATTCTTTTATTTATGCATGTTTCTCTGTTTGTGTTGTGAGGAATCTGCTGATCATATGCTCCCAAATCTGGTTTGGGGAAATAATTGTTCTTTTACACTTTTTAATGGTCGCAATCTTGTGCTCCTTTTGCCTCTCAAGATCGTATTTCCTTTCTTTTTTACATTCTCATTCATCAGATGTTCGACATGATACCCGAGCCGAACCACGGTAGACCTCTGGTATGCGAGAATGCTTTTTATGGCAGGTTTTAGACCTAGGTCAAGATCAGCAGCTTTCACACAGCTTTTATTTTTTTTTTATTTTGTCTTTTATGGTGCCTAGTTATTATGCTGTTAGAACCCAGTTATTTCATTAGATAGATAATCGTGATACCGAAACATATTTTAGTGTATATGTATGTTGACAATATTATAGTAACTATCCTGAATTCATATTCCTACCTATTATTATCTAACCTATATATATATAATTGTCTTCCATGCTATGTAATATGTTGTTGCAATGCTGTTATGTTATTCATTTGCGAGTCGGCTTTAAAAGCTCTTCAGAGCTTGTGTTTTCTGTGTACTGTACCAGACTTTTATAAATAGATATTACTTGACTTGACTTGACTCCATGCCAACGATTAGCCTTACTCATTTGTCTTATCGGGATGACTTATTTTATAGTTCTCATCCCTCTAACGGAGACAGCGACCGTCAAAAGTTAGGCTATCACGCTGTCCCGAAACGTCCTATTATTTGGACTAGCCAACGATGCGAACATCGGCTCATTTCATTCTCACGAAATTACTTAAATAAAGTATCATTATTCTATTCATATGTTTTCCGTGCGATATGTTGGTAGATCTTCTAGAACTAAGCTAGTTCTTGAAAAACATGTAATTCATGTTTCGATTTATGGAAGGCCGTGCACTCCATAATGTTATGCAACGGATATGCTTATTTTCAGAAATAATTACTAACTAGTCTACCTGTTACCATTTATTAAATAATCATATTAGGTTACTTTGAGCTTATCAAAGCAGTTTTAAGTCTGGCCTAATTCACGTTCAGTCAACTGGGACTTTTCTACCTATTTTAGTATCTTTATAGTGGAAAGAGCATGCATTTCTTGCTTTTGTCCTTTTCTTCATTTTGTTTGAATTTGTAAATACAAGAAGGGCAGTTCAATAAGCTCTGATACAGCTATTTTATTCTTTGGCATTTTTGAAACTTATGTCATTTAAATGTATACAGTATAGAGATATTTTTGTATCATCCCTTTTTCAGATAATTTTATCAGTATGTTGAAGCAAAGTATGATTTTTCTAAATTTGGCGGGAATATTTTGCTATACTGAATTTTCTCCATGTAACGTTACTTTTGCCAGATCTACTGACGCTCGTGGTAACGTTTACCTGTTGTCGCCAGACTGGTCATTTCCCCCTTTATCTTTCTTTCCTCTCACTAAATTTATAATTCAGATTTTATTTTGAGTGTATTTCAGATAATTATCATTGATAAAGTACAGTAAATCATTATAAGAACAAGAAAGTATTTGTGATTTTGTGTACTCTGAACTGGTTTTCTTTTAGTGACCAAACAAAATAGATTTCAATTTAATATAATAATGAACCTGGGTTAATTTAAATCAGGAATCGTGACCTGTTTTCGTCCTTCTATCCGTCCAGAAATCTCGTTCAAGTTGATACTTGGTCAGTCCTGTTACAGTATGGGAAAACAATTGGTGCTCTCTAACCCGTTCCCGCCGGGAACCAAAATTGTCTACCCTTTACAAGATGGCGGGACTGCCTGAACAGCAATCTCGGGGAGTTTATGCCAAACAGGCCCGTTTAGAAACGCCTTTTGATAAGTTTTGTACTTTCAGTGATAAAAAGGCTTTTTGTACATTGTACAAACATATGTTGTCTAATCGAAATTTGGCTCTTCTTTCGGACAAAATAACATATTGTGATCCAAATGCCGAAGATGGAAAGTTGTTTTCTAAAGCATCTTGCCATGCATCACCGGTGTTGCAAGAACTTTATGCCTTTGAAAGCATTTTCAATGATGGAGTAAAAATGTTGAATGATATAACCAATAAGGACAGTTACATACCTGAAGATGAACACACAAAAACACTTCTATTCCCTTTGTTGGCATTTCTTTTCGATGAAGGTTAGTATCTCACTCACTTAATCAGTTAAAACAAAGAGCTATAAAAATAAATAGATTGGCAACTTGAAAGGCATATAGAGCAAATCTCGCCAACCTCCCGTGACAAAAAAACGAGATCTCGTTTACCGGAAGTGGCGCTTTCTCCACGCGCCATTTTGTATGCGAAAGCAATTATTCATCGGTAAAATAATTATCACCGTATGACCGCGCTTCTTTCGATGGCAAAAAAAAACGTGTACTTCGTGTCTTAATGGCAAAAAAAAACGTGTACTTCGTGTCTTAAGACCATTTCAAATTAAACTAATTTTGTTTTAGAAGCTAACATGTATTTTAAATGTAGTTTTAAAGGGTACAAGTTGTAACTCCATGCTCGCCGATGTTTGTTTTTAGTAAGATAACGCCGAATCACGCTCTGACACGAGCTCACGTGAGATTACAGCCAGTTGCCATTCTGTGTATTTTATACTTCTTTGGTTAAAACTACTAATGAGCATCTAATTACTGTATTTTAATTTATCGGAAGCTATTCAACGGCGATACCGGTGATACTGCCCAACTTGTTCGGGCAAATTACCCCGGAGTCATACATTCGTTAATACGAATTTCGTTTGATACCAGCACATTTCCCAGGTCCCGAAGAGTTCGTATAAAGCGAGTTTGACTGTACGTGGAATCGTGATTGGAATAGGACATTTCCATGGATAATGAAAATGGAGATATAAGTGCTATCTGTTCATGGTGCAAGGCTGCCAAACGAAACAATTCAATGGCTACTAATGGAACACCAAATCTGCAGGTACTATTATATATAGATCTAGAATTTTAAATAATTTCTCTTGCTGTTTAATTTTTTGTTATAGATCACCTACATGCAATAATCATTAAATAAGCTTTTGAAACAGAATTTCATCACTTTTCCCAAATTTGTAATGTAAAATCAACAAAGTTTTTATGTGTACATAAATGTACAAGGTGTATTTCTTACATTGTATATTAGATGCTATGTAAGAGGTTTTCAGCATATACCTGTAGTCCTGATGTCTGTCAGATGGACAGCATTTTTAATAAAGCAGAGTGTGTATTCTTTTGTCCCTGCATTCTCAGATTTTGAAGGTTATTTATTCAGTAATATGCAATATCTTTATTCCAGAGTTCCACATTCAGTAGGCATGAGATATCTAAAGACCATCTCTTCGCAGCTCAGGCAAGAGACTCCAAAAGCCAGAATATTACCGTACAGAAGGTGGTAGAAGCCACCGAACAACAAGACCGTATTGTTGAGGACGACTCTATCGAGGCACAAATCAACACCATGTTCTATGTCGCAAAACAGGGTGTTGCTATCAACCAGTATGACAAAGTAATAGAACTTCAGGTAAGGAGTTAGATTAATGCCTAAATGACTTCACGTTCAGATGCACTATATTATCATAATAATATACTGGTACAGGGCACTAGACAACTTTTGGGGACAGGTACCCATACCCTCAGGAAGAGGAATTTATCAACATTTTAAGACGAAAAGGGGAAGTTTAAGCCATGTATATGTAACTACTTTTCACACTTATTGTACCCCCCGACAACAAAGTTGTAAGGGGGTGTATACTGGTTTCAGGTTGTCTGTCTGTCTGTCCGTAGACGCAATCTTGTGCGCATCATCTCTCCTTATCCCCTTGAGAGAATTTAATGAAACTTCACACAAGTGATCAGTACCAACAGTAGTTGTGCATGGGGCATGTTAGGTTCTTTTAGAAAAAATTTTTGCAGAGCTATGGGACTTTGTTTTTTTTGTTAGTATACTATATACATAGACACAATCTTGTGCGCACCATCTCTCCTCATCCCCTTGACACAATTTAATGAAACTTCACACAAGTGATCAGTACCAACAGTAGTTGTGCATGGGGCATGTTAGGTTCTTTTAGAAAAAAAATTTGCAGAGTTATGGGACTTTGTTGTTTTTTTGTTACTATACTATATACATAGACACAATCTTGTGCGCAACATCTCTCCTCATCCCCTTGACACAATTTAATGAAACTTCACACAAGTGATCAGTAACAACAGTAGTTGTGCATGGGGCATGTTAGGTTCTTTCAGCGACAAAAATTGCAGAGTTATGGGACTTTGTTTCTTGTTAACATACTATGTACATACAGTCTGCATATGCAATCTTGTGCGTGCCTGATCTACCAAACCCTTGCACACAATTTAATGAAACTTCACACAAGTGATCAGTACCAACCCTAGTTGTGCATGGTGCATGTTACATTCTTTTAGATAAATATTCTGCATAGTTATGGGACTTTGTTTTTTGTTACATACAGTCTATATACATACAGTCCACATAATTATACAATCTTGTGTGCGTCAGATTGCAATGTACTGTGTCAGTGCATGCGGGGGGGGGGGGGGGGGGGGGGGGGGGGGGGGGTACAATCATCACCTTTAGTGATAGCTCTAGTTAATACTGTTTTCAGTCATTTCTAACTGATGTGACTATATTGCAACAGTAATCTTCCTAAGAGGCACTATATAATATTAAAAGAAAGAGTTAATATCTATTTGTGTCAAACAACCTATCATCAGGGGAATTTTCTTCTGAGAAAGGGGGAAAAAACATATTATTTTAGGAGGGGAATGGTACCCATATTCGGCCCCAAAAATGGCCAAACGAGTGCCCTGTGGTACATTATAATCTATACTCCAATGTGCAATGCATACTGGGTTAATCTGACATATCAGAATGGTAAGACTGAATTAACTGTCCGAGCCCTGCTAATAGCCATTAACATGTAAGTTTAATTGAGACATTTCGCAAGTTGCTGTAAAGGAAAGGAAAATAAAAAAGTTTGTTTCAGCAAGTGATCCATTATTGATACAGTTTCTTAGGAAGGATAGGGAAATTTAAAAAAAAATTTCAATTTTAGTTAGTCATCTAATTTTTATACATGTGTTCTGTTTTTATCTTCCAGGTGAAAAACAATTGTCCAGGTCTTCAGAACCCGAAGAAACTGTATACCAGTGAGGAAGCAAAAATGGAACTGATAGATGCGATTGATTCTACACTGGATGATTATCTCACACAGAATCTACAGCAGTCTGAGTATATAGGTCTAATTCTTGATGAAAGTACAGACATAACTGTTCATAAAAAATTAAATGTGTATGTGAAGTGTTTGTCTAGTGATAATATGCCAAAAGTTCAGTTTCTGGATTGTATCAATGTTGAAAATGGGAAAGCGGATACACTTGTAACAGCTGTGAAAGAACTTTTCACAAAAGAACATTCCTTTGGATAAAGTGGTAACCCTTGCAAGTGACGGTGCCAGTGTCAAGACTGGAAGGACGGGGTGTGTGGGTGTAAAGTTGAAGGAGCTTGCACCACTGCTGATACAGATCCACTGTGTTGCCCATCGCCTGGCGCTGGCTGCAGGGCAGGCTTGCAGAGATGTGCCTATGTTGGATGAATACCAGAGTACAGTTAAGTCAGTCTACAAACATTTCAGTTTGTCTGCTGTGAGATACAATAAATTGAGAACACTCATGTCAGTGTTAGAGGATGACAACCACAAATTCATCACACTGAAAGAACCAGCAAGCTTTCGATGGTTGTCCCTGGGGAAAGCTGTGGATGCTATCTATGAAGACCCTGGAACATGAGGCAGCTGAAGGCAATGCTGAGGCAAAAGGGTTACTGAACAAACTCAGATCTGTGAACTTTCTGCTTGTGAGGTTTTCTGAAAGATGTGCTAATGGTCATAAGTAGGCTGAGTACCCTGCTTCAAGGTGATAGTGTGGACATAGAAGTTGTTAATACACAGGTTGAATTAACACAGGCAAAGCTAAGTAAAATGAAAAGAGTGAATGGTCCTGAGCTTGATAAGACATATAAGAACATTGAAAATGGAATGTACAGAGGTGTGAAATTAACTGACAGGGAGACATTACGCATTGGGTTTCAGAATAGTGCGGGTACTTACTTAGGCAAATTGTGTGATAACCTAACTGACAGAATTGAACCAGAGTCAATGGCTACATTAAAACAACTGGACACTGTACTTAATCCTCAGAAAGTGCCGAAGGCAGTGACAGCCTTAGAGTCTTATGGAGAGAATGAACTAGAGAAACTAGTAGAAGTATATGGGGAAAGCGTTATCAATGGCAACAGAGCCCGAGACAGTTATCTTGACCTGAAAATTATTCTAAAAGACCTGAACAAAAATCTGCAGGAAGGGTGTGTACACATAATTAAAAACTATTCTGAACTCTACCCTGACTTTGCTAAATTGGCCAAAATACTGCTTGTGTCTCCTGTGACCTCAGTTGCCTGTGAGAGGCAGTTTAGTGTGCACAATCACATTAAAACTAAAGGACGCTCTAGGTTAGCTCATGAAACTGTTGTAAAGTTAATGAGAATCAAACAGGAAGGCCCCTCTGTTAAAGACTTTGACCCCACTGCAAGTGTAACAAAGCTTTGTGCAATGCGCAATAGAAGAAAGTAAATGTTTGTGACTTGGTTATATGTACAGTGCTACAATGTATAACAGATGTTATTGATGAAGCATTTTGTTTCTATATTACAATATGTTGTGTATATATGCAAAAATGATCATATTGTGAATTCTTATATTTCAGACCAAATGTTTTAATGCTATGCTCCTGATAAGTATTAAAATAAAGTATTATATTTGTTATGACATTAATGAGAATCAGATGGGAAGGTCCCTCTGTCAAAGACTTTGACACCTTTGCAAGTGGAACAAAATTTTGTGAAATGTTCAATAGAAGAATGTAAATGTTTGTGACTTGGTTACAGTGATACTATGCTGTTAATAAGTATTAAAATAAAAGTGTTACATTTTTCACCTATTCAGTCTTCAAATACCTTTTTATCTCACCTTAACAAAGTTTGGGTGAAGAATTGTGATTACTAAATGTCTGTTGTCCGTCTATACTTAATTTTAAAGTACAATAGAGGTCAGCGTTTTGACGAAACGTTTAAGTCTGTCCATCAGTCTTGTTGGGACTGCAACTTTTTCAGCTTTGGGAGTCCCAGGACTGCAGCTTGAAATTGCTAGTGAGAACCCTGTAAGATATGTTTTTTTATGAATTTTGTCGAAAATGGCTACTGGTTGCCGACCCAGATTCGGACAATTTCACAACCTTTTCATCTGTCATATTTTAATTTTTAATTCAAGATTCATGAAATGATACCTGAATCAAGTTCAGTTCTTCGGTGTCGCTAAACACAAATTTGTTTGTATATAAAAATAAACTGAACACGTCACTGAGGCCCGAAAGAGGGTACATAAATTTAACGTTTTCAGCATGTTGCAGGACCCAGAAATCGGACAGTAGGAAAATACTAATTATCATCACTTCTGTTTGGCAGAATCACGTTTAGGTTGGTTTTAATGATAAAAAGACATTTTAAGTATTGTTAACCTTGTTTACATTCAACTGTAAATATTTGATGCTGCTGAGAGTTTGAAAAATCCAGCTGGCCTACATACGACACAAAATTTTAGGTAAAACAATTTGGTTTAAACGCATTTAACTCGTGGTATTAATGGGAAAACATTGATACTTGTTTTATAACACGCAATTTTCTCGTCGGCATTTAGCAGATTGTAGATGAGTTCCCCTTGAATAATGTTGGGGCATCAAAACATGTATGCAGCTTCCCCCTGTGAGAGCTGTCACAACATTTCGTGAACAAATGTAAATATTCCATTTTTGAAAGTTTAACTTACTGATTTGCAATTATTGCAGATGATGTTGCACATAATGCAAACGTCTATGTACTTGTCAAGAAATGATCAAAAATTACGCCAAAATAAGCGTTTACGTGACTGTTTGATTTTCTGGGTCGTCCGAAATTCTGGGTCGCCAACCAGTATGTTTACGATCAAATTAAATTCATAAATAGGAAAAATTTTGATCTTGATTTTTAAAAATAACCACGTGCTCTGAACTGTAATTGCATGACGTCGTCAGTTTCTCACGAGAGACTGTGCGAGATGTTTCGGTTTGATATTGGTTAGTTAACCAAATGGGGTTTTGCCATAACTTATTTATGGACGCGACCACCAGAAAATAAAAACAGCATCAGTTAAGTTATGGTAGCCAGAACTAGATAAGAGGTTACTCTACCGAGAAGTCTAAACTGAACGACAGCCCCCTACAAACATAATTCATAGATAGAAGATTGGACTGAAAACATCAGCCATGGAAGCGCAGCTCAAGTAATGCTCACCATTTTGATTCTTAAGTGACAGGAAAATGATGTGAAGTTACCGAAGTAATAGTGTAGTAACAGGTAAATAATGACTCCCGTCTTAACCAATCAAGTCCTAGCATGATATTAAGTGCAGAACAGTATACATGGCGATAAAATACCGTCACAAATTAGATAACTTCATACTTTTTCAGATGAATTATGTTTGTAGATGGCTGTCATTTAGTTTATACTTTGCGGATTGACTGGAAAAGCGTTTGTTTATTGAAAGTATGTGGAAGTTGTAGCCGTTTTTTAGCTCACCTGTCACAAAGTGACAAGGTGAGCTTTTGTGATCGCTTTTGTGATCGCGTGGCGTCTGTCGTCCGTGCGTGCGTCCGTAAACTTTTGCTTGTGCAGGGATCGAATTTAACTTTTTTTCCAAATAGCAAATTTTTGCTAGTGCCATTTTTTTCCACTAGCAAAATGATGGGTTCCACTAGCAATTATTTAAAAGCTGTTTACGTGCTAAATTCAAGTTGTTTTGTTGTTGTTTGGTTTCATATAAAAGTTAACAGTTCGGACAGGCTTGGGACTTTCTGGTTTTGAAAGTATGATACAAACCAAAGTACTCAATGATTCTTTGGACTTTTGGCTTGACGTTGATCTTTTAAGTTTTTCTCAGGCCACAGTTGGTAGTGTTGCTAGCATTTTCGAGCTCCGCGGGCTTTTTTGCACCAAGAAACATGTTATTTCCTCTCCAGAACTTTGCAAATTACAGACGTCCAAAATGAAAACAAATATTGCCTAGACGCTTACTTACATATCCGATACATAAATTACTTTTATATAAAGCGACAAGCGTCTAGAAGCAGTCACGTGATTATCGGTAATTTAACTGCCCGAAAGGAGTTTTTAAAGAGAAAAGGACAGTTTGAGCGAATTCCCCGATTTTCGAACGTGATCGCAAAAATATTCGAGTGCCATGATTTTCTACTCGCATTTTTTTGTTCTTACTCGAATTTTGCGAGTTAGCGACCGTTAAATTCGATCCCTGTTGTGACCACTCTAGAGGTCACATTTTTCATGGGATCTTTATGAAAGTTGGTCAGAATGTTCATCTTGATGATATCTAGGTCAAGTTCGAAACTGGGTCAAGTGCGGTCCAAAACTAGGTCAGTAGGTCTAAAAATAGAAAAACATTGTGACCTCCCTAGAGGCCATATTTTTCAATGGATCTTCATGAAAATTGGTCAGACTGTTCACCTTGATGATATCTAGATCAAGTTTGAATCTGGGTCACGTGCGGTCAAAAACTAGGTCATTAGGTCTAAAAATAGAAAAACCTTGTGACCTCTCTAGAAGCCATATTTTTCAATGGATCTTCATGAAAGTTGGTCTGAATGTTCACCTTGATGATATCTAGGTCAAGTTCGAAACTGGGTCACGTGCGGTCAAAAACTAGGTCATTAGGTCAAATAATAGAAAAAACTTGTGACCTCTCTAGAGGCCATACTTTTCATGAGATCTCCATGAAAATTGGTGAGAATGTTCACCTTGATAATATCTAGGTCAAGTTCGAAACTGGGTCACGTGCCTTTAAAAACTAGGTCATTAGGTCAAATAATAGAAAAAAAAAATTATGACCTCTCTAGAGGCCATATTTTTCAAATGATCTTCATGAAAATTGGTCAGAATTTTTATCTCGATGATGTCTAGGTCAAGTTCAAAACTGGGTCACATGAGCTCTAAAACTAGATCACTATGTCAAATAATAGAAAAAACGACGTCATACTCAGTTCAAAACTGGGTCATGTGGGGACAGGTGAGCGATTCAGGACCATCATGGTCCTCTTGTTATTTATTTCGTAGGAATCGACCAGAAATTATTTTTGTAGATATTTATAGAATGGACGTCGAAAACGACTTGGATTGAAAATCGTGGTATTTTGTGAAACTTTTAATCATTTTTTTGCTATTTGAGGGATTTTAATGAAATAAAAAGTGTTATTGCTTCGTTGGATTTATGCTTTCAAGTGGCAGCCACAGAGAAAACCGTGATCTGGTCGTTTCTTGCAGCAGTGTTCTTCAGAGCTCCAGATAAGCTGCGTATTTATGCAATTAAAGTTGCAGAAAACCCAATTGAATTCATACAGCGTGCGTACTGAAACGCAATTAAAATTTCTAATACCCAATTCATTTAACCAATCACTTGCGTATCGCATTTTCCTTATAGAACGGGTACAAGACTTTAATGCTAGACAACTGACTGGTTATTCGTTACCACAGAACAGGTAACTATTTATCCGAAAAATCACAGGACCATTCAGTCAGCTGATCTGTGTTATTTGGAGGCTTTGTAAACAATTTTTACGCCGATAAAATGTAAAAGAGGTTGCAGAAAAAAACATTATTGCAGCACAAACAAGCAAATTAGTGGGATATTTTGCTGTTCAGCAAAGACAGTTATCTGTTTGTGACGATGTAGTGTCATCGATACTGAATGACATCTTATGGGAGAACGCATATTGTTGTGAACATACGTTCGGGTATTGTGGATGAATTGATCTCCGACTGCATTAAAAGTGAAAAAAAAACAAGATGGAACAAAAGTATCTCAGAAAACATTAAATGATTGGAGAAAAAATATCTTTAGTCGGACTTGGTTAATGATATATACCATGTATACTGTAAGCGTACACAATTTAATTTAATTAAGCCACAAAAAATACTCCATTGTTTGTGCAAGATTGTCGAAATACCCAATTGGTTTTAGCAAATACCCTATTCTGAAAAGGCTGGGTAATGATAGTTCAGATTTCCAATACCCATTGAATTCAGACAAAAGGTGATGGGTAAATACCCAGTTGCACCAAAAGCTTATCTGGAGTTCTGGTTCTTGTTTGTTCAGCATGATGTTTTTGTTCCGATGGGGACCTTATATCTTCTATACAAATATAGGCCTGATTAAGTAAAATATTTGATTATGTGTCTAGCACCAGTGATTACGACCAGTCACTAAAGCTAAGTTTTAGCTAAGTGACTGGTCGTAATGGTTAATCTTTGCAATTTTTTTCTGCTAATTTTCAATGAAGTTGCTTATTTCTGCCATATATGTTTCATATTTAGTTTGACCCATTGTAAAATAGAAATGCTTTCTTTATCTTAGATCAATTTAACAACATCTTTAGATTGAAAGATGAAATTCACGGTAATAAGTATATGCGAGAAAATGCTAAAATTCCCACCTCTGTTCTTTGTTTTGACAAATTTTTTGCCAAAAGTCTAAAGCTAAAACATAAATTAATTAAACAGAATAAAATTTATCCTTTCATACAATCATTTGATATAAAAACTGAATATAAGACTCACAATAATTGGTTTTATACAGTAAAGACAGCCTTAGCAGCCCCTTGCATTCAGCGGCTTTCTTTCTACAACAACCTTTTTTCTTCCTCCCGATGCATTTCACACTACTGTGAGTGAGTTGGCTTGTTTCTAGCGACTCCCTGTCTGATGCGTACAGCGACCATGATTTCTTTGCCCCGAACCACAACTTTGAACATTTATAACGACTTTCTGACCCACCCTCCCAAAGGGAGAAACCTTCTTTAGTACAAATCACGGAGTGTAGTTCCTGAATGAAAATAAAGTGAAGCAGAGTGAAAGGTCTTTTAAAATATTCCGTGTTTTGTCAGAGTGTTTAAAGGTCCTTAGTGTTTAGAGGTCCTAAATAACTGGAACATGCATTATTTACCTTAAACCAAGACCTCTCCCAGTCAGACTGAAGTTCTCCAAAAGTTGGTTACTGTAGACAGTCTTTACTGTATTGACAGACTGGACCAGTACTGTAACACATTTCACCCTATTTTACTAACCTGTGAAAAAAGCCGACAACACCCCCAAAAAGGCGAGTCACATTAAACAATTCCTTTTCTAAATAATTTATTTATATCCGGAAGTAAAAGGAGAACAAGTTAAAAGAATTGTCGATTGATTTAGGTATTTATAATAAATTTACCTCAATGTAACCTGGCAAACTAGTTTGTTTTTGGTGGAGATATAATTTTTTTCGTGTGCTAATTACAGTTTTATTCGGTTAATCAGGATGTGTTATTATACATGTACATTACCGGAAGAATGTATATATACATAGCGAATGTTATTGACATATAATATTTTCATACAAGATAGGATTAAATTGCTTAGACCTTGCAGAACATGTAAGTGTCCGTGTACTGGTAGCGTCCGCGTACTGGTCCGGGCTATCTAAAGTGTACATGGTAGTTCAGATTCATATGCATGCAGTACGGAATCACTTTACTATATATTAAGGAGGTAGGTTACCTTAATACTAGTATGTGGGCATGCACAACCGGAAGCTAACATGAGGATTTACGACAGTGTTTTCAACAAACTAAATATGTTTGTATATTTATTTTTTAAAAAACCTTCATTAACCTGTCTCTGATCTGATGCTTGTAAAAAGAATAACTGCTTTTCTGGCCTTAAGTACATGTTGTAGGTTTAACATCATAAACATGTTATGTTTGTTAACTGATGATATGCAATATCTTTAAAAAACAATAAGAAAAAAAAATGTTCCGAAAATAAAAAAAAATCGAAAAAATCTGATTCTCCAATTGAGCCGCACCATGAGAAAACAAACATAGTGCGTTTGCAACCAGCATGGATCCAGACCAGCCTGTGCATCTGCGCAGTCTGGTCAGGATCCATGCTGTTCACTTTCAAAGCCTATTGCAATTAGAGAAACCGTTGGCGAACAGCATGGATCCTGACTAGACTGCGCAAATGCGCAGGCTGGTCTGGATCCATGCTGGTCGCAAACGGCACTCTGTTGGTTTTCTCATGGTGTGGCTCATTTTTTTTTAGCTCGACTTTTCAAAGAAAAAGTAGAGCTATTGCACTCGCGTCGGCGTCGCCGTTGGTTAAAGTTTTTGATAAAGTCAAATATCTCTGTTACTATCAAAGCTATTGACTTGAAACTTAAAATAATTATTTACTGTCAAAGTCTACACCAGGAGAAACAATCCCCATAACTCTGCTTTGAATTTTGACAGAATTATGCCCCTTTTAACTTAGAAATTTTTGTTAAAGTTTTTGATAAAGTCAAATATCTCTGTTACTATCAAAGCTATTGACTTGAAACTTAAAATACTTATTTACCATCAAAGTCTACACCAGGAGAAACAATCCCCATAACGCTGATTTGAATTTTGACAGAATTATGCCCCTTTTTAACTTGGATTTTTTTTACTGGCAAAGCTCTTATTCAGAGTCAAGCACTGAGAAAAGTCGAGCGCGCTGTCTTACAGACAGCTCTTGTTTATCAACTTCTCACTTTTCCTACTTTTAATAATTATGTCCTCCTACTGCTCATTTTTTTTTAATCCTGTAAAACTAAAAATAAAAAAAAACCTCAGCCTAATTGATTTTCTTATTTTTGTTCATCAAACACAGAAATTTTACTGATGTGGGGCCATCATTCTGTGGAAATTGATCAATATGAAAGCTGTAATCAATTGAAATCCATGGCAAACTTACTGTTCTGTTCAATATCCATGGTGTATTTCAATTTTCTGTGGATTTCCATGCTAACTGCAATGGAACTACATGGATTTCCATGGCAAAGCCTTATTACCATGGCACATCTAGAGATGGGCATAGTTGTGCATGAATTGAGGAATTCTTGTTTGGACCCATTTTCATAGAGTTAATGACTTTTGATTGCCTATCACTAGCAAAGTATTGTACCAAGAAATACAAAACCTTGCACTTATATTGAGCTTGGTTTTGTTTGACCTTGACTTTTATAATACGAGAAAAATTTCCATTTTAGCTTGTTTTGCTTGTGATTACAAACATATTATAGCTAGATTTATGAAACCTTGCAATTAGTTTAATCACCATTGTTTTGTTTGACATTGACTCCAATAGTACTGGAGTTATGGCTCTTGAACTTGTGAAAAAATGGGTATTTTTTTATTGTGTTGCCTGTAACTTGAAAAGTATTATAGCTGGAGTCATAAAATCTTGCAATTATACCAAGCACCACTTTAAGTAGTTCACCCTGAATTTTGTTTGACCTTGATCCCAATTATTCCAATGTTATTGCCCTTGATAAAGGGAAAGAAGATAGTTTTCTATCAAATGACCCGGAGAAGGCATTCGTGTTTTATGGACACACTTTACTAGATGATCCAATCCTGACTTGAAAAAAGTTGATTCAAATATCACAGAATTATTGGCTGAATTGAAGTATTGATTGATTGATTGACTGATTATTGATAGACTGATGTGCCCTTTTTATATAAAAAGCAGTCTTCACGTGCTTAATTATTTATCTTCAGAGTCCCACAGATGTCTTCGAAGTCTCAGTGTTGGAGTGGAAAATGAAACACAGCTGATGATAACTCTTGGGATGCATTTTTTCTCCAAACTGGCAGTTGCAAAAGAGTTCACAATGGATAAGTGTGCAGCAAAAAAAGATTACCTTTGCATTTGTGGAAACTATGAGAAAAAGGAAATCCTTTCTCGATTTGATGACACATCAATTGGTAAGTCTTTTAGCCAAAGAAGTAATGAAACAGAAAATATTTATATATATAATTATGTATTAATTGAGCACAGTTGAATCTAAAGTACTGGTTACAATTTAAAAAAAATTATTGCACTGAATATGTACAATAAAAAATTTAATGCACTGAATAATTTATGTGTTGCTTTTAAGTTAGGAATACAATATGTAAATATTTACTAAAGCTATGTGATAAAAGAACATATACAGTCGAAACTCGGTATCTCAAACTCGCTTACCTCGAAATTCCGCTGAAGTCGAAAGTTTCAAATCCCGTCAAATTTCCTTCTTTATATATGTAATTCAACTCCGGTTACGTCAGAATTTGACTTACCGAGACTCCGGATGTGTCGAAAGGGATTTTCAGTCTCGTCAATAAAATTCAAGCGCATTGTAAAACTCTGTATGTTGAAGTGAGGAAAATATGCGATAAAATTTCACACATGTCATTGTGAATGTGGTTGGTTTTTAACACTTGTCCATGTTTGTTGCCTAACCAGTAACCCGTGATGCCGACATATGAAAGGTGCGGTGATTATCAAAATGAGATGATGTCATACTTGTTTGCATGTGCCATAATGATAATTGTTTGCTGTAAACATTAGATTTCTTTAATCAGCGGTCATTTGTTTTTGAGACGTTCTGAAAATTGCTTTTGATTTAAAATAATGAATTGATTAGTTTGAACAGTTGGGATCTTCGAAAAACTTAAAACTTTGATAAACACAGAAGTGCCAACAGCGTGGAGTATACACGACATCAAGGAAAAAGTTTTTATTAAATCTTTTCATATTGTGTCGAAACCAGAGATCAGTCTTGTTAGTTGTTGACAACTGTCCCGCGTATCCAAAGATTAATGGACTGAAATCAGTAAAGCTAACTAGTGTTTCTTTCTCTGAATTCAACCAGCGTCACGCAACCTATGGATCAAGGTGTTATAAGGAACTTAAAAGTCCATTACAGGAAACTAGTGATTACAAGAAAGATTCGCGCTTTGGATAGTGGGACTGATATGTGTATCACTGTTGTATACTTCCCTCCTCATAACTCGAATTTCGGTTATCTCGAAATAAAAAGCATGGTCCCTTGAAATTCGAGATACCGAGTTTCGACTGTACATTCATAAACTACATGCAGTTTGTGTTTTTATTTTGGATCAGGGTTATTGTTGAAAGAAAATTGAAAATATACAAAAAATTCTGCTATTTTATACCACAGCGCGAAGTGCTCAAGGTAAGCTGTTGTGACCGGTCATTGTCTGCATCGTGCATTGTCTGTCAACATTTGCCTTGTTAACACTCTAGAGGCCACATTTGTGACCCAATCTTTATGAAACTTGGTCAGAATGTTTGTCTTGATGACTTCTAAGTCAAGTTCGAATCTGGGTCAAGTGGGGTCAAAAACTAGGTCACCCGGTCAAATCAAAGGAAAAGCTTGTTAACACTCTAGAGGCCACAGTTATAACCCAGTCTTTTTGTATTGATGATCTCTAGGTCAAGTTTAAAACTGGGTCATGTGGGGTCAAAAACTAGGTCAGTAGGCCGGATCAAAGGAAAATCTTGTTAACATGCTAGAGTCCACAGTTTAAGTTTGAAACTCATGAGAATTGGTCAGAATATTTCTCTTGATGACCTCTAGGTCTGATTCGAATCTTGGTCATGTGGGGTCAAAAACTAGGTCACTTGGTCAAATCAAAGGAAGAGCTTGTTAACACTCTAACAGGCCATAGTTGTAATCAATCTTTATGAAACTAAGTCAGAATGATTGTATAGATGATCTCTAGGTCAAGTTTTAAACTGGGTTATGTAGGGTAAAAACTAGGTCAGTTGGCCAGATTAAAGGAAAATCTTGTTATCACTCTGGAGTCCACAGATTTAGTTTATAAGCTCATGAGAATTGGTTAGAATGTTTGTCTTGATGACCTCTAGGTCAAGTTCGAATCTGGGTTATTGGGGTCAAAAACTAGGTCACCCTGTCAAATGAAAGGAAAAAATTGTTAACACTCTAGAGGCCACAGTTGTGACCCAATCTTTATGAAACTTTGTCAGAATGTTTGTCTCGATGAAATCTCCAAAGAGTTCACATGGGGTCAAAAACAAGGTCACAAGGGTAAAACAAAGAAAACGAATGTTTACATTTTAGAGGCAACATTTTTGATTCAATCTTTATTTATGAAATTCAGTCAGGTTTGAGCCATCGATTCTGTGTCCGCTTTATATCTTTTGAACTAATTGACAGATTTCCTTAAAACTTATACCACATGATATGTGTTATTCAACTAGAGAACATGCAGAACTCGTGTTCCAACCTTGTGGGCGCAAGGTCAAGGTCACAGTTCAAAGTCAAAGGTTTTAGTCTTTGATTTCATGTCTACTCTATATTATCTTTTGAACCCCTTGACAGATTTTCTTGAAACTTATATACCCGATGTATTACTTAAAAAGAAGACATGCAGAACCCATCTGCGCCAGGTCAAGGTCACATTTCAGAGTCAAAGATTTGAGTTTTTGATTATGCACAAATGTGGAATTCACCACACTAACAATGTTTCAACTACACTGGCTCAAATGACAATTTGAAGATTATTTTGCCTCTGTGTCAAACTTTTATTAGGTGGGGATATAGCTGTCCTCTGACTGCCTTATTCGCATTATTTTGATTCGTTAAAAACATAGCCACCACAGTGTGGGGCTGGTTTTCGGGTATGTATTTATTGAAAACTAAAAAAATCTTCTCCAAAAGTTACCGCTGGTCTGATTTTTAAAACATTAACACATGTTCCTTGGGTGCCCCTCAACCAATTTAGTTAAAATTATTTTGATTTGTTACCAAACATGGCTGACAGGGGTGGGTGGAACTGGTTTTCCTATTATGCATATAGAGAAACCTTTAAAAATCTTCTTTTCCAAAACTTAAATGACCAAATTTGAAAAATAAATTGGTGCAAAAATTTCTTGGCTGACCGTCTACAAAGATACTTCAGATTTTCAGATTTGTTCAAAAACATGGCTACCCAGGGGTGGGCTGAATTTGGAGTGACTGAATCTTTGGGTGACCCTCTATGAATACAGTGAAAAAGCTTTTTCATTGAATTCTATGTATTCAGGTGAGTGACTCGGGGCCCTAATTTTGTTTATGCTACACATTGGGGAAGCATATACCAGTAGCTGCTGAAGCATCTGTCTGTCCCACATTCTTGTCCTCTCTTTTTCTCATCACCAACTTGTAAAATGGACATGCACAGACTGTGGTGTGTTCTGGTTTGCTGAGTTTTGACAGATTTATATATACAACACTTTGTGTCCGTGCTATTTATCAGCAACCTCTGGTCAGATTTTAGCAAAACATTTATGAGAATCTAACTACCAAGTGGACATGCGCATATTGTCCTGGTTCGCTGATATATGCCAGATTTATGCCCCTTTGAAGTTTAGCATTATGGCTATATATATATATTATACACAACTTCGTGTCTCAGACTCTGCGCCATTTGTCAGCCACCACTGATCAGATTTCAATGAAATTTTATTGAAAGTCTTACTACCAAGTCAGCATGTGCATATTGTTGACATGTTTCAGTTTGCTGATTTTTTACGGATTTATGTGAGGTTTATAGGTAGATAGCAATGAGGAGATTATTTTTTTTATTTTGACCAAAATTGTGGTTGCTATGGCAACAGAAATAGTGAAAAAGTACCATAATCTGGATCAGACAGTTTTCAGGCTAGCTTTATGAAACTTGTATTTTATAGATAGAAGGTAATTAAAGGGTCATATCTTAAAACAGAATTTGGGACTTTTGTATTGCCTGCAGTTCTTCTGTTACTTGCTAATTTTAAAATAATACATACAAAAAATAAAATTTTAATGTCAGTTACAGCTGATACAGACCTCTCCATGCAATATGTGTATACATTTAACAGTGTACTGCAGTAGATTGAAATACTGGTATACTGGAGCAGCCCTACCCATCAATATTCTACACACCCAATGGCTTTCAGAATGGTCACCTGCAAGAATATCTTACCTTCTTATTTCAGGTCATGGTAAAGTATGGCATGGAAATGTGGACATAATGCTAGAGAGCTGTGACATTGGTGTGCATTGTAGCCCAATAGAAGAGATGAGCCCAGGAGGAATAACAACTGTTGAAGTGAAATTTTGTGACCTGAATTCATTCATTGTCAGAGATCATATGCTGGCCCAAACAATTACATTTTCTTTTTTGCAACAGCAGCGACATCCAGCGTTTAAACATTCCTTGATTCCGAGCATTTTAGCCTCTAATAAATCTGTTCAATTCTTTTTTTATGATTCCAAGAATGACATTTTACTTGAAAGTGCAGAATTCGACTTTTTTGATTATGATGGCAGTACTCATATACTGAACTATCAAGCTGTAATCGCGACCTGGTTGGTTGTAAACTATAGATATCTCAGTTCAGGACCTACAGAAAGTATACTTAATGCTCCAAAAGCAGAGTTCCCAGAGTTTGCTGGAGATGCACTGGATATTTACAAGTCCGAATTAAAATATCGAAGTGTGTCTGAAACTGTAGAAGAAAAAGAATTACCAAGTCGTGTAAGGTGGAAAATAAGTCGAGGATTTTATGATGAGCTCCCTCTTAAAATGGAATAAAACATTCTTTCATGTTGATTAGGTTAAAGACATCACTCGCACATATAATGTTGTTAACCTCTTCTCTTACATCATTGGTAGAAAACTTTTACTAGGTATACTAAATATAACTATATTAAGATGTCTGGGTAAACTTTTCACTTCAGTTCTAAATAATTGGTTAACAAATTTCACTGGGGATAACATTTGGTTAAAGTGCCTAACACTTTAAGTTTTGCATACAAGTACATAATGCTCTACATCTCATTTATTATCAGAACAATTGCATTAAAACATGAAACACTTGTTACAATGTAACCATCATTAGTAAACTCTACTTTTCAAGTGTTTTAACTCTAAGATGATTTTGTAAGGAGTTGTGTCCCTTTGTACTTTTATATTGTGTGTGCATGCAAGTACATATTGCACTATATCTCATTTACTATCTAAGCTATTGCATTGAAACTTGAAACACTTGCTCTAGTTTTCAAGTGCCGTTTCTCTAGGTTAGCGCACCCTGGCATTGGCGTCACACTTGGGTTAAAGTTTTGTGTGCAAGCACAAAATGCACTATATAAACTTTGCCTTGAAACTTGAAACACTGGCTTATCATCTTTGTCAACTACACTAATCAAGGGCCGTTACTCTAGGCTCTAGTGTGATTTTGTCAGTAGTTTTGGTCATTTTTGTTAGCTCGACTATACGAAGTATAAGGAGAGCAGTCCTACTCGCCCCGGCGCCGGCATCGGCGTCTTTCCGCGTCCCCACCTTGGTTAAAGTTTTGGTGCACTTTCTCTTTTTTCAACTTACCTCTGTAATTACTTGATGGATTTGATTCAAACTTGAAATACTTATTCCTCATCTTCATCCACATCATCTGACATAAGGGCCATAACTCTGGTACCAATATTTCATGAATTATCCCCCCTTTTCACTTAGATTTTCAGGTTAAAGTTTTGATGCATTTTCACTCTATCTCTGTTATTACTGAATGGATTTGCTTCAGACTTAAAATAGTTGTTCAACATCATCACCCACATCATATGACACAAGGTGCATAACTCTGGCACCATTTTTTCATGAATCATTCCCCCTTTTTACTTAGAATTTCAGATTAAAGTTTTGGTGCACTTTCACTCTATCTCTGTTATTACTGAATTGATCTGATTCAAACTTAAAATAGTTGTTCAACATCATCACCCACATCATATGACACAAGGTGCATAACTCTGGCACCACTTTTTTCATGAATTATTCCCCCTTTTTACTTAGAATTTCAGGTTAAAGTTTTGGTGCACTTTCACTCTACCTTTGTTATTACTGAATGGATTTGATTCAAACTTAAAATAGTTGTTCAGCATCATCACCCACATCATATGACACAAGATGCATAACTCTGGCACAATTTTTCATGAATTATTCCCCTTTTTACTTAGAATTTTAGGTTAAAGTTTTATGCACTTTCACTCTATCTCTGTTATTACTGAATGGATCTGATTCAAACTTAAACAATTGTTCAACATCATTACCCTTATCATATGACACAAGGTGCATAACTCTGGGACCAATTTTTCATGAATTATTTCCCCTTTTTACTTAGAATTTTAGGTTAAAGTTTTGATGCACTTTCACTCTGTCTCTGTTATTACTGAATGGATTTGATTCAAACTTAAAATAGTTGTTCAACATCATCACCCACACTGTATGACACAAGCTGCATAACTCTGGCACCAATATTTAATGAATTATGCCCCTTTTTGCTTAGGATATACTTATATAGTGTTTTATACATTTTATCTTTACCTCTCATTACTTTAAGTTGATATTTTTGACATAGACTCGGGCTATTGTGCAATATCTTCATCCACAATTGGTGTCATTAAACACTCCAGTGACAGCTCTAGTTTCCTCAGATGTACCCAGTTTCACTATCCAGCATCGAAATAGTCGAGCGCGCTGTCTCCTGTGACAACTCTTGTTTATTTTAAAGTTAGTTTTGTGTGCAAATACATATTGCACAATATCTCATTTACTATCGAAGCTTTTGCATTGAAATGCTTCTGAACAATTATTTGTCAACTCTACTAGTCAAATGATCTAAATGAAGGATGATTCTGTCAGGAGTTGTGACCCTTTGAACCCTGTTATTTTTGGTTAAAGTTTTGCATGCAAGTACACATTGCACTTAATCTCATTAAATTTTACTATCAAAGCTATTGCATTGAAACTTCTGTGCATTTTCATATGTCATTTGTGCAGTCTGATCAAGATCTGCACTGTTCGCCATTCAGTCAGTATCTTTTGGTTAAGCACTCCTTTTCACAGTTAATGGTACTGTCCAAATTGAAAGATGGATAAGTTTGTTATAGAAATTTAGCATGGTAAGGGTTAATATTTATCTTCTATGTCAAGTATAAATAGTCCAGCACGCCATCTTACTGACAGCTCTTGTTGTAAGGAGTTACGTCCCTTTGAACTTGGACATCTTCAGTTAAAGTTTTATGTGCCAGTGAATATTGCACTATATCTTACAGCTGTTGCATTGAAACTTGAAACACTTGCTTACCATCATTAGTGGTATTTACTATTCAAGTGCCACAACTCTAGCAAGATTTTATTAAGAGTTATGGCCTTTTGCATATAGACAGTTTTGGTAAAAGTTCTGCTTTCAAGTAAATGTACATATTACACTTCATCTAAAGCTATTGCATAAGAACTTGATCCACTTCTTTACTTTTGTTAAATTATCTCTACTTTTCAAGTGCTATAGCTATAGGATGATTTTGTAAGGAGTTATGGCCCCTTGTATTTCTACAAATTTCTCAGTTTAAAGGTTTTGTATGTATGTACATATTTCACTATGTCTTGTTTATTATGATTGCTTAAAGTCCTAACTAAATGTTTATATCCCGTGTTATTACTCAAGCACACTGTCTTAACTGACAGCTCTCATTTATAAATGGGAATGGGACAATCCCAGGATTTTCCTATTAACAGGAAAAAACAGGACATCTGAGAATGCATTCTGCTATCCTGAAAATCCCAGTAATGTCCTGAGATTTCCTGAAGACAGGACATAAAAGTATAATATTGACCTGTTCTCAGGAAATCCCAGGAATTCTTGAAGTCAGGATATCCCAGGACAGTTGTCCTGTCTTCAGGAAATCCCAGGAATTCCTGATGTCAGGAAATTACAGGACAATTGTCCTGTCTTCAGGAATTCCTGATGACAGGAAATCTCAGGACAATTGTCCTGTCTTCAGGAAACCCCAGAACATGTAATTGAATACCTTGTAAACATGATTTGAAATTCTCTTTGGCGGGAGATACAGTTAACAAATTGACTGTTAAAGTTCAATAGTATTTTTACAGTAAGAATATAAGGATTATCCTTTCCTAATATTAAAAAATATTTTGTAGTTAAAAAGCATACATCATGTACATTGAAACAATACAACCTGTCATAGCAGAAATAGTAATTTCTTGGCACATCTTAAATCAGCTCAAATATGTGTACTCATGGCACCAAAAAAAAATAGGTGAAAGTACTACTATTTAGTCTAGAATCATCAAATCACAAGCTTCATACTGAGCAAAAAGCTCTTATCATTCTATGATCTGTTCACTAGAGTGAAACTGTCTTTGATCAAACATGTACAGATTACCTAAACTGTAGTAAAACATTTCACTATTTAATGCTCTGATGGTTTTTAGCTCGACTATTCGAAGAATAAGTAGAGCTATCCTACTCACCACTGCGTCGGCGTCGGTGTCAGCGTCGGCGTCACACCTTGGTTAAGTTTTTCGTACCAGTCCACATTTTGACAAAGTCTTTTGAGATAAAGCTTTGAAACTTTCAACACTTGTTTACCATCATCATGGCCAATTATAAGCAAGAGCACATAACTCCATCAAGGATTTTGGCTGAATTATGGCCCCTTTTGACTTAGAAATCATGGTTAAGTTTTTCGTACCAGTTCATATTTTGACAAAGTCTTTTAAGATAAAGCTTTGAAACTTTCAATACTTGTTAACCATCATCATGGCCAGTTATAGGCAAGAGCACATAACT
Source organism: Mercenaria mercenaria (assembly GCF_021730395.1). Taxonomy (NCBI): domain Eukaryota; kingdom Metazoa; phylum Mollusca; class Bivalvia; order Venerida; family Veneridae; genus Mercenaria; species Mercenaria mercenaria. The sequence continues at coordinate 89,051,262 of NC_069364.1, read as the reverse complement.
CCATCAAGGATTTTGGCTGAATTATGGCCCCTTTTGACTTAGAAATCATGGTTAAGTTTTTCGTACCAGTTCATATTTTGACAAAGTCTTTTAAGATAAAGCTTTGACACTTTCAACACTTATTTACCATCACCATGGCCAGTTACAGGCAAGAGTACATAACTCCATCAGGGATTTTGGCTGAATTATGGCCCCTTTCGACTTAGAAATCTTGGTTAATATTTCGTACCAGTTCATATTTTGACCAAGTCTTTTGAGATAAAGCTTTGAAACTTTCAACACCTGTTTACCATCACCATGTCCAGTTATAGGCAAGAGTACATAACACCATCAAGGATTTTGGCTGAATTGTGGCCCCTTTTGACTCAGAAATCTTGGTTAAGTTTTTCGTACCAGTTTATATTTTTAGCTCACCTGAGCAATGCTCAGGTGAGTTTTTCTGATCGCTCGATGTCCGGCGTCTGTCGTCTGTCGTCTGTCGTCTGTCAACATTTAGCTTGTGTATGCGATAGAGGCTGTATTTTTCAATTAATCTTCATGAATATTGGTCAGAATGATAACCTTGATAAAATCTAGGCGAGTTCGAAAATGGGTCATCTCGGGTCAAAAACTAGGTCACTAGGTCAAATCAAAGAAAAACCTTGTGTATGCGATAGAGGCTGTATTTTTCATTTAATCTTCATGAGTATTGGTCAGAATGATAACTTTGATGAAATCTAGGCCGAGTTCGAAAATGGGTCATCTCGGGTCAAAAACTAGGTCACTAGGTCAAATCAAAGAAAAACCTTGTGTATGCGATAGAGGCGGTATTTTTCAATTAATCTTCATGAATATTGGTCAGAATGAAAACCTTGATGAAATCTAAGCCGAGTTCGAAAATGGGTCATCTCGGGTCAAAAACTAGGTCACTAGGTCAAATCAAAGAAAAACCTTGTGTGTGCGATAGAGGCTGTATTTTTCAATTCTTCTTCATGAATATTGGTCAGAATGATAACCTTGATGAAATCTAGGCCGAGTTCGAAAATGGATCATCTCGGGTCAAAAACTAGGTCACTAGATCAAATCAAAGAAAAACCTTGTGTATGCGATAGAGGCTGTATTTTTCAATTCTTCTTCATGAATTTTGGTCAGAATGATTGCCTTGATGAAATCTAGGCCGAGTTCGAAAATGGGTCATATCAATTCAAAAACTAGGTCACTAGGTCAAATCAAAGAAAAACCTTGTGTATGCGATAGAGGCGGTATTTTTCAATTGATCTTCATGAATTTTGGTCAGAATGATTACCTTGATGAAATCTAGGCCGAGTTCGAAAATGGGTCATCTGGGTTCAAAAACTAGGTCACTAGGTCATATCACGTAAAAACCTTGTGTATGCGATAGAGGCTGTATTTTTCAATTGATCTTCATGAATTTTGGTCAGAATGATTACCTTGATGAAATTTAGACCAAGTTCGAAAATGGGTCATCTGGGGTCAAAAACTAGGTCACTAGGTCAAATCAAAGAAAAACCTTGTGTATGCAATAGAGGCTGTATTTTTCAACTGATCTTCATGAAATTTAGCCAGAATGATTACCTTGATAAAATCTAGGCCGAGTTCGAAAATGGGTCATCTGGGGTCAAAAACTAGGTCACTAGGTCAAATCGAAGAAAAACATTGTGTATGCAATAGAGGATGTATTTTTCAATTGATCTTCATGAAATTTGGTCAGAGTGATTGCCTTGATGAAATGTAGGTCGATTTTGAATATTTGTTATCTGAGGTCAAAAACTAGGTCACTAGGTCAAATTAAAGAAAAATCTTGTGTATGCGATAGAGACTGTTTTTTTCAATTGATTTTTATGAAATTTGGTCAGGTTGATTGCCTTAATGAAATCTAGGTCGAAATTGAATATGGGTCATCTAGGGTCAAAAACTAGGTCATATCTAAGAAAATGCTTTTTTTATCGCAAGAGACCAATTTTTTGGTCCAATCTTAATGAAAATTGGTCAGAATATTTGTTTCCATGAAATCACTAGGTCAAACATGTTTTACACTGTTATGGAGTGTTTCTTAGGTGAGCGACCTAGGGCCATCTTGGCCCTCTTGTTTGTAAAGTGTTTGACATATGGCTTTGAAACTTTTATCACTTGTTTAGTATAATAGTCTCTATCTGTAGGAAAGAGAAAATAACTCTGTCATCTATTTTGGCTGAATTATGGCCCTTTTTGGACTTTGAAATTGGTTCTGTTTTCATACAAGTCCATGTTTTGTCAAAACTATTTGACATATGGCTTTTAAACTTTGAACACTTGTTTATCATTATGATTTCCATCTGTAGGCAAGAGTACATAACTATTTTGACTGAATTATGGCCCTTTTTGGACTTTGAAATTGCCTCATATATTGCCATTTAGTGCAAGACTTATCGAAATCATAGTAATACAGGAACATTGTTTGTCTAATCTATTTATTTCTTTTGTCTGAATATCCGTGGAAATATTTTGACCCCATTCTTCAATCAATTCTTCGAATAGTCGAGCGCGCTGTCATCAGACAGCTCTTGTTAAGAAAACTACTTTTCTAAATAACTTATTGTTTTGTAAAATCATTAAATGAAGGAGTACATTTAGTATTATTTCTGAAAGTATTTACAGAAATAATTTGCTAACTTACCACAAGTTTATAGAATATATTCCTGCTACACCAACAACACCACAGCACAAGTGCTTAATGATACAGTTTCTACCAAAACATGGGTCTTCAACACCAGAGTGTAATTAACTTATTACACCATTACAAGATCATGTTTCAAATTAATTACCATCTTTCAATCTGTATCTTTTAGAAAATGTCCTGTCTTTTTCCTGTGAACAAGACAATTTTTCTTTCAAGAGTCCTGTCTTTTAGTGTTAAAGTCCTGTCTTCAGGACTTTCTTGCAGCCTTGCTAAAAGAATCCCAGGATAATTCTGGGATTTCCTGAGAACAGGAAAATATTTCTGCATGGTTATACCCCCATAAACAAAATTTACTGGGGGTATACTGGTGTCACCACGTCCGTCTGTCCAGTTGTCTGTCGGCCAGGCCAAAACTCAGTCATTGATTGGTGATTTTATAATAACTTAGCTTAATTGTTCTCTATCATGAGATAGTGTGTCGCGGGGAAACTCTGGTCCCTTGAAGGTCAAAAATGGGTGTTGTAGAGCTTGTACAGACCATAACTCAGTCAATCTCTGAGGGATTTTAAAATTACTTGGCATCATTATTAACCAGCATGAGACAGTGTGTCGCACGCCAGAACGAGGTACCTAGCTTAAAGGTCAAGGTCACATATAGTGCTTAAAGGTAAAAAATGGGTATTGTAGAGCTTTTCCTGATCATAACTCAAGTCATTTATTGAGGGATTTTAAAATATCTTGGTGTAATTGTTAACCATTATGAGGTGGTTTGTTGCAAGCAAGACCCAGTGTCCTAGCTTAAAGGTCAAGGGCACACTCAGTGCTTAAAGGTAAAAAATGGATGTTATAGAACTTGTCAAGACCATAACTTGATCATTCATTGAAGGATTTTATATTAACTTGGCGCAGTTGTTAACTCTGATGAGACAGTGTGTCATGTGCAAGACCAAGGTTCCTAGCTGTCAAGGTCACACTTAGATTTCAAATGTGAAAAATGGGTGTAATGAGTTTGTCGGCACAGTAACTTGGTCATTCACTGCACTTCAGTTAATAACTGTCCAGGCTGTAGACAAACATATAAACATGATAAATATCCAAAGTTAAGATGTGTTGTATAAATTCAAATATCTAATAGTATGTTCTATTTCTTATTAATAAAGTACAGGTTGAAAATGATGTATAATCTTGCTTTTGACAAATTTAGAAATATAAATTTACTATGACTTATAAAAGATAAAAGGTAAGGATAGATTTCCCGGAAGTACAGAGCACCCAAAACACAGCCATAGAGCCATGCATTGCAAAGACGGCCCACAACAAAAAGTAGCTTTAACAAAAATATATTGTGGATGGGTTGCTTCAAAAGTCCAACAACAAGAACATTTTAATTATATGCAAAAGACAGAAAAAGGCTGGGGTGGTGGGGTGGTTGGTTAAAGGGGTAGATAAAAGGGTAGGGTGTTGCTATTGTCTGACTGGTCCAACTTTAATATCATTTGAAGATGATAAATACAGTTATACAAGGTTTAACATTGGTAATTGTCTCTAATTTTTATAAATGCTAAAGTTGTCTTCAGTATGTCTAGCAAAGTTCTGTTTATTCATTTTTCTTAATAAAAAATGTCTTGTCCATAGATACATAAAGTATTCCATTTAAGCTGAACTTGTTTGTATTTTGCAGACATTTCCATTAGATATACTGTTCAAACTCTCTAAAGGTATGCAACTGATTCTGTAGGTTAATGTTTTAGCATATGACTTGAAAATGGGACCTATACAGGTGCTTTTGGTTAACGTTCATATATTTGTGCAAAAATACAAGAAAAGCAAGAGAAATTATATCGTCATTCAATCGGGATTGGTTCAAGATTACATTTGTCCATTGGGTACATAGACATAGAAAGTGTGTAGCCATAGGTGATGACTACGTCGAGAAAGTCAACCGCACTCTGCAATTTGACGTTTAGGTGATGTTAATGTTGACGTCGGCGTGCTTCAAGTACTACTTGGTACTATTGTTCAATGTTCCATGCAAAATTAACTATTCCATGTATCACTACGATTTTTAGTCTGTAAGTAAGCTTTAAATGAACATTTCTCATGATGTATTTCGTCCGTCCGTCCACAAGTTTTGCACATTTTGCAATCAATTTTAATCAAACTTGCACACAACTTGTATTGGTATAATATCTCGGTTCTTTTCGAAAACTGGCCAGATTCCATAATTGGTTCCAGAGTTACGGCCCCTTAACGGGCCAAAATTTGTTATATTGGCTTGTGAACACGATAGAGACCACATTTTGCAATCGATTTTAATCAAACTTGCACACAACTTATATTGGCATATATCATATCTCCGGTCCTTTCGAAAACTGGGCAGAACCCATCATGGGTTCCAAAGTTATGGCCCCTTAAAAGGCCAAAATTTGCTATTTTGGCTTGTGAACACTATAGAGACCACATTTTGCAATTTATTTTAATCAAACTTGTATTGGCGTAATATCTCTGTTCCTTACAAAAGCTGGCCAGATCCCATTCCAAAGTTATGGCCTCTTAAAGGGCCAAAAGAAGAAGGTTCACTTTTGTCCAGAAAATGGCCTAAAACCGTTGAAAGTCTCAAAATGGAGTGAAGAACAAGTTTAAAATTCTTTCATCAATATCGAAGTATTGTTTAATCAAACTGCATGAAATGTTTTACAATTTATTTGTTATGAAAGAAAAAATCTGACGTAATTAAAAATACTTTTAGCATTAGGGTATGGGAAATCTTCAGTTTTAACTAAAGAAATCTGAAATTTTCAATATGCGCACAGCTGTTGGCCACATTAAAAAAAATGACCATAAATTCTGTGAAAGAAGCTGGACTTATGGTCAAAATATTTTTGTGGTCCTTGAGTGTGCTCATTACTAAAAACATTCCTATGTGACCTAAATATGGCAAAAAATAAAATCTAATTGTCAAAGTTTAATAGTATGGCTTGTCATGGTGTATTTCCTAACATGTTCATCATAGTATCAGCCCCATTTGATTAATGTGGTTAGTAGTAAGATATTTAACTTCTATATTATGTATTCCGTTTTGACATTTAAATCAAAATGTTCTAATCACTAATAAGAATGAAGTAGCATAAGGGCATCTTTTTGAAGACTATACCCTTCTATATCTTGTATCCCTTGTACATGATAATATCCATTTTTAGATCCACTTTTCGGAGCTACACAGTGGTGTGGGAGACATATAGATTTACTCCTGTCTCTGTCTGTCTGTCTGTCACAAATCTTGTCTGCACTCTAAGTCGAACAGTTCTCATCCAATCTTCACTAAACTTGAACAAAATGTGTTTGCCAGTAAGTCCTCGGCCAAGTTCGATAACTGGCCAAATCGGCCCAGGCACTTTTGAATTATGGCCCTTTAACTACTGATCGGAACCACTCGCCCAAACCACTTTGAATAACTATAGGAACCACTCACCCAAACCACTTTGAATAACTATAGGAACCATTCACCCAATTTAAACCACTTTGAATCACTAAATGATTAGGCAGTTGTGGGAAACATGCGCTTTTGTCAATAGCAGCTCTAGTTTAAAAATATTATTAACATTTACATTTAACAACATGTGTACAGTTCGACAGTTTCTGGAAAACATTAGTTCACTATACATTTCTCGAGCTCAATGTTTATTATTCAAAATATCTAGGTTTTCTTATGAAGCTTTCCAGGTAGATGTATTAAAAATTCTCTGTAAACCTGTCTATAAATCATGTTCAACACCTACCATTTTCAGAGATCGATCAAGTATAACAATAGAACATTTAACACCTGCTTATAATAAACAGGAGGTGAAACAACTAGGGGTGAAACAACCAGGAGGTGAAAAGTCTAGGGGAGAAAACGTCTAGGAGGTGAAAAGTCTTGATACCGTTCATTTCGTACAAAAAGATTCAAGCTAAATGATGCGTTTCTATTCAAGCTCCTTTGTTTACTTGCTAAATCAACTATACATTTTCAATCTTTTTCTGTTGTTACCTCCTTCGCACCAGGTTCTGTTACTATAGGGGTAGTTACTGATTCTGTTGTTACTGGTGATGTTGGCACATCTGTAAAGATAGGCGTGGTGTCCGACTGAGTCGTAACTGGCCTGGTTGGTGCATCTGTTACTGAGGGCGTGGTTTCAGAATTTGTAGCTTTGCCTACCGGTAAATGTTTGTTCAAAAGTTTGTTTGTTATTTCCATTGCAATGATTTCACGTTCGTGATTTATTGTGATACGTTGCAATTTTGTCTCGTTTTTAAATTTAGTTCTGACTGTCCATAAAGCGTCTTTAAGCTGTTTTCGCCGAGAGGAAAATTTTAGCAAGGATCGACGTGTATCATGAATATAGTAATCAGCATGTAATTGTCTAGCAGATGCAGACTGTTCTGCATCGTCCACAAAAGTTCTTGTATTTTGAAGGCAAATGAAGGCTGTCACAATCACTGTAAAGGTAAATTAGAAGTTGTAATATAAAACTATCAAAGATACACAGTGTAAACACCTTACTTTTTTCTTATGTAAGAGAATATAGTAATAATGATTCAATGCACCATTTAGTGAACCGATTTACTAATTGTAGAACTCAAACTACTCGTGTTATTGTCAGATGTAATAGAAAGTACAAAATGTGTTAATGGTTATAGCTTGTTTGTACGATCAGTTCTTTCTGCGCACACAAGCCATTTGATCCCTTAAATATTGCAATTTTCAATTGCAAACATTCCAATCGTCCTTTCTATACCAATGCATCAGCCGTTTTTCATTTATTTTTGTTAAAAGCGCGCTACCTATTTATTTAATATGACTATGTGTAAAAAGGCGTCTTGACGCAATGCAATTTTCATTTACCAAATGTTGTTAGAAAGGTGACGAAGCTTCTAAATCTCGACGCTGGCCTCCTCATCCGTGACATTTTCCTGTCTGTTGTTCGGCTCTGTTTTGTCTAAAAATGAGATGAATGCTTTTAGGAGAGTAAAGAGTTGTCAGAAATATAGTTCCCATTAGAAAAAGAAGAGTTTTGTGAATCACATTTACACATTTGTGTGCGCTTGTGCAAGAAACCAACTTAAAATGCTAAAACCTACTCTCATTATTACTAAAGTATACTTGGTCTTGCTTTTAGTCTTCGTTGTTGTTGCCTTATGGAGAGAATTTCTACTGTTTTCTTAATTACAGTTACTATTAAATTAAAGAACGGTCTTGTTCAATAAAGTCTGCCAATGGTATTCGTATACCAAAATTATCAATCATCAGAACAATTTTCAAGTCATCCCTAAGTTTTCTCCCTGCACAGAAACACATTTTGGAGTTTTGCTATCCATGACCTAAATGATGCAAACGAGTCTCCGTTTGGTATAATGTTGAGACACCACCAGAAGCAAGGGCAGTTAATTCTAGTGGCATAGCGTTTTCCTGCGAGTATTATCTTTAGCAAGGAAAATAAGAAAAAGTCTTGACTTACGAAATATATGGGGTCAGTATGATTGATATTGGGACGCGGCTAGCGCCTCATCCCCGCCACTCCTAATTTACCATACTGATCCCACATATTTCCGTAGAAGGTCACTAACAAATCCAGTAATTCATAATGTACAATGGTTTCTATGGACGACAATTGGTGACATTATTTACGGCAATTGGCATGTGATTACGCATATTCGTTAGTGAATGCGGTATACCTCTGACATAACCATTGCTCAACGGCCGTGTAATGAAGTATTTCGACCCCCATAGAATAATGACCCCCGGTCATTATTCTATAGAAAAAGTGACCCCCCGGTCATGGTATTATGACCTCCAGACCATAGTACTATGACTCCCCCACGTGAAGTAAACTGAACCTCACGAAGAATATTGACTCCCATAAAAAAACGACCCCCGGCCATTTGGTCAAATTTAGTGATAACTCGTGTATCTAAGGCCTAATTGCTGCATTTTATGCCCCCACTCGGGGGAAGGGGGCATATAGATTTGCCCTTGTCCGTCCGTCCTTCCGTTTGACCATTAGCCCCAGATACCATCACTTGACACAAAAATCAGAGCAGTCCGCAACGGGAAAAGGGATTCTATTTCTAGACGCTGTATCTTGGTGTATACATTTTTTTCAGGAAAATAACAATTCACAATACGTTCACAATACACACCAGTGTCAATAATCCCTGCAAACTTCGGTATGAAGTAATTCTTCAGAAGAAAACTGCACAAAAAACTGCTAGCATAGAACTTAGTATTAATAGAAGTTGCAATGCTTAGCAGTGGCAGTAAAGTACGGTAGCGGCAACAATAGAAAGTAGTAGTAGTAGTAGTAGTAGAAGTAGTGGCAGTTGCAGTAGCAGCAGCAGCAGCATCAGCAGGAGAGGAATAAGTGACAGCAACAACAGCAGCAGGAGAAGAAGAGGTAGATGTACAAGACGTATTAGTGGAAGCAGGTATAGTAGTATCAGTAGTAGCAGTTGTAGTAGTAGTAGTAGAAGTAGTAGTAGTAGTAGTAGAAGAAGAAGAAGAAGAAGTACATGTAGTAATAGCAATAGAAGTAGCGGCACCAGTAGTAGTAGTACAAAATGTTAACTATTGGCAATGGAGGGTATTAGAGTAGTAGATCTAGTAAAATTGTCCGTTAGGTTTGGTGGGGATCACTTTTTAATAGATATTATCGTCGAAAGTCTTTTTAGGAGCTGATGTTTTACACGGAAAGAGTAACTTTTTTAAATAGAATAATGTCCGGGAATCGATATTGTATGAGAGTTCGAATGTAGTAATTTCGGCAGTGAGTATTTTACATGGAAGGAGTCACTTTTTCTATAGAATAATAACCGGGGTCGTTATTGTATGAGATTCGAAGGGAGTCAGTATTTTACTTGGAGGGGTCAGTTTTTCTATAGAATAATGACCGGGGGGTCGTTATTCTATAGAGTTTTCAAAGGGAGTCAGTTTTTTTTTTATAGAATAATAGAATAATAACCGGGGTCGTTATTGTATGAGATTCGAAGGGAGCCATCTGTAGGGAGTCAGTATTTTACAGGAAAGGAGTCACATTTTCTATAGAATAATGACCGGGGGTGGGGGGGGGGGGTCGTTATTCTATGGGGGCCGAAATACTTCATCCGGCAATTGACTTCCCATAAAATCCGGGGAAAGCATATGAAGTAAAAGAAATTTTCCGACTGACATGTAAAGAAGACTCTCGGAGGAACTAAAATATCAAAATCTTACCATATATTTAGTTCATAAACCTCTTAAAATCCATTTTAAAATTCCGTCGTTTTATTCTGAATATGTATTACGCACATTTGTTTGAAAGGAATTTATGAATATCATTATATAATCCTTTAGTTTGATAGAATGAGAATGAATGTAAATATAACGTTATACCATACAACACTGATCAGGGCATTCACCTTCCTAGGATGTTATTAAGATGTAAAATTATTAAAATTCACGAAATCAGCGAGAAGTTTCTTTTATATATCAAATATCAATGAGACATGATGCTGTGAGTAACTGTTAAATTAGCATGCCGTAGCTATAAACATTTCATACAGGGGCGGATCCAGGCTTGTATTAAGCTAAGATTTTTAGGGATTTGGGATAGGGATATATGGACATGTCCCTTGCATAATTTTTGATCAGTCTACATCAGTGTGCAATCTAACATATATATAACGTATAATTTAGACTTAAAATTTGACAAAATGTCGTATTTCAAAGTTGTAAATTAAAAAAAGAAACTAACTAGAACAAGCTGTAGCTTTTATTTTTGACTGTTGTGCATTTTCTCTGCATCAATAGTTAAATACAAAATCGAGTGAATCGGTCCTAAAACTTCTTCCATAATTGTTGAAGTATCATTTTAGGCTATAACTGAAAAAGCAATGCTCGCCGGATTTTAAGGTGAGCACGTGTCGGGTCTGCCCCGTCGTCCTTCCCCGGCACTAAATCTGCCTTTGTCAATTTTTCAAATTAAACTGGCTGCAGTGCACATGTCTATTAAATATAACGATGTTGATGAAATCTTCATTAGCAAACAGCAAGCAATAAATATGTCTATTTAAAACATAAATCACTAGATTTTTTCTTTGTTTTTTTTATTGACCAGAATTTTGCTCAGGGAATATATCTTGGGGCCATATTAAACATTAATATTTTTTTAATATATACCAAAACTTTTAAAAAAATACTACTACACCCTGATACCTCTACATAATAGAACCGCAGTTACCGATTTTTTGGATGAAACAGTATAAAGACTATTGATGTAAAAATATGATATGTCGTTATTTTCAAAATTCGTTTTAACATATTCAGATCTTATAATCTGATGAAAAAAAACTGTTGGACCACAGTTAAAATTGTATTGACAGCTTCACTCCGTTATTAAATTATATGTTTCGACCAACTTAATAGTACGAAGTGGCAATGTGAAAAGTCACGATAAAACGGTCCCAAATGACATTGGAACTCATTTTCATATTTCACCGTTTTGTTCCTTAAGCGTATTTCGCGCATTGGTTTGAAAAGAATATATGAATATCATTAGATAATTCTTTTAGTTTGGTAGAATGAGAGTGAATGTAAAGATACTGATATAGGGCATTCACCTTTATAAGATGTTACTGAGAAGTGAAATACGCGTGAAAATAACTTTAATTCACCAAACCAGTGGAATAGTTCTTTTATAAACAGTAACGAGACATCGTACTGTGAATTATTGTCAACATTGCTCACATGCTTTTCAATAAAAGCTTGAAGTATACTTATTACTACACTGTGATAGAAATAGATTGAATTTATCATGGTTTATCAGTCGGGGATGAAATTTACATTTGAGTGAAAAATATCAAAAGAATATTTTATCACCGAAGTCAATTTGACATATAACACTTTTTTAATAACAAGATTTCAAAATAAAAATATTTTTCGTACCACGCGGTATTGAAATTAGCTGTTGAATCCCCGTGTCAACAGCAACGCATCGTTGTTTAAAGAAATAATTCAACTCCTGGTATTAGTACAGAATTATATTAAACATATATTAAACCCAAATTCATATCTGAAAATATTAAACCATTACTATTAGTATGTATGTAGCACAAAATTACAGTGCTCCCTCTCTACAACAACACCCTTTGAGAGACGGACAATTTGGTTGTTGTTTTGACGGAGTTGTTTTAGAGAGATAAAATAAAGAACAATAAGCATATTTTGGAGTCAGTAGCAAGTGTTGTTGCAAGAAGGGTATTTGCGTGACTATATGTAATGTTTTTTTTGTGAAATCTTGTATTTATCTCCATGCCATGAATATCCTACCACTTTAGATTTCATACAGTTTGCCGGGTCTTAGTGATGAATATAGCCAGTCTATCCCTCTGATCCATGACACTCCGTGCAAAGCATGGTTGCAAATTCATTCCGTGCAAAGCATGGTTGTAAATTATCTAAATACATGTACACTGCTGACAAGCGTACAAATTAAACCAACAACAAATCGAGTCTGCAATATTTACTATTTGTTTTGTCCTCGTTGCTTCTGAGGAATCTATTTTTCAGATTTTGTTAGGGCCTAATATATTATGTTGTTATTAAAGACGTTCGCGGTAGTAATTTCTGCGCATCTTTTTCACGCATGTACTGTATTAGATAATTTTAGGATTTTATTTAATGATAACATCCTTACATCATTTAAATATGTTTCAGCAAATAACTTTTTATTTACACTACAGTATGTTCTTTGATTTTAATGCCGACCGTAACTTTGTAAATTTTTGTCCGTGCTGTAATTCTGTCATCCATGAGGATAGTTTGGCATAAATATATTAACCTTAATGAGACGACGTTTCATGTGTAACACCCAGACCCCTTTCTACAAGGTCAAGGTCACACTTAAAAGTCAAACAGTCTCTTTTGTGTCCGGATCGTAACTTTGCCATTCGTCAAGAGGTTTTAAAAGTACTTAGCATAAATGTTTATCAAAATGAGAACCCTAACTCCAAGGTCAAGGTGTTAACAGTGTTATTTTTGTGTCCGGTCCATATTTCTGTTATCCATGGAGGGATTTTGAAATATCTTGGCATAAATGGTAACTATAATCAGACAATGTGTCACGCGCAAGACCCAGATCCCTTACTCCAAAGTTAGTGTCATATTTAGAAGTCATATCATAATAGATCTTTACGTGTCCGATATATAACTCTGTTATCTATGAGGGGGTTTTGAAACAACTTGGCATAAATGTTTACCATAAGGAGGCAATGTGATACGCGCAAGACCCAGACCCCTAGCTCCAAGATCAAGTTTACACTTAGAAGTCAAGTGAAAGGTTAAGATCCGATTCGTAACTCTGTCATTAATCATGTTACAATCTAAATATTCTAAGATTTTGTACCAATTGCAAATTAGCTCAGTGGTAAAGCATACAGTCCATGTTAAACAAATATTTTACCGTGTGGGTTCGAAACTCACCATCGACATTATTTTTTTTTCTCGTAAACATTTAGATTCCTTCATGAACTATGTGGCAACACTATCATAAGCCGATATGGCAGATCAGAAAAGTTTACCATTATATCAAAGATGATATTGACTAAATGCATGCATTTAAGCCATGCAAATAATAAACATACTGTTGTTTTATATAAAAGCATACATACAAATACAAACCATCGAAAAATGAAACAAAAATATGGGAATGAAAAAGAAAACACACACACACACACACACACACACACACACACACACACACAAAGACAAAACATGAAACAAACTCACGTAGATTCGACCCCACAAAATGATTACGCGCAAGACCCAGACCCCTAGTTCCAAGACCAAGTTTACACTTAGAAGTCAAGTGAAAGGTTAAAAGGGTCTGTTTCATATCCGGTTCGTAACTCTGTCATTAATCAAGAAATTTCGAAATTAATTAGCAGAAATATTCCCCGATAACGAGAATAACTCTGCCATCATCAAAAATTATTTGTCACAATTTTCCCTATGATGAGTTAGTGTGTCATGTTCAAGACCCAGGCCCTAGCTCTAAGGTCAAGGTTACCTTCGGAGAAATTTTTCTCTTGTCGAAAAATTAGTCATACCTTAATTATTCTGGCATATTTTGCGCATCAAACTGTAGCATTCTTGGACAAACCTCGGGGCCGTTTGTCACTAATAGTGCAATCTCTTGTTTGAGCTTCAATTCTAACTTTGAGAGTTATATATATTTGTACTTATCCCTTTAAAATGTCAAGGTCAGTAGCGGCTATTGTCAAGTTACCTTAAAGACACACCACTAACTAACTGTAACCATTTGTATTTCCATAATGCTGTCTGACTAAAGTACATCTCCTATTACGCTATACTTAGGATCTGAAAACGTGCTATTGATAGCCTCGTTCTGACGACCATTCCGTTAGCCAGACAGAAGGCTTACTTACAACATTTTGTAAGAATAAAAAATCTATATTTAGACTGGGTTTTTGATAGTTATATTTTTTATGACGTAAAGTGTCAGTCGGTTAGCTCAGTCGGTAAAGCGTTAGCTCTGTCGGTAGAGCTCTTGCTCTGTAAGCGACTGGTCTCGGATTCGAGTCCCTGACAGCCTACACATTTTTCTTAATCTTTGACATTCAAACAAATCGTCTCATTGGTTAAAATAAACAAAAATAGAATTGCGTAAAATAAAAATAGCAATTCTGGAAATCAAAATGTACAGAAGACGATTAAGAATGGGTCATTCTCGGATCTTCGTTTAGAAGATCAAGTACTTCAGTCAGATTGTTCCATAATTTTAATTATACATTTTTGTATGGAGAAATGAGAAATAACAAGTGTCTAATTACAGTTTGACAGTAACAGATATAAGGCTAAGACAATGTATTACTAAATATATTATTCAATTAATGTAGTAGTATGCGCGGTACTTCATGTATTAAGGTGAGTTTAGATCACACTTTGTTTCTATATACAGTGTAAGATATATATTAGTTATTATTCTATTTTTTTATAAAACTATACTGAGAAGAGAATGACTGAGTAAGTTTGCAGATGAAGTTATGAAAACCAGACTGAGCTTGTCCACCTGTCATCTTGTAGAATAGTTGTATGATACCAGTATTACCAGAATTATTTGCACAAAGTTCATGTGGGAGGAAAAGGTAGACCACTAGGTATTGGTGGGTCTTTAACTCTTCTAACTTGTTAAATACCGATGGATAAAAATAAATGCTAAAGCCTATAATTAACGGTCAATGCGAATACGTTAATGTTACACACCGATAGCCACACGAAAACTACATGCAGATATAGACTTGCCACAGTTCTCTACTGCGAAAATCTAAAGTGGTAATTTTGACCGGGAATTCACGGCATGATGTTTTTGTATGTATACACACTGAGAACTTATTGAATAAACTTGAAACTTGGAATTGATCAGAGGGCCACTGTAGAGAGGGAGCACTGATTAGCCTGATAACAATCTTTGAAAATCCGATATGTTCTTAATTTGTTTCGTCTATAGCCATTTACACCAGTAACCCTCTGAATATCATTGTTCCACTGTTCAATGTGCGTGTTCATAAGAATATTTGAAACATCGATTGATAACTGTTTAGGGGGAAAAGGTAACTGTATGTAACATAAAAGGCCAGTTTTTGCATCTATAATACTTTACTTAATGCCCATTTTAATATCTTCTTATTAATTCTTGTGTCATCATAATTTAGACACCGATTCCAATGGTTACAGATAGAATTCCATTGTTCGATTGAAATTGGCCTCCAGCCCATTTCACCTTGAACAGCTGCATTTGGAGTATATTTGCCAGTGCCCAGGAAAAATCTCATTGCACGGTGGTGAATAGCATTTATACAAGAAAATTGTTTAACTCCCCATACAGATGCCCCATAGGATATTACTGGAACAACACACGAACTGTACAGTATAATGTAGACATTGTAAGGAAGACCACCATAAGTTTTGAATTTAGCGATGAGAAGTCAACATATTTTGCCGTAATACTGTAGTCTAAATGTTCAGTTAACGTAATTCCAAGGTAAGGTACTAGCATAGTTTATATTTAGCCGACCATACATAAAAATATAATCAGATCTCATTACTGACTTAGGGCGGAAATGAACAATGTTACTTTTACTGGTGTTCACAGACATACTATTTGCGATACACCAATCGTTTGAACAGGTCAGCATAGCCTGAAGGTCGCCTTCATTTTCTACAATTAAAACAAAATCATCAGCATATAAAAGTATGCATATCTGCTCGTTACCTATATCAACGCCTTTGTGTAGGCTCTTTAGTGAGACAGCTAAATCATTTATAAATATATTGAACAGAACAGTTGATAAGGAGCAGCCTTGTCGTAAGCCAGTATTAACATTAAACCAAGCAGATAGTAAACCATTAACACGGACGCATGAAGAAACATTATGGTACAATGACCTTACTGCGAAGAGCATTTTGGTTGACAGGCCATATATGGGTAAAATAATAGAGTGTAATGTGTTACATATATCACAAATCATAGACTTAATACTGTACAGCAGTTACTTCACCTGTAGAAACCACATTTTAATTGTCATCTCTTGATAATTTACTGTCGTTTTCTTATAGCTCACCTGAGCACAAAGTGCTCATGGTGAGCTATTGTGATCACGCTGCGTCCGTCGTCCGTCATGCGTGCGTGCGTGCGTGCGTCCGTCGTCAACAATTTCTTTTACACAACATCTCCATAACAACTGAATGGATTTGTATGAAACTTGGCCTTGGTGTTCCTTTGGTGGTCCTTCAAACGGTTTTGTGTGGTTGCACATAGGGGCCACCGGAGCTAAAAGTATAAAAATCTTCAAACGACATCTCCTGTTTCGCTGAAATAATATCAGACAAATGGTTCTTATGTTACCGTCTACCAAGATTGTTCAAGTTATCCCAGTTCGTCAAAAACATGACCGCCAGTGAGCGTGGTCACTTTTCCCTATATGTATATAGTGGAAACTTTAAAAATCTTCTTGTGTTAAACTTTAAAGATCTTCTTTTGCTAAACCGCTTGCCCGGTTTTAAAATAATATTTGGTATTTCAATTAACAAACGTTAATTCATGCATTTCTGATGAGGATTCCATGAGAGATCATAAATTTATTCCCTCAGAAAATGGTTAAAATTACGGGAGACATCATATCAACACACTTGAAAAAGATAACATGAGAGACCACGTCATTACTCCTTTAGAGCACATTTGGATAGGAAAACGCGAAAGATCATATCATTATTCCTTTGGAGCACATTGAGAAAAGATAATGCGAGAGGTCATATAATTTTTCCTTTAAACACTTGGATGGTGATACAAGAAGTCATGTCATCATTACGTTAGAACACACTTGAAATACGATAACGCGAGATATAAAATTAGTATTACTTTAGAACATGTACGGATAAAATAACACAAAAAAATCATGTTATTATTCCTTTGGAACACATCGAAATAAGATAACGCGAGAGATCATATTATTCTTCGTTTAGAATACATGTGGATAAGCTAACGCGAAAATCAAATCATCGTTACTTTAGAACACAGTTGGATAAGATAACGCGAGATATCATATTATCATAACTTTAGAACACATTTGGAAAAGTAACGCAACAGAGCTTATCGTCATCACTCTAGAACAGATTTTGATAATATAACGCGAGATATCATATCATCAATACTTTAGAACACATTTGCACTGATACACGCGACAGATCATATTACTATTACCGTAGAACACATTTGGATAAAATATAACGAGAGAGTATATCATCATTATTTTAGAACACATATGGATGAAATAATTGTAGAGTAACGCAAAAACACAATTCTTAAAGTTTCGACATTGATTTAATCATAGATAAGAAAAGTTCAGCTTAACAGCATTTTAACCATATATAACAGACAGTATAATTTTATTTCATGGTAACCTCAAGCCTATCTAGCTATCTCTCCTGTCTCTTTCTGAATTTACATCTCAAAGTATACGTTTATATGTAGGAAAAATGCTAGACAAGCAAGTGCAATATTACTTTATTGTGATGAAAACAAGACGCAAAACTTAATACATCCGCTCAAAGCGGAGTGTTACTTATGCCTTATGCAATATTATTACCATGAAAAAGCACGAATACAATAATTATCATGAAAAAAAACATGAATAATGAAAGAAAACATGAATGTCAAAACTTTACACTTAAGTAAAAGGTAACATGTAAATCTGAAACGAACTAAGTTGCATCTTGATTTGATCTGCATAGTTGCGGGGTCTACTTTTGCTCAAGCTTCATATCTAGTTCTGCAAATTCTGCAACGGGTTCTACAAACGAATCCTATTTTTCATATTCCTTATTAGCCACTTGTTTTGAATCAATATCATTAGAATTAATGACATGAATACTTTTTTGTATCTATAATTTTGCTAGCGAGTTTGTATGAACTTCGGGTTCGAACTCTGTCTCAGACTCAGTTTGTATACTTTCAGATTCTGGCGGTCTAGAGAAAAAATCAGCGATGACATTGTTTTTGCCTGGAAGATACTTGCTTTTACAGTTGTAACCGCTTATAGACAAAATCAATCTCTCTTAAACAGGAAAAATTACGAAATATTAATGTTGATTACGAAATATATTGAAATGATTTCCTCTTGTGAAAACTGGTAACGCCGTTTCCGCCTGTGTGTACGAACTCAAAATTACTATATAACAGCCTAAAATTTACGTTCGTCCCATTCAATTCGACCACAAATTGCATATACGGCATAAATCGTCAATACTTTTTTCAAAAATGATGATGAAAGTGGTTATTGCTAAATTTTGGTGAATTACATGATTGACTATTTAGTTTATCACACACGTGAACATATTGTACTGCTCGCGAAACAGATCTGTGTAACTTGTCAGAAGTAGGCATGCAACTTAGGTGTAGATAATTTTGACAAATCCGGTTTTCACTGTGAGCTTTATTTTTTAGAACCTTTGAGAAGTAACTTTAGTTTAAAGAAGAAATTTTAAAATAATATGGTAAGCTGAAATTGCTCTGTAGTTGTAATATATATTTTTTTTTCTATTTTACAACTTAGATGCAGATAATTTTGACAAATCCGGTGTTCACTGTGAACTTTGTTTTTTAGAACCTTTGAAAAGTACATGTAATTTTAGTTTAAGTAGAAATTTCAAAATAATATGGTAAGCTGAAATGACTCTGTAGTTGTAATATATAGAATTTTGATTTTACATTTTACAATTTAGATGCAGATAATTTTGACAAATCCGGTGTTCACTGTGAGCTTTGTTTTTAGAACCTTTGAGAAGTAATTCTAGTTTAGGGAGAAATTTTAAAATAATATGAATTTTTGGTTGTATAGTGCAGCCATATGGTGACTTAAGTTCATAACATCGTGCAATTTGTGGGAAAAGCATCAAACTTGGTACAAATGTTACTGGGTAATATCTACATAAGAAAACGAAAGGAAGTTGCTGATCTACGGATCACAGGGTTGTGAGGTCAGTCCCTGTGACTATTTGATAAAATAAAAAGACATTATATCTGAAACCATTTGTCCTCCACCTCTGACTCATGTGGTTAAGATGGCAGTTACTTGAAGTTTCTAGCAGAGAACAGGTATTTACTGGTACAAAACCCATGGACACTGGTATGGTTTACAGCCCGGCGTTATATAACTGAAATACTGTTGAAAACCATGTTAATCCCAAAACAAACAAACAGTAGTGATCTTGCAATTCACTTTGAGTTATCTGAAAAGGAGTTTGCACTGAATAGAATTTCAGCAACTTTTTATCAATAAATCTGATAAAATATGGAATGCTAGTAGCTACACACTCACAAGACAAATCACTAATGTTCAAAATGTGATAGAACGTCATGTTAAAACAAACTGTTTTGTTGATGTGGCTCCTGCAACAGAAGATGCAGACATGACATTTCAAGAAATTACTAGAGGAACACTAACCATTAACAGCAAAATATATAAATACATTCCATGAATTTAGATAACGTACCAAAGAAAGTGCAAATACGATCTATATTATAGAAATATAGGCTAGAACAAACAGTCACTAAAATAACATACAAGTTTGTATTTCACCTCACACTAATTTTAAAAGGTTTGAGACAGTAGATGATATACAGTAAGAGCACAATCCAGAAAAGAACAAATCATTGAAGGACTGCAATCTACATATAGAAAATTCAATCAACTAAATATGCGCTAATAAAAAAAACAGGTTGACGTAACGAAGTTCCAGACCAACATTATTCAGCCCCATGACCAAACTACATGTACGTTACAAGCCGTACTAGAACCACGACCATTGACAATCTGACTGTGTTTTTTTTCCATTTTGAAGGTCGGATGTCATTTATCCAAGCAATCACTCTGAAATGGTGTGCATTGATTGGGAGATATGTTTACGAAATACAGTGTATCTATTGTTCACAAACTAAATCCCAAAAATGCTTCAAGGAATAAAACAAAACCTTTTGATTATTTACTGATTATACATCTGGAAATAAAATTTTATTGTTAAAAAGTGAAAAAAAAACAGAAAAAAATACGATACGTCGGGCGTAGCCCGAGTGAAATTTTTTGTACGACGTATTACCGCTCGAGTGTATGAATAGTGTTAAAACATGGTTTTGCTATAAATTATTTCAATTCTAATATGCCTTTAATCTAAAACAGTAGATAAAATATAGTAGCGCTCTTTCTTGGACGTCACCGCACGTTAACGTGACGTCATTCTAGCGTAAGCGTGTTTTGGTTTAAACAATATTTATTTAGAAAACTGCACATATAACAATATACATGAATTTGTACATGAATGGATAAGAAAACAAGTTTACAAAAACTTATATGAATTCTTCTCCATTAAGAAATATTTACACAAGTACAAAGATGAGTTAGCAACATGGTCGTGTAAGATGAGGTACGAAAGAGAAACTTTTGATGGTGGGATTTAGAAAAGATGAAATACTACGACAATATATGCCTAGGTAGCAAAAAGTGAGTTTTTTCAATAGGTAGACATTAAGAATTTTGAAAAAGAAAACAACAAAAGTGCGCGGATAAAAAAACAAACATTGGCACAGTAAATTCAGCACACGGTTACAAGGATGGTCACTGGGTAGGTCGTCTGATTAAGATTACATATCAAAGCGCTTTGTTGATAAGATGAATTTTTGTACTTTGACAAAGAGAAGGGTGTTTTCGTTAAGTTATAGGTGTTCGTTCCCGAACAAGAGGTTATTAAGGGTCCGCGGGCATGGGATATCTGAAAGGAACCGTTGGCGTAATTGTATATAGTTACTGCATGTAAGTAAATAATGGCTAACAGTTCCGACCGATCCACATGTGCACAACGGTGACTCTACAATCGACCTTCTGTACAAGTCAAGATTTAAAGAACTGCACCCCAGTCGCAGGCGAGCGTGGAGGATTTGACCAAGACGGGTACCAGAGTTGTAGTATTTGGGGGTTCGCCGTGGGGTACGGTTGAGAGAAGCCTTAAATGCTTCTATTGTCGTGCTTGTGCGGACGTCTTCAGATAATGAGTTCCATTCCTGAATAGTTCTTGGAAGAAATGAGCTAGAGTATAGAGTTGTGCGAAGGCGGAGAGGTGTTATGTCATTGGTATGCCTTAGATTGTATTGGGGCTGTTGGCTTGGTGGCAGAAGGTTACAGAGATAATCAGGACAAAGATTATTTTTCATTTTAAAAAGGAGGATGAGTCTATGTTTTTTCCGTCTAGATTCAAGAGTTTCCCAACCGAGGTCATGGATAAGTTTTTGCAAATGACATAATTTAGTTGCCCCGGCAACGATTCTGGCTGCTTCATTTTGGACGGACTCAACTTCCTTGCTTAGATCGTTCGAGCAGTTGTCCCAGACAACGTCAGCGTACTCTAGAAGGGGACGGATAAAAGAAATATACATACGCTCTAGACATGATCGGTTCAGAAAGTATTTCAGCGACCGAAGCATGCCAATTCTTGACCACGCTTTGTCGAGCGTCGCTGAAATGTGGGCCTTCCAACGTGCATCATGAGACAGAGTAATTCCTAGATGTTTGTGTGCTTGAACATCGGGGATCAAGGTGTTATTAAAAAGCAGGTCTGGATGATTGGGTTTTGCCGTCTTTCTTGAAAAGATCATGGATTCCGTTTTGTTAGGATTAAAGGACACACGCCAGGATTTTGACCAGGAGAAGATAGTGTCGAGGTCTTTGTTTAATTTCGTTGCAGCAGATTCCGGAGTGTCGACAACAATATAAAGACTCGTGTCATCAGCGAAAAGCTTAATTTTACAGCCGATTTCCTGAACAATGTCGTTAATATATACAGGAAAGAGCAAGGGACCTAGTATAGAGCCTTGAGGAACGCCAGCTGAGACATGAGACCATGATGAAGAGAAATTTCTATATTGGACCCGCTGGCGCCTAGAGGAAAGATAAGAAGAAAACTATTGCAGTAATGAACCTCTCACGCCAAGACGGGATAATTTATAAAGAAGATCGCGGTGCCAAACCCTGCCAAACGGTTTAGATATTTCACAAAACACAGCACGAACTTCTTTACCTTCATCAAGAGCACGGCATATGTCATTGTAAAGATAAAATAGTTGGTTGATTGTGGAGTCGCCTTTCACAAAGCCGGACTGGTTTGGTGTTAAGAGATTGTGCATGATTAAGTGGTTGTAAATATGTTTATGTACGCAGCGTTCCATTAGTTTCCCGATACAGCTGAGGAGTGAGATCGGCCGGTAGTTTGATGGTAAAGAGGGGTCAGACTTCTTAAAGATTGGGGTAACGTTAGCAAGTTTCCACTGTGACGGAAAGTTTGAGGAACGAAGGAGTGTATTAAAGAAGGTTGCCAGAGGCTGTGCCAAAGCAGGTGCACCTTCGCGAAGATGTCTAGGACCGACCAGGGCTGGACCAGAAGCCTTGGAGGGATCCATAGAAGAGATTGCACCGGCGACATCTTCATGAGTTATGTTGATGCTAGAAAGGACTGGTTCCACTGTGTCGGGAACTGGGGGAAGAGAGGCATCTTTATCATCAAGCTTGTATTGTGAGCAGAAGTAGTTATTAAGCAGTTCTACCTTATCTTGATCTGATGTTGCTTCTTGACTGTTGTGGTTAAGTGGAGGTAGACTATTTGGTGTTTGTTTTGTGGTAAGTTGCTTGCATAGTTTGAACCAGTCTTTTGCACATATGTTGTCTGAGTTTATTCTTTCGATAAGTTTATTTTGATAATCTTGTTTGTAGTGTCTGATGGCTTTAGTGACGTCATTTCTGATTTTTCTAAATTTTGCCCAGATTGTTTCCGTGTTATGTTGTTTAGCTTTTTTATGAATCTTGTTGCGTTTACGTATGAGTTTTCGTATGTTATTGTTCATCCAAGGAACATCTGTGGGCCTTATAGTAACAGTTTTGTTAGGAATCACCTCGGACGCTTTAGAAAGTATTGTGTCGGTGAAAGATTGAGCAACTAGATCAGGATTAGGATTCGATAAGATAGACTCCCAGTCAACCGAATTTAGTTTATTTACGTATGTAGCATAATCGCCCCTATCATATAGCCAGATACGCCTTTTAAAGCTGTAAGTTTTTGGTTTACTGAGTTTTAAAACAACAACGACAGGACAGTGAAAACAAACCAAGTTTGGAATGAAAGGGTCAGATACAAAACTGGAAATGACGTGATGACTAGCCTTAGTAAATATGAGGTCAATCAGTGAGGTGGAGTGTTCAGTATAATGAGTAGGTGATTTGATAAGCTGTTGGGTGTTATAGGAAGACATTAATCTGCCAAGTTTGTTTGAGGAGGAATATTGCATATTGATGTTGAAGTCTCCTGTTAAGATAACGTTTTCACAGTTTGCAGAGAACGCCTGGTCTACACTCTGTTCCAACAGCTGCCAGTAATCGTTATTTGCATATGGAGGGCGATATATGCCACCAACAAGGTGCTTCTTACAATTTATTGTTAATTCTACCCAAATGCCTTCAAGACCAATAATAGACAGGTCAGAGCGGACATTGGCAAGAAGACCGTCGCGGACATAAATACAAACACCGCCACCAGCCTTACCGCGTCTGTCGCATCGATAAGTGAGATCAAAATTCAAGATTCTGAGGTCCTCGCTC
Source organism: Mercenaria mercenaria (assembly GCF_021730395.1). NCBI lineage: Eukaryota > Metazoa > Mollusca > Bivalvia > Venerida > Veneridae > Mercenaria > Mercenaria mercenaria. The sequence goes on along the minus strand of NC_069364.1, from coordinate 89,027,372 downwards.
GGAATGTCTGGATGGAGCCATGTTTCAGTAAACACAAGGATATCGTATGGCTGGTCTTTGATTTGTTACAGGTCTAGCTTGGGGCGTAAACTCTGAATATTCAAGTGCATTACGGAAAGACCACATTCTGTGAGTTTCTGGTAGATAGATGATTCAGAAGATAAGGTGTTAGAGATACTGGACGAAGACGAAGGGCCGGGGTTAGGATGGATGTCCCCAGAAACAAGTATTAACAATAGACACAGGTAGGTTCCTGAGACCGGAGAGTAGATTATAGGTTCAGTGTATGGTATATGCTTAAAGCGCAAGGACACTGGGAGACGGCATAAGGTAATTGTATAATCTATCTGAGCCATTAAGGGGGATGGTCAGGTATTGCAAAGTCTCCATCCGCCGTCCCTAGGTGAACAGTCTGTGGGACAACCATACCTGGTAACCACGTATGTACCGTGCGTAATATGAACTGTGTGCCGAGCATTGTCATGTTGAGTGAAAAGAAAAAAAGATGATTTCAAGGTAAAGTTTAGTACTTACCGTCAATTTCAATGGCAGGACTGTTGTATACTATTTGTTTATTTTAACGGGACGTTCATTATACAGTAGGTGTATATGAGGTTGTATAAGTATTTCTATTAGAGAACAAAATGATTACGTGCATGCAAATTGTACATTAAAGTTCCAACGTTCAGTTACTAGTATGCTCTACGTTTTACAAATATAGTACTACTGCGTCAAAATTAAACATTTTTCATACACTGATCAAAAAGAAACAAACTTTCAAGCGTTTTTCAAATATATGATAGTATTGAGTACATTTAAGGGAAGCGAATCTTTATTTGAAATTAAATTCTACTGAGTATTCTCCCTTTGATTTACTATCAACTACAGTATCACGACGCTCTATATACTATATACAGTATAATACTATAATACAATGGCAAGTACAGAACATTGTCCGTTGACTAGGCAAGATTGGGAGAACAAATCATTAACATTAAAAAAAAAATATTGGTAGCTTTGTAACAATTAGATTTACAGAGAATACTCTGTGTTGTTTGGTATCAGCTATCTATACAAACTTCGTAAACAGGTAACTATGCTGTAATTGTTACAATGTAAGGCGAACAACAAGTTTAATACATTAATCCTAGCAGAAAAATACAATTTTCAAATATTTTACAATTTGTACAGATACGACTACACATAGCGGAAGAAAATCTTCATTTAAGATTAGTTTATTATTGTGAATTCTCCTCTAATTTAGCATAAGGCAGGAATACCGTTATTTACAATGTCAGTGTACCGTACATTAATCTTAACTAGATCACATTTATCGTACATTTTCCTATCATAGTTTGGTATAAACATTACGATATAATTGCATAACACCGTTAAATACTAAAATACAAACATTTTTATAATATAGAGCAAAATCTTAACCATACACCTTAAAAAGAAGCATAAAATGTTATAACTTTCATTTTAGGAGACATACAAATAAATCATATTGGCTAATGAATCATTTTATAATGACACTTCTAATGTAGGTAAAGGTATTTACACGTTATAAATCATGAGCGTTCGACTGTAAACTCCATGACCAACGAGTACACTGTTCAACGAAAGTTACGGGTTTATATGTGCCCGTCTTTTAAACTCGTCCAGTTGCCTCCTTGTTTCGATGCGATAAGTTTTGTTATCGTTAGTTTTGACAATAACAACCCCATCTGTGGTCCAGGAACCGTTGATGGCCTTGCAGCGGACAAGGCGGCGACACTCGTAAAAAAGTTCACTTCTGATGTGGGTAAGGTCTTCGTTGAGGAAAGTACCATGGAAACCAGCCTCACGGAGGTTAGGTTTGCATTTGAACATGTTTGCATGGGACCTATATGTAGCAAATTTAATAATTATGTCTCGTGGCTTCGGGCTGTTTCCAGTTGTGCCCTCCTGCCGACTGACTACACAGTAAGACGACGTGTCGCGCGCAAGACCCAGGTCCGTAGCTCAAAGGTCAATGTCACACTTGATTAATGTCCTGTCCATATCTTTGTCATTCATGCATGGATTTCAAAATTATTGGGCATGAATATACCACAGTAAGACGACGTGTCGCGCGCAAGACCCAGGTCCGTAGGTCAAAGGTCCTAAACTCTAACATCGGCCATAACTTTTCATTCAAAGTGCCATCGGGGGCATGTGTCATCCTGTGGAGACAGCTCTTGTTTGATCTTGAGAAAAAGCGCGGAAAGCAAAAACTATGGTCTCAGATACGTACGGAATCGGGTGAAATTAAATATGATATTGGTTCAATTTTACAAGAGCAGTACACATTTTATAAGACAACTTTTACTACGGAAGGTATCGACGTTGACGCTGCAACTTATTTAGCATCAAAATTATCAACAAAATATGTGGAGAAGAAGCTAGTAAGTTAGATGAAGATATAACAGAAGCAGAACTCGATACAATAGTTAAACGTCTAAAACTTGCAAAATCTCCGGGCGAAGACGGATTAACAGCGGAATGGTATATCACATTCTGGAATACCATTAAATCCGATTTTAAGGAAGTCGTAAATGAAATTTGTAATGAGTGTTCCTTGTCGGATTCCTCTCTGTGCTAAACAATGAACTCCAACGTCAGTCAGCTCGGAAAATCAAATTTTTCGTCCTAAACACATTTTTGTGCATAAAAACATATGGCACATGGAATGGCGTAGCTATATACCATTGCTTTTTTATTGTTACATTTGTTTTATCAGTTGACACAAGGCCAAACGAAAATTGAATATAGCCGGAGATACTGGCTTGGATGATCATCGTTTTATGTTTATGAAACTTGTATATGACTTTCCTTGAATATAGCTTATATCTAGTACCTTAGATGTGAAGCCGTTGATCATCATCCTATCTTATTTGTAAATCGGCAATATGTGGATATTTTCATCATATTTCCTTAAAAACGTTCTACTTTCGATTTCGTTAATGCACGGGATCCCTCTCAGTCGGCTAGATTTTGCCTCACAGGATCCCTCTTGACTCTCTACACACAGCACGGGAACCCTCTCGGACATAATTATTTTTTTTACCGGCACAGGTACCCTCTCAATTTAACTGCAATATTAGAGTTATGAAATGGTGTTCGTATTTAAAAGCAAAACAATAATTATAGGTTATGAGCTATGCACAAGTTTTGCAGCGGAAATAGATAGTACGACTTTAGGAGCGCAATATTCTTCAGCTAAAGAACGATCGAGTGCATATTTACCGATGCAAACCTTTTTATTCCATACGCATACAATGTAATGTAACTGCACTATATTTTTTTTCAATAGTCTGAATAAGATTTTCGAGCTAGTAACTCGAAATTTCGAATTTCGAGTTACTATCTTACCCTTTTATCAGCAAAATTTGAACGTCCGTCCGTCAGTCATTGGCAAAAAATGTAATGGACGACTTTTGACTCTTCAAGGTGGAATAATCTATATACACATCCATATATTGTACCGAATATGTAGGGACTTAAACCCTCCTATAGCATCTAAAGCTACTCCAGATTTCAAGTTGTATCTAGGATATATACCCTCCTTTATATGTATAATATATTCATGTGTTAGGGGCTCGAACTAGGTCGAAAATCTTGCAAACATGGTCAAAATAGTGAAATATTCTAAGTTTGAATACTTCCCGGTCACCTTCTATGACCTCTTTTCAAAATCAAGGTCTGTCAAGGTACCCAATCTTGGTTAGACTCATAATTACACTTTCATTTAGGTATGTCTATATTTCATTGATATATGAGCTCAAACTAGATCGGAAACCTTCCAGACTTAAGCATGGTTTAGGCACCTGAGGTCTTCCTCAAACATAAAAGCTGAGAAGTCGTCTGTGTCGGTGCGACGGTACACCCAACAAAATCAATAAATAAAGAAACATTGTTTAAACAGAGATATTTTCTATGAGCAAACGCTGCCATATGACCTCGTAGGGCTACCCAGAGACTACACTAGGTACCTAATCTTGGCCAGGACTTATACATCAACGTAAACAATTGCAGTTAATAACTCGAAATTTCAAGATAAATAACTCGAAATTTCGAGAATGTAACCCGAAATTACGACTTAGTAACTTGAAATCTCAACAAAGTAACTCGAAATTTCGAGATAAGTAACTCGAAATTTCGACTAAGTAACTCGAAATTTCAACTTAATAACTCGAAATTTCGAGTTAGTAACTATTATTTCGAGTTAACAAATGGCATACACCTGGCACTAATGCTCCTTCGTAGGTATCAGTAAATTTGATAATAAAATTTAGATATGAATGTAATGTGAAATTGCTGATTTCTTTTGAATTTAAAAGCATATTAAGGGAAGTAAATACACCATGATCTACACCCTTAGAAACAGATGTTGTTTCCAAAAAGAATACCATCTCAAAATTCTAACACTGAAGTTGAGGGTGCCGGTGCCGATAGAAAATTTTGTCGAAGAGGGTTCCTGTGCCGGGCGCAGAGTCAAGACGGATCCTGTTAGGTAAAATTGCACTGACTGAGAGGCATCCCGTGCATCAATGAAATCGAAAGTAGGGCGTTTTTAAGGAAACATGATGAAAATATCCACATAAAGTGTATTTACAAGTTATATGGGATCAACGGTACCAGATACTTGCTATATTTAAGAAAGTCGTATTGAAGTTTCATAAACATCGCACGATGTTCATCTAAGTCAGTACCCTCCGTCTACATTTCATCTTCGTTTGGACTTGTGTTAATTGATAAAACAAATGTAACGATAAAAAGGCAATGGTATATAGCTACGTCATTCCGTGGGCATAATGTTTTCATGCACAAAAATGTGTTTAGGACGAAAAATTTGACTTTCAGAGCTGACTGACGTTGGTGTTCATTGTTTAGCACAGAGAGTGTCCTGTGCGCGAACAGAGAGGGATCCGTTTTCTCATTTTCCACAGAGAGGGATCCGATATGGGTATACACCGTGTATATGTGCCGCGCCTGTCACTGTACGCCAGCCGAGAAAGTAAGCAAGGTGAGCAAATTTAAAGTTTGGGTGTATATCAAACACCAAAGAGTTTCAGGCATGTTTATTTGTATTGTTAATGTGATTATTTCAGCAATCATTTTCTTGATTCGCAAGTTCACGTTCTGTAAAATTGACTTACTCGCATGTTATAATACCATTTGGAACGTCAATTCTAGGTTCTATCTCACACTGTGCCAGCTGCGTCCCATTAGTTTGTATACACTGGATATCTTGATCTATAAAACATATAAATAATAATTGGATAAATGAATAATTAATACACATTATAGGATATCTTGATATTTGACAAACGATACACGATATCTGAATTTATAAAGTACGATACGGGATACATGTATTTGAATTTCAAAACAAGTAAATATCAGAATTTATAAAACACATTATTTGATTTCTGAATCTTTAATACACGTTATAGGATATCTGAATACATACACCTCGTTACTAGAGGCCTGACTATATACATACACCTTACATGATTTCTGAATCTATAATACACGTTTAACTTACTTGATATCTGTCGAAAATAATACACTTTACTCGATATCTGAATCCTCGCTATCTGAATACATGAAAGTTGTTACTCGATATCTAAATCTATTGGATATCTAAATGAGAAACATGCCTGTGTTAAGTTTTCCACACTCCGCTAGAACTTTCTCACTAAGTGTATTGTATTCTAAAAGGCTTGTCGAGGTTTGTATCTCGAATGAGTTTGACCACTTTTCTACGGTGATTGGACAAAGAGTTTCTAGATTTTTCGTGCAATTAAACATGTACTGTAGATGTTTCTCCGTGCTGAAAAGTATTAATCAGCAAATTAATTTATTACATACTCATTTAAAAACTCCGTTAAGGTTCAATGAAACCTGAAACGCCATTATTTTTTCATATTCTTGCATAAAAACTACTTTTTTCACTGAATCAGCCGATGTATTAAAGGGGGGGAATGCTTTTGAAATGCTTTCCCAGGGACGTATATGTATTTCTGCGCAGATTGACATCTGGTATCTGCGTCTTGTTTCTTTCATACTAACCTCTTTTTGTAGCATAAAAGATGCAATTTAAACCATAGAACGTTTAGCTTATCAAGTTTTTTTTTTTCAAGATTCAAGTTGATTGATATATTCAGGGCCCATAAGGGTATGTGACATGCATGACATATAGCACACAACATAGCATAGTAATATTATATGATAAGACAACTATTATATAACCAAATGTTGTATAATATGGAGGATAAGACATCCATTTTTGATCAGAAAATGTTGAGTATTCCATCCTCATCTAAGCTGACCTACTAAAATTTATAACAGACATTACGTCTTTACAACAGACATTACGTCTTTACAACATACATTACGTATCAGTTACCAACGCGAAATGCACTGCCCCAACAATGCTCGTACTCGCTTCTTCCCTTGTTTACATAGAGGATAATACATGAGTGTCTTTTCATACTGAATTTATTAAACGAGTTGAATAAGATAATAAAATGCGTGGCTCTGCCGAGCATATTATAAATTTTATTTAACGAATTTAAAATTTAATAAATTTAATGCGGAAAGTCACATATGTAATATTCTTTTTTTATCACATGTTTTCTTTTCCTGTCGAAACATCTAAAATTCTCCTTTCTTATACTGCATAAATAGAGAATATTAGGTTACTGTCTGATAAATTTAAATTTATTAGGCGACTTGAAGAAAATATATTAGGCGAGGCTCTGTCTCAGTTTCATGTATGCCGTCGCGTTTAAAAACTCTTAAACGACAATATTTTCAATTTTACACAGGGCTGATAACAAAGTTGAATCACTTATATGATAATTTTAAGTGTAGATGCCCATGTAATAAAAAGCTTATTAGATTTGCATCAAGAAAAATGCACTCGTTCTTTCGCGGAATAATATTGCGCTCCTAAAGTCGCATATTTCCGCTGCAGAACTCATGCAGATTTCTCGATACAAATCTAATAACCTATAAATATTTCTAAATTTTGTCAGGTCTTCCGCCGAAACCACCACGAAGGCTTTGATTAATTAACGAACAAATCATCTTCATTCTGTCATAAAGCACGATAAACCAAGACGTCCAAAATCTTCCTAAGTTGTTCCGTCTTACATTAAGATTCCCCATAATATTCTTAAACTATCATTTAATTAAATGTTATAGTTATAAATATATTTACTTCGTATTATACTAAGACTGACCTGTTGCTTAAGCAAGTTTAACTGTTATCTCAAACAATCTAAATATGGCTAATACTGTAATAGACTTTATCAAAATTCTATGTCTATTTTAATTACCAATAGCTATGAGGGGGTGGGGGGTGGGGGGTGGGGGGGGTGAGTGTAATAATTTCAACAGTTGTGCAGTTGTGGTAACAGATCACTAAAGAAGGACAGCTGTATTAAGGTAGTTGACCCGTAATGACAATTGCTAATTTACGTAGTCTCCGTATGCGAGTTCGGCATTCTCCGTAAGAGAGTTCGGCATTCTCCGTATGCGAGTTATGCGAGTTCGGCATTTTACAATTTTACAATTATTCATAATTAACAAACATGTATAACATACCCGCAAAAATACTCATAGAAACTGTACACAGTATTTCCTTGGTATTGATATATACTGTCAGGGAAGCAACTAGTGATAGTCATGCAAAGGCCGTCAGCTGAAATCAGTGAAACACAAGCTAGTTTAACAATATTTATTCAAACATAAAATCGCCTTTTTGTCATTTTCAGTGGGTGTTTTGACTGGATAGTAAATATGTACTAACAGAGATGTTCTAGCATCCACGCACCGTTAACACGCATTTTCAACATGCACATTCCGTTCCGTGGCAAAGAATACCTACAGAAATGACGTCATAGTGATTCGCATTGCATTTCATGCACATTTATTGACGTTGACGGACAATAAATTCATCCGAGTTGCTCATACGTTTTATGCAATTATAGCGTTACCGCATATTCTTTTTATGTCATAACTTCTGCAGAATTCCAGAGATTGATTATGCAGATATTATAACATGGATAAAACATGCATTATCCCTACATTCATACAAGATTTAACGTTCCAATGTGCTCTATAAGATTTTTGTAAATATCTGATTTATATCAGCGGTCAAAACAGAGAATAATGATAATTTCATGGAAAGAAAAGCGGTAGTCTATATGAACTGTTGGACCTAAAATAGGAAATGACAAGAAATTGAAATATTTATGTTCATACAAAACATGCATCTGCCTCATTCTAACCAAAACCATTTTGGCCCTACAATGTACGTGCAATGGCAAAACAATATCGGTAAAAGGTGTTCGTTTTAAGGAACTGACCATACCAAAACGCGACATAAAAATGCGCATACTGTTCTATGTAAAACTTAAAACAATTTGGGTTATTCAAACAATTTGTACCGCCAATAATATGCAGGTTGTTCAGAAAATTTTATTACTTATCATTTAAACATCCTGCTCCAAATAGCGGGAACATGCCAAATTTTTATGTGTTGATTAAAGAGACACCACAAAATAACTGTATTCTTTTGTATTTCCATGATGGTAATTATACATGCTTTGCATGAAGAAAATGAGAAATAACCAGTATCAAGTTGAAAACTGACAGTGACATATATAAGGCCAAGACAATGACAATTGTCCACCTGAAAACTTGTAGAATAACTGTATATTTCCTGTATTATAAGAATGATTTTCATGAAGTTTTGTGGGTGAAAAATGTAGGTCACTAGATCGTGGTGGGTCTTTAAAGTACGAAATGTTTATCATCCGACATATATATTAACGTTTTTATCTAACATTACTACGACATATCGTAGAGATTTACCCTAAGCCTTCTTTACGCAAGGGAAACAATCTAATTATATAGTGAAATTGTTGAGTGAACACCGTTTCTTAATCCTAATCCTGCCCATGTCATAGCAGTGCAAAGGAAAAGTAACATATCTATGATAAATGCCATGTATAATTACACAGTTATGCATCTAACAGTCTTGAAATTGATTTCTTCGATTTTCTCATATTTCTAGATATTTTTCCCATACTTTGACGCATATGTATGGATAGCTGAGATTGTTCTCTTTCCAGCAGTAATTTTTTCAACAATTTTCACTTTGTGAAATTCTGTGGGTTTTGACTTTTTTAAAAAAATCGTCTGTTTGTTGACAAATTTCACCACAAAAAATGTCCTACTTTCCCCAGGGCAATCAATTATTTGATCTTTACATAGTTTTGTATTCAGGTTGCTAATCCATGTGGCAAATGTGCATGCTTTTTTCATGGTTAGAGGTAAAAAGTGGGTAGTTTGGATGAGGTACTAGGTCAATTGTCACCTAAGCCTATCATAAAGTCTTTGCGGAGTTGTCTCCATTTTTTCCAAATATTTCATCTGGGATCATTTTTTTCATCTCAAATAACTCTTTTTCAGGAAATGATATTTTAATAATTTTTTCAGTCCTTGTATTCTGATGCAGTTAACTTCACATACATATAATATAGATAGCTCCTACTTGAAGTTTGTATTTTCAGTTACAATGCCTACATATCGCTTATTCAAGTGAAGATTTATCGAAGATAAATATAGGTATACCAATGGTGGCACATACTGTAACTGTGTCATAATAAAAAGACGATAATTCAAATTTATTGATTTAAGGAGATAAATATTATACTGACTAACACGTGCGCTTTCACATGTTAACAAGAAAATTACTTGTCATGAGTCACCCATCTGTATGACACTGGAGCAATATTAACTTATCACGGAACATGAGCAATATTCATATTAAGCATTATAGTAAAAAAACACTACGATCTAAAATTAAGATTTCCGCAGGAAACGTGATGACAGTCGACAACCTCTGCTCTCCTGTTATTACGTAAATGGAGCTCATGTGAACAATGGTTATCATAACAAATTGAGAACGCAGAAATCATATGCAGTGAAATTAATATACGCTAATTATACCTTAATTGGAATATTAACCAAATAGTGACACGAACCAATTTAAGATCACCCAAAAGGGAAACGACGGACCACGACGACCGGAATATTGTGAATATTAATGCGAACGTCCGAGGGCATCGGTGCTAGTTTTAGCGTGGGTATCTTTTAAGGGGTCTACGGACTTTTACACCTTACAAAGCGTTCTTTATGCCGTCAATGCCTCTTTCATTTTTATCACTGAAGCCAATGACACGTCTAAAATTTCAAAATATGTTTGTTCTTTTGTTCTTTTGTTCTTTACATATGCGTACAAATAAATAAAATATTGCTAGAATAACATCATAACGAATATACCGAGAAAGATAAAATGCATTTACTTCATCAATATTTGACGAATATGAATGCTGGCAAAAAAAAATGTAAATAATATTGTAAACAAAACTATGAGAAATACATGCAAGTAGGGAAGACTTTGATTTGGCAAATTTGTTGATGGTTTCTGGCTATACAGCACAGACCAAATACCCTGCAGACACATTCACCACGCAGCAAGTAGCGAAGGTATCTCAGGTGAGCTATTTAGATTAAGCGAAAATTTTATCAAGATTTAAAAGTGTACCTTATGCTGCGTTTACACTTAGCCGCGATGTCCACGATGTCCACGATTTGAGAGAAGCGTGGTGAGCGTGGGGGCTCGTGGGATCGAATCGTGGTGATCTTGAGGATTCTTGGTGGAATCGTGATGATCGTAAGGATCGTGACAAAATTTTTGACAGTCAAACATTTTGCCACGATTATCCCGATTTATCTTAAATCTTGAGAGAGCGTGCTGGAACGTGGAAATCGTTGTAGAGCGTAACGCAGCTTAACAGACCTTAACGTAGCGCATCAGACCTTGATGCTCCATCGTATGGGGATCTTGGTGAACTTGGAAACACGATTCTAAGTTCCAATAGATCTGGAGCCATCTGTACATAGTTGACGTTGGAGCCAACATCTTAACGCCTGATGTCTGTGTTGAAAAGTTTAGGGTATTGTCCCAGTTGGTGCCTTCGGTTTCCACTTGACTGTGGTCTCACCCAGCAGGTCTTAGGCTTTCTATTTCATCTTCTCCTTCCTCTCTCTTCTATCCTGCCCTGTTCCGTCCCTTGTTGCTACAACCGACGAGTATCTTTTATAGGCATACACGAAAATTGCAAATTCAGCATCTTGTTCAGCTCTTTGATGCATAGCTCGTTCCTCTTTGGAATCTCTGCAGAGAATGAGAGGATGACCCATGCCTCCTATTTTTATTTCCAGTCGTGCTGATCAAATCGTGGCCATAAATCGTAGGAGAGCTTAACAAAACTTGATAACGTGGGGGATCTAAACAGAACGTGAAAAAACGTGATAGCATATCGTGGTTATCGTAAGAGAACTAGAGAGAACGTGATGAAATTCGTGGCAGATCTCGACCAGAATCGTGTTGGTTTCGTGATAAAACGCTGCAGGTAGTAACAAAACGTATTAAGAGCGTAAGAAAGCGTAGGAAAGCGTAGTAATACAAATTTCGCGCAATAAATCGTGGAACTCCGAGCTTTTCTTTAAATCGTGGACATCCTGGACATCGTGGCTAAGTGTAAACGCAGCATTACAAAGTATATCATTTATTCAACTTATATCTTATGCTTTTTGGTTTTCTTGCATTTAGATTTAGGAATCATGTACATGATTCAAATCAATAGCAATAAAACTCTGTCACGCAAAACCCATTTCCTTCCCCAATTTAGTTTTATTGTTTACATTCATATAATATATATCATATTTCATATTCATGATTTATCATCCTCAGATTATAAAGATTTTACAGAATACATTATATGAATTTAAATAAATATCATTATACAATTATAATGATAATAATAAGAAGAAGAAGAATGATTATATATTTTGTAGTAATACGAATGTACAAGTATTCTTCTGCATACGTTTTCAAAAGTCATTAGGCAATCATACTGACGGTCAAAGAAGCTGATTTTCTGTGTTTTAAATTCGTTCTAACCGATCAGTCAGTAACTAATAATAATAATAATAGTAATTTACAGAGAGTGTAACATTACCACATACAACCATGTATTTCGTATAAACGTTTTAAACCAAAACATACTACATTTGATGTTATATCTGTCAATGGTGTTTTACACTTTTTTCGTTTCTTTTTCAGCATCAGAAATACATTTTCTGTGAAACTTTTATTTAGGGATGCTATTCAATTTCTTCATATATCCAAACTGTGAACACGAAACATAAAACTTAGGCACAGGAACCACTCAAGGCATATGCAATGACAACAAATGTGTAATTTTGAAAAACAGTTTTTGTTTTCAGGGAGTGCAATAGTGTTATATTTCAGTGCAAACACAATTTTTGAAAATTATGACTAGATTCTAGAATGCTTTAGATGATCTTACAGAACATTTTTCAATAAACTTTAATAAAAGAAAGTTAAAAATTAATACGAATACATAGAGCGCAATAAAACTTTCATGAGAGGTAATTAACAGTGCAACACCCCACAAGCTCCCTAGGAAGGGCTTACACGGAAATCTATTTATAGAACTACATTCAATGTATGTTTCAAAAATAATAACAACATTGAGTCTGAGTATAGGCGACATTTTACCGTCACCGCACGACAAAGGCTGCTAATGTTATAGTTAAAATTCCAACATAATAATAATTTAATGCAAGGGAGTGAGGTAAATCAAAGACAGGGACTGTGTCATCTATCCTAGATTTGTACAAGAGTATAAAATGGTGTAATTCACACAAGATAATAAAAATAGCACGTTTACAAAATTTTCATTATGATGTTCAATGTGACTTTATGGGAATGCTATATTAGAGTGTACAAATAGCACGATAAAACATATTTTTTAATAATTATACAAAATTTACTTACTACTTGAAATCTCACATGCGAAATCTAAAGACATCAGGAATGGCTTGAAAAATGTTTCGAATTTTGCGGTATCATTCTTTTGTTCTTCACTGGTGCAATTATTGTCAATATGACTTTTAATGCACGACCAAATAATTCGTCCTTCAACGCTGTAAAACATATTATGTCATACACATTTAGTGAAAAAAAAACTTACAGAATGTTTACAAAAACAGTTCACAATAAGATTTCTTTGGCATCAAGAAAAGGAAATAATCAAAGAACTAACGAGGAATAGTGTCAATGAACTTCTTGACTGTACTGCAAATATGGTAAACTTCGCGTGATTTGATAGACAAGAGATATACGAAGGAAATAACATTGTTTAGTATTCACTAGTTTACTATTCCATCGCTAATATTGATCAATCTACAGTTTGTAAAGGTTAATACATAGAGTACAGTATTCTTAATTTTTCATTGTATACGCACATTATATATCAGTTTGTTACCCTCCTCCAATAAACTCCATCTAGAGAGCTCCGAAATGTGTTATTTGTGTTAAAAATCTCAAAATTGTTTCAACAAAAGAACTACCGAAAATATTTTACTTTCAATTTCTTAAAGAAGTACATGTATATATTTTGTACATATATAGTTTCTTCCGCGATATATCTGCGTCTATGTAAAACGTCTGCAGTCTAATTTTGAAGAAAGCTGTAGACACAGACAGCATGTGACTACATTTTATCAGTGTGAAAATGATACATATAAGGGGTCGACCATTTGAACTGAAGGCCTGGTATTTTTCTTGGAGCAAAGAATTGTTTTATTTGTTTGAAAGTTAGATTTTTTTAACTTAAAAATTGCAGAGTTAACCAAAAACTAAAATTAATACGCACGCTAAGTCTGCTTATGTAATAAAATAGCTAAAAACAAGCCTTTTGTTGACATATTATGTCGAGATAACGCTCGAGATAAGACGCCTTGCGATCGAAATAAGATGTCGCTCGCTCGAGATACGTCACCGCGCGTTCGAAATAAGATGTCGTGCGCTTGAGATAATTTAATCTAAAATTTAATATAAAAAATAAAATTAAAATGTCTTCAATGCTGAAAATTTCCTACACCTATAGAACCATTCTCGCAAACGAGAGGTTGGTTTAACTCGGGATTATGTCGAACCTCTGATATAGAACACGTCATAGATCCAATTTTGGTGTCACATGATTTGGACGAAATTCAAGAAAAACGCTGCAGTGGAATTATTGAAATATTAATTTAGTCATATTCATTATTAAAGGGTATATATCACTATAAAACAGTTTGATATTATAACCATGTTCTTCATGGCTACTCGAATGTTGTAAAACAATCGCTGAAATTTTTATATATATATCCCTTTTTAAGATGGCATATTTAATTATTGAACATTCAAATTAATGGAGTTTGTACATTAGGTACTACATAACGGGTTTCAAGGCATGTCTTAAGTTCTGTCTGAGATACTCACAATTTACGATATGCATAAGTAAGCTTTGTGGAAAATTTTGAGTATTTCAAAAGCTAGATGCTGAATTCTAGGGAGATTTTAGGATACAATCGTCAGAATGGTCTTGTCAATACATATGAGTATATAGCGGCTCCTATGTTCCTATGTATAAAGGTTGTAGTTCACATACTGCTTTTATACTCTTCAGCAGAATAGATATGCAAACGTCAATTTATATATTATACTAAACTTATTATCTACCGGTAACTGTAAAATAATAAATCTAAAAAATGATAGCATTTTTAAGTAATATTGGAGCCGAATTTGTTTTCAATATCTTGAAACCAGATTTGTTTCTAGTAAATCCAAAGTCTGGATCATTGTTTTTGTCAAAGAAATACAAGTAACACCTTCTACCTCCACCGAATATCAAATGGTTGACCCCTTAAGCGAAGTTATACATGTATTCATCTTATGAAAAAAGTACATGTAGAGTAAATCTTCAATTAATTGCAAGTTCCAGATAATCTTTCTACATATTGTTGTAAAGGACTAGAAATCAAAATACCTGCAAACATTACTCCAGAAATTAGGTCCGCTGTACCCCTTGTATGGTTGCATACACTGGTCTTCAAAGTCCTCAGCAGTCTTGCAGGACGGCTCACAACCTAATTATATTTAGATAACTGTAGTTAAGAAATGTGATACTGCTACTTTTATTAAGCATGTATGTTGTTTTGTTTTGTTGTTTGATTTCAAACGGAATTCTACCGTGTATAATTTGTATAACCTTTTCACTAAAGGGGTGGATATTCTGTATATTGACTGATATGATGTAATTACGAAAGACCATTGGGGACTTCAGACTTCACAGTGCAGACTTCACACTTCAGACTTCGAACTGCAGACTTAACACTTCAGCCTTCAGACTTACGACTTTACACTTCAAACTTCACTCATTTCACACTTCATACTTCAAACTTCACAACTATTACTCCTAACTTCACGCTTCATTCTTCAGACTCTACTTCATACTGCACACATTAAACATCACGTGACTTGACGTCATCTGCTTAAGGCCAGAGTTTTTTTTATTTTTTGTTACTCGGATTTTGGGCAGAAAAATGTTGACAGGAGGAGGGAAAAAAATAAAAATAAAAAGGCAGTAAAATTACTAAAACAACAGACGATAAGTGATCACTTCAAATGTGTTGCCTGAAAGGATTTTAACACTACTTTAATACGCATTTAACATGTAATACAAAGAAAATTACCATTCTGTGTTTAACTTTTTTATTATCTTGAACATAAAATTGATGATTTCAAAAACTTTAACAAAATCACTCTTTGGGCATGGGTACTATTTGCCCTTGGTCATAACATCTCCGGCAGGTATTAAATTGATGATTGAATAGCAATTTTCAGTGGTCTGATCGGCTGGTTTCATTTTTAGCATGTGCATACTTTTATTTTTAATTCATAAACTTTTCTGACCAAGATCTTTATTTAATACATTTTAATATTTATTTGTTGTGTTATAAGTCACACTGACACAATTTTATAGGTCATATGGTGACTTTCCAGACTTAAATGGTGCTGGAAGACCCCAGGTACTCCTCTGGGCATCATCTCAGGCAAGAATTGGCATCTGGGTAGAATGGCCTACCTTCCGTCAGCCAGCTGGATATCTTTTTCACATGATAACCTGAGTGGGCCTCGATCCCACAGTGGTCAGGGGCAAATGATTCAAAGTCGGGCCACTCTTTTTTTATATTTGATGGCCAGAAAATGACTGAAAGCATAAGTAGCTAGAAAAATAGGTCCCTGAAAAGGATTTGTATGCAATGGAATATATAGATAAATACCTCCAATCAGGCAACTTGTAATATATATGTATATGTCTTCATAAGCATATCACAGGGTTTTATCTCCTCATAATAGGGTCCTTCCCTCAGCAAAATATCTTTTAAATTATGCAGTTATCCCCAAAAACTGACTTTACATAAGGTTTTTTTATTCCCCTTTGCCCAAACACCGAGCTGTTTTTGCTCCAAATCACAGGCCTGGGCCCCTTTCCCTCCTGGTTAACCCCCCACCCCCAAAAAAAATCTGAAACGGATGACTCCTTTGGCATCACTTTGTTGCTCCTATACGTCATCCTCATGTAAATATATAACTGCCAAAGGCATGTCAAATTCACATTAAATGTTGCCGTTATTTACGTCGGGTAAATCTATGTTTTTCTAACATTTTGAGACACCGTTACTAACTGTAACCTTTACATAACTTGTTTTTCGTTGTTTTATTGTCTATATACTAGATCACAAACCAAATATTCCGCTTTTCCATCGCGCATAAATCGTTCAAAGACAATCTTAAATTTCATTCAAGTTTTTGTTTACGTACGGGAGACGCTTCCATTTGAGCGGAAATTGCGCCTATATGACACTGACGGATAATGCGCTGACGAATATCGACGTTGTCGTCGTCGTCAGAATGCAGCAAAACATCGATCGTCGCCCGAAAATAATTTTGAAATTTTTTGAAATTTCAATTTTTATTGTTTTCGAAAATAACGGAAAATAGGGTCGGCGGGTCTGAGTAACGAAAAATCAAAGAACTCTGGCCTAATTTAGTTTTGGCATCTATTGAAGCTTACACCATTTTTTATTTGAGTTCTTGGTATTATTGATTGTGTACATTTTAAATTTTCTAGGAAAATAAATGACTTCTCGAGTTAAGATTATATCACTTCTTGATATTCGAAAAATCAGGGGAAATTCACTGTCTACGTCCGTCCGTTCAAAATCTTCTTGAGAAAAACCATTGGGATAATATTTTTAAAAATGTCATGGGTATGATACACTGGTGACGCACATGAAAATTGCTAAAACAATTCCATCCAATGCAGTAATGTGGTTGCCATGCTAAACGAAAGCGGTCCTCTATAGTACTAGAGGTATTCAAATTATGCCACTGGATGATTTAGAATTGGGCCCATCCCAGAAACAGTACTTTTAAAAGGCCTTATAAAGGAAAACCATTTTAATATCTTCTTCTTTAACAATATATTATACTCTACTATGTATACACTCATATTATGCCTCTGAAGACAAAAATAACTCAGCCATAACCATTATACTCCATAGGTTTAGTGTCGGTAATTCCAGGTTGTTTTAAATATAGAAAAGAAACGCCCGAAAAAGACTCCACACTTCAAACTTCAGGCTTCATACTTCACACTTCAAACTTCATACTTCACATTTCAAACTTAAGACTTCACACTTCAAACGTCAGAATTCTCATTTCAAACTTCATACTTCAGACTTCACAGTTCACACTTCAAACTTCACACTTCAAATTTCAGACTTCACACTTCAACCTTCACATTTCAAACTTCACACTTCATACTTAAGACTTTCTCATTATTTGTATGTGTATTAAGCATTATATATAAAGTGTGAAGTATGAAGTATGAAGTTCGAAGTCACCACCGGTCTTTCGTATTCTATGTAATTGATATGTTACATACATTCTCTTTATTCAGTTAAACACTGGGATCACCTCAATATCTTCATCTTTATGCCAATGCAGTTATCCACGGATTACGCTGAAGTGGCGATATGTTGACTATTTTATACATACAATTTGCCATTCACAGTAAATTTTTTTAACCTTTAGCCTGCTGGTGGCATGTGAGTGTACAGACCAAGAACAACCTAGCCGTACACACTCATCTCGGTCTGCACTGTTCTTAGTCTGGCTACCGACTAGATAATCTTTTTTCTTAATTATTTTGCATGATCTGATCAGATTAAAGAAAAGGACATAATTATGCAAAATTTGAATAGCCTCAGAAGTTATCTCCGGTGAACGAATACAGACTACACTGTCCGCTATTCATTCAGTAAATTTTTTGAATCAAGTATCGGCCTAAAACAGGGTGACCCAAGTTCGCCTCTTCTCTTTATGTTATTCGTCAATGACCTTAACACTAGTATAAATACAGATCTAAGCGATATTTTCACCATAAATGAGCTTAAACTCTTCCTGATCCTATTCGCAGACGATCAAGTACTGTTTGCACAATCTCCCGAATCTTTACAGTCAATGCTAACTGATATAGAGCATTATTGTCAACAATGGGGACTGAAAATAAATACGTCTAAAACAAAAGCCATGATCTTTGAGAAGGGTAGACATTCCCATCATGACTTTTTTATATATGACACTCCAATCGAAATTGTAGACTCATTTAAATATCTTGGAATTACTCTATTTAAAAATGGTAACTGGTATAGAACGCAAAAACGAATTGCACAACACGCGTCATTTGCACTGCATAAGCTTTTTACGGTTTTTCAACATATAGATTTACCAATTAATCAGAAATGTAAATTGTTCGATTCTTTGGTGGGGTCCATTTTAAATTTTAGTTCGGAAATATGGGGGCACACGAGGCCACAGATGTAGAATTAATACACACCAAGTTTTTACGTAGAGTTTTAGGTGTAAAAAAGTCTACAAACCTAGCAGCACTTTATGGCGAATTAGGTCGTGTTCCCCTAAATATTTTCCGCAAATTCAATATGCTTAGATATTGGACAAATATACTTAAACAAAATGATAACTCTCTTGTTAAACAGTCTTACTTACTTCTCAAGTCTGACGCAGATGCTGGTCGCACTTACGGTAACAAAAATTGGGCTTTTTATATAAAGGATATTTTGTCAAGTCATGGTTTTATGTACATCTGGGAAAATCAGTTTATTATTGAAATACCTTTTAAGGTAGTTCTGCACGTTTGATAAACCGGAAGTGATGGCGTAACGTCAGTTATCCGGAAAACGTAGAATAAAGCCTGGATTCGGTGTACGGTAATGAAAATCATTTTATGAATTAATGACAACCTGTGAGTAAATTTATTAAAATGGCACTGTTACTATATTTCTAAAATCAAACTATGATATTAAAACAAAATTCATGTTGAATAATTCAATACAATGTCTTAAAATTAGCGTGAAATAGTCGGTACACTTTAAACATGGTCAAATATCTCAAAAATAAGCACACGGACCTATACATTTTATTTTACCACATTATAGGCCTTATGTTTATTTACAACCGTAAGAAGTTTCATCAAAATCTACATTGTAGGAAAATTTCTGTTCGCGAAAATGTTTTGAAAGTTATGATTTTCCCATAGACTTCAATTATGAAAAACTGCGTGAGACCCAAATTTTTCAAATCAGTCTAGCAAAAAATCAAGCACATTACCCTATCCTTTTTATTTGCTGAAGTTTCTAGGTATAATCTGAAGTTTTGAAAAATCAGAGTTTAATCAAATTCTACATTGTAGAAAAAAGCTGGATCCAAACGTGCAGAACTACCTTAACGCTATCAAACAAAGAATAATAGACACATGTTTGCAAAAATGGTATACTGAGATTAATAACTCGGCTCGTTTACAGACATATTGTATATTTAAACATAATTTTGAATTAGAAAACTATTTAGATTTAGTACAAGAAAATAAATATAGAATAGCTTTAGCTAGATTTAGAACATCCTCGCATAATCTTTATATTGAAACAGGGAGATACGACAATATACCGCGTGAACAGAGGTTGTGCAAATCATGTAATATGAAACAAATCGAAACAGAATACCACTTCCTCCTTGTTTGTCCGCATTATAGAGATCTGAGAATGAAATATTTTAAACCGTATTATTGTCATTGGCCGTCTGTGTCTAAACTGGATAATCTTTTGTCGTCAAAATCCAAGAAAACCGTTTGCAATCTTTCTAAATTTCTATACTTTGCAAATAAGAAACGTGTCACTTGAGAAAAGTTACCTGTTCTAATACCATTGGAAATTATTTATATTTGTAATGTTCCATTTGACTAATGTACTCTTCAGAAAAATGTTAAATCTGCCATTTTCTCACTGTATTGTATTGTTGTAATGGCTATAAACATTGTAATATGTTTTATGCTCAATAAAATTCGTATTCGTAAAAAAAAAAAAAAAAAAATTCGAATATTCTATTTTACAAGATTTAAGTACTAATAAACTTTGATAATGTGTCAGTTGACATCAATACAATCGACACTGTTATTTTCCAATACAGGTAAATCCGATATTTGCTTTACAATGGATCTATGGCGGATTATCTTTGAACACCCCCGGACTTAATGGACTCAACTGCCACGTTATCAAAGCTTATTAGTAACTATATCATTGCTTACCTATAGGTGGTTAATATATCACGATCATTTAATGCATAGTTTTTAGTTTATTTGCGTCTCATCACAGTACAAATATTTACATTCATACAAATATAAAAGTCATAGAAAGTACAATGCCATTCATAATACTGAATTATTATGAAAGAACTATTACAACTGTTAGGCAGATTCGTCTTGATATTATTTTTCTTTTAATTTTTGCGTGGATTAAAATTCTTGAATGTTATCATTTTTGAGAGTTTTGCCGAAAACAATAAGTGATTTTAAAAAGATCCAAAAAAGTTCAAGCATTTTTGGTGTGCCAGAAATTTACACCTAGATTATTGCACATTTAACGTTTGATGCATTTAATGTAAGTAATGAGGCAAATCTGTCTATGTAAATTGGAGCCTATTTTTTAATTTCGGATGCATAAGATATATAAATATTTTACATCATAAAACACATTCAAAATCTTTAATAAACATATCTTTAATGTCAATACTGATACAGAATGCAAGAATTTTTCACAGGTCGAAGGTGCGGAAGGCGATATCGAGGCTCTGCCGAGTTACCGCAAAAACAGTTACCTGAGAGCCAGATTTTCCGTCCACAGCTTCTACCAGTGACAGTTTCTTTTTATTCCATACCGTATTCATAGATTCTTAGATAAAATGAAATTAAACGAATTATTTTCTTTTAAGCATTTAATTTATTTTATTACAACAGCGTTTGAATGTACGCATTCATTCATAAGTCACCTTTTCACCAGCGGAAACCTCTGTTGGGCATGCAAGAAATAAATATATTACTGAAGTCTACTTTTTCGTCCAACGAAAACATAATAACGCCATTATATCTAGCATGCTTTGTGATTAATGATTCAAAAGACATTAAAGAAAAGAAAAGTGTTTGTTTACAGGTAAATTCTGTTTTTACTAGTGAACTGCAGAATTAGCATTTTCACACGTGAAAATTTTCACCTAATAAGATGAGCTTTTTTTTTTTAAAGCAAATGAAAATGCCAGTTAGTGTATTGTCGTTATAAATATGTTGTAACATAGCGAGTCCCACCCTGTACCTGTAAATAACATATGATGATTTATTGTCGATGGGAAGTTTAAAAAAATCTGTAAGGAAATAGACAACTTGTTTGTTTACTTTTCTCCGCACAATACATGGGACCCATGAATTCCTCCAAAATACAGTACTCATACAAATGTTTGGACCCCTTATTATTGCCTTAATTCGAAATTTTTAAGACAAAGGACATTTATAACTTTGTAACATGCACACCAAATAAAGTGTTTTAAAGATTTAAAATCAATGAGATGATGTTCGTTTTAGAAAAACAAACTTCTTGTCTAACTTTACCTTGCTATCATGTATTTTGTCTTTAAAACTAAAAGACAGATCTGACCAGCATAAGAGACAAATATAAGGGATGTATGATAACTCTAGAATTCTCTCAAAAGAAATTAAAATGAGGATGAAGTTTATTGCTTTTGTGATCAGGAACAAATTCCAGATAACTGACTAAATCAAAACCCCAAACTGTGTGCGACGGGTTTACTGAAATTGAACTGTAAGCATTGCCCAACACTTAAGGTGACACATAGCTACCGGTTCATTGAAAGCGGGTAATACTGTTTATGAAAAGACATTATTTTAGTATTAATTACACTTGTGGATTCTCCCAAAAGCATACGCTGTAATGGTAACCTACCTTTATCAAATATACTTTTTAATACAACTTTTAAAATACTACAACTGAGCTGCATGTCCACTGTATGTGCAATCCACTGCAATTCAACATGGGCAAGTTCAGTAGGTATAAAAAGTCTGGTGTATTATTCATGTTAGTTGACTAGAA
This sequence comes from Mercenaria mercenaria, assembly GCF_021730395.1. Taxonomy (NCBI): domain Eukaryota; kingdom Metazoa; phylum Mollusca; class Bivalvia; order Venerida; family Veneridae; genus Mercenaria; species Mercenaria mercenaria. The sequence goes on along the minus strand of NC_069364.1, from coordinate 89,004,833 downwards.
TGATAGTCATGTACCTACTTGAACTTTCGACCACCTAAACTGATTATGGCATCATGTTGTCTAAAGAAACAGTGCTTTCACTAAGAACAGGTACGTTGACGATATATTGTTAAGGTCCATATGACATGTTGATAAGACTACCCAGTCTGCTAACTACATTTGAGCCGTGCCATGGGAAAACCAACATAGTGGGTGTGCGACCAGCATGGATCCAGACCAGCCTGCGCATCCGCGCAGTCTGGTCAGGCTCCATGCTGTTCGCTTTTAAAGCCTATTGGAATTGGAGAAACTGTTAGCGAACAGCATGGATCCTGACCAGACTGCGCGGATGCACAGGCTGGTCTGGATCCATGCTGGTCGCAAAGCCACTATGTTGGTTTTCACATGGCACGGCTCATTTATAGTTTAACCAGTCTTAATATCCAAACTGGAAGATTATGCTAGGCTATATGGTACAATTCATTTGCTAAATATGAGAGATAGTTCTTTGCATGTAGTAAAATATATAAATTGCTTTCATTTCAGTGCGCTTCGTTATTGCAAGAATTTATTTTATTAGAAGGTTGATAAATGATTTATTACTGTACAAAGTGGTCGACATACTATTTATTAATGATTGTTATGTATTATTCATCATTATAAAAAGTCAAACCCCGTTCTGTGATTATCTCCCCTAGGGATATTGTTATGAGGGAGATTTGAATAATGTTTTAAGTAAGATGACGTAGAAAAGCAGTGCTACATAGAAAGCGTCAGTCAGTATACTGATTCGTGAATAAGACGATGCTAGCCTACACTTTCAAATGTAAATAAAATGAGCCGTGCCATGGGAAAACCAACATAGTGGGTTTGCGACCAGCATGGATCCAGACCAGCCTGCGCATCCGCGCAGTCTGGTCAGGCTCCATGCTGTTCGCTAACGGTTTCTCTAATTGCAGTAGGCTTTAAAAGCGAACAGCATGGATCCTGACCAGACTGCGCGGATGCGCAGGCTGGTCTGGATCCAAGCTGGTCGCAAACCTACTATGTTAGTTTTCTCATGGCACAGCTCAACTATCGCAAAAATGTAAAATATCTCTTACAGGTCTTGGTTTAAACTTTATTTCAGCAAGTTTGACATACATGGTATACAACAATAAATACATGAAATTAATGGATCGGAAAACAAGTTATTTAAAACTTATATGAATTCCTCTCCATATATGAAATAACTACAAATCATCAAATACCATATTGTCAGGAATCATGGCTAGTGATAACTAATTTTATATGACAAATAAGAATTATATAACATGGTTGTAATGCTATCTGTTTCTACTGAATTTTGTAAAATAAAAAGGAGTGTTGCTTGAATCAAGTATATACTCACGGTACCGGGGTGCAAATCGACAGAGCAGGGCCGAATTAGGTAGTAAACCTTTTTTGTTGCGAGAATGTAACGCTGAACATCAACGATTAGAGATTTTTCTTACAGGTCTTATATTGATATAACAATTAAAATTATATAAAAAGAAATAGATATACCTTATTTTACTTTTCCGCTGGTTTTAAAAGTGAAAAAATATCAAAAGTAAATGATAAAATGCCTGACCTGACAAACTTGAAAGCAGCAATATAGTTAACAGGAGCTTATCCGTCATCTTGGGCCATACATTTCTTCTACATTGTATTTTATTGTGTTTGGTTAAATTTCAACAGAGCACAATTGTCTGAACAGTGTACAAACTCATTAATGTTTTTTCAGGCAAGAGTGGAAAAAAAGTGGTAGACAATGAAAGCAGTATCAGTTTTATTAAAAAAAAAAAAACAATGAGACAAACATTTCCAACATCTTTGGACGGTCCAAAATCCCATGTTAAACATACGATAAAGCCCGAAACGCGTGAAAATGTTCCGAATGTAAATCGATGAAATGTGGCGCTCTATGTATAGAGTTAGATTATGCATCTAGATTGAAACTGGGCGAGTCTACTTACTTATTACTTGAGGATGAAAAAAAAACGTGTTTTTTAAATGTTGCTCTTAAACAAGGGTGGCGGTTAAACTACTAAAAGTACAACAACAGTTAATTCACAACAAATCGTACGGTATGTTTTATATCAGTAGAAGCTAGTCGTGTTTACGCTTATGAGACCTGTTTCACCCATAAGTAAAGAATTCACAGGTCCATCATGAAATATTTTCCCCAGCGCCGCATATACTTTACCTATTCAATATGATCATCGGCCGCGATCAATAATATACTGTTAAAGAAGAAGATATTAAAATGGTTTTCCTTTATAAGGCCGTTTAAAAGTACTGTTTCTGGGATGGGCTCAATTCTAAATCATCCAGTGGCATAATTTGAATACCTCTATAGTACTAGAGGACCGCTTTCGTTTAGCATGGCAACCACATTACTACATTGGATGGAATTGTTTTAGCAATTTTCATGTGCGTCACCAGTGTATCATACCCGTGACATTTTTTAAAATATTATCCCAATGGTTTTTCTCAAGATGATTTTGAACGGACGGGCGTAGACAGTGAATTTCCCCTGATTTTTCGAATATCAAGAAGTGATATAATCTTAACTCGAGAAGTCATTTATTTTTCTAGAAAATTTAAAATGTACACAATCAATAATACCAAGAACTCAAATAAAAAATGGCGTAAACTTCTATAGATGCCAAAACAAAATTAAGCAGATGACGTCAAGTCACGTGATGTTTAATGTGTGCAGTATGAAGTAGAGTCTGAAGAATGAAGCGTGAAGTTAGAAGTAATAGTTGTGAAGTTTGTAGTTTGTAGTTTGAAGTATGAAGTATGAAGTGTGAAATGAGTGAAGTTTGAAGTGTAAAGTCGTAAGTCTGAAGGCTGAAGTGTTAAGTCTGCAGTTCGAAGTCTGAAGTGTGAAGTCTGCACTGTGAAGTCTGAAGTCCCCAATGGTCTTTCGTAATTACGTCATATCAGTCAATATACAGAATATCCGCCCCTTTAGTGAAAAGGTTATACAAATTATACACGGTAGAATTCCGTTTGAAATCAAACAACAAAACAAAACAAAACAACATACATGCTTGTAGCAATATCACATTTCTTAACCACAGTTATCTAAATATAATTAGGTTGTGAGCCGTCCTGCAAGACTGCTGAGGACTTTGAAGACCAGTGTATGCAACCATACAAGGGGTACAGTGGACCTAATTTCTGGAGTAATATTTGCAGGTATTTTGATTTCTAGTCCTTTACAACAATATGTAGAAAGATTATCTGGAACTTGCAATTAATTGAAGATTTACTCTACATGTACTTTTTCATAAGATGAATACATGTATAACTCCGCTTAAGTGGTCAACCATTTGATATTCGGGGGAGGTAGAAGGGGTTACTTGTATTTCTTTGACAAAAACAATGATCCAGACTTTGGATTTGCTAGAAACAAATCTGGTTATATATCTGATATATATCCTTTAATAATGAATATGACTAAATTAATATTTCAATAATTCCACGGCAGCGTTTTTCTTGAATTTCGTCCAAATTATGTGACACCAAAATTGGATCTATGACGTGTTCCATATCAGAGGTTCGACATAATCCCGAGTTAAACCAACCTCTGGTTTGCGAGAATGGTTCTATAGGTGTAGGAAATTTTCATCATTGAAGACAATTTAATTTTATTTTTTATATTAAATTTTACATTAAATTATCTCAAGCGCACGACATCTTATTTCGATCGCACGGTGACGTATCTCGAGCGAGCGACATCTTATTTCGATCGCAAGGCGTCTTATCTCGAGCGTTATCTCGACATAATATGTCAACAAAAGGCTTGTTTTTAGCCATTTTATTACATAAGCAGACTTAGCGTGCGTATTAATTTTAGTTTTTGGTTAACTCTGCAATTTTTAAGTTAAAAAAATCTAACTTTCAAACAAATAAAACTAGAGCTATCACTAAAGGTGATGAATGTACCCCCCGCATGCACTGACACAGTACATTGCAATTTGACGCACACAAGATTGCATAATTTGTGGACTGTATGTATATAGACTGTATGTATACAGTATAGTAACAAAAAACAAAGTCCCATAACTATGCAGAATATTTATCTAAAAGGATGTAACATGCACCATGCACAACTAGGGTTGGTACTGATCACTTGTGTGAAGTTTCATTAAATTGTGTGTAAGGGTTTGGTAGATTAGGCACGCACAAGATTGCATATGCAGACTGTATGTACATAGTATGTTAACAAGAAACAAAGTCCCATAGTATGTTAACAAGAAACAAAGTCCCATAACTCTGCAATTTTTGTCGCTGAAAGAACCTAACATGCACGATGCACAACTACTGTTGTTACTGATCACTTGTGTGAAGTTTCATTAAATTGTGTCAAGGGGATGAGGAGAGATGATGCGCACAAGATTGTGTCTATGTATATAGTACAGTAACAAAAAAACAAAGTCCCATAACTCTGCAATTTTTTTTCTGAAAGAACCTAACATGCCCCATGCACAACTACTGTTGTTACTGATCACTTGTGTGAAGTTTCATTAAATTGTGTCAAGGGGATGAGGAGAGATGGTGCGCACAAGATTGTGTCTATGTATATAGTATAGTAACAAAAAAACAAAGTCCCATAACTCTGCAAATTTTTTTTCTAAAAGAACCTAACATGCCCCATGCACAACTACTGTTGGTACTGATCACTTGTGTGAAGTTTCATTAAATTGTGTCAAGGGGATGAGGAGAGATGGTGCGCACAAGATTGTGTCTATGTATATAGTATAGTAACAAAAAAACAAAGTCCCATAACTCTGCATTTTTTTTTTTTCTAAAAGAACCTAACATGCCCCATGCACAACTACTGTTGGTACTGATCACTTGTGTGAAGTTTCATTAAATTCTGTCAAGGGGATAAGGAGAGATGGTGCGCACAAAATTGCGTCTACGGACAGACGGACAGACAGACAGACGGACAGACAGACAGACAGACAGACAGACAACCTGAAACCAGTATACCCCCCCCCCCCCTTACAACTTTGTTGTCGGGGGGTACAACAATTCTTTGCTCCAACAAAAATACCAGGCCTTCAGTTCAAATGGTCGACCCCTTATATGTATCATTTTCACACTGATAAAATGTAGTCACATGCTGTCTGTGTCTACAGCTTTCTTCAAAATTAGACTGCAGACGTTAAAATACATAGACACAGATATATCGCGGAAGAAACTATATATGTACAAAATATATTACTACTTATATACATGTACTTCTTTAGGAAACTGCAAGTAAAATATTTTCGGTAGTTCTTTTGTTGAAACAATTTTGAGATTTTTAACATAAATTATACATTTCGGAACTCTCTAGATGGAGTTTATTGGAGGAGGGTAACAAACTGATATATAATGTGCGTATACAATGAAAAATTAAGAATACTCTATTCTATGTATTAACCGTTACAAACTGTAGATTGATCAATATTAGCGATGGAACAGTAAACTAGTGAATACTAAACAATGTTATTTCCTTCGTATATCTCTTGTCTATCAAATCACGCGAAGTTTACCATATTTGCAGTACAGTCAAGAAGTTCATTGACACTATTCCTCGTTAGTTCTATGATTATTTCCTTTTCTTGATGCCAAAGAAATCTTATTGTGAACTGTTTTTGTAAACATTCTGTAAGTTTGTTTTTTTCACTAAATGTGTATGACATAATATGTTTTACAGTGTTGAAGGACGAATTATTTGGTCGTGCATTAAAAGTCATCTTGACAATAATTGCACCAATGAAGAACAAAAGAATGATACCGCAAAATTCGAAACAGTTTTCAAGCCATTCCTGATGTCTTTAGACTTCGCATGTGAGATTTCAAGTAGTAAGTAAATTTTGTATAATTATTATGTTTTATCGTGCTATTTGTACACTCTAATAAAACATTCCCATAAAGTTACATTGAACATCATTATGAAACATTTGTAAACGAGCTATTTTTATTATCTTTCTTGTGTGAAGTACACCATTTTCTACTCTTTTACAAATCTAGGATAGATGACACAGTGTCTGTCTTTGATTAATAACTAAAACTCTAAAACTAGTTTCCTCACTCCCTTGCATTGAATTATTATTATGTTTGGTTGCGTTCTATGGAATTCTAAGTATAACATCAGCAGCCGTTGCCTTGTGGTGACGGTAAAATGTCGCCTGTACTTAGACTCAATGTTGTTATTATTTTTGAACCACTGAAATCACGACATACATGGAATATAGTTCTATAAATAGATTTCCGTTTAAGCCCTTGCTAGGGAGCTTGAGGGGTGTTGCACTGTTAATTATCTCTCAGGAATTGCTCAGCAAACCGAGCCTGCATTTTTTATTGCGTTCTATGTGTTCGTATTGATTTATAACTTTCTTTTATTAAAGTTTATTGAAAAATAAATAGGAAATATCCTGCTGTAGTATCATCTTAATGCATTCTAGTTATAATTTTCAACAATTGTGTTTGCACTGAAATAGAACAATATTGCACTCCCTGAAAACAAGAACTGTTTTTCAAACTTACACATTTGTTATCATCATTACATATGCCTTGTGCGGTTCCCATGCCCAAGTTTCATGTTTCGTGTTCACAGTTGGGATGAAGTAATGGAATATCATCGCTATATAGAAGTTTCACAGAAAATGTATTTCTGATGTTGAAAAAGAAACGAAAAAGTGTAAAACACCAATGACTGATGTAACATCCAATATAGTATGTTTGGGTGACCTTCTTTAAAATTAAGTTTTGTCCTTGATAAGGGTAACTTACACTTATTAAACATTTCATAGGCCAAAAAGTTTATACGAAATACATGTTGTATGTTGAATGTGATAATGTTACATTCTTTGTAAATCATTATTATTATTATTATTATTATTATTATTATTATTACTACTACTACTACTACTACTACTACTACTACTACTATTATCATTATTTATCCCCCCGCCAAAGGCAAAGGAGATATTAGAAATGCTCTCCGTCCGTGCGTGCGTGCGTGCGTGCGTCCGTCCGTCCGCAACGATCTTTGTCCGGAGCATAACTCCAAAAGTACTGGAGGGATTTTCTTCAAACTTCATACACTGATAGAACACATTGGGAGGAAGTGCAGTGTGCAAGAACAATAACTCTACCTTGCCTATTTTTTGAGTTATTCCCTTTTATCTTATTTTCTTAAAAAAATTTGTCCGGAGCATAGCTCCAAAAGTACTGGAGGGATTTTCTTCAAACTTCATACACTGATAGAGCACATTGAGAGGAAGTGCAGTGTGCAAGAACAATAACTCTACCTTGCCTATTTTTTGAGTTATTCCCCTTTATCATATTTTCTTAAAACAATTTGTCCGGAGCATATCTTTTTCATGCATGGAGGGATTTTGATATATCTTGGCACAAATGTTCACCATCACGAGGCGGAGTGTCATGCGCAAGAACCAGGTCCCTTGGTCTAAGGTCAAGGTCACACTTAGAGGTCAAAGGATACAAGAATGAAAACCTTGTCCGGAGCATTTCTTCTTCATGCATAGAGGGATTTTGATATAACTTGGTACAAATGTTCACCACCACGAGACAGAGTGTCATGCGCAAGATCCAGGTCTCTAGGTCTAAGGTCAAGGTCACACTTAGAGGCCAAAGGTCAGATACAAGAATGACTTTGTCCGAAGCATTTCTTCTTCATGCATGGAGAGATTTTGATGTAACCTGGCACAATTATACACCATCATGAGACGAAGTGTCATGCACAGTTCCCTTCTTTAGAATTACTTCCCTTTGTTGTTACTTTAAATAGCTTCTATTGTAACTTTTTCATTACTAGTCGTAGGGAAAAATCGAGACCACTTTTCTGTAGTACAACATGCATGCTACATCCAATTTTGAGGTGTATTTTGACCAATCTCTGCCTGGTAAAGATTTTTGTATGGACTTACAATTTTTTTTTTTTTTTTTTTTTAAGATTAACTTCCCTTAGTTGTTACTATAAATAACTTATATTGTAACATTTTTATAACTGACCACAGGGAAAAAACAAGACCACTTTTCTGTGGTACAACATGGATGTTACTTTCCAATTTTAGGTGTATTTTAAGATATCTCTACCTGGTAAGGAGTTTTTTTGTGGACTTACAGTGATTACTAAACAACCACAAAATTAAAATTCCATTTGCAAATACAACTGCTAGAGTAAAGAAATTTGCTGTGACGGGCGTATATTGTGACATTCTGGCACTCTTGTTCCTGTTAGCTTTCCATTCCTTCTTTTTACAGTAGCCATATAGAAAAACATCATAGCTATACTTTTCATGAAAATTAATAAAGTTTAGCAGTAAACCACCTCACCACTGACTTATTCTTTCTTCCACATCCTTAAAACCCCTGATGTGGACCACAACTAAACGGTTCTTCAAAGCTTTCCCCAAAATTAATACTTTCAGACACTAACTTGCCAGCAACTTTAGCCTTCAATTATAATATGCCCGGCGGGGGGATTGGCCATGTCTAACATGGCTCTTGTTATTACTATTATTTTTACTGACTGATCGGTTAGAACGAATTTAAAACACAGAAAATCAGCTTTTTTGATCATCAGTATGATTTCCTAATGACTTTTGAAAACGCAGGTATAAGAATACTTGTGCATTCATGTTATTACAGAATATATAATCATTATTATTCTTATCGTTTTTATTATTATTATTATTATTATTATTATTATTATTATTGTATGATGGTATTTATATATATTCATATGATGTGTTCTGTAAAATCTCTATAACTGGAGGATGATAAATCATGAATATGAATATGAAATATATGAATGTAAACAATAAAACTAAACTGGGGAAGGAAATGGACTTTGCATGACAGAGTTTTATTGCTATTGATTTGAATCATATACATGATACCTAAATCTAAATACAAGAAGAAAACCAAAAAGCATAAGATATAAAATTGATATATTTTACGTAAAAGTTACGGTCACTGGATATGTTGAATAAATGATTATACTTTGTAAGGTACACTTTTAAACCTTGATAAAATTTCCAAAGGAAGGCTTTCTCTTAATCTAAATAGCTCACCTGGGATACCTACACAATTTGCTTCGTTGCTGGCGCATGCGTCTGGAGGGTATTTGGGTCTCTGTATAACAAGAAACCATCAACAGCTACAACTGTGTCAAACTAAAGTTCACAAAAACGGGACTTCCCTTAGACCTGCATGTATTTCTCATATTTTTGTTAACAATATTATTTACATTTTTTGCCAGCATTCATAAACGTCAAATATTGATGAAGTTAATACATTTTATCTCTCTCTGTATATCCGTTATAATGTTATTCTAGCAATATTTTGTTTATTTATACACATATGTAAAGAACAAACACATTTTGAAATTTTAGACGTTCCATTGGCTTTAGTGATAAAACTGAAAGAGACATTAACGGCATAAAGAACGCTTTGTAAGGTGTAAAAGTCCGTAGACCCGTTAAAAGACACTCCCGTAAAAACTAGCACCGACGCCCTCGGACGTTCGCATTAAATATTTTAGAAGAACATGCCTCAGTCATATGCATCATTCACAATATTCCGGTCGTCATGATCCGTTGTTTCCCTCTTGGGAGAACTTGCAGAATATTCTACAACAGAGCCAGTGTCTAAGGGAACCATACATATGGATAACGTTAAAGTGACGTCCAACGAAACGTTGAGTCTACCAAGTTAAATTCATTTCAATAAATTGGTTCGTTTCATCATCTGGTAAATGTTCCCATAAAATGTATAATTAGCGCATATATGGTGGATGATTTCTGTAATTTCGCGTTTTCGTCCCGCGACCCTGCCGAGCGAAAACACGAGAATTAACAAGTTAAAATGGCGGGAGCGCGGAGCAAAAACACGATAAGCAGCGGGATCACGGAGTGAGTAACTTTAATGGCGGGAGCGCGGGGCGAAAACTCGACGTTTGAAGAGCGCTAATTATCTTGTTTTCGCCCCGCGCCCTCGCCATTTTTAGTTACTAAATCTCGACTTTTCGCCCCGCGACCCCGACCATTAGCGAGTTTTCGCCCTACGCCCCCGCCATTGTAATGCTTAAATTTCGCCTTTTCGCCCCGCGACCTCGGTAATTAGCGGGTTATCGCCCCGCGACCCCGCCGTTTTATTTCTCTAATTTCGACTTTTCGCAGCGCGTCTTTTTGCGTTTTCGTTTTGTAAGTGTTACGTGTTGCAATTATCTATGTGGCTGATTTGTGCCAATTCGACCATCCGCCCCGCGACCTCGCCGGGCGAAAACACGAGGATTAAGATTGTTAAAATGGCTGGGGCGCGGGGCGGAAACTCGCTATTTAGCGGGGGCGCGGAGCGAAAACACGATAATTTTATTATGATTTCTGCGTTCTCAATTTGTTACGGCAACCATTGCTCATACGAGCTACATGTACGTGCGAAGAATGTCGTAATAACAGACGAGAATACGAAATCTAACAGATGTTGCCGACTCATCACGTGCCCACTACCTTGAAATGTTATAGAAAATTATGAGAAAATCTTAATTTTTGATCGTAGTGTTTTTTGTTTATTATAATGCTTTATGAATATGGGTTCTGCTCAGTGATAAGTTAAAATCGCACCAGTGTCATACAGGTGGGTGACTCATGACAAGTAATTCTCTTGTTAACATGTGAAATCGCACATGTCAGTGATATAACAGTTATCTCCCTAAATCAATAAATTTCAATTATCGTCTTTTTATTATGACTCAATTACAGTGTGTCACCCGTGGGTATACTTATATCTATCTCTGATAAATCTTCACTTGAATAAGCGATATGTCGTTAAGTCGACAGAAAAAAGTAATGTAAGATAAAAACGTTAATATATATTTCTGATGATAATATTTCGTATATTTAATCAAAACATAATGATTTGGCATGTTCCCGCAATTTGGAGCAGGATGTTTAAATGATAAGTGATAAAATTTTCTGAACAAACTACATATTATTGGCGGTACAAATTGTTTGACTAAACCAAATTCTTTTTTTAAGTTTTACATAGAACAGTATTAGGTTGTGCATTTTTATGTCACGTTTTTGGTATGGTCAGTTCCATCTGAACTTGACGACACACATTGGAAACTGACAACATACATTGGAAATTGACGACACACATTGGAAATTGACGAGATACATTTGAAATTGACGAGATACACTTGAAATTGACGACACACCTGGGAATTGACGACATACATTGGAAATTGACGACACACATTGAAAATTGACGTCACACATTGGAAATTGACGACGCACATTGGAAGTTGACGACACACTTGGGAATTGACGACATACATCGGAAATTGACGACCCACATTGGAAACTGACGTCACACATTGGAAATTGACGACGCACATTGGAAATTGACGACATAATGACAACTAATTTATATATCCACGTAATATTTTCGAATTAAGTTTCACAACGCGTCCATTTTCTAAGAGCGACAACAACACAACGAGCAAAAGTAAATGATTGAAATGGATTATTCGTAAAACAGTTTTACAATACAAATGTGTTCTTCACCATATTGTAAAATTATATCTTAAGTTAACATGACATTGAAGCCAGTCAAACCTATTTGTTTTTATGGCCTTGATTAAAACGAGCTTTCAACTTTACACCCTTGGGTGAGTTAAATTGTAACTTTATTAAGAGAATTATTTGTCCATATCCTTACCGAAACTATTGACATATCAAAAGTCTTTGATTCGAGTTTCTATTTATACACGATTATGTTTGATTTTGGACGTTCGTCTTCCTAACAAAGTCCTAACTAATTCTGCACATTAAAACGATATTTTATATTTTCGGTGCATTCTTCATTTGTATAAATTTATTATGTTTGCCTAATATAGGCTTCGCAGACACAACGTAACGTCATGAGACGTTGTGGCGTTCACGCGTCATGGCAAATACTTCTACAGGCAGTCTGTGAGAGGCATATGCATTATTTTCCTATTTCGTTCTAAAGTGTCTTCATGGTACCGGTAGATAGTATATTAATAAGTAAACGCAGTTGTAGGCCAACCCTGTGATCAGTTATTCATATTATATTAAAATGCAATGTCTTTTGCCTGTCTCATTTTTAAGACAAAAGAGCTGGACAAAAAGAGCTGGACCAGAGTAATTGAGTTTAGCCCGACTATTCGAAGAAGAAGTAAAGCTATTTGCCGGCTTCCACGTCGGCGTCTGTGTTGTTTAAGGTTTTCCATTAAGCTGATATCTCAGTAACCACTAGTAGGAATGGATAGTGACTTCACACACTTGTTAAGAATTAGATGGATATTTGACGTATTAAAATTTAAACATCACCAAATCATAGAAAAAAAGAAGAATTGTTTTGCGTGAAAATTGAACAGCTTATAAAATAGGTGTAGTATTCTAGAAACCGATTGTCAATTAATTGATTGATGATTGAATTCCTGAAAAGGGACCACATTAAGGGTCCATCCTTCTGGACAGTGTAGCGTGTTTAAAATCTTACCATTTTCAAAGAGATGTTGCAAATCTTCGTTTTGATGCATTTACAACAATGTACGAGTGCTAAAATGTCCGCAATATACAATAATTCACATTTTGTCATTACCAAAAGAACATATTGACTTTCGTGAAACAGACATGATTATTCCATAAAAAAGATAAAATGAACCGTAAACTGAACGTCTAACAATTATTGGTAAACGAACAACATGTTTACCAACAATCTCTGTTCAATACATGTTTAAACGAACATTGTTGCAAATGCATCAAAACGAAGATATGCAACATTTCTTTGCAAATGGTGAGATATCAAAGGCGCTACACTGTCCAGAAGGGTGACCCCTTAATGTGGTCCCTTTGCGGGAATTCAAGAATCCAACAATAAATTGACAATTGCTTTTTAGAATATTGTACTTATTTCATATGCTGTGCAATTTTCATGTAAAACAACTCTTTCTTTCTGTGATTTGGTGATGTTCAAATTTCAAAACGTCAAATATCCGTCGAATCCTTAACTGTGTACAATTACATATTATGTCCGTTTTTATGAAGAAATTCCTTAAAACGAACACTTTTTACCGATACTGTATTGCCATTGTACGTACATTGTAGGGTCAACATGGTTTTGGTTACAATGAGGCAGACGCATGTTTTGTATGAACATAAATATTTCAATTTCTTGTCATTTCCTATTTTAGGTAATTGATATATCGTGTATTTATCAAAGTTAGTCATATTAGTTCATATCCAACAGTTCATGTAGACTACTGCTTTTCTTACCATGAAATTATCATTATTCTCTGTTTGGACCGCTGATATAAATCAGATATTTACAAAAATATTATAAAGCACTATGGAACGTTAAATCTTGTAACGCATGTTTTGTTCGTGTTACAATATCTGCAGAATCCATCTCTAGCGATTCTGCAGAAGGTATAACACGAAGTGAAGAATGCGGTAACCACCGTGTCCAATCGTTACTTGGAAAAATCGGATCAGTAACGCATGATCTCGGATCAAATGGAGCGGTTTTGGTTAGAAAATAGTCTTTTCTAGTTATTTTGAAATTTATGTCAGAGACGGCATATAGTGCAAGATGTGCTCTGAACATTATGGAATAGTCGTTGCTATTTGTTTTCCAGCAAATCTAAGCACTTTTATCAAATACTTCGGAAAACCATGCCAACATAGCAGGTAAACAATGCCACGACTCAGAAAATGCGTTATTTCCAGTACGTTCTCTGCATACAATATTACCAACTCCGTGTTGTCACTGATACATTCATGTAAACGTTAGTGCTATAAAAGATGAATTAAATTATTTGGAAGGCCGATATTATGCGATTCATGACTGAACTGATCAGTAACGCAGGAGCCAAAGGATCATGCAGCGGCTGCAAAATGCAGTAAAGCAGGAGCTTCGGATTTTTCTTCTGTGTTCGTTTTTATCAAATTCCAAGGGAAAATACCTTTATTCATTTAATTTATCTATCAGAAACTGCGATAAGTATTGTCTCCTGATAACGTTCTAGTCTAAACAGCAATTTATTGTGTTTTTTATACAGTTATTTATTCTTCTGATGAAACCCCGCGTATTACTTTTGCTTTAAGGGCAGGAATTCGGTCGCACTGTGGTCAAAATGTTTTAGACAGAAAAAGGCATGCACGTACTAAATGCTGTTGTCTATACTTTCTATATAAAGTAAAAAAAAAATATGTACAGATAGCTTGCCCCATTTCAAATTATAAGCACGGCGGCGAGAAAGCCATTTTCGGGAGATTTTTCCTGAGATCAAAATTAAAATGCTGTGACTTGGAACTACTTTTCATACTACGGTGTAATTTTATTTCTCACCTTAGCACATCTAATAATGCGTTTCTACCAAATGTCAAAAACATTCGCAAAGAACACGCACGTATACCTTTAAGGATTCCTCAAGTAAGAACTTGTCCCTAGTTACGTGACTATTCTTAGATGGTTCTCACCCTTGTGATTTTACCTCCTTTAGACTAGTATGTAAATTTTCCTTTTTCAGACTATAAGTAAGGCAAAAGCTTTTGTGTCCTTGACGACAATCACAGACTTTTCGCTACGAACCGTTATTCAATAGTAAAAATCGACAGTATCTAAACTGAAGAATTACGGGATTAGCAATTCTTTAGCAGAAATAATCAATTTGTCTAAAAATACAAATTATCATACCACTGCTTTGCAAGTTATTCTCTCAAAATCATGGCTTGTAAACACTAGCTTCGCCTCTTTTTGGAGGTGCGCTAAAAATGAGTTTATAATACCCCATGGCAGCGCTATAATTACCGGAACTATAGGAATTCTAAATGTAAGCAAAGAAAGAGGGTGAGTCGTTGCATTATTCTTTCATTATTATGGCTTCATGTGCTACATATGCTATCAAACAAAATCAACAAAATCTAACTTGAAGAGACATATGAAAAGACACAAAAACAAAATTCGCCAGTGTAATAGATGTAATAAATAATTCTACTGTGCTGGCGAGCTGATGTAAACCTTCATGGAACATGGAACCCAATACCTTTTTTTTATTACAACCAGTATAATTGTATACCTTAAGAATCAGTACTGATTTCATGTTCTTAGGTAAGTTGGATCCGTCCTGTTTGTTCTAACTTCATCTATTCAATTTTCATATAATTCAATTTAGTAGCAACATATGGTAACGTGACTTACCAGAGTGGAGCATTAAACATCTTTTTGACCATGTTGTTCTTTGATTTGCCACTAATTATCACTGTTTTGATAGATAAATAAAGTGAATAAAGATATGTTTCCCTTGTAAATTGATGAAAACGCACACAGAAGAAAACTCGGACACTCCTTACTGCATTTTGCAGTCGCTGATCCTGTGTCTCCTGCGTTACTGACCAGCACGGTCATGAATCGTCTTATATTGGTCTTCCAAGAAATATAATTCATCATTTATGATAAAATATGTTACAGGAATGTGTCATTGATGTCGTGGAAGTGGTAATTTAGTATTTTTGCCGAATAACGTACTGAAATAATGCTTTTTCTGAGTCATGGCATTGTTTACCTGCTATTTTCGCATGGTTTTCCAAAGTAATTGAGAAAAGTGCTTAGATTTGCTGGAAAATGAATAGCAAAGAGTATTTCATAATATTCGGAGCACATCTTGCGCTATATGCCGTCCTTGACAACAAATTCTAAATAACAGAAAAATATAATTTTCTTACCCAAAATCACCAAAACCGCTCCATTTAATCCGAGATCTGGTTTTTTCCAAGTAACGATTGGACACGGTGGGTAACGCTATAATTGCATAAAACGTGAAAAAAACTCGAATGAATTTATTGTCCGTCAACGTCAATAAATGTGCATGAAATGCAAGGGAATGCCACTTTGACGTCATTTCCGTATGTAGGTATTCTTTGCCACGGAACGGAATGTCAGTGCATGTTAAAAAGGCGTGTTAACGGCGCGTGGAAGCTAGAACATTTCTGTTAATACATATTTACTCTCCAGTCAAAACACCCGCTGAAAATGACCAAAAAAAAAAGCGATTTTATGCTTGAATAAATATTGTTAAACTAACTTGTGTTTCATTGATTTCAGCTGACGGCCTTTGCATGACTATCAATAGTTGCTTCCCTGACAGTGTTTATCAATACCAAGGAAATACTGTGTACAGTTTCTATGAGTATTTTTGCGGGTATGTTGTACATGTTTGTTAATTATGAATAATTGTAAAACAATATACTTGCAGCTTTACAGGAAATTGATTGTTCAGATTCGTTCAAAACATGGTTGTCAGATGGCGTTTTCATCTTTACCTATATTGCCAGAGAGGGAAACTTCTTGTAAGATATACCTGGTCCGTATCAGAAGTATTCGCATACGAACCCTCCTTCTTCCAAGATTATTCAAATTCACCACGTTCGTTCACTTTGCTGTCAGAGGGCGCGGTCACTTTTCCCAAAATGAATTTAATGAAAAGAATCTTTTACTCATAAATGCAAGCCCGATTCTAGAGTATTTAATGTTGCGGGCCCGTTATGACACTCAGTTATTTTACGTGTGAAAACCGGAGAATGCCGAACTCGCATACCTTGCCGAACTCGCATATGGAGAATGCCGAACTTGCATACGGAGAATGCCGAACTCTCTTACGGAGAATGCCGAACTCGCATACGGAGACTACGTAAATTAGCAATTGTCATTACGGGTCCACTACCTTAATACAGCTGTTCTTCCTTAGTGATCTGTTACCGCAACTGTTGAAATTATTACACTCCCACCCCCTCATAGCTATTGGTAATTAAAATAGACATAGAATAGAATTTATGGTCTTTAATAAAGTCTATTACAGTATTAGCTATAGATTGTTTTAGATAACAGTTAAACTTGCTTAAGCAACAGGTCAGTCTTAGTATAATACGAAGTAAATATATTTATAACTATAACATTTAATTAAATGATAGTTTAAGAATATTATGGGGAATCTTAATGTAAGACGGAACAATTTAGGAAGATTTTGGACGTCTTGGTTTATCGTGCTTTATGACAGAATGAAGATGATTTGTTCGTTAATTAATCAAGGCCTTCGTGGTGGTTTATTGCCTGATTTACCACGATTCAGATGCGCAGGAATTAAACCACGAGGGTGTTAAATATTCAAGCATCTGACGTAATGACACAATTAAGTGTCACACTGGTCCGTCAATCTTTGTCTATCGCAGACTTCTTACAAACAAATGGAGTCATGTTAGAATTGTCTTTGCAATATTAAATGTTTAACGATTTTTTGTGGGTTGCTTTTGGCGGAAGACCTGACAAAATTTAGAAATATTTATAGGTTATTAGATTTGTATCGAGAAATCTGCATGAGTTCTGCAGCGGAAATATTATGCGACTTTAGGAGCGCAATATTATTCCGCGAAAGAACGAGTGCATTTTTCTTGATGCAAATCTAATAATCTTTTTATTACATGGGCATCTACACTTAAAATTATCATGTAAGTGATTCAACTTTGTTATCAGCCCTGTGTAAAATTGAAAATATTGTCGTTTAAGATTTTTAAACGCGACGGCATACATGAAACTGACGTCACAAATGACGTTTCAAACACGATATGAAATTTGAACGTCAGTGTAACAAGGTGGATTATTCTAGATCTTAAGTTATTCAGAAGTTGCTTCCCTTTGACCAATTCTTAGTAGCAACCAGTCAAGCATTGCAATAAGTTCCCGCTGTTATATGAATTTTAGTCACATGACCCCACTTTTTATTCAGTTGTCCGACATGTTTTCAAGGGGACAGGTGGAATTGTTCCATTATAATATAGTTTATGTTCATGGAGGAGTTTTGGATTCTTTTGAGCCTTATAGTAACACATGGTGGCAGTGTCAGTAACCAGCTCACTGAGAAAGTACATTTTTGGTGTGTGTGTGTGTGTGTCTGTGAGGTCAACAAAGAGCCCAATCCACAATTGAGCTTGAGATCTGGGAGATTAGAGAGATCAGTGAGATCCAGATTACAGTACACTTTCAGTTGGATTTTAAATGAGAAACTGTACAAGATTATGTATATGATCAAGCTGATTTTGATAGAACTTTACAGCAAGTGTTACTTTCTAAATATACAAGCACTGAGATCATTTAGTTTAATATGAACATTAAACCGGATAGTCGAACCCACCTCGTCTTATCTTTTCCTTTAATTTATTTAACAAAAGGGCATAAAGAAGGCCAGGTAACATCTGGCGCCCAACATGTTTTTAATCTCAGCGACTTTTAAGTTTAAAAAGTGCAGTCTTTAATTCCGGTGAACTTTAAATTTTCCGGTGAAAGAAGTGTTTGACAACTTGGAACATTTTAAACTGTTTTACAATTTAAGTAAAGTGACGTTTGCATTTTCATACATAAATTTTCCGGTGGAAGGAACAGTGTTGGACAATTTGGAACATTTTAAACACTTTAATAAGTAAATTTGAAGTGACGTTTGCATTTTCATGCTCGTGGAGTGAAGTTTTAAGAATTTATGAACAAGTTTAAGAACTAAGGGTTCGTTTATTGATTTGGAGGATTACAAAGTGACTTGTTATTTCGTCCAAACATCATTTAGCAATTTGGAAGGAAAACCGAGCGCTTTATCAAGCAGAACTTACGATTGGTTGATAACCATAGGAACTTTCATCGTGGAGAAGATTTCCCTACCTACCATTTGGCGACGTGGAGACTGGATAGGCTTTTTCCTAAGACGATCATCAGTTTTTTTTAATTAACGTTTGCAGAAGCTCACGGGAATGTTTGTGACCGAGGTCGAAGGTCGAGGTCACAAACATATCCGAAAGGGTTTCTGCAGACGTTACTACACAAAACAAACGTGTTTTGTCGCTATTCTTGCAAACAACAACATTACTTTTATTCACTCAAGTATTCAAAATACAATATGGGGATAAAGAAACAATGTAAACATATGATACAATCATTCCGGTACAAGGTTTTTTATTATTTTAACTAGAGTAATGATTATATTCTTTTGTCGACATAAAACAACAATAATATTGTTTTTTTTTTTCTTTAAAATGAAAAATGAAGATGTCCAAGGAAAACAGAAAAAAATCTGAATCTGAAGGAAAAACAATGTAGCTTTGTAGATATGAGGGTTGGAGGGGGTGGGGGTAACATCCTACAACTCATCCTGCATACAAAACATTACACGACGACTAAATGTATTGTTTCATATAGGGACAATCAAACTAGAATAAAGCTTTGACGTCGACGTCATTTATACGAGACGTTGGTCAAATTGACTTTTTATGCAGTATAAGAAAGGAGAATTTTAGATGTTTCGACAGGAAAAGAAAACATGTGATAAAAAAAGAATATTACATATGTAACTTTCCGCATTAAATTTATTAAATTTCAAATTCGTTAAATAAAATTGATAATATGCTCGGCAGACCCACGCATTTTATTATCTTATTGAACTCGTTTAATAAATTCAGTATGAAAAGACACTCATGTATTATCCTGTATGTAAACAAGGGAAGAAGCGAGTACGAGCATTGTTGGGGCAGTGCATTTGGCGTTGGTAACTGATACGTAATGTATGTTGCAAAGACGTAATGTCTGTTGTAAAGACGTAATGTCTGTTGTAAATTTTGGAAGGTCAGCTTAGATGAGGATGGAACACTCAACATTTTCTGGTCAAAAATGGATGTCTTATCCTCCATATTATACAAAATTTGGTTATATAATAGTTGTCTTATCATATCATATTACTATGCTATGTTGTGTGCTATATGTCATGCATGTCACATACCCTTATGGGCACTGAATATATCAATCAACTTGAATCTTGAAAAAACAAAACAAAAAAAAAACTTGATAAGCAAAACGTTCTGTGGTTTAAATTGCATCTTTTATGCTACAAAAAGAGGTTAGTATGGAAGAAACAAGACGCAGATACCAAATGTCAATCTGCGCAGAAATACATATACGTCTCAAACATAAAAATCATGTATTAACAGTCCTTGAATTGCCTTGTTTGCACACGATTTTCCCCCCTTTAATACATCGGCTGATTCAGTGAAAACAGTAGTTTTTATGCAAGAATATGGAAAAATAATGGCGTTTCAGGTTTCATTGAAACTTAACGGAGTTTTTAAATGAGTATGTAATAAATTAATATGCTGATTAATACTTTTCAGCACGGAGAAACATCTACAGTACATGTTTAATTGCACGAAGAATCTAGAAACTCTTTGTCCAATCACCGTAGAAAAGTGGTCAAACCTATTCAAGATACAAACCTCGACAAGTCTTTTAGAATACAATACACTTAGTGAGAAAATTCTAGCGGAGTGTGGAAAACTTAACACAGGCATGTTTCTCATATTTAGATATCCAACAAATTCAGATATCGAGTAACAACTTTCATGTATTCAGATAGCGAAGATTCAGATATCGAGTAAAGTGTATTAATTTCGAGAGATATCAAGTAAGTTAAACGTGTATTATAGATTCAAAAATCATGTAAGGTGTATATATATATATATATTCAGGCCTCTAGTAACGTGGTGTATGTATTTAGATATCCTATAACGTATATTAAAGATTCAGATATCAAATAATGTGATTTATAAATTCTGATATTTACTTGTTTTGAAATTTAAATACATGTATCCCGTATCGTACTTTAAATTCAGATATCGTACAGCGTTTGTCAAATATCAAGATATCCTATAATGTGTATTAATTATTCATTTATCCAATTATTATTTATGTTTTATAGATCAAGATATCCAGTGTATACAAACTAATGGGACGAAGCTGGCACAGTGTGAGATAGAGCCTAGAATTGACATTCCAAATGGTATTATAACATGCGAGTAAGTCAATTTTACAGAACGTGAACTTGCGAATCAAGAAAATGATTGCTGAAATAATCACATTAACAATACAAATAAACATGCCTGAAACTCTGTGCTGTTTGACATACACCCAAACTTTTAACTTGCGCACCATGCTAACTTTCTCGGCTGGCGTACAGTGACAGGCGCGGCACATACACACGATGTATACCCATATCGGATCCCTCTCTGTGGAAAATGAGAAAACGGATCCCTCTCTGTTCGCTCACAGGACACTCTCTGTGCTAAACAATGAACACCAACGTCAGTCAGCTCGGAAAATCAAATTTTTCGTCCTAAACACATTTTTGTGCATAAAAACATAATGCCCACGGAACGACATAGCTATATACCATTGCCTTTTTATCGTTACACTTGTTTTATCAATTAACACAAGTTAATGTAGATGAAATGTAGACGGAGGGTACTGACTTAGATGAACAGCGTGCGATGTTTATGAAACTTCAATACGACTTCCTTAAATATTGAAAATATCTGGTATCTTAGATGTGAAGTCGTTGATCCCATATTACTTGTAAGTACACTTTATGTGGATATTTTCATCATGTTTCCTTAAAAACGCCCTACTTTCGATTTCGTTGATGCACGGGATCCCTCTCAGTCGGTGCAATTTTACCTCACAGGATCCCTCTTGACTGCACCCGGCACGGGAACCCTCTTCGACAAAATTTTCTATCGGCGCCGGCACCCTCAACTTCAGTGTTAGAATTTTGAGATGGTATTCTTTTTGAAAAAAAAAACCATCTGTTTCTAAGGGTATAGATCATGGTGTTTTTACTTCCCTTAATATGCTTTTAAATCGAAAATAATTCAGCAATTTCACATTACATTCATATCTAAATTTTATTATCAAGTTTACTGATACCTACGGAAGAGCATTAGTGCCAGGTGTATGTCATTTATTAACTCGAAATTTATAGTTACTAATTAGTAATACTAGCGTAATTGAATGTGTGTGTGGCATTAACTTTTTTTTATTTAGTTCAGTATTGTCAATCTTATTCAGACTATTGAAAAAAAAATTATAGTGCAGTTACATTACATTGTATGCGTATGTAATAAAAAGGTTTGCATCGGTAAATATGCACTCGATCGTTCTTTAGCTGAAGAATATTGCGCTCCTAAAGTCGTACTATCTATTTCCGCTGCAAAACTTGTGCATAGCTAATAACCTATAATTATTGTTTTGCTTTTAAATACGAACACCATTTCATAACTCTAATATTGCAGTTAAATTGAGAGGGCACCTGTGCCGATAAAAAAATAATTATGTCCGAGAGGGTTCCCGTGCCGTGTGTAGAGAGTCAAGAGGGATCCTGTGAGGCAAAATTTAGCCGACTGAGAGGGATCCCGTGCATTAACGAAATCGAAAGTAGGACGTTTTTAAGGAAATATGATGAAAATATCCACATATTGTCGATTTACAAATAAGATAGGATGATGATCAACGGCTTCACATCTAAGGTACTAGATATAAGCTATATTCAAGGAAAGTCATATATAAGTTTCATAAACATAAAACGATGATCATCCAAGCCAGTATCTCCGGCTATATTCCATTTTCGTTTGGACTTGTGTCAACTGATAAAACAAATGTAACAATAAACAAGAGCTGTCCGTAAGGCAGCCAAGCTCGACTATTCGAAATATTGTCCCAGAAGCAGGAAAATATTACCGAAAATGTTAAATATCAAAAGAGTTTTAAGTTCAAAAGGGGGCATAATTTGACCAAAATGCATATCAGATTTATGGGACTAACTGCTATCAACTAGTTTTATAACCTCGAAGGCACATGCTAAGTTTCAATTCAATATCTGCATTAGTTTTGGAGATAGTAATTTGCATGTAAAACTTTAATAATTTGCCCAATGGGACTTCACCCAGTGAGGTTGGTAATTGATATAGAAAAAGATAAAATTAAGTTTCAAATTTATATGCATTTTAGTAATTATAGCTGCATGTGTTTCAGGCAAAACTTTAACCAGAATTTTCTAAGTCCAAAAGGGGACATAATTTGGCCAAACTGAAGGTCAGAGTTATGGGACTTGGTGCTATCAACTAGTTTTATAACCCCAAAGACATATGTGAAGATTCAATTCAATATCTGCATTAGTTTTGGAGATAGTAACTTGCATGTAAAACTTTAACCAGAAGTCCAAAAGGGGGCATAATTTGCTCAAAATACATGTCAGAGTTATGGAACTTGACCCAGTGAGGTTGGTTATTGACCTAGAAAAAGAAAAAATAAGTTTCAAAGCTTTATGCCTTTAAATGATAGCTGTATGTACTTGCATGCAAAACTTAACCAAGGTGTGACGCCGACGCACGGGTGAGTAGAATAGCTAGACTATTCTTCGAATAGTCGAGCTAAAAAGCAATGGTATATAGCTACGCCAGTCCATGGGCCATATGTTTTTATGCACAAAAATGTGTTTAGGACGAAAAATTTGATTTTCCGAGCTGACTGACGTTGGAGTTCAATGTTTAGCACAGAGAGGGATCCGTTTATACAGAGAGGGATCCGATATGGGTATACAGCGTGATACAGCGGTAATGTATGTAGGGTGAGGCACATGTACCATATATAGGGCGTTTTTCCTGCAGCATATATCTGGGCGACGCACAGAGCGGTTTAAGCGCCTGACCTGCATTTGGGAGGTCGAAGGTTCTAGTGTCAGAGGCAGGTCTTGTTACTAAAGAGAGACCGGTTGGTTAGCTGCCTGCTAGTTAAATAATAGTTACCGGTTGCCTACCTGCCTGGTGCCTGGTATTAAAGATTGAATTCGAGAAGTAATGCTATTCAATGCATGTAGGTGTCTTATAAGTCAACTTGGCCTGCCTTTCAATAGAAGAGACACTATAATAAAGAAACACTTTACTCTTACTTTGTAGCGTATATTTGGCGAAATTTTTAGCCTTTTTTATGCTGTCGATCCGATCGCCAAGCTTCTGACACTTTTTGATCCGTTCAATATATATTTTTTTAAAAATAATTTCGTGTTTCAAAAACCAATCGGAAAAGTGTTCCTCAACAATAATTTAATGGCATTCTTTCGTATCCTTAATAAAATATTTTTTTCAAAATATAGTAGAGCTATTCCCAAAAGTATTAACGGCTATGAAGTCGTGAAGAATGTTTTGCTATATTTTGTCTGTTGTTAATACATAATAAGGTTATCGTTTTTGCAGACATACCGGTCAGTCTAAGTCATGTGTAGAAGGCATATGTGGGAGCAGGGTAGCGGCGTTCTACCACGAAATATTCACTTTCTTACAGTGTGGACTCCGCGGTAAGTTTATCCAGAAACAATCAAACTAACTACAACCAGTCAAACCTTTGTTAAGGACCACCTCTGAACAGAGACCACCTGGCTCTGAAGACCACATATTTTATTTCCCATTTTGACATTTACAGTGTAATTTAACCTGTGAATAAATACAACCTCCCAATAAAGACCACATTTTGGCTCTCCTAACGGTGGTCTTTGTAGTCAGATTAGACTGGTATTTATTTTACACTTTTTCATCGCTTTTTTCTGAAATAAAACGATAGCTTATATCTTGATAAACTCATTGTTTTAACAGATCTTAAAATGAAACAACTGGCCAGATTCCATCATTGGTTCTAGAGTTATGGCCCCTTAAACTGCCAAAATTTGCTATTTTAGCATTTGCAGCCATATAGAGACTTCATCTATGGTTTGATACATCTTGCAAAATATCTTTAACAACAATAGATCTTAAGATTCCATGATGAATCAATCAGATCCAATCACAGGTTCCGGACCTCTGGATTGACAGTCAAGCGTGTTACCACTAGACCACCGACCCGCCTACATTTATGACTCTGTCTTTATGAAACTTAGTCAGAATGTATATCTTGATGATTCCTAGACCCGCTTCGAAACTGGATTATATGGGGTCAAAAACTAGGTCTCCCGCTCAAATCAGAGGAAAAGCTTGTTAACACTGTAGAGGCCTCCTTTATAAATCTATCTTTATGAAACCTGGTCATAATGTTCATCTTAATAATTCCTAGACTAAGTTTTAAACTGGGATATATGGGGTCAAAAAATAGGTCACCAGGTCAAATCAAAGGAAAGGCTTGTTAACACATTTATGACCATATCTTTATGAAACTTGATCAGCTGGTTTCAAAGACAAATTTAACAAGTGAGAGGTATAGAGTCATCATGGCCATCTTGTTTACATTTGCTAAATATCATTTTCTAAATACCGGTTTGGACATGCGATTTGCCTTTGTTGTTTGAATAAATCTGACAACTATTTCCTCACTGGTATAGTAGAACACTCTAAAGTAAACTTTCAACGTGGTATATATTTTTGATCTGTAATTGTTTTATGTGAGAAATAAAAATTTAAACTGGCAAAAAGGGGCTCCAGTTGTTTTAGGAAATGTTATTATTATTATCATGATAAACACGTTCAAAGGCGATTTACATATAGCAAACGCAGCCACACAGGGCGCGAAATTCATCCTCTACTAGTACAGACACAGAGCGATCTGACCAGAGGGACAGAGTGAGACAGAGCCCCCAGAACAGACAGAGAGAACTTTTTTAGATACAGACATTTGCGAAAAGATAGTCTGGTTCTTTAACGTGCCCGGTGTATAGCACCGATACACGCCACGCGAAGCCGTCTTTCCTGGGAAGAACCAGTACAGGTCTCTAGTTAGGTGGGAGACACTCAAGAGCATCTCAGAAATTTCCAGTGCCTGGACCGGGATTCGAACCCTGGACATCTGGATTGACAGTCAAGCGTGTTACCACTAGACCACCGGCCAACCTGTTACAGTTCATTACTTTATAAATGTTACAGTTCATTACTTTATATACAAAAGTGTTATTAGAGAATGGAATATTAGAACTAGAAAAGTTTTCTTCGGTCAAAACAATGAAGGTGGCATAAAACCACATGAAATTACTAAATGACAAATGTCAATTAACAAAGTATAACTCGCAAACAATAATGACAATTGACATTCCTAACACTGGATTTAATAGC
Source organism: Mercenaria mercenaria (assembly GCF_021730395.1). Classification (NCBI taxonomy): domain Eukaryota; kingdom Metazoa; phylum Mollusca; class Bivalvia; order Venerida; family Veneridae; genus Mercenaria; species Mercenaria mercenaria. The sequence continues at coordinate 88,978,812 of NC_069364.1, read as the reverse complement.
AACTAGTAATTGCCGGTGGTATATGGCAAATAGCAAATGGCAAGTAGCAACTGACAGTCAGCACATGGCATTCAAACCAGCATTCCATGATACCCTGATAAACTCGCATTTTCAGTGGTTTACGAAAATAAAACAATTCATTATAACATGATTAACTCGCTATAACTTGGTGAACTTATAGCGTATGAAAGAAATCGTACTTTTGCAATTTTTGTCCTTTTTTTGACTGTCGATAAAGACTTATGTGAACAATCTTATACAAGAATTAAAATATTGGTCTCTTGAAATATTATGAAAATGCGAAACAAATATTTCCCAAAAGAAAGAATTTGACATCGAATGATCGTTGTCTCTTTACCTCTCTACCAATAGAGCATACACTTTATCAGTACTTCCATGAACAGATAGTTATATATGTACTGTTGATCATTTAGCAGCCTTTTATTCCAAACTCTCATTCATTAGGCACACTTTCAGCTTTTCCTTTAATTAACTGAATTTCAGTCGACGGAAACTGGGGCGCGTGGAGTACATGGTCCACGTGTAGTGCTACATGCGGGGAAGGGACAACAAGTCGAACACGTGAGTGTAATAATCCAGCACCGGTAGGACAAGGAAGCGAATGCGTGGGAAGTTCGACAGAAGAAAACAAGTGTACTATACAAGAATGTCCAGGTAACAATATCTATTTCACTTTCAGTTGTCTTTTGCAAGATTGGAATAGTTCCCAGTAAACATGCCCGTAGTAAGTTGTCTTAATATCGGCAGATATGTTCGACAACATCTCGATGTCTGCCACATAAGAAAATATGAAAATATTAGAGCTGAGTACGAAACTATTGTAACTGTATATAAATAAAGAAAAAGATAAAATAGACTAAGTTTCAAGCTCAGCCCTCGATATATTTGTCATCATCAAACGAATTCTTAAATACCTACTATCACCAATGGTCTAGCATCTACCAGATGTCGTCGGCACCGATTCGACTTGTTATTAATGGGCGAAAATGAGACCTATCCGATATATTGTTGATTGCTAAATATTAGTTCGTTGACTTGATTTGTATATTTTAGTTTTTTCCTGATGTCTCTATTTTACATGAATGAATATTATTTTACTCATGGTATTTGTGGTACTGAGGTAAGATACAAAATAATTGCCACTAACTGGTTTTTGATTCATGTGGGTACCTTCTAGATCACTCTTTGTGAACACTGCTGTATGTTTAAAGCAGGGAATAATTCTGACGTTTTTTTATCCAGTGTTTACAATAACAGCTAATACTTCTAAATATGATGCAATTTCCATTTGCTTGTATGTATGTATTATTTCATCAAACTCAACCTACTATGTTATATGTCTCATATTTCAACATTACATAGCTTATATATTGTTTAGTTGATGGTAAATTTGGCTTTTGGGGATTTTGGTCGAACTGTAACCAGACATGTGGTGGTGGGACTCAAACAAGAACAAGGTCGTGTAACAACCCAGAACCAGCGCACGGAGGAAGTGAATGTGTTGGTGATACAAGCCAGTCACAGACATGTAATACACAAGAATGTTCCGGTAAATCTTCCTATACTAGGTTCAGATATGTTTTCGCCATATGACCTGTAACCAGGCATGTGGTGGTAGGACTCAAACAAGAACATGGTCGTGTACCAAGACCATTTTTGTTTTAATGGCGCGGTGACTTAGATAAATCATCGGAAATACATTTAACATTTACGTTGCGTTTATATTATTCAACTTCTAATCGAAAGGATAGAGTTTTATGATTTCCGAAATAGTATTTTAAAGACAATTTTTGTTGTTACTGTTATGAGAAAAAAAGTTTGTAGACGTTTTAAACAATCTTTATATCTAAATAAAATCTAATATACTGTAGTTAACATGTAATAATTATTAAATGTTGTCGAAAATGTCAAATGTAAAACCTTGCAATTCATTCGAATTGTAGCTTCTGTGATAGCACAATTAAAATACAACCCGTATCATATAACTTCTGAACTTCGTTAAGAGATTTCATGTTTTCAAATACAACTTGTATTTCATATCTTCAAACATGGAAAGAACTCCAAAGAAATCTGCCTTTAAAGAGTGTTTTAATTTATATCTAAAACATTGCAAGACGAGTGGAAGGCATACCGTTCAAAAACAAATTATGATATCAGACCGAACAGTCAAACATTAAGACTTGTTCACAAAACACGTATAGACCAGATTAATTTCAAAATTGATACGCTGAATTTCTTGTTTTTATTTTAGGCACATTACCTTTGCCCGTGATATAATTTGGAAAAATACAAGGGGAAGTTGTGTGGGGGCGTGGCGGGGGGGACGTTTGAAAGATTCATTACTGTTGTCTCAACGTTTTCATTAATAAAAAACATGACATATTTGTTTGTTTTGAATACATAAAACGTCATCAAATACAAGTACAGAATTTAATTTACAGGTGTGTATGGCCCTTGGAGCTCGTGGGGTATTTGCTCGAAAACCTGCGGAGCTGGGACACAAACGCGGTCAAGAAATTGTGAAGGAAGTAACAGCTGTAGTGGACCGAGAACGGAAACTAGAGACTGCTTCCCGTCAAACTGCCCAGGTATTTATAGTAAAACACCCTTATCGTGACATAAAGCTGAACTCAAAAATAAGCTAGTCACCATTTAAACTGTTTACTTAAAAATTATTCCATGTACTTTATATTTCCAAAATATTTGGTTACACATTCTTTTTCTGTAGTAAATGGTGGGTTTAGTGATTGGGGAATTTGGTCAGCATGTACAAAGACCTGTGGTGGAGGAACCCACTCAAGGACAAGATCTTGTACCAACCCATTACCAGCTTTTGGCGGAAGTGTGTGCAACGGTGAAACCAGTCAGACAGAGGCCTGTAATGAACAGACTTGCCTTGGTAACTAAACTACGTATTTAATTGATTTACCATGTGTGTACCATGAGACAATTTAATTTTATTATTACTGAACGACTGTTTCGTGCATTACTGCAGATTTGGTAATAATTTCGCTACTCGCGAAGTCAAAACGCAAATATGTCTGTTGATTTTCAAAATCCTGAAATAAAAGTGAAAAGTAAAAATGCCCAATTTTAGTAGGTTAGTTTTGTTTTAATAGTAATCTAATAGTATAGGCTATGTATTTCTTAAAGTAACGACCAAATACGTTTGTTTTTGTGTTGTTGTATACAAAGTGGAAAAGCCTTTTCAGGCCTAGCAGCCTAGCATTATTCAACATGATTATGATTATTATAGATAAATAGGCGTCATACATATTGACCTTTTCATCAAGTTTAGATTATAACAGTTCACGCTCGCAAAGCACAGTTTTACACAGGTTGGTGCCAGGACCACTAACAGTATCGTCAATTTCCTTTCTTTTATCAGCAACATCGTGCCCAGAGGACACAAACAGTTACGGTACTTGGCCAGGCACAATTGCTGGACAGACCGCTGTTCTAGAATGTCACAACCAGGGAGAAGAAGGTATGTTGCAACCATTTTTATCTTGTCTTGTTTTGAAATTTACTCATGAATCATAATGTTGTGTGTAGGTATTTGCTTGATTCTCCACAAATACATTCGGACGTTTTCGTAGTGGTAAAGGAATAAAAAAAATTCTTTTTTTGTTGGGTTTAACATCGCACCGACACAACTATAGGTAATATAGCGCTTTTCCAGCTTTGATGGTGGAGGAAGGACCCAGATGCCCCTCCATGCATTATTTCATCACGGACGGGCACCTGGGTAGAACCACCGACCTTCCGTAAGCCAGCTGGATGGCTTCCTCACATAAAGAATTCAACGCCCAAAGTGAGGCTCGAACCCACATTGGTGAGGGGCAAGTGATTTGTTGTCAGCGACCTTAACCACTCGGAAAAAAATATTTACTAATATAACCAATTACACAGTTGATGTACTATGCATCACGAGGATGTCGTGTAAAGTAACGGTCTCATGTCGGTAGTTTCTTGGTTTTATACCTACTCGTTGTTACGGTTGTGACGGCTGAAGATGAATATTTCAGTTCGCAAGTTTGTATATTTTGTTTAGAAGGAATAAAAGGACGGTCGTCAACTAGATCTAAACCCCAAAAACATTTTTAGTACAAGCATTTTTGAAAAAAAAAAAAACGTTGATTTAATTTAACTGTGACGTGCTCAGGTACAGATTTGCGCATCCGCTAATGATTCAGTATAACTTTCGTATTTATATATTTGCGAATTGTATATGATCTAATTAGAATCATTGTGTCAGCGCACAAGAGAAACATCTTTTTTACTTTAAGAAACGCCTTTTTCGTCTAGGAATGAATGTGTCATATTGTCTTAGCTGAGTAGACGATTCTGTTTTTCATGTTGCAGCATTTTATGCAACGTCCTTTCACAAAGTACCCAACTGAGACATTATCGACACGAGACTGGTACTTTACTCGGCATCCAACCATTTCTCGTGTTACCTATTATATCCTCCTCAATCGATGACACGTTGGAATATTTGTATAATGGCTTACTTTTGCGCCTTAGGTTCGAATTCAGTTCCGTACCACGTTTTTTTGTTGTTGATTTTTTTTTGCTGCGAACTATCTCATTTTTTTGTGATATTAGTTTATATGTATACGTAAATTAGTTCACTCTTTTTGTTATTTCTTTTCTTGTCAATACTTTGAGATTCTGGCGATAAATAACGTTTCGTTAGATCTCAGACGTTTTAAAGATTTTTTGGTTAACATTTTCTTCCGTGATTTTCATGTACAGGGAAGAATGCTGAAATCTTCAGTTTAAAAGTTTATTTCTTTGAATAAATGAACCTTAAAATGGCAACTCTTCTCGCTACTTAGTTACATAGATAAAACATGAAAATGTTTATAAGTATGCGAGACGTTAGACTCGGACCCGCGATCCAGCCCATGATCAGTTTAGAACGCCTTGCCCATACAGCCACCCGCGAATATATAGTAATGAGTAATATCACTTTTTACGTTCGGATACCGAAAATTTACGGAAATAGACGGAATATTCATGAGTGTCAGTTGATACTTCTAAAATATTGTGTAAAATTTAAGTTCGTGATTTAAAGTCGTGAAAGGGTTTTTAATTGCATGTGTTATTACATGATCAGCATTTCATGTTCATAAAACATGAAATGCAGTCTATGCATTTTATATGTGAGAAGTAAAACTTTATTTTTGTTTATGATTTTAGCTTTGAAAATGAGTTTACCCTACAAAAGAGAAAGGTTAAGTTTTTTTGAGTGCTAATCACTAGACTAAGTTTGTTTCGGATTTATTTGAGACATATATAGAAAAACGAGTTGTATTTACGCTATTTGCCAGTATGTTAAGAAAATATTTCATGAATAAATATTTCAGTATGGGGTATAGACATAGACAGTCACGCAAAATGCAAAAGTTTCTTGATCCTTTTTTTTAAACAATAAAATCAGTATGCAAGCATTCTTGCTTGTCTGTCGCATTTTGACTGTTCTTCTGTTCTCTGATCTTCTACTCTCTAGCATTAAAGCATTTATAAGCCTTTATAATGTACATAATATCCTTCTCTGAATCACAAAGACCCTGCTTACATGCACTGGTATCATTTCAAGATCTGATACTGTCATTGCCTTTTCGGTTTTGTTGTGGACCAAAACACATGCGGTAATGCCTCCCCGTCGGCATTAGGTCAGCCCACTTGTAGGTAGGTTTGTAGCACGAAGTTTTCGTTCCGACCGGTTTGTTTTCTGTTGTTGTATCCTTGATCAATTATTCTAAGAGACTGATTTAGTCATTGATATTTCTGTTACGTAGGTGGTTATTCTAGACGTTGTGGGCAAACTGGAACTTGGGATGGTGTGACAGGAAAGTGTGAAATAAACACTGAAATTTTGAATGAATTGAACGAACAGGTATGACACAATGTTCTATTAAATAATAAATAAATAGCAGTGGAATACAGACGCTTTTTATTAGGTGTCTTCAAGGGTTCCGTTACATCAATGCGTTCTTTCGGTTTTAGTCCACCAGTAAGCAAAATGTGTCTATTAATCAAAAAGAATATCTAATAATAGGGACCTATTTCAAGACGACATGTGTTAAGCTCTGAATTGTTTTTACTCGCTGGCCTGTTGAATACTATAATTCATTTAAATAATTTGCTTTCAGTTTTTAATCGTTACTGTCAAGGGATGTTCTAATTATCGACGTCACACATTTCACAAACCGATACCTAAAATAATCATATCAGTATCATATACTTTACTATAATTAGTAACAAATTTACTTTAAAGCTCAATTCATATTGGAACAAGTGCCAATAAAATGTAGTTGACCCACTTCCGTTCCCTAGTGGAACGAGGACATATAGCAGTGTATGTAATGGCTAGAGTGTACCTTTTGTCACAATAGCCCTCGAGTCATTATTGCACTAGATGCGTCATTATGGCCAGACTAATATTAACCTCTAATTAATTGTCTTATAAAGTTGGGACGCCTCATGGAGTCTGGTAAAGATGTATCGCAAGATACTGAAAACATTGTGAAGAACCTTACGGACCTAACCAAAGGCGTTGATTCCACCACAAGTAGTGATACTTTGGAGCGAGTGGTAGAAACAGCACAAAATGTTGTCAATGTGTTTGAAAATAGTAATACAATAACAGAGGAAGGAACCGAGGTAATAATTTTTCAAACGTTCAAATTTTTGTAGTTTGTCAAATTTCGAAAGATATATCAGTGTTTAATTGTTGGAACAGCTGTTTTTGTAGAGTATTTTTGTTTGTTCAGTAAAGTCTTCGAGAAATCGGAGTAAAAGGAATTGTTTAGAAAGCGTACGGTTTATATACCGGGCTACAAAGCATGCGCAAAAGATGCTAAGTGACATTTCTGGGCGGAGCTTAATCTGCTGAGCAATTCCAAGAGTACAGTGACGTTTTGTGCAAAAAGGATAAATTATTTTTTTTGTCGGGGTTAACGCTACATCGACACAGTTATGGGTCACATTCCAGCTTTTCACGGTGGAAGAAGACACTAGCTGCCCCTCCATGCCGTATTTCATAACTGGCGGGCATCTGGGTAGAGCCTGGAACGACTAATACGTATTAGACCTTCCTGGTAGTAAGCAAGTTTGATGGCTTCCTCACATGAAAAACTCAAATGCCCCTAGCCAGGCTAGAACTTGATATTATCTCTTAGTTGACACCACCGGAGCCATAAAACCTTGGTGCAATATCATTTTGACATTGGCGTTGTTTCAAATAATAGGTAAAGAAAGAATTTCGATGTTTCAGCAGGAAAAGCTAACGTACGATAATTTGATTCTTACATTTATGTTTTTCCACACCACATTGATTTCTAATAAGCTCTTTGAGAGAAAAATATGTAAAAAGACACACATGTAAAATTTTTTCTATGCCTGACATTATCTGACACTTTTCGAATCTTTCAACACATATGTATGTATGTTTTCTTCATGCTTAGTGGGCACTAGAATTTTAATGACAGCGTAACTTTTAGTGTCATAGTAGACTTTGATTTGGTCGTATTTTATTGCTCCTATGACTCCATAAAATTATGTATCATACACATAGTATGTAAAAGGAATCATATATTATATTAAATTAAGTACATGTGTTAAGTCGGTTAAAGTCATAAAGAAATAGCTGTACCACAACTGTCTAGTGGCATCGCTGTCTGACTACGCAACAATGGATCATGAGTTCGAACCCCCGCGCCTCCAACTAAAGTTTACAAACATTCGGTTAAGAAATTTGTGTATTAGTACTTTACTCCTGTCATGCTTAGATACCAAGGGAAACTCTATGAATTGAAGCGTCTTCTGTATCTTGCACTATCCTCCCACTAAAATTACTAGCAGTCCTTTGAAGAAGTCATCTACATAGGTTACCGGTTGCGGCGCTAAGTAAACTTACCAAAAAAAAAAACTGCGGTGGCCTAAGGGATAAGGCACCTGCCCCGCAACTGGGAGGTCGCAGGTTCGAGCCCTGTCAGAGGCGGGACTTGTTACTGAAGAGAGACCGGTTGGTGAGCCGCCAGCTAGTTAAATAATGGTTAACGATTGCCTACCTGCCTGGTGCCTTGGCATTAAAAAATAAGAATCGGGAAGTAATGCTGTTTAATGTATGTAGGTGTCTCATAAGCCAACTTGGCTGCCCTTTCAGTAGGGGTGACACTATAATAAACAAACACTTCACTTTTTTTACTTTTAAACAAAGTTACATTCTGATAATCTCAAGATTTACGTAGTCAAATGTGTTTTATCATGTTGTCATTTCGCGGCTTCATTTATTTCTATGCAGACGTAAGAAACAGTCTGTCTTTTCTTTGAATAAATACGTTTCGTACTTAATCATGGTATATTAAATTATGAACGAATAAATCGCATTAAATGCAATTAGATGATGACATAGGCGGATAAGTTTAGTCACATCTGTTGAGTATTTTTTCCCCAATATTGCGCAAATTATAACCACGTTCTCGTAAAATTACGCTTAATTTATCAGCTATTTAATTTGAAACGGGTATATCATAAAGATTTATTCATTAAATCAACACATACAGGTTGTCTGGAGTTCATCCTTGGTGTTTATATTATATTCAGCCTTGTCATTTATTGATCTTTAATACGTTTGAGTTATCTATATGTTAATATATCAATTTAAAAATCATGTCAGGCGTTTCAACAGAAGTTTCCCCTTACTGATTTAAGCATTTAGGATTGTACGGATGGATAGCCAATCACTTACGAGTCTGATTAAGGAAGCTTTTTAGATGCAAGTTTGAAAGCGCATTTTATATTGGTTGACAGGGCAGAAAGGTAATCATCACGGAATGAGGTTTACAGACACGAAATGGCAAAATTGGCGTAAAAATGGTATAGATCATTTCCCCTTAATTTAATTTAGTTGCAACATCTTGATGATATCTACGGTAGAGCATTAGTGCCAAGTGCTTTTTTTAGTAACTCCGCGCAATTTCGAGTTAGTACTGAAATTGTTTCCTATATTATTTTGCCAAAAGGAAAGTGAAATTATGACTTTCTAAATTGAGTGCATATTTTTACAAATTGACAAGATGAAGCACAGTCTGGGAGGTGAGGGGTGACCGTCATCAAATGCAAAAATTCGCATGAAAATATAATGGTTTTGGTATTGAAAAAATTACATTTTTTTCAGTGTGATAAAGATGCTTCTGCGGGACAGGATAGGGTTACCTTTACTTTTTTTGTACCTGTCTCCGTTATGAAATAATTACACTTGTACGAATGTGTTGAAATTTAGGTCATACACAACTCCTAAAATCTGGGGTCTCACGTTTTAACTAATTTTGCATCGTTATTGTTAGGCAGAGGATATCTTTCTTGCATCAGACATAAACCTCAAACATAAGTCTCAAACAAAGGCCTCAAATTTCTTTTGCTTTCAGTTAAACACTGCCAGTATTGTTCAAGAACTGTTGGTGGGCCCAGGTTGTAATACAGTCATCACTTGTTTAAAAAAACGAATACATAACTATCTGCACGGGTGAACTTGTAGTTACCTCTTTCGGTGTTTCCCTATTTTCGGTTCAATAAACAGTACATGAGAATGGTGAAACTTCAAAAATCATATTAACTTCCTTTATCAATTGTTTTCCGCATAAATAATACACCATTTTAATATAATCATGTATATACGACGTGTGTGTGTCTGTATTTATTTATTTTTACGCCTTTTCATATTCATTTCAATTGATACTGAACATGTTATCTCAAAAATATCTATTTCAAGTGAATAAGAACTTTGTACGGGATTGATCACTTCAGTCTATTTTTCATGTCTCATTTCCTGTTAAAAAGCCGTTTGTGTAAATCGTAAAATTATGGCACAGGTAACGACATAATTGGGAACGTTACACGAGATTGTACGTTAATGACATTCTAGCTTTATCTTTTTAACTCGTCTCGAATCGTTTAATATCGTTTTGAATTTATCATATATTCATCGGAAAATATTCTGGCTGCATAGGTGTAATATTGTGAAATTACTTATTAGAATGAATTAAAATAATTAGTAATTTGTATTTGATCATAAGTTAATGCCTTCCTTCCTAACCCTAACCCGAACCCTAACCCTATTTTAAATGCACGAGTTGTTAAACTAAGAAATAACTTGGATAAATAACGGTTTATGTAATAATTTTTAAATGAATTATCAGTTGAATAAAATATAGCTCATGGAAATGTATACAAATGAAGTATTATTTTAGATTTGAAGGTACAGACTTTTAAAAGATATATCACGGTGGTATAGAGTGGACGAAGTAATTCGATGGTAAGACGCCGGGCTACTGAACCAGAGATCACGAGTTCGGTCACTGCTCCTTTAATTAAGAATAGCTAAGAGTCTTTGGGATGCGACTATATACAGAAGTCTCATACATGGTGTTCTGCACCTTGCACACAAAAAGAACCAGGGGAAGGTTTTAGAAAAGTAGCCTCTTCCGTATCTCGCACCTTACTTCATCAACTAAAATGACTTACAATATGCTGGAGGAGACTCTAACGCACGTACGCACGCACGCACACGCATGCACACAAGAGCGCGCATGTGCGCACACTCACACACTTACGCACGCACAACAAAAATACCAAGTCCAGTTTGTAAATAGCAAGTTCTGCGTAGTAGAACGTGGATGATAATTTTAATATATTTTAATACCTTTTACCTTCCAGAATTTCTTTAAACTTATGAATAACCTCATCAGACCTGGGACTACGACTGCTTGGAAGAACGAAGAGGTATGTTTATCTTTGTAATTCTGAACGAGAAACTTGTTCAGTTTATTAGATTTTAAATGTGAGTTGCCAGTGATAGTGTTATAGGCTACTCAATACCTCTCATGAACCGAGTCTGCTACTATTTTGCTTTGCAGGTCGGGAGGTACAGTCTTCAGTACATTGTTTAAATAAACAATAGAAATTAAATTAATATTTTAGGTGTCTTTGGGTGCCTTGGGGTGTCTTGGGATGAAAAGACCTTCCGCGACTGGTCTTCTTGAAGATTTTATTATACATGTATTTAACTTGTTTAATGTCAGAACATTGTTTATGAATTACTATAAAATGTAATATCGACAAAATATATGACTAATTCATTAATGGAACTTTCTTTAATACAAATCTCTTTGGGAAAGACTGTTTGCTAAAACAATTGATGTGCCGCTAGTCTGACTGTTGCCGGAATCAGTTCATTCCCGACGTTAAGTTCTGGTTACCAGTTATTCAGATTTACAACGTTCGCTTGATTGACTAAATCAATGAAAAGGTCTCATTTGAAGCATACAATAAAACCCAAGTAAAATAGCAGACTTGGTTGGATTAAGTCTGTTCATGAATTATAATCAAAGATGCAACAGCCCTCACGTCCCTTATCGTCGGCTTTAACGGAACTGTTTTACAGAGGGGAATCACATGATCAAAATAATCTCTAAACCAAAATAAATTTATGAATAATATGGGATAATTGGAGCAACTTTTGCTGTAAATCTAAAATATATCCTATCATATGGCAACATAGATGTATCCTGAAACTACATAGATTTCAATCACAATCACCTTCTTATTATCTGGAACTCTCCAAGAAACTGAGACTTCTTACTTTCCTTAGTGTTTGTAATTCATTCATTATTGTCAACTACATAATAATTTAACAATTTTCATTAGTCATATGTTAGGCTATGTTTAAATTTCAAATATTACCATGGTAGGAAATTTATTCATGTTCTTCAAAATGTAACTGTGGTTTAGAGACTATTTTGATTATGTGATTCCCCATAGTGATTATAACAGTGTCCTTTGTCCCAAAGAAAAATACTTCAGTAAAAGTAACATTGATGAACTGTTAAAATATTGAAGATTTCGTTCGATAACAAAACGACAAACTAAAAAGTGGAGGTATAAAATAAGAGGGTCATTATAACAGTAGCTAGATCTGGGATTTCGTATTAGGCTCTCGTGGATTTTGCCAGGGCGCGCTGGCAAAATTCACTCAAGCCAGATCAAGCTACTACCATAATAACCCGATTGTATGTATTTTGTGTCACATATGTTCTAGACTGATGTAGATGGAAGCAATGTGCTTGACATGATGGATAGAGTTACAGCTGTTGTACAAGAAACCAAATGTGGAACAATTGATGCTGGAACAGTTATTGAATATGATAATGACAACATATGTAAGGGTTATTTTCTGGAAATGCGTATTAATTCATTGTGCATAGATAACTAAACGTATTATTTAAGTTCATGATTACGTGCCGCTGACAAATGCATTACACAGTTTACGCATACTACAATGATTCACTGTAGAAGACATCTGTACTAATAATGAAATACTAGTAATGAGAACAAATTGGTCCTGTAACGCGGTTTGAGTAATTAGTGAGGAACTTTTACAGACACCCTGTAGAATTGTAGAACTTTGCTTCTAAATAGTTTTACTTACGATATAATCTTGCAAGTCTAATGATATTCTACAGCTTCTTTCTCTTATTTAGATACAGAAATAGGAAAATCCAAAGAAGGTGTGATGTTCCCTAAAAATAAACAAACGGAGTCCTATATAGAAATTTCGGCGGTTTCATTGGCAGATAAAGGTAAATACCGAAAGATTTTCATATCAATGAATTAATTAACATAACTGCAATATCTTTAAAACTAAACAAGTCGAAGACTTTTATATGAAATGTTTAGTATTGTCTTTCTGTCATTACATTACCCTCCGTGCATAAATGGATAAATAAAAAATAGAATAAATAATAGTATCTTTTTTCATGAAATATACAAGCAATTGTATACGTGGCCGTCTGAAATTAAGCAAAAAAACACACACAAAAAATCATAATATGTGATACCATTTCGTATATCTATATCGTTTTTCGAGAGTTCAATATATAATATGTACTCACGCATAAATAATTCTGATTTATTTTATATATTTAAAGCATGTAAAGAGTGTAAGAAAAGTTCGTTTACAACTGAAATAAGTGAAACAGCTAGGTTAAATATCGAAAGAAGGCGATATATAAGTTTTCATATTGAATGCTATGTGTTCATACATTGTTGTAAAAACATTTGACTATATAGAGAGATTTTTTGATAGAAAAAAAAGTATAATTTTTTCTATATACTGGATTCAGAAAGTTTCAGCTTTTGAAAATAAGCAAGATTACTGAATCTAGAATCAACATTTTATGCAAAATATTCAAAAAATACACTGCTGATATATTGCAACATCCTTTTGTTAATAAGTCTGTAAGTGGCCTACACCCGCTCCCCATCTCCATGAAATTTAGTGAAAATGCCATTTTCTACAACGTTGGATTCCACAAGTACAAAAAAGCGAAGTACATGTGCCATCGATTGCTATACATTCACCTGAACTTGTCAGCAATTAAATACCAAAAAATGATCATAGGTAGACTTTCAGTAAATAGTATGGACCTTTATTAGTGTCTGTCAATGTGTTAAAAATGTAGCTGCTTGCTTATTACCCCGACCGAACTTTCTTTACATCATTTATACATTAACCTAAGTAAGTAGGCAAAAACCATAACTCTGTCCGATGTAATGTCTGACGAACCTATTTTTTTCTCTTAAAAATCCTATATTTGTTCATGTTTGGTAAGTATTGTCGTTTGTGTATAAAGTAATTACATATGGACATCCTAATCACCTCATCCCTCGTCGATGTGTCATTGAGCCTCACTCGGGGCGTTGAATTCTTCATGTGAGGAAGCCATCCAGCTGGCTTACGGAAGGTCGGTGGTTCTACCCAGATGCTCGCTCGTAATGAAATAATCCACGGAGGGGCACCTGGGGTCTTCCTCCACCACCAAAGCTGGAAAGTCGCCATATGACCTAAAATTGTGTCGGTGCGACGTTAAACCCAACAAAATAAATAAATAAATAAATAGATAAATAACCCTCTCATCAATGTGGGTTTGAGCCTCATACGGGGCGTTGAATTCTTCATGTGAGGAAGCCATCCAGCTGGTTTACGGAAGGTCGGTGGTTCTACTCAGGTGCCCGCTAGTGATGAAATACCCGGAGAGGCACCTGGGGTCTTCCTCCGCCATCAAAGCTGGGAAGTTGCCGTAAGACCTATAATTGTGTCGGTGCGACGTTAAACCCAACAAAATAAATAAATAAATAAATAAATAAATAACCCTCAGTCTCATCAATGTGGGTTTGAGCCTCATACGGGGCGTTGAATTCTTCATGTGAGGAAGCCATCCAGCTGGTTTACGGAAGGTCGGTGGTTCTAACCAGGTGCCCGCTCGTGATAAAATAATGCACGGAGGGGCACCCGGGGTCTTCCTCCGCCATCAAAGCTGGGAAGTCGCCATAAGACCTATAATTGTGTCGGTGCGACGGTCATGCCTGAAAAATATGCTGTTTTAACTGCATTAAACCAGAATCAAATGAACCGGCAATACCCATTAACCAAAATATTTTACATTTTTTTGTTATATAAAACAAGATTCCCATAAATGTAAGTATTTTACGAGCTTTTCATGACCATATTTGATACATACCCAACTCGATTGAGATAATTATGACATAAAATCCGAAAAAAAAACATACACAACTACTTTTATACTTATTTATACTAAATAAAAGTACAAACTTAATTGCGATGAAATATTTTTGTTGTGAAACCCAGCTTACTGCTATGCAACACTTGTAAAACTGTTCTAACTGCGGATAGCAATAAAATAAAAATGATTTGACATAGTTTACACTTTCAGCTTTGTTTAAGCTCTTATTTTGACGACACTGTCATGCTCTCCAAGTAACAATGCTTACGATATTGTCTATCAGACTTTTAAAGGAAGTCTTTGCAATCGTTGGAATCGTTGACTTTTTCTTCCGTAATGCGGGCGATAAATGCTAACTACCATTTTTTCAGCATAAAATGTGACAATCGCGCACATGTGGGATTTTTTGGTCGTTCTATCTAAATTTTGGCCAATACAACCCCCCCCCCCCCCCCCCCTAGACAAATAACAAGGCAAAGTCTTAAATCTGTTGATTAATAACATTATTTTACACATTTGTTATGTCGCGACCTATCCTCCCAATAATCGACCATATAGATATATTGTATATCATATTGTGTACAATTTGGTTTGTATTACTTATAGGCATTTCTGATGTTTGTTTCGGGGCCTCAGATTATAAATCTATAGGCAACATCATTGAAGGCAGTCTGTCTGGTGAAGGGTAAGAAAGTATTTGTACATAACTGTTCAAATGATTGATTTGTCTTGAAAGAACTATTGATGTTTGAAGGAAATGCCGATATTTCATTTGCTTCGAATAGCCCAAATCGAAATTTACACAGCTCTTTTTTTCTGGAAATTAAATGTGTACATTTTGGTTATCGTACCACTAGATTTGCATTATTGCCCCTTTGATATCAGTTGACCAGGTATATATGAGAGTGGTCTTACTTACAGTATATTAACTTAATAGGTAATCTTGATGCTTTAATGAGATCAAGAAAACACCTTGATACTGAAAAGATCAAACAACAAATATATTTTATATGGCCATACTGCAAAGCATTTGTTACATATAGAAACGTTTAAATTTCAAGATCTACGCAGTCGTTTGGAGGCCAAGAATTAATTGTTCATCCTACAGTGGTGTCGCTCAAGTTGCCACCGATGTCTGGCGTAACCTATACCGACATTAAACCACCAGTTCGTGTGACATTCCAAATAAAAAATGTAAGTTTAATGTTTACTATAAGCAGCCTATCATCTGGTCGTGGTGTAATTGTAACTTCCTGTCTGTGTTCAAGGTGTGTTATCGCGGTTTTACTGATATTCATTATTTCGCTATGTAATATTGGAACATTAGATTAATTGATAATGGTATGTGAAACTGACTGAGCAATGCCAGACTCAGCTGAACAAATAATATAAAACATAAGCAATTAAAAAAAAATAATACAGGAAAACAGGACTGCCTTGGGATTCATGCATTTTGAATTATTAAAACGAGGGTACGATTTAAATTATAATTAATCAGATGACTCCATCCATATTAACCCTGTTATTTGCTCTCCAGCAGTCATATTGTGCCTCAGCGTTCGGGCTTGGGCCGATACGACAATCCTCGGACAAATAACTAGGCCAATATGAAATCATAAAATAAGTAACATTATAATAATTATTAGAGTATTAGTTTATATAATATTAAAGTATGAGTATGCATGACTTGGTATAGAAACGTAGTATCATCACGCCAAAACATATTAGCTATTGTGACGTTTGTGTTCATGTTGCTCAGAATTTGTTTACACTTTAACAACTCAATTTTTGAAATATTAATGTAAGCAAAATAGTGAATTTTCTACACATTGATATGCGCATTTGTTAAAGTACATCAGCTCTTTCTCACATTTTTATGGTTCTACAAAGCGGCATTTTTTCTATAACATTGGACTGAGTAATGTGTATGTTTTTGGAATTTAATTATTTATTAAAAAAAAGCGTTTTTATAAACATGTATAACAGTTCGTTCTCGCAAATACAAAACAATATTTGAATATAAGTTCCTAAGACTTTTATCAACCAATACAAGTAACTGGTTTCATTTTATACTAGGGAACTACTTTCATGTCTACGTAGAAATTAACTGCATTGTCTGTTGATTAAGTAACTGGGATTTATTTACATTTCCTGTTAAAATTTTAATCTGTAGTTTTTCTTTGGCAAAAAGTCAAAACATATAACAAGAATACCCGCCATTACAATTTTTGTAAAACAATGCATTTTTAAAATCTTTCTTTTCCAGGATAGTTATTCCAGACCTGTATGTGTGTTTTGGGATAATACTATTACGTAGGAAGTATTTTGTTATGTATCAGTTGAAAATATACACATACTTAAGCTTGATAAAAATATGTTTTAAATTGGTAATATTTATATCTAATCTGGAGAAAACCTGTTCATCAGTTGCATGATTGAATGGTTGTACAGGTACCAGTAAATGATTTATGTCAAACCACCCGTATGCGCATACATTATTTGTCTTCATTTCTTTCCATTGCATTTTTATGATTTAATGATTGTATATAAAGATATTAAATGTTCAAGCTTTACATGATATCTTCGCCCGTAGAAAGTCCCGAGTATCAAGGTTGTAAAAACTGATTTTAAGTTGGATGTACATAATTCTTACATTTACACTTAATTAAATCATAGATGCCATAAGTATGTCTTGAGGTATTCCCCTCTGTTTCGGAAATTGAAAAAAAAAGCTGTGTGTACAATTCTACTGTTTCTTGCCCTATTTCAGTAATGCCGGCAAGAATGGAGGATGGTCGCAGGATGGTTGTGTCCTGAAAGAATTTACCGAGGGAAATGTTGTCTGTGAATGCTCCCATCTCACAAACTTCGCGGTTCTGATGAGCCCTTCTGGAGCAGTATGTATTAATCACAAATATAAACGTGCTGTTTATGTTTTGTATAATTCAGATGGGATGAACATCTGAATTGAACATTTCTTTTAATGCATTTTGACAGTTGGCTAAGTAATAATAGTTTGCAGCATAGCACATTTTTTACTAATAAATCGTTTTATTTTACACCAGTATGAATATAAACATTTGGTAGCTTTTCTTTCTATCGCATGATGTTACTGTAGAAACAATATACAAAATCTACTGTCCATTTTTTCTTCGCCCCAAAAGAATTCACCTGATTCCTTTTAACAAAGACTCATTTGAAATTATCACCCTTGTAAATAGCATTTCTTAACTCCGATTCCCTTTTGGAATTATCTTCCTTGTAAATAGCGTTTCTCAACTCTTCTGATTCCGTTTTACAAAGAATTATTTGGAATTATCTCCCTTGTAAATAGCGTTTTATCTGCAGACAGCAGTAAAATTATTTCCGAACGAGACAAATTTAGTGAGCTCTCAAGTTTTTGTTAAAACGTTTCATACCTGGTGATCATGGTAAAATTGGATGAAAAGTTGTTTTCGAATTTTTGGTGCTCGGCGTGAATCCATTGTCCGCAATAGATTTATTCTGCGTCATAAAATTTACATTTCAAGGTCCTTAAATAATCATCCAGAAGTCCTAAAATTCTGTGTGTGAGAGGTGACCAAGACTAGCTGAGTAATTACACTGGCCATAACTGGTTCCAACGTTGTTTGAGTGGCGAATTGTCAGAGAACCAGTGGAGAAATATGGATGGAATTACACACTTCCAGCCTTGCAAGTATGATTTAAGGGAATTTCTGCTCGATACCAAATTAGTAAATGAAAACGATGGGTGCACCTAGTGGCACAGATTTCAGCTAAATGAACACACGTGCTATGAAACGGATGCACCCATCGCTTTTTTTTAATTCTGTATACAACGGACAGACATTCCCTTTAAATCATACTAACAAGACCGGTGATTGTTTGGATCGTGGCGGATAATATCCTATAGCACAGTATAACAAAGGCAGGGGTGTAAAAATTTTTTTCACACCACTCGCCCTGCAGGACTAGTAGCCAGTAATACCTACTCGCCCTTAGAGAACAGCCACTCGCCCTAATAATTGACACTTAATACTGTCACTTTTATGAAAGGAGTATTATGTACAATAGTATTATTTCCCGAAAAATATTTATTTTGAAAAATTGTCTAAAAAAATTGGACACAATAATCATCGTCCATCCACCCGTGTTAAAGGAGAGGGAAAAAATGTTAACGATTATCGGTAATTATGCAGTTGTTTTCATGATCAATTCACACACCCTCAAAGAGCTAAAAGAAGTGTGTCAGTATCTTGACATCTGAAATGGATATCAAAGCGGTATTTTTGCTCGAGATTGTCATGGCATTACGTCATGTTTTCGCGCCATGTGAAACATCACTGTCTGATCGTACCGCATCGGTTCTTAAAATTGCTGAGAAATAGAAATCAATAAAAAGTTTCTTCTTTAATTTGTTATCAAAGCGAATGTGCTATATCCCGTATAAAAGGTAAATGTCTCAAACGATAGTTACTATAATAGTGGATATCCTACCTCTGTGACCTATTTGCCCTCAAGGAATTTACATTATTGTTTGACAAGAAAAACTTTTAAATTGTCGTGTCAAAAAATACATGTACAAAGATTCATTTAAAACTTATTAAAAACCGCAATGACACCACATTGCTTTATTTTAAAATCGCATTTCTATTTACGTTCACGAGATCACGTAACCTATTCTGCCGCACTAACAGAAATCTGTTTGCCAAAAATCGTTTTACTCCATGTATTGTAATTGCTGCCGCTTTTTCATTTTTAAGATTTTTTCATTCTGTTTTTTTGTACTTTCTGGTCAAAAGTCTGAATTTTATGCCCAGAGTATCCATCATTTATTCACTTTTAGAAAGAAATAAGTAACTAAGATCGCGCTGTTTGAAATTTTACAAATGATTATATGAAAATTTGACCATTTTTATAGAATTTTGCCTACATTTCTGTAGATATCTTATTAAAATTATTATAGAATTCAAATTGTATTATTTCTCAAGGGGTGTTGAAAACTTGAAGCGAAAATGTTAAAAAATGAATGCACTACACACGGTTTTTGTGTACGTGTCGATGTAAATTAGATACTACAATAGGTCGCACGTGCTTGTGGAATGGAAAATTACCGACATGACGTTTTAATATCTATACGATTCGCGGGTAAATTCCAGTCAATCCAGGTAGCGACTGAACCATCTCAAAGTTTGTTGACGTTTTGGAGATATAATTTCTGAATTTTGGTAAAGTAAGGACGTAAAAAACCACTCGCCCGCTCGGTCGAGTATACAGCGAGGTCCACTCGTCCTACTCAGACTTTAACTCGCCAATGCGAGCGGGCGAGTGGAATTTTACACCCCTGAAAGGGTGTGTGTGTGTGGGGGGGGGGGGGGGGGTTCGTTCCAAGCTTCTTACTTTGCTTTTTACCTTCAGATCATACTACTCATTTTACCATGCTATGAATATTACTTGTAACCTAACAATATTGAAAGCTATGCTTCTAAAACTAATAATCCATTTCTCTTCAGTGTAAAATATTTTCCATTTAGGCCAGCAAACATTCTCAGATTTTGAGCATAATCTCCGCTGTCGGATGTGCAATATCTATGGTGTGTCTAATTCTGACTATAGCGGCACACGCATTGGTTTGGAGGTTAGTTATCTCGTTTTGAGTAATTCATGTAAAATGTTTATTTTTGGACGCGTTTTAATGTATTTGTCTATTTTAATTATTTTAACCATAAACAAACAGGTTTTAATCAATGATTTTTGTAAATATATGACTGTATTAAAACTTTATCAAAAAGAACAGTATGAATTACAAACCCTTCTAGGATAAATTTGGAATCACATAACTTGACGCATTAAGTAGGATTGTTACGATAGAATCATAGAACCTGTTACTGTTTTCCAGGTCAAGATGGCTTTATAAGCATATTAGAAGGCTATTTCAATAATTTAGTAGTCTAATGGATATCTTGTTTTAGGCTTGTTCGAAGCGACCGTGCGATTATCCTGATGAACCTGTGTGTAGCGTTACTGATTGCCCTTGGTGTATTCCTTGCAGGTGTAAATAGAACAGAAAGCATTGTGAGTAATCACAAGAAACATTTATTATAGTTAGGTTTAACGATGTCAATTACCAATTGGTAATGGGTATATTTTCAGCAAATTATTTTCTTCGGCATCATTTTGGAAATCAAATTGTCGGCTGCTTCAGGACACATACCTGTTGTTCCGTTCGGACAAGAAATAGTGTCATTTCTTCAGATACTTAAAAAACTATAAATTGAAAAAGTACTTTAATAAAAGATAATTTAACAATTAACAAAGATTTGATTAATCTTATTTCAAAAGCAACATACGATTGAATTAAGTACCTTATTATTTTATTAGTCCCCTACTCGTTGAAAACCAGTTTCGGGGACTATAGGAATGCGCTCGTCCGTCATTTCGTCCGTCCGTCCGTCCGTCCTTCCGTCCATCCACAATTTCGTGTCCGGTCCATAACTCTGTCATCCATGAATGGGTTTTAATATTACTTGGCACAAATGTTCCCCATGATGAGACGACGTGTCATGCGCAAATCCCGGACCCTTAGCTTAAAGGTCAAGGTCATATTTGGAGGTCAAAGGTCAACAGGGCTTTTTACTGTCCGGTCTATAACTCTGCCATCTATAAAGGGATTTTAATATTATTTGGCACAAATGTACCTCATAATAAGACGATGTGTCATGCATAACTTTTAGACCCCTAGCTCAAAGGTCAAGGTAACACTTGGCTGTCAGATGTTAACATGGCATGAACAGGGTCTGTTTCGTGTCCGGTCCATAACTCTGTCATTCATGAAGGGATTTTAATATCACGGACCCCTGGCACAAAGGTCAAGGTCACAATTGGAGGTCAAAGATCAACAGGGCTTTTTTTTCCTGTCCGGACCATAACTCTACCATCCATAAAGGGATTTTAATATTACTTGGCACAAATGTTCCCCATGATAAGATGATGTGTCATGCGCAAAACCCGGATTCCTAGCTCAAAGGTCAAGGTCACAATTGGAGCTCAAAGGTCAATAGGTTTTTTTCCTGTCCGGTCCAGAACTCTGTCATTCATCAAGGGATTTGAATATTACTTGGCATAAATATTCCCATGATAAGAGGACATGTCATGCACAACACCCAGAACCCTAGCTTAAAGGTCAAGGTCACAATTGGAGATCAAAGGTCAATGGGACATTTTTCCTGTCCGGTGTATAACTTTGTCATGCAAAACAGGATTTGAATATTACTTGGCACAAATGTTCACCACTATGAGAAGGAGTGTCATGCGCAAGAACCTTGTCCCTAGGTCGAAGGTCAAGGTCACACATAGAGGCCAAAGGTCAGATACAAGAATGACTTTGTCTGGAACATTTCTTCTTAATTCATAAAGGGATTTTGATGTAGCTTGGCATAAATGTTCACTACCATGAAACAGATTGTTGTGTGCAAGAACAAGGACCCTAGGTCTAAAGTCAAGGTCACACGTAGAGGTCAAATGCCAAATTTAAGAATGACATTGTCCGGAGCATTTCTTCTTCATGCATAGAGGGATTTTGATTTAACTTGGCACAATTGTACACCATCATGAGATGAAGTGTCATGCGCAGGTCCCTTCTTTAGAATTACTTCCCTTTGTTTTTACTATAAATAGCTTATATTGTAACTTTTTCATTACTAGTCATAGGGAAGAATCGAGACCACTTTTCTGTGGTACGACATGCATGTTACATCCAATTCTGAGGTGTACTTTGACCTATCTCTACCTCATGTAAGGATTTTGTGCGGACTTAGAAGGTTTTTTTTTGGATTTTTTTAAAGCTTATCTTCTCTTAGTTGTTACTATAAATAACTTATATTGTAATTTTTTATAATTGACCATAGGGAAAAACCAAGACCACTTTTCTGTGGTACAACATAGATGTTACTTTCAAATTTTAGGTGTGTTTTAAGGTATCTCTGCCTGGTAAGGAGTTTTTTTGTGGATTCAGAAAAACAAAAGAATTACAATACTTACTACACAACCACAGAATTAAAATTCCATTTGCAAATACAGGTGCTAGTGTAAAGAAATGTGCTATGACGGGGGTATATTGTAACATTCTGGCACTCTTGTTTTTTTTTACTATAAATAACTTATACAGGGGTGTAAAAATTTTTTTCACACCACTCGCCCTGCAGGACTAGTAGCCAGTAATACCTACTCGCCCTTAGAGAACAGCCACTCGCCCTAATAATTGACACTTAATACTGTCACTTTTATGAAAGGAGTATTATGTACAATAGTATTATTTCCCGAAAAATATTTATTTTGAAAAATTGTCTAAAAAAATTGGACACAATAATCATCGTCCATCCACCCGTGTTAAAGGAGAGGGAAAAAATGTTAACGATTATCGGTAATTATGCAGTTGTTTTCATGATCAATTCACACACCCTCAAAGAGCTAAAAGAAGTGTGTCAGTATCTTGACATCTGAAATGGATATCAAAGCGGTATTTTTGCTCGAGATTGTCATGGCATTACGTCATGTTTTCGCGCCATGTGAAACATCACTGTCTGATCGTACCGCATCGGTTCTTAAAATTGCTGAGAAATAGAAATCAATAAAAAGTTTCTTCTTTAATTTGTTATCAAAGCGAATGTGCTATATCCCGTATAAAAGGTAAATGTCTCAAACGATAGTTACTGTAGTGGATATCCTACCTCTGTGACCTATTTGCCCTCAAGGAATTTACATTATTGTTTGACAAGAAAAACTTTTAAATTGTCGTGTCAAAAAATACATGTACAAAGATTCATTTAAAACTTATTAAAAACCGCAATGACACCACATTGCTTTATTTTAAAATCGCATTTCTATTTACGTTCACGAGATCACGTAACCTATTCTGCCGCACTAACAGAAATCTGTTTGCCAAAAATCGTTTTACTCCATGTATTGTAATTGCTGCCGCTTTTTCATTATTTAAGATTTTTTCATTCTGTTTTTTTGTACTTTCTGGTCAAAAGTCTGAATTTTATGCCCAGAGTATCCATCATTTATTCACTTTTAGAAAGAAATAAGTAACTAAGATCGCGCTGTTTGAAATTTTACAAATGATTATATGAAAATTTGACCATTTTTATAGAATTTTGCCTACATTTCTGTAGATATCTTATTAAAATTATTATAGAATTCAAATTGTATTATTTCTCAAGGGGTGTTGAAAACTTGAAGCGAAAATGTTAAAAAATGAATGCACTACACACGGTTTTTGTGTACGTGTCGATGTAAATTAGATACTACAATAGGTCGCACGTGCTTGTGGAATGGAAAATTACCGACATGACGTTTTAATATCTATACGATTCGCGGGTAAATTCCAGTCAATCCAGGTAGCGACTGAACCATCTCAAAGTTTGTTGACGTTTTGGAGATATAATTTCTGAATTTTGGTAAAGTAAGGACGTAAAAAACCACTCGCCCGCTCGGTCGAGTATACAGCGAGGTCCACTCGTCCTACTCAGACTTTAACTCGCCAATGCGAGCGGGCGAGTGGAATTTTACACCCCTGAAATTATATGATACCTTTTTGATAATTGGCCAAAAATGCTATATGAAAACAACTATAGGTTTTTATGCATACAAACTTTAATCCAAGTGTTTTGTTATAACATATTGTATATATAGTAAAAAATAGTTTATACATTATTGACAGATATCAGTTCATTATGTTATACTGCAGTAGAGAAAATTAGTTGCCTTCCAGTAGGGGACTTTGTATTACATGGTAATACTTCATTCACTTGTTTTTTCATATTCCAGAAAGCCTGTGCAGCTATAGCGGCCATTATTCAGTATTTATTCCTAGCAGTTTTCTTCTTCATGTTATTGAGTGGTATTGAAATTCTCATCTGTGTTGTTCATGTGTTTGTTACCAAATTTCGCATCAAAATTCTGCTCCCAGTAGCTTGGCGTAAGTATTTACAGAAATGTTGAACTTTTGTGACCAAAGTCCTTATTCTGAGCTCTTTACTCAAAGGTTTGGCACATTATACTGACATTTCAAACACTCTGAGGAAGTGTATTTTCTCAGTAGAATGATGTAAGTTTTGGTCCAAACTTCTAAAATGTGTATTTGTTCTATTACAAAGTTCCTTGGTAAAAGTAAATACATGTATCCATAATTTTTCAATGTTTATGTATTTGATAACCTAATTTACAGTAGCATGCTGTAGCATGCAAACTTATTTGTTTGAATATCACATTCTTATATAGCAGCATGATGCAATAAAATACCGATCGTTTGGAAATGTTTATTTCTGTAGCTTGCTTTCAAGTATTTGCCCTCATTGTTTTAAAGGTTTGCTTTTTATTACTTGATTGCAAAAAGCACGGTGTACGTATTTGTCCATCGTTTCTATATGTACATTCGTTTGATTTCCATTTTCTCAGAAGCATGATGTAAACATTTTCCCATTGTTCTGAAATGTTTGTAATATTTATTTGGTCCCATTAGCTTGGTTTGATTGTGTGCGTGCAGGAGTGAGTTTGGGGGAAGGGAAAGGGTAGCTGCTAGGGGGTAAGTGGTGTTGCATATTTCATTACCAACATTTTCAATCAAATTGAGTCGAATATTAATTTGTTTCTTTTTTGTTGCTTCAGCCGAACTATTAATTGTGAATCCCGTAAGATGTTATATTTATGTAGTGCAATTAAAGATATACTCTGACCATCTTTTATCTAAAATAGTTCGCCATTACATACTGCTTTAAATATAGACCATACTATTAAAATGTATTAAATCAAGATAAATATATAAACTAACAGTACCCTAATGCAAAATTACAACAACAATTCAGTTTTATCTAGTCACAGACGTTTGTTAAAACACTTCCAGTTTGTCAGCGACACTGTTTTTACTCACGTACTAAGCATATGTGGTATTTTAACCCCAACACACATTACTGTTTATACATACAAACATGTTTATTATATGTTTACATAGATATTTTTCATTAATTGTCTATATTTTCAGTTATAAAATTTTGACATTATATATCCTAAAGAAGCAAACAGAAGTCTGAAATCACTATTCAAGGCACATCATTCACTGCCACTGAATCTGGTTATGATAGGTAATGAAAACTGCAACACCCCTCACGCCCATCACACCAAAGATTAAGTGGATTTATAACACAAAAGAACAGTTGATAGATTTCACGATTCCTAAAGGTTATATATAATAGTAGCTATATAGAAACTAGTACATTTTTTTAAAGTAAAATTCTTGTCTCTTTATAACAAATATTGATAATAAAAATAACAACGCACTCAAACAACAGGTTGGGTATTGTAAAAAAAGTATATTGTTTCAGTTGTTCCTGCAATCATTGTAGGGATTTCACTGGGTGTGACGAAAGGTGAAGGCTATGGGAATGATAAGTTGTAAGTGGGTGTTACTTTTGGTATATCTGTGATAACAATGAAAAATATTTACACAGCTCTGCGGTTATCTATTTCAATTTGATTCTATTTCTGAAATATAATGAAATTAATTTCTCTAGGTCTATACGTGTATGACCTCTGATTTATTCTATTTTGAAAGAAATCTACATATTTCTCTGTATCTTTAACTATAACTGACCTAATTCAAAATCAGTTATCTGGATTTTATGAAGTGTACTTTTACTATTACTAGCCTAATTCGGAAGCAATTATTTGGATTTAATAAAGTGTTATTTTGCAATAACTGACCTACATCAGAATCGATTATTTGGATTGAATAAAGTATACCATTACAATAAATGGCCTAATTCAGAACCAATTATTTGGATTGAATAAAATGTACTTTTACAGTAACTGGTCTTATTCAGAATCGGTTAATATTTTGATTGAATAAAGTGTTACTTTACTATAACTGTCCTTGAACAAATTTGATAAAGAATATTTTTCCATCACTGGGCTCAATTCAGAATTAGTTATTTAGAATGTTTAAAGTGTTATTCTGGCCTTGTACAAAATCATTTATTCGAATTGATAAAGAATGCTTTTTCCATAACTGACCTTATTCAAAACCAGTTATTTGTATTGAATAACATGTTATGTAAAACAGAGCTGTTTGTAACAAAGTTGGTAGATTGGCCCGATTCTTAGCTGTTGGGTGTTGTCCCCGTTTCGGTACGGTCCTGGTGGCGTAATAATGAATAAATATGCAACATAAGAAGAAAAAAAGGAAGAAGAGAAGCAAATTATGGAAGCAATTGCTGTATAAAGTTTTATCTATTTTCAGCTGTTGGTTAGATATAGATTCAGGACTTATTTGGTCATTTATTGGTCCTGCGGCATTTATCATTTTCGTGAGTATTTTATAAATATAGATTGGGTACTGTTCGCGATCGTTTATTTTTCGTTACATCCGCGAACAGATCGACTCGCGAGTTTAAACCACTTGCAAATAACTTTAAAATTAAAATAAGCTACGATAGTGAATTCTTTACAACGTGAATATGACTGTTTCATCTAAAATTGCGAATGAATAGCGACAAGAAAATTACCATACGCTACTATACTAACTAAAACAAACGCATGACTATCCAGTCTTGATGAAATTTATTACGTGGAAGACGTGCTTTAATGTTGCTCTCTTTTGCATACACTGCAGTAAAAATTGCATTTTTTCATTGTAGCGGGAAATATTACAGTCTCAAAAATTGAGTTGATATAAAATATAGATAGATGTTTATTACTATATACTGCCTTATTGCTCAACACGCAATAACGCTTAGGACTCTTTTTTTTCAATACGTATTCCTCACTGATATTCTTTTAATTCATTTGTCGAAATATATATATAATTTTAGAATATCTTAAAGGGGAGTTGCAAAAATGATAGTTATATCCCCGAAAAATTGCGAAGTAAGTTAGTGTCAATTTAATGGAAAAGTTCAAACAATATATACAATATAGGTTATTACACATATCAGTTGGAAGTGGTCTTTCTTTAATCTACGTACTATGCTATGTCATGCTATTCTAATCAAGTCAGTCAATAGAAATAGGTTTACTCTTTCAAATGGTACCATTTTCAACATGTTGCAAGTACTATGAAAAAATTATGGGTCCAGTCTACGTAATTATTGATCATCCCTCGTATATGGACATGTACATTTCTTTACGTTATACGTAAAAAGAACATTTAGTAGAGTGCCCAATATTTGAAAATGACCGCTCTTTAATATGTTATTTAAATTGAGATTCTTAAGATAATAGAAATAATTTTATAGCTTTCGTATATAGTTTTTCTCTTTTTTTGGTCTTTTTTTTTTTGGGGGGGGGGGGGGGGGTGTTGTGGTATTGGAATAATCGAAAATTTTGCATACACGCATCTTCACTAATTTCTCACAATGTTTGTATTTGAAATGCATGTACGTATTCATTATTGTCACGTTATGTCTGCGGTTGAATAACAAAAGTTTCTATAAAGGACAATAAGCTTTGAAGTGTACTTGTGGAATCTGTTTAAATTACACGTTATCCATTTAGCGCTTAATTTGAAAGTGACACAATATTATTGGGTCATAATGTTTTTGGGACAGTGCTGTTTGACTTTAACTTTGTAAATTTCAGGTTAACTTTATAGTTATCTTGGTCGTTTTTAAAAAGATGGCCTCCTCAGCAGTGCTCAAGTCCAAGACTTCAAAGACAAAAATAAAGTAAGTTTCATCTGATTTCAATCTTCTTTTCAAATATATATGATACATATAGTGAATATGTTTGTTTTAAAAATATGAGTAAAGCAATACCAGCGTACATAGAATGATTGTATATTGTTTGCGAGTAAACTCTTCTTTCCAACACTGCCAGTTAAGCAAAGAACAAAAGCTTACACAAGTTTCTCTTTTAGTTTTATGCAGTTTTCCTTTTAAATGGATTGTTTTTTGAAACCAAAATCAGCATTTTTCATCGGTATTTTTACTTTTGCTTCTTTTGTTATGTCCCTGCGAATGTATACATCTTTGTCAAATAATTAATATAATTATTATGATGATTTTTTTCATTTCTACTACATTTGAGTGTGGCTACCAATTTTACTTTCACACACGTATTCAACGCTTAACCCGTATCAAAACAGACTACCTAAGAAATATCACAAAGCACTGTTTCAGAATTATGTCTCCCAGCACACAGTGGTGTGGGAGATATATTGATTCACTCCTGTCTGTGTGTTTGTCAATAAGTCCTCGGCCAAGTTCCATATATAGCCAAATCAGCCCAGGTACTTCGAAATTATGGCCCTTGAAAAAAACTTGTTTTTTTTTTTATAATCAAAGCACTGAAAGTCTGATAAGGCAGTTGAGATCTCAAAAGCAGCTCTAGTTTATATAAAAACACATTAAATTATTTACCATTTGCAGGACAGGTCTTCGAAGTCTGTGTGTTTTACTTCCGCTGATGGGTCTAACATGGGTGTTCGGGATTTTATCCGTTAACAGCACAATGTTTTTTCTCCAGTATCTATTCTGTATATTAAACACATTACAGGTACTGTACTCTTTCAAAAACATTTATTTGTTCGGCTTGGCGGTATTTTTATAGTTGTTAGGAGCAGTGGGTCACATACCCTGAGTTCCAACACTTTGTACCAGTATTGTTAAACAACAATTCCACTTTGAAATGACGTACTGTATAAGTGGATATATATGCGGGTCAAAAATTTCGCGAACTGCCCATTCAAGACGTTTCGCGAGCGGAAATATTCGTGAATCGCTTAAAACTGATGTGCCAAAGCTAAGTTTGTTTATCTTTACTTGACTAAAATTGCGAAAATGGAAAGTTAGTGTACACGTAAACTGATATTTTATCGAATTTCTTGCATTTTCGCGAAAATCACGAACATTTCCACGTCGTTAATTTTTCCACTTTTCCACTATTATCTAAAGATTCCCATTGCTCCTGACTACCAACATATCAACTGATTAAGATGTATCCGATAGAACGGACAAAGGACATTTGTTAAGATTGAAATCACATGATCAACTTGTAAATAAATACTTTTTAACTTTCTTGGCGTCTCCAGCCTTTTTATAATGTACAGGAATTTATTCATATACCAATTAATTGCGCTTTAACATACTATACTTTTATTGGAATTTTTAAGTACTCCTTAAAAACGCCGCTCTACAGGGTGTACAATAGAGTGTAAAATACTATGATTATAGATCTGTAACTATGTGATAATATTAAATATTTTATAGAAATATGTAAAGACAGAAATGGCAATGTTTTATCAATGCCAAACTTTTCTGAAAGCCCTCAGTATCTTTATCACGACAGCGCATTATAGCGGAAAGTCAGTAACTGTTTATCAAACATGTGCGTTACCGAAAGTCTAAGTATTCATTAAAGAATATATTGCTGCCATATCATTTCAGGGTTTGTTCATTTTCCTGTTCCATTGTGTCTTCAACCGACAGGTAGGATATGGTTTGCTTAGCTTGTCTATCGTTTACAAATCTTTGTTTCAAGCTTGAGAAAAGCACGTGTACTACATGTGTCGCAAACGTCATATTTGTCTGTCTGTCTTAGACGGCCATGCAGTTCTTGTCTGTTCAGACTACTGCTTTTGTTTTTCTTCAACTTTGCACTTCTGTCAGATTCAGTAGTTATGTTTCCTGGGTTTTATTAAATCCTCCTTTTTAGCTCACCTGAGCAATGCTCAGGTGAGTTTTTCTGGTCGCTCGATGTCCGGCGTCCGTCGTCCGTCGTCTGTCAACATTTAGCTTGTGTATGCGAAAGAGGCTGTATTTTTCAACTGATCTTCATGAATTTTGGTCGGAATGATTACCTTGATAAAATCTAGGCTAAGTTTGAAAATGGATCATCTGGGTCAAAAACTAGGTCACTAGGTCAAATCAAAGAAAAACCTTGTGTATGCGATAGAGGCTGTATTTTTCAATTAATCTTCATGAATTTTGGTCAGAATGATTGCCTTGATGAAATCTAGGTCGAGTTTGAAAAGGGGTCATCTGGGATCAAAAACTAGGTCACTAGGTCAAATCAAAGAAAAACCTTGTGTATGCGGTAGAGGCTTTATTTTTCAATTAATCTTCATACATTTTAGTCAGAATGATTGCCTTGATGAAATCTAAGTTAAGTTCGAATATGGGTTATCTGGAGTCAAAAAGTAGGTCACAAGGTCAAATCAAAGGAAAAGCTAGTATATGCGATAGAGGCTGTATTTTTCAATTGATCTTCCTGAAATTAAGTAAAAATGATAATCTTTATGAAATCTAGGCTGGATTTGAAAATGGGTCATCTGGGGTCAAAAAGTAGGTCTCTAGGTCAAATCAAAGAAAAACCTTGTGTATGCGATAGAGGCTGTATTTTTCAATTGATCTTCATGAAATTTGGTGAGAATGATTGCATTGATGAAATCTAGTTCAAATTTGAATATGGGTTATCTGGGTTGAAAAATTAGGTCACTAGGTCAAATCAAAGAAAAACTTTGTGTATGCGATAGAGGCGACATTTTTCAATTGATCTTCCTGAAATTAAGTCAGAATAATTGCCTTGATAAAATCTAGGTCAAATTTGAATATGGGTTATCTTGGGTCAAAAAGTAGGTCACTAGGTCAAATCAAATAAAAACCTTGTATTGCCATAGAGGCTGTATTTTTCAATTAATCTTCGTGTAATTTGGTCAGAATGATTGTCTTGATAAAATCTACGACAAGTTTGATTATGGGTCATCTTGAGTCAAAAAATAGGTCACTAGGTCAAATCTAAGAAAACCCTTCTGTATGCAGTAGAGGCTGTATTTTTCAATTGATCTTCATGAAATTTGGTCAGAATGTTTGCCTTGATGAAAGTTCGAATATTGGTCATCTGGGTCAAAAAGTAGGTCACTAGGTTAAATCAAAGAAAAACCTTGTGTATGCGATAGAGGCTAATTTTTTTCAAATGATCTAAATGAAAGTTTGTCAGAATGATAGCCTTGATGAAATCTAGGTCCAGTTCGAATATGGGTCATCTGGGTTTAAAACCTAGGTCACTAGGTCAAATCAAGGAAAAACCTTGTGTATGCATTAGGGGCTACATTTTACACTGGATTTTTATAAAATCTGGTCAGAATGGTTGCCATGATAAAATCTAGGTCAAGTTTGAATATGGATAGTCTGGGGTCAGAAACTAGGTCACTAGGTCAAATCAAAGAAAAACGTTGTGTATGCGATAGAGGCTGTATTTTTCAATTGATCTTCATGGAATTTAGTCAGAATGATAGCCTTGATGAAGTCTAAGTCAAGTTCGAAAATGGGTCATCTGGGGTCAAAAACTAGGTCACTAGGTCAAATCAAAGAAAAACCTTGTGTATGCGATAGAGGCTGTATTTTTCAATTGATCTTCATGAAATTTGGTGAGAATGATTGCATTGATGAAATCTAGTTCAAATTTGAATATGGGTTATCTGGGTTGAAAAATTAGGTCACTAGGTCAAATCAAAGAAAAACTTTGTGTATGCGATAGAGGCGACATTTTTCAATTGATCTTCCTGAAATTAAGTCAGAATAATTGCCTTGATAAAATCTAGGTCAAATTTGAATATGGGTTATCTTGGGTCAAAAAGTAGGTCACTAGGTCAAATCAAATAAAAACCTTGTATTGCCATAGAGGCTGTATTTTTCAATTAATCTTCGTGTAATTTGGTCAGAATGATTGTCTTGATAAAATCTACGACAAGTTTGATTATGGGTCATCTTGAGTCAAAAAATAGGTCACTAGGTCAAATCTAAGAAAACCCTTCTGTATGCAGTAGAGGCTGTATTTTTCAATTGATCTTCATGAAATTTGGTCAGAATGTTTGCCTTGATGAAAGTTCGAATATTGGTCATCTGGGTCAAAAAGTAGGTCACTAGGTTAAATCAAAGAAAAACCTTGTGTATGCGATAGAGGCTAATTTTTTTCAAATGATCTAAATGAAAGTTTGTCAGAATGATAGCCTTGATGAAATCTAGGTCCAGTTCGAATATGGGTCATCTGGGTTTAAAACCTAGGTCACTAGGTCAAATCAAGGAAAAACCTTGTGTATGCATTAGGGGCTACATTTTACACTGGATTTTTATAAAATCTGGTCAGAATGGTTGCCATGATAAAATCTAGGTCAAGTTTGAATATGGATAGTCTGGGGTCAGAAACTAGGTCACTAGGTCAAATCAAAGAAAAACGTTGTGTATGCGATAGAGGCTGTATTTTTCAATTGATCTTCATGGAATTTAGTCAGAATGATAGCCTTGATGAAGTCTAAGTCAAGTTCGAAAATGGGTCATCTGGGGTCAAAAACTAGGTCACTAGGTGAAATCAAAGAAAATACTTATTTATACTCAAGATTTTTGCTCCAATTTTAATGATAATTGGTCAGAATATTTTTTTCCATGAAATCACTAGGTCAAACATGTTTACACTGTTATGGTGTTTTTCTCAGTTGGGCGACCTAGGGCCATCTTGGCCCTCTTGTTTTAAAGTAATCCTAACTATATTAAAATACATTTGATGATATATTGGAAGCATTAAACACAACAAAGCGAACTAGCATCGGTTCCGGTTTAATTGAGTCTATTCATTAGAGATAAACTATTGTTTATAGATATTTGAAAGCTGTTAAAGCCAAAACAAAAAATGATAAGGTTACAAAATGAGTAAGAATTATTCATTTTTAGTATAGTGTACTGCAGTATACCGCAAACAAGTCTTTTCTGCATAGACTTCACTTTTGTTTAGATTGATGAATAGTGATTCAAAATATATATTTTAGATTCGAGATGCTATAAAGAAGAGAAATGAACGAAGGAAAAGTTTGCAAACTTTCAGTTCTGACTTCAGGAAGCAGTCGAGGAGTCTCTCAAAGGTTTTGTTAAACATAGAAAACATACTCGTCTTAGTAAACATTTAGGCTGATATTCCCCAACATGCATTTGATGTTAATACTTTAATCAAAGTGTTAAGGACTGTAAAAAATGGGATACGTTTGTTATAAAAAACTTACTCAATCTACGCTCTTTCAGTACAATATTTCCTACAAGCTGTATATATGTCTGTCTGCAAAATGGTGTCAGTTTTTTAGCCCGGGACATGATGTTTTTACTGTTTGGGATAATTTGCACACCTTTACTGAAGAACGGTATGATATAGTTCCTAAACGTCTTGCCGGTCAATGTCTTGACTTAAGCTCAAAACTGTCTTGAACTATAGACCGCTCAATAGCTTAAACTATGAATGGGGAATTCTATAAGGAGTTATGCAATAAATATGACTATAAACATAAAATGTTTTTATTCACTATACCATACGATAATTAGCATGTGAAACTTCAACGTGTGAAAGAATACATCAATGGCAGAGTAAATAAAAACAAGCAAAGGGGGTGGGAGATAGGGATTCTTAAGAACTAATGCCTATTATAAATCGGTATTGCCTTGCAGTCCGAAATAGAGTAGCATATCAATTCATGTAGTAAGGCGCATAAAATTCACTGTTTCACTGTTTTCCAATGATGAATATTAATATACTTATAGGTATGCCCCCTCCAAAGAAGGAGAGTTCTATTGTTTTGCTGATTAGTCGGTCCGTAGATCAATCGGTTTCCGGATGATAACTCAAGAACGCTCAGGCCTAGGATCATGAAATTTGGAAGGGAGGTTGATCATGACTAGCAAATGACCTCTATTGATCTTGAAATTAGTTGGTCAAATGTCATGGGTACATTGACCCGGAACAGTTAAACAGTTTCCGGACAATAACTTGAGAAGGCTTAGGTGTAGAATCACGAAACTTTTTAGGGGGGTTGATTATTACCAGAAAATAACCCCTATTGATTTTGAGATTAGTAGATCAAAGGTCAAGGTCACCGTGACCCGGAATAGTTAAACCGTTTCCGGGACGCTTGGAACGCTTGGGCCTAGTATCACAAAACTTATTAGGGAGGTTGTTCATGACCAGCAGATGACTCCTATTGATTTTGAGGTCAGTAGGTTAAAGGTCCAGGTCACAGTGACCCGAAACAGTTAAACCGTTTCCGACGATAAGAACGCTTGGGCCTAGGATCACGAAACTTTATAGGTAGGTTGATCATGACCAGCAGATGATCCCTATTGATTTTGAGATCAGTAGGTCAAAGATCAAGGTCACTTTTATCCAGAACAGTAAAACATTTATTGCCAATTAACTAGAGAATATTTTGCTCTAATATCACATTTGATACGGAGGTCACTTCAGTACGTCAAACGTCCAGTGCACAATGACCAAATAATTTCTGTTCCTTATGCAGTTACTGAATGCATCAAGTGGGGGAGAGGGGGAGGCATTTCGTGTTCTACGAGCTCTTGCTTCATTTGTGTTTTTCTTTGCTAAATTTTAGCCATTTCTGGTTTACTTACATTTTGTTAATTGTAGGATGTAAAACAACCACAGCGGCGATCTTCAGATCTGGTGAGTAAACCTTATATCTTAGTGCATAGTTTTATTCTTCATAATTACCAAACTCATGTTCTCTAATATGAATACAGAAAGTGTATAAAGCCTATTCGAAACTCATTGGCGTTTATGTCACCGACCATTTCTAGGCGGTATCAGCGGTGCTCCATTATTTGTTTCTTCCATTGTTTTTATGTGGCCATGTATTTTGTCTACATGTCAATCAATGACACATATAGGATGTAGGTTTGTCTCTGGGAGGCTGCGCTCTTTGAATCTGGGTGGCTATTCCTACATGATCTTTGGTCTTATTAATGCTTATATTATGTCTTTACAGAAAGAGAATGGTGTGGATAACAAGGCATTTGTTGGCAAAGACAAACGTTCTAAAAGTAATGTTTACGAAGCGGAGGATTGGGACAAATTAGAGCGAAAAATGTACCATAAAAATATAAGGAGTGGAGCAAAGCTTTCGTCATAATAACAGAAATGCCTTATTATTGAACCAGAGTTGATGAACAGTTCAAAACGATATGGTGCTAAATGTTTTAGACAAATGACGTTAACACAGGACTCTGCAATATATATAACTTGAAGGATAAAAATAAAATGACTGAAGCAGTTTCGTCATTAGCTTGACGACTTTTCGAAAAACTGTCAACACAATTTTGACGAATTTATGAAAAACTGCCATCATTAGCTTGACGAATTTATGAAAAACCGCCATCATTAGCTTGACGACTTTATGAAAAACAGTCAGTCATGTGATGTAACATGGCTTAAAATTGCTCAAAAAGTGCGCTTTATTCATTGATTGAAATTCATTTTAGTTGTACTATAGAATAAAAACAGATTGCGGGTATAACTGAAACTATTCTAAACAGTATAATATGTATTTAAAATTGTACAGGTGTAATCTATACATGTATTAAAACTGATTATGCTTGTAGATGCATTAACTTGGGAACAATATTTATTTTTGCATTATATTTTCTGTTATCTTATATGTTTTAAATAACTTAGGCCATGCATTTTTTTCTCGCAAAATTATATAACTGATTGTAAATAGGGCATTACTGTTTTTTAATTTTCACGATCCAGTGATAAAATGCTGAGTATCATTTACCTGCTTATTTCTAGTCTGAAATTCAAAAATGACCGTTTTGACATTTTATGATGCCGCAAGAACGTAACGCCTTGTAGAATAAAAGGCTCTAATACCCGGGACAATTTGGGAAAAAGCTCGGACTTCTTATCTTATATTTTACCTGACACATCAGTCGCCACCTAAATAATGTAAGTTAGTATATGAAAATAATGAAATGCGTAACCGTTTTATTTATAAATCCATTCCTCTCAGTATTGACACTGAGCCACACGTATAACTAATTACGTCATGCTAAAATAAAAATACATAAAGCTAGTTGCAGTTGTTTCCAGTTTTATTTAGTCGCTGATAATGAGAAAAATAATTGAAATAAAGTACGAAAATGCCATATAAGCATCTATATAAACTACATTCTGTGAGTGAAATAATCGGTTTACGCACTGATATGCAAGAAATGAAAACGAGAGCACCGATATGCGGTAAATATTAAGCCAAAGCAGTGCGCCTACCAAGTTTTAGAAGCATAGGTCAAAGCATTCCGAAGCAATTAAGTGGGAACACAAAAATGAAAACAAACGGATGGATTATCAATACCATCATAATACATGTATGCCCATCTGATTACCATATGACTTTTGACTACGAAGCTTCAAAATCAAAATCAAGAAGGGTGCGTGGGTTTTATTCACATTACGCTCTAATTCATACATTTTAGGCGAAAACTAATTTTTCTCCGAAATCCATGAAAGGCGAGTACTCCGAAAGTAACTAGCGGTACAAACTTATTGACATAATATTTTTGCAAGATATTCTAATAAATAAGCAAAAATATTGTGCAAGAAGGTAGTAAACCGTTGCAACACGTTTGAAATAATGCATAACATTTACCTTCTTCTTGCATTTTTACCCACT
Organism: Mercenaria mercenaria; assembly: GCF_021730395.1. Classification (NCBI taxonomy): domain Eukaryota; kingdom Metazoa; phylum Mollusca; class Bivalvia; order Venerida; family Veneridae; genus Mercenaria; species Mercenaria mercenaria. The sequence continues at coordinate 88,941,702 of NC_069364.1, read as the reverse complement.
TTATTATTTTTCAGTTTCATATAGGCCAAACTTGGTGGAAATGAACATGTTGAAAAATTTCACCTAAACTGTGGGCATGGAGCTTTAAGATCCACTAACTTCCAAATCACTTGGTGTTATTCATCGCCCACGAGCAATGTGCCATGCCAATATGACTGCATGTTACATCATGCTTAAACTATTGAGCGAAAACGTTTTGTACTTACTAGCCCTACGACTTTAACCTTTGACATCAAAATCAATATGGACAAGCTGCGTGCTCACAAAGGGTGAGGATCGCAGTTCATATTGACATAAAAGCCTTTTTATTTGCTAACACTCAATAGGGTCATCCACTGCTCATGGACAATATACCTGACAAGTAAGAGGAATTTCCGTTCATACAATGATTGTGACCTTGACCTCACCTTAAAATCAATGAAGACAATGCAGTGCAGTGCCCATGGAGATATGACTATCAAGCTTGAGGATCATTGGTCAATGCCTTCTAAAGCATTTTTATACTAACAGTCACAGTGACTTGGACCTTTGACCTCCGAGAGTTTATGCACTGCCATTTGGCAATATGCCTGACAGGTTTTAGGATCACAGGTTAAGGACATCTTAAGACCTTGAACGGAAACAGTTTTTGTACTATCACAATGGCAGTGATCTTTATGTTAATCAGCTGATATCAAAGAGAAACTAGAGCTGCTTTTGAGAAAAGCGCATGTCTCCCACAACTGCCTAATCATCTAGATTGGCATTTCTTCCCCATTATGTATCTGAGTCAACCATGTACCAAGACCTGTATCACTGGCATCAGTATTTTTCGGTAATTCAAGCGCCATACTTCTGAAGTGCCTGGGCCGATTTGGCTAGTTATCGAACTTGGCCGAGGACTTAATGGCAAACACATTTTGTTCAAGTTTGGTGAAGATCGGATGAGAAATGTTTGACTTAAGAGTGCGGACAAGATTTGTGACAGACAGACAGACACAGACACATACGCACGCACGCACGCACGCACGCACACACACACAGACAGGAGTACATCAATATGTCTCCCATCACAGTGGTGTGGGAGTCATAATAATTCACTGCCTATAGGCAGTCTGCTTACAAGTTTGAGGATCTTAGAAAAAGGGGTTTTCAAGATAACAAGCGGACTCGGTTTTATAACTGACGGTCAAGCATTCTCAAGTTATTTAGTGTAAACGAAATTGCAAACAGACGAACAGACGTATGTACCTACAGACAATCACAGAATACGTCCCTTCGGGCGTACAAAAATGATTATTTTCGTAATGATTTGTGATGCTTCATCACATCTTGACTGAATTACTCCACTACTCCTTACATATTCCAGTATGTGCCGAGAGTCAATATTAATGAAATACTCTTTATAAAGGATTTGGTACAGTTTAATGAAATCATACTGTAGTTATTTTACATGATTTTCTTATGATCGTATGAGAACTGATTTTCATGATTTCCCCAGGACCATAGAAAACTGCATTATTTGCATTCAGACAGCGCATTCATATAACTACAGACACTTCGGAGGCCATCTTTAATCTCTGATTAAGTTGAAATTGAAAAAAAAGTTTCAGGCATGATCTGACATTTGTCATGCTTTCTCTACAAACAAGAGGGTCATGATGACCCTGGATCGCTCACCTGAGTAATATGAGCTACATGTTTCAAATGTCAAACTGATGATAAAATATTAAGAAAGTCAGTAGGTCACATTCATGGTCAATGAAATTCAGTTTTACGATTTGTGTGCAAAACTGTGTATGTCATCAAAATTTCAAGGCTGTATCATAAAAAAACAAGAAAGTAGGTCAGTAGGTCAAGGTCACAGTCAAGTGACATCATATTACTTGGGGTCATCAGGTAATTATAATTAAACAGTCTTGGAAATAGGATCAGATGATTTTTTAAGTATTTTTCCTATATAACTAACATAATAACTAAGTGACCCCAGGGCGGGGCCTCTTTTAACCCCAGGAGCATAATTTGAACAATTTTGGTAGAGGACTACTAGACAATGCAGCATACCAAATATCAAAAGCCTAGGTCGTATGGTTTCAGACAAGAAGATTTTTAAAGCTTTTTCCTATATAAGTCTATATAAAACTTGGGACCCTCAGGGCAGGGCCTCTTTTCACCCAAGGGGTTCAATTTGAACAATTTTGGTTAGGACCATGAGACAATGCTACAAACCAAATATCAAAGGTCTAAGTGTTGTGGTTTCAGACAAGAAGATTTTTAAACATTTTTTCCTACATAAGTATATGTAAAACTTGGGACCGCCGGGGCGGGGCCATATTTGACCCTAGGGGGATAATTTGAATAATCTTGGTAGAGGACCACTAGATGATGCTACATACCAAATATCAAAGTCCTAGGCCATGTGGTTTTGTACAAGAAGATTTTCAAAGTTTTCCCTATATAAGACTATATAAACCATGTGACCCCGGGGCGGGGCCATATTTGACCCTAGGGGGATAATTTGAACAATTTTGGTAGAGGACCACTAGATGAAGCTGCATACCAAATATCAAAGCCCTAGACCATGTGGTTTTGTACAAGAAGATTTTCAAAGTTTTCCCTATATAAGTCTATATAAACCATGTGACCCCGGGGCGGGGCCATATTTGACCCTAGGGGGATAATTTGAACAATTTTGGTAGAGGACTACTAGATGATGCTACACACCAGATATCAAAACCCTAGGCCATGTGGTTTTGGACTAGAAGATTTTTAAAGTTTTTGCAGTAGAGTTCTGCATGGAATTCAATTCTTTGAACAATTTTGAAAGGGGGCCACCCAAGGATCATTCCTGTGAAGTTTGGTGTAATTCTGCCCAGTGGTTTTCAAGAAGAAGATTTTTTTATAAATTGTTGACGCACGACGGACGACGGACATCAAGCGGTCACAATAGCTCACCTTGTCGCTTCGTGACTGGTGAGCTAAAAACTGTTAGAAAAATGTCGGTCGCACTAATGTTTTTAAACGACATTCAGTTTATACTTAAGTAAAAAGACAACACACTTTCAATTTGTTTTTGTTTTTAATTCTGCATAATTCTATTTGATCTTAACAAATACCATCGACAAAATGCATGCGCATAACATGCAGTTTCATAGACGAAATATAAATTGTATGCATCAATTTATGCTACAAGTATGAAACATAAATGATACATTTTAACTAAAATTTACGTATTGTAATAAACATTGTACTGTTTAACTACAAACGTCTTAGTAACATATATGCAGCAATAATATAATACTAAAACGATTTAGACACCACTTTTGTCTTTGCACTACGACGTATGACCTGTACAATACAATCACCAGCACAGTAATCTTAGGTTGTCGGCCATAGAATAACTCAGATGTAAAAATAAACATTCCTTGCATCCAAAATAGGCACTAACACGTGAAAACATTTGTGTAGTCTGAAAATATGTTTAAACATATCTACTGCGGAAGTCACTCAGTAAAAATTGATGTAAGAATTTAGCTGTGGTAATATTTTACTAACATAAATCAGCTTAGATAATTCTGATTTATGATTTTTGATATTTCCAACATTTCAATCCGTTTTAAACTATCTGATGATGTTTTGTACTTTCCTCTTTTAATATTATAACAACTGCAATATAACTCCCGAGTTATGACTTCACAAAAAGTGCGGTAAAATATTGTAACTTAAACAAAGACAAATTAACATTTTAAACATTACAATAGCATTATACCAAAAATATTATTCATCTATTATTATCTTTTTTTGTGTGATAAAAATACACTAGAACAGAACGAGTGTATATTTCTAAAAGAAAAACTCCGGGGAAGATCCCGGGGAAGATCAAACTATATTTTTCAAGAGAAAGCCTAGCGCAATATTTTCATGTATTTGAAAAAATATCATGTACTGTGTCTATAAAAAGAAATAAATTTTGATTTTTCAACCCGCATCTTTTATTTCATGCATTTTAATGGTAGTTCAGTTAAAAATGAACCCATGAGTAATTTGGAAACCCATGGATACCCCATTTACACGATTAGACATCACATATAGAAGGTATAAGAATTTCACAGCATCTACAATCACAGTCTACAATCTACATTTTGTTCCACATTCAAGTGTACAGCTGTAACACTGAAGTTATACATGTATTTGTTAAATTCACCGTTTGAATTAGTGAATTTATCGAACTATAATCCATTGTTTTATTACAGTTAACCACAGAAAAACATAAGATATAACACATAAATATAAATAAGAACAAACAGCTTAGCAATCCATAAACTATTTGAAACAACATACATGTATCTAAATACTGTTTGTATACATGCATATGTTCCTGAAAATAGTACTAAGATGCATTAACGCATGTCAAAATTATCAAGTCTTTTATGTACATAAAGTTGTAGTACCCTGCTAAGTGAATAAGATTGCATTACATGTTCCCATGACATTTGTTAAAAGGTGACATCAGGCAACTGGGTGTGAAATATTCAGTCTCAAATATGCTGTGAACTTAATGTTTGGCTTATGGAACCTTCAAACAGTGCGTCATCAACTAACGATAGGATACTTTCCTAATGGTGAGTTCTCTAGTTATTGATCGCAAAGCGTTTTGTCTCGAAGTCATTGTGACATTGACCTTTGACACACTGATTCATTAATTAGTATGAACAAGTGTTCTCTGGTTATTGATCACAAACTGTTTTCAGTCTCGGTGTCACTGTGACTTTGACCACCGACAAACTGACCACAGAACCAGTACAAAATGCAACCATCAGACAAAGTTCGACAACTGTTGGCCAACGTAAACTTCAGTAATTAACCAGAAATGAGCCTAACAATATACATTATAAAACGTTCTAGAAATGTTCATCAAATTTAAGCTTTCTGACATAAAAAGTCTACCCCTAAAGCGCAGTTTCGAGCCCGCAGCGGTGAGCTGGTCAGCAATCTTAACCACTCGGCCAAGGAGGCCAAATATACACAACTCTTATTTTAAACATAACTTTAATTCAATTTTTAAAACAGTAAAAAATGTTTTGCATATTTAAATGTTCACGATAAGACAAGACCTTAAAAATGCTTCAAAATGAACGACATTTTCCAACTTTAAAAAAGCTTTATCTTCACAAAACAAACTCAAAAATCGCTACGAAACAAATAAAGAACAGGAAATCCTGATACTCACTGGTGTCTCACTGCGTAATTCGTCTACATTAAAATTTAATTGTGTCCAAAACTGTAAGCACATACAATTAAAGAACACGTACCAAATTTAATACATGCTCGGGAAAAAGGAAATTTCAGCAAAATGAAATTATATACAGTGTCAATCAAACAAATTATCTAACAAAGTATGCAACCAGCATTTAAACAAGCTAGCTGAGAATATACGCAACAAGACTATATACAATATCAGTCAAACAAACACTCTACTGATATACGCAACTCCGGCTATATATTATATCGGTCAAACAAACTACCTAACAATATACGCACCCGGCTATATACAATATCAGTCGAACAAACTACTATTCTTGCATAAAAACTACTTTTTTCACTGGATCCGCCCATGTATTAACGGGAGAAAAATCGTGTGCAAACAAGGCAATTCACGTGCTGTTAATACCCGATTTTTATTTTTGAAATGCTTTCCCAGGGTCGTAAATGTATTTCTGCGCAGACTGACATCTGGTATCTGCGTCTTGTTCCTTTCATAAAAACCTCTTCTTGTAACATAAAATATGCAATCTAAACCACAGAATGTTTTGCTGTATCAGTTACCAACGCCAAATGCGCTGCCCCCAACAATGTTCGTACTCGCTTCTTCCCTTGTTTACTCCCCTTTTAGAACTCGGCGTCGTTTCAGTTTTTGTAGGTAACTGTGAATGTTTAAGAATCGCACGTAACTAGAACGATTGTTTGTTTTTAGGAACAATATTTATGATTTTGGTAAGTATCAATCGGTATATTTTTATCTAATTTCTAGAAGAATTTATATAAACAATTTGAAACCTTGACACTACGTTCGTACTCATCCGTACTCCAAATGTGTCCGTACAGTTTAACTCGAATGTAAAGTTATTCTTCTTGAAATTGTGCTCCTGTTCATCAAATTGTTAAGTTACATGAACAATTTTTGGTAATTTCATGTTTGTAATAACTAGAGATTAAAAAAATCGTTAAAAAACCTTCAGGATGTTCTTCTGATGGTGTTGTTTATTTCTGGGCTCTGGATACGGATATTTAAAACATGTTTACCGTTTCCAAGAACAACCAGAATGGTAATTAGAAAATGTACCGGAATCGTAAAGTCATCACGTATGAAAACAATACATTTAGTCGTCGTGAAATGTTTTTTATGCAAGAATAGCGACAATACACGTTTGTTTTGTGTATTGGTCTCGGTCACAAACAATCCCACGGGCTTCTGCAGATGTTAATACACAAAAACATGTATTATCCCTACAACATTCTAATATGCTTTCCTCTGTTAAAACACTCATACGCTAGAATGACGTCACGTTAACGTGCGGTGACGTCATTGTTTTTGTTGCGACTAAGAAAGAGCGCTACTATATTTTATCTACTGTTTTAGATTAAGGGCATATTAGAATCGAAAAAATTTATACCAAAACCGTATTTTAACACTATTTATACACTCGGGCGGTAACACGTCGTACAAATAATTTCACTCGGGCTCCGCCCTCGTGAAATTATTACGCCCGACGTATAACCGCCCATCGTGCATAAATAAGTGTTAAAACACTCTTTTGCTATAAATTATTTCTTAAATATACGCCCTCGACTATTTACAGTATTAGTCGAACAAACTACCTAACAATATACGAATCTGATTATATAGAATATCAGTCGAACAAACTACCTAACAATATACGAACTTGACTATATACAATATCAGTCGAACAAACTACCTAACAATATACGAACTTGACTATATACAATATCGGTCGAACAAACTACCCTACAATATTAATACTCGGCGACATAAACACCATTTGAACAAATTACATAACAATATACGCAACTGGACTATATACAAAAGCAGTCGAACAAACTATCTAACAATATACGCACTCGACTATATAAACATCATTTGAACAAACTACATAATGGTATACGCAACTCGACTATATACAATATCAGTCAAACAAAAGACCTAACTATAAACGCAAGTAAACTATATACAATATCAGCCAAACAAAAGACCTAACTATAAACGCATATAGGCTATATTCAATGTCAGTCAAACAAACACTCTATTGATATAAGCAACTGTCTAACAATAAAGGCATCCGGCTATATACAGTATCAGTCAAACAAACTACCTATCAATATACATAACATGTCTATATAAAATATAAGTCAAAGAAACTACCCAACAATATACACAACTCCACTATATACAATATCAGTCAAACAAAAGACCTAACTATAAACGCAAGTAAACTATATACAATATCAGCCAAACAAAAGACCTAACTATAAACGCATATAGGCTATATTCAATGTAAGTCAAACAAACACTCTATTGATATACGCAACTGTCTAACAATAAAGGCATCCGGCTATATACAGTATCAGTCAAACAAACTACCTATCAATATACATAACATGTCTATATAAAATATAAGTCAAAGAAACTACCCAACAATATACACAACTCCACTATATACAATATCAGTCAAACAAACTACCTAACAATATACGCAACTTGATTATATACAATATCAGTCGAACAAACTACCTAACAATATACGCAACTTGACTATACACAATATCAGTCAGATAAACTACCTAACATATACGCGTCCGGATATATAAAATATCAGTCGAACAGACTACCTAACAATATACGCGTCCGGATATATAAAATATCAGTCGAACAAACTACCTAACAATATACGAACTCGACTATATACAGTATCAGTCGAACAAACTACCCAACAGTATACGCTCTCGACTATATATAATATCAGTCGAACAAACTACCTAACAATATGCGCAACTCGACTATATACAATAGCAGTCAAACAAACTACCTAACAATATATGCACCCAGCTATACACCTTTTTCAGTCAAACCAACTACATAACAATATACGCAACTTGACTATATACAATATCAGTCGAACAATCTGTCTAACAATATACGCTTTCGACTATATATAATATCAGTCGAACAAACTGTCTAACAATATACGCAACTCGACTACATACAATATCAGTAAAACAAACTACCTTACAATATACGCTCTCGACTATATATAAAAGCTGTCGAACAAACTACATAACAATATGCGCAACTCGACTACATACAATATCAGTCAAACAAACTACCTAACAATATACGCAATTACATAATATATAACGTCTATCAAATAAGCTTCCTTACAATATACGCAACTCGACTTTATACAATGTCAGTCAATTAAACTACTTAAACAATATACGCAACTCGACTATATACAATGTCAGTTAAACAAACTAACTAACAATATACGCAACTAGATAATATACAATGTCAGTCAAATAAGCTACCTAACAAAATACGCAACTAGACTTTATACAATGACAGTCAAAAAACTACCTAGCAAAATACGCAATTAGACAATATACAATATCACTCACATAAGCTACCTATCAATATACACACTCGTCTATATACAACTACGTAACAATATACACAACTCGACAATATACAGTATCAGCCAAACAAACTATCTAACAATATACGCAACTCGACAATATACAATATCAGTCAGACAAAGTATCTAACAATATATGCAACTCGGCAATATACAATATCAGTCAAACAAATTATCTCACAATATAAGCAACTAGACTATACATAATATCAGTCAAACAACCTATCTCATAATGTAAATAACTAAACTACATGTATATACAATACTGTACTATATAGCTGCTTTCATTTCAGCGATCTGCAAAAGGTGTCGGAATTAAACAGTCTCACAGCTTATCAAAACTGTAGAAATACTGAAGGCAAGCATATCTAAATACAAAAATGGAAAATACATTTCAAAAAAATATAAAAAACACGTACAACATAACTATGTACTAGAGACACAATCATAAATATTAGAATTCAATATATATGTTTTTACAAATCTATTAACACTGCTGCAACACATACTATATACAAGAGATGAGCTTATACCTAAAAGAAAATGGAAAAAGTACATATAGAAAACAGCTATCAATATTTGCGACAAATACGTTACACTAGAGATGAGCAGATGTAACTGTGAAAATGTTAATGAAATTCATCAAGTAAAAAATCTATCAATACTCTTAACAACAGAATATACAAGAAAAAGAGCATATTTGAATTTGAAAATGGAATACATAGTTACAGAAATTCATCAGCATGTGCAGCATAACCATATACAAGTGACGAGCATATATAAATACAGATTTTGAAAAGTATAACAACACATACGTTATTAACCTACACTAGAGACGAACGTATTGCTATATGAAATTGGAATATGTACTAGTATATAAAAATCTACTAAATCATAAACTAGGCTTAAGCAAATCGAGTGATGAACGGACTCTACAACACCTTCTTTATTTAATATTAGTTACCACAGTTTTCCTTTCAACTTTAAAAAAATCTGCTAACACGTGTGCAACATTACCATATGTTCGTAGTTGTTAAGTATGAAATATTTATACATAAAATTATCTTAAACTAATTCGATAACACCATATTTTCTCTTTCCTTTCATTGATTGAGTACAGTAGCATAAATAAAACATTAATCTCTTTAACTAAAAATGCCTGGATATTCATTTAAGGTATCGTTATGCAGTGCAAAACAGAAGTAGATACGAAGCAAAATGGAATCAAAGTGTGTAATTAATTTTCCGCATGAGCGAAACTACGTTTTCACAGTGTTGACAAAGTGTCTTAAAAAGAAGGAACGTGTGTCCCAAAAGACGCTTTCAAATTGTATCATAAAATTTATGCATAAAACATGAACATTAATTTCAATAACGCAACTTAAATGATTTAGAAATAACTTTTTTAAAAATACATACATAAAACAAATTTTAATAGGCCGAAACATGCAAAAATAATTCATACCAAGGTTTAATATACGTTCTTTTTATCCAAAACTAGAGTAAAGACTACAGTATTTTCACTGCAATACATTTTATGTACATATGTTTGACAATTTTACGAACAAATCTGAAAATATTTACATATGACAATATGGTTTCTCAGCAGTATGGTTTTTCAATAGTAATCTGTAAACTAAACTTTACACGTATCTGAAGTATGGCTCATAAAGATAACTTTTCAGAACTATATTATGTTGGAGATGAACGTAAGTCCTGCACCGATATCTAATTAAACTACCAAAGTATACATGAACGTGGAAATTCGGTGTCAAAACAACGCCGCTACTGATATATAGCAACTCATCCTCAACTAAGTCAATGCGGGCATCATTGTAGAGAAGATTGGAGACCTGTGTATTAACACCGACCTTCCGCCAGGCAGTTTGATGTATGAAGCAACATAAACACTCATCATTTGATATGCTTACTGTACACGGCACTGATTATTTCCTTTGCAATTCGTATAACGTTCACAGCGTTTTCTCTTGTGTATGCGTCTGCTGGTATCTGCTGTCCACTAAACATGTCCGGGTATCTCATTCGGGAATGATCACCGGCTTCAGAGGATAATCTACTTGCCATTTCAGCGATATCCGAGTGTAATCCTTCAAAATGAAAAAAACAATTCATATACTGTTTATCGGCCATGTGCAAAAGCAATTAGTAGGAGTCTCAGCCACTGGAAAATCTCTCCACACTGAAGACCGACGAAAATATGGCCGTCAATTTTTCATAATGTAATGCAAATGGAGTTACAGGACTTAAGGATTTTCTTACAAATTTTTATAGAGCATTTCATATTACTTCGTTTTTCATATTGTCACTTACTTAAATTGTGAGCAAAAGGATGGGAAAGGATTGCTTTGTTATACTATAATGTAATTTCACGTACACTTCCTGATCCTTCCTCAAGTGTACAAAGGAGGATATAACAAGTTGAAGACATTACAACCGGGAGCTAGAACTAAAATTAATCTCACAATACAGGTAATTGTATACATGAATACTTAGGGACTTTCGATCTCGGCTGAAAATTAAATAGTTCCACAAATTATACACTCATTGAAAAGTCACGTTCACAGAACACAGACGCTCGAACTGAAACCCTATGGTTGGGTAAATAATGTTAATATATACAAAATACATAGCCAATGTAAATTGTTAAGCCAGTGAGGACAAACAAACCAGTAAAGGAAGGAAGAGTCGCACCGACTTGGAATGGTCAGTGACAAAAAACACCACTGTGAGGTTTTAACATATTGATGGTGCACGAATCCCCTTTTTGATCATCCATTAACCACAATCAGTTTGATGGATATATACTAAACCGTGTCAATACCGATCAATCCCTCAATAAAAACTGGCCAACTAATGCACAGAATACAAATTCTTCATCGGAAGCCTTATTTAAATATTTGTCATTAACAGATATTTTTATGCACAACATTCATTTTAATCAATTTAAGTATAACACATAGCAAACGCCTTACTAAACATTTGAATGAATCTTATTTTTGTTATTATCTGCAACTTTTTTTTCATTATAAACGTAACAATTAACACGTACCTGACGCAATACTGGTCAGATTGTGACTGTATTTCACTCTCTGTATTTTGTTCGCATTTTCTGCATACCATGCAGCCTTCAGAGATTTTTCGGCGCCCTAAAGAAATAAAGAACACTAAAGATTTAGTTTTGTCATATGATAATCAGAAATAGAATGACTGATGTTTTAGAATAATAAACTAAAATCATTTACGGATTGATATCATGAAGAAACAATAATGTGTCTGTAGGACACAGAGTGTGCCCCCAACTAGTACATTTGTCACAAATAAGGGGAAATAATTTAAATGTTTGCAGTCTTCAGGGGGTATAGCCTCAACAAACACTTTATATAAAGGATTCGTTATTCTAGGCCATATACATTTTGCGCTATGAGCATCACAAACAAAAAGTCCACTATTTTGGCTATTTTAAGGGCCGTAACTCTGTAATTAACGCTTGAAAATGCCAAGTGTGCATGGTCACATCATGTTAAAGACTCGTGCAAGGTTTCATGAATTAACATCAAATTCTTTTTGAGCCAGACAAGTCATTAGGTGAAAATGTGCATTTTTGACTATTTCAGGGGCAATAACTTTAGAAACAGGGGGTGGAGCCAGACGAAAAATAGGAGGTATGCAAGTTATATCATGATAAAGACTCATGCAAGTTTTCATCAATTTACATCAAATACTTTTTAGCTAGGTGCGTCAACAGGTGAAAATGTGCATGTTTTACTATTTCAGGGGCCATAACTCTAGAAATTGGGGGCGGAGCCAGACGAAGAATAACAGGTATGCAAGTTCATATCATGATAAAGACTCATGCAAGGTTTCATCAATTTATATGAAATACATTTTGAGCCAGGCGCGTCACAAGGTGAAAATGTGCATTTTTAACTATTTCAGGGGCCATAACTCTGGAAATAGCGGTCGGAGCCAGACAAAAAAAATAGGAGGTGTGCAAGTTCATATCATGATTAAGACTCATGCAATATTTCATTAATTTAAATTACATACATTTTGAGCTAGGCGCGTCATAATGTGAAAATGTGTATTTTTGACTATTTCAGGGGCCATAACTCTGGAAATAGGGGGAAGTCAGACGAAATAATAGGAGATGCACAAGTTCATATCATGATAAAGACTCATGCAAGGTTTCATCAATTTATATCAAATACTTTTTGAGCTAGGCGCGTCATAATTTTTTTTCGGACGGACAGACGCACGCACGGACGCATGGACAAGATCAAATCTATATGTCCCCACCACTCATAGTGGGGGCACAAAAATGAAAATGTAGTATTATAATTTGTGTATTAAGTGTCTACAAACAGGTGGTGTGAATATTCAGATTCACGTTCGTAAAAATTACATACCTGGTGTGCTTTATAGCAAGTCCAGTTAAAGGAATGGTTCCGTAAGTCTTGCATAGAAGCTTCAGCGTTTTGAATATCTGATTCTGCTTGTCTCATCCAGCGGCGAGCCTCTGAATACCAATGATAGGGTTCGTCCTCTTCGGTATTTTGAGTTCTTTTAAAGGACCACCAGTCATCGAAATCTTCAAAGGGTTTATTTGACCATCTTTTGTTTCGCCTCCTTCTGTTATGTCGTCTCCAAAACCGCCCTTGCCATGACGTTGACCAGTTCTGGCTATATTGGCTTCCGTCAGTGGAACTACTGTCTGTATCATTTTCGTCATCATCTATCAAATCCTGACCCTTTTCGAGACGAAAAAGACATTGCTGTATGTACTGAAAAACTTTTGTACAAATTTCAACATTGTTTGGGTTTTTATCAGGATGCCACTTCAAAAGTAATCTTTTCACAATTTTTCGTCTTTCCATTTCTGGTTTTGTCCATGCTTCACGAAGATACTTTCTTATTTCTCTCCTTGCCTCTTTGAAAGATAGGGTGCCTTTAGATGAAGATCCATCCTTACCACCATTGAAATGTCTTTCATAAACCGCTATTTCTCTATCTTTGGTGCTGTTCGATACCTTCTTTCGAACAAATTTATAAAGTTGATATGCTTTAACTGTTCGTGGGTTTTCTGTTCCGTCATTTATTTCATACTCTTGAAACAAAGGTAATTCGGTAGTTTGCTCCAATTTTCTGATTATATGAATGAAAATATAAGTAGGGTCAATATCTCTATCTACTTCATCTATGTCCTCATCTGAATCTGTAAATGCTGGATCTTCCACTTCGAACGCAATGAACTTGTATTCATATTCGTAAATGACACCATAGTCATTATCCAAGTAGTCATGTAAGCATTTTGGAACAAATGTCCCTGGTACTGGATATGTCAAACCCTCGTTTATTTCGATTGATATCTCGTATTCTTCAATTTTCTCTCTGCTTAGAAAATCATTTATACTTGTCAGTAATTCCTTCATTCCGATCATATCCATCAGTATCATCAATGTTTCATCTTTTAAGCATTTGCTTACTTGACTATTTAGATAGACAGTTAACTGTTTGGTTAGGTTTGAACACCATTTTTGATCCGATGTGTCAAAGTAAATACAAACCTTGTTTCCATTTATCTCCAAATGGACAGATTTCGCTTCTTTCGTGTTTCCAATCAATATTTCATCGCCTACTTCACCGTCTGTTATACAAGCCAATGACAAAGTTGTTTCTATTCCAGATGCGTGTTGGAAACTGACGTTCTCTACTAGTGTAGCCAATCTCCTCTCTTCGTTGTCATTCCAGGTTTTGTTGTTTGACCTGTATACATGTCGAATCAACCGAAGAAATCCTTTGCAGAAATGGCGACTGTGAATAAATGTTTCGATTTCGTTCGCACATTTTGCGTCTTTATTTGCAATATTGCTAAGAATAACTCGTTCCCTGACTAAATCCGTTAACAAGTGAGGCCTACATTTGGGTGGAAGACGTTGAAGACTATCCACACAGTCTTCTACTTTCAGTTTGCACCCAGGAAGTTTCTCGATTGGATGGAGTAGTTTCACGTGTCTGATGGAATTTTCTATCAGCTGTCTTTCGTAATATTTATTGTTTCCAAAGATAAGCATCTGTGCAGCCTCAAGAGTCTCATCTTTACTTACAAGAAATAGATCATTGTCTTTTAAATGTAATTCTTCGCTCTGCTGAATAAGGTATTGAAACAAGAATAGCATTGCTTTCTTCACATCAGAGCTCTCCTTTGGCAACAGTCTAGTGGAAGCACCACAGTTGTTTTTAATGTTATTTAAAACGTCAGCAAAGACACAAGCTGTCGGTTCCTTTTCAGCACCTAGGAATAAAAACAAATTGTGGTACTGAGCAAAATCACTCGGGCATTTATTCAAATATGGTGGTATTTCTTCTTCATCTTTACAAGAATTGACAACTCTTTTCGCCTTGAGTATGTTTTTTAATTCTGACGAATATATAATCGGAACCATTTCAAAGGCTCTTACGCAATCTTTCGTCAGGATACCAGTTTGGCGGTGTTCATCTAAAGCTTGATAAATGGATGTCATAACGGCTTTCACAGTTGAATGGCAAAGTGATGTTGTATGGTCCGATTTTTCATCCAAACTTTTACCAATGTTTGTACAGTGTTGAATAAGTTTCTTAACACTAGGAGCCTTACTAATGTGCAACTTATCAATAATTGTATCAGCAAATTTCTTCTTAGTTGGATCTGCCTCATCAGGTAGTATACTCGCTATCGTCCATGATATATGCTGAGATGATTTCAAAACAGCACCTTCAAAACACATAAGCCTGTTGCTGTTAAACGGTGGGTGAATAGCAGACATGTTTTCATCTACAACAAACGGAGTTATGAAATTGATTCCTGCAAGTTCATCAAGTATTTCCTGGTCAAAGAAAGCTTCTTTCATATGAAAGAGATGAGATATCAATATTTTTGACTGTCTAGAAACCTCTCCAGATGGGGTATCCATGTTATTTCCACTTTTTTCAATTTTTCTGGCAAACTTTATAAATAGTTGCGTGGTCATTTGTGTCTGTAAGCCTATCAGCCTAAGGAATTTCAACACATTGTCTACTCTAAAACGCCCCGGCACAAGTTCAAACTTTTCACACATTATTTTGAAAACGGAATGAGAAGGATCAAATAGCTCACTTACTTTTACTCTCCTTCCATCTAACGTTTCAATGAATGCAGTTTTCTGCAGCAAAGCTGCGAGGCGAGAATCAGAGAATTCTATTGACGATACATGCTGACTTAAAAATTCTATATGTTTGTAAAATTCCTCTCTCTGGAGATGTTCTTGATTTGGTATGATATACCTTTCATAAACTTTGGTCCATGAACAAGTCTCTATTCCCAAGCATTCAAATAACTGCAGCAGCCCCGTATCCTTAAGTAGTATAACATCTGGCATTCCGGCAGTTATTTTGTCTAAGCCGTCTTTTGGTATATTATATTCTACGAATATCTTTTCCGTGTATTTGGAAAGCGCAACTATCTTACCAAAATGGGTCTCGAAAAGAGGCAGATCTCGCAATTTGTCAGTTGCGTTTAAACGTCTGTGAGTTAGATTGAAGTATTCAAGAATAGATCTGGCTTGACTATTGCTAATGCAGGAACTGTAGAGGTTTTGAATATTTATATGTAGACACTCTATAACATCGTTTGGTTGCTTACAGTTCGGAATGAGTTCCATCAAACATGCCAACATTTCCGACGTTCCTTCCCGGTTTCGACTAAAAACTGTTTTATCTATCTGAGGTATATTCAATATCAAAAATATTTTCTGAAGGTGAGGGTACGTGTCGAAACTTTCAATATTCATGAGTCTTTTCATGTCACATGGTGGTACAAGATATGCTTGTTCAGCATATACCTCATGTGCAGGTATCAATGGGAAAGACCTAACTATTTGTATCTGAGCTTTAGCAAATTCCAGTTTTCCTTCAGGGATATCAGAAGGAAAACTATACTCAAACAACTCCCAAAATAATGTAATCCAGTATACAGGTGGGGTTTCTTTATTCCAGGTCGAGTAATGGTCTCTTTTGCTTATAATACCCGTTTCTTGCACAAGAAAAACAAATTCTCGAAGCCCAAATTGCTTTAATGAAGGGATTGTGTGCAACACATTCTTGTACTTATGGCACAACAAGCTTGCAACAATACCTGTTAAGAACATATGTTCCTTTGCTGGAAAAAAACGGTTAAATTTGCCCGACCTTTCATGTATAACATAGAACTGTCCTGTGTCTGGCAAAGTATGAACTACGTTGTCCTGTGTAACCATCAACGGAATGTCATTCAAATTTCTGAGGAGGTAATCCGCGTTCTTCAAGCAAAATTCTAAAATCCTTTCAACATCTCGAACTGAATTTAACACTGACTGTTTTATATATTCGGCGGTCTTTATCTTGCATTTGTCGGTATTTGATGAATTAAAAGTACCCAGAAAATCTATCAGTGTTTCTGGACTTACACATGATATTTCAAGCCCTGCATCGTTCATTGATGTTTTCATTGCGTCTGTTACAAAAGCTATCTTCATTCCTATTCGTCTTAGAATGTTATTAAAATCAGATGTATGATTACTTTCTGAGTCAACAATAGATGACTCTTGCATCAGATAGGTTGGGTAAGTGTGACCAATAATTCTGAAAGGAGTCCAAGACAGTGTAGTCGTTTTCTTATTGGAGTACCACGTTGTGCTCTGGCATGGGAGAAAGGAAATGCTCTCAACTCTCAGCTCCTTGTACACGCAACACGTAAGATGCTTCCAGTAGGAATCATTGATTTTGCAATCCAACGGAAATAGTGTCTGATAATTAGCGACAAGACGTGAAACCTCCCAAAACGGCTTTCGACATTCAGTGACGCCTTCAAACATTTTTTCCTTAATATATTCAAGAAGCTTAACATAAGCTGGTGAGATTACCAATTCTATCAATGAATTGTTCCACAAGGTTCTATAGCAAGTTTCAGCCGTGTCAGATTTCCATAATGTACGTCTTGATTCGTGATCAAGCGAAAAATATCCATGTACGTGAACGGGCAATCCGGTTTTGATAGGAAGTGGTAGGAAACAAAATGCTTTGCAAACTGTACCATTTTCAAAAATGTAATTTGATGGGTCAGTGTCGATACTCCCTGTGCATAAGGCAACACCACCTTGCGGAGAAAGGCCGATTTTTCCACCAAGTAATGCCTGTCTTAGTATAAGCGGAATATTGTTTTCTTTGAAACCAAGCGTTTGTACAATTATATATCGTTTGACACTGTCTTTCCCTTTCATTCTTTCTGTAGCACAGAGCTCGTAAATGAACGATTTCTGCGGAGACGTTAAAACACTTTCCTTTTTGTGCTCGATATTTTTACATAATTCGCTACTGTAACGTGTTATTTCATCTTTTTTCAATTCATCTTTCTCAGTCAGATCTAAAGTAATAGAAAAGTCCTCTTCATACCCTTGATAACTGTGTGTTAAAACGCGAACGGTTCTAAGATTCTTTAAAAACAAAACAACTTCTCCGAGTTCGCTGCAAAACTTATCGAGAAGTTTGGTAACAGTATCCATTCCCACAGGTTCTTGCTTGATGTCTGAAGATTTTGCCATTTCCGGTGTTCTTAGTGGGAATCTGAATACAGTTCCTTGTTCACACAAGAAATAATTTTCGTGATACCCATTCATCATATCACTATGATGACGCTTTATCGATTTGATATTTTTGTATCTTTTTCCTGGCCTTTGCCTCGAAACGTTAGGAATAAATTTTGCTAGAGGATCAAAGAAGCAGATTGTTTCTCCATTTTCTATTTCATCACCTTTTGTGTAGAACGAAGGGGCGTCCGTCAAGTTGTAAACCGCATTAAAGCCAACACCATAACGACCTGTTTGTGACGGATCATCTGACTTACTTCCTCTCCCTAGTTTCTGTATCCCTTTCAAGTCCTTTTTTGAGAATGAACTGTTATTAAATACACAAAGGGCTGGTCCTTGTAAGGGCTCAAAAGCAGAATCTACTATATTGTCGACAGGATGCGATATATAATCCTTTAAGAAGGCAATTTCAGTTGCCTTTGCGTCGTCTGCATTTTGCAAAAGCTCTTTAAATATTCCGGAGTCACAGGGGTACCCTTCTACAAGTCTCTGCAAACGAGTAACTAATGGTTCTTCCTGATAAAAGTCCTCTATGTCTTCAGACTGATCCTCAAGATTCTGAACTGCTTTTGGTTTCACACCAAGTCGTCTCGCAAGGTGATGTGTAAATTCTTTATGTGCATATATCATTGTATCACTCTTTTCTATTTCATCGAAATCATTGAAGCACATTGTGGAACAGTCACGTAATATGCCCTGGTCATCGGGTCCAAAGATACCTTTGACCTTTTCCCCAATTACACTTTTAACTGTCCCTTTAGTTGTAATACTCTTCTCAAAACAGGTCAGAATGTTTATGACTGCATTAATTTCGATAGGTGTCAGAGGTGTGTCGGCTTGATCTAGTTTAACTTGTTGAACAATTAAAGCCAAATCAATCGGGTCAAAGGTATCAACAATTCCTAAGCTCTTGCATAAGTTTGAGCAATGTCTGAGTGGGGAGTCATCCAGTCTAAAAATATAAGGCTTGCAGTCTTTCTCAATATGCTTCGTCATATTTTTTGGGAACGTAAAGATATGCGATACATAAACTATTTGCTTATCCTTCAATCGCTGGGCAAGTTTTTCAGAATTAAACGGGTCGGTACACGCATCTTCCAAATGATTATAGATGCTACGCAGAACTACTTCATTAGAGGTAAATTTGATCCTCTGAGATGCCACTGCTTCAAGTTGATTTAGAACAACCTCTATTTCCACATTTGCCACCGGTAAGCCTTTCATGCCTATCTCCTTCAGAAAATTGCTGATTTTGTTACCCATTATTGCTCTCTCAGAAACACAGCATGCTCTTTCTTCAAACACTAACGCAACACAGCCGACAATGTCTTTACAGCTGCTATGAAAAATGTTCAAAATACTTGTAAACTTTTCAACTCTGAATTCATAGAACGAATGTTGTCCGTCACAGGCTATATTTTTTTCACCGTCGTACGGATTGTCAGCATACCACTGGAATTGCCAGTCAGGCGGTTTACACTTTACAGGAATAAATGGAATCTCCTGAAGTTTTGAGAAAGCTGCTTTATGCTTCAAGCTACTTTCACAAAGATAAGCTAATAAGTGACCAGCTCTTTCTGTAGCACAAGTAGAGCACTTGCCCTGCAAAGTTTGGATGGATCGTGCCCTGTCATCAACGAGGCTATCTGAAAGAAAATCGCTTATCAAACCTATATTTCTCAATGGCTCTAAAATGCTAGTCTCAGTAAACTCAGCACGCGGAAAACGACCGTCAGAGGGGCAAAAGAGTACTGATAATTTAGAATCAGGGTCTATCAGCTCCATCGGACATCGCAGAAGACCATCTGGTACAGAAGGTATACATCTATTTGATCTAAGCCAGTTTGTTATTGAACTGTATTTTAAGCTACATTTGATGGCATAGCATAAAAGTAAATTTCTTTTCCTAATAATTTCAAGTTCTCCTTGAAATCTGTCCAAGTTGGGAAAAAAATGTCTCAGGAAAAACTGCTCTTCTGTAACCGTTCTTTCTTGAATAAGTTCCATATGAGCTCCTAGCAGTGAACTGTATATATCATCCTTCACTTCTATGACGCACTTTGTAAGTAATGACAAAAACTCGAAAGCTATATCACCGACACAAGACTGTCGGAAATTTAAGTCAATAAATACGCATCTTGAAATATCAAACCAGTTTCCATCTTTTTCAAATATTTTATAGATATCAGGTCTAGCAACGTTCTGATAAAATGAATGTTGTAAGCATTTCAGTGTAGGATCAATTTCGTTTCTAGGCCAAAGTTGGTCATAGCTGTAGTTTTTTAATTTTCCTAGAGATCTAAGGCTTTCTAATAAATACAAAAGTGCCCGAGTAACCGGATCGATAAGCAGGCTTTCGTTCCATTCTTTTGTTTCCTGATTTGTGTTATCTTCAGTGGATATTTGTAGTTGCTGTCTGCTTGTAGTTACTGCAAACTGACCGTTTACATGGAATTCAAACTTGTGTTCTATGGGTAAAGGAAGGAAGAAAAATAAATGTCCCTTTTGGTAAAATCCTTTTGGCAGGTCAGCCAAAGTACATATTTCTAAGTCTCCTGTTTCTTCGGACGGACCTCGGCTGAATTTGACTGGCACTGCTACTGCTCCAAGGTTAATTGCACCCTTTTTCTCATAAATTAATTTTATCATCTTTTCAGATGAACCCGTTGTCCAACACACCAACCAGTCGCTCACAGTTTCAGTTTTGTCCATGTTATAACTATGCTGAATGTCAAATGTGGGGCCCGTATATAGTACAACTTTAATGCTGACTTTCTCAACTAAGGAAAGTGGATTTTCGGACAATGCCTTTTTGTTCTTTCTTGTGGAAGCTTCTGCTACAACTGGACCAGTGTAAATGAAATTCGAATCTGAATGCATCTTTTTTGCTTCCTTGTGCGCTTCATAAAGAATCTCGCGTTTTAATGGATCCTTTTCACATTTATGAAGGTGGAATAATTTCACAACTGTTACATTTTGACTGAAAAGAAGCATGTTTGCTGCCATCGACATGGACTTCTCAAGTAAGCCTTTCACTTTAGATGGCGTGTAAGCTATATCGGCTATCTCACTTGCTTTGTTTCTGAGAGGTAAACGGAACAATGTGCCGTTTATACTTGGGGCCACACCGTCTGTCAATTTACAATCAAATATTCTATCATATGGCTTGAACTGGTTCTTTAACTTTTTCATCATGTTACGATTTTTCATAACATGAAAATTAATTCTTAAACCAGGACTGTTACCAGGTAAGGCCTTGCCCAAGAATGTTGTGTGAGGATCAAAGATAACAACGTTATCACCGGACACAAAACTGGGCACATCAGTTACATTATAGACAGAACAAAACCCCAATCCAAATTTTCCAATCTTAGTTGAATCATTTTCTTTCGTTCCTCCGCTCAACTTCGTGATGTTTTTGAAATCTTCTTCAGTAAATTTTGCATCATTGTACACCCATAGAGCCGGACCCTGACATTCTGCCATACCGTCACTGATAAGCTGTGATTTTGCTTCATTGTTCTCCCGCTCATCATATAAAATGTAAAGCACACTAGCTTTTGCATCATCAGCATTCTGAAATAATTCTTTAACAACAGATCCCTCGGCATATCCTCCGTCGTCCAGCAAGTTTCTTAACCGTCGTGTTAACGGCTCCTCCTGTCCCCATTCCTCAAATGCCTCAGTGTTTGACAACATCTGTTGTCGCAATGACGGGACTCCGAGAGATTCTGCAGTTGTTGATGGAACCTCTGGATGAACATAAAATATATCGTCATCCATTGCGATGTTCATATCCTTCAGCCACTGTGCGTCACAGAAAGTGCATTGTTTTGTTGTTTTCATCATTAAGTTTTCGTTTTCTTCGTGGACAACTGGAAAGAACAGTTCTTTCTTACTGTCGCGTAATTGAACTGTAAAATCTTCGTGTATCTTATTCAAAATAGCAATAGCTAGTTTTCTGAGTTTTACATGCGGGATCCGCACTGGTTCGGTTTCACTTTCCTCCTTTATTCTGTATAGAGTGTCCAAGTACATGTCAAAATCAAGCGATTTTCGGCAGCCTATTTCAACAAAGAAGTTTTGAAGGCTCGAGAGTTCTGCGGGAAGTTTGTGCAAAAGTGGTCTCATATCATCTATATCGGTTTCAGTTTCTTTTACGTAAATATGATTGGGAGATTGAAATCCATCTCCAACCCAAACATACCTTTCTTTGGTAGAAGAAAACTTACTTTTCATCAATTCCTTTAGCTTCTCTGTACCGCACTCACACTGCTCCGACAGCCATTTATATATTTTCACAATCATAGAGAGGCATGTAGATTTGAAGTTGATATCAAATCCTTGTACAACATTGAACAGATGTTCCAAGACTTGATCTACAGCTGGTTGAGTTTGCCATCCAAATTTTAGTGACAGATCAGGTAAGGCTTCTTCACAGTTTAACATGTATATAACTGATCCAACTAAGTACAGATATTTTAACGACTTGATATCTGACGGACAACAAAGAATTGATGCCGACGATGTATTGCCGTTTTTAAGAGGTACACAAGCAGGATAATTTTCATCCGTAATTTGATTTACGATAATACACCGTTTGTGTAATAGGTTATCCGTCACCAAATTACTTTTCTCATTCATTACTAAGAGGAGTGCATTACACTGTCTTCGGTCGATGTCGATTTCTTCGAGAACTTTGTCTTGGATTTCGGAACATACCTTTTCTATATCTTGACTTGTCAAGTGGTTTCTTGTCTTTAGTCCAAGAGTTCTTAGGCCTGCCATGTATCGGTGGTCGGTTATGTAATCACCCATAGGAAAAACGGGCTGATTTTTAAATAAATATATCAGCTGGTCGTCTGAAGGGTCAAATAATTCCCATGGGATATAAACATTTCCGTCCGAAGCATTTAGAAATCTAATCTTCTTCATGTATGTCTGTACCATATTCTGGCCGAAAATAGTTTCATCATTAATTATCCAGCGCATCAAAGTCTGTTTTTCCGTTATTCCATAGATATCGATATTTTCAAGCATTTTCTGGACGACCATAGTTTCCGAAACTGTTTCTATGTCAAGGCGTCTTGCAAAGGAAACCTCCGTATCTGATTCCATTCGTAACACTACTTCTGGAAATTTGACAGGAATCTGCTTCCCTTCATACAATTTGTTGCATTCAGTCAGAGCCACATGCTTCCATGATTCTTTTGCGGTGTAGCCTCTGAACAATTTTAGCTTTTGGAATATCATTTTACTATTGGATACGTCTGAATGTATTCTCTCTGACACGAATTTCAGTAGTGCTGCTGCTTCTGTACTCGATGACTTTCTATTGAACTTCTCAATCTGTTTGTCATTTATTTGTGCAAAAAGGGAAACCAAACCTTCACTTGTGTCCTCTGGCAAGTAACTTTGCACCAAGTTATAATCCACACAATCAGAGATACTATCTGTTACAGTTACAGCGAGGTTCTCCATTGATTTGAAAATGCTATCTTTGTCCTCAAACTGTCTCAGTGATGGAACATACAAAACATTTGACTGTAACGGCAACAGACAAAATCTTTGTTTTTCAGCAAAATCATAATCTATGACTACAGGAAATATTGGAATTCCAATGAACTTACGCAAGGAAGATTTGAAGCGAGTTTGTATCATATTCCAAATTCTTTTTACCCAAGGCATCAGTTTTGTTTTCTTTCCGATGGGTTTAACTATTGCTATATCTGTCTTCAGTGCATCCTGCAGCAACCTGACCATTGCATCATCGGTCATTCTTTGAATACAGTATTCCCCTAAAATAAAGTGATTTTATGAAATATTTTGATTCTGAATACATATAAGTGTATATAAATTACGGGGAAAATACCTAGATAAGGAAGTTGTGCAAAATAAAAGACGTTCAGCATATATATGCAATGGATCAGTTTAGGGAAAATCATCTACTTGCAATACATTTAAGTTTAGATCTGCCTAGCCTAGTGAAGAAACACCATCTGTTGATGGTTATGAATAGGTCACAATTTTCTATGTTGTCCATAGTCCATTTTGAGTGACTATTTTGTTATGTGATTAAAAGTTTCCTAACTGTCAACAAATACTTGGTTTTCACCAGTCTTGAAAGGCACCAGATTCTCAAGTTACAGCAAGACTCAAAAGAAAGCAAAAGTAAATCTAAGACATACTGTGAAAACCTTAACATTCGTGGGGGACTATTTTCGTAGATTTCGTGGTTGTGTCAATCCACGAATTCATATCCCCACGAAATTACCGTTTTGACCAAAACCACAAAATTTCATGCCCAAGAAATTAAATGATTTTACAGTATGTATTAGTACCTAGTTCGAAAACAACCCGAAAAAGTGCTCTAATATATTTATTTCTGGCTCTGTCTTGATGTAAGTTGAAGACAGATCATAACGGACTGCTGTGAGAACTTAAATTACATATTTCAGAACTTGAAGAGTATTTTCTGTTTCTAAAACAACAACTGCACTACTTCCAATTTAATATGTTAATATCAAACAAAGTTAATCAGTACAACTCGTGATAATACCGAGTAAGCAGTTCTCTGTTTCTCACCATTAAAGGTATTTAATACACATTCTTCAAACGTATGAAAACTGTTCATATAATATTCATGTTGTATTGATGAAATGGACCAATGAACTGTGATGCGCTGATTCATATCAAGGACAAAGTGAATGAATCCTATAATTTTCTGACGTCTGAATCGCAAACTATGAGATATACCCTCCTGTCTATTTTTAAGTATCATATACCACTTTTAAAATGTTGTTTTTATCCTGACATTGCCCCTTAAACATTATGCAGCATAGCATTTGTCTCTTCCTCCGATTATTTTCATTCAAAACAAAAATGTTATCGCATATCTCCGGTCAACACTGATTTTCAGACTGTGACCAACACAATACGTCTGTCAAACGTTTTAATGATGTTACATTTTTTTCTCAGACGTTCTTGTCGTAACGCTTACATTTCACATAAATATTCACCTGATTTAAGAAATCATAGCTTGAACAATTATGTGGCAAGTGAAAATTTAGCGAATGATAAATAGAGACCACATTGGGCCGGATAACGGCACATGACGTTGCATGTATACAAGTTTAACCGATTTCTAATGAAATTTGAAGAAACGAGAACACTTTTTCCGGGTATTTATTGCACACCCTTCGTACTAACTGTATATATTACATAGCGATTTATTTTGGTAATCGGATACACTGCATATGAGTAACTATCCGTTTTCCGCACTACTTTTCCATTGCAATAATCCTGAACGAAAATGTTTAATGTCTAAAAGGTTAAAATAAAGGAAAATATACAAATATACAAGACAAACAAAATACCCAAAGCCAAATACGGAAATAAACTCGGGCGGATAAACAGATTAAAAATAACAAGAAGCCTTATAGAAATAGAATTGCTATCATAAAAAGTACAGTATAAACGATGGATAACTCTTTAATTTGTACTTTATAGTGTATTTTTATGTATATTAAAATCCAAAGTTGCCATTTAACATTTATAAAGATGGTAACTGTTATAGGCCTAGTCATGTCGCATGACGTTTTATGTCGATGTACTAACTTATTAGAACATAAAAGTCAAAGAAATTTGAGATAAAGTAAACTTATTTTTACCTTTCTTCGCAAGTGTTGATAATAGCGCTTTTATTTCCGGTCGGACGTCTGCTGACACAAACTCTTTTTCTCTGCCAGGAAATAGGTCAATTATGTCTTGCTCCTCAAAGTATATTTGGTCTTGCACGGAAAACGACACAAACGAATTATCCGCAAGACGGAGAAGTTCCAAATCATCCAACGACCGATCCAATAATTCCAGCGAGAGAAACTGAAGAAGATCTTGTTTCTGCTCCAATGTTAAACTTTTGTAGGACGTGCATCTTTTCATGTGATTTCTGGCGAAATTCGGTGTAACATACGTAAGATCTGGAAATTTTGACTCGAGTGACGTTAAAACATGTTTTGGGGCTGTAACGACATGGACATTGTCCTCCAGTAAAAGGTCGATGACAGTTCGTTGACAGCCTGTCCCAATAGTTGGAAATCTTTTGAAATCTGCAAGCACTGCAATCTGTGAACTAACCCAACTACCACCATCTTTATGTGTAAATAGTATAGCCTGATCTTTGCATAAGAGGATATATCTTTCAGCTGCGTCCTTCCACTGAGGATCAACATCTTTAAGGTTTGGGACGGAATTATATACGGCTTTCACCAGATGTTCTGCATTTTTGCCTCGCTTGCTTACTTCAACCAATTCTGTAAGTAATTCATTGTAAGCTTCAGGAAACATCTCAGATGCCAGCGCGAGATTCCATTCAATCTTCTTATCCCCCTGTGCATTCAAAATGTCATTTTTGTCAGGCCATCTTATCTGTCTTCTGTTTTGACTTAAGGCAAAGAATGCATTCAAATGCACTGGCAAGTTTGTCAGAGATGAGCTGTCCTCTGGAAGCGGCTGATAACAAAATATATGACCCGCATCATTTTTGTAGGTACACTCCTCGCTGATAGGGGCTGCCAGTCCCACCAGGTGAAGGTAACGTAAATCTTTATCCTCCATAAGCTCTTTCGTTCTCTCATCGATCTCTCCGCCTTTCAGGTAGTTTACTATCAACCATCGGGATCTCGCTTCTTTGACATCTCCAGTTTTACTCTTTCTTTCTGTGTTTACGTAGACATCGAATGTCCAGTGTATTGAATCTTTTGGGACAGTATGGCCAGTCTTTTTTAACTTGTCTAGACATTCAAGTTTTTGCTTAACCAAGTCTTCATTAATGCTTTTAACTTCCACAGAGTAGCATGCTGTGTCTTTACCAAAGTTCATACTTTCAAGAGCAGTTGTCGCTTGAGTATAATCATTTTCTTCTAGCTTTCTACGTTTCGACGGAGGTACACCTTCTGTCTCAGAAAGACTGACAAACATCTTTACACTGCATAATGTTTTGAGGAATAAAAGGCTTCTGCTAGATTCCTTCATAAATGCTTGTAAAAGATGCAGCACCTCTGTTTCTCTATAGATGTCATCTGAAAGCTTAGAAGGTGTTTGTCTCAAAGAAAACCAAAACATCGTCCCCCGATATTTTCCTGTCTTTACTGTATCTTCTGAAAATCCAAAGGTTCCCTTCAAAATGTTCAAGTAACCATGGTATTTCGATCTTTTCCAGCTCCCGATTTTCATCATGGCACATACTTTATCAGACTGTCGTTCATGAGGATCGATAAATAAAGCATTTTCTCCGCTAACTATACATGGATTATCTGGCAAAACAATATTCAGTAAAATTAATTCAAAATGGTATTTCGAAAGATAAGATATAACTACTGTACGTTAATGTCAAAACTCATATCTAAATCAGTTCAGTTTGGTCTCAGTTTGTGAATCAAATATAATATTATACCGCTTAAGTCGTATATATACTGCTTAAGTCGAATATATCCTTTCGGCTACCGTAGCAGACTAATACGTACCATAAAAACGGGGGTCGCTATTACCGCTATCATACACCGACTGACTACCGCAGACGCCTAAACGTACCTTTTAAAACGAGGGTCCAGATTACCGACATCGTACAGCGCAGGACTACCGGAATATTTTATTTTTCTTTGTATCTGGGGGGAATTTGAATGCTTTTTATTTATTGCAGAATTTGATCTGAAGTGTAAACTTTCATTTATGTTATTAACAAAACGGTATAAAATCAGTTAAACTAATAAGTTAAATCATTCATATGACATACTAAATAATATTACGCAACAAATTACAGGTCTCCATAAAATTTAAAAACAAAACCAAACGTCTCGTGCGCAATAATGTTCTAAAATCATTGTTATCACAATTTGTTGATAATAAAATCCTTTTCAGACAATTAAGGGATTATTACTCTCCAAAAATACTCATTAGTTTTGATGGTTGCTCGTCGCGGTAATTACCGAACTCAGGTTTTAAAACTTAATTAATTACTCATTTTTACGCTACGGTATTTAAAGCTATTTTACTACGTCTGCATTATGCGGCTCCGGCATTCTAGAAGTCTGAAAACCACAGGTCTGCCACAGATGCGTTTTGTAGACTTTTCACCAGTTATTTTCACTGTGGCACTACGGTAGTTCTGAACTTTTTTCCATGAAATACAAACTTTCACTGTGGTAATCAGAAATAGTGTACATTTATACACTACGGCAGTAATATCTTAAATTGTTATTGCACATGGAACACACATATATACACTGTGGTAATTGTCTACAGAACGCTTCATCGTTTTTACGCCCCAACGGTAATACATATGCACACATCGCTTCTTCCATTTGCATACTAGACGTGTGTAAATATATCCACTATGGAAGTATTGTACTTTTCAAATTTAAAACTCAAATTTAGGTAAGAATGCATTTAAATTATCCCAAAGTACACAATGGTAATTTTGACTTTGAGCTCCATGCATTATGCATTATAATGCGTACTCCGGAATGCTTTATAAATGCTACAGTATTCAGTGTTTCACATGTGCCTTTGTATACTCATTATATTAATTTATAGTCCGAGTCCGTAATGTAGGAGATACATTCGTGCACTTGTAATCTCTGAATCCTCTCACTGACGGAGGGTCGCAGGTTCGAGCTGTGCTACCGACTAGGATTTTTTATGTGAGAAAGTAGGCAGTTGCTTACGGACTTTGGCGTCTAGTACTGGTCTTTCCCAGGAACGATGGTTAGTTGAACTGGCTGCCTGATATAACTGGAATAATGTTGAAAATGGCCGTAAATTCAAACAAAAACAGACTCTAAAATGATCTGTTTCCAAAACCGTACATGAATGTGCTTTCGGTGAAATGAGATCTTATAATTCTTCATTATATGATTAAACAATTGATACCTTAATTGTGACTTTAAAGAAAAGTATCAACGGAATACAGCTCGCAACTGGGATACGCTCTAATTTAGATATAATGCTATTAATAAATTAAGTTATTTTAAAATCTGTTTGAAAGTCAGTAAGGCATAACAAACTAAGAGAAAGACACTTTTAGCTACTATTATAAGTTTTACCACGAAGTGTCATTCGACATTTTTGAGTTTTGTTTTGGCACTTGCATCGTATACACCACAAAAACAGATTATGAATATGAATAAATTTAAATGAACCTTAATAACGTATAGTTGACGCGTTTACATGGTCCGATCCGCTGACATAACTGGTAGGCGACTAAAAGTAAAATGCAATAAAAACATTTTTATAACAGAAAATAATAAGATAAAACAATAAAATTAACAACTGAATGAAATCACTACAGTACAGGCAATTTCCTATGAACCGGTATGAGTAAGAAGAATCATATATCAAATGCTACACAGCCTGAACAACGTATTTTGGACTAAATTTTATGATAGACAGTCTACCTATATTCCGATCCGGAGAAACGGGTAGGAGACTAAAAGTAAAACTTTAAAAGCAAACAAAAACATTTGACAGAAAATGAAAAAAAAATATATTTAAACGAAAGCAAGTTGTAAAAGCTAAAACAGATGAGGATCATTCATTACTTACAAATCATCGCAAAAGGTAACATAGAGCATATGTAATGTTACACAAAAAGTTCACTAAAAGTTATGAAATAATTCCTGTTTTTTGTTGAATTTGTACTGTAGTCCGTTTATTAAACTGAATAAGAATGAAACAATTTTGTCAACAACTTACGACAATAACCGTTAATCTATATATACATGTACTTTTTGAATAGCCCTCTAAAGGCAAGGGGGTGGGGGGGGGGGGGGGGGGGGTAGGGTAATTAGCATTGTTAATGACGCATAGAAAGATAAAATGTCCAAAATTCACTGTGATAAACATGTCATCGGTAGAACTGTTTATTAAGTTAGTTATATGTTTATATTTAATATGCCCGGTTGTATGATTATTATTTCTATACCATATTACAATGTATCAAAATTCACAAGAAGCCAAACTTTATGAAACATGTTTTCCTTGAATATCAAAACTTTAACTCTAAACCCTTTTTCCAGCTCATATTAGAAAAGTATATTGCATGTGAAAATAAATTATCAAAAGATGAATCAATCAAACTTTCTCATTCAGACTAAAAACATAACGTACATATACACACAACACAAAGTAAAAATGTGTACACCATGTAATGTTGTCACTAATCTTAGACACTGTCTGTTTCTTTCTCCAGTTTGTGCTTAATGTCCGCTAGTCAGACAGTCATTTCTTCTTCGTCGATTTCCAAGATAATTTTGTTGGCATTTTACGGGGTGTTTCTATTTTAATATGTACCTTCCTGGGTGATTTTTTGCAACCGTTATGTAGCTAAATTGAAGGAATGGATTTCTTATTAAAATGTAGTAATAATGAGCAATAATAAAACGTATCAAATTATAACATTTAGTGATTTGCAATGGTTATATATACTAAAATCGATTTTCTGGAGTTTCCAGTTTTGATCTTTTTGCCATAAGTTTTACGGACGTTTTCAGATTGGAGGTCTGTATGGACTTGTCCTTTAGTTAGCCAATCCCAGTTCTGGATGCAAGAAAGCATTCCCTGAAAGTATTATTTAAAAGATCACGGGGATTAACCCTGATAATAGATGACAAATATTTTTTATGTAAGCAAGACATTTTGATTTTCAACTACAATTATTGCACAACTTCTCTGGAACTGGCTTTTGTACTTAAGGGCTGGATTTCTCGAAACATTTTATCCTGTACTAAGAAGATTAACCTGTTAAGAGCAGTCGAATATATAATGCAATAACAGACTTTTCCTCTTCTGACATGCTTAAATGTTTCGAGAAATTTAACCCAGAGCGATAATTTGATTTTCATTTTTGATTTGAGCGATTTGTTGACTCAGACTCAGTTTATATACATGGAGTAAAAGAAAGTACGTTCACGTTTAAAATAGCAATGACTCAATAATACCATGAAATCTTTAAAACTACTCATTAGATCAATATAACTTTTTAATAAGAAGAGTATTGTTATACCTGTGTAAATTGTCTTTACACTGCTTACAACCAAATGATGACGTTGGTGTTCGGAGACCACCGGCTGTCTTTAGTGTCTTCATACTGCAAAACTGACAAGCATTTGTTCGCCCTGACATTGAGATAATTTCATGCGAGTCTGCAGACTCTCGGTCAATGGTATCAACTACCTGCGTTTGTTTGGGTTTCCTAATTCCTGAACGGTAACCTTCCATACTCTAGCTACCATGTTTCCATCTTTGATTTGACGTGTCATATGCTGTCCTTTGTTCATTGTACTAACCGAAACCAGGAATTATAATGTATTACATGTATTACATTATTCCTGCCGAAACATCCTTCTGTCGGACTAATTTCTGTGGTTTCAAATCATATGGCAAGAATTTCGCCCTCATTAAAAGACCCACAAAGATGAGTTGAGCTGGCAAGGAACGCCTGTGCCAAAGCCAAAGGGATGTGTCTAGAAGCACTATACGGTTCAACCAGATGTTCAACAACCTTCCTCGTTAGTTCTACTTCTTTTTTCCTCTACTATAAACTTTAAACTTCCAAAGATATGCAGAAATTGCCTCTGCTAAAACGAATACTTTAAAGCCTGTCTTTAATACATACTATTAACTAAATGTTTATCTATTTATTTTTTTATACTGCATCACTCCTCTTTACTAGTATTACGTGCAGCTGCGCGCCTGTACAAGAATTTTAAAAGTAGAATGGACAGGAGAATAAAAGTAATACACGATGTGTATTGCAAGCATGAATACAGTTGATAATGTTAAAAACAAGAAGGATTTACACATAAAAGCAGTTTAAAAAAAAAAAAAAAACAGGTCTATCATGTTAAGCATTGTGTGCAAGTTTGGTTACGCCCTGCCTAAACTGGTTCTGGGTTGGGGCTTGCACAAGTTGTACAGGAAGGGAATTCCAAAGCACTATGGTGCCTGGAAAAAAGAGTACTTAAAGTAATTACAGGGAGTGAGGATCTAGGTATAGGAGTGGGGTTGCATATGTCTTGTTAGACGCGATTGGGGAGGGGGAGGGGCTGACATAGGGAGGAAGTGGTACAGCAACCAAACCATTCTGCAAATAATTACCACAGTAGACGTTTGCAGGAAGAACGAATTTCAATGTAGTACCACAGTGTAGTTTTACTCGTCCTGTCACTAAGAACTATAGTAGACTTTTGTGAGAAACTTGAATTTTAAGGCAGTGCCATAGTGTAGTTATACATATTAAATGAAATTAAGTTACCCTGCGAAAGGATTATACCAGTAATCAAAACTTATCCTGTAGGCATTATTTATTCCCCCGATTACCACAGTAGTTTAATGCAGGGCATGCGAAACCAAAGAGAGTGCCGCAGCGTATTAATACATATTCACATAAAATAGCATGTACTGCCACAGTGATGCAGCGGCCGTTTAAATATGTAACTTTTAATAAATAACATTAACTGTTTGTTTAATCTGCATATAAATACCATAGTAGACTATTGCAGGAAACAAGAAACTATCAGTTGTGCCACAGTGTAGTTATACCAATAACCACACAATGGACATAACTACCATAGTGTAGCAACCGTTTTACATAAAAATTACCGCAGCATAAAAATGTAGTATATTTTGTTAATTCCTTCTATTTTCAATTGCGAAAAAATACAATTTCACCCAAATACTGCATTATGCGCTATGGAAATGAACACCCCCATTTTTCTGGTACGTATTAGTCGTCTGCGGTAGCCCGCCTGCAAAACAGTAGCGGTAATGGAGAACCCCAAAAATATAGTCTGCATTTGGCGTCTCAGGTAGTGCGTCGGTGTACGATAGCGGTAGTCGAAAGGATATATCGCTTCATAAAAATGATTTTCATCTAAAACCTAAGCATCGAAGCTTCTTGATCTGAATAGTCAGTACCAGTGTGAGTAAGGTAATATAGACATTAGTCTTGTAAATTAACATATCGTACAAAACATATATACATGTATTAATGTTTTATCTTATAGATAACTTTTACCTCAAATGTCATTCATTTTCTTTTTGCTAAAAAATGTTCTACACTGCTTGGTATAGTGAATGGAAAAACAACGTATGATTACAACGAACTTCTGATATTAAATTGTGGACATACGTTGATTTGTTCGAAAAATATGCGTATAATTCCACCTCTGATTCATGTAGGAAAGTTGTTAACGAACTCAGCGTTGTCATATTTTCTAGTCAGTTTGGATCATTGTGCCCGTTCAATGCTTCTATGCATACACCGGTGCGAGGGGTGGTCGCGACCTTTATAAACAGACTGGGTCTGCTATAATTGCTGTTATCGTGATTGGTTGCAATTTATGCTTCAAAAGGACCTTCCTATACAAATATTGCAGGAAACATTCCACGTCCCTTTCTTTGATTAGAATGGGTAAAATTGTCAATATCTTGAAAAGGCCGAGCCAGTACAGAATTAATTAAATAACTATAAGTAAACTGAAATACTTTTGTATAAATGACATTCACTGATATCAAATAATAACATATCCAAATGCTGTTACAACAGCAATTTACCTGTCATGTGAAAGACAGACTTGAATCCAAGACCAAAGCGACCTATCTTTAAAGGATCATCTTTCTTCACGCTGCTATATATGGCTGTAATTCCATCCCAATCTGCGTCACTGAACTCAGCATCATTGTAAAATATCAAAGCTGGTGTCTGAAACAGTAACATGAAAATGAAAAGTGAGCTTTTATAAAACTCAGGATCCGCCGAATCCATTCAACCCGGTGATTAAGTCGGTGCTATGGGCCGTGAGGGGTGTTGCACTTTTCTTAACCCCTCAATAACAGACTCAATTACACTTAGCCTGCTATTATTGCTTAGTTGCGTTCTATGCTTCCAAAGAATCTTCTTACAGGTTTTAATCATCACCTAAATTTTATAAATGTTATTGCAAGAGCAACATTTCTGTTATTTGTAAATATGCAAAATATATTGTTTTGTCTGACTTTTAAAAAGGTGCTGTACTGTACACAGACAAGGTGAATGATGATACACAGCTCTACAGAATTATTTACAAATGTACACTACTAAACGTCTACGCCCTTGAAAACACTGACATTTTAGGTCCGCATTTTGTATGTATTTCTTTTATAAACATTTAAATTTGAAATTATTGTAACTATCACACAAGTGCATGTTTCCTACCTTTAAAAACTTCCCATACTTGAGATTTGCTAGACCACTTTCCACTGACGTATTACCTTCATACAGTATGCCCATCTTTGTAGCCTCGGCATCGTCCGCATTTTGCACGAGTTCCTGAAATACAATTACATTGTCATGGCTAATCTTGTTACACGTGCACATTTATCTCATGATTGTCACCACAACTTGCCACACTGAAAATTTCATATACTGCTTTATCATTTGCAATGGAAATCTGAAATTCTCTTGTCAGCTATCAGACAAAGGCTGTGTTAGATTGTTTATTTATTTTGTGAGGTTTAACGTCGCACCAATGATAGGTCATATGGCAACTTTCCAGCTTTGATGGTGGAGGAAGACCCCAGGTGCCCCTCCGTGCATTATTTCATCACGAGCGGCACCTGGGTAGAACCACCGACCTTCCGTAAGCCAGCTGGATGGCTTCCTCACATGAAGAATTCAACGCCCCGAGTGAGGCTCGAACCTACATTGATGAGGGGCAAATGATTTGAAGTCAGCGACTGTGTTGGGTTGTTTTATAATAGATTTATATGGCGAATACTCTGGACCATTAATGTCTGTCCCAATATCACAGTGACTAAACGCTTATCTGTTTGAACATATTGCCAGCGCATAGTTGTTTTTTTATACCATGCTAAAATAATCGATCTTTCCAAAAGTTTCTGGAATGCTTACTCGCATAAATGATTCCAAGCCCGCTTACCCACAGTAGTGACAGACATGTAACACGACGTCTGTAACCATGTCTACTCGGCCATGTAAGTCTTCCATGGGGTTAGTATAGATACCTAATTTTGAATCAATTTGTTACGCATACCTTGATAATCTGGACATCATTCCGGTATTCATCTAGAATGGTTTTGATCTGTTGTAGTAAGGTTGGTTGTTTAATTCCAGAGAATCGTTCTTCATCGGATTCGGAACTTGAATCACCTGAAATTTATAGTACAGAGGGGTTCGTAACTTCTGAAGAAATGGTACAAGTACTATTTTTTGATAAATATTGAAAATGAAATTTATCAAATAAGGCTGTGAGAATCCCCGTCTCCACTGGCACCAAACCAGAAAAAAATGTTATTAACAACGCTTTAATAAATGATAAACGAATGGCATAATCGTCATACAAATCATATTTGGTTCAAAAATGTAAATACATGTGTTCCTCAAAGCTTCTTTTTGGACCGTCTTGCAGCCATTCATCCCTTAAGTGTATCAGTGATATTGGTTTGAAAATGTTTTATGTAAATGCTGATTTTATCTTGATTGATCAGCACGATATAAATCTGGCTTTAACATTACAGAGAGAAACAGAAAGTTTAAGTAACTTTCTAGCCAGGTATATAGCGACCCATTTGTGAATGAGGCTATGTATATGTTGTAAAGTTGGATTTTTACAACATAATGTTACATAATACATAGTTTCAGTATTGCATAATATAATCTAACAGTCTAATATTTTGTCATAAATATTTGTATTTTCAAATAGTATGATATATTGAGTTTTGAAAGCATAGACTTTTTAGCTAGTCTATTAAGGGCATTCAGCTAGTCTATTAAAGACTGCTGATTTATCTATATTGATCATTCTTCAGTATATTCATTTATGATACTTTACTGTTGTTTATATATTTCATAGTCATCAGTACTTTCAGTGTATCTTTAAAGCCCCAACTTTTACTACCCTGGCAGTAAGTTTTGTAGGAGGAGCCTATCAAATAACAACGCTACTCTAGACTGTCTGTTAGCTAAAAATAGCTCACTTTAAATGATTCACAGGCAAATGTAAACAATGGTCAGTTGAAGAAGAAATTTGAACTAGTTTGCATGTTTTGATGGTAAAAAACTATT
This sequence comes from Mercenaria mercenaria, assembly GCF_021730395.1. Classification (NCBI taxonomy): domain Eukaryota; kingdom Metazoa; phylum Mollusca; class Bivalvia; order Venerida; family Veneridae; genus Mercenaria; species Mercenaria mercenaria. Next base: position 88,905,232 of record NC_069364.1, on the reverse strand, counting down.
ATTATCCATATTGTGCAGTATCAATCCTATGAAAAATTGAGTCAAGACTAGCATTCCTGATTTTTAATCTTGTTTATGTAAATTTAACAATGAAACTCAAAATGAAACATTCATTTAACTAAAATTCAGTCATTGCTGGCTGGTCCATTAATTGAGATAACCTAGCAATAAATGTAGAAATAATAAACTTTAAGTCTGGGATGCCGAACAATACACACAAATTAGCAAGTGCTGCTGTGATAAGGACTAATAAAAATGATAAGCTATTTGAAATTATATTTATCACTGTATGTCTGTAATTATAGTAGTTCCCTATTTCTTTAAAACATTTTTTATGATATGACATATAAAAATATAACTGTAGAAATGACTATGATATTTTATTTGGTTTAAAAATTCAAAATTACTTTCTGGAGAAGTTTTGCAATGCACTCTAGCTAGGTGTTAATTCCATTGATACATATGAAGCCTTCTGACGATCAGGTTTGTTGATAAAATTAACCACGTGGGAATTGTTTACATTCTCTGTTCCTCTACGGTTCATGACCTCATTAGCTCCTCCCGGCAAATTCAAATTTTTGGCAGTTAGGTTTAAATAATATTTTGAAACTATACTTCAGCATTTTTTGTTTTAAAAAATAAAAACACCAATTGATAAAGAATATTTCAATGTGTATTTATGCAATTTTTCATAACTTTTTATTCAGTGGTTTATTTAAAATTTTGAAAAAGGGCTCTCTGATGTGAAACATGCATAATTTATATAAAAACCTGCCCCGGCACCATCTTGTGGCTTTTATATGGCAGTTGGGGGTTTAATGTTAAAAACTGCATTTAATATCATTACATATTTTCATTTTGTATTTTCATCAGCTATTTTTAGTAAGACCAGTTATGAAAGAACTTTGAGCTAATTTTAGATTATAGACAACGAGTTTACATAAGCATTGCCAAGGTCATAGCTGATTTGTAAGATAAATGTTGAATGGCTTATCAGAAAAATGCTGACCAATCAGAATGTACTTTACATCCTTCATGGTTGACTGCATTCTGGAAGAGTTTACCTTAGTAGAATTTCAAAGCCATTTCTTCACTCTGTAAGGAATTTTTGGACTGACAACATCTAAAAAACTCTCTTAGGGTTTAGTAATTAATAATTAATTAATTTTGTATTTATTTTTGGCTATATATTTAACCTAAGATTATTACTAAATTCATTGTAACTTTTCTCTAAATTAGTAGTAATTTTCTTTAATTAAGTAATTTAAATTCTATTGTTTTAACAGCAATTATTTCAGATTTTCATCTCTAAATACTTCAGTAAATATTGATAATTAATTTATACTGCTGTTACTTTTTAGGCACAGAGTCATATAAGTACAGAGTCACAAAATACATTAGGATACTTTAATTATACCATTTATTTAGATTATTATTTACTTTTTGGCAGAACTTAAGACTTTATTCTTTGTATTCATTAAGCTGATTTGTCATCTTTATCAGTATCTTTCGCATTTTTCTAACTTGTATATTTAGATCCTTTTGTAAAATATTAGTTTAGAAAGTAAAGTAAAAATCTGGTTGGTTTTCAAATTTATTCAGCATTTGTGTTTAAATTTCCCTTTAAAGTAAAGGGTGGTGTCATCCTGACGTGTCCACTGCTTCCAAGCAAACTATTAAACGAACATACAGACAGGCTGTTCTACAAGACAGCGTTAAACTAAATTATTATTCCCCACAACATATATATATGTATCAAAATAAAAGGTACTTGATTTATGACCGTTTATTTCTTATTGTACACATATACGGATGAAAAGTTAAGGTACTTCCGCAAATTGAAATTAGAAATTCATGTAAAAAATCAGAATCCTCGAAACAGCTTTCGAAATGCAAGCAAACAAAAAATATATGATAAAACTTGAAAAGATATATCTGTAGGTAAACTTGCGAGCATGAAAGTTACGTTGAACCCTATATCCACAGTGCTTTGAAAGAAAATGAGTGAACATTTTTGGTGCAAAATTTTAGTATCGTATGCATCCTAAATTGCTATAAAATATTTATTTTCAAATCAAAGAAATGCCAAAATAGTGCACACGAGCGCTATTTTCTCAAGAAAATGTCGTTAAACATTCTAATGCGCAAAACACGTGCACAGTTTTTCTAAAATATTTCGCCGCCATGTTTATTTCAAGAAATAAATATATGATTGTTCTTTTACCTCAGATTTCCTTACTGAAATATATATGCGTTCTTATCAATGGTTAGAGATATCCATTTAGTATAGTTTTGCACTGTCCGATCTCCTTAATCTGTTACCGATCCTTTACATTTAAAGAATAAACGCAATGTGTAATGATAGTTTTTCGCTTTACACACCTCTCTTGGACAAGAAAGCCGTTTCACTTAAAATTTGTAAGCATCCGCTGACAAAATATTGATGAAAGATCGGGACTTTTTCTAAAAACAAGTTCAATTTTAATCATTTTCAAAAACTGGAAATATTGCACATTGTGTTGAATTTATAAATAAAACAAAAATCCCTCAAATAAGCCATTTTAGAACTTTTCCGGGAACTATACGTTTCAGCCGAACAACGCATTTCAAGATGACACAAAACTGACTTCTCTTTGTAAACAATGTCAAAGTTTACCTGAAGAACATTGCTGGAAAAGTAAAAGTGCTTACTTGTTTCAGTTTTACGTCCTGTATAAAACAATCAACTTTCAACTTTAAATGCATATATGTTCTATGATTATTCCAATATAAAAAAACCGTCCGATCCTTTCCATGAGAAATAAAACGAAGCAAATTCAACTATTTGTTTACACTTCAACCATGTGAAATTAAAGGCATGTACTATCACGAGACTCCCGTGCATTTTGAACCTCGTGGTGAATAAACTGAATTTACTTTCAAGTATGGTGTCTCAGCTGAGCCAGTTATTTGTTAATTTCAGAGAACATACAATAAAGAAGTGTTTATGAGATTATGCATATGTACGATTATTACATACTCGTTTCTATTTCCTGTTAAGTTACACTGGTACCGGAAACGTCAATATTTTTCCATACACTGACGCCTGAATTTCATATCGGGTGCGTGACGTAATTTAGTGTGTTGTTGCACTATTTTTTTCTATTTTGTGCAGTATTGTCAATCCTGTTCAGGCTATTGAACAAATTTATGATATTTACATTATATTTATACGTGTAGATGAGTATGTAATAAAAAGGTTATTATCTTTGCATCGCAAAATATGCACTCGTTCTTCATCGGAAGAATATTGCGCTCCTAAAGTCGCGCAATATTTTCGCTGAAGAACTCGTGCATATTTCCCGATACAAAGCTAATAACCTATAAATATTTACTAGTTTACTTTATATTAACGATGACAGAAAACAAGTGTGCACTCAGCAAATAGCAAGTCTGTTATTTTCAGGTGTTTACTGAACACTGATCCCAATGTTCGTAATTTTCAGATAAAGAACTCGTTGTCCTTGGTTTCGGGGACAGTCTTAGTACTGAACCGCTGCTTCCGCTGTCAACACCGCAGTAACCCCTAATGTAAAGTCAGTGTCCATTTCTATGCCGGAATTTCAATACACATTTATTGTAGGAATAATACACGCTTTTTTTGTGTGTATTAACGTCTGCAGAAGCCCGCGGGATTGTTTGTGACTGAGACCGAAGGTCGCTATTCTTGCATAAAAATATATTTCACGACAATTTATATATTGTTTTCATATGTGATGACTTGACGATTCCGGTACATTTTTACTTACCATTCCAGTTGTTCTTGGAAACGGTAAATATGTTTTAAATATCCGTATCCAGGGCCCGGAAATAAACAACACTTTCAAAAGCACACCCTGAAGGGTTTTAAGCGATTTTTTTTATCTCTCATTATTACAATATAAAATTACCGATAATTGTTCATATCAGTTCACAATTTGGTGGACTCGATCACAATTTCAAGAATAATAACTTTACATTCGAGTTATATTGGAGTACGGATGAGTACGAACGTAGTGTCATGTTTCCAAGCTGTTTATGTAATTTCTTCGAGAAATTAGATACAAACATACTGACTGATACTTATCAAAATCATAAATATAATACCTAAAAACAAAGAATCGCACAGGTAAACACGCAAGGGGGGGGGGGGGGAAGTCAGCGTATTCGTTAGTTACTGATACAGTAAAACATTCTATGGTTTAGATTGCGTATTTAATGCTTCAAGTAGAGGTTTTTATCAAAGAAAAAAGACGCAGATACTAGATGTCAATCTGCACAGAATTACATATACGTCCCTGGGAAAGCATTTTTAAAAATAAAAAACGGGTATTACTAGCACGTGAATTGCCTTGTTTGCACACAATTTTCTCTCCCTTTCTCCCGTTAATACACGGGCGGATCCAGTGAAAAAAGTGTGAATCAAAGGCCTGAAGGGCCTGAGAGTCGGCTAATGATTGATGTACTGGTAGTATAGTCTACCAGTTTCAGTTTGGTTTTAGTTTTTTTCCCCAACTGAACAGAGATTTTGTTACAATAGATGAAATGGACATTCAATCGATGCCTAGTAAAACTTTGATTGACATTAGACAAGTATTTAAACCCAATATATTTCTCTAAAATTGAAGAGTGGTTCGCAAAAATAAAAATGTTGAAAGTACAAACTACAATTTGACAGGTGACACTAAGATACTGCCCATGACTATAAATATTTTTCCAGTAAACATTTGCCTCCGGCATTACCAAAACAGGCAATTATCGGCTGGTATATATTCGCACATGATAAAATTTGAATATGAAAATTTATATATTGAAATTTTATAGCGCGGATTGCCACATACAATTTGTAACGGATGGACGAAAGAACTGTTCAGATATTTTACAGATAAGGGGCCTGGCAATAACCGTGTCACACGCTAGGTATTGTTCAATCATATTATAAAGGGATGTGAATTAAAGTATACTTACTTTTGCGTTTAAAGATATGTAAATGTTGCTGAGTGTCAATATATAGTGTCATGAATGTTTACATGACAGGAAAATTGCGCATTCGAAACTAAGAGAAGCTACTCGGACTAGCTACCAATTTCGGAAAAGATAACCAATATTATTATAAATGCAGTTCTTTTTTATAGTTAAAACCATCATTTATTCTATTTCAGACCTGTTAACCCCTTCAAAACCATGTCAGTAGTCCCCAAGTCTATGTACTTTCAATTATCCGTTTTAATTCATGTAGACAGACAGGCCCAGACTGGGCTGAAAAAATGTTTGAGCCATTTTTACGTGGTCGGTAGCAGGGTGGGTTTGGGGAGGGGTTTCCTTCCCGCTTTGAACTGCAGTCAGATTTTGAAATGGGCATTGTGGCAGGTGGTTAAAAGGGCAAATGTATCAAACTGTAAAGTGGCAATATGGGGGGAGGGGGAGGGTTGTGGGAGGATACCCCTCCTGCAATTAGGGTTTGGGGTATCACCACAAGGAAATTTGAAAATGTGAGACCTTGATACAGCCTTTGGTGCGATTTCTAACTGAAAATTTTATGTTTCAATTTCTAAATATTACCTCTAGATTCTTTTTAGTATTACAATATTCAAAGTATGAATGACTGTCACTTCATATTTTTTACTTTCAGGTCATGCCTCAGCACTAGAATATAAGTCTGATATTGATTCTATGTATGTATTATAAAAATAAATTCTAGAATCATTTCTGTTACAATAATATTTATCATGTCTGTTACTTTAATGTTTAAATTTCATAACACAGCTCGATATTTACCCAAAATATTATATCCGGATATGATTACACTTTCTTTTATACCGCCAAAATCTCCAGTTTCAACAATATGTTTTACAAATTGTGATGATATGAAGACAGTTTAGCCAGCAATTGGCAGTATCTGACATTGAAGTTTACGGTGAAATTATTTAAATCATTTCATAAAAAAAATTGTTTCGTTTCGTCAAAGCACTCTAACATAGACGATCTACTTTCGATTTCAAAAACTACAAGAAAATACAATTTAATGTTTCGCCGATTTGTTTATTTCTCGAAAAATAAGAAATAAAATCATTTTTAAAATCAGTAGTAATTCAACAAATCAGTAAGAGCTCTTTCTCCGGATAATTTATCCGCTTACTGACTGCAAAAATCAAGCCATGTGTCATCATGAAAAGCAGAATGGGTGACGGTTTCATTTTTTGCGAACCTGAATCGTAAGCAAATTATCCAAACCTGTCAAAATTCCAGAAAGGTTACGATCTAGATTCTTTCTAGTATTACAATATCCAAAGTATGACTGTCACTTCATCTTTTTACTTTCAGATCATGCCTCAGGACTAGAATACCAGTCTGACATAGATTATATGTAGGTGTAATAAAAATAAATTCTAGAATCATTTCTGTTACAATAATATCTATCATGTATGTTACATGAATGTTAAAATTTCATAACACAGCTCGATATTTACCCAAAATATTATATCCGGATACGATTACACTTTTCTCCATTTTCAACAATATATTTTACAAATTGTGATGATACGAAGACATTTAGCAGCAATTGGCAGTATCTGACATTGAAGTTTACGGTTAAATTACCTCTTATTTAAATCTTTTCATAAAAAAGTTGTTTCGTTTCGTGAATGCAGCCAAACATAGACGATCTACTTTTGATTTCAAAAACTACAAGAAAAAACAATTTAATGTTTCGCCGATTTGTTTATTTCTCGAAAAATAAAAATTAAAATCATTTTTAATATCTGTAGTAACTAAACAAACCAGTAAGAGCTTCTTCTTCCGATAATTTATCCGGCGGAAGTACCATCCTCTAACTACCTTTCTGTTAAACCATATTTCATGTATGTTATTCCCCAACTGTAGGCTTTTATCAAGTTGAAGCAACATGACTGTCCTTTATTTACCAATGTCGTCTTTTAATATCAAGTATTGCAATTCAAATCAAACAGCACACTGATATTTGTATGTAAAGTGTTTAAGGTACTTCCGCCATCTTGAATTTAGAGTGACCTTCATTTGAGGTGTGAAAATATTGTGAACAAAAGCTTTCAAATGCAGCTGTTTCAGAGTACAAAAACAGCTCAGTTTGCAAGATCTGAAGTAAAAGTAGCTGTATAAAAAGTAATAATAAAATTTGGAAATAAACAAAGAAGATATTTTACCTGTATTTTTCCAAATTTTTGGTTAGATTTATAAATCCTTTCAAAATACTTTATTAAAAATTCATGAATGGCAAAAGTTAGTTCAAAGTATCAATTAGTGCATAGGAGAATTGTCTTACCGAATAGAACTAAACTTAGTACAAAATCTGTTTTCAAATCTGACCACCTCATGTATTAAAACAAAAATAAATCTGTACATATTGCTATTTTCAGCATACATAAAAGTAGTTCAATGTGCGGACAATGACTTTTCTATGTATGGTGTACCAAACTGCCTAAAATTGTAAGAGAAGTCTCAGACTTAATGTGAACAAGATTTGCAGCGATCCAAAATTCTTTTCAAGGATTGTGCAAGTATAAGAAAATTTTAATTTACTATTGTGGACTTTATGTACTAACGCGCTGCTTATCTCACGGAAAATTTGGTGGAAATGGAATTTTCGGCACTTCCTGCGCTAACTACCGAAATTACTTAACGTAACTTTCTCACACATACGTGATTGTATATTTATAAGTTATAAAAACAATCGAAATATTTGCGTTATCACGATATATGCAAATATTTTAGACAATCTTAAAACATTTGGCCACAGTATTTCCGCATACTGGTCGGGGACAAGTTCGATGTGTATAATGATTCCTTAGAGGTTTCATGCGTCGTAAACTTGCCAATTTTGATCTTTCGACTTTTTATACAATATGAGAATTTATGTCCGTCCTTTAATGAAGAAAGAAAAAAATATATACCACTGAAATATTACCGTAGGCCAAATATTATTAAATTTAGAGAACTACTGTCAACTACCGACACGCAGCTCCTGACCAGATTGAGTATTTTTGTGAAAAAAATTATTCGCCGGTTCTCAAGAACCTAAATTTTATTTATGACTTGATATTTTTACAGAATCGTTATACTGTTATTGTCATGTAAGCTTCTACTTTATATGTAAAATAATGATGTTTAATTGGTTAAATATGGCCATGAAAAACACAAGTGGCTGATGTAATATTATTAATACATTGTATTTCATTTGAGTCACATCCATTTAGATGATCATTTTACATAAACGTATAAAATACTGTACATAAAATATAATGTAAATGCCACTCTAGCAAGTACAAGATACTTTACACAAATACGTCACTATTTTGACATATCAAACATAATAATTATGATTTACAATATTCGGCGAAGTCCCAGTTAATAGACTAAATATAATGTGAATTAACCAATTATTGTTCTCGAAGTATTAAATTTCTCATTCATTATTAGATATTATTATGCCAAAAGTATTAACTAACCTTGCAATTAACCGGATTAACCTCATTCCAACAGAGCCACGCGTATTTGTGTTTGTAAATTCATTGACGGTTACTCTAGGTCAGAGTAGCCAGTCAACTGAAACCGCGAAATTGGTCACGATGTGTCAATCAATCAGAAAGGCGGGCTACTCAATATTATGCAAATACGGTAAATTGACAATGTATGTTACTAACATTTGAAATACGAAACACAGCTGTTATTGTTGTTATTTCTTTTTTTTGTTGTTGTATTTACTTTTTGCTATAGATATTATGCTGTCTCTAGTAGTAGCTAGTGTTTGATGTAACACTAGTACTTCATTCACTATTCATTTACTTATTCAGTCCAGATCATATCTCATTTAAAATATTGTACATAGTCTTAGAAACAAAAAGTTTTTTTAGTTGATTAATGACGCATGAGGAATAACAAATTGAAATTTATTTTGATCTGATCGTTTCAAGGAAAGTTCTCTTTTTGCTACCTGTAACAAAAATTATAAATATAGCTGAAAAGTAAGTGCACTGACCCATTAATATCTTAAGAAAATTATGTATTACTAAAGGACTTCTAAATTGAATTAACATAGATATTCATTTCTGTTGATTTAAAATGTGTGATCACCATCCCCACATCCACGTTGATCTGTATCCACCTATGTGTATATATATATGTATATTTGTTCACATGTTATTACAAAATGTATGTTTTGTAATCTGTGTTTATCAAATAAAAGATCTGTTCTGTTCTGTTCTGTTCTGCAGCATGTAATAAATCGCAGAAAAAAAATGTGCAACAAAATATGTTAGGAGGTATTATAATTTGTATACAATTGTAGATAACCTGATGATTTGTCACACTTTCATAGATTTAAACAGATATTCTTGCATAAAAACTACTTTTTTCACTGGATCCGCCCATGTATTAACGGGAGAAAAATCGTGTGCAAACAAGGCAATTCACGTGCTGTTAATACCCGATTTTTATTTTTAAAAATGCTTTCCCAGGGACGTATATGTAATTCTGTGCAGATTGACATCTAGTATCTACGTCTTTTTTCTTTCATAAAAACCTCTACTTGAAGCATTAAATATGCAATCTAAACCATAGAATGATTTACTGTATCAGTAAGTTGAGTAACTAACGAATACGCTAAACTCCCATTTTAACTCTGCGTCAATTCAGATTTTGTAGACAACCGTGAATTTTAAAGAATTGCGTGTTTACCTGTACGATTCTTTGTTTTTAGGTATTATATTTATGATTTTGATATGTATCAATCAGTATGTTTTTATCTAATTTCTCGAAGAAATTATATAAACAGCTTGGAAACATGACACTACGTTCGTACTCATCCGTACTCCAATATAACTCGAATGTAAAGTTATTATTCTTGAAGTTGTGAACGAGTCCACCAAATTGTGAACTGATATGAAAAATTATCGGTAATTTTATATTGTAATAATGAGAGATAAAAAAATCGCTTAAAAACCTTCAGGATGTGCTTTTGATAGTGATGTTTATTTCTGAGCCCTGGATACGGATATTTAAAACATGTTTACCGTTTCCGAGAACAACTGGAATGGTAAGTAAAAATGTACCGGAATCGTCAAGTCATCACATATGAAAACAATACATAAATCGTCGTGAAATATATTTTTATGCAAGAATAGCGACCTTCGGTCTCGGTCACAAACAATCCCGCGGGCTTCTGCAGACGTTACTACACACACAAAAAAGCGTGTATTATCCCTACAATAAATGTGTATTGAAATTCCGGCATAGAAATGGACACTGACTTTACATTAGTGGTCACTGCGGTGTTGACAGCGGAAGCAGCGGTCCAGTACTAAGACTGTCTACAAAACCAAGGATAACGAGTTCTTTATCTGAAAATTACGAACATTGGGATCAGTGTTCAGTATACACCTGAAAATAATAGACTTGGTATTTGCCGAGTGCACACTTGTTTTCTATCATCGTTAATATAAAGTAAACTAGTAAATATTCGAACATATGCATAATCTCATAAACACTTCTTTATTGTATGTCCTCTGAAATTAACAAATAACTGGCTCAGCTGAGACACCATACTTTAAAGTAAATTCAGTTTATTCACCACGAGGTTCAAAATGCACGGGAGTCTCGTGATAGTACATGCCTTTATTTCACATGGTTGAAGTGTAAACAAATAGTTAAATTTGCTTCGTTTTATTTCTCACGGAAAAGATCGAACGGTTTTTTATATTGGAATAATCATAGAACATATATGCATTTAAAGTTGAAAGTTGATTGTTTTATACAGGACGTAAAACTGAAACAAGTAAGCACTTTTACTTTTCCAGCAATGTTCCTCAGGTGAACTTTGACATTGTTTACAAAGAGAAATCAGTTTTGTGTCATCTTGAAATGCGTTGTTCGGCTGAAACGTAAAGTTCCCGGAAAAGTTCTAAAATGGCTTATTTGGAGGATTTTTGTTTTATTTATAAATTCAACACAATGTGCAATATTTCCAGTTTTTGAAAATGATTGAAATCGAACTTGTTTTTAGAAAAAGTCCCGATCTTTCATCAGTATTTTGTCAGCGGATGCTTACAAATTTTAAGTGAAACGGCTTTCTTGTCCAAAAGAGGTGTGTAAAGCGAAAAACTATCATTACACATTGCGTTTATTCTTTAAAAGTAAAGGATCGGTAACAAATTAAGGAGATCGGACAGTGCAAAACTATACTAAATGGATATCTCTAACCATTGATAAGGAGGCATATATATTTCAGTAAGGAAATCTGAGGTAAAAGAACAATCATATATTTTATTTCTTGAAATAAACATGGCGGCGAAATATTTTAGAAAAACTGTGCACGTGTTTTGCGCATTAGAATGTTTAACGACATTTTCTTGAGAAAATAGCGCTCGTGTGCACTATTTTGGCATTTCTTTGATTTGAAAATAAATATTTTATAGCAATTTAGGATGCATACGATACTAAAATTTTGCACCAAAAATGTTCATTCATTTTCTTCCAAAGCACTGTGGATATAGGTTTCAACGTAACTTTCATACTCGCAAGCTTACCTACAGATATATCTTTTCAAGTTTTATCATATATTTTTGTGTCCTTGCATTTCGAAAGCTGTTTCGAGGATTCTGATTTTTCACATGAATTTCTAATTTCAATTTGCGGAAGTACCTTAAAATGTTCATGGTAATAAACGTTCGTCGCCGTATAATGTACACTGAGCAGTGAATGTACTTTAAAATATAGATTATTCTTTGTTATTTAGGGTGCTTAGTTATGTCAGTAAATGTAGTACACATGTATGATAGAATAAGACTTTCTAAAAAGGAATCTTGTAACTGAAAAGACTGAAAGCTCGAACAAATAGTATGTACGTAAATGATTAATATCTGGATATCTTTCCCTTTTTTGGTGGATGGAGAATGTGTTTAAAAATGCATTATCATTTGAGATGAGATGACTTACAATCAGTCAATGCTTCTGAGTCATAAACAGATTACCCTAAGTACACTGACGAGATATGAAAACGCAACAAACATATGCCTGAATATTTTTTTTTATTACAAAAAGCATCACCTTAAAATTTTCAACACATACACATCTCGATAATCTCTACCCATTGTGTTCAAATTTAATCAGCACAATAGACCGTGAAATTACCATTGTTTGTACCGCAACTTTTCCTCGTGCGCTCCGTGCAAATTTACCATGTGGTCAGTTCGTTTTAAATTTCATTTGAGAACGGACGTTCTAACGAAACGGTATTTATGTGACACCCATACTGTTCTCTCTATTGTTCTAACAGTCACATAAAAAGAAAAAGGTCACATAAACAGAACGGAATGAATGACATCAAAGAGAAAGTACCGTTATGCAGTCACTTAACCATCATTTCGCGGGCACGGACATAACACACCTACAATTTATAAAATCAATATAATTTTGGATAATTATAAACTAAAGTGATGCCGCGGTTAAATAACGCAGATCGAAATCGGATTTTAGGACTTTTAGAAACTGGAATTACGCAAACAGCGGTCGCTAGACGTTTTAATGTCAACAAATTGACAATATCGTGGTTGATTCAGCGATACAATAGTACTGGCTCCGTGTTGGGCAGTCCATGACCAGGGGCAACGCCAGCAACGACGCCACGTCAGGACGTTTACATTCGTCAACGTCATCTACGTAACCGTAAACTTACAGCGACATCAACTGCGAACATAGTCGTTGGGACAAGAGGCCGACCAATCCATCAAACCACAGTGACTAAACGATTACGTAATAATGGGATATGCTGCCGGCGGCCAGTGAAAGTTCCCGTGTTCGATGTGGGATGAGTTAAAACGTCGAATACGTCAACGTCCTAACCCTCCAACAAACGTACAGGAGTTAACGAATGTGCTGATTTATGAGTGGGGGCGCATTCCACGTCGAGTCTACAGGAATCTGTGTCGCTCAATGCATTCTCGACTTCAGGAAGTGATCAGGAGAAATGGGGGACATACCCGGTTTTAACGTTAAGCTTACTGACGTGGAATATAGCGCGATTACGTAATAATGGAGAATGATATCATTCGTTATATTTTTCATATGCATTGTTGATAAGTTGCTGATTAAATAAATTCCCAGTTTATGAGTGTTGTTTAATTAGTTTTTAAAAAACTCCCAACGACCATGTTGTTGCGTTTTCATATCTCGTCAGTGTAGGCTTTTTGAACCGGACCCAGTCATACATTTTATATCTTGTTCTGCTTAAAATAAATCTTCTCAAATAATCCCCCTCTATGTAGAACGAGTATCTTTTAGACTAATCTTTATAGCTAGCAATTTTCTTTACAACCACTTATCTATATTATACAATTTATCGATTGTATCATATTACTATATCAGCTCAACAATTGTCAATACATTTTTGTTGACTTAACATTTTATGCACATTATCTGGCGTTTTCAACCTGATCATTTTTTCAAAAAACAAGTATGAATCGAAGTATTATAAGAAATGTATTTATTGAATGATATGATAACACGTTTGTTTGACAGCACAAAATGTTTCTGATGTCACTCCATGATAATATACATGTATTTGAAACAACTGTCCATTATTAAGAACTAATAAATATGCTTTGTTATTCAAATTTATTCTCATTCGTCCCTGTAAAATCATTATATCATTTACCTTTTAATTTGCCTCCGATATTTCAAAACTGCAAGTTATACCAAGATACTTTAGCAAATAAAAAAAGAAATAGAAAGCGTGTCAGAAAAACATAATTGTGATACCATTTATGAGGAAAAACGTGAGCTATAGATTTTAAAGAAACAACTATAAATGAACACATTTTTATCACATTATTTTGTAAATAAAATGCAAATGTTGAAAGAGTACTAAATCATTGAAAGATTATTACATATAATTTAATACAATATTTAAAAAATATGAAAACAGTAAATGACGGTTTCTATTAATGCTATTATACGAAAAATGCATGTTTTTATCCAAGATTATATTTTTGTCACAATATTCAAAATGCAGTTTTTATCCTACGGTAAGCATGTATAAAATATGGCTCATGGCCTGTTTTTCTGGTCACAAAACACATTATTACATATCTAATTTCAAACGCTTACATGTAATTGTATTACTAAGTTACTTATAGATATATTAATGTAACTTACTCATATTATCCTTCAGTTAAACATTGATGTAAACCTTTCTTTCTTTCTGTTAACTTTTTCTACTCAAAACATCCATATCCTGTAAATAAATGAAACAAAAAACGTTGAAAATTTGCAATTGATTCTTGTAACCGTACGACATATGGCTAATCTAATTCAAACAAAGAAAGACTAACTCAAAGTATGGTGTTACTAAGTAACTGACATACGTGACGCGATTTATTTCCAAGTTTTTACAGACTACTTTACTCAAAATGTTTTAATTGTTTAACAGAACTAAGGAGTTTATTTTTGCAATACCATAAAATGCCCTGTTCGGGAAATTCAAATACATGCATACTTCTCTGGCAACTTGAATGAGACAAAAAAGCAAGGAAACAGTTGCTATGTTATCATGCATGGTCAAAAAGACCATTTATGCAGAAGGGGGTGTTTGAAAGGGGAGGGAGAGGCGGTGGAGGGGGCTGGGGTGAAGGGGGGGGGGCGGGATTGGGAAGTGGGGACTGACATTTTTAAATTAGGTTCTTTGCAACTTTGGCCGGATTATTTCATTTCTTTGGAACATGTGGGAATGGATTGAAACATTAGACACTTGTTTACTTTGGTGCAATGCGCAGGTCCCATGGCTCATTTTTGATTTTTAATACAAAATCATGCCCATTTTCAAGTAAGCAATTTTTTTTATGTTATTTGTTATCTCTTAAAACATCAAAAGACGGGGAAAGATTTATTCCCCTTTTATACTTGTTATGTTAATGTTTTCATTGTTTTAACTTTTTTGTATTTTAGTGACAAGGCTTTTACTAATTGTTATGCATAATTGAGCCGCACCATGAGAAAACCAACATAGTGCATTTGCGACCAGCATGGACCCAGACCAGCCTGCGTATCCACGCAGTCTGGTCAGGATCAATGCTGTTCGCTTTCAAAGTCTACTGCAATAAGAGAAACTGTTAGCGAACAGCATGGATCCTGACCAGACTGCGCGGATGCAAATGCACTATGTTGGTTTTCTCATGGTGCGGCTCAATTATGCATAACAATTAGTAAAAGCCTTGTCACTAAAATACAAAAAAGTTAAAACAATGAAAACATTAACATAACAAGTATGCCTAAAATTGCTTACAACATTGTGTCCTATATCATTTTAAATGTAACAGACACTGAACTTTTTTTTTGTTATGCAGATCTTAAATTAAATGATTCATGTTTCGTTTTAGTTCGTGTGCACTTCTAGTCATATATCCTTATATCTATCACATTAAAATAAAAGTTTTGATAGTTTTGATAGTAAATCAATATCTATGTCCGCTACACGTGTATTAAATCAATAAGTAACTAAAGGTATTCGCTCACATTTTGTTTCGTAAAATTGAAGTTCTCCAAGCGTATTTTCAAAGGAAAACCACACTATACTTTTAAAGGGGTAATATAAAATGTCCGGGACGCTTTGAGATTAAAAATGTCAACACTGATTCTACATAGGTGATGGACTGGTTTGATATAACGCTATGCATGACAGTATGAATGTTACTAGGAAACAATTAAAATCATGAATGTTTCTAAGATACTTCTATAAGTTTCTCTTTGGAGCAAGTAGAATACACATTCATAGGTATTGACAATAGTTACAAGCTAAATCTAATAATTATGGCACCGCATTGAAATGAAATACATGTAATGTGTCCCTTTTCTGTCATATAATATCAAGATATTATATAATACTAGTACATTAAAAGTGTACGTGGCACAGAAAACGGTAAACTCGGAAAGACACGCCGGTGCTATTTTATCCCTTACCGATGTAAATTCACAGAAATCCCGCGCCAATGTCGGTGTAAGGTTCAAACTGTGTCGTCTATTATGGCTTACTATTTGTGTCAAAAGTCTCAAATCGCTCAAGCGATATCATAATACACGTCCGACGTGTATATTTTCACGTTCAGCATACAAATATACACGCTCAGTGTATAAATATACACGGTGAACGTGTATTATACACGCTAACCGTATAAAATACACGCTCAGCGTATGAATTTACACGCTCAACGCGTAAACTTACACGGTAAGGCGTATATTTGTTGGCGCGTTTCCAATATCAAAACTTGAACGGAAGGACCAATTAAAATTGAGTTTACAACGTAACAAAAGATATTATTTTTTCACAGATGCTCTTATTTTTGCAAATATTATTTGGTTAAAACACGTTATAGCATGACTGCGGCATTTTCCTTTGAAGTTTTGTGTTTTCTAAATTCTTGTATCGCCACGATTAGCCGTGCTCTAAATTCCGTTGCACACAGGTATCGCTCACAGTTTTAAGGCACATGTGTTTTTACTAAAACACATTATAGGATTTCCTGATATGTACGTATACTCCAAAAGATCTATGTATGCATAATCCAAACAAATAAATATTATTTTATAAGAACATTTATTTAGATCTACTCAAAACATTTCAAATAAGTACCTATTCAAAACAAAAAACAAAAAAAAAAACACAAAAAAACAACTAGAGTTCAGAAATATACTTCTCCACAAAAATTAGAAATGGCTACCAGCTTTTACATAAAGTAAAAATAATAAAATACAAACAAAGTTGATTGTAAACAAACATACATATCAGTCTCATCTTGAACGTTCTAAAAGTTCACATGCTTTCCACTTGAAAAAAAACTACAGTTCGTGGGCTGAGCGCGAAACTATTGTAACTGTATATAAATAAAGAACAAGATACAATAGTTTCGCGCTCAGCCCTCGAGTTGTCAAAAACGTTTTTCCTGTCCCAACTGCTTTTAAAACTAATAATTAAACTTGATAGTTCAGATGAAACTTTAACATCTATTTTGGAGAATCTTTTCCGTGTTTCAAGTTCGTGCTTATGCAAATTAATATGAAATGTTTCTGAGGGAGGCTCAAAGAGGGAAAATATTTTAGATTTAAGATATTTAAAAAATGTTTAATGTTTTTAATCATGCGATAAATCAGTTAGACAATACACACGCGTATGTTACCGGCGAGTACATCATGCTTGGGAGAATCTTTGGGGACGTAATCTGGCAGCAAACTCGCCTCTCCGGGGCTCGTTTGCTACACAAATTACGTTCCCTGAGATTCCCCCGCGCATGATGATACCAGCCGGTAACACTTGTATGTATAGTCTAACTTACACGAAAACGACTGAACGACATATTTCTTTACTAAACTGTTTCTAGTGTATCAATTTTTCTATATTAATTTATGTAGAATCTATCCAATGTTTTTAAAAAGAGAAAAAAGAGAACGTACATAAATAAACTTACCATATATGAAGTTTGTTGAAGTGAAATGATCAAATGACCTATCAGCCTATCCCTTAACGACATCAACAAACAATATAATTTTCTGAAAATGTGATATCGAAAGTACAAGCTGGCCAATCCCCAAACTCCTACGCAGTGATCTCCCTTGCCGAGATCACTGCGTAGGAGTGCAGTTTATAAAAATAGACATATCTTCGTATTTTTCAAGGTTAGACGTACCTTCGTATTTTTTATTACTTTTCCCCCCAAAATAAATGTTTTAGTGACAGTAATAGAGTCATGTTATTTGTTTCTCACGTATACTTTAGAAAATAAGTGTACAAATTTAACAGGGAAACATGAAACATGATACGCACGTTTTCGGAAAATTTATATCAATACTGCGGTAGCATATATCACGTCGAGTTAGCTAGGTAGCTTGCTTAAAAAATATCCTGATAAAGCGAGGTTTCTGAAAATATTATTTCAATAGTCAAAGGTTTCCTGGAAATGTCATTGCGATAATTTACATTATAATCTCAATACGTTTGCCTAAGTGCTCACAACTGCCATTTATTAACCAGAAAGTTATCTCGGTATTTACAAAATAATCTTGATATTTCGAACTTTGTCTGTCTGGTTTCCTTGATATGATAAGCATGTCTAGAAAAAAATATTGCGATACTGCTTTCGGAAAAACAACTTTGCTGGAAAGTTCAGAATATTATCTCTTAATGCAAACTATCTCTATATATTCAATGTACCCTCGAGATCCAGTTAACTTTCAGAGAGAGAAAATATAACTTCTCTGGTCCCAGTCGGATAAAAAGACTAAAATATCACTACTGATTTAACATGAAAACAGAGATTTGAGTATATATGCAAATGTTGAACCAGCACTAGCCCCACCGATTAAATCAGTAGGGAGAGCTGGGTCGTGAAAAGCTTAAACCAAGATAGCAGTAGTATATAATCAGCACATTGATCTGCAATGACGCATTTGGCACTCATGGGTTTTTTTCCAGAAAGAATCACATTTGGCGACAATTACCGGTCATTGAAACTTAAATTCCAATCAAAATTAGACTACATCTCATAATGCTTCATAAAGGTACCATTTCTAGCATATCATAGTCAGCAATAAGAGACAGCTGTAAAAGCACTGGAAATACAAAGATAAATTGACTATTATTTCTTGGTATCAACTTAAATTACCGCTGCCCTTATTAATATGTGTCATTTTCCTTGGGTTTGAAGTAAATTGTGATACTATTTGAAATTATGTCGTATCAATGAACTACAGCTCTTTCAGCTTCGTTAATGTTGAAGAGTAGCTAAATTAACGGTAATGCTGAAAAATTGCACGATGAACAGTCTAAGTAATGTTGAAAAGAAGCATCACGAACAGTCTTCGGTAGTGAACAATAGTCGCCCGGTAATAGTGAACAAGCATAATGAACAGCGTTCGGTAGTAAACAATAGTCGCCCGGTAATGTTGAACAAGCATAACGAACAGTGTTCGGTAGTAAACAATAGTCGCCCGGTAATGTTGAACAAGCATAACGAACAGTGTTCGGTAGTAAACAATAGTCGCCCGGTAATAGTGAACAAGCATAATGAACAGCACCGTTTATGTTGATTAGTAGCATAATGAATAGTGTAGTGCCCCCACCCCGGTCACTGTACTTTACTTGGGTTTGGGTAGATAAATGTTGAATGTAAACAGACCCAGGGGCAAGGGGACTACAGTCTGGGGACTGAGACCACCAATTACAATACTGTAAGGTTATTCATTTTAGGGATAAGCAATATGTTGACTAAACTAGGGTCTGGTCGCGACCCTATAGGCTGGTAGCGCCTAAGACAAGGCTGGTAGCGCCCAAATATAAACAATGCAAAACAGTTGCATCAAAACAAGGTCATGAGGCATCGTGCCTCACATTACCCTCCCTACTGACAAAATTTCGTCCTCGAAATTGAAAAACTACAGCCTGTGACACAAAGTACAACAATAATAATTACTTTACAACAACAATGATGAGAATCATAATAATTAACAACATGCATTAAATTCAATTAACATGTGTATGCACCCGGTGGTCTACAGACATAGCGATATAATCATGTTCATTTAAGAATATGGTTCCAATCTTTGTACTGCCATTACAAAGTACTTGTTTCAATAACTTTAATACATTTGCACTATAATTGCTTTTAGACAGCAGGTAGAACACACATGCACAGATTGCATTTACAGATTTCCAAATAATTAATTCTCAAATATGTAATCAATTTAATAAAATTTCGTAGATGCTACATTTACGCTCAGCATTTAAGAAAAAAATATTCATATGTACCATTAACAACATTTATATATACTTAAATAATTTATAGTCGACACCTGAATTCGGACCTATAACCAACACTGCATCACATATTTTAGGCAGTACCATACTTGATAATAAAAAAACATTTCGGACAGGTACATGAGAGTTTGCCTGAGCAACAATTAAGCAACAAGTGTCCTTTAAGTAATACAATGTATAACAATAATAACAGAGTTCTTAACAATAAACAACAATTGTGACAGCACTTAATTTATTCCAGGGCTCTGTACTATTCAACAGTTGATCTTGAAATGTACCAAATACTTTAAACAGAATGTTGAAAATTTATCAAATGATTACTTATAACCACTGACTGGCAACAGTGCTAAAAGGCATGACAAAGTTGAAAATCTACTTTCACTTATAAAAGTTCAAATACCAAAGATATACTTATGACTTATTATATCAGAGGTAAACATTACAAAAAAAGAGAAAATTCTACCTTTAATCAACTGTTACTGTACGGATACCAAAATATTACAAAAAAAGAAAATGTGGTAATAATAGCATTTTACGAAAACGACTAGTTTACTATTTAAAGCTTAAAATCTTACTAAAATGTCACAAAAAGTAGCCCAGACCGAAAAATTACACTTAAAATTTTTCTAACAGACAGTATTATTACATAATTATAAAATGAAATCTCTTCACGAAAAGGGGGCCTATGTTTGGATCTTCCTGCAGGGTTGTCGACCACTCCACCTCTGGTGTATCCTCAAGCGGTCCATACAGTACTCCTCAGGGGGTCAGAATTCTTATTGGAACCTTAGAAAAAGCATCTCGGTAACAATTATCAACAGATCACCTTCCAGAGCTCTTGGTTGGTCATCTGTAACTTCACTCTTATTCTTTCCTGTATAACCATTCCGTTCTCTCTCATGCAAACTCTGAATACATTTAAGGTAAGGTTGACTGACAATCCCATACATTCATTTGATTCTTTTTCTGTCTCTATCATTATCATCTTTGACTTGGAATTGAAATGTTTAAGATTGTTGGATTTGCCTCCCTTAGTCCATTTATAAAATTTATAGGATTTAAGGTCGATGGAATGATCTCCCTTGGTCTATCACTTGGTCCTTAGTTCTGTGGTCTAGGTATAGGTGCTATGTATGCCGACAATTCCCTTCCAACATCTCTCTTCCTAGGTAAAAAAGCATTGAAGTCTGCATCAACACGAGTATCACGGGGACCAAGGAGCCGTTCTGTACTGGCCCCTACAGCAACTCGACTCCTCACACCCTGATATCCCGTCAAAGGTTCATCCAGTGGGCCACACCAGAACCACACTTGGTTCTGACCAGAAACTAGTAATCATCTCACCCGGAATCGTACCGGATACATGTGCACTGGGTGTACATGCGCTATAAGTTGACGTACAAAAACTTGGTATAAAAATCTTCATATAAAAAACCACCTTGCAAGGCTTTCCTGACCCCCGGGGCTATGGCTTCTCCGCAGGATATGATGCAGTACTTGCCAGGATGGATAAAACCCTGGTCTTCTGAAACTCGGTCCTACCCTGAGCGCCAGGTCACCTCACCGGAAGGCGTGCCAAATACCACTGGCTGACTGCCGGCTGGTACCAAGTTGTTTTCGTACAAATCACCACCGTCCATTGACTGTAACCTCGACCTTGACGTTGCCTCCGTCTCACGAGCGATTGACAGTATACTGGTGGTGGTAGAAATCTGGGTAGATAAGGTGTATCTGCTTAGGTTTTAAACGTAGGTACTTGGTTGGTAATCATGGTCTATGTCATGCTGTGCTTCAGTGGATGGTATATCACCTGGGTCCATGGTAACTTCCCTAATGGTCTCCATCATGGACTGTAACTAAATTTGTTTTATTTAAACAACACAAAAAAATATATATTTACTTTAACTTTTACTAGTACAGTAAATATAAAATATTTACAGAATTTAAATATTCAAGGTTTCGGCACTTAATTATATCAATAATTAATAGGTACAAAATGTTTTGTATGAATTAATCAAGTTTAACACTGTTCTTTAAAGCTAACTTGGTAACAGTCAGCAATTTAACTGGCTCTAAGGAACTGTTTTTCCACAGCCTGGAAACAGCTGTTTCACATCTAGGTCAGGAATGGTACAGTTACTAGTATTCAATGAAATATATTTGTTACCTAAGCCTGGAAACGGCTTTACGCTATACACTGACTTGGTATCGGTCACAATACAAGCCTGGAGATGGCTACAACATTCAACAGAATGGTTGTCTATATATTTAATAAGCGGCAGGGCACGGTTCTATGAAATGTACCAAGAACAAGGTACACCAAGCTCAACGCGCCAACAAAACAACACAAAAAAAATTCTTACCAAAGTCTGGTAACGACTTTACCAAAGGCAAGGTCTGGTAATGACCCTTACAAAGTCTGGAGGCGACTTTCACAACAAAACAAGTCACTGGTCAGTGGTGGTTATACTAGATTTGTACTAAATTTTTCAACAAAGTCTAAACTACTCCTATCTACCGACTTTTTACTCACCAATGCTTGGAAACAGCCTTAAGTTGCTATCTATTACATTAAACCTGGACTGAAATCTAAATATTATATTAGATTAAACATGTACAATATTTTATAAAAAAGAATAATAAGGCTGTAGTCTCCACAATCAAATCAGCACTGCTAAAGAACGGCTCTGACTTTGGTTAAATCAAGTCCTCGACTCCTCGGTATACTGGGGTGGTTTAACAATTGATACACCATCACTGTAGTAAATATCTAGGTCAAGTTCACAAATGTTACACTCACTTATCCAGGCATTAAATAAGGTCATTGGTTATGCTGATGCGTGGTTCTGTATCCTGCTAAGTGAGAAATATTATGTGCTCGCTGTCAACAACTTCTAAATAATCATTTGTTCATGGTAGCGTTTTCAACAAATCTATGGAGTGTAGAGTTCGTATCACTGGATCCGAAATAAAAAAAACGGATCCCACCGCTGGCTACCAAATTCTGTAGTGCCCCCACCCCGGTCACTGTACTTTACTTGGGTTTGGGTAGATAAATGTTGAATGTAAACAGACCCAGGAGCAAGGAGACTACAGTCTGGGGACTGAGTCCACCAATTACAATACTGTAAGGTTATTCATTTTAGGGATAAGCAATATGTTGACTAAACTAGGGTCTGGTCGCGACCCTATAGGCTGGTAGCGCCTAAGACAAGGCTGGTAGCGCCCAAATATAAAAACAATGCAAAACAGTTGCATCAAAACAAGGTCATGAGGCATCGTGCCTCACAATAGTTTCGGTGGTGAACAGTAGCATTACGAACAGTCTCGGTAATGAAAAGTAGCTCGGTAATGTCGAATAGTAGCAAAATGAACAGTATCGGTACAGTACTGTTGAACAGTAGCATATTAAAAAGAACAGTAGCATAATGAACAGTATCGGTAATGTTGAACTGTAGCATAACGATCAGCCTCGGTACCGAACAGTAGCATAACGAGTGGTCTCGGTAATGTGTTTACAAAAAGCTAACCTTGTTGATATAATGAGAAATGGTACTTTAAAGCTAATGTATGTTTTGTTTTCACTGGTTCAAATAAAATCACATAGTGTTTTTAAGTATAAGTTATCATATTAAATAAACTTTGTATTTACGAGAGAAAGTATACATACCGTATGAAGTTTGTCATCCGGCACAATGAAGCTGCGCCTAATGTGTTACTAAACAAAATAGCTTTCCCAAAATGTGAAACCGAAACTGCGTAACAAAATAGATTTCGGACAACTATTAACCGCAACTGCAAGTCTGGCCTTCCCGATAAAAAATATACTAAAACAAACAGCAACTGATATCAGATGTCCAAAATGATATATCAGTATTGTCAAAGTAGATATTTTGTTGATGTGTTCCATTTATTTCATATCAAATTTCAATAACGTGACTAACGCTTTTGATTTTATATGTTAAAAGTGTTGTTTTTTTTTTTCATAGACAAAATATTCCTTAGTGACACAGAACCGTTTTATAGTTTCTTAATACTGCAATTACTAACTAATAAAAGCATTTTCTAAATTTCTTAAGCTTTAATAAAAGATATCTTAGCTAATAACAATATATCTCATCGTGTTTTCAAGATTAGACATATCTTCATACTTTAATTTTTTTTTTTTGCAGTTTTCTTGACATTTATGGAGATTTTTTTTCTATGCTATATTCTGTTTTCAAGACAGTGTTTGAGTTTCCCCTGGATCGTTAAAGTTATTGAAATGCGATACAAGCGTTTTGGGGAAACTTACGGCAATTGTTATGTTTCTATTGATTAAATGAGCAACGCAATTGTCTTACTGTATATGTATTAATACGATAGAACAAACAAACGTGCACAAAAAAAACCTAAAAACATTTAAGGTCAAACATCGGTCCTGATAACACGTTTAACACTTATGATGTCTCACCGACTTTTTTTTCCACACAAATGTAAATGTTACTAAGTAAATTGAGCTGGACAAACAAAATTTCATAACCTTTCAGTCAATGAATCCAAAAGAGATACAAGAACATGAGAAAATGTACTCAGTCAGTGTCTTTACTTCATATATTAACACGCGCGTTTTCAAACATTTCATCACAACAGTTAAGTAGTTATTTTGCCTGTTCTGTTTGATATAAAAAAATGAATTGATCACACAGGTCAAAATAATCAATAAGCAGATTAACTAACTAATATAATTTATAGAACACTTTGGTTGACTGTCACCATTTCTACTACAGGTTAAAAGTCACTTTCGTTTACGCTGTCACCATGCGTCGCTATAGGGTGTTGCACAATTCATTAACCTTCGTTAACAGATTCTTATCCTTTTTGTTTTTTGTTTGTAAATACTCTGTTCTGTGATTCATAAATAATATTCTTGTACAGCAGGTGGACGAGTATTGCAGTTAGCTGCTACTTAATGTTGTTTTGATTTCAAAATGGCGATATTTATTTAATTCTGACATACCAGCGGACACATTTTCAGTGGTATGTGCGTACATTGATTTTTCAAATGATAAAAATTACAAAGGCTACATAAATTTTCTTCACTTGGCGTTCGGCCTGGCATGTTTAGCTATGTGTTTTTAAAGTTATTGAAGGTACACTGCCAATTCGAAATGTCAAAAAACACATAACCATTTTTGAAAATGCGATTCCTTCACGAAACGAATATAGAGCTAACTAAAGGGATATTCTAAGAGTTTGGTTGAAGATTTTACAATCAATGTTGTAATTGCAAATTTATCTATGCAAGTTCTTATGCCTTCCCTTGCAAAAATATTCTGGTACAAGCCATATTTTGTCGTTTTATGTTTATGGCGACATGCGGTCCTCTACTGAAATCATACAACATTGCAGACCAAAATACTTTTTACAAAATCCCTGATATTTTACTTCGGTAACAAAATATATACCTTTGAACCAGGCTTTTGTCAGTGCGTTTAAATGAACACGAAAACATAAAAGGGCTTATTTTTAACTAGCCTTTTTCTGTCATTTGAAAAACAGTAGTAACAACTGAATACGTCGAGAAAGACTAGTGTGATATTGTTGACAAGTCTTATTCTCTGTTGTAAATTCATTTTAGGGCGATTTAAAGCTTTTGCAAAACTGGTGATCATGAATGGACTGGAGTGTGCTGGGGCAGGTACAGGGTATACTATATATTAGAAAATGAAAAAAGACATATCTGTAATAAACGACAACAGTATGAATGGTTTATCAATATATTTTGCTTGTAAAACATAATGTATAAAACTTATATATTTGCACTTCAGTTAAATAATGTTCACAAAAATATATTTCTAGAAACAACAAATAGTAAATATCATTAAGGTTATCAAAACAACAGAATTTTAAACAGCTGAGAATCTGTACAAGAAAAGTGTCAGCAGAAAAAACCTTTGTTTACTAAACATCAATAGGAATGGATCGGTAATGACATGCGGCAGTTTTCGTTCGATTATGTATTCTACTACTCCGGTTGCTAAAGCAGTTCATACAAACAACTAGCCGGAGAATGCCGGAATCGCATTTGAAGAAAACGAAATCGCACGGAAATTGCCGAATGGCATTAGGGGTCCACTACCTTAAAAGGACGACTTGGTCCACATTTCTTTTTAACCAATCATTTGCATTTCTCATAATCTTACGTTACATACTCTCTATTTAGATCAATAAGATTTTTTCCTTGAATTTTACACTTCACTGAATATACGTAAACATTGATAAATGGTAAACAGTGAAATATGAAACTTTAAAGAACATAGTTATGTTTCTATACATAGTACGTTCCGAGTACATACACATATAATAAAAGTCTCCGTACATACACATATAATAAAAGTGAGACTTATGTCCCTTAAGAACAATCGTCCGAGACAAGCTACAAAATTATGTATACAGTCATATTGTAATGCTTAGCATTGCTTATTGCAAATTGTTCAAGTATTGCTAACTGCAGCATAGTCAGGAGCAATATAGGTCAGGTATTGCTTATTGCAACCTCGTCTGGAAATAATCATGGCGAACTCGGAAGTGGCAGTTTTCTGACAATAAATGCCATTTTGTAATACATTATTAACACATTTACTGTTCATAATATAGACAATTTACTTCTTTAAATTATATCAATATTACATATATGAAGATGTTGATAAAGGTAGACGGAATTATATTCATTCTAACATTTTCGATACTTTGTAAGATCAATAAATCGCAAGCATATTGAAAAATAACATTACATAATTTTTTTAGCCAATATTCAAATCAGAAAACGTGTTTGTATCTCAAAACATCCATAGAATCATTTCTGTTTAAACAAATATATAAATTTACTTCTTTCACATTTCAATATTCTGAGTAAAAGCGTCGTTTTTCTCTGATTTGACCGGGGCAATGTTGGCTTTAATCCATGACCCTTTTAAGATTACGACAAAAATCACGACATTCTCTGGGTCTAACACATGGAATTGACATATTTCATTGTTCTATAGTAAATACCCAAATCGTTTATGAAAGAAATGAGCATTTTTATCTCATTGTCAAAGTAATTTTCTGACAATATCGTTATTCCTGCAATCAATTTATGACTGACCTCCATAATTATCGCCGATATTTATATTCACATTGTAAACGTATGTACACTGGACCAATCCTAGATCAGTTTCTCGGAAACAATATCGAACCAAAATAACGTCAATTTTGCAAAACTAATATCTGATCTATATTGAAAACCATATTGGTCTAACATCGGCGAATAATTCTTGCTGGACAAGTTAAAACGACCGAAATGTCTTCAGCTGATATATAGCAAAATTCATTTCCTGGATCGAAGTTTATGGCTGAGCTTTAAATAACTGGTGTTCTACTTTCACCAGTAATCTCTTCTATAAGGATCTCTTAAATAAGGGTCATAATCCCTAGGGTCTCTGCGATCCCTTGGATCTCTGGCATAGCCATACTGGTCCCAATGCTGTTGTTGTACTGCGGGACGTCCTGTCTGATATCCACCGTATCCTGGCGCCTGTGCGTATGGGCTGAAAGCGCAAAGGTTATTCTTTAGTATTATGATGCTTTACATTTTATAGGTAAATAAGAGGAGTACTGTAACAATTCAGTTCAATTTGAACTGGATGAAATCTTGGCCAAGTTCAATATAAACTGAATTAAGTACTGCTTGTATCAATTGGCTATATCCAAGCAAATTTTACCATAGCAGCATGTTTTTTCCAAATTTTCCAACGACTCTTCTTAGAGCATAAATTATGCATTTCAGTCATACCATTTACTAAAATTGTGAGGAAAGGGAAGGGGTCGGATGTTTCAATCTCTCTCTCTCTCTCTCTCTCTCTCCCTCTCTCTCTCTCTCTCTCTCTCTCACTCACTCCATATTGTTGTTAAAAAATTAGGCTAAAAACACATGGCTTCCATTTACTTCAGACTTTTGTATTTTTCTGCGATCCCAAACAGAAATTCGTTAAAAAAAAAGAGTCGCTATCTTATAAGTATAAGCTCTTTGGTGTGTGACGTTGATGGGGCATTCGAATTAACCAAACAAATGGCTGAAATGGCCAACCATATATAAAGTATCTTTGTAAACGCGTTGAAGTAAGAGTCTAATTTTCATTATCATTGATTATCCAGCAAATATTTACAGACTTTTCTTTTCCTCCATCAACCAGGCACAATGCGATCAACGTTTTAAGTCTGTCTATCTATGCTATACATCAGCTGCGTCTAATCTAAGTAAATGAATCAAAACCTTATAATAATTTTGTTAAAAGATTTAATCACTTACCTGTATCCGATGGGTTGCATATTCATATTTTCAAGACTTGCGTGTCGTGATGTACCCCCAAGGTATGTACTATCGTAAGAGTATTCATACGCCTTTGAACGATCTTTTAAAGACGATTTCTTCTTGTCCTTTTTCTTTAATGAGCTATCCGAATGCTTCTTCGCCTCTTTCTGCTGCAAAAGAAATTGAACTTTTATACAAGATAGAATTAGCTGTTTAAAAGAAGTGTCACTTATTCTAATTACTCTTGCTGAAAATGCCACTAATTCGTTTAATCATATTGCAACGCTGTCCAAACGAGTACTCTATATAAATTTATATTCATGGTCTTTAATGTATATGAAAGAATATAAAATTCCGTGCCATAGGATAGAAATATATTGGAACAATTATAGAAGTGACAAATGTATGAAACTATGTGTGGATGGAACTCATTTTGCTATTAATCCATATATAAATCAGCCTTAATTTCAGTTAAATATACCAGTTCTGTTGTCTAAACAGAAGTTATTTTTACCATTTGCAAATCTTCAGTTAAATGTTTTTAAAAAGTTTAACTATTATCCACAGTAATCACATTTAAAGATAACCAAATAGCGTATTATTTTGAACTTTGTACTCAATTTCTCTGAAGAAACAAATATTACTCAAATTCAGAAATGAATTGATTCAGATTTTTAACATAAGAAATACTATCTTTATTATACAACAGTGTATAAGTTAATGGCCTCAAATATATAGTGTTTTTCAGACTACAAATTTCAAATTGTATTAACCATTTTACTATTCATGAAATCTCAAATGTTTTAAAAATAAGTCTAAAAGGAATTCATATAAATACAGATGAGAGATATAAAGAAGTGTATAACGAAAGAGCAATACATGATTACTTTGCAAAAATTACAATAAAGCTGATTATGTAGAAACTAAAAGAATCATTAAAAAATATTCTGTAGTAAAGGTCAAACAAGAGAATTTCCCATCAATAAATGTCGTCCACAGATGGTAGGAGGAAAATTTGTAGACCCTTGTATTTAGTGGAATTTCAAAAACAGTTCGGTTCCTTCCACAACCAATAAAATGCAAAGCGAATGCTGCAATAACGTTGATAGTGCATGCTATTTTATGCAACCAAATAGACAGATAGACAGAAAAGTATACAGTATTGCATTACATTTTTGATTATTTAACATTGTGTTTGCTATGGCAACAAAGAGTTATGCTATTACTTTACAACTGTCCAAAGTTATGTATGCCCTTATTATGTAGGGATCGTTTATTCCGAACGATTGTCTTGTTTCATTAGCGACCAGTCCGCAACACAACTAAGGATTTCTACTAACAGTATGAGATATCTCCATTTCACCGACACCTCTTGAATTATTTGGTGGCTGAAATGGTGAACTTACCTGTCGTTTTTTCCCCTGATAAAACTCGAACTTTTCTGGTAAAGCCGTATTTATAGATGTTACATTTTGGGCGGAAGACCCACTCTGAAAAAGCAGCAACACACACAATACTAAAAAAGCTTACTAGCGCCATCTACTATAGACATAAACAGACATGAAATAGCTAATACATGCATGTCATTATATTCTGAATTATCAAAAGACAAAACGTACATTTTACGAATCCATAACTGTGGAAGGTGAATTAGACATAAAGTCAGTCTGAATTAGTTATTTTGTAGATTCATCTAGATAGAATGTACTTATAAATCAGACACAGAAGTATGTTGAAGAGGTGAGTTAAAAATGAGACATAAATACGTCTAGATGAATTGCACTGAAAATAGAACATACGCATAGATTCATTTGGAGGAAGTGAATTTTGAATTCAAGGTAGATATTTTGGACTGCGTAAACATTGGAACAAGACATAAAAATGTCAAACACACGACTGTAGTCAAGATCTAAATATAAAATATATACTGACGTTAAAACCTACAAGATATAATTCAAGCAATTTCTTTTACACATTGCAAATTCAGATTTTTTCTCTACGAATCTGGAGACAGATAAAGCCGAACAATCCTTTTAACAATGCAATTTCAGATTAATTTGCTCCTGGTTAAGGTTTCCCGCACAAGGCCATAAGGAAATATCATCCGTGAATACGTTTTGAAACAAGTGTTTACACTATTTATATGGACATACCCAAGATTCAACTACAATATCATTATGAGTAAAATCTGTACAGATAACAATTCAGTCTGATAGGTTTCAAAATATGAAACAGTTAAGTTAAAGTGTAAGTGTATGCGTGCACCTGTTAGAGAATAGTTCCCAGTACGTTTACTATATTTCAACAGTTATTATGCAAACTACTGATGTTTTCTATTTGATTTTTGTCATCCTTTATCACACATTGTTAGGTGAAACGTAAGAAATCATGTTACTTGTTTGACGTGTTACATATCAAGTTTCAATACCCAAAATTTATTTAAGTAAAAAAGTAAAAAGTAATTCAGTTTTAAGCGTTACAAATTGTTCGAAAAAAATATAGAAAAATCACCTTACAGTCTGATTTCTGACATTATAAATAGACATAATTCCCACAGTGGGGGAGGAGGTCTTTTAACCATACCCCATCAGCATGTTTCCAATGTTTCGTCATCACCGGACCTTTATGAACGCATACTTTGACAATTTTTGATATGTTCTATATAAATAGAGTGTTATGCCTTTTATGACTTCAAGTTTTTTTTGCTTCCTAGACAACAAGGCACCTTAAAGACAGCTAATCCCCCGCCATGCTATGGATATGTGAAAGGTGAAAACCTTTGATTTTAGCTGTGACCTTGACCTGAACTGACATGGCTGATCATAAAATTCTGCACAACAGTCTTGATGAGGTATCAATTGACCCAAGTTTCATGAAACTACCTTCAAAGGGTTAGAGATACAGATTGAAACCTTTGACCTTTCATTGTTGTGACCTTGACCTTGTTAGGTGACAAGGTGAACTCATGAGTTTTGATGAGGTTAAACAATTTGACCCAAGTTTGATGAAAATCTTCAAGGTTTAGAGATTACAATGTGAAAAATATAGAAGCCAAACTCGACCCTTAGTTGTGACCTTGACCTTGAGCTGGCATGGTGACTCATTTAAATTTCTGCACAATCGTTTTGATGAAGTAATCAATTTACCAAGTTTTATAAAAATTCCTTCAATTGTGGTTTGGAGATACAGAGGGACACGAAATGGAAGGCTCAAACCTTTGATAAGTTGTGACCTTGACCTTGAACGGCATGACTGACTCATGTTCTGCACATCGTCTAGATGAGGTGATCATTTGACCCAAGTTTGATGAAAATTCCTTCAAGGGTTTAGGAGATATAGACGGACACAAATGGAAGGCTCAAAACCTTTGACCTTGAGTTGTGACCTTGACTTGAGCCGACATGGCTGACCATGGGTTCTGCACATCGTCTTGATGAGGTGATCATTTGACCCAAGTTTCATGAAAATCCTTCAAGGAGTTTAGAAGATATAGAGCGGACACAAAATGGAAGGCTCAAAACCTTTGACTCTAAGTTGTGACCTTGACCTTGAGCCGGCATGGCTGACTCATGGGTTCTGCACATCGTCTTGAAGAGGTGATCATTTGACCCAAGTTTTATAAAATTCCTTCAAGGGGTTTATGAGATAGAGAGCGGACACAAAATGGCAGGCTCAAACCTTTGACCTTGAGTTGTGACCTTGACCTTGAACCGACAAGGCTGACTCATGGGTTCTGCACATCGTCTTGATGAGGTGATCATTTGAACCAAGTTTCATGAAAATCCTTCAAGGGGTTTAGGAGATATGGACCGGACACGATTTTGTTACGGACGGAAGGACGGAAAGACGGAAGGACGGAAGGACGCAGACCATTCCTATAATCCCTCCGCCACGGCGGGGGATTAAAAAGCCGTATGAATCCGGGCAATGTAGAACGATACCCATACATTACAGATATGTCAAATAATGTGCATAACGGTCACTCCTATGCCTAAAAGGCCACATCCGGCTGATCTATTGCATTAATGTGTTTACAGCCAAAGTTCTAAGGAATTGCACTTTGTCATTTTCTTTGAAAATTTAGTTGTCACGTTTTCCTACTTATTGACATCTTTATCGAGTTGTTAGAATGATTTTATCACACACTGCAAACACTTCACACGGACAAACAAACATACCAAATGTCTATAAGGCCTATATACTCTGTTCATCCGAATATGCCTTTCATATATTCTAGCCTGTTAAAACAGCAATATATCTCTACAACAAGCACACGGTATAAGCAGGCAAGAAATAAACAGATGCGTTTACAATTGCAGAGTAATCATAAAATTATGACTCCCTTAAGTTGACTATTTTAAACAAACATATAAAACAAAGAGAGGAAAGAAAAGCAAACACATACTCATGAAAGTTTTTCTAAAGTCATTTCCATGTAACATAATTGTAATAACGATATTAAACTGATGTTAGACGGTGCTCAAGACCAAAAGGTTATATTCTAAACCAACTTACTTTTCATAACCTTGAGATGGAGACTTTATACAGAAACATTTGTATCAAAGAGAACACGTCAGAAAAAAACTTTTTTCCAATAAAATATTCATATCAATGCAGCCGGAGTCTCTTAGTTAATTGATTAAATTTGAAAAATTTAAATATTAAGAAATATCTACATTGTATTTGCCAAGTCTATTTGTATATAAACAGAGACAGAAATAGAAAAGGAGATCGAATACGATATGCATACGTTACATACTATATATAGCTACATATAGCATTTTAAAGACAGTATTGTATGGTTTACATTAGAATCGTTGGAAGATAAATAATCCGTGTTTTAAACTTGTGAAGTAATATAAATATTACGGTAGTTCTGCACGTCTGATAAACCGAAAGTAATGGCGTAAATTTTTCTGGATAACGTATAATAAATCTGGATTTGGCGTAAGGAAATGCCGCGATTTTTATTTTATGCATTAATGGCACCCGTGAGTACATTTATTTAAAATGGCAACGTTATTATCGTTCTAAAGTTACACGATGTTATGAAACAGTTGACACGTTAAATAATTTCAAATAATTTTGTCTTAAAATTAGCTTGAAATGTACGGATCTCTTCAGGCATTGGTAAATATCTCAAAAACGGACCTTTACATTATATATCGCCATATCATATGTCGTATGTTAATTAACGACTTTGGGAAGTTTCATTAAATCCACATTGTAGATCAATTTCTATTCGCTAAAACGTTATCAATATTGTGATTTCCCCATAGACTCCCATTTCGAAAACTTGTGTGAAGTCCAAATACTTCAAATATCAAACTTTTTATTTGCCAAATTTTAGAAGTATATTCTAAAGTTTTGAAAAATGAGCATGCAGAAGTGCCTTAACTAAATGAAATATCGCCTATGTTTTATTCAGCTTTACAGTTACATGCATCTAGAAAAGTGGTAAAGCAGTTCTGTATTTCAGAGTTATATTATTTTTACCTCGTAGTCATCGTCAGTTCTGCTTGATCGGTCTGACCTAGGCTGCTGTCCTCTTCTCTCCTGTGAACCAGCTCGACGTTTATCAACTGGTGCAGTATAACCCTCATTAGTGTACCCTATTCTTATAACACCCCTCTCTTGATATCTGTCTCTTTCTCGTCGCTCCCGTTCCCGTTTTTCACGTTCTAATTTTTCACGTTCTTCATTTTCTCTTTCCATACGTTCGCGTTCTATTCTTTCTTTTTCCATCCTGTCATGTTTTTCTTTTTCTATCTTTTTCTGTCTTTCTCGTTCTCTCTCACGTTCTCTTTCACGTTCCTTCTCCCTCTTTTTCTCCTTTTCCCTCTCTCTACTTCTATCAGTTCCTACACCGGTACCCTGTAATAACTTTTCATATCCGGGTGGCTTCTCGATTCCCGTTGAAGTTTGAGAACCAGTCTGATTTGGGTCTACATAATCGTAACGGTGGCTAGATGCCATTGACGATCGTATAACTGGTGTTTCCTACAACAAACAAGTACAACGAAATGAATTCGTATCAATTCGAATCTGTATTAACTGTCATCTTGTGAATACACAATGAACAATAAAATTGATAAATTGACCACTGACTACCGTAACATACCTGCTATTCTACGTTGATAAATAAACATAATTAAATAATTCTGAAACTTTTTCCAGATTTTCAAGCTTAACATAACTAGAGTTATAAGAGGCAGCTATTGAACAAAATACTGTATTTGTAATTCGAATTATATTAAACAAAAAAATTAAAACACAAGCAAAAATACACGAACTATTTCCTTTACATGATGATTTTACTTATAAAAATTTCAGTTCAACTTTTTGTTGTCTGTTTCGGAAAGAAAACAAACATTGATCTTCATTCTGATGTAAAGAAAAGGAAAACAGTCTGGTATACTTTATTTCTGCTTTATACCTGCCACTTGATTTATTTTGTTGATGTTAAAGTCATAGTTTTGAAAGAAAAAAAGTACATTTTTTCTGTGCAGCAAATTGGGAAACATATACATTTACTCTTCAAGGTTTATCTTAGAGTTAATGCGAATAATCGGGTTTTAAAGGCGCTTACAGAACGGCATGAAATAGACTTAACTAGAAAGTCAATGTATGAAACTACTTCTGAAGGCCTTTGAATAAAATTTATGCTTCAAATATGAAAGAATCTTTGAGTAAGGCGAGTATTTGAGGGTAAAACCACAATAGAAAATTTCGATAGTGATATATAGACTATATGGTGTTTGAAAAAATGATTACATCATGTGATGAAACGTGAAATGCTAAATGTTTTTTTTATTATCTAAAACATGTGTGATTCAAATCCCCACCACACCTGTACACTCCACATAAAGCAAGTTAAAATCCTCATACCCTGGACAGAAACAAACTAGAGCTATTTATTGAACTCCTGACGGTTTGCAATTTCATAATCAATTTCATTTTGAGCTACAATAAAAATTAAAAACTTGCTCAACCTTTGTAAGAATAGTTGATGCACTCCTCATATTCATTGATGTAATCAGTACTTTTTCTAATTTTATTTTCTTGGTCATGATCGATACAGATTCCATAAAACGGAAAATAACTCCTTTCTAATTACACAGGATGAAGTGATGATGACGTCCGGTTCTTACTTGCTGTTAAAGTATTAGGTTTATAAAATATTATAAACGCTACAACAACAAACATATGTGAAAGGGTCAAAGGAGAATCACTGGAGTATACATGATACAAGTGACCACTTCATACAGTAAGATAGGTGGTACTGTCAATATATCTTGCTGATCTATATTTTAATCTGTTTTAAAATTAAAAGAGAAAACACTGGAGTGGAGTATACATGATACTAGCGACCACTTCATACAGGAAGATAAGTGGGTACTTGCTGTTCTATATTTAAATCTGTTGCAAAATTAATGTAACAGAAGTTAAAACAAATAACATCAGTACCAGATCCCATCTAAAAATGCACTCAAACTATGTAATGCATTACCGAAAATCGAACAGTTCTCGGGATTGGATAGAAGCTAATCTCGTCCTAAAATTTCAACATATTCATGGGAAAAGTAGTGAAATAAATTATTTAAAATGAAAGTTTTTGTGAAATTACTAAAAGGTACACTATTAGAAGGAAGGAAAATTATCCTATATAATATTCAATTTTTTACTGTCGGCGCTTTATTTAAACAGAATTCACCACAAGGAAAGAATGGTAAGATAATTAAAGTCAACGAAAAACTTGGTAAGCACCGCTTTTAACTTTATATAAATTTAATACATATCAAAATCTTTCTTACATTGATCTTGTCGTCCTCGGTACGATTGTCTGTTTGTAGAATCGAGGAGATACCAGCCGTACCTCCCATAACTTCTGATTCCCTTATGATATTTGATATCTTTACATCATCTAAATCAACTGCCTTACTACTTTTGTCAACTTCTACTTTATTGTTGGCTTCTAAGTTATCATTCAAATTAGCAGTTTTCTTATTTTTGCCAACAAGTTCTTTCATCTGGCGGTCGGCTTCCAGGAAAGGATTAGAAGCTAGAAGAGAAATAATGAAACAGTATTTTTTCAGTTCCATGGTATACGAATACAGATCAGAAAAAAAAACGGCAAAAAAATAAACAATTAAATATACAACGTTTGACTGCTTGATTTGTTTTATCATTATATTGACAAAGTATGGAATACGAATATTATGAACACTTCATAAGACTTTAAATCAAGGTTATATTAAATTACACCTTTTGATATCTTGAAAACTTATTATAGTATTCAAACTTTCCACTTACATCCGCCGTTAACGTCGTTGTTTTGTAGCAATTTATTGTCATTCGATACAAACGCCTGAAATCATAAATGTCGGTTAGGTTATCAAGAAAAATGCTACTACATCAATCCCTGAGACACATTTCTGAGATACACTATGTTCTAGTTATATTATCATCATATACCACAACTCTGTTACTTGTTTTTACAAAACAATCCAATGTTTGAAACAACACAATCCATACAGCTCAATATACAGCTTCCGTAAACATATCAAGAGGTATAGTTTGTCTTGAAATATTCTGTCCTCAAAGTCTTAGAAACCACACTATTACTTACATCTAACAAATATTTTTTTCAAGAAACTTTTTATTGTAGAAGACAACAGACGCAGTGTCAAGTAATAACCGACGTTTTTCCATAAAATATACTTTAGCCACTAAGGACATTTGACAATTAGCCCAAGTTAGGCGAAATAATCATACGTGTATCTAAGCTTTTTTTGACACAATTCCATCCGTTTTCTTGTCGTCTTTAATACACCAAGATTTCTTAATTATTATCAAGAACAACACATTATTTAAGACATTACCGACTGCGGCATATATGCATGATTCTCTTATGCTATTAAATTTTTATACGACAAAATATGTTTATTCTAAATAACACTTGCTAACGGTGACCTATCGATCTACTTGTAGTGACCAAACATTTTACCCACTATCTTACATACAAGACAAATTAAAATAGAGAAGCGTGTTTTAATTAATTTTAATGGCGTAAAAAACCTCCCCGTACATTTAGTCACAGCTGCTGTATTTCAATATTTTCAGATCGTTCAGCACGACTTTTATGTTGTGTTATTGGTATTGTTTAGTTTTTCAGCTGGAACATTTTGGCTTGTGTGGTGCCAATACTCAACTTTCATAGCTTTGAGTACCGCATAATCACCCCTTGTATGTGGTGCCTGCTTTTTCATTTTGACTTTTGACAGTTCCTGTGATACGCAGACTCCGTAACCTCAGATCCCCTTCCTAAGTTCCAGTTTGTTTAGTTCTGCCCATTGTTTTCTCGTTTAGGGAAAGCCCATTTTTTATTAACTGGGTACTATATACCGCTTTTCATGGAATTAAAGAGTAGTGTATCATTGAAGGTTCTACGTGTACGGCCATATGAAAACATCTGCAGGTGGGTGTCTCTGAATTGTTTTCAGTACTTGTTATATGTGTAAATGTTGAGTTCTGCTCAACCTGGAGATAGAGGGGGTGGACGGTAGCGTGCATCTCCACAACCGTCCATGAACAAGCTCAATCAAACTGAACCTGCAACATTTTCATTTTGTCGTGTTAAGCGACCTGTGGAGTTTCCACTTTTTCTATCTGATTAATTTTAACACTTTTAACATTTAAGAACATTGTCTTGGCCTAATATATGGCATTGTTAATTTGTAACTAGATACTTGTATTTCTCAGTTTTCTATGCAAATCATTTATAATTATCATTCTGCCATGGGTCTTTAAATTCTAAAATGATATTTATATAGTTCTTCACGATACTTACAGTAGAGCCAGTTGTAGAGTGCTGATTTTTCAAACTATTTTCTATAGATTGTAAACTCTTCTTTCTATCACTGCGTTGCTTCAATGCTTGTCTTAGCTGCAAATCAATGAATTAGAAAGAACTATTTTTGCTAACCTGCATCGGCTGTAGGCACATAATTTTGTTTTACCTTCCACCAGATTCTAGCCCTTTCATTGGTTGAGTAGTGTCACGTGGTTGCCCTCTATATTTCTATAGAGGGTCAGTTGGTGACCCTACATGAGAATTGTAATTCAAAATGGCGGAAATTTGCATTTTAATATGCAAAATATTTCTTCTTTAATTTATAATGATTTAACGTTTCAGTTTTTAGGTTGACTACTCAATGAATAAGGGAGATATCCTACTTGCCCGGGAGAAGTAATTAAGTGGTCGGTGTATAAAATGCAAATTGCAGTCGCACCAATGTTTTGAATATATAACAATGACAAAGGCTTGTCATAGAATGTAAAATGGCTTGTCGCTACCAAAGTGCGTACTTTATGATAATATTAAACTAGTGAAAATGTACGATTACCATAGGCATCTAAATATCTAATCTAGTGCCGTAAATGAAAAATGAGAACGACCAGAACAAGATAATCAAGCAGTTTTAGATATGTAATGGATATTTACTTCATAAAATACATATGCATATGTATATGAAAGTTGCACATACCTGCTTGTTGAAGATACAATGGAAAAGGAATATGAGAAATCCCTGAAAAACATAAGGCACATGTTATATACACTGACCACATAATGTAAATATATATCACATATTCTGGCACAAAATGTAACTGAATCTAATTCATACCATTATATCAACTGCAATGATAATAGGAAAAACTACAATGACTAGAGCTGCTTTTGAGAAAAGCGCATGTCTCCATCAACTGCCTAATCATCTGAATAGAAGTATAAGATCGGATGAGAAATGTTCGAGCGTAAACCCTACTCCCTATATATTCTTAATTCCCAATCAGACTTTCAGTGCTTTGATTATCAAAAACAACACAATCAGACTTTCAGTGCTTTGATACAACACAATACGACTTTCAGTGCTTTGATTATCAAAAACAATGTTTCAAGGGCAATGCTTCCAAAGTGCCTAGGCCGATTTGGCTAGTTATCGAAAATGGCGGAGGACTTATTAGCAAACACATTTTGTTCAAGTTTGGTGAAGATCGGATGAGAAATGTTCGACTTAGAGTGCAAACAAGATTTGTGACAGACGGACGGACGGGCAGACAGACAGGCAGGAGTAAATCAATACCTCTCCCACCACACAGTGGTGTGGGAGATATAATAATGGGGAAAACTATTGAATTATGGTTGTAGAAGTAGATTAATTCTCATCAAGAACTAAAGACATCAATAGTGATCCTCAGCCCCTGATGCAAACGTTGTTTATGCAGGTCAATATTTGATTAGTTTATAAATGTTCTATATAGTATGCATATCGGTGAACTGAAATCATAAAAGTTGATCTTAATTGTGCGGCATGATTGTCTAAACAAAACTGAACATGTTTGCTTTGATTGTAGAATCTGTAAGAAGATCCTTCCAACAAAACGAAAATATTTTATAGTATGCAAACTATTACATAATGCAAACATATACCATACCTGTAAAGTATTACATACTGCAAGCATATACCATACATGTAAACTATTACATGCTGCAAACATATACCATACCTGTAAACTATTACATAATACAAACATGTAACATACCTGTAAACTATTACATATTGCAAATATATACCATACCTGTAAACTATTACATATTGCAAATATATACTGGAAGGCAACTAAGTCTTCGTTGACAGAGAAGACACCAAACACCCACGTGAGGCCAAGTATTGGCAGGAGAACACATAAACTACGAACACCAGTTCTGAAACGAATGATGAAGACAATATGTCAAGTCTTTAATTTTGAAAAGCCATTTATGGTCCGTGAACAATGCATATAAATGCATAGGATAGAAAAAGTAAGGCGTGGAATATAATTATTACATCAAACAATGTAGCAGTAGTGGGAGAGAGAAAGTCCTACATGAGCTGACATGTGTAAACACGGATGTAGAAAAATAGTGTTGCATTTTTTCTTTCAATGTTTCTTAAGTATTCAAACATTCCATGAGAAGCTAAAATAAGGTAAAATAACAGTTGATAATTTCCAAAGATTAATATACATGCAAATATATTAATAATGAACTGTGAAATTATGACTGATTGATCTAATTTCATTTCCTTTCAAGGTCAAATTTGTTTCAATCATTTTGACAAAAACAGAAGTAAGCTCCAGTCACACTGCCTGGTATCAAGGTGAAACACATAATTTCTGATTTTCTCATCCCTATGCCTTTTTTTGAAATACGTTTTTAAAAAGTTGTAATACCTAGCCTTTTACACATGACAGAGTGACTTGAGCTTTATCGACTTTTCTACAGTACCTGTTTTACAATGTTTATCAGAAAAAAGTTATAAGTATGTATATGTAATCTTTATTCACATGTTCAATGTTTTAACAGTTGGAGGAGGTGAGTGATAGCGCACATGATTATTAAATGAACATTAAATAAGATAAAACTATCAACTTACGTGGCTTTTTCTTTATCAGATTTAGTCATCATCACTGACGACTTGAACATCTGTCTTAAAACTATCACAACTATAACAAAATTTATCTGAAATGCGACAAAAGAAAAATCAAACGTGTGATTTATCAATAACGAATTACATTCATGTAATTACCAGAAGGGCACAAGAAATATTATTTGTTTTAGTGACGCCTAGAGAATTAAAAAAAACGTTTTTTATTGTTTGAGTGAATTATTGAAATGTAAAAGTAGACTTTATCTGATATTTTGAAGCAAAAATTCAAGTATATTTTTTTAATGGTACCGATCTAAAAAAAAAAAGAGAGATAAGTTTTGTTAAAACCATATCAAGCATGAAAAAAAACTTTGTCTGTTTTACATGTAGCACTCTTATATATTTCAACTTTTCTTACATTTTCAGAAATGTTCCCTTTGCTGAAAGAAATTTCGATCTTAAATGAAATTAATACTTCGAATTAATAATATCTGCAAATGATGGGTGTTTAAACATAAGAACAGACTGATTCAAAATAAAATATATAATCATATGTAAAGTTTACCAAAATTATTAAAGCAGCGGGACCAGCGAAAGCCCAGAGAAGTCCATCCTCTATAGACAGCCAGCAACTGAAAAGATTAATGTATAAAACATATTCACAAAATTGCATCGACAAGGTATCAGCACCCAATAATAACAAAGCATATAAGTAAATTTTTCATACAACAAAACAAACAAGTTAGCCCACCCAGTTATCACTAGACCATCTAATCAAAGTAGCCTGCAATGACACTGCCATCGTCAAAGAATTTCAACATCAATTATTATAACCAAATCGACGCTAGACATTAGCTTAACCCTTACCCTGCTAAATTTCTAAAATAGACTGGTCCATCATTCAATTTGGGCAATACCTTTTATTATTTGAAGGGGTGTTCACTGCAAATTTACTCACTGAATAGTGAACAGTGCAGACCATGATCATGGTCTGCACTGGTCGCAAAGGCAGAATCACTTGCAGCCAGCAGGCTAAAGGCTAAAGATGTTTTTATGTTTTATGGTTTTATAATAATTACACACGTTGCCTATATGACCTTGAAATGTGAATAAGAATGAATAGTAATCATTTAAAGTGCTTTATTATATATTGTGTGACAAGTTAAGTAATTGTATATCGTACAAGCTTTCATTGCCATATCCATCCAGCTGTGTAGCACCCATAGATATCCCAACAATCACTAAGGGAATACCTGCAACAAGAAATTTGTTATATAAAAAGCTAACCTTGGCTTTCTTCAAAGTCTTTTGCATTTTAATAAAAAATACGAGTACAATATATTACAATCGATTATGGGAGTTGTCAGCGTCGGGCAGAATAAAACATCAAACCAGACTGTACCAGACAGGACAAGCATACTAACAGAATAAATAATTTAGCAGTCACTGATCACTGTATTGGGACTGCTCTTTTTACTAGTATGTTATACACCCATGTTTGAAATTACAGACACATTAATAGTATTAGATTTTCACGGTCGGACACATCCTTGAATAATATGACTGGAAAAATAACCGTTTCATACTTTTGTCAAATATATGTCTTCAGTAAATACTAGAAAAAAATGTTTTAGATATCGCATAGATGTATACAAATTTATTAATTTTCTTGCATTTTAACCTAGATTTTCCTTTGACATATTATACAAATGTTAATATGTGTGGTACCAATCAATCATGATTAAAATACTTACATGCATCATTCTATTTTTAGACAGATATAAATAAATACAGTTAATTCAGTAAAACATAACTGATAGGCATGTTCCCTTACCCCAGGCAAGTGGTAGCAACCACTTAATTCTTGACCTTGTTACAAAAACATAAACGACGGAGATCGCAATTTCTATACCATATGCCAACATTAGGAAGAACACCACTAAGTAGAAATAGTGGAGTAATGCTGAAATCGCCGTGCAAACGTCCTAAAATATAAACGATATAAATATGTATAGCATTAGGTATTACAAACAAAATTGAAGAAAAAGACCAAAGCGTGACTGAAACTGAAGAAAAAAAGAATGGTAAATATAGCTTGTTTAATGTTGGTATTGCTGTTTTTGTTTCCTAATGGATCCCTATCCCCAGAAGCTAGGCCAAGGACAGGAGTAGCTGTATTCGTTTTGGACGAATTGAGGTTTTATTAATAATTAAAGTCAAATTCTAGGTACTGGTAAAGGTAACAAGTTACTAATAACACCTTAATAAAAATCGTGTACTACTCGAACCTCGATTATTTACAATTCGTGACGTCACTGAACTGTTACATCATTTTCTGACGGGAAGGTGTCCCTATCAAGCATGGGCACTGTTGTTTATTTTAACCAGCAGAAGGTACAGCATGTACTAACGCTACGTTCGACTGCTGTATTATAATGCATATATAAAAGATGACGTTGGAATCTTAATCAAGTAAGACCAGGATGTATGTGTTCATATTATGGTGAAATTACCTTGTTTTCGACTCTGTCAACACCAGCAATAAACACCACGTACGATATGATGAGAGCAACACAGAGATTTATCAGCAACACAGCACGATCACTCTTCACAAACCTTAAAGATAAATCATACGATATTATGTTGTTATTTTTCATAAACTCCATGAAGTCTCATAGAAAATTAAAATCTGTGTTTCGTTTATTGTAATTAGACTAAATACGAAGCTTGTATATTTTATTTTTTAAAGTTCACACGGTTGAAAAAGAAGTACTGGTAACCACACCGAAATGAATGCTTCTAAAAAGAAGGTATAATGAACGAATCTTACCGCCACACAATCGCATGGAAAATTATCGTCAAAAGCAGACATAGTATTGATATCCCACAACCCACCGCCGATATAATGCTGAGAGCCATTACATCTGCTTCCGGCTGAAATTTAAAACACGTGCGTATATCAATAAGGAGATTAGACTACGTAATTCTGCACTCTGCTCAAAAAGGAGACATTTGGAACTAGTAAATACATCTGCACACTGTATATTTCTTTAAAATAAAGCGTTATGGAATATTACCTGGATCCTCCATGACCTCTTTAACCCCAAACTTACTGAAACATCCATCTGAGTGCAGAACTAAAATACAGATATAGTTCCTGGTAGTTGTTATCATGTTTGAATATATCTTTTATGTAACATGCGGACCTTGATTGCACTAAATAACTCACACGACTTTTACAGCTCCAACAGGTATTTCATTTTATACAATGACGACGCACACTGGCGGCCATGCTTTTGACGAATTGCAATCAAAAGATAAATTCTATGAAAATCGGGTCGTCAATTTCTAACAAGAAGATTTTTAATGTTTCAACTACAGTCGTGATTTCCAACAAATTGAAATCATTCTTGGTAAAGGGTAACTGTGCGAATTAATTTCAAAATCTAGCAGCTTCTGACAATAAGCATTTTTAAGTTGCCATAGTAACCAGAGGTCTGCAATGAATATTTTTGGATTTCGTTTTAAAGGAACATACATGTAAAGTCTGAAAAAAATTGGGTGATATGTAGAGCTCACCTTGACGACTTTGTTCAGGTGAACTTAATTTTTTATAACGTTAGAAGACCCCTCGTTAGTTTTCAACTAAATATTTTCCAGAGAAAATGACAGATTCCTTTTGTCTCTGGCATTTTATAGTTGCGTTGCAACACTGTTCATTTGAAGAAAAGTGTATATTTCACAATTGCGTGTATTTACTTCTTACAATAACAGCTGCACATTGTCCGCACATAATGCAACAATTTATGCATTTGTCAAGCGTGTAATAAACCTTCCAAGTTGAACAGACAGCTGGACATTATCCACTGAGAATGCAACAATTTACAACTTTGTAAAGCTGATCAATGCAATAAATAATAGTAACAGCTGCAAATATCCACACAAAATGCAACTATT
The DNA here is from genome assembly GCF_021730395.1 of Mercenaria mercenaria. Lineage (NCBI taxonomy): Eukaryota > Metazoa > Mollusca > Bivalvia > Venerida > Veneridae > Mercenaria > Mercenaria mercenaria. Next base: position 88,860,621 of record NC_069364.1, on the reverse strand, counting down.
AACGAATATAATTAATTATCATGCAATCTTTGATTATTTAAATGCACACCTAGTTTTATCAACGAATCTATAAACAGACTCAATCAAACCGAGTCTGCTACTATTTTGCTTGGTTGCATTCTGTACTTCCAAAGGATCTTCTTAAAATTTGTATCTTCCTCGACCCTCATTGTAAAATATGCTTTTATATGTACTTTGTTAAATATATACTCATTTGTGCTGGCATGCGGTTCTAAAATGCATACAAAATGGGTAAAACAATTCTACCGAATAAATCAAAATATCTCGTTATATCGATCGATCTGTGTTTGAAACTTTTTTTCCGGGAGACTGATTAAGATATTTGTTGTAACTCAAAACAAAAAAAGCAAACAACATGTGTTTAAAATATTAAACATCTATATACCTTACTTACCGCCTCTTTCTAATTAATTCACATATCCAACATGTACACAGGAGTATAAATCTTTCAAGAAATTGAACTGAACTTAAAGAACTGAAGAAACTGTTGTAAACAAGCAGTAAATTAATTGGCTGCTGAGTACAAGTTATGTCAATGATTGATAACCCTACCTTAAAAATAGTCGATGGAGCATGAATTATGTTGATGAAATCACATTGTTTTATCATAAGTTTTAAACAAATTACAATTAGCAGTGATTTATCAGTTTCTCTCTGTATGTTGGTTAAAGTTCTTTGCGTGCTATTACTTAGTTTATTGGAAAAAGAACATGGTTTAAACATCAAAAGATTTTGAGACGAACATTTTATTTCAGGTTTTGACCTATGATGTAGATGATATATCAATGTAAGTTTCAACAACAATGGAGCGTCAAAGATTAAGAAATAGTGCAATGTCCATATTCTGCTTGCCTTTTGCTGATCTATAAAAAACAATGCAGTGCACGGAATAATCTATATATTTCATTCATATTAAAATTTCAGACTATGTAAGCAGCTCCACAAATTATTCTATATCTGATGATTCTCAAGAAAATCCTTAGATACAAAAGTTCATAGTAAACAAGAAAAAAAAACAAAAAATACATAGTTATATTTTTTTAGATCTAAAGCGTTGATGAATACACGTCCTGGGGCCAATTAGCCGAGACATTATGAAACAGAGGATATTTACTTTTATAACATGTTGTACACATAGCTTACCGTCTTGCCCGGGCTCATCAATACGGCGAAGTTAGTGAAGTGATTACATTGGCAAACAGTAAACTCATCACTTGTTGAAACTAGTGCACATCCATCAGTCACAAACGCTCTAAATGTGAAATAATATTGAAAATTTGTGAATAAAACAAATGGTTATATACAATAAAAAAAACAAATAATATATAATAAAAACCTATGGTAATGCTTAAAATCTTGCAGCTTTCTTTTACTGGTTGAGGTCGTATTTACGCTATCTTTCTTATAACTTTCTTATCTATGTCAAGATACCCTTTTGGTCTTGCTCAGGTTTCTGGATATAAATTAATATGCTGTTAATGTAAAAATACGTTTAATATTCAGCATTTACCTCGAAAATACTTCAAAGTCACGTGTCCAAAAAAATACAATGAACTTACCCCTCATCGAAGTCCCAGTAACAACAAATTGGATTCGAGTAATTACTCTGAAAAATGAAATCAAGTAAACTCTTGTGATAATAGTAATACAAGGGTCATTAATGGTGATTTGTAGCAAAAAAGACGATAAACCACCAGAACATCTTGTGCATTTTCATATGAACATGCTCACTGAATTATTATAATGAAAAAGTTGAATTTCATTTCTCTTAACTTGACGCAATAATTAACGTCATAGTGTTCTCTCTCAGGTCCACGCATCAACCGTTGTTTTTCTCGTTGTTTAACTAAATGACAAATCGGATCACGTTATATAATATCAGGTTATTTAACATTGTTCTGTACAATATGGAGATATATTTGGACGAGTACCTAGCTGAGGCAATCATACTGGACGAGCCGCTAGGCGAGTCTAATATGGTTTTCCCTGCTGGGTACTCGTCCAAATATATCTCGTATTGTACAGTTCAGTGTTAAATAACCTTTTTATTCTACATCTATTTTATTTAAGTTTGAATTAAAAATGGTATTTCTGCCTTCCTCATTTCAAGACGCATAATCTTACTCTGTATATAGAGCGCCTACTTCACCCGATTTACATTCGGAATATTTTCATGCGTTTCGGGCTTTATCGTATGTTTAACATGGGACTTTTTGAACCGTCCAAATACAGAAAAAGTACAGGTTTTATGTACGCACGTGCGTCCAATAAGGTGATATATTGTACGGTCACGTGTTGCAAATGAACGTTCACGATTGGATAGATAAAACAGATATAGAATAATGGTATATATTTCAACGGCTAGAAGCAACATTTTATCATGCCTGCCATTTAAACATTATTATGTTTATTCGTTTATTTAAGTCTCATCATTAAGTACAATATCAATCAAGATTTGAATTACAAAAACTGTTTACAATGTAAAATAACAAGTCTTACATCACATCTTGACAAAAATGTACTAAAACTAGAGCTATCACTAAAGGTGATGAATGTACCCCCGCATGCACTGGCACAGTACATTTCAATTTGACGCACACAAGATTGCATAATTATATGGACTGTATGTATATAGACTGTATGTATACAGTATAGTAACAAAAAAAAGTCCCATAACTATGCAGAATATTTATCTAAAAGAATGTAACATGCACCAAGGTGATGAATGTACCCCCCGCATGCACTGACACAGTACATTGCAATTTGACGCACACAAGATTGCATAATTATGTGGACTGTATGTATATAGACTGTATGTATACAGTATAGTAACAAAAAACAAAGTCCCATAACTATGCAGAATATTTATCTAAAGAATGTAACATGCCATGCACAACTATGTTGGTACTGATCACTTGTGTGAGTTTCATTAAATTGTGTCAGGTGAGAGAGATGGTGCGCACAGATTGTGTCTATGTATATAGTATAGTAACAAAAAATCAAAGTCCATAACTCTGCAGATTTTTTCTAAAATAACCTAACATGCCCCATGCACAACTACTGTTGGTACTGATCTCTTGTGTGAAGTTTCGTTAAATTGTGTCAAGGGGATGAGGTGAGATGGTGCGCACAAGATTGTGTCTATGTATATAGTATAGTAACAAAAAAGCAAAGTCCCATAACTCTGCAAATTTTTTTTCTAAAAGAACCTAACATGCCCCATGCACAACTACTGTTGGTATGATCACTTGTGTGAAGTTTCATTAAATTGTGTCAAGGGGTGAGAGAGATGGTGCGCACAAGATTGTGTCTATGTATAGTATAGTAACAAAAAAACAAAGTCCCATAACTCTGCAAATTTGTTTTTCTAAAAGAACCTAACATGCCTCATGCACAACCACTGTTGTTACTGATCACTTGTGTGAAGTTTCATTAAATTCTGTCAAGGGGATAAGGAGAGATGGTGCGCACAAGATTGCGTCTACGGACAGACGGACAGACAGACAACCTGAAACCAGTATACCCACCCCCCCCTTACAACTTTGTTGTCGGGAGGTACAATTAAAAGTTTAAAGACATTATTCAGGAATAATAATAATTTTCAGAATGTAGCTATGCCTGAAATTTACCTAAAACTAAAACCTGTAAATGGTTATTTCTTTTTAAAATATACACATTATTAAGAAATGATTTCATCTACAGTGAAAGATTAATAATGGTCTCTATACATTGCTACTGGTTTCTACAATTAGATATCAAGGGGATCGTGCATACAGAATACATCTATGGCATTGAAAGCCAGGAAGATGGTTGTTTTTCTTTGGAATGACATGTATGAAGACACCTATACCTCATACAATTTTTTTTTTAATTTTTGACTGTAAAGTTACCCCAGTCATGTTATATGGTTCAGAGTTGTGGGGAATACAAATGATGTTTAGTATTGAAAGAGTTCAGGTTTATGCTTGTAAACGTTTTCTAAATGCCCGCTGCGATCATGTAATGACGCCGTTATGGGCGACTGTGGTAGATACCCTATGTATATATTAGCTTATAAAAGATGTATAAATTATTGGATTCAGATTTTAAGCATGTCAAAAGCAAGGTATGTGAAAAAGTGCTATAAAGTGTTGATGCATTTAGATTCACTTGGCTTTACAAATTGGGTTACGTATGTTAAGCTGAATTTGTACAGAAATGGTTTTGGATATGTATGGGAGAGTCAAAATGTAAAAAAATCCCAAGCTTTTTTTACATGCATGGTCAACGGCTAAAATATCAGTATATACAAATGTGGCATACAAAATGTGCAGAAAAAAAGCAAAATTAAATCTATATTGTAAATACAACTTAAATTTTGGGCCTGAACCATGCTGACTCTAATAGATATCGTCATATTCAGATCTAGTTTAACTGCATTAAGATCATCCTCTAGGCTGTATATTTTGTGTGGCTGAAGCTTAGAGGATGAGTACCACTTTGTATAGATATGTACTACAACCTTAATATTAGACAAAAATATATTCAAGCAAAATACTATGAGGAACCAAATATACACAAGTTTGATATTTTGGTGTCTAGCAGAAATAAAACTGTTGTGAGAAACATGACATGTATATTATGCAACGAAGCAGAGAAAATCTTATTGTGGCAGTAACCTTTGATATTTGTGACCTTTATTTATGTGATTTTGTGTTCAAAAATCTTACATCATGTCTTGTGGACATTATATGTCAGCTAGATGACACATCTGTAATAGTGTATATTATATTTTATGTATGTTGCATATTATGTATTGGCCAGTGGCCTTTGTACTTTTCTGAAATAAATGTAAATAAATGTTAGATACATACAGGACCTCAGCTGGCTTACGGAAGGTCGGTGGTTCTACCCAGGTGCCCGCTCGTGATGAAATAATGCACGGAGGGACACCTGGGGTCTTCCTCCACCATCAAAAGCTGGAAAGTCGCCATATGACCTATCATTGTGTCGGTGCGACGTTAAACCAAACAAAAAAAACATACAGGGCCTAGACTAGATAACTGAAAACTGTCTTATTTAGATATATATTAACTTACATCGAAATGCTGAAATGTTATTTCAGCGGGAGGATCAACTATTGCGATACTTTCTTTCAGTTGGAAAACAACAATGTCGGAATTGATGTCATATGTAGATGATATATCCATTACCGCCCTGAAAGAAAAAATGTTCTGTCGTTTATCTACCGATGTATGCTCTTTAGGAGGACATTCGACTGGTCTACTATAGCAAATGACGAGGCGTATTGCAGATTAACTTCATTTGAAAAGTAAAGATAACTTATGTCAAATTAAGGGCAACAGTTATAAATTAAAATCGTATTAAAATAGCAGAATGAATTCCATCGGTAAATCACTTTGATTGTTTAATGCATAGTGATTTAAAACAGCAAAAAAACCCTATATTTTGCGATGAAGAATTCTTACAAGAACTTTAATTTAAATATATTTTATTGCAAACGATACATGTTTATAATACAAATAAACACATGCGTTACTTTAACATAGATTAATGAGAATTAGAAAAGCATGTTACGTAATGTATACTTTGAAATCAGAAGCAAAAGGGTTGGGCCACACGTTCTTACAAGAACTTAACATGCACTTTAACTGCTTTTATACATACGCTATCACAGTAATCAACCTTTACAAAATGAAAACAAAACAGGACTCCTTGTGCTAATTTACTATTGTAGTTTTATATATTAATACCATTGCTGTCAAAAGAATATTTCTGTATGAAATACATACCCGTCTTTCTTTAATTTTTTCGCAAGTATCGGTGTAATATTTCTGAATACGGAACTTGCAAAGTGTACTGTTGGAATATCTGGCGAAAAAAAATACAGCTGAATGATTCGTTTATATTTAATCGCTCTGAATGACGATAATTACACGTGGATATCATACTTCAGTCTGTCAATTCTAAAATGCTTGTAGATCTATATAATTTGAAACTCAACCTGGGCCCAGTTGTTCAAAACTTTAACAGGCTGTTAAATTAATCACCGGTTAATTTTTTAATCAAAATATTATGTTTTGTATGAAATACTAGATGCTAGCATGATCTTTTGATTTTAATGTAAAGAAATTTAAGTGCTTATAATCATTAAATCATAAAATTGTTTTTCTAAGTCTTCTAAAATGTTGAAATATAACCCTAAAAGTTAATCCACCGTTAGCATAATCGCCAGAACTGATCCTGTACTTGTACAATTCTGATATGAATCCACAGTAAATTTCTGGAGAAATGAATAAGCCATACCTTTAAATGCTTCTCCCCGGACGACTATGCCAGTTTTTGTAGATTTAACCCATTCTGGAGCTGTATTACTCCGGTCTGGGTAACTGTATAGATCTCTCTTACCTGCGCCTACCGTGATATCTGAAATTACATTCATCAATACAATAATAACGCCGATAGCTTCAATACATGAATTACGAAATATTCTAGCATAACCAGATTGTTTTCGTATTGAACAAAAAAGTCTTAACTTGTGTGTTATTCAACAAAATCATTGTAGCTACGTCAGAACGATTACGTCACAACGTAAATAGACATAGCGGCGCCTTCATAAAACAGGCAAATATTTGGTAGATGTCTTCAAGGAGATAGCTAAAAATCCTTGTATTGATAACATTTCTGAATCATTTCTCGTTCAGATGTGTAGGCCTATTCTTACATCACTCGGGATGCGCCCTCGTGCAATGATTCCTCTCCGGTTGAACTTCTAACAATGATTTTATTCAACGAATAATCTCTGTAACGGTTTGGGATATATCAATTCTAAAATAATGTTATTTCTATCTTTAAGCTGGCTGTTAAAAGTCTCCCCGTGCTTGCATTCAGTGTTGTTATATTTTCTGGTCCTTTGGGATCATGGAGTCCATTCAATAGCGCTACCTGTGTAATAGAGTTCCGCTTTTAAGCTGGTACTAGGGGCCGTGAGAGGTGTTGCCCTTACCATTATCTCTCATGAATAGACTCAATTAAACCGAGTCTGCTATTATTCTGTTTTGTCGCATTCTATGCTTCCAAAGGATCTTCTTACTGATTTTATCATTTGTTAGTTATTAAGAGAAACCATCATAGTAACAAATAACATTTACACTATGATTAAAATCATGTTTTAGCAAGTGGTTTTGTCGAGGCATTAAAACATATACTATTTGAAGCTATCAAACATGTGTATTCTCAGTTTATAAACATCTGGTATCTTGTCAAAATAAGCAAGCATAAAAGTACATGCCCAACTTTGTCATACATGTTAACAAATAAATGTATTCATCTCTAATACCTGCACCTATATTATATTGCTGACTGATATACAATGAAAACTTACAGATATTTTTCACTGATACAGTTTCATCCTTGTCGTCGGCAATGCTGTCCATTGCTTTCACGTTGTATTGTTCAACTAGTTTAGGAATCGTGATAGCCCCCTTCCGTCGCTTTGAAATAAAAATATATACGTTTTAAAAAGGGCATTTCAGGCTCGTGTAAGAAACAATTACAATTGCACCCCCAAATTTAATCTACTTGTAACCTTTTTGCAATATAAATTTTTTTTATCCAAAATTCTGCTTCTATTTCAAAAACGGATACGAAACCCAGTATTCAATTCCCAGCGGACAGGGAAAAATAACATACGATGGGACCATTTGTTTTTGTCTTGGCGTCAACCTGAATATTATGTAAGAAATGATGTCAAGATTGCATCGGATCTTTCATTGGTCTGGAAGCTCAACAATTTAGTCTCACTTACCTAAAGTCTGTTTCGGCTATAGTGATACTAGAAATAGGTAGAGGTATAAATAAACGAACGGGTAATTAACACTTGATCGACATGCGCCTATTGCGATTCGGACTGGAACCGAATACAACATTGCAAATAAGTGTACTATTTAATCAACCGTACTAAGAGATAAAAACGAGGAGAAGATCAACTGTATACATTCCCAAAGAAGTGATAAATATGACTATACTCTGTACGGCTGAAACATCTACCAGAAACAGTAAGATTTTTGTGCCAGAAAGTATGTCTAAATGAGCAACTCGTGACTGCTTCAACCTAGTTCCCATAAGGCCTAAACTATGTCTGACACAGACACAAAAAGAATTAACGACTAAGGGTGCAATTTTTGTTATCTATATGTCTCTCCAGGAGTACTGTATTATAATAGTTTGTCATGTTTTTTTTTCAGAAGCGTTAAATTCCAAACCACAACTATATCATAGGTATATTTCATACTTGGTTCATATTAAATGTTCTGGCAGTATGGTGATATACTGTAGGATTTCGAACCCAAAGCAGTGACAGGAAAGTCATATAAAGCCGGCAACCCTAATAACTCGGCAACGGAAGCCCATATAGTCTGATAAATCGAAAATAAAAGGTAAACATCCAATATATACAGTGCAACCTCTGTAGAGCAACACCCTTTGGGAGATACAAATATTGACTGTTATGTAGAGGCTGTTGTTCTGGAGAGTGAATAGTAAATTTCAGCTTAGGGAAATTTTGATGATGTTGTTATAGAGAGGTTTTTGCTTAAGAGAGGTTGTACTGTAATCAGTATAAAAGGTCAGTAACTCTTACTCACCACTTCAATGCTAGAGAGCCAAGCAGGGGTGTTTGGCTCATCGATTAAACTGCTGCAAGTTTCGAGAAAATTCTGAAATTCAAAACATATTATTCCATTAACATTCCGTCATTAGCATTCTGTATTAAGAAATGTGGATGAAAAACCATACAAAATAAATTCAGATACATTTAACCAATTTAAGATATCAATACTCACAGTTTTTCTGGTTGCTTTTTCTTCTGGAGTTACAGAGTCATTTATGCCAACAGCGATGTCAAGCGAGTTTATCGTAGTGTCAATATCACCCTCCAATAACGTGTTACCAGACGTTGCTTTATTCAAATCAACAAGAGCTTCTGTCAGATTTAAAGATTGTTTTACTCCGTCTTGAATATCCTTCAGCTGAAAGAAGTACTAGTGGTATCAATATTAAATGTATTATAACATTTCAGCTTTCGGTAATCTCTTTTCGTTTGATGTATGAATATTTCAATGCGAAAAAAACTTTAAAACTAAAAACTGTATTGTAAATGACAAATGCTTCAAACTCGGTGGAACGCTATATCATACGCTGACTCTCTAAATTATTTCATTTTCAATGGATGTATGTCTTTTGATTTTTTTGTTATTACATAACATTTCAGATGTTTTCTAACACTTCTTACCTTTTGTTCAATGTTTTCTAACTCTTCTCGAACACAGGCGTATACTGGTGATTTCCAATCACCAGTTGCTGAACAAACCCTGTAGATTTCTCCTGCAAGTACATATATAAATTAATTTTGAACGGTGATATGCACAATACATGACGCTCATGGCGGCCATGATATATCACTTACCTGAAGTCTTGTACAAATTAGTTTCCCCTTGAGATTTCGATATATTTTTTCAAGCTAAATGAAAATATAGCAACTAGTACACATCACTATACAAATCTAATAACAAGAAAATAACCAGCATACCTGTAAAGCTTGTGTTACAATCCAGACGGGCGACGGTGTCTGGTGCAGTTAACGGCCATATTTTTCCACGATTGTCGTCTGATGCAGGACACGACACTTCATTATTTGCACCTGTTTGAGAGACGATTACACAAAACTGATAAATACTACCAAATTGAATATCATAGTGCTTATAATTGACTTCCGAATGACATTCTTATTAAGATAGAGGCACAGAGGCCAACACGACTGTCCGAGACACAATAACATATCCAATGAGACTGTTTGAGGCACATCAAGTCAATATTATTTACAGTTTGCTTAAATTAACTATCATGATGATTAACTACAGCAATCTATTCAAACAAAACAATTTCGACAAAAGCAATTCCTGTCATCTGCGGGTACTCTTAAAGTTTATATTCCAACTGCTATAGTTGCAAAAATAGGTCGGATTAAGAACTCAAAATGGCAATTCAATTCAAAATGACCGGGCATGGGTTCTGTAATGTGCGGCGAGTTTCACCATGGCATTACAATCATATGAAGTATATAACGTTAATAATTTTTCATATGAATTGTACATGCATGTATACTCTTCACAACGTTATGTCAAAGGAAACAGTTTAGTTTATACTAATTTGTTTTAGACCGATTGTGATTAAATTTCAAGCTTATTGGGACCACTCTCGAGTTCGCTTCCTGGAAAAACAGTACTGGTGGCATATGAGAAGCAATGGTCGTGACCCCAATGGGGCTCGAACCCAAGACCCATGGACTGAGCGGCCGACCAACAGTTTACGCTGTACAAATGAATGTTCTGTTAAATACGTACCTTGTGGAATCACACCGATGTTGGAGAAAACGCGCACGCTATACCCAGCTTCATTCTTGCCCTCACAGCCATATACAACATTCTCTTTTATCCCAGTTATTGTTATTGTCATTGATGTAGGAGTTGACGTTAGGACTTCATCTATAATAAAAATTCGTTTTATTCAAGACAACCACATATAATTAAAAAATGAAATACAGATAAACAACAACATGTATATAATATAAGAATAAAATGTGTTTTATTCGATATAGCTATATAAGACAGCTTTATATGGTACAAGAGTGAAATATTAGAACGGTACCGCACTCAACATTTTGCTTATAAACTTCAGTTGTCATATATATATGGATTTCTTTTTCTCTCTTTTTTGTTAAAAATATAATTTTCTCGTACATAAGAATTGTGCAAAGTTTCAATCAAATACATATAATATGTTTCAGAAAGATTGAAGGAAAGGTCAATATGGGAAAACTATTTTCAAGTTAAAAGGGAAAACAATTTTGTCGAGTCAGAACTCAAGAGTTAAGGAACTGATATTTTAACTTGTGTTATGAATATTAAAACATGTTGTAAGTTTCAAAATGATATATGTAAAGGTTCCAAAGACTACAATTTACAGCAAAAAAATAGAGCATACAGCAAATGTTTAAACTGACATAGAATGTACCGTAAAGTGAATGCGCTCTCTTGAGCAATAGTCAGAAATGGCAAGCCCAACAAAAGTGCTAGCTTTTAAAGTACAAGGTTCTTAATGGCAAAACTACAAAAGTAACCATACTTGATCCTTTTAGGAATGGTGATCCATTCTTGTACCAGACAAACTGCTCGAATGTTCCCTCAGAAATCACAAGTTCGCATGTCACATTTACATTTTCACCGTATCTCAAAGTCTGACTTTTTGGTGTAATATATACTGTAGGCTGTGAGGTTATCTTCAAATTTATAAGCTTCTCTTTAACTTGCCGCCGAGCTGCATCACTCACGTGACAACCATATGATCCTGTATTGCAAAACAAGAAGTTACGGAGTTAATGTCAATAGGGAAAATCACTGTTCCAATGAAATTCTCGCTCAAGCCTTAGAGCTGCGCGGAGGACCACCCGAGTTTACATACAATGTAAATTTGAAAGCGGTATTTTCAGTACTTTTACAATAAAAATGACAAAATAAAATGTATTTTTAAAATCGTACACAAGTGAACTTGTCCAAGGTTAATATTCAACAAGCAGGTGTTCATATCCTGTTAGGTTATTCTAAGAATTACAAGATTTTTTCCCATTTATTTTAATACTCTGAAATAAAGAATTATGATTTATCTTCTTAAACTTTTGCAATGCTGTAAATTGTTTAAAACAAGAGGGTCATGATGACCCTGGATCGCTCACCTGAGTAATAGGAGCTACATGTTTCAAATGTCAAACTGATGATAAAATATTAAGAAAGTCAGTAGGTCACATTCATGGTCAATGAAATTCAGTTTTACGATTTGTGTGCAAAACTGTGTATGTCGTCAAAATTTCAAGGCTGTATCTTAAAAAACAAGAAAGTAGGTCAGTAGGTCAAGGTCACAGTCAAGTGACATCATATTACTTGGGGTCATCAGGTAATTATAATTAAACAGTCTTGGAAATAGGATCTGATGATTTTTTAAGTATTTTTCCTATATAACTCACATAATAACTAAGTGACCCCAGGGCGGGGCCTCTTTTAAGCCCAGGGGCATAATTTGAACAATTTTGGTAGAGGACTACTAGACAATGCATCATACCAAATATCAAAAGCCTATGTCGTATGGTTTCAGACAAGAAGATTTTCAAAGCTTTTTCCTATCTCTATATAAAACAGGGCAGGGCCTCTTTTCACCCAAGGGGTACAATTTGAACAATTTTGGTTGAGGACCATAAGACAATGCTACAAACCAAATATCAAAGGTCTAAGTGTTGTGGTTTCAGACAAGAAGATTTTTTAAACTTTTTTTCCTATATAAGTCTATGTAAAACTTGGGACCCCCGGGGCGGGACCACATTTGATCCTAGGGGCATAATTTGAACAATCTTGGTAGAGGACCACGATGCTATATACCAAATATCATGATGATGCTACATACCAAATATCATGATGATGCTACACACCAAATATCAAAGCCCTAGGCCATGTGGTTTTGTACAAGAAGATTTTCAAAGTTTTCCCTAGAATTAGTTATATAACATTTGTACCTCAAGGGCGGGGCCATTTATGAACCCATAGGGGAAATAAATTTGAACACATTATAGTAGGTAGAGGACTACTAGATGATGCTACCACACCAGAATATATTCAATAGCCTAGGCCACTGTGTTTTGGGACAAGAAATTTTTATAAGTTTCTTTCGGTTGCCATGGCAACCAGAGTTCTCATGAAATTCAATATCTTTGTAATAATTTTAAAGGGCTACAAGGATATTCCTGTGAATTTAGTGTAATTTGTTTTTTTCAAGGAGAAGATTTTTTTAGAAATTGTTGACGACACTACGCACTACAGCGCACGACGGACATCAAGCGGTCACAATAGCTCACCTTGTCACTTTGTGACAGGTGAGCTAAAAATGCATTTCTAATGGCACTTTTATGAAACCGTATAATATATAACCTTTATAATTACCTGAATGATCTTCAAGAATGGGGTTAACACGGAGTAGTGAATGTTTGTATTCGTAAAACTCTGCCTCTGACGTTGAAGACATGCTGAAGCGTGATTGGTCTGTTGGATATAGTCTGTTTCCTCTGTATGTCCACCAAAAGTCAAAATTTTCGTCTCTGGAGTAACCAACAGCCGTGATGTTACACTCGAGAACAGTTTCGGTTCCATTGTAAACCTCAGTAGGTGTAAATGATAAGCCGTCGATTAGAATGTAACCACCTGGAGAAAAACACTTGTGATTTTGTACTTTACTTTCTGGTATTAACCACTACTAATTTGAAGAGAAAAAACGAAACTTACACTTACTTCAAAAAGAGGGAAAAGTAATTTAAGGGTTAAAACTTCGCTAAAATAAATCCGGTAAGAATAGCAACATCCAAAAAACGTACACAGTACAAAACAGAACCTATGTTTTAACATAATGGCCAGTTTCACAAACGAAATTTTGAGCCGACGCTAATACGAGGCAAACTCTAGGCATCTCCACGTGGTGGTAGATGGGGGAGTAGGGGCAGAGCGGTGATGGAACAAAATAGATTTAGCGACAGTTTAATCAAGATTTTGTTTAAAATGCATATTACTGTTACAAAGTAAAATGTACAAGAAAATAGCCAAATATATCACTTAGACGCAATATATAGCGCTTGTACATAAATGTAACACTGAATTACGAAAGTACTTACACCAAATACAACACTGGCGGACTTCTGAAGTGTGAGTGCAACCAAACGCTTATCAAAGAAAAAATCTTAATCAAATAAATGAATTCCTTCATTCGAAAGCCGCATTGAGAATATATTGTGACTACATGAAAATAATCCAATTGCTCGAGAAGTACTACGACAAGCTAGGCCTAAAGGATGAAGCTACAAAAGACTTTACTTTTACAAGTTAAAGCATAGCAAAAGTTCCTTCTGGGGCACATCTATATAAATATATAATGATATCTTGTAAAATTTTGGTTGCAATGTCTGTTTTAAATATTGGTCATTAGTGTATAGAACCCCAGAATCGGACACAAGGTCCATTCTACCTTATTGACATTCCGTATCCCCCCGTTTAAGCGCCCCCGGGGGGGGCATTACATTTTGCACCAAGGGTGCGTTTATTTCTGTACCAACACAATAAAAAGCTAACATTTTGAAAAAGAACTATGTAGTTTTCTACTGCCTGAAATGGCAAGTCCGCTATTTCCAAAGTATTTACGCTAATATAAATTGTTAAATCCAACAACAGGGTGATTCCGTTACAACTTTCAGCTGAGTAAATGCGGCAATTGAGAAACACTGGCTATACACATTGACCCGGTCAGTCCATGTACACATGTAGTGTACCATCCGAGGCGTGAATTTGTTGCGCACGATTAGAGGGTGGCAATGTGTTTCTTTTCCCATATTGTCTATGCATTCGAAAGTAACGACATATGTTAACCTTTGTGACTAATAAGATGTTTGGCATGTTTCAACAAAGCCACTTTTCTATTGGTTTAGTAATATTTTAATCCGTGAGCACTTTCAACCAGAAAATCACTTAATTGGAAACTTAAAAAATTTTACTCGAGGTTTGTTCTAGGTCACGGTGTTGATTGGCCAGCTTGTAATGACAACAGTTTTCGAGGTCGAGAAGGAACAACATGTACTGCACTACGAAAATTTGTACCAAAATAGACTACCTCCTGCGGCTGCTTGGAAGAAATTTGACTGCACACGCAGCTGTTGAACGTATCCGGAAGACACCGTTTGGTTTAATTTTTGTATTGTAGCATCAACGTTTGCCGACTGGTTCAGCATAACTGTGAAATCCACAAAAATGCTGTTGTATGGCCTGTAAAAATAAAATGTATAGAACTAGGTACTGTCTCTTTGTTGTGATGTATAACTTAAGCTCATAAAGTACCAATTATGGGATAGTGTACCAGAGTAGACGTTTATATGAGAAATATGAAATTTTTAGATAAAAATTATATTTCAAAACAATGTCAGAATAAACAGGTTTCTGTCAAATTGCGGTGAGCATACAATGTAAACATTACCTTATGAACACAAATATAAACATAAAATTTATTTAGATATAGATATTTCACAGGTATAAACATATCATTTTACCTGAAACTAACATCACTTATTCCAACAACGCCAGCTACCCCTTTTAGTGCAAACATTACCTAGAATTAAAAGAAAACTGTCATATCTATACGCTGACTTTACTAAAAGTGATACTTCGACAATAGTCATTTACTAAATATCAATTGCTTATTTCAATATACTAGCAGGTATTTTTAGAAGAAAATAAATCTACTATTACGCAAACACAGTTCTCCATGCTTCCTTTCATTTAAGTTTCATATATTTTTTATATTTTCGGCGTGGCTGTTAAAGTGAGTGTTTGAAAATGTAGGAGAAAAAAACGTCAACAAAATATACATTGTAACTGCTGAAAACATTAAACCATCACACAGATACGAATAACTATCCTTTCCTTTGCTTTAAAAAGCCCAAACCAGTAAAATAAAAGCACGTACGCTATCCACGACCAAATTTCTGTACTCGTAATATATTTGCGACAGGTGATCGCGCAGTCTTTCATTGTAATCCTTGTCATCAGCAATCATTGTAGCCGTGAAATTTGTTAACACAGGTACCTCTGGTAGAAGAAAACGTAAAGTAGAATAGCACATATCCTTAGAAAGGATATGCGTTCTGAATCATAAATTCATCCAATGTGTCAAATGTGTCTTTATAACTGGATGTGTGAGAGGTGTTGTTTGTTGCATTAAATCTTGTGATCAGACTTGATCAAACTGAGACTGTGGTGTGTTGCTTGCTTGCGTGCAATGCATCAAAATTGTCTTATATATTTTGTTTCTAGACAAATGTCCATATGTTGCGCCATCTCTCATATAAATGTTCAGTTCTCTGAGGCTACAACTAAAAACTTTATCAACGCATATACCAACAGAGATAAAGACAATACTCTGAGAAAAAAGGCATGTAATATAATTTAAACACAGTTGAAGGAGGGCCGGTTATAAACATTTTAACAGTGACAAACTCAGTTTCTGAAGCAGCACTGTATCAAATATCCATCTTAACTGAAAAATATTTTCATCTCTATTTCAGATAAAAGTTAGATATAATCATGTTCTAATGATTCAGAATTTTGTTAATATTATTATATTAGCATACAACTACCTGTGCGTACTCAATTTAACAAAATACTTACCTTTTGTAGTAACAGTTAATGCATTTGATGCTCTTGTCCCGTCATTTGTAAGTGCGTCAACAACGATGATGTATTGGGTCACTGCCGATAGTCCAGTAATATTATATGCCCGCGTACTGGAATCTAGAGTCGGTGATTCCTTCACAATAACATTCGCAGACGACAAGGCTTTTACTTTAAATGACTTTGTGACGTCATAGTAATCCGGTCTTGCGTAGTCCCATGCCACTCTTATAGTATCAAAACTTGTTGCAACCGCAACTACATCTACAGGTGGTGGTAATGCTTCAAATATATACATTGAATCCATATAAGTGTGGCGATATTCCTATAGTATGCGCAAATAAAGTTAAGAGAAACACCTTTTCATAGTTATGTAACGGTATGTGTTGTAGTTAAATAGATAAATACAAATATAAAAGCTATACTACTGGAACCCAGACGTTAACTCTTAAGAGACAATTTGTTTAATTACGCGACTTATGTTTCAGAACAAGCGCATTCAAACTGGTTTTCATTTTTGCATATTGTAGACAGTCGGTTCATTTGAAGATCGCGTCATGAACATAGAAGGTCTCAATATATTAATTTTATTGAATATCAGACTGAATTTATTTAATCACCGGAAGTAAAAGTAATAAAATAGTTAAAATAAATTGCAAAAGAACGTCATTTTTTAATGGACGAGCAATGTTTTACAATGAACAGCAGACACAAAGTCACAAAGCTGTTAGGTATAGCCACAGCGGCGACTCTATTTGAGCCGCGCCGTGAGAAAACCAACATAGCGGCTTTGTGACCAGAATGGATCCAGACCAGCCTGCGCATCCAGACTCAGTGCTGTTCACTAACGGTTTCTCTAATTGTAATAGGCTTTGAAAGCGAACAGCATGGATCCTGACCAGACTGCGCGAATGCGCAGGCTGGTCTGGATCCATGCTGGTCGCAAAGCCACTATGTTGTTTTCTCATGGCGCGGCTCATTTTATTTTTATACGAGTAATGCAGCATATTAAAAATTATTTTTCTTAGTAAAGGATCGGTGCGTCGTTAGATCTAACAAATTAAAATCTCAATAAAGGTAAGAAAATCAGTTGTAATATGCACACTTTCCATAAACTAATTCGGGAGAAAAGGTCCGACTTACTGTTCACATTGACCTTGAAATCCTCAAAGAATGAAAGAGGCGGTGTTCCTTTGTCACTCACAGTCAGTGTTATTACGTATTCGAATGTACGGATGTTAAGAGGTTCCTTTATTACTACCGATGCAGCTGGGTTTCCGGCAAATTTGAAATAGACATCAACTGTTGGAAAAAGAAGAACGTTTTAATAATTAAAATATAAAGTTGATTTTAATAGTTTATTCTTACTGATTCATACTGATCTAGAGCTTCTTTTGAGAAAAACTCATGTCTCCCACAACTGCCTAATCATATGAATAGTTATGTATCTGAGTCAACCATGCACCAATGACTTAGAGTGCGGATACTGGCATCTGTGTAGTCACCAATGACTTAAAGTGCGGATACTGGCATGCGATTTTCGGTAAATCAAGGGCCATAATTCCAAAGTGCCTAGGCCGATTTGGCTAGTTATCGAACTTATTGTCAAACACATTTTGTTCAAGTTTGGTGAAGTTCGGGTAAGAACTGTTCGACTTAGAGCGCGGACAAGATTTGTTACAGACAGACACACGGACACACAGACAGGAGTAAATCAATATGTCTCCCACACCACTGTGTGGCGGGAGATATAGTTATTGGTTATAATTTGCAACAATTCGTGTTTTTGTGAGTTTACATAGTTTCTGACTATGAATCTGTCCTAATAATTTCTGAGGTTAAATTACAAAACTGTTATTTCAGCCGGTTCTTGCCCAGGTACAAATTTACTTGGCTCTCCAGTTATGACTTCACAGTTAAACAGTTTAATTTAGAATGCAACATGTTTTATCCGTATTACTTCGAACTATTTCAACTATTTACACGTGACTAACTTCTAAATTTTGTTAATTTAAACTGCTGACAATTTCCCAACATGGTATCAGGTTTTACATTAAAAATAAACAAATAATGCAGTTAACAGAAGGGAGTGTTATGTGTAATGCACTGCTTTTGTTTTTTATGACAAAGTGCTGATAATTTCCCAACATGGTACCAGGTTTAAGAGGGAAAATAATATAGCTAGCTGGATACCATTATCCCCGGATATATCGTAGGTCAATGTCCGATAATCCTCTTTTACATCCGGGTCACTACAGCTGAGCAAAATAATCGGTGTATTAACAGCCTCGTCAACTTCTATATCTAGATTTCTTGATGTAATTGTACATGCTGGACGCTCATTTTCATCCTGAATCGTAAGTTCCACAAGAACAGACGAACGAAGTTGAGAAGACTTGTCTATTGCCTATAAAATAGAAAGTCAAAATTTAATCAAATAATAAAGATATAATTAGAAATTGTGACAAATAAATATGCTCACGCTACAACCAACTGGAGACGATGGTGCAGTGGTTGTCCTACACCAATAGCGATCCAGGCTCGATTCTCGACTGGTTTTCAGTGCTGGGTGATTTGTTAAAATCTGTACTGTTTATAGCAGTATTGGCATAGACTGGCTGATTGGACACTGTGACTTTTGTTGACTACACACGCTTAAGACATGTTTACCTTAAGTTTATCGTTAAAATACATATAGTAATTGTAGTATTACCTCTACTTTAAGTGTGATCACTTGATCAGCCAGGCCTTTTATGCTAGTCAACGTCCGTATTTCACCACTGATTTTATCTAAAGTGAAGTATGTCTTCCAACCTTCTGTAGAGCCAGTGTCTGAGTACAAAAAAAAGGTTATAAATTTATACATAACAATGTTACAAAAATGCAAACAATAGCATCTTTATGAGTTTCCTTGTAAAATACGTGTTTATCAATCAATCAATCAATCAGGCCGGCCGGTCGGCCGGCCGGCCGAATTGCCGTATACATTTTGGCCTTATATGTCAACCTGCCTTCACACGGTAGATGCTGACGGAATACATTTAAATGTATTTTGAACTGGACCAAGATTTCAGAAAGTGTGATAATCGTTCAAAGATTTCACCCCACCACCTCTCTTCACTATGACCACCAGCGTAAATTGCAAAAATATTCAAGTTTATTCTATTCCACGGCATGGAACGGCACGGAAACAGTTTTTAAAGTCTGAATCAATCGCCTATGACATATATCAAAGTTATCGTTTCGAAGTTTCTGGTCTAAAATTGAGGCTTTTAACCTGTGTAAGCAGGCATTTATTGTAATTATTGAATCCAAACCATTTGTTTTGGGACTTGCATTGCGCCGGAAATGGAGCAATTTAAGGTAAAGACTTAAAGAGTCGTTTTCGGCTGTCACGACTGTACCCAAGTAACTATTACCATTTTTATACATGAATGTCCGGTTATCTCCTATGATTTTATACGTGAATGTCCGGTTATCTCCTATGATTTATATGATACTATGATTTATATGATACTAAAGTGAAACTGTAATCTACACCGACCACCTTGGTATAACGTGCAACTATAAATATTTACATTTTGTCATCCTTCCGGCACATAGTAAGCGTTGCTGGCCGCTCCAGCAAAACAATCGGCTAGCTTTCTCCTTTATTCGAAATTACATTACATAATTTCGAAAAAATATAAAAGATTATTTATATATTACATTAGATCTATTGTAACAATAGCAAACACTAAACAGATGTCACTACCAACATATACTCTGAAACAATCAAAGTTTCTTTTAAAAACGTAATAACTGGCACACGATTATTCTTAAGAGTATGTGTGTGAGGAATACATTTAGAGAAACGTCGGGAAATATCTCGACAGTGATCATACAAAACGGTACATTTTGTTGAACTTGAAATAATTTAATTAACCAGAATCAGTAAAAACTTGTATGTAGTACTTGGATACCTGATAGTCTGTGACTTTGTTTCGGGTATGTTGCTTTATACTGCGTATTATTATTCAACTTTACAATACTACACACTGTATTAGATCAATTGCAAACATCATATGAAACAGAAACATAACTGAGACAATATGAAAAAAAACAGGACCAATACGAGAAAAACAGGGCCAATACGGAATTCAAGCATTTTGATTGGTTCAAAATAGAGGGCCAATACGGAGAAGCCACTTCCGTTAGATTTTTAAATGACGCCATTTTGTTTTACATCAGAGTAACAGATTACATTTTTTTTCACATTCTGACAAAAAATCGTCCAGCGTGTCCATTTAATAACCAAGTATGACTGAGCGGGATGTACGTCCTCAGAGATTACAAAGGAAAATAATAAGAAAATATAGAAACTCAGATTGAATAAAAGGATGAGACTTATCTTTAACAGACATTTTGATAGTGTGGACTATTTGTGCAATGATAAATACTGTAGCAATTCAAATGCTGGAAAGTGGATGAATAAATTGGCGAACAAGAGTGTCAGTTGTGAACTGCAAACAATTTCGGATAAGAATTAAACGAGGCATGGGACTATATAATATGTGCTTGGTTGGTTGTATTACCTTGATCAACACATATGTGTATAATTTTATGTCTCGTTGCTTGCAGCCTAAAAGGAAATGACTTTTAAAGCAGTTTGTATCACAGTTCAAATGATAAGATATTCGCTAAAGAAAATAAATAGGAATTACAAAAAATAAGGTAAGTTCTAGTTACTCTTGATCATGTCGCATTAAAAATACCCCTCAAAATTATTCTCAAGTAGGATACAACTCATTTTGTTTAATGGCGGAAATGATCATGATTTCTAAAATACGCCATAAACAACTTGTCAAGAGTTTTCGCCTGAACGTGCATACCTTTTTATAAGGTAACTCACAGAGTTCTTACGGTGTTACCGTCAACAGTTGAAAATTGAATAATAATATTATCATTAATCAAGCGATTTCATATTGGCCTTGTTATTTGTCCTCGGGCAGTCGTATTGGACAAATAACAAGGCCAATATGAAATTGCTTGATTAATAATATTATATTGTAGATGACTTTGAATACTTTTTTTGTTATTGTGTAAGGGGTCATAATGACTGCAGCCACATTTTTGCAATGCACATAATATATATATATATATTTCCGTTGTTAAACCTTATTTTCGGTAGTTTATTTCTCATATTTTTGTCAAAGGTTTGGATATTTGACAACGTAGAAAGTATTATTGAATCCACATTTTAGATTACCTCCATTTATGGTTCCAATCGTATAAATTTACGTGCAATTTTGGAAGTAGTACGTTTCTAACAAAGTAATTATGCATACTCTCTATTGCTTTAACTGTTTTGACATTATGGGACTTTAAAGTTCCATACGGCCTTAAATTTATGCTAAAACAGATGGAAAAGTTGTCCAAATAGTAGACGGTATGCATAATAACAAGCGTTGAAAGTCACTACTTTTTATACTGCACATGAACTTTTACAGATAGAAATCTGAAGGAAGGTAATAAAAAACAATGGTTTCATTAAAACCTTTTTCAATGTTAATTAATATTTAAACCTTTGACAAATATTAAAGAAAACAAGAATTGGAAATAGGATTTACTAAGAAATTAAAATATTCCATGTTCTTAACGATAAATGTAGCAACCACATTTTAAACAAAGGCATAAAGCGCTTTTAATGTCTGTTGCTGGTTAGTTATGCGTGACTCATAATTAACTAAACATGACTAAACTGTAGAAATAAAATGTTGCAAACGTTTATTTTGCTAGGCATTGAATGGATATTCTTACAGAACTGACTTAGCAGTCTTTAGGTATAAAAGTCAGTTCGGGGGCCTCTCTCAGGGCGCTGGTTTCTTCATGTGAGGAAGCCATCCAGCAGGTTTACAGAAGGGAAGGTCGTTGGTTCGCCCACGTGGCCGCCCTTGATGAAATAATGCACGGAGGAGCACGTGAGGACACATATTTGTGTCGGTGTGACGTTATACCCAACAAAAATTGTAAGTCAGTCCATAATTCAACTCAGTTGATTGCTTTCAGCTTTCTTCATATTCTATCAGCCAATTTAACCCAAAATCATGTAATAAAAAATATGTCAAAGTGCTGTTCAAATTTAATTTTCATGTATACAGGATTAGGTATAACTTAAAACTGTATATTTACCAAAAAGCTGCCCCAAGAATATCAAATCAGTACTATTTTATTCGAGAGCATGTGGAATTTGATATTGCTAATTATTTCAAAAGTGAGATGAATTACGCCAGTGGTAAACTGTGAAATTGATATATTAATAAAACAAATCTTTATCATAATGTAATCAAAGCACAACAAATCTTTACCTAAAATACTATATTCCAGATTCTTTATCAGTTCTGCTGACGCTGTATCTAGCTCTACAGTCAATACTGTTGTACCGGTTCCTGTGTTCTCAGAAATAGTGACTGTGTATTTGGATTTTGAGAACACTGGTGTGGCTTGAGAGTAGCTTACAATGATGTTGTCAGTGAATGTATATATACTCAAACCATTGTTCACATCCACAGAAATCTGTAATGTATACAAAATTTGTTATAAGTACCACTCGTTTATTTTCATTGTAGTCTAACATAACTGTCGCACATTTAATGTTTGTATTTCATTGTTGTAGAGAATGAACATGCCAAAAACCACGATGCGCCTTGCCTAAACTGTGTAAACCACAGTCCGGCAGTTTGTTTGTAAAATAAGAATATTACAAAAGTAATAAGTTTCGCCTTCAGGAATAATAATATCTGTCATGTGTTTACGAATCGGATAGAAATATCCGTCCCGAGGGCACCTGCGTATTGGGCGGTAATGAGGCTTGCCGAGGCTTGTGGACTCTTGCAAAAACATAAATTGAGAAATACAACAAACTGTAAGTACTTTTCTCACATTTGATTGGGGTGTTGTGAAGGTTCAGAGATAATAAGAAGCCAGCACCTTAACTGAAAATAACAAACTAAAGTGGGGCGGGGTGTGCAATGTGTGTGTAGAGGGAGAGGACTTGAGAACAAGAGGGTCATGATGACTCTGGATCGCTCACCTGAGTAATATGAGCTACATGTTTCAAATGTCAAACTGACGATAAAATATTAAGAAAGTCAGCCGGCCACATTCATGGTCAATGAAATTCAGTTTTACGATTTGTGTGCAAAACTGTGTATGTCATCAAAATTTCAAGGCTGAATCTTAAAAAACAAGAAAGTAGGTCAGTAGGTCAAGGTCACAGTCAAGTGACATCATATTACTTGGGGTCATCAGGTAATTATGATTAAACAGTCTTGGAAATAGGATCAGATGATTTTTTATGTATTTTTCCTATATAACTCACATAATAACTAAGTGACCCCAGGGTGGGGCCTCTTTTAACCCCAGGGGCATAATCTGAAAACTTTTGGTAGAGGACTACTAGACAATGCATCATACCAAATATCAAAAGCCTAGGTCGTATGGTTTCAGACAAGAAGATTTTTAAGCTTTTTTCCTATATAAGTCTATATAAAACTTGGGACCCCCAGGGCAGGGCCTCTTTTTTCCCAAGGGGTACAATTCGAACAATTTTGGTTGAGGACCATAAGACAATGCTACAAACCAAATATCAAAGGTCTAAGTGTTGTGGTTTCTGACAAGAGGATTTTTAAACTTTTTTTCCTATGTAAGTCTTTGTAAAACTTGGGACCCCCGGGGAGGGGCCATATTTGACCCTAGGGGGATAATTTGAACAATCTTGGTAGAGGACCACTAGATGATGCTACATACCAAATATCAAAGCCCTATGCCATGTGGTTTTGTACAAGAAGATTTTCAAAGTTTTCCCTATATAAGTCTATATAAACCATGTGACCCCCGGGGCGGAGCCATAATTGACCCTAGGGAGATAATTTGAACAATCTTGGTAGAGGACCACTAAATGATGCTACATACCAAATATCAAAGCCCTAGGCCATGTGGTTTTGTACAAGAAGATTTTTAAAGTTTTTCCTTTCGGTTGCCATGGCAACCAGAGTTCTGCATGGAATTCAATTCTTTGAATAATTTTGAAAGGGGGCCACCCAAGGATCATTCCTGTGAAGTTTGGTGTAATTCTGCCCAGTGGTTTTCAAGAAGAAGATTTTTTTAGAAATTGTGGACGGACGACGGACATCAAGCGGTCAAAATAGCTCACCTTGTCCCTTCGTGACAGGTGAGCTAAAAACAATTAGAGGAAAAAGTGAATTTCGGAAATACTATAAAACAGTAACAAAAACCTGAACTGAAGGAATAAAACGCCATTTTCTACTGGTTAGCGGTAACAAGACTGTTTGTAAAGTTTTAACACTGTACCTTTCATACTTTGTTATATTCCAGAAACCGTTTGTCTCCGGGTCACTGTGACATTGACTTTAGCCTATTGACCTAAAACAGTTGGGATCTGACACTAGCTCTAGTCATAATTGTAACCAAAACTGTACAAGGCTACATGACCTTGGCCTTAAAGCCACTGATTAAAAAAACAACAGGAACTTTTCTCTAGTAACAATAATTCTGTAAAATTTGAAAGTCGAAGCTGTCTTATGCAACAGAATCTATAAAACGTTCCAATATTCGAGTCACCTTGACCCTGACCTTTAACCAACTGATCCCATACACAACAAGGATCCTGTTTTAGTAGTGCCTTTATTTAGGTATAAATGTTTGAAAGTTGTAGATCTTATTTATTTTACTTAGAGTGAAGACATTTAGAAAATTTATTAAAAGAATTTAAGTTGGGCCCCCGCGCCCCTGTATGTCAATGACCTCAATAGGCAATTGGAGTCTTTTTCCCATGGAACTTAGTCATTATATAAACTTTATAAGTCATAGCTTTTACCCTTTACCACTTAAGTGTCCGGAAATAATTTCAGGTTTTAAGAACCATCACTGTGACTTTTGACCCAACAACAATAGGGAGCTACCTGAAGCAGTGTGTTTTATTTCATCCTGTGAAGTCTGAATGCTGTAGCTATTGCACTTTCAGACTTATGAGTCCCAACACGGAACATGTTCACGCTCGGCATTCTATAGCACGTGCTATTTAAACAAGCGTATATTAAGAATAAACCCTATTTTCGGCTCAAGCAAAAATAGAAAAGAAATATATTCATATAAATTATGTTTGCTTTGTTTGCAATTAAGTTGTCTTCAATATACTAATGATTAACACACTTTAATATTACCTGAAAAACACCATTTATTATTAGATTGTAACACAATTCAATAGTCCCTAGGGAGTTGCTTTTCTCGGTAAATCCTTGGGTGAAATTACCAGACATTACGTATTTTAGATGATCTGTTCCGCTTTTTGTTGGATCCGTACAGTCCATTTTTATTGTGACGCATGCGTTCTGTATCCAAACACTTGGTGGAATGAATGCGGGCTTACACGTCACAGGAATATTTCCTACAATACATATAAATACATGTTTACATATGTTTAAATGACGCTGAGTTTTTGGAACTCTGACTACCAAGTTTCCTAACCAGAATAATAATAATATGGAAAACTATATAGACTGGAAATGGTATGAAAGGGAAACGTGTACCATCAAACAGTTACATATATGTTCTCACGCATTTAGCATTTTTTCTCATCCGCTTAACAGCAAAAGAAATTCTTTCAGAACAACAACAAAAAAACATGACAAACTTACTGTCCACAGTTATTGAAGCTGTAACAAATGTTGTCAATGGAGGTGTTCCTCTGTCACTGACCTTCACCTGTAGACTTGCTATTGCTACGCCATATATTAATTCGTCTCGTGGCAGTCGCTTCAGTACAATCAATTCTCCATTACCCGTAACGTTAAAATACCCATCTAAATACAAACGTAAGAAAGTGTTATTTTCAACACCATATTCTAAAATCGTCACCAGCCTTAAACACTGACAAATATTACTTGCTCCGTAGCAGACCATACAGTTGATCACATGTGATATTTTTAAACAATTTTTGAAGTATGTGAACGAATTTAGCAAGATATAAAACCTACAATGTCAGAAAACAAACACTGTGGCACACCTATCTCGTATGTTAGCGACAGATAGGCATGGATGATTTTCTAAAGACAAAACAAATCTAGCGTATACACCATTCCCTCAAGTTCAAACTGATTGTGTTTTTATATAGATGAAACAAGAACAATATGCAGTGAACCAAATAATACGACAATGCTAAAGTATTAAAAGTAGAGAGCAGAAATCAAAGTGGAAAATAAAGTTGCAATAATGCAAGATTGATTGGCTACATAATTATTTTTATAGTGTTATTATTTTTATAATTTTTTGCTCGATAAGTATGAAAGCTTCAAGTTTCATTGTACGGCTTTAGAGTCAATTTCCTAGAAAAACTAGCAGTCTTATTAGAGGTGTGACCGTCACCCAAGCGGGGCTTAAATCATCCCCAGGTTGATCGGCCGACGCCTTAACTATCAGACCATCGCTCCACTTATTAATCACGACAGTAAACTCACCTACGTCACCGTTAACTATTTCATAATCGAGCTCAATATTATTAGCCTCAATATCCGTATCGTAGCAGAACAGTTCAAACACTACTTCATTCTCTTTGGCAAGAATATCAATAGTAGATTCTAATGTCGTTGGACTGCATATAGGTGCCGAATTCACATCCAGAACTTCGATCGTTACTTGAGCTATCGATTTCAATCCGCTCTTATCAACAGCCTTTTCAGAATAAAGAAAATATATTCTTTTACATGTGGAAATTATAGTGTACATGTACTTTGTAGTTTTTTACACTTTAAATGTCATTCGACCAGAATTCTGTGCATAGCTTTTGCGCTCAACCACATCTTATAGCTGTTTAAGAGCAGAAAAAGTCAATATGCCCCTCCGAACCCCAAGCGGCCATCTGAGTTGGACCACACTCCTTTTAACATCATAGCTGATTAACTTTCTTACACAACCGATGTGACGAAAGTACATCAAAGTCGGAGAATTTAACCTCACTGGCACGGAGGCTAAAAATGCATCGTTGACTTTTTCATCCAACAACTACGCACGTACCTCTTTCTTGATCGATTTCAATATACTGTTTTTAATATGTATATATGGTATCTTGCATTTCTAGACAACTTGAATTCATATTCATATTCATATAAATTTGAAAATAGTAGTAGCTTATGAAATGTTTTTAATTTGTGTTCCATTATTTTGTGCCTGTCTTGAGCTAAGCCACTGCACTCACCGTTACATTGTATTTGTAGACGTTCCTAAGCGTTGCGTTAAACTGTCTGTATGAATAAAATGACCGAACAGCTTTCAGGAAAATTAATACGTCAGACAACACTCCATTAAAATCTCCGTCATTTGTTGCTGAAATAAATAACGTCATTGAATCATGTGCTGCTAAAATGAAGATCGTCACTGCACCGTTTGGTGTATTTAACAAAGCGTCATTGCACCGTTTGATGCTGAGATAAAGAACAGCACTCTTCTACTGGCTCTGAAATGAACTGAAATAAAGAGCAGCAATGCATTGTTCAATGCTGAAATAAAGAGCAGCAATGCATCGTTCGATGCTGAAATAAAGAGCAGCAATGCATCGTTCGATGCTGAAATAAAGAGCAGCAATGCATCGTTCGATGCTGAAATAAAGAGTGCCAATGCACATTTAGTGCTGAAACAAAGAGTGGTGAATCAATGTAATGTTAAGTATTTTAATTATGTTTGTGTGTTCGATTGCGTATATGTAACTACAATTTTTCATCATATAGGATCGTATATGTCATGATCGAACTTAGGGTACCAAATACCGCCCCCAAGATCTACCGTAGTATAAAAGCTAGTACGGCAACACACAGTGGTGTTCTGAATTAGGGAGTGCCAATCAAAATAACATCGTTTGAATCAATTATTCAAATGGCGATGTCTCTGCATTGAACGTGTAACATATAGCGCTTTTGACTGTTTCAGTACCAAAACTCCTCATTTAAATTGCGGACATACAACATATTTGTCCTTAGCCTGTAGGCGATTTGTCAATACTTGGTCAATATTTCAAGCGCTATACATATTAAAACATATGAAGAGACGTGGTTTGGATATATACTTACATTGTTCAGTAACATCAGCTAGTTCGAAGTCCGCGTTGCCCTTACCATCATCTGGATCAGAGACAGTTATTTTCAGTATCTCCTTATTCAACGCTTGGTCCTCGGACACTTGTATATTGTAGGTGTCCGGGGTAAACACAGGAGGTTCGTTGACATTCTCTACTGTAAAAGTCCAGTTGACAGTTGTAGTACCTAAGCCGTTCGTTACTGTCCCAATAAGCTGAAAGTTTAAAGGGTATACGTGCATAAATTAGTTGAATGAACGAGTAAATGCTGCACAATAAACAGAAATAAAATGGAAATCGTTGCAATTTGTGCATTCAAGTAATCAAACATCTTTGTCACTGATTAACTGATCTAATATGATATGAAGATTAGCCCTGATTACTCCGTATACATGTATCGTATTAAGAATGACAAATAACAACTTTATCAATTCTTTATACTGGTAGCTTATACAAATTGTTTATACCAGTATTTCTTCTAAAATAATTCTTAAATATTTGTTGGTGTTGACGATTACTGAAGAAATCAATCAAACAAGTTGGAATAATTAAAAATAACTCGTAACTTAAAAGTGTATTCACCTCATAATTTCCAAATTCGTCTTTTAGACTTGACTTAATGCAAGCACTAAGTCCTAGCTTCCCTGTTTCAGAATGGATCCTTATCTCTAACAAATCTTTATTCTTTGCTGTGCCACTTTCAGCTTGCAGTGTGACCTCTCCTCCTGTAGGATCTGTGCAGATAACCTCTTTATCTAGACACACACCAACCTCCTCGGTTTCTTGCAAAGTTCGCACAATAATTTCTGGCAAACAGACTGGTGGTACGTTGTCTGTAAATTTCGAAAACAATTGTATAAATTATATCAGTCAAATTCAAAGACAAATATTTAAATATAAGCTGAAATCTTGTTTGGTTAATGTGAGTATTGCTGTTCACAATTTATTTAAAATCTACAATTATTTCCAGAAAGTTCTATTCTATCTAATTTCGGGACTGAATGATATTTCTTGTGTAAAAAAAAAACTCTGGAACTACATGGAAATACATTAGATGATATTTTACTTTCAGAACATCTAAGCTAATACATGTAGAGATAGTTTCTGCCTTTTGGCCAGTTCGATGACAATAGAGGTTAACGCGGTTAATGTTGTTGAAGCTACACGTTATACTTAGTCCAACTCGTGATTATCAATTTCATTTCATTAAAGTCTATAAATGGACCATCCATCAGGGGGTAACCTGAGTCACGTCACGGATGGGACTAACTGATACTTACTGTCTACATTGATGGTTATGACGAAATCTGTTGAGAAGTTTGGGTCTGACGATTTATCCGAGTCTGTTACTTTAACTTCAACCTCGTGCTGCGTTACATCTCTTGGTAGTTTACTTGTCAACGTAACGTGTCCTGTTCTGTTCACACTGAAGTCTGAAAACGTGAAATATTGTTAATTATTTTCGTAGTTTGGTTCTACACTTCTAAGAAAGTGGTTACCCTATGGAAGTTCTCATCTATGGCATGCAAAGGTATATATTACTCATAAATACTTGAAAAGCTTCAACAACAAGAAATGACGTAAACGATGCTATGAATGCGCATGCGTGCCGTGTTATTGCGAGAACACTTAAGAAAAACCGAGTCACTTCATGCAGGTATTAGAAGAAAGATTATTATCTGTACAAGATGTAAATGAATGACAGTGAATGCCTTTAAGATGTGATTCGTACCTCTTGTATTATACAGGATATTTACAAACATGTACGATACAGGACAAAGACAATATAACAAGAACAAACAATGGTACAGACAGGACAACACAACATGTTACATAGATATGAATAAATACTTCAAAACATGAACAATACAATTTCTCCCTGTGACATATTTTCATCTCTTATATAGTCAAACACAGCGGATATTACACAGTAAATGCCATCTAAACAACTGACATTGGATATGATTACAATTGAAACATAAACAATACCTCGTTCTCGGAATCATTTATTTGGTTTGTGTGCGTTTGTGTGCTTGTGAGTCTAAAGCGGTGCCCTACTGTGTTCTTGTATCGTACTTGTCTGTTTTTCTATGTTAGTTGGGTGTGGTTGTGTGTTTATCTGTGGTACATAAATGTCTGCGCTACTGTGGTTTACGTTGTAGTGTAATTGTTATTTAGGAACTAAGCATTCCATTTGTATATTCATCCTTGTTCTACTTTCCCCTTCAACTTCCTCCACCAACCCTCCCCCTTTTTACCCCTTACCACTTCTTCCCCCTCTATCTATATTTGGCATAAATTTATATGTACTTGTTAGATTTTTGAAGCGACCCGTCTGTACTATATTTCCATTATTTTTCTTCTTTTTGTTGTGGGCCTATTTTGCAAATGCGTGGCTCTGAGGCTGTGTTTTTGGTGATCTGTGCTTCCGAGAAAAAATCTACCCTTACCTATTATCTTTTGCTAATCCAAACAAACTTTTGGTTTAATTTCTTGTGTTTTTTTACATACTAGTTATTGCTAAATATTTTATCAGACTTTATTCCAATACTTGTAAAATGTTATAATTGCTTTTACAATTAATGCTTTGATGAGTTCATCATGAAAATTGTTTCTTTTGCTGCGCCTAACCGATGTTTAAATTGTTATCTGAATTTAATATGGAAAATAAAAATGTGTTTCAGATCATGAACCTGTTACAAAATTGATCGGTATACTATAAAAAACTTCAACTATATTTTCATCATATTTTAAAACTTTTGGGTACTCTTTATCATTGTTCCATGATGCGCTAGTCCGACTTTTTCGAATTCATCGCATTGTCACGCCTCCCCTTCCTCCTCCACCTCACCATCGAAAAGATGTAAAAATGCCAGAGAATCATATTGTTCTTTTAAACGGAGAGACGGTAGTTTAGAAACAAAGAACACAACTACTAGTAATTATAATAATAGTAGTAAGGCTTGATTGAGTATATTCAAATGTCTAACAGCCGCACGATCGCTAGCGTTACATGGCCCAGTTGACCAGAAATACACACAGTAACAGGAAGTCTTTTTATGGCCGCCACTGGGCACTTACATTTGTATCTAAAAGTATCATATTTTACAAATAAGTATTCTTTGAGTTGCCAAGTAAACCGAAATTATAAAATATGTTATAAGGTCTGCTTGCATGATGATTCATTCTTTAGAAGTTTGGGACTCAACCAAGCAAACTAATAGCACACTGGGTTTGATATGAGAGGAATTAACCTGTGCAACTACAAGTAGCTTAAACAATTTTCTATCATATAAATACATTGGAAGGACCTTATGGTACAAACGGATATGGAACTGTAACAACACCGAGTCGAAGCATGTAACTGTATGTTAGATAAAATACTCACAAGATGAGGCTGCACTGTATTCAAGAATTCGAAAATTTGCCGTTATGTCTGCATCGGTACAATCAAGTTGTGTTATTACAGTATCTAGTGGATCCAACAGATATATGCCTACTGTAACACTGGTTGGGTCGCACACGGGTTTCTCGTCATTTACATCGAGTACTTGTATAGACACAGTTGTTGAAGCAGACAGTGGAATCGAAGCCCCATCTATTGCCTAAATAAATATATGATTTATACTTCACTATTATTGGTAGCCCGTAAAGATCAATTAAAGTCGAAACATGACAACCTAAACTAGATGTCTTCTTCTACAATCTAGTAATGGCTTTTTGTTCTTACTTAAAAACTTGAGAATGTTCAAATGAACATTTTATGTTATATCCTTTAGATATTTGTTCACGGTCAGGTTGAAAGTTTGAATATCCTTTGATATGAAAAAGACATTGTGAAATAACAAAAGAAGTAGTACCCAACACCAAAGAATATGAATAACTCAATTCGATAAAAAACGCTGTAATATCTATAGAGTTTCCATTTACTTCAATCGTCACAGACAATATATTTCTATTTTAACATATTTTGAACCGACTCTATTTGTATTCCTAATATATGAACGAATCACTAGATATTAAAATGTTCCTGTTTTGGCCTAATGTACCATAATAAACATTAGAAATTATCATTTTTATGCAAATAGATAAACTACTGGCAATGCATTTTGTCACGGCAAGAGACACAAATATTTTATTTCATAACAATCAGCAATGACTGATTAAGTAATAAACTCTATTAGAAGATACTTTGATACATAAAACATAGACATACCTCTACCACATACACAAATAGGTTTGAGTCGGATGCATCAGCATCCAGTGTAGAAGCAATAGAAATTTCACCAGTATCTTTGTTTAATGAAAACAACCCGGAATCGTCCATACCTGTAAAATAATCATGAATTATTAGCAGAGTGTGTCAAGCTAATGTTTGGAATTTCGAAAAAGAGGCACACTGTCATATATCTGTTAAATAAAAACATAAGCATAGACCTGACCTTTATTAAACTGGTTTAAAGAACGATTAAATCGACTAAATTACAATCCGCTATACATACGGCCAACAACTGTTAATGTTTACCTTTAGAATGGTAAGTCAGTTTTCCAAAAGCACCGGAGTCTTGGTCTGTTGCTGTCACGGTTAACAGTACTGTATTTTCTGTTGTGTTCTCGTACACAGAATGACTGTATGATGGAGCGGAGAATTCGGGTCTATCATTTTTATCGCTCACTCTAACAATTCCTTTAAGATTTGTTTCCCCATATGAGGAACTCGCGACAGCATTGAACTGAAATGAAGGACAATTTCTTGTGATGACAAATGTATATGATTGTTAACACGTAAAGGGCCCATGAGCAAAAAAAAACATTACATCTAAACCACTTAAGAAAATATGTTAACATACATAAAGAATCAAAATAAAAGGTCATATGAGCCGTGCCATGAGAAAACCAACATAGTGGCTTTGTGCCCAGCACGGATCCAGACCAGCCTGCGCATCTGCGCAGTCTGGTCAGGATCCATGCTGTTCGCTAACAGTTTCTCTAATAGTAATAGGCTTTGAAAGCGAACAGCATGGATCCTGACCAGACTGCGCGGATGCGCAGGCTGGTCTGGATCCATGCTGGTCGCAAAGCCACTATGTTGGTTTTCCCATGGCACGGCTCATATTCATATTGTGTTTTTAATCCCAGTTACCAGCTCGCCGTTCATCCATAATGTTTGAGTTAATGAATTTGGTGCATGGTTGCCGATCAAATTTTAAAGTTTGGTTAACAAGTTTTTATACTTATAAATACATATTCATCATCTAATTGAAATATATTTCTGCTTTTATCTAAATGAAGTGGCTATTGAGAGCGAAAGTGGTTTAAGTCCGTATATAAACAAAGAAGGATTTAGACCTCTAATTCGTTTTGACCAATGGTATGTCTTTTAGTGGTATGAACATAATATTCATTCTGTTGAGACAATAATACTGCATTTATGTCTTGGAATTCAAGCAATACATCGTTAAGTGAAATGTGATACATTCAATAGAGCGGTTTGGCTTGTTTGTTTACAAGAAAGGAAAGGTACTTCTTTAAACGCTAAGTTCAAACTTTAATGAAATAAATCAGGATTAGTTCTATTACCTCCCAATCTCCATATTGTGCTTGTAGGCTCTTTCTTGTACACAATTTAATCTCGGCATTTGTGCTGTCTTTCTCATAAAACAATGCAGTGCCGTTGCCCGAGATGTTTTTGTAAAGTAGTGTTTCATTTCGAACAGTATCAGTGCACCCAATTTCCGCGGACAGACAAACGTCGGCATCTGTAGCTTCACTTATAACAACTTCAAATTCAGTTTTGTCACATGTGGGAGGAAAATCATCTAAAAGTAATAAACATATACTATTTCAACCTGTAAACACAGAAGCATAATAAGTCCCGGTTAGAGAAATACTCAAAATAAAAAAAAACTGATACCATGGATATGTATTCCTTATTCTTTGTATCAATCTTCAACTGTCATAGCAAACGCCAATATATTATGTCCTTCAGTAATATCTGATAATTACTGTCAAAAGTAACAGTAACAGCGGCTACACAAAATCATATATCACCGTCCTCAAATCTCACAGTCAAATATAAACACATTATCCGTTCCAGTAATATCGGATGAATAGTTACTGGTAATAGTAACGGTAACAGCATTAGTACCATACAATCCTCCAGCGTCCTCAGCTCCCATAGTAAATGTTTCCAGTAAGAAGTTATGAATACTTAATTACTACTTGCAGTAACGTCTACAGTGACCGTATCAAATAATCCTCCACCGTCCTCAATTTTTGCAGTAAAAGTTTACAGTAATATCGGACAAATACTTACTATTAAAAGTAATGCTAACAGTGAACATATCAAACAATCATCAACCGTCCTCAACTCTCACAGTAAAAGTTTCCGGTAATTTGGGATAAATACTTACTATCGACAGTAACGGTAACAGTAACCATATGATACAATCCTTGATCGTCCTCAGTTCTCCAAAGTAAAAGTTAATACATACTCCTTTCTAGTAATAATTGATAAATACTTACTATCAACAGTAACGGTAACAGTGATCGTATCAAACAATCCTCCACCGTCCTCAGCTCTCACAGTAAACGTCAGCACATTGTCTGATCCAGTGATATCAGAAAGAGGTTTAGCAAGCGCTATAGCACCATTTTCTATCTTGAAATATGCTGTACAAATACAAAATAGTATCTGTTAGTGTAGGCTGCAAGCGATATATTGTCTTAATGGTACCACGAGAACTTGAAGAACAAATGGACATACAATGATACCGGGTATTTGATATTCGTAATGTTGTTGTTTATAAATAGAGGATATTATACAATTGTGTCTTTGCATACAGAATTCATTCAACTAGGCTATGAGGTCATCTAAACAACTAAATATCGATAACACCATTCCATAATTTATTATATACTCACATATAACGTCACTTTGACCTTCCAGTGTGTATGTCAATGTTTTGAAATTTGTGTCGACATCAGGGTCACTGCAAATTGGGCTAAATACAACCTTGTCAGTTTCATCTTTTACGGAGGCTTTGATGTCTTTCTTTTCAGGTGTACATGTAGGAGGATCATTTGCATCCTCAACTTTGATGATAATTTGAATATTTCGGGAACCGTATTTCGATTCAACAACCAGATTTATCTGAAAATATGTTTCTGTATTTTAATATAACCGGAAGAATAAGTATGAATTGCGTATATTATCATGTTCGGCAATATATGAAATTTGAATATTTGTTTTCTTTGTTTTTTATTCTTTTTGTTATATAGCAGTTTTATATATTCTAAGATAAAATCCCATACACGTTTATTGTCGAAGTATCCCTAGGAATTAGATAATACCTCAAAGAATATAAAACGAAACCATTACAATATTTTGCTAACACAAATACTAGTAACTCACATAACATGTATTTAAAATGTTGGTCTTCTCGTCTCAGATTACCTTCCGAGTTCTACATTCTTATAGATCCAGACCAGCCTGCGCATCCTCGCAGTCTGGTCAGGATCCATGCTGTTCGCTAACCGTTTCTCTAATTGCAATAGGCTTTGAAAGCGAACAGCTTGGATCCTGACCAGACTGCGCGGGTGCGCAGGCTGGTCTGGATCCATGCTGGTCGCAAATGCACTATGTTGGTTTTCTCATGGTGCGGCTCAATTATGTTACTTCATAGTTAAGTTTTCAAATATATTATGCCCAAATTTCATACTTGAAGCTAAGAACAATAACTACACCGTATTTATTTCAACATGAAATAAAGAGGTTTGTTTGTCGACTTGAACGCTAGTGTGTGTTTGGTTAAAAAGCTATACCCTATATAAGTAAAAAGACTATGGATATATATAAAAAAGCATTTAAAAAAACAACATGATTTTTACTAAACGACTGTTAACTAGATACGAGTTTTATGTGTCTGCAGCTCTGTATAAACAGTCATTTTTAAGTTTTTATCTAATGATAAAAGTTCCTAGTAAAAGATGAGCATGGTGCAATTATAAGTTTTCATCTTACTGGTAAAAGAGGAGTGGTGCTTTTATTAAAAGTTTTTTTTTCATCTTATGATAAGATATCATAGTGAAAGATTCATCATAATGTTCATCTTTTAGTTTTCATTTGATGGTAAAATATCCATCTGGTAATAAAATATTCTGGTGAAAGCATTACATAGTTTTTAGTTCCTATATGATGGCTTTTTCTATTGTAAGAGATGCATAGTGTAATTTTTGTAATCTCATATTTCTTAACAAAACTTACATGCCATTCTCCGACATTTCCCTGCAATGAATTAGTAGTACACAAAGAAATTTGTGCATTTGTTGTACTTTCATCCTTCAGAGAGAAAAGTTGTGTACCATTGCCACCAGGGTCTCTGAACGTTAATGTTTCATTCTGTACAGGGTCTTTACAATCAACTGCTAGCTGAAAACAATCCCCAGTGTCCGTTCTTTCTGATTTTGTTTGGGTTACCTGTTGCTTTCCACATTCTGGGGGATATGAAGCTGTAAACATAAAACAAAATGAAGGTATCATTAAATTTAATATACATGTCTTTCTCGAGTATCACACATGATTTTGTACATGGCACAAGCATTTCAGTCACATGTATTTCAAAACCTATAAACAAAAAGTCGTATGATAAAACGAAATGTTGGGACAAACTCTCTGCGTCCTCAAAAAGTCAAAATTAGCATGACCCAACATACAATTAGATCTAGTTTGCCACTTCCGGAGAACAAAATCTTAAAAATTTACATACGCCGTTAAAAGTATATATTCTTAGTTATTTTTAAAAACAATTATAGTTTGCATGACGACTTTTTTTGCTTCTGAATGCTTCCTTTATAAGAACGCAAGCATACTTATGACATCAACTGCAATTTGCACAGTCTCAGAGAGTCCTCCGCCGTCAGTTACCCGTGCGGTAAAGGATAACACTGTACCACTTGTAAACGATGTGAGGGTCTTTTTCAGCTGTACAGCTCCACTTGAGTCAATTTTGAAATAGTCTGCAAAGAAAGTTCAAAACTCGTTGACATTCTGCAAAATGAATGATATGTTTTGGTCAACTTCATCCCAATACACACAAACAACTGGCTAGAAGAAAACTTTTTTGATATGTTAAATGTAAACACAAGTTCTTTGATCGTCTTTATTAGCAACTTCGGATTTCCTGCTTAATGATGGTTTTAACAGAAATATACACCAAACACGGTTCTGCCTACGTATTTCACTCTTTATGCATTATACACTGAATCTTCTCCCGTAATACAATATAAATACATTTATTATGTGCATATCAGCAATATTTTGCAACTTACCACATGTGTGTATGGACATTAAATTGGCTGAAATGTTCAAAGTAATTTTAAGGAGTGCACTAAACATGTAACAAAGTTGCAAGATGCATAATTAGGGTAAAGTCTTCAATAACATAGTATTTTGGAAAGAACAAAAGCCTTGATCTTGGTATTTGAACCAACAATCTAAGCTTAAAAGGCAAATGT
This sequence comes from Mercenaria mercenaria, assembly GCF_021730395.1. Taxonomy (NCBI): domain Eukaryota; kingdom Metazoa; phylum Mollusca; class Bivalvia; order Venerida; family Veneridae; genus Mercenaria; species Mercenaria mercenaria. The sequence continues at coordinate 88,822,647 of NC_069364.1, read as the reverse complement.
GTTTACATTTTGCTGGTAAAAAGCTGTTATGCCTTCTCTCCGAAAATGTAACGCATCACACTATTTGTAAACTTCCAATTCCATTTTGTAGTAAACACAACTGCAGTCCAACCTTTAACCTTGTAAATGTCTCTATCGTATACAGTACCTGTAGTGCTTGTGTCTCCCTCTAGACTATAGGTTAAAGACCGATACGGTTCACTGAAATCGTCATCCCTGCAGGTTAATCTCGTGACGACGTAGTCTACAGCATCCCTTACCGTCGCACTCGTGTTAACTCTCGGTGATCCACATGTCGGTTTTTCGTTAACGTCTAGAATGGTTATGTTTAAATCCACAGTGTCGGACTCTCCAGAAGTATCTTCCACCTATAATTCACACAGACAATATTTAATGTGCATGTAAAGTTATGTAAGATCTTTCATTTGTGTCTTTTCATACTGAATTTTCATACTGAATTTAGTACACGAGTTTAATTAAATACTAAAATGCGAGACTCTGCAGAGAATTTTATCAGTTTTATTCAACGACTCTAATAAATTCAATGTGGAAATACACAAATGTAAGATTCTTTTATCAAATGTAAGCTTTGTTGTGCTAAAACATCGATCGTACAGTCAAAATGTTATTACATAAGTGTATCACCAAAACTATGAAATGGCGTTATTTTACTTGCATTAGGTAAAACATGTGATAGAACGTTTTCTGTTATATACCTTACAGCATTTTATTATATCCTGTAAATATCATTGTCTCAAACTAATATAATTTCACTGGAACAGAAATATACTTGAACACGGTAGAATATATGCCAGTTCCTAGGTAACATAATAAGATAAATATTCCACTGCTTTCACGTATTTTTTCCTTTTAAGACTCGTCTTTGTTTTTTTATCCAACAGTTAAATTTTAAATTAGATGTACTACTAGTATTTGTAAAGTCTTGTCTTAGATTCACTTGATGGTTCAAAATTACTCATCGAATTAGTTTCTAAACTAAATTACTATTAAATGCATGAAATAACAAAAAAGTTTTGTGTTTGCCGGAAGAGTAAAACCTTTATTCTAATAAACATAAAACTATATATTTTCACTGTATACTCAATATAGCCTAGTCCAGCTCGTGACATAATTATCCCTTTCATTTCATTTCAGTCTGGTATTAATGGAAGGACTACCAGAAGAGGTAACTAGAGTCACGTATTGGGACTAGCTAAAAAATGAAAACAAAATCATAGGAACAACAAATTGTATTGAGAGAATCTTCAAACTACTTGTGTTAATTAAGGTGGATGACAGCTCCAAGGACTTCTGACCAGCACTCTTCTCTTAATTAGTGATATAACAGATCGCCGTCAAATTCTGCTACCCAACTAAGAGTCCGACGCTCTACCCCTACACTGCCACAACTTATTTACGATGTTTTTATAAATCAACTACATTTTGTTTCTATTAAATGATTTACATTTGTTTTATTGATATGATTAAACCATACCTTTAATTCTAACAGATATGAATGTCGAAGTTTCGGGTTCAGTGCTTTTGCCAACGTCACTGTCACTGCATTTCCAAACGTATTAACGCTAGCCGTAAATGGAAGCTTATCTGCAGCCTCTTTGTTTTCAAGATCTTAAATTAAAACACAATATTGATTAGACAGCAACACAAAATACAACTATCATTGATTGCATCGTTCTTTCGACTGAACCGCAACTTAAATGGTCAAAAAGGGCTTTATTTTCCAAAGCAGGCGTTTTGATTGATTTTTTACCATTGTTGTTGTTGTCTTTACATAATATGATCACACATTGTATGAACAGTTTACATCAAAGCAAAATCCACATTTGCACTTAAAGTAAGGAACTGTAAACTATTTTGTGTTTATTTTGAGTTTTCTTCCTCTAAGTTTTCAACATCACATGTATACATACTGTATATCGAAACAGTCAGCCTAAACAAAAAAGATAGAATTAGCAAGCAAATTTACATTGATATGTGCAGAGAAGTCACAACTATTATGTTAATTTCAATGGAAGTATACAGGTCAACTATAATAGTTTTCATCATTTACAGGTACCTGTTATTGTGGCCGTTAGATTATCAAATGGAGGGTCGGTTGTTGTGTCAGGATCGGCTACAGGAATAACGGAAGCATTGAGTACTGTTGGGGCTGTGGTTTCTTCAGACAGTTCTATGTCTATCTGGGAGTCATCCGTCACAAACTTGGGTGGATCGTTCACATTGGTGATAGAGAAAGTCACATTGATGTCATGAACTCCATACTCGTTTTTAACTTCAACTGGTACCTGTAAAATATCATGAAACATGTTCTCAATTTCTACAACACAAATGGCGAATGGGCAGTTAGACATCTGATAAATTAAGTGCATGACAAATTATGAAGAAGATGTAAAGAACTATATGCAAAACCCACTTTTTTTGTGTCAGCAACACATAGATATACAACTTTGTACTATAATGAATCTAGTCCCATATACGATTTTGGCTTATTCCCATATTTATTCAAGTTCATATTTAGCTTACCCACCGGACTGTATCAGTTGCTACCAGTTAATATCCAAGGTTAATATACGTCGGGAATATTTTCTACATTAAATCATCTCTGTAACATAGCCTAAAAGTGTTTTATAAATTATTGAACCAAAATTTGACTTAACGTGTAACAAGAAAATAAGGAATTTGAGTTGTATAAAAAAAAAAGCATTGAAAGGCTTACCGTTTCTGAACTACCAGCGCGAAGATCAAGGGAGCCCGCAGTACAAACTTTCATTTCGGTTATATTTGAAGACACGGTATCACATGAAACATCAAACAGCTCGGATGTGTCTGTACATGTCTTTGTAAGATTAGCTGGGTCATCACAAATGAAAGCTATGCCACTGCATGTTCCAATGACAGCTTTCTCACTGATGGGTATAGGTCTGGTTAAGTCAGTTGGATTACATCGGGGGTCGAATTTCGCTAAAATGGAATATACAGTTCTTCAACAGTATTAAAGTTAAGAGGTCATTGTAAAACATGAATCGATCTTACGTAAATTTTGCAAATGTAATGATATTTGAATTATATGTAAAGCAATGCAGCATTAAAGATAAATTATCTAATCACTACAAAATCACTGTAAATAAGGGCTACAAGCAAGAAAGAGAAAACAAAAGTGACATTAGAAACTATTTCTTTTAATCTATTTACTGAAATGGTGCAAATGAAAAATAAAATCCTTATATAACCCTTTAACAAACGTCTGTATCAGAAAACGATGTTTTATTATTACGTCGATGAGTCATCTGGACATGAAAGTAAGGACGCGATGAACCGGTCTATATACTAGTATAACAGCTGGTACGACGTGGTACGACAGCGTAAATACAGTTGAAACTCGATATCTCGAACATGTTTCTCTCACTATTCCGGCTATCTCGAAGATATTCTGAAGTCCCGTCCTGAGATTTTTTTAAGTCTAATTTCGGTTACCTCAAAGTAAAACGCTCCTATCCTTGGAATTTGAGTTATCGAGTTTTAACTGTAACAACAGCTTCATGGTTGTAAAGTTAAACATAAGCTTAAATACAAAATTAAATAGAAACGTACCTGCAAACACAGTAAACTGAAACACGGCTGATACAGGAACGGTCAGAGTAGTGTTTGCCCTGACATTGATCCTAAAATTCCCACTTGTTTCATTCGCTGTTGGATCATAGATAATCTTGCCATCCAATTCAATAATCACTGGTCCAGCATTGTCTACATAAAAGTAAATTATATTTATAAAGGTACACAAAAAGGCACCTTAAGACATTCAACATCTGTACTATTGGAATGGTATGATTAGGCGTAAAAAAAATCTTGTTTCCGGTATCTCGACCTACCTTAAATTTTTGGCCCGACCCTAAATGTTTTTATGGCCTTGGAGAATTTTTTTTCAACTTTTTAACAAAAAGTTGCAAAACTGCAATTTTTATGCTTTAAACATCACTGTATGTTGTCATGTGACCTGGTGAACGGCAAGAAAAAGACAAGATAGCGGACCTGGATGTTGAGAAAAGGTAGGCTCCTTATTAGTTAATCGATTTCTCTGTGAATTTTCCTTTGAGGAGACTTTTTGTTGTAGAACACGGCACTGACATTTGCCTTTCATCGGCTGTATACCATTTCCTCAGATTTCAGCTCGATTTTCTAGACTTTGCCCTTGATTGCAACAAATAAAACGGAAAAATAAATTTAAGCGTTTTCGTTTTTTTATCCCTTTCCTGTTATTTTTGCCGTTTCATGGAGCACACATAGACTAACTACACGGACGAAGCGTGTGTATCAGCCAGGTCATTGAAAACCGCATATTTCTTCAAAAACTACTCGTTTAAAAAATGCGCCCAGTGTACGGCCAGAAGGTCGAGGTTCTTCTGGCGGGCGAAAGTGTACGATAAGAAGACAGAAATTCAAAGATTTTCCTACGAAATGGTGTACGGATAGAAGACAAAATCCTGACACGATCACCAACTGCCTTAGAACTTAGAAGGATTAATCTGGCCGGCATTAGTGCTGCCAATTTTCAATGTTTTTCAAAAACATCTTTTAAAGATTATTAAAAGATTAGAATGATCTGGTTTCTGTTTTAGCTCATCTGAATCAGAATCCGTACTTTGCTCTCAAATTGTTACTTACTTGTAATTTCAAACTCCGGAGTCTGTGTATTCTCACCATCTGTGCACTGTATCTGACCAAGTTCTATTTTGTCGGTAGGCTCAGGATCCAAATGAACCAGGAACGGCTCACCAGGAACTGTACATATCAATTCTTCATATACGAACTGTACATTAATGTCCATCGAATCCTGAAGTTGCGGTACACCGTCATCCGTTGCCTAAAAGTGAATTTACAATCATGAATTATTGTTTCTAAAGTTTAAAAAAAAAGAATCAGTGTCAGCAGCTAATCATGGATAACATGAGATATTTCAAACTATTAGTGACAGTAACGTAAAAGTAAAACAAAAACTGCTCAGACTGTTAACGTTATTTGTTCTTTATAAGGTAGCGATGTTAAATTTGATTTAAGCGTCCTCAGAATAGCTTACACTTACTTTCTAACATTTAACTTCATGTCAGAACTAATATATAACAATATTCAAATGACAAATAACCGCATTTACAAAAATACCAGGTTGCTTTAATTCAGTATACCGTTATTTCCACAGTGAACACGTCTCCAAAGATGCCAGGATTCGATTTGTATAATTCGACAGGATTGGTGACTTCAAGATTGTCGTCTACAATACTGAACTTGTCGTCAAACTCAGAACGACCAACAGCTGAAAGAACATTTTATATATAAACATTTTCCGATTTGCTCCTCCAAATACGTACGAAGAGAGTACTTGCTGGGGAAAGATGGAAACAATTTTCACCGAGTGAACACTCTGCCGATGAAATATATAAAGCTTCTTGTTCGGAGTGAAATATAGTTATATTTTACATGTAAAAGCACATCTTTTTTAATATATTTTCAATAAATAAACTATGTTCACAGCGGAACGACACGCCATCACAATGTTGAAAATGTAAAACAATTTTTTGAGATTTATTAATGCTTTTACCAAGTGAAATGTACATAACCCAAAATATCAATAACTTTAGTATTAAAGCACTTTTTTATCCAACAAGAAAGTTTTTTTGAAAAGGGAACATAAAAATGGATTGAAAAGGGCTCGTCAATGTGAAAAAAGTCAAAGTGATATACACGCCGCCGGCTCATATCTTCCATAACAGAGAGTCCTTAAAGTGCCTGGAATAATGTCCAATGGCTGAAAAGTCGTCACATGACCTAAACTTGATCGTCATGGCGTAATTTACTAAATACTAAACCAAAAAGTCTTAACCTACCTGAAACTGTTAAAGTAAGTGTGTGATTATCTATGTCAGACGCCTCCAAAGGAACTGTCCATGTATCTGGCATAGTTACAACATTGTAAACTAAAGTTCTGTTCAACCGTAATATCTTAGGTTCGCGGTTGAATTTGAAACAAATTTGGAATGTATCGTTTATCCATGGACGATAGTCAATATCGTCTGCTTCAAACGCCGTGATGTTCACCTGTAATAACAATATACAGAAAAATAGAGAAAAATAACAATTCTGATGTTACTGAATATTCAGTGTTTTACGTGATTCACGAAAAAAGAAATAACGGTGCCTGTTTAACAGACTAAAGACAATCTGTGTCTGCTGTACTTTAACAGGTCTCCAAAGAAACTGTACGTATACGTAATATCACCAAAGAATTTTAGGATCTTACTGTACTTTAACAAATAATAAATATCAAACGCATGACATGTATAGTCTTCAAGTTTTAATAAATGTTTTATATAGAAGAAACTCTGCAAGTTTCTGAAACTCTTTCTAGTAGCGGTTTAGGTATTTTTATGAAGTTCTCCTATAATTTGTATTTATGAATAGGTATTCCAAGGAAATAATAAAATCCGATCTTTGGATATTGTTCTCCCTTTAAGGAAGGTGGAACTTATTTTTCTCACTTACACAGTCTTCCGTCACTACCGGTGCGGTATTTGTGTACGTTAAACAAAACCTGTCATTTTTGCTATCATCTACAGTTACATCTGTGGCACCGTCAGATTCATACGCTATATCCTCATTAGGGTTGTAACATATATTCTCTTCCGACGAGTTCTTCTTCGGCATACACGCCGTTCTTTCTTGGACGGTCGGGTTTGTCTCAAAATATATATATTTACGTCTGCTCTCTTTGCATGATACCGGCGGGTCATCTATAAAACAATCATAAATTGATCGAATTCTCACTGATATAAAAATCAGAATTTAAGTTTCACATTTTTTTGTTTTGTTTAAAAACCACCCGTATTCCCATACGAGCAGATTATAACTATAGGACCAGGAGAGGTTGCTGAAAGGAAATATTTAATTTGTAATTTTTACTGCGGAAATGCAAACATTTTGATATAGATACCAAAGGCAACACATACATATGAACCATGATTATCTTGATTCAATTCTCTAAATATTGTCACGTCCTGGTGCCAAGCTCCATGCACTGAGGTGTATTTTACGATCAAGTAATTCGACCATTTCGTATTTTATCCACTTAAATACGCGGCGCAACATTTGCTTCTTTTTACCAGAAATAATGTTTGCACACCAATTCGTTGTTTAGTCTGATATTAAGGTGCATTCTGTTTTATCAATATGCAACACCTCTCAAGACTTGACAAACATATGCCGTCATATGCTGACAAATGACATAAGGATGACAAAGTCTTCAAAATGGCAAATCTAATATGGATAGTATTTAAAAAAAATCGGGTTATACTGTTAAAAAATACTTAAATAAATATAGTTTTTAAAATTCCTATAAGAACCAGACCAACTACATGTCTTACCTTCTGTGCACGTGTTTCCTTTCTTCCCTTCAGGGCAGATACACACGTGGGTAGAAGTATCAGTCGTATTCGAAACACATTCAAACTGCTGACCGTCGGTCGGTGTTGGACATGGGTTAGGATCGCAGGGGTTGGCTGAAATATATGACAGATGTTAATCAAGTAATATGCTTGTTACATCCAACACTCCAAGTTGCCTTCTTCAAACACGAGAACAAACATGTATATCTTAGAACGGAGTTGCACTTGTAAACCACTTACGATCATTTCTGACACCATCACAATTATGTAGGTAGGTCGGTAGGTAGGCAGATAGGTAGGTAGGTAGGTAAATAGGAAGGTATTAGATTAGCAGGTCGGTCGGTCGGTAGGTAGGTAGGAACAGTTAAATTAGCTTAACAATTTTGTAAGAATACCATTGTTAATTATTATCTTATACATTCACTGACAATGATAAAATACAACTGCCTGTCAGATAGTCAAATTCCTATTAGTGTTTGGTTGGCAGTTTGAAAAATTTATTGGGTCTAGATTTGCAAAAGAGATAAATAGGGCGAGATTTCAGACTTTGATTGAGATGTCCGGAAAGGCAGTTCTCTGGACACTGTCACTGTATGAAAACCGCAGCTTTGTTTATGTGGTCGAGTTTTTACCTTAAAAAATTAAACTTACTGCTGACTACTCTCCACATACTTTTCCGAAATGGGCTTTAAAATAAAAGTTTATTCTGTTTAAACTAGTATTTCAATTTAAATATTGAAAATTTGTAATTCTTGAACAAAAATAAGAACTGCTCCAGTGTTTACGTGTGGTATAAATGGTTACTATTTAGTAGCTTTTACCTGTCTGCTTGTCAGGTTATAATGGAAGTGGTGACATAGAATTATCATGTTTTATGGAAAAAGAAAATAGGTTAGTAAAGAAGTTGTGAAATCATTTCATTTCATGGGCATAAGATTGTGTGGTTTGGGAAGAAAAAAAGCTATTTCGTTGGGATTTGAATTTTTGAAGAAAAAATGGATGGAATTTTATATGTTTGTTTGGGTTTAATTCATTAGATAAACCAAAACACGAAATCCACGAAAATATGCCCCTACGAATATTTATGATATTACAGTAGTAGTCAAAACCAAAAACTGATATTGTGTAAAATGCAGTTTTGTCAGTTACCAATTTCGCTGCAGTTTGGAGCAATGCCTGTCCATTGTCCGTTATCTTGACATTGCCTTACTGCGTCACCACCAGTAATCTCGAAACCATCAAAACAGGTGTAGTTAGCTGTAGAGCCAAACTCTCCTATATTGTCCGAATATGTCAACTGCCCATTGACCGGCTGGTCAAGCGACGGACATGCTAAAAAGAATGAAACTGGCATTGTTATTTACGTTAGAAACCGTGTGAAAATCGGGACTTACAATTCTGTACTTTGCTTGCTACAATGTAGTAATGTAAAATAAATATGTAAAGCAGTAAAATTCGTGCAAAAACCTCATCAGCTTCAGCTATGCTATTTGCACTACCTATATGTATACTGACTAAGATCGTCGAGTCCGAAGAACTTGTTTTGTGTGTTTTCATGCGCCATGGGCTAAAACCCTGCTTGACGCATAAAATTAGACGCCATTTTCCGAACTGAAGCTTAAACGCCTCCATGACCTAACTGAGACGATGTAACTTAAACCTAGATGAGAACAGAATAATTACAATTGGTGTGTCATTGTTTTATTTTAAAGGATTAGTGCAACCTATTTTGGGCAAATGTCTCCTGATCACAAATGTTTCTAATCAAAAAAGCTGTGCAAGCGAAATGAATTTTCTCACTGACAATAGGACAGAAGGTCATTTTTCCTCCAACTTGCCAGTTTCTTGTATAACACAAGTAAGAACAGGTACGAAGTACAGAGAAAGTGGTATGGAGTGCTATTAAACGGAAATACTGTTTAGAATTATGTGCAAAATCGTTATGAAACAAAACTTTCTTACGTTTCTTCTTGCAGCTAGGAGGAGACCCTTCCCAGTTACCAGTGCCCAGACATCGTCTCCTGGGTTCCCCTTCCAGTTCATATCCGGAAATACATGCATAGATAGCTTCAAACTCAGATGTTTTCTCATTTGGCACGATGGTTATAGAACCACTGGGAATATCTTCCAAAGATGGACATTCTAGAATAGTAACAAAAACATAAAACAACATTTACAGAGTAAAACTTCTAAACTGATATTTCAAAAGAACGTAGTTAAATATCGCTGATTTAAAATTAGCTGCCTCTAACATATTTGAGTAATATGAGAAAGCAATTCAACTATATTTTGCGCTAAGTGCTTAAACCCATGTCTCAAATGAGGAGCACCTGGGATTTGAGTCCGTCATTACAGATGACCTCCTGTAAATTTCGTCGGTGATGCTATTTTTTTTTAAACTAAACTAAGGAATTAGTTAGGAATTTTCAGTAGCATCCTGAGAGTTTGTTTATCATTCAGCATTCATACACGATCCCTCATTATCAGACTTAAATAGTTTTTGGAATTAGCATGTATAAATAAGATAACTGAACAATCTATACCCTAAGTAGAAACAATGCTGTATATAAATCCATACGTAATCCGAGACAAGACACTTTTAAACAAATACAAATGATTATATTGATTTCTTTCTTTCTTTAGATTTTATTCTTTACTTACAATATCAGTCTGTTGATACTAGTATTGTCTTCAGGACTTGCGTGCATGTGTTTGGTTTTCGGACCCAAAACAGGGATATAAACTAGACTAACTTAGTTCACATCTGAACAGATCTCGTAAATTGATATGCTAAAACATGTGTAGAAGGTCTTCGCAGCATCTTTATCAAACTTTTTTTCTGACGAGATTGTCGAAATGAACTTTAAGAGAAGAAGGATTTGCGCGAGGATACAACGAATATTCGTTGTACTGTTTGTTTTGTATTTTTGCTATTTTACTTTGTTTAAATGTACTTGGACACCGTTTCCGGTAGAACTGGCGCAAAATAAAACATGGTATCCTGTTGGCCGGGCAAAGACAGCTTATGTGTTTTCAGCATATCTGGATGAAAGCAGACATGTTGTTGTTGTGATTGGGGCGATGACTAAAGACCCGATAACGTATCTCTGTCAGTTATGGAGTGCTGATGCTGGGGGAAATTCAATGGATATGGACAGAAGTTATCCAAGAGCAATTTCACCGCCTGAACACCATGACAAAAAGTAAGTTTAAATATTTAATACGAGTATGATGGAAGCGATGATGATTACATTTAGCCTTAAAGTTAGGGTGGGGCCATGATTAATGGATAGAGCGTCTGACTCCTAACCCGGAGGTCGCGGGTTCGAATCCCGGTGAAAGCTGCATTTGTTCGGGGTCTGTACCATCCCTTATCAATGAGTCAGTACTGGTAACAAGTAAAGAAAACAGTCGAGAAGAAAATTTAACACTTTAAGTATGGGTTAATTACCAGAAAATGAAATATGATTTTCTTATTTCAGATATGCCATGACTTTGTTTGAATGCCCATTCAGATCAGCGAGATTTCCACAATATGTTTCTCTTATAACAAATACATGTGATACCCCACTCAACCTCATTCGAATTGACGAAACAAAGGTACAGAGCAACTACAGAAGAAAGTTCACAGTTTGCCTATCTCCTTTAAATTTTATGTATAGCAGAGCATATGAATTAATTGAGTGGATAGAACTGAATAGAATTCTTGGCGCAGAGAAATTTGTTGTATACAATTACAGTTCTGCTTCAAACGTCAAAGAAGTACTTGATTACTACTCAAAACGAGGTTTCGTGGAAGTTATACAATGGCCGCTGCCAATGGCTGTAGATACATATCCTGCAACTGAAGTACGAGCAGAAATCCATTATTTCGGACAGACAGCTGCTCTTCATGACTGCTTATACAGAAACAAGAGGGAATCCGAATTCATAGTTAATATTGACTTAGATGAATTTATTATTCCACATGGCAATGAAACAACAAACTGGAAAGAAATTGTACGAAAAGTGGACACAAACAATGCAAAGGCCTTTGTTTTCAAAAATACACATTTTAGAAGAGACTTGAACCACAAACATTCTAAACACTCGTGGATGAATGATTATCAAGAAACTAAAAGATTTAAGCTGACAACGCTACAAACTTTTCAGCGCGAAGTGAAAGTTTATATCAAAGGTGTCAAGTCTAAGTATATGGTACGGACGGACGGACTCCTTTATCTTATGATACACTTTGTTCCAGAATTACCACTGAGTCAGGACATAACAATTTCGGAAGAAATTGCACTTTTACACCATTACAAGAATTTCGAACATGATCCAGAAGTATCAACTGATAGTGTACCAGACTATACCGTGTTAGATAAATATGGAGACAAACTTATTAGCAATGTTGAAAGAGTTTGGGACGAATTGTCTCGCGTGGATATGAATAGTTTGCCCATTAAGACATGAAAAGTTGAAAAATAAGAACACATTTTACCCGTTTAATTGTTCATCGTTCACTTTTTGAACACAGCGATTTTGTTTTAAATAAACAAATATGTGCAATTTGCTTCTTTCAACGACTTGTACCTGTATTAATGCTATGATTTTGTTCCTGTTCCCGTTCCGTACTGTACACTTTTATTTATCTACAAATGTTTAGGCTTGCCTTTTTCTCACAGTTTTTCCGTTAGCATTATTTTTGTTTACTTTATTTATCATTTGATAATTTAAGTCTAACTAAAATATGTATAAAATTACATTTTGTATTAGCAAAGGCTATTGTCATCTTTGAATGCAATATTGACTTAAATATTTAAGAACCACACGTCTTAACTTTACATTGACATCTCAAGCTTCTGTTGTAAAAAAATAATGAAAAGAATTATAACTTGCTGTTGATACAGATACGTCTAACAAAGTAATGTTCAAGATGATGAAAGAACACCGCCGTGAGTGAACATGTCACAGAAATTTCATAACTGAAGGAACAATATTTGGTGATTGGATTGCAGTGATATGATTTGTACATATGATTACATTACCTTTTACACATTGACCACCTATTGGACTAAATCCAATTTCACATACACAGGTATTGTTGCTTCCACACACTTCATTTTTATCTAATTGACATGCAGTACAGTCGTCTCCAACCGTTCCTTCTGAAACAAAATATACATTCTTATACAGCCTGCATACTGGGGTAAATATTGTCCTAAGTATTGTACTAAATTCACACATTTGCTTCCGGTTAGCATGCGTACATTCGAAATCTAATGGTATATCACTTCCTTAAAATGAATAAGGTGATTCATGACTACATCACAATTCTCTAGGAATATATCACGAAGGGCCTCTACCGTCGAGTGGTTAAGGTCGCTGGCTTCAAATCAGTTGCCCCTCACCGATGTGTGTTAGAGCCTCGCTCGGGGCGTTGAATTCCTCATGTGACAAAGCCATCCAACTGGCTTACCGGAGGTCGGTGGTTCTACTCAGGTGTCCGCTTTTGATGAAATAATTTACGGGAGGCACATTGAGACTTCCTTCACCATAAAAAGCTGAAGAGTCTCCATATAACATATAATTGTTTCGGTGTGACGTTAACCTAACAAAAACAAAATGAATATTATCATGCTATGGGGCGATTTTGGAGAAGTTTTTATTCCAGAATATCTAGTTTACAAAAGCTTATTTGACTAAAATTAGGACCAAATGGGTCTACCATTGTCATGACTGATCGCAAGGTATTTTGTAGAAGTTGCACGGTGATAATATAGTAATATTTCGGCTTCATATTTGGTGGTGGGGGGGGGGGGAAGTGGAAAAACAGATTCATCAAAGGTAATTTTTGGAATAGGGTTTTCGTAAAGTTTGATAAAAGATCACTTAATAACTGCAAAACTGAGTGTGGCTGGTGCAAAATCTAAAAGAATGAAAAAGGGTGTTCAGCAGTACCAGCCCTCTAAGCAAACAATGAAACTGTTTTTAACCCTTACCCTGCTAAATTTCTAAAATGGACTGGTCCATCATTCAATATGGGCAATACCATTTATTATTCGAATGGGTGTTCACTGAAAATTTACTGATTTAATAGCGAACAGTGCAAATCATGATCAGCCTGCACGGATGTCAAATTTAATAACATTTAGTGTAAGGGCCATTGTATGACCGTCTTGGCTGTTCTAAAATATGTATGCTTCTCTTTTTTAAAAAATTATTGTTATCTTTCTAAAATAATATGCATAATTTTGTTTTTCATTGTATACTATTATATAGCATAAATACATTTTGTTACTGAATGCGTTGAAAACCATTGTACACAACAATGGAGATACGGACGATAAAGTTACCCAAATGATGTGTAAATGGATACATCTTTTTTAATCTTTTAATCAGAAGAACTGCGGCATTGTCATAATACGAATTTCAACAGATAGCTTCCTTTAATTTCAAAATAGTGAAATCCTAGTACATAAATCAGTTGATTTGCACAAACGGTGGATGAATAAAACCGCCCCTGCCTCCATTATATTAGACAAAATGAAGTCGTAAAAATCGTATAAAATGACGACATCAGTGTCACAACGACTCGGATGAGATACTTTGCACATAAAATATGTTAGAAAACAATAACAAAATGCAAATTTAATTGAATTATTATGTCCTAATTGCTATGCTTGTAGATCATAAAAAATGAAAATTATTTTTTTAATGTTTAAATGAATGGGACAGTAACTGTTATCTAATTAGAACACGAGATATGTGGCATACGGTGGATTTGTATATTATGGTCCCTGTAATCATGTTTATTTCCTGTATCGCTCTTCTTCAGCTTTATGTGAATTATTATATGATGGCTTGATGAGCTTTCTTCCTTCCATGGTCTTAATGGATGAAACGGTCTTAAGCTCTATTCCATTTACCGCGGCTCGTATAAGCTCTATTCCATTACAGCTCGTATAAGTTCTATTCCATTCACCGCTCGTATCAGCTCTAGCCTCAATTCCATTTACCGCTCGTATAAGCCCTATTCCATTTACCGCTCGTATAAGCTCTATTTCGTTACCGCTCTTATAAGCTCTATTCCATTACCGCTCGTATAAGCTCTATTCCATTCCCGCTTGTATTTGCTCTATTCCATTTACCGATCGTATAAGCTCTATTCCACCATCGCTCGTATTTGCTCCATTCCATTTACCGATCGTATAAACTCTATTCCATTACCGCTCGTATTTGCTCTATTCCATTTACCGATCGTATAAGCTCTATTCCATTACCGCTCGTATAACCTTTTTTCTATTTAACGACCTATAAACTCTATTCCATTACCGCTCGTATTTTGCTCTATTCCATCTACCGATCTTATAAATTCTATTCCATTACCGTATTTGCTTTATTCCATTTACCGCTCGTATAAGCTCTATTCCATTACCACTCGTATTTGTTCTATTCCATTTACCGATCGTATAAACTCTATTCCATTGCCGCTCGTATTTACTCTATTCCATTAACCGATCGTATAAGCCATATTTCATTATCGCTCGTATAAGCTCTAATCCATTACCGCTCGTATTTGCTCTATTCCATTTACCGCTCGTATAAACTCTATTCCATTACCGCTCGTACAGATTAATCTAGGGCTAGGGACCGATGTGTCTTTACAAGAATATGATTTCTGGCAGACAAGCCTGCCTAAAATGCCATATCAGAAACTCGCCGTTCGCTTACAAATTACATGGCATTCCCAATTTCCTGGTGACCATGTCTTTTGTAATGAATTGCAGTCTTTATTTCAAACCTCAGTAGAGGGCTGATTTGTAAATATTCTAGGTAAGGAAATATGCTCAAAGAGAGAAACTTCATTTAATGATTTATCAGAGAGTTATCTCGAGCGACGGCTATTTTATTCTGTGAAGAAATCATATTTCATAATTAGAAGAGAGTGATCATTTGACAATTCTGAATAACAACCATTTTTTTACAGAAAACGATTATACGAGTATTTTAAGTTATATAGAAATTAGTTCCAGGGGACTTGTGGTAATTATAAATACATGAAGTTCAATACTTGAAATGCTACGTAAAAACTAAGCCAAGTATGACCTTGAACAACTGATACATAGACCTGCCTGGTATCACTGGGATCCGTATGGTTTATATGTATTTTTTTTCTTGAATTTCATTTAAAAACATTTAAAGAAATTTTACCACTCTATCATAGCACGTGACGGATTCCTGTGCCTGGTATGACATGGAGTAGTGTGCTGTTACTAAAATTATAGCCAAACTCATGGACTACTAAAACTGATACAGACGAGAGCAAATTTTCTTGATTTTTTTATTACTCACCAGACACATGATCCTGTAACAAAATGAGGATGGAAATTAGAACTATTGCTGAAATACGTGACGTCATCTTGTCTTGCGCACCATACCGGAAGCACGTGACTGACTTTTATCACCAAGCCTGGAATAACAAATCATCGAACTATACACTACCGTTACACTAAATGCCTTCTTAAAGTGATATATCAATTTTCAAGTCTTCTTGAACAACTATCAATAGTGTAAGTCAATGCACAAAACAGCTCTCACGCTGAATCCAAGCCACTTTGTTATCACGTGCACGTGTGCTTTTTCCGACTAAATAAAAGTGATTGCGCAAGATGATATTATTTGTAGATCCGTAGCCATCTAGGATGCGTACTTTCCCCGTTAGAAACAATTTAAGTTTTCTATTCATCACGTTTATAGTGCAACCGGCAATCTACTCTTAATGCAGAGGATCGGAATCAAGGTAGGATGTTTATATATTCCTTATTCAGCATATGATAAATAATTTTACAACTGAAACTACAATCATTTGATATTCTTTATATCTACATACTCCAGAAATACCAGATGCACTTATGAAAATGCACGATTGGAGTCGGAGGTCAATAACTAGTCATATGTGTATATAGCTGCCTGATAAACAGCCATGTAGCTATATGTTTTCATAAACCTCATACTTTATTCATTAGTGTTAACGTCTTTTAATTCTTATTTTCTAATGATATGCAAGATTCTTAGGCTGAGTTCATGCATAACAAAATAGAAAAGGAAAAAATACAGGTTTATTCATTAGTGTTAACGTCTTTTAATTCTTATTTTCTAATGATATGCAAGATTCTTAGGCTGAGTTCATGCATAACAAAATAGAAAAGGAAAAAATACAGGTTTATGGGTCTAATACAAGCATATTCATGGTTATGTAATAAGCTGACAGCAGTAATCTATAAGATAAGGCATAGGTCGCTCAGCCTGGAGGTCTTGAGTTCGAACTCTACTGAAATCACTGTCTCGTACCTCCTTACACCAACACTGTTTCTTACCTGTCTCAAAACTAGGTTTTAGTGGTATGCTTCTCTTTGTAAGTAGGGCATGACAACATAAATTTAGTTGTTGTGGTTTTTTTTCAAAGGAAACAGAACCGTTATTGTTCCCATTATATGTTTAGCTTGGCTTAAGACATATCAAAATGCAATTATTTATTCGACACTCCAGGTTTAATGTTTGAAGTTGGTAAGATGATCTATCCCAGTTATCTCGTCAATATAAAGCACTAAATGTGATATAATATCTACCAAAATACCGTGTCATTACATAACTCATCTATCACTGTTAAAGTAGATCAATATGGATTGTATAGAAATGTTAAAGTATCAATTTCAAGTTTGAATGAACTTTTTTACTAAAATCTATAAAGCAGGCAAGGTCCATGTATTATGGAAGGCCAATGTCCCCTGCCGATTGCAAATGTGAAATATTTAACGCCGAATGCTATTAAATTGCCATATTCTTTACGTCAAATATCGACTGTCAAGCGGTCATTCTCAAATGATAAAATTAATGCTACTTATTAACTGCGAAATGCACAACAATAAATGCCGAATGATTTTTGCTAACTGCTTATTCAATAAAGAACTGTTGGCCCTCGTTATATAATGTAAACACTTTTTTCTAGCCATTTTTGAGTAAACAAATTCGGTCCCATGCTCACATTACTGGTTGAACTTCCTGTATTGCTTCAATTCAGACTGTGTAGTAAAAACGTGTATAGTTCTAGAAATTAAACGTTACATACAAATTGTTTAAGATATCCTTCGCACTAAACCTAAACGAATTTAGCAATTACCATTTATCATTTGGCAATAAGCAGTAAGTTCATGGCAAATAGCTTTTGATTTTTAGCATTTAGCATTAGGTATTTGACATTTAGCATTAACATTCTTAGAAAATCAACATGGCACTCCGGCCTTCCATACAACTTTATATATATACCGCCAAACGGTTTGTATATATACGTAAATGCCTGGTTACACAGTGGTAAGGGTCTGGCCAGTCGTGCTTTTCTTCTTCCCGTAACCTCTTTAATTTTGTTCTGCTTTTATGTCCTGATTTTGTTTAGTACTGATTAACATCGACACAATTTAAGGATAATGTCGACGTTCCAGCTTTTGTGGTAGAGGTAGACCCCAAGCGCCCCACGGGATATTATTTCAGACGCACTCGGGTAACTTTCCCCAAGCCTGGTGGATAGTTCATATGCCTACATGCTGAACAAAGGTTTGAAAACTCAAAAGTGCTCTGCTCTTATATTTACTCAGTTGCCACTGGTTGAAGGTGCTGATCCAAAAATATGGCACTCGGGTTACTGTACTGAGTTACCGCACAAACAGTTACCCAAGAGCCGGAGACACCTCAATCTTTCATCTACAGCTACAACCAGGGCTGGATGTCTGTACATCTGAAATTGGTTTCTGCTCATCTTAAATACTCTATTTGACATAACTGTGTATTTGCCTCCCCTTTTAATGCTCATTTTTATAATATTTTTGTCCAAGCAATAAATTTGCAACTGCTCAAGGAAATTTGATTAAACTTGATAAAAAAAATAGATGACAACAAGGGGGCGTTTATGGTACAAGAACCATAACTTCTTATTAGTAGTACCTGTCCACTTTTGACCCAGAATAAATGTCTGCAGAGTTTACAGTAAGAGATTTATAAAGTTTACTTTATATCTAAAACTATCATATCTTTACTATGACAATATCATTTTCACTTAATATTCAGGATTGTAACTGCTGTGATGTTCATAAGGCTCAAAATGATTGAAAATCCTATGCTGGTAACAAACAATAATACAAACTGCTTTACATGTAACTTACATGAGATAATTGTTGGGCGTCTCTCGCTGCAGAATCACGTTTTATGATATTTTACCTACATTTTATTACGGTAGCAATAACAACATTCAATGATATGTAACAGATTTTTAAACAATTTGCATATTTTCGTTAATTTACGAGATAATTTTCATTTCAATCTACTTTAAACAAATTCGTCTCTATGTAAAACTAGACATATGTACAGTGTATTTGATGTTCCCATGTGAACAGGGGATAGTTTTTATCAAGTTGGTTTCCTGTCACAGCACCTGTACATTTACAAGATTTGAAACATTGAGTGTAGTTTGTTTCTAAGCTGTGCTTGCTGCTTTCTGTGTCGACGTGAAGTAAGATTTTCCAAATCTAAGTCTGGTAAAAGGAGGTTCCCTGTCCCTAAGAGTTTGTCTACAGTCTCTTTGTCTGCAGGGATATAAGTAAGTTTCACGTATCGGTTTAAAACATGGCAGAATCTTATGGCAAGTCCAACTATTTGAAATACAGAGATATCACTTTAAGTTTTAAAAGTATCAGTTTCAGATGCCAAAAGATAAAAATTAACATTACAATTATAAGATCTGTTTTGAAGATATCTCTTTGCGTAAAAGTGATTTCTCTTTAAGTTAGAAACCTAGCACTTACAGATAAAGTAAAAAGAGATATAGCAGTTTTTGCTTTGTTTTGTTTAATGTGCAAGGTTCAAGATACTCCGATATTAGACTGGAGCAAATAAGATATTACTTATTATTATACGGTTGAAAATTCTTTCCCACCGCGAAACATGTAAAATGGTATTATATTTGAATAGGTAGTATGCTAACGGGTGCGAATTTTAAATGTAGCATTTCTCGGCTTTGAACCGATTCAATATAAAATATATATTTTTTTTTCTTCATTCAAATATATTATCGACCCGTGAAATATTATTTTAGATTTCAAAAAGGATAGCATGCGTATGTAAATACATGGTTTTATGTGGCGAAAAAATAATTAACATACTCGAATTCTTTCACTCGATCATATATACTATTTTCACATGATCATTTCTTCATTGAGTTAAATGTTCATATATATCAACAAAACCAAAGACCAATCTGCATGTGTCAACAAAAATAATGATCAAGTCTAATAATACATCTACATGAGTGATGAAATATAGATCGTATATAGAATGTCGATTTTTAAACAATTTTAGGATTGCTTCTGTAAAAACACGCGGTTGTAGTAATAAGACAAACGAACATAGCAAATTTTGACATCACAATCATAACCGAAGTAACATGACAGGATTTCACCTACAGACAAATAAATAAATAAATAGATAAATAATACGCATTCACTGAAGCATTTGAATATGAATGCTGAAAGACATCGGTGAAAATCTCAAAACTGACCAATGTAGACAACGTTTACAGTTTACAGAGTGTTCATCCACTGCTCAAGAGCCGCAGAGTCCAGTAACAGATATATCACAGATAATTTGCAAACATGCACTTTGTGCTGAAGTAATCACGACAGAAAACACTAAATATAATTAAAAGTCAAGTTTCTCCGGCGAAGCTGTCGGTTTGACTATTTCCGGAAGTACATATGGTCTATAGTCCTTTTTTGTAACATCACTGGGTCCTACGATATAAAATATATTTCCCATTCTATCCTTAGACACGTATTTTGTTACTTGAGGCGGTTTAGGCGGTTCTTTTTTGTTATTAAACAGCCTGGGTGATATGTGAGGCAGCCCGCGGTCTGGTCTCATTTTAGAGTATCGAACTCGCGAGTCAATACTGGCAAGCCATGCTTCTTTTTGGGGCAGCGTTTGCGTATAGTCACGTGATCTCTCTACATCCTTCATATGTGATCCCAGAATATCATTCCATGTGACATTATTGTATTGTCTCCAGTCTATATCTTGATGTCGTAAATTATCAACAAATAAGTTCCCCGGGAGTTCGGGGCTTCTTGGTTCAGACACCTTCCACAACGGCGGTCTCTCGCCTATGATCATACCCTTTCTGACATTGCGTCTGTTCGCACCCGGAAATATTTTATCGTATACTATTTTTCGCCCTTTTGTATAACTTCTGGGCTCACTAAGAGATCGGTAAAACGTTCCGTCTCTTTGATACGATGACGTCACATCTCTAGGGTCCTCTGGGTGATATTTGTACCAATCTTCAGGTGTCTTCAGATAAATCCTGTTTTTACTTAACGCCTTTCTCCTAGCTGAGTGTTTCCTGTCTTTTAATGGTTCCAAATGATATGTTTTTTCTCGGTTTCTAGTTTGAAAACGAAATCGTCCCCTAGGTGAGTTTTCGTACATGTTTACAATGTGCGTATTATGTGCATGCTAACTGGTTTAATTTGTTTCAAGTCAACTTTAAATGAATTTTAAATAGCATTTTCACGTGTGAACAACACCTTGTTGTTTAATTTGCATGTTTAAACTGTATCCAAATACAAATATTGCGATTTAATTACGTTCATTAAGTACCGATCCTATTAAAGGAAAGATATGATTAAAATCTCTGGCTAGAAGTTGCCGAAATATAAATTAATCCGTTTGTAACTCGAGTATGTATGTGCTAAAAGCTGGCATCTGATCATAATTTGACATATCAAACCATCTTGGTTTGTATTCCTATTGATAGACCGAATATTCAGTATTTGTGCGTCTAAACTGTAAATAAATTACCTGCCATTGAAGTTGAAATTTGCCATTGAGAGCTCAGTGAAAGCTTATGTCAATAGTTCTCACATTTCATTAGTTTGTATGAGGGTGTTCATAAAAAGATCTTTGAACAAAAAGAATGTAAAGTATAAACTGATGAAATTGATTTTGCAGTATAGTATAACTTAAAACACTCCTGAATACTCAATGAATAGGAAACGTCCATTGATCCAACCGTTGCAAACAATGACAAATTGGGGTCATACTAAGGGCTGTCGCAGGACAGCAATGCTCGACTATTCAACAACCGTGTCAACTGAATGAAAATTAAAGTCAGAAAGGGGCATAATTTTGTAAAATTGCAAACAGAGTTATGAAACCTATACAATGGAAGTCAACTCATCCCAGTAGACAAGTGTGTGAAGTTTCAATACAATACCATTAGTGAGTACTGAGCTGCTAGCCTGCATACTAAACCAAACATTTCTAAGTCGAAAAAAAATGGGCATTATTTTGTAAAAATGCAAAATTGAGTTATTAACCCCGTGCAACGCATGTCAGAACATCACATGAACAAGTTTCAATCCATTCCCATTAATGGGTATTGAGATACCAGCTTACATACAAAAACTTCACCAAAGCGGGACGCCGGCACCGACGTACGGATAAGTCCAATAGCTCTACGTAGCTAAAGAGGTTTCACTGGCATAGCTATACATTCTCCCGCTTCTAATTGGAAAAACAAATCGAGGAATGAACACGTAATAAGTCCATTTGATCATTTTATACAGTTCTGTTTTACACTAAACGCGCTGCTCAATTGCAAGACATGTTGGCCACGATTGGAACCGGTTTGTGCTATGTGACTAGAACCTGTTTTTTCCACGTGACGTGGACCGGTTTGTGCCATGTGACCGGAACAGGTTTGTGCCACCTGAATGGAACCGGTTTGTGCCACGCGATGAGACCGGTTTATGCAACGTGTTTGGAACCGGTTTGTGCCACGTGACTAGGACCGGTTTGTGCCACGTGACAGGGGCCGGTATGGTTTGTGCCACGTGGTGAGACCAATTTGTGCCAACTGACAGACTGGTTTGTGCCACGTTACTCGGACCGGTTACTGCGGTTAGCTTGCGACGTCTCGGTATAGACAATTTAGGTGGCGTCTGTTGCAACAGTTGATTAAGAGTTTTTTTCTCTTTGTAGTCTGTAGCATCTAAGCGAAGTATTCTTAATGTTCACCTAAAAATCGAGAAGTCCAGAATATCCGTTTTATTTTATATTTGACTGAATGAAGTCCGTTAAGTGTGGTCAACTATAGAGATTTATGTTTAATACATTAAACTTACTAGTATGTACAGCTAATTGAGAAAACTGCTTAATGTATTATTTGACATATTTATCTCTAAATTACCTTAGACATTTCTAAGTGATTTGATTTGGATTATAGAACTATAAACACATATGGTCTATTCTGTCTTATTAAGTATTTATAAACACAGTAATGATAGCCCAGTCAATACCACGTTCAGTCAGTCTAGACATTGCACGGGTCAAGTAGATTACCCGGGCCTCCCTTTGAATACTTGTACTCCGAAACCTTCGCATTGACTATTATAATTAATAAAGCCTAAAGGAGCATCATTTTTACCATACGTTTTCAGACTGTGATATTAATGTAATTAAAAAAGATGTGGTTAAGAAGAGATATCAGATATGTGTAAAAATGTTTCTGAAAGTAATCCCTTGTCCGACAATTTGCCGCTGAAAGTCAAAAGTTTTATCATGACGGTATTTTGATAAAAGTCTGTGTAATATTTAATTTAATATTTATTCATAAATATTTCGCGGTTACATGAACATTTTGTCAATATGTGTTTACAACTACAGAAGACAACTTGTCAACATGCTACGGTTCATCAAAATAACACATAGTCAAAGAATATATCAGTTTACAAATATGCGGTTGAACTCCCGTCAAAATGCGTAAATTCAAAAAAAGGTCAGCATTATTAAATTCTTGTAATATAAATAGTATGAAATAGTAAGCGCATATAATATATGCAAAACGTGCAGTTCAGTTTAGTTATGTGTTTTTGTTGTTGTTCATGCAGTTGTTTTGCAATGTCGTGGATATTTTCCTATGACCTTTCGTGCAGTAAATGTATACCAAAGTAAAATATTTTTTTTTTTTAAAAAAAAGGAAACAACGTTTGAACACACTAGACCACCTACGAATCTATTTTTATTTTAATTCTGGTCGAAATAAATGTATTTTGACGAATATTCGACTACATTTCACACTATGTGTTTTACTATAAGTCAATATTTGTACGTTGTCTTATAAATCCAATAGAAATCAATTCATATTTAAAAAACTGTGTCATTTTCTTCAACTATTTCCCCTATTCTTTGCAAAGGATAACAAGGTGCAAAGTAAACAGCCTATCGCATTCCAGTGGTCATTACGTACATCAAACTTTATACCATGGATTCCTAAGTTGTCCGTGGAAACGCTCAAATTAATTTTTAATGATGAGTTTTTCATTCAACAGATTCCTTTTTATCAGTAACCTTTAATCCTTTTTATCCGGAGTTAACTATCAACTACTCCAAATTGAAAGTTGTTGATAAGTTTACATGTGTTATACCGTACATATAAGATAACATGATTGACCACTTGGCCTGTATCCAGCTACCTTTATCCAGCTACATTTATAACTTGTAGCACGAACTTCAATCAGGTAAATGATGCACCCGATAGAAAGCTCTGTCCGTCTGTCCGCCCGATCGTCTACGCGTCTGTCAATGCTCCTTGTCAATTTAAGATATGTCAATGAAACTTAGAACACAGACTGATATAAATGAGAGGAAGTGCAGAGCGTAAGAACTATTATCCTAAATAAAATCAACAAGGAATTACACTCCAACCCATCCCCATCACACACTCATATCCTTGGTAATATATTAATGATAATACTTCAAACTTACTAATAGCGGGTTTAAATGAAACTCAGAATGTAGAGAAATTATATGGCAGAGAGCAACACTAACGAGCCCGCCTTAAATTGCTGAGCGTAAGACTTTTATGATGTTTTTAGCTACTTGTTTTTCAGTACTAAATTGATTCTAACAATGTTTGGAATAAAGAGAGGAATTGTAGAGTGCAAGAAACACACTGATTCATTCCATGTGTCGGTGCGACGTTAAATCCAAAAAAGGTTCATTCCATAAGTAATTGTAGAATTAAGAAGTCTTTGTACTATATAAATAAACATATATAAGGCTTGTGAGTGGTGAATATTCACGTGATTCAATCATTTTTCATCGTTAGAAGAGGAAGTTCTAAACTACAGCCACGCTTGCATGGCAAGATGCAATTCCTTCGTTATTAGAGAAAGGCGTCAGTGTGTGGTCCTGATCAACTTCTCTTTGACCCTGGACAACAGCCTGTCTATTTTCAATCACATAGCATACTCCAGGTATGATGACGTTATGACACGTGTCTTTATTCGTATAACAAGTAAATAATGCATTACCAATCACAATTCGGTATTCTTGTAACGTCTTCATTGAAACAAGATATCATCCATTAAAATTGTTATTCATACAAAAAAAAACATTTTAGTAGATAATTAAAATATGAGCCGCGCCATGAGAAAACCAACATAGTGGGTGTGCGACCAGCATGGATCCAGACCAGCCTGCGCATCCGCGCAGTCTGGTCAGGATCCGTGTTGTTCGCTAACAGTTTCTCCAATTCCAATAGGCTTTAAAAGCGAACAGCATGGATCCTGACCAGACTGCGCGGATGCGCAGGCTGGTCTGGATCCATGCTGGTCGCAAACCCACTATGTTGGTTTTCTCATGGCACGGCTCATATTACAAACATGAAAAATTACTGATGATTTTTTGCAAGAAACAATCAAATTACAACGAATGTTTCAGAGTTAACGCACAATGCTAAATGATGTCGATATGTGAAAGAATGTAGTCAATGTTACAAAAACTCGTCTCTTACATCAAAACTGAAATATTCCCATCTCAACATTGGGTTATAAAACGGATTGACCATTTTGATTTGAGCAAAAATATGTCCTTCAACAGTGACATAATAAAAGATTGTCATTGTAAGATGGAATTATATTTAAGGTGATGTTCGTAAACATTTACGAATCCGGCGCAAATGTTAGAGCATGTATGGAAATCTAGCGGATATTTTATAATTAGTGTAACAATTGTCTGTAATGTTTCTTTTGGTGCACGATTATTTCATGCAGAAGCAAACTCAAATGCCGCAAAGACTATAATAGGCCTATACGTAATTCAATCATTGCCATGGTTCCCCAGTGCAACAGTTATTGCATATCTGTTTCTTATTGTTGGTGCACGATCGCGAAAATTTTATTTTGCTATTATCCAAATAACTTCCCGCATAGTAACATATCTAACGATGCATTACAAAGATGTATTCATTTTAAATGTTTCATAAAACCATAGACATTTTTTTTTATTTCTCTTCATTTGACGATAACTACCAAACGATAGTGAAAAATGACTAAAGATGATTCTTAAATTCCACCGCAGCTATTTGGTTGGAATCCTTAATAGAGATTCATTGTTTGTCAGGATAGTTGTTCGACTGAATAAAACAAAATAATACAAAATTGCCTGGCGGAAAAAATAAATGAAACCCGAAACTGAAATGAAAGAACAAAAACTTCCATAGCCACGAGATGATATAAAAAAGAAAATGATAGGAACAAAAGTGAACAAAACAATTCTATAATATTTTTTCCAATTTCAGTTGTTATCAAAAAGTGGTTATAAAGCAGCAATAGGTTGTTTTCTATTGATATGAAAATTTCGTGCAATAACAGAATTTTTTAATTACTTGCGCATTCATGTCGGTTTCGTACATTTATTCTTTTGTAGCTTTTAAATTTAAGGACGGAAGTACGGGGGAAACCTTTTGTATTAAAAGAAATTCTTTTTACTTCCGTATGTATCATTCAAAACAAATTTCAAAGTTTGGAAGTTTTATATTTGTGTACATTTTAGAAAGGATTCGTTTTCCTATCGGTGTTATACAAATAATCTAGGTACCTCGGCTAATTTAACCCTTTTACATGCTGGACACAAATGATTCTGCCTTTGCGACCAGTGTTGATCATAATCAGCCTGCACATCCGTGCAGTCTGATCAAGATCTGCACTGTCCGCTATTCAGTCTGTATCTTTTTGATAAGAACCCCATTTAACAGTTAATGGTACTGTTCAAATTGTAAGATGGATAAATTCATTATAGAAATTTGGCAGGGTAAGGGTGAGTAACCATATGTGAGACAAGGAGTAAGTTACGAGCACCGTCTTTCGTTAAAGAATACCAGAAATGTTTAAGCACTATCTGTTTAGATTGCTTAAGTTATAAGCATCTTTACCAGGTTATTTCTAAAAAAGAAAATATCAAACGAAGATACCGATTAAAAGGTATGTGTATGTATTTATAAGTTATAAACTGTTTTTCCATGGATTTTTTTTCCAAAATCTTTATTCCACACTTTGTGGAATCGAAGTAGCAATGCAAATGAAATGCCAACATTAACGGAATCTCTTTAAGAGGAAAGATAGCGTATTTCATTATTTCTTAGTACCCCATCAGTATATTCTTTTTAGTAAGTAACAAGATCATGGCAGTCTTTAGTTGGTTAAAATATAGAACAATCTTAACATTTACGATGCAGCTCTTGTTCTGAAGACAAGCATATTTGCATGATACTTTTTGACATATGTTAGTATATATATAAGATATCTGGAAACCACTTATTGGATGATATGTATGTCAAGTAGGCAGTTAGCTTACACGCAAAACTTATAAAATTCGAACCTTGTTAGTAATAAGCTTTGTGAAAGACAAGAATTGAACCTGGGCAGGAGTGAGATGATATGTATACCTCAAGTCGATATATTCTAACCTTAGTATGTCCTTTCTATAATACTTACAATTATATATACTTCCATATTTTTAATGTCATGTAACTAAATGTAATTTTCCCATGCAATAAAAGAACAACACGCGGTATGTTTGGAAAATCAAGGCTCTACTGCATAAACTTTAAAACGTCTAGAGTAAAATGTGAGCATAATTGAAATTAGTTTTTACTTTATTGCATCACAGGACAGCGACTTTTGAAGGAACCGAGTTAAAAAAGAACATATTCAATATATCTCAATATTGACTATTTTCTTTGAGCTATCAACTTTCAGTGTATCATTTGCGATTTTCTGTGTAGCCATCATAAAGGGAAGTAATCAATATAAGGATATCATGCCTTATATATAATGTCTAACGTACTTCGTTTACACATAATCTGACGACAAACACTTCACAATGCGTTGATATACGAGTTTAATTGATTACATCTTGGTTCGTTATTCATGGTTGGACAATTATTTTAAATGAACCATCAATACTACAATGTACTTCCATCGTAATTTGATATACAGATCGAAACGAATGTCTATTTTTTGCGGTTGGTTAAAACCTTATTAAGACTGGCGTACTAAGTATTTGACTAGGTCTGTAGCCTGTTTCACAGAACTT
Organism: Mercenaria mercenaria; assembly: GCF_021730395.1. Lineage (NCBI taxonomy): Eukaryota > Metazoa > Mollusca > Bivalvia > Venerida > Veneridae > Mercenaria > Mercenaria mercenaria. Next base: position 88,794,724 of record NC_069364.1, on the reverse strand, counting down.
TATGTATCACCAAGAGTTGTATTTTGCAGCATATTTTTGACAGTTTGCAATTTAGAACATTCCTAATTTTCTACCGACAATCGGCAGATGTTGGACACATCTCAGTTAAATTTCTTGCGTTATTATGTGCTACGATTAAAGTAAAAAAAAAAAAATCAACATTGAGCACCTTTCTTCTAAACCAAAAACCTTACCATATGATCTGATAAAATGCTATAAATCCTGAAGCATGGTCACGGTATATAAGCAGTGTTTTGTGAATATAAAAGAATCATGTAAACAAAATAGTTTCTAGCCCCCATTAACACGCTCAGTGATTCGGGTAAAGGAACACTTATCTTATGGCTCTCCATATATATCTCAAAACGACCTCAATAATAGCAAAACAATTTGTTTAAAACACCATTTTAGCCACAGTGAGAAGTAAAGAGCGCATGGCAGAATCATATAGCTTCACGGAACAGACATACAAAAAATGACTACATCAGATTCAATACGCATGTTTGGTTTTGGCCGCATTAGGTCCCCATTAAATGCTAAAAACGAACTACAAGACACACAAGCTTGCAGACAGTTCATAAGAAAGTTCAGTCAGGCAGAGCTTTTGAATGCAAATATCCCTAAAATATCTCTAATATACCTAATCTGACCAAAGTAAGCTGTTCTCACAATGATTGTAAAAACTTTGATGTTTAATACCGGGGCAGGAGGGACAGAACGTTTTCAATTTTCCAGTTCGATTGTTTTCCAAAAAGCCATACTGGGAATATTTTTGTGACATTTTTGGGTCAGCATGGCTTATTTTTGCCTTTACTGTGGGCCTAGTATGTATACAAGTTTATTATCTGGTACACTTGTTCGCCTTTTTTGAATTTCATTCTTTTTTTATTTAATGCATATTAATTTGACTCAAAGTCACAGGTCCTTCAGTTTACCACAGTATGGAAGCAGGAAGAGAAATTGTCAAATTAAATATAAGTATAGTATAATTCGTGCTGGAGTTTTGTATGATAAGTGAACCTAAACAAACGTGTACTTATAACACGAACCAGATTATTTAGTTTTCTTTTTAAAAATCGTACTTTTTGAAGAATTTAAATATGATTATAAAACACATTTCATTTTTTTTCTCACGCACGCGGTCAATATTCTAACCTTGCGTAAATCTTGGTTTAACGATATAAAAGAAACATTGAAGCGTAAACAAACTGGACAAATATGTATTTATCTTTTTAAGGGTGGAACACTCTCATTCAAGTTTACGTTTGGCCTATTCATCGGGTAGATGAGATATTATCTCAACTGAATGGTCTGAATGTCACGTCATACCCTTACTTTGACCTAAAGTTTGTTGTTCTTACAGCATCATACGCACAGCTTTTCTGTGACATTTAGATGCACATGTAACTGTTTTTGATTCAGATATGGTCAGCGTTTTGTCAAGCTTTTTGGCAGGTATGAAATATTTATCATGTCCAGACAGACGGGTGGTCGTGAAGGTGTTGGTACGAGTCTCGATATTGTCTTAATGCGTTTTCAATATTTAATCTTTGTTTTCGAACCGTTTAGACGAAAAAAAAAAACACGTGTTTTTCTTCTCCTCATATATGTATATTATCGAGCCGTGAAATATTATTTAAGATATAAAAACGATAACATGTTCATTTAAATATATGGCCTTCATAATGTATTCGATGCACAATTTATACGTATCATATGCAGATAGTTTCGTTTCGATGATTTCCATAAATTGCTCAATATCATTAAGTTCTTCATCAAATAAAAAGCACAATTAGATTATATGAGCCGTGCCATGGGAAAACCAACATAGTGGGTGTGCGACCAGCATGGATCCAGACCAGCCTGCGCATCCGCGCAGTCTGGTCAGGCTCCATGCTGTTCGCTTTTAAAGCCTATTGGAATTGGAGAAACTGTTAGCGAACAGCATGGATCCTGACCAGACTGCGCGGATGCGCAGGCTGGTCTGGATCTATGCTGGTCGCACACCCACTATGCTGGTTTTCCCATGGCACGGCTCATATATCCTCCTTGTTAACCATTTAAACAACTGATGGATTCATACCGGCATGAACTATATATGTACCGGATGTATAATTAGAAAAATGTTGATGAATTTTGATAATAAAGTTCAGATTAAACCTAGATATACACATACAATAAGGTATTAACTGTCTGACAATCAGTTAGAATGCCGTTATCAGGGCCAGATAAAGCGAATAAGACAATGGCAAACTATACTTTGAATCATAACTGAATTATTAATAGCTCAGCCATAAACAACTACGGGAAATAAATAGATAAATATTAATTCACAAAAGCTAAAATGTTCTAAGTTTTTGGTTTTGTGCTAAACTGTGAATGCTGATGGCATCAGTGAAAGTCTCAAAAATGGACGAAGTTTCAGCCACTTTAAATGGAGGAGACCTCAACACGTTGACTGTCGCATCAGATATGCAATTTGTGCAGAAGTTTACACAAAAGAAGGAACAATACATTACTAAAACTCACCAGAAGTATGTACCGCCTGTTTTCCTTTTTTGTAACGTCACTGGGTCATACGATGTAAAATATAATTTCTTATTTTATCTATAGAACGTATTTTGTTACTTTGGGCGGTTTAAGCGTCTCTCTTTTCTTATCAAACAACATGGGTGATATGTGAGGCAGTCCGCGATCTGGTCTCATTTTAGAGTATCGAACTCGCGTGTCAATGCTGGCAAGTCATGCTTCTTTTTGGGACAACGTTTGCGTATAAATGTAGTCATGTGATCCAAGAATATCGTTCCATGTTTCATTATTATACTTTCTCAAATCTATATTTTGATGTCGTAAATTATCAACAAATAAGATCCCCTGGTGTTCGGGGCTTCTAGATTCCACCACCTTCCATAAAAGCGGTCTCAACCCCTATAATTGCGCCCTTTCTGGCATTACGTTTCTTTGCAACTGGAAATACATTTTCGTATACTATCTGTCGCCCTTTTGTATAATTTCCAGGTTCACTAAGAGACCAGTGTTTGGTACAATGACGCTGCGTCCCTAGGGTCCTGTGGGTGGTGTCTGTACCAATCTTCAGTTCTCCATGTTGATTGTTTCCTGGCCCTTAATGGTTCCAATGGTATGTTTTTCTCGGTTTTTAGTATGAAAACGATATCCTTCCCTCTGTGAGTTTTCGTACATATTTACAATACGCATTTTATGTGCATATTAACCCTTAGCCTGCTGACCGCAAGTGATTCTGCCTTTTCGACCAGTGCAGACCAAGATCAGCCTGCACATCCGTGCAGTCTGATCATGGTCTGCACTGTTCGCCATTCAGTCAGTATCTTTTTTGGTAAGAACCCCTATCAATAGTTAATGGTACTGTCCATTAATTTGTCTCAAGTCAATTTTAAATGTACTGTAAATAACATTTTCACGTGTAAATTCTTGTTTAATTAGCATATCTAAAATACAACTGTATATCTAAAAGTGTGCTTTAATCATATTCGTTAAGTGTCGGTCCGATAAAAAATAAAGACAAGATAAAAATCATTGGCAAGAAGTTGCCGAGGTATGAATTAATCCGTTTGTAACTCGAATGTGTATGTGCTAAAAGCTGGCATCTATCATAAATTGACATATCAAACCATCTTTTCGCCGCTACCGTCTGCTGGTTGTATTGGGTGTCAAATTAAATGCTGCAGCAATTTGATATGCTAACAACGTCATTTGCAACAGCTTTAACATGTTTGTTTCTTAGGGATTTAAGCATTGCAAATTATAAAATATCCACTTTTCTAATGTCCATATATTGAAAACCATTTTGTATTTCATCTGTATCTGAGCAACAGAGGGAGGGGGAGGGGATGGGGTCTTCTGGACAGTCGCTGTCAAAAGGCAATCGCTTGTAGTAACAATTTTCATTATATGTCTGAAACGGATAAATGTATATTCTTGTTTCCTGACCAAAATATGATCAGGACCAGTGCCAAAACCTGCTTTTTAATTCTCAAAAGACGTCAATTTTTAATATGTAAGTAGTAATCTTTATGCTGTAAATAAGGTAGCGTTTTTGGTTTTGTTTTCTATATATGATCAAAAATTTGTCCACTGAAAAAGTTTTGCTAATCAATGCCAGGCTGATCTTATAGTATGTTTCGGTTCACCTACAACCAGTTTTTTTATAAATGGTCAAATTTTAATGTTCAAATATTATCTTTATTATGCCCCCGAAGATTGCACTGTTCGTCCATGAGTGTGTCCGTGCGTCCGTGTAAATTCTTGTCCGGGCTGTAACTCTGCCATCCATGAAGGGATTTTGAAATAACTTAGCATAATTGTTTACCATAATGAGATGACGTGCCATGCGCAAGACCCAGACCCCTAGCTCCAAGGTCAAGATCACACTTAAGAGGTCAAATGTTAACAGGGTCTGTTTCGTGTCCGGTTTATAACTCTGCCATCCATGAAGGGATTTTGAAATAATTTGGCATAAATGTTAACCATAATAAGATGATGTGTCATGCCCAAGACCCAGACCCCTAGCTCCAAGGTCAAGGTCATACCTAGAAGTCAAAGGTTAACAGGGTCTGTTTCGTGTCTGGTTCATAACTCTGACATTCATCAAGGGATTTTGAAATAATTTGGCAAAACTGTTCACCATAACGAGACAACGTGCCATGCGCAAGAACAAGACCCCTAGCTCTAAGGTCAATGTCACATTTAGAGGTTAAAGGTTAACATGGTCTGTTTCTTGTCCGGTCCATAACTCTGTCATCGATGAAGGGATTTTAAAATTACTTTGCATTAATGTTTCCTATAATGAATGGCATGTCAAGCGCAAGACCCAGACCCCAAGCTCCAAGGTCAAGGTCACACCTCGAAGTCAAAGGTTAACATGGTGTGTTTCTTGTCTGGTCCATAACTCTGCCATTTATCAAGGGATTTTAAAATTACTTGGCACAAAATGATAACCATATTGAGAAGGTGTGTCACGCTTATGACCCGGGTCTCTCAGGTCAAGGTCAAGGTCACAAAATAATTCATACCTAAACTATTCTGGCATATTTTGACTGTATTCTTGGGCATATTTCGGTGGCATTTGTCACTAATAGCGACAGCTCTTGTTTTATGTAGTTTTGTTTTTTAATATTTTTTTACTAAGATACTTATGGATTAGCAAACCTAGTTCGGTTGTATTGTTTTATAGTTTTGTAAAAGCATTGGTGTAGATATGACTGTGCAATAATCTCTTATAGTTCCAACATGGGGCGTAGTACATTTGTAATTGTAAATATATTTAACTGTTTATGTGTTGTATATATTACGGGAATAAAAATTTAATAATCTAATACTTGTCTTCTAAATTACCTATAAATAAACTGTTAATGTGTTTTCCTTAGACTTTGAACTGAAAACAAGACAGTATTCTGTTCTGTTTTCTTTATGTCTAAACTAAATTTTTAAGTGCTTAAATATAAATTCAGCGTCAATCAGGCGGTAGGATAAGAAGATTAACTGGGCCTCCCCTTTGTAACTTTTATACTATTATTGTATATACTCAGAGTTCTGTTCAATGCATTCTAATTAGTACAACATAAAATAAACGTTTTCAAAATATGGGCGGAACAATAATTTCGTGTATCTGTAAAATAATCACTTTTATTTCACACGTCTTTCATATATGCGTAGAATGTGTTTTATACGTAGTCCAACACCAGCTGATTACTTAAATATTGACAGTACTTTGACACAAGTTTGTCTAATCGGTTAGATATTTCACGGGTGCATTAACATTTTGTCAATGTTTGTTTACAAGTATAGAATAGCAAGGTTTGTAAATTATAACTTGTCGACAGGTCGTGGTTTATAAAGAATAACATTTAGTCAAAGAATATATCAGCTAACAATTAAACGGTTCATCTCCCTTGAAAATAAAGAATGCTCATGTCGACACATGGTGTGCCACATAATAATATCTGTTGTGACCAAGTCTAAATATGCAAATTGTTAAAAAATGATAAGTGCTTATATAATGCAAATAACGCATATATTAAATGCAAGACATGTTACTTCCATCTATGGGTGCTGTAACGTTTTTTCTTGTTATTTTTTAATGTATTACATAATTACGTTGACGTGAGGCGCTGAAATAAAACCACATCGTCTCCAATACAACATTTCAAAATAATATTTCATGTAGAAATATAAAATTATGTTTATTTTCGTATCATTAAAACTACATATTTTCACGGGCTGTCAGACTTTTGGGTACATTATTCATAATTTCAATACTATTATTAACCACAATTTTAAATACTTTTAGATTCTCTACATAATTTACAAAACTAAGTTTCTTGATTTTAAACAAAATATTTAACAATACAAATTGTGATAGACTTTCTGTTTATAACTAGTTAAGATGTCTTGAAAAGCTGCCAGTCCTATTTCAACTCAAGACCATTTTGTAACGAAAAGTGTTAAAGAAAAGGCAATTTATTACAGATGATATTTTTATCAACTCATTTAACTGGTGAAGGGATTATCTTTATTCTTAAGTGGCATTAATTTCAAAGACTTATTCAAAAAGCGAAAGAAAATCTTAATGCTACATGACCTCATCATTTCAACCTTAAAGATTTCAGTTTTGTCATTTAAAAATTCATCAAAATGTTTGTACACATTCTCGGCCAAAATTGCATTACAGTTAACACCTTAATATTTGCTAAAAGTCAATATTGGTATATTATGTTAGAAATCGGGTACCGATCAATTCATTTCATTGAACACGGATTAAAAAATTGTGTCACTTTTTTCAACTATTTCCTTAATCTTTTGAAAGGATAACAAGGCGTAAAGTGAACGGTCTATCTCCCTGAATTGGTCATTTATTTCCTCAAACTTTAAATCGTGGATGCCTTTGCTGTCCTTGGAAACGCTCAAATTAATTCCCAGTGACGAGCTTTTCATTCAATAGTTTCCCTGTTATCATCTACTATCATCTACCTTAAATCCTTTTTATCCTGGGTTACCTGCCAACTGCTGATAAGTGTACACGAATTATATTATATATGGATCAGATACAGTTAGTGTGATTAACCAGTTAGCCTGTACCCAATTATTGTCTTTTCTTCACCTTTGCTTTAAACAATTACACTCCCCGTAATACCGAGAGTATACAGTACGTCTGTAAGCATAATTCCAAACTTACTTAAACGATTTCAATGAAACTTGGAATATAGATAGATATCATTGACTGGAAACGCGAGATATATATTGCTGACTGGAAACGCAAGCTGCAATGTCCATTTTCCCTATTTGAGTCAATGAAAATTATATTCAAGCTGCCTGCGTTGGTTATTAGAAGCGCTAAGAATTAGTATGTAGTGACAGTAACAGAATTACTACACGAATTTCAATTGTATTTGTGTTTAGATATACGGCAAAAACAAGTACTGATTGCAAAAGTGTAAAAGCATTATAAACCCTTAAGTTAACTAATGTAACTACAAAATAATCTCCTCTTCGAACTATCTTAATACGCAGAATTTAGGGATGTGCTGGGCATATAAAGTACTGAAGGGTTTAGCTAGATGTCACCATCCGAAGAGGAAGTTTGAACTCCTGCGGATGACAGCGTTATGGCATTGCAAACAGTGAACTTAAGACCAAATGAAGGTCGAGTCCATTTAAAAAGCAGTGCGGACCGATCAGACAAAACGTACGTTCAGTTTTATTAATTTATTTATTAAAGTCTGTTGTGCATATTATCTGTGGTTACGCTCTCCATTGTACTATCGCGAATGACTATTGAAAATGTGCTTGTATAATGTATGTTTTATTTTATTTGGACACGATATTGTAATGTTATATGTACACAGTTTCTCACTTGTTTTGAAAAGTTGTTCGTAAACCGCACAATGCTATGCTAAATATCGGTCACTCATGGATGCACGGGTTTACCCAGTTGTTCTTATAATCGTTTCATCGGAAAATTATTGACAGTAGGTTTTTTTTTTTTTTTTTTTTTTTCGTGCGAATCACTGCACGTTCACAACTTTACAAGCGCATACAATTAACCTTTTATACACCGAAATTGTACACCAGAGAGCGTATCCTTAAAGATTTAGAAAATATCATTAGAGTGTAAAAATATATATGTACTGTAGTGTAAATATATAATATTATGTACTGTGTTGGAGAAAATATCCTCCAAATTGTAGCCCAATGGTTTTATTCACTCTCACTCAATGCTTAGATACTTATCATTTTCGTATGCATGCAAATATATTGTATTATAAAAGAAGATGAGCTGTTTATGCTTAATTCGAATAAAATGTATGTTCTGTTCTGTTCTGTTCTTTATTTTGGCCAAAAAATAAATCAATTGACTCTTCTCAATTACAAGTAAACTTGAAAGTTTAATTGCGCAAAGGCATAATTATGTAAACTATTGAAATACAGATAAACTACTCATTAAAACTTACTAATTACATGCTTGTCTTCTCGTTACGTGTTCATTTGAAACAAAATACCATCCATTAAAATTGTCATTTATACAAGAAGATATCATTTAGATTTACAAGTGTAACGGTTTCTAAATATTCTGTCAAAAAGAAACAATGAACTAACAATGAATATTTCAATACTGACATAAAATAGTAAATGAGGTCATTAAGTTGCAGGATAGAGTTAGTGTTACAAAAACTGGCCTTTTACATAAACACTATTAAACATTCGCACATTTCACTAAATGACACGTCCTTCGACAGTAATCAAACCTAATCTCTGTCATTTTGCAGACTGAAAAAGATAATGTGCAAATAAAGAACGCTAGTAATCGTACGTAACAGAAATATCTATAAATGTCTCTTAAGTTAATTACATGTTATTTTTCTGTTGGTGTACGAATATTTTATACAATTTCTTTTCTTTAAAAGAAAATCACACATAACAATTATCAAATGCATCTAAAAAGAAGGCTAATAATGACTGTATACTGTCTGACCAAAATTTCTTAAAATTACTAAAAAAAACTGTCCGGGAAAAGTCGAAAAACGGGTTTTAGCAATGACCAGTATAGTATGTTAATAGCCAAAACATAACATTTACTGAATAAAAACCGGCCCAAACCATTTGCATATGTATTATTACAATAGCTATCATATTTACAAGTATCATTAAAAAATCAACGGGCTGATTTCAATTGATAAAAATATATTTCGTGCAAAATCAAATGCTGAATCATCGTCCGCAAGTATCATATTTAATTATTGCGCATTCGTTCTTTTTGTACTTCGGTTTCATTTATTCTGTAATAAAACCCAAGGAGGGAACATGCAATATTTCTCTTGTATTAGAACGACACTTCGTTACTTCCGTAAACACGTTGTCATTCAAAACAATTTTTTCAAACTTTTGAAAGTTTTTTTTTATTTGTGTACATTTTGGGATGGGTTCGTTTTTCGTCCTAATGTAAAACAAATAATTTAGGTATCCCGACTGTTTCTTCAAGTCAGATACCACGGCGCTTGCTAAAGAGAACTAAACAGTGAACTGGAGTCTGAAATTATGTTTTGCCATTACATTTAAAATGAATATATATCACCTTTTCTTTTTTTACAAATTAAAGTTACAAGCATGACTCTGCTTCAAGAATGAAGCACTGTTTAAAATTAAATCATCAAAATGTTTCTTAAATAGCGTGTTTTTTAACAGATTTAATGGTTTATTTTAAAGTACTAAAATGATAACGGACTAAAAATGCGTACATAGGACACGTTTGCTCCAACTATTTCATGTTGACACAAAAGTTTGAGTCCTGTGACGGCACTTGGACAATAGAACACAGGTCTAAGTGTTAGACACATATATCACCTTACTATAGTAAATATGTGTGCCGAGTAATCTGAATGTCCATCTATGTATACAACCCCCCCCCCCCCCCCCCTCCCCCCTCAAACCCCCAAGATATGGACAAGAAAGCTGAAGTGATGACCTCTAAGGTTGACATTGACCTTTTAGCTAGGCGTTTAGGACAAACATGCACACATTGCTTAGGTACTTGCATATCCATCTATTCATACAAAGGTTTTATACTGGACAAAAAATATGTAAAAAAGTCTTTGACCTAAAAGTATGGCCTCCTCCTTAAAGGTAGGGGTATGGGTTTTGAACGGGACAAGTCGTCTCGTTATGGTGACTGTTTGAGCCTAGTTATTTGAATATACATGCACGCATAAAAAGTCCTGAAGCGGGCAGGAAAATGACTTTAATTTTTTCTACATCTGTAACATTGACCTTTAAGGTAGTGCGTAGAAACGTTACAACGAGGACAGGAAAAAAAAACGGCCTTAAATCTTTTGACTTCTAAGTGTGACCTAGACTTTGAAAGTAGGTGTATGGTTCTTGCATATGATACGTCGCTGTTATTGGTTACGACTGTGCAAAATTATTTGAATATACATATATACAAAAGAATAAAGAGCGGACAGGAACAGAAAAATGACTTCAAATCTCCGACTTCTAAGTATGACACTAACCTTTCAGGTAGGGGCGACATGTCGTCCTTTAATGACGGTCATTTGTGCCAAGATATTTCAAAGTCCGACATAGCACAACAAAGTTATAGACCGGACACGATTTTGTGCATACATGTACAAAGATGGGCGCACAATGGTGTGGTTTTAAGTTAAGCTGTTTTGGAATAACCAGATCGGGGCGCTTAAGTACAGGACTAACACAATCCGACGACGTGCATATGACATTGAAACTTTTTTAAACAGGTTCACTCAATCTACTTAACAACATATTTGACAACATGTATGTCAAAGCGGTCTTTTTGAACAGGCCAGACAAAATCCCCTTAAAGCATATAATTTCAAACTTTGTTAAGACGATCATAGGAAAGTTAAATTCGGGGTAAGAGATGACAGCACATATTTTTTATTGTATCAGAGTTCCATCTTAAGTATGACCTTACAATTATACTTCTATGAAAATATCTTTATTGTTTTAATGTCATATAACTATATATGCATTTCACGTGTAATGAAAAATAGCATTCGATATTCTTAGAAGACATAATTAAGGTATACAGTTTCAAAAAGGTCTAGAGTAACATGCTTTTAACTAGACAATCTCTATATAGATTTCGAATTAACCGGTATTTCTACGTAGCATTTGTTCGAACAATCAACTTCCAGCCTTGCATGCCTTATACATTATGAAATGATCTAACGTACTTCATCTAAATATAATCTGATGACAAATAATGACAATGCACGGATTCACAAGTTTGCTGGATTACATCTATACTTTATCCATGGTTGGGTAATTTTTTCATATGAACGATCATCATTACTTCATTCGTAACTTGATAAGTCATATCGAAAACGAATATATTAATTCTGAAGCACGATTAAGTTGATTTCAGAAGTATTTCCGGTTGCTTGTTCTTGTTCATGTTTCCAGAAATTTAGAGTTTTATCATAAGTTCAATTGTCTTGAAATGGTCTTTATAGCAAATTTTGACAAGTTATAGCATTAACCATTGCCAATTTTATACTTACGACCCGAAGGTCAAATATATGATTGCTTTATGCTGTACAGGTGGTAACATTTTTTAAAAAAATTGTGAAACACTATTCGTTCTGTTGCACTGTACCTATCATCTTTTATTGCAGCTCAGGTATCTTTTGAATATTGGAAAGAAACTGTTTTGGACACACAAGTGTGAAGTTATAACATCACAAAGTGCATATGCACTTTGAATGGATTCTCCAGCTTTAGACCAACGAAACCTCGAATAACCGTGAATTTAGGATACGGACACTTGTTTCATTTTCCTGCTTAATGTTCCGTACCACGCGGTCTAGTTATGTTTCTTGATTATTCAAACTGTAACTTTTGGCAGTACTGATATCATTAAGAAATATTTGTGTACATAGCATCCATTAACACGCCCAATGATTCTGGTAAAGAAAAGAAAAAAAACACTTATCTGTCGCTTTCTAAATGATATAAAAATATCCAATGACAGTGCGAAACGGGTATGATTAGTCACGAACACAAGGAAAACTCGTAAACCAGACAAAACAAATTACGTACACAGATGACTGCGTCAAATTCAAAATTGAAACTGTAGGTAGATTTTTGTTAAGGGTGTTGCCAATAGATTAATAGATTAATGAAACAGGAAGAACAAATGTCAAATTAAAATATAACAGCAGCAATAAAGAAGGCATGGGTAAATATTTCACCGTTTCATACAAATTAAGTAATAACCTGCTCAGATACAACAGTCCGCTCTGAGGTTAACCGAATACATGTGTACTTAAACAGGACGCTGTACCAGATCATTGCATTTTAAAACATTGTAGGTATTTCAGGCTTCCAATACAAATACAAAACACATTTCAAAATTTAAAAAAGCTTTTATCACACGGATGTGGTCAAACTTATTTTACGTAAATCTTGGTTTAACGATAATAAAAGAAACATTGAAGCGTACACAAACTGGACAAATATGTACTTAATTTTGTCGGGGCGGAGAACATGTCTTATACCAGCTTACGATTGTCCTATTAATCGGATAGACAAGATTTTATCTCAACTGTTTGACCTGCATTTCATTTTTTCATCATCATTGCCATCATAACAAATCTTGCCCTTCCACAATGACATAACTCTGTTGTTTTAAATAGCAAATTTCTTTGGCATCAAAGATGCCTATATCTGCTTATATGACTCTTTAAGGCCGCTTTGTCGGTTTCGGTTCGAGTCCTTATATTTGCTAAGATATTTCAACTAAAATTCATTCTAGACGTTACCACATTCTCGACCCAAATTTCGTGTTTGAAAAAAAAAATTGAATAAATACTGCATATCGCTTAGACAAAAAAAAAACATTTCTGTTTATATAAGCTGTGCTGTGCAACTACATGTATAGTTAGACACATAATAAATGTGTGCGTGGAAGTTCTTTTTTTTTCTTGTTTTTAATAATTGACTGTTACTGCAAAATGTTTAGTTATGAATACAGCTCTAAACTATATTTAATTACACGGGTAAATTTATATTAAATCAAGAACATTTGATCGGTAAAGCTCTAAAGGCCATGAATGTAGTTTTGTATAAATGTAAGTCCCAAAACCTTATGTCAGCTATTTGATGCTTTTGTATCATCTATATTGAATTATTCATGTGAAATTTGGGGCTATACTAAGTCCAAAGAAATTGAAAGAATACATCTAAAATTTTGCCAAAAGTTACTGAAAGTGAGACCAAATACATGTAATGCCAGTGTCTATGGTGAACATGGAAGATACCCTTTATATGTACATAGATATGTAAGAATAATAAAGTATTGGTTGAAAATTGTTGATACTGATAATATAATATTAAAAACAGTGTATAATTTAGCAGTGGATGATAGTAATAATGGTCTTAAAAACTAGGTTTCAAACGTCAAAAAGCTTTTGAACGATTATGGATTTTCATATATGTTTGGTAATTCTAGCGGTATAAATAAGAATATGTTTTTGCGCGAATTTAAATGTCGCATTATTGACTCTGTTAAACAAGAATGGTATGCTAATTTGGAAAACAGCTCTGTTTTGTATATGTATAAAAATGTTAAATGTTCTTTTGAATATGAACGTTATTTAGATATTCTGCCAAGATGTTTTAGATTCTATTTCTGTAGACTTAGGATGAGTGGTCTGCCCCTCAGAATTCAGACTGGCAGATATAATAGAAATCGAATTCCTCGTGAGGAAAGACATTGCTTATGTTGTAATACTTTGGATATTGAGGATGAATACCACTTTGTTTGTATATGTAGATGTTACGCTGATATTAGAAAGAAATATTTAAAAACTTTTTATTATAGACATCCATCAGTATATAAATTTATACAACTTTTAAATACAACTAATAAAGCAGAACTTATTCACCTATCCAGATATGTTAAAGAAGCTCTTACTATTAGAAATGCACTTTTAAATGTTGAAGCCTAAATTTTCACATGCCATGAATTCCCAGTCCAATATTACCACTTTATATTTTCGCAGTAGCGAACTGTGGCAAATCTATATCTGCATGTAGTTCTCGTGTGGCTATCGGTGTGTAACATTATAGTGTTCGCATTAACCGTTAATTATAAGCTATAGCATTTATTCTTATCCGTCGGTATTCAAGAAGTGTTAAAGACCCACCAATACCTAGTGGTCTACTTTTTCCTCTCACATGACCTTGGTGCAAATAATCGTGCATACTACTACATTACTATAACATTTAGGAGTGACATGTCGCTTTTATTAGTAGATTTGAAAGGTTACTGGGATAAACCACTTCAGTAAAGGGTACCATACCTTTTTATAACTTATTTTTATAATAAATATTTAAATGACTGCCTATTCGACAATTACTGGCCGTGATGCAGTGGTAAGCGTGACGGCTCTAGAATATAACTTTTGCGAGTTCGAATTCCAACGGAGATCATTTTTTTTTTTTTTCATTTTGTATTTTTTCATTTTATGTGTTGGTAACAAACATTTAAGATGATAATAATGTTAAAGAAGTATTTGAATTGCATTACTTGTATCATTTTACTATTTTCGCATATAACAAAGGTTTTTCAAATATCTTTTTGATTGTGAATTATTCAACATAACTCTTGACAAGTTGGTCATTCAACTAGCTGATGACACTGATTCGGAGGAAACCGACGCCGCCAGCGAGTGTGAGGATGCTCCATTGGGCGCGTGTGTTTGAAATGTATTGAATGTATTGAAATTGTATGAATAAAATTAAAAATTAAATTGAAATGATGAAATAAAAAAAAAAACGTGAAAAATATAAATAAAACAAATTCAATCATAAAACAAATCGCCCTGTGTGGGATTTGAACCCACAGCCTCCTAATCGCAGAAATTATGTCACTAGCAAAATTCTTCAATTCTACCAACTGAGCTATCAATGCAATTTCAATCTGCTCAGGATTTGAAATATATTTATAGTTTTAAATAAGTCAAATATCTTTCAAACCCTTATTTATTAAGTGGAACAGTCTGGAAAATCAAATCTAAAAATAATTGCTAATAACTGAATAATATATTTAGACATTAAATACATTGTCTTAGCCCTATATCTGTTAGTGTCAAATTGTAAATAGATACTTGCTATTTCTCATTTCTTCATATTAAACTGTATAATTACCATCATGGAAATACAAAAGATTACAGTTATTTTGTGGTGTGTCTTTAACTTAACAATAGCCACTTCTGACCTTGACATTTTATAGGGAAAAATACAAGTATCTATAACTCCTAAAATATACTATGTATTTACAATCGAAGCTCAAATAAGAACTGGCACTATTAGTGACAAACGCCCCCGAAGTGTGCCCAAAAATGCTACAGTTGTATGCGCAAAATATGCTAGAATAGTTTAGGTATGACCCATTTTGCGACCAGATTAAACAAGTTCTCCGAAGGTAACCTTGACCTTGGAGCTAGTTAGGGTCTTGGTTTTGAGCATGACACACCAGCTCATCATGGGGGAGAATTGTGACAAGTAATTTCTAATGAATGAGTTATTCACCGCACAAGAAAGATACAATGTTAAGTCTAAGTGCGACTTAGACCTTAAAGCTAGGGGTCTTGGACTTGTGTCTGACACGTCATTTCAATATAGGGTACGTTTATGCCATGTAATTTAAAAATCTCCTAATCGATGGAAGAGTTATGGAACGGACAAGAAACACGTCATGTAAACTGTCAACCTCTAAATGTGACCTTGACCTTAGAGCGAGTGATCTGGTTATTATGCATGACACGTTTTTTCGTTATGGGGAATATATCTATGCCAAGTAATTTCGAAATTCCTTGATGAATGACAGTGTTACGAACCGGACATGAAAGAAATCCTATTAAACTTTGACTTGACTTCTAAGTGTAAACTTGATCTTGGAGCTAGTGGTCTGGGTCTTGAGCGTAACACATTGCCTCATTATGGTAAACATTTATGCCAAGTTGTTTCAAAATCCTTTCATGGATAACAGAGTTATATACCGGACACGAAAAAATGTTCTATTAACCTATGACTTCTAAGTATGACCTTGACTTTTGATCAAGTGATCTGGGTCTTGCGTATGACACATTGTCTGATTATGGTTACCATTTATGCTAAGGTATTCCGAAATCCCTTCACCGATGGCAGAAATATGGACCAGACACAAAACAGATCCTGTTAACATTTTAACTCTAAGTCTGACCTTGACTTTGGTACTAGTGGTCTGGGTCTTGCCTCTGACACGTCGTCTCATTAAGATAAACATTTATGCTAAGTAATTTCAAAACCTCTTCATGAATGGCAAAGTTACGAACCGGACACGAAACATACCCTATTAACGTTTGACTTCTAAGTGTGAAATGGACCTTGTAGCTAGGGGTCTGAGTATTACATACGTAACGTCGTCTCATTAAGGTTAATGTTTCTGCCAAACTATTTCAAAATTCCTTCATGGATGGCAGAGTTACAGCCCGGACAAGAATTAACAAAATTACGGTCGGACGGACGGACAAGGCGACTTTAATAAGCCCACCTTCGAGGCATAAAAATCAAAGAACATACTGTAGTGTAAATAAGAAGTTATTTGCTGAAACATTGTTAAAAGATGTAAGGATGTTATTAAAAAAATAAAAACCTAAAATCATCAACTGCTTTTGTAAAATTCTTGAAATAGATATATACTTAATAACTTAACAGTAACATAATATATTAAAAAATCTGAAAAGTAGATCCCTCGGAAGCACTGATGACAAGGCTAATAGTGAAAATTGCAGACTCGATTTGATTGAGACCGCATTAGCTGTAGTGTGTTTATTTTGTACACAAGTCAGTAGTGTACATGTATCTAAATAATTTGCAACCACGTTTTGCACGGAATGTCACGGATCAAAGGGATAGACTGGCTATATTCATCACTACAACCCGTTAAACTGTATGAAATCTAAAGTGGTAGTATATTCATGGCATGATGTTCATTCTCCATCAGATTATCATTATATTTGTTTAATTATATTTATTTTGTATCTATTGTTTGTAACTTAGTCCTTTATTTCATGTTTATTTTCACGTTGACAGTATATATGTGAATTAGACGATGTACTACGTACAAGTCTGAATAAAATATCTGTTCTGTTCTGTTCTGTTCTAAAACGCAATTAATGTATTCAGTAAAGTCAAATACATTTGAGGATAATTTTCAACATTTGCAGTATATCTTATTTAGATTCTAAATATGAAATACTTCTGCATATCTGTAAACCATGAAAGGAAATAAAATAACAGATATCACTATTAAAATCTCTAAAATCATATTTCCATTAGATTAAGGAAATAAAGTCTTACTTACACCAGATGTTGTTTTTTTTTTAATATGAAATATCCACAAGCGTCAGGACTGTTTATCTAATAAAGGTAATAACTGAGTTTTATATTTACCTAATCAATGTATTTAATGAATCAAATAATGAACAAACGATTTTTATGGAATATCCTCTAACTAATGGGCCAAGATCAATCTCAATTTGTAAAGTTGTGTGTTCAGGACAATAGGGAGTAATAAACTGGTTTTATATCCTTTACGACATCATCAGAAAGTATTCGTGTGTGTGAGACTAGAAACACCGGTGAGAATTCTTTGAAACACATTTTATTATATATTTTGTGCGTTGTTGAGAGTTACAGAGGCATAAACCGAGCGAACAATGTCACCTTAATAATCTAAGATATGTGCAGTGAGTGTGCATTGGGCCTATACGACATCGAATAGTTGACTATGAACGACCATTTGTGCAGTGAGTGTACGATGGACCAATAGGACAATGTACCAACCTGACTACTAGTATATGCAGTGGGTTGCAATGGGTTAATATGACCTCAAAGTGTTGGCAATGTACGACCACATTTGCAGTGAGTTGCAATGAGTCTATAGGGTCTCCAAGAATTGACACAGTACGACTATAGTCATGGCAGTAGGGTTGCAATGGGTCAATTGAACCTGAAAGTGTTGACAATGTAAGACTCTAATCATGTGCAGTGGGGTTGCAATAGGTCATTAGAAGCTTCAAGAGTTTACCTTGTACGAAATCATGCGCAGTGGATTGCAATGGCTTCATACAACCTTGTTGAGGTGACAATGTACGCAGAGGGTTGCGACTGGCCAGAAGGACTTTCAAGACGATCACATGGTTAATGGGCCAATATATTCAATCATATCTACAAACTTTGTATCTAATCAAAGATCACGACCTTTTTTCAAGCAAAATCCAAAGTTATCATAAACTGAAGTTACTTTATATTATGTCCTTCAAGACTCTAGTTTCAGCAACCAGCTTCCATTAACAAATAGATACAAGCCTCTTTTTCCTAGTACAATATAGACTTGTCATTTTATACTCCTGAATCAATTTTAATGAACTAATAAAATACAGGTGTGAATAATTCATGAATTTTATCCACTGCAGGTGTTTATTAGTGTATTAATATTTTAATCAATCGCTTGTTTCGCATGGTAAGTATCGTTTTGTCCTAGATGAAATAATGCTGCTATTAAATAACAAGGCCCGATCCCCACGTCCCGTCTGTCCTCTTGTTAGAACCTTAAATTTGATACTAGAACAGTCACATCTGTTTTTATTACCATCTGTAAACTGACACCACCTGGCTCTAAAGACCATAACTTTCATTTCCGATTTGACTATATGTAAAATATTTTAACCTATGAATAACGACCATCTGAAAATAACGACCACTGTTTAGCTCTCACAAGGTTGGTCTTTATATACAGGTTGTGTAATATACATACATACATGTATGATATGTCTCTGTAAGAAAACTGTAAATTGTTACATTCAAACTAACAATAATATATCTATATTGAAAAGGACAATTTAGTTAAATATCTAACTTACCTTTATGTAATAGTAATAGTCCAATTTGTATTCCAAATAGTAAATGTTTTTATCACGAATGTATGATTCAGTCTTATTTAAATAAACTGTTAAAGCGTATAAAATGATTTACTCCAATACGAAAAGCACTAGCTATTAAAAGCGTTTAACATGTGTGGGACTACCACGATTTGGTTTGCTGCTCAGACGAATACGGAGTTAATTTAAGTTCAGGTTTTACTATAGAAGGGTTAAACAAGTAAATTCCGCAGTGAAATTGTTTAAACCGTCCAGGGATAACCTGTTGAATGTCCTGTCGAATCTCTATAGATCTATGTCCCTTTTACTAAACCCCGCCTTAAGCCGATGCTAGGGTACTGGGCGCAATGTATTAGTTTAGAAATTGGAGTAATTTGATAACAGATGCGCTAACATTAAGTGTACAAAAGATAACATAAACTAGTTAAAAGAACTCTATTCTATTACTGGACACCGTACACTGAACACATTATCTGAGGTAAGTACTACAGGCTGTATTAATTGGCATACTAAATATTTTTATGTCCTCTTTTTAAATACAAATACGACCAGCGTATTCTAAAAATTCAAAGGTTAAACATAATAAAACCGCCAAGTCAGGCGTTAAACTTCTTAAGCATGACGGGGATTTTAAACTGGTTTAGGTGTGGTAGCTAGTTAACTATGCATTTTCATTTACCAAGTTTAACAAAAGACGTAGAATAGTGTTTTTGCAGTGTAATGTAACTTTATAGTTTTTGTAAAAAAGGACCATAGATTTTTGATAAGCGCACCATATGGTGACTTGTGAACTTTTGTAATTGTATACGCAACTTATTATGACAAGTATGTTATGTCTTTGACAAAGCTGTATAATCAAATATTTAATTAAGCAAAAAATCGCATTTTATAATTATTAGAAACTCGTTACGTTTTACAAGTAGCCGGTATCTATTATTACTGGCGGGTTTTATAATTTTGTTATTGGCTGATAAAGTAGACTTTAAAGGTCCATTACTAAGGGAAAGTGAGTTGGCAATTTTTTTCATAGCCAGTGCATAGACTTCTGCAAGACACTAATAATGAAGATTGGCAGGTCAAAATTTACAGAAGGTCTTTGGAACTCAAAGAAATGTATGTGTATTATGTTGAAATTTCAATGAATCGACAGAATGACCCCCAGGTCTTTTAACATTCTTCATACTTAAATAGAAAAATAATTGTACATATACTGCATATATTTCGAATTTCTACATACCAACTTTCATTTTCCAATAAAATGAAATAGTTTCTGTGCTTTTTAAAAGAAATTAAAATGTTCACTTTCCTTAGTATTGGACCTTTAAATCATTAAATCGAACTCAGCTAAAAACTCGGGTACGGCGTGGGTTTATGAAATGCAACAAAATACAGGTGGATGACACTTCAGTATAGTGGACGCAACTTGACCCCGATGGTTGACCTTTGCATTATAATACATAATAAGGCACAACCTATTATTGAAAAGGAGTGTACGTAAAACACGAGCTGCACGAGGAAAAGGAAATATAATTTTGTGTAAATATAAATTAGTATATTGGAAAGTTTTAACTGATCAAATGAAAGTATATATACTTTGATACTGCACTGTATACAAACTAATTCCATATAAATATACACGGCTACCCTAAACACCCTTGATTTCTATAATGAAATAACCGATATGAATAATCAGCCTAAGGTCAACCATCGCGGTCAAGTTGCGTCTACTATATATGTACGCGTACGCGCGCATAAGCACCTGCTTACCAATTCTAGGTAAGTCACGTGCAATGCAACACGCACATACGTAGGATTTTAACTTGAAAACTATGTTTACAAGTGTTTTATAAACGTGAACGTCTTTGGTATTTTGACACAACATACGCTTATTTAAAAAATATAACAGAAATACTGCATGTATACATACTCATGCATATATGCAGTTTCAACTTCTTTATAACACTATTAATCTGAAAAAATGTCCTCTAGACGAATGTGCGTGTATCTTTTCTATAATGATCATCATTAAAAACTATGTAAACCTTTGACAATTTTGGAAAGGTTTTTTAAAATCTTTAAACTCAGAAGTAAATCCCAATGCCTCTGTGACTTCCAAAAGATAAAAGACAATAAAGGTAACCGCCAACAGTAACCCTAACCAAGTGCAAATCCCATTTACCTAAAAACTTTACTCTATTTTTTTTTCAAAGAACTAATAAACACATCATGTATTTACAATGCGGGCAAGGGTACATCTAAATGCCAAAAAGAAAAAGAAAAACATTAAAGATTTTAGCGAATAAAACTTCATCAAACGTTGTTCATATGAAGTAACAGAATCTTGTATAATTGTTAAGAATGTGTTTATATGGAACCTGGTTAGTTACAGAGTAGGTTAACACAGTGCAAATAACAAGTTCCACGCTTTTTCTCTGTGCAATTACATGCGATTATACATCTTTCAAAGCAAAGTGCACACATCAAACAACATAATTATGTTATTGCAATTCTTGACAAGAGCTCACAGAGAACTCAGTGTGCTCCACTATCAACATAATTATGTTATTGCAATTCTTGACAAGAGCTCACAGAGAACTCAGTGTGCTCCACTATCAACATAATTATGTTATTGCAATTCTTGACAAGAGCTCACAGAGAACTCAGTGTGCTCCACTATCAACATAATTATGTTATTGCAATTCTTGACAAGAGCTCACAGAGAATTCAGTGTGCTCCATTATCTAGAATTCTAACACGATCAGATTGATTTTATAACTGTCTATGGCTTGTGCCAGACCCTAATTTACTGACTAACACTTAGTTTAAAACACATTTTATTTAAATACTTGCAATGCAATAACAGAGAAATTGGACAGAAAGCTATGTCCTCTCCTTAATTTACTAATCTGAAATGCATTCAGTAATATCTGGAAGTCCAATATATAGTCCAATATGATGGCTGTCTCAGTAATCATATACAAGAAATGAAATCTTACAAAAAGATTTTTGGTATTAAATATTGCTTTCTGTTTATATCCTTATGAATTATCAATTACAGTTGAGCATATCAGTTTCCATCTTCCTTTGGAGGAAAAAGTATCTAATTTTATGTAATTTATTATGTATTAGAACAAGAAGTACTTTACAAGAATACTAATTATATATCTGGAATAAAAACCTTTTTATTGCTCATAATTTCTATATAATTTATATGCACCAAGAGAGATGTGGAAATGTACCATTTTAAATAGCTAGTTAGAAAAAAATAACTTTCTAGCTACTGATTACACATTTTAAGGATGTCCCACAACTCTCAATTAAATAAATGTTGAGACTATTGCATATAAATATTTTGTTGATTAAGCTATATCTTCATCTCACACAGGTATATTTTCATCTCTACAATGTATTTCTTTGACAAATTTCACAGATATCCCATCTGCGGTCCAGCCTTGATCTACATAAAGGGTGTAAAGAAAGTTTGTTTCGGTTTAAAGCAAATGACCATATTATTTTACTGAAAAGTAAAAGAAAACAATACGAGGTTCATACCATTCACTAAAAGACTACCAATGATCATGTTTTGGGTTTTTCTATTGGATAAGTTGAGATGAATGTATGACATTCATTGAAAGTTTTCCCTTACTTATATTTTTGTAGAAAATGGCATTTTCACAGTTTTCAAGGGCCTTAATCCAGGAGTATCTGGGGAGATTTGGCTGGTTATCGAACTTGGTTGAGATATTATGCCCACAAACATTGTCAGCAAGTTTAGTGAAGATCGGATGAAAACTGTTCGACTTAGAGAGCGGACAAGGCTAAATTCGCTGTTTTTCAAGTAATTCAAGGGCCATAATCCAAGAGTGCCTGGGAAGATTTGGCTTGTTATCGAACTTGGCCGAGATATTATGCCCACAAACATTGTCATCAAGTTTGGTGAAGATCCGATGAAAACTGTTTGACTTAGACAGCGGACATGCTTTGGACGCCGCCCGCCCACTGCCATGAGTGTTCACATAATACACCCCGCTCTTTCAGGGATGGGCGTATAAAAACAGACTGGGGTTATCTACTGTCCACAGGCAATTATTCTCTGTTTCACCATTGTAAGCCTAGGCATTTTATATCCAGTGATTGAAAATGCAACTGGAAATTACATCCGATGAACCAATATGAGCAAATCTGCATTACCGCCACTTTCTCATGGGGAGGGAGTTGAGGGGGGAGGGGGGCAGAGGGGGAATCATAAAATCATAAATACCAATATCATCAAAATTTCTATTTTGTAAGATGGATATAAAGTCGGCTTAATCCTTATTTTAAACCATAAATCACAGCATGACTAACATATTAAACAAGAGGGTCTTTGACCCTAAAGTGCTCACCTGTGTACAAGGCTTCTAGTGTGTTTGTATAACGTAATAGTACAAGTACAGAGTAAGGTTTCTTCTATGTTAGCCTATATTATATATATGTCACATACAATATTTGAACCTAGGGCAATAATTTGAACAATTAAGGTAGACAGTACAACTCTGATATCACACGCCAAATATCAAGGCTCTAGCTATTATTGATTCAGTGAAGAAGATTTTCAAAGTTTCTTATATATAAGCCTGTATTAAGTACATATGACAAAAAGAAGCGTGGCTATTTTTGACCGTGGGGCAATAATTTAGACAATTATGGTAGAGACTCAAACCCTTATATCACATACCAAATATCAAAGCTCTAGAGAAAAAGATTTTTGAAGTCTGATAGCTGAAAACCATTTCAACAACTTTGAAAGAGGGCTACCCAGAGATCATTTGTGTAAAGTTTCATCAAAATCCATTCAGTGGTTTCAAAGGAGATGTTGTTTAAAGGAACTGTTGATGGAGGCCATGTTTTTTCATGAATCAGAAAAATTTGAACAATATTTGTAGAAGGTCACACAAGCACAGTTTATGTGAAATTATTTTAAAATCAGACTAACGGTTTTCTACAAGAAAATTTTAAGTTCTACCATATACATATAGGGAAAAGTGACCAGGCCCCATGGCAGCCATGTTTTTTGAAGAATCGGAATAATCTGAACAATCTTGGCAGAAGGTCACACAGGGACCATTTGCATAAAATTATTTTAAAATCGGGCAAGCAGTTTCACACAAGAAGATTTTTAAAGTTTCCACTATATAGTATAGGGAAAAGTGACAACATCCTCTGGTGGCCATGTTTTTTGACGAAGCAAAATAATTTGAACAATCTTGGTAGACGGTCACACAAGGACCATTTGTGTAAAATAATTTTAAAATTGGGCCAGCAGTTTCATACAAAATTTTTTCAAATTCCCACTATATACAGGAAAAGTGACCACGAATCGGTATAATTTGAACAATCTTAGTAGAGGGTGACATAAGGACCATTTGTTTGAAATTATTTCAAAATCAGACCATCGGTTTAGGAGATGTTGTCTGAATATTTTTCTACATTTAGCTCTGGCGACCCCTATGTGTAACCTAGCGGAACCGTTTGAACAAATTTGCTAGAGGACCATCCAAGGAATATCCACACTAAGTTTCATCAAAATCCATTCAGTGGTTTTGGAGATGCCATTTAAACAAAATTGTTGACGGCGGACAGACGACTTGACGGATGCACGCACAACAGACACAGCGTAATCACAATAGCTCACCATGAGCATTTTGTGCTCATGTGAGCTAAAAACAACACCAGTGTTTAATAAAGCTGGTGTTTAATACATAGTTACTGAATAAAATTTTGTTTTAACTTTTCATTCACAACAACAAATGGAAATACCTGATATAAATCTAGGGGTTCAGGTATGATTGCATACTGAACAAATTATATATAAAAGTATTGATATAAAGAGAACCAATTATCAAAACATCTGTATCCAATATAAAAAGATTCAATTTTCCTGCACCATATCTTAAATAAAGATCAAGTATCTAAACACCATCTACAATGTATTGAAAGAAATGAAATGATTTTTATCTTAAAGAGGATTTTACAATCTTTTGTAACATAGGTATGTTGTCCTACAGAGCTTTCTGTAAACAAACTGAATGAAAACTTGAGCTTATATATAGATAAACACATATGCTGTCCCTGATGACATGTCTGAGGTAACCTGGTTAAGTAATTTTAAGTCTAAAGTAAGAGATGACCTAGCTTGATCTTTCAATGTATTGGCCTTAAAACAGTAGAGGTAGCATATACTTCTATGAACTACTGTTAGTCTAAACATTCTCCAGTTATTAATAGGAAACTGCTTTGAAACTACAGTGTTACCTAGACCTTTAACCCTATGACCCCCTAACACAATAGGGATCTTATAATGATCCTAGGAAATTTGGCAATTCTAGGCCCAAGCATTTCCTTGGTATTGATCTAAAACCTTTTTATGTCTTAAGGTCACTGCAACTTTGGCTATTGACTGCAAACACATTATGGTCATCTACAGACCAACATACTCATCATATATTCAGTCCGACAGTCATAGTTCTCCTGTTATTGATTGGAAACAGTTTATTGTTGGGTTTAACATTGCACGACAAAATTATAGGTCATTTGGCCACTTTTCAGCTTTGATGGTGGAGGAAGACCCCAGGTGCCCCGCAATGCATTATTTCATCACAGGCAGGCACCTGGGTAGAACCACCAACCCACCGCCCCAAGTGAGACTCAAACCCACATCGGTAAGAGGCAGGTGATTCGAAGTCAGCAACCTTTACCACGCGGCCACGGAGGCCCCTACTGATTGGAAACAGTACTTGACCATAATAGATGCAGACAACCTAGAGATTTCTTCAGTTACTGATCTAAAACCAATTTAGTCTAAAGGTCACTGTGACCTTACTTATTTATTTATTTATTGGGTTTTACAGTGCACCAACACAGTATAGGTTATATGGCGCCAAACAGGACTACAAATTTTGGTTTCACATCTCATTTACTTCGCAATAAAAACATGAGGTATGGAATCAAAATTTGCATACCTGCTGGAATCACAGAGTTACAGCAAAACCAAGTGTTAAGACCCTATTAGTCGCCTCTTACGATCATGCAAGGGTAAGGCAGTGGTTCCAATTCTTTTCATACACAGATCGTCCCAGAACATTACCTTTGAACAACTAATTCTAGACTGACATGGATCACTTACTGACCAAAGGCAATCATCCTTTTAATTTTTACCATTACACATCCTTGCATTCACTACGAGAAATCAGAACATGTAGGTTCTAGCTTTTAGTCAATGTAAACACACACATTCATAAAGCCTAAATTCATCTTTCAACACCATGCACATTTCAACTAGTGAGCCATTTATTTGACCTATCAGAATATTCTCCCTGATGCTTATTGCTAGCATTTTACTACCATACATTAAACGCTTTATTGTCAAATTATACATGGTATATCAAAATCATTAATGAATAAATAAATAAAAATAATCATCTTAACACTATTTTCATTTTCTTTTCAACTTCAAACCTTATAAGACTTTGCAATTTCCAAGAGATATTGTAAGAAAGAGCTTTATCTACAGACTGGAACGTCAGTCTGTAACAGCGACTTCTATTGCCCGATTCAGGATCAGTATATGTGTCTATCAGGTCCACAAGTATCACATTATCATCAGCAATGTCTCTTATTATATCACAGTATTCTTGTACATTGAATTGTACTCTCTGATTCTCCCAGAAGCTCATATCATGAACAAAAGTCATTGGATACATACTTGGTGATTTAATAACATATTTCTGAACCTGGTCTGGGTGGCAAATCACTGCCCCACCAGTAGAAACTGGAGATTCCATACCATTTGGTTTACTGTCATCAACAGGTAATAAAATCTGATCGCTTTCCGCTAAACTTTTGTCATGATTTACACCAACAAGCTTATCTTCAAGATTTAGCCTAGGAAACTGGTGAAGCACTCTTGTGTCACTTGACCATAACAGACGTTCATCTTCTATATTGTATCTACTACATGCAAGTTTACAAAGATTGGCAGTTAGGTAAACAAGCATATGTGAAGGGTGTACATGATCTCCTATAATTTTCACATGGCATTCACCTATATTATCAGATGCATTTTGAACATTATCTAGTACTCCACTACTAGCTGAAGGGAGCGTTGAATTATGTAGATTTATATTAGCAACATGCAAAGTTCTCTGGGAATCCCTTGTATTTTTAAAATCTTCAAACTGATAATTTATCATGTCTACTTTGCACTCAGATTTTACTATCACATTATTAAGTATATGTTTAAATGTACTTGTAGTTTCAGCAACAGCTTTTGTTAAGGCTCTCTGCAGATATTCTGAACCTTCTGAATTATCCTCATCTATGGCTACTGGCCAAGCCATTGTTATGTAACAGGAAACTGGAGACTGGTTCAGTGAGATATCACATGGTCTACAGACTGGTCCATAAACAACCTGCATATTTTCAAGTTTATCTGCACTTATGAAATTAAACTGATCCAACTCAAAGATAATATCGTTATCATCATCAGTAATGTCAGCTAGCACGTTTTCACCTGTAAGATCACTGATGTCATCAATCTCTTCAAATCCTGTATTTTCAGATTTTACAAGTTTATAGTAACTGCCCTTGTCTGATGTTGACCTTATCTCATTGCAAGAAGCTGACACAGTAGATCTGTTCATAGGGAGACGTATTCCTAGATTCTCAACTTTGAGATGTGTAACAGAGGTCAGACACTGTGTTATTTTCTCATATACTCTGTGGATAGGGTGATCTTTGTTGCAGTTTATATACCTAAAATAGCAAAGAAAATGTTCAAAGCTGTAGCATTTATTAAAGTTAAGCACTGTTATCATGCCAATGAGGGTTCCTGATACCAGCTAAAATATTTTGATACTATATATTGATATATATTCTGGACACAGTTAATAAATGGCCTATTTTTGCAACTCCATCTGAAAGGTTGAATTCAATGTATTAAATTTTGCATAGTCATAACTGTTGACTGTAAAATACTTTAATGATTTAAATGGTGAATACATGTATTATATAAGTGAAAATAAAACCAATGGTTATTTATAAAATAGCCCAAAACTGGAACATGCCAAAATATCTCAAAGAATGTGTACTGCTAATTCTGATTCACACCAGCTTTTGTTCAACTGATAAACTAGGAATATTATAACAGAAGCTTCATCTGGGATGTTGTATTTCACTCTAGTGGATTTTGTTAGGTCTGGATCACCAGGCATGCAAGTACAGTATGATCCAGCCATAGTTAAATCCGCAATGTGCAAAACATTTTTGTTCACATCTCATAGACACAATTTAGGTCATATAGCAACTTTCCAGCTTTTATGGTGGAGGAAGATCCCAGGTGCCCCTCCATGCAGGGTGGGCACCTGGGTAGAACCACCGACCTTCCATAAAGCCAGCTGGATGGCTTCCTCACATGAAGAATTCAATGCATTGAGTGAGGTTCGAACACATATCGGTGAAGGGCAAGTGATTCAAAGTCAGCCACCTTAACCACTTGGTCACGGAGGCCCCCAAGTGCAGAATACATCTAAAATCAAGCTACAGTTATATTAATCTACTTAGTATATAACTCAACCTAATTTTTCTTTTAATTTTAGCCATATTTATAGATCTATAAACTCCTCTTAAACAGAGAACTATTTATCTTAATATTAATGAAAGTATACCAGGCACCGGCAAAATATGGAATCAAGTTTTCACCTAATGCAATACAGATTTTGTTTTCTGTACCTATTTGTGAAAAGCAAGCTGTACTTTTCAAAGAATGATAATAGGTATATAAATAATGTACTTTACCTGATCTGCAGTAATTTTCTATAAATATATGCCGGACAAAGGAACATGTGTTTTCCAAGCTTTATTTTTACTGTGTCTACATTAACAGGAATACTGACTGGATCTGCCATCTCAAATACATGAGTTAGAGCATTCTCTGTGTTGAAGCCTTTGTCTAAACTCCTGTGAACGAAAAAGTTAAATACAATATTTATATCTCAATGACATAATTGATCCTTGATTTTGACATTTTGTTACAATCAGATATACAATATAAATCATACAAATAACAAGAGCTGTCCATAAGACAGCGTGCTTGACTTTTCTCAGTGCTTGACCCTGAATTAGAGTTTTGCCAGTAAAAGAGGCATAACTCTGTCTAAATTCAAATCAGAGTTATGGGGATTGTTTCCCCCGAGGAAGACTTTCATAGGTAAAAACTATTTTAAGTTTCAAGTCAAAAGCTTTGATAGTAACAGAGATATTTGACATTATCAAAAACTTCAACCAAAAAATTCTTAGTTAAGAAGGGGCGTAACTCTGTTAAAATTCAAACCACAGTTATAGGGATTGTTTCTCCTGGTGTAGACTTTGATAGGAAATAACTGTTTCAGGTCAAAAGCTTTGATAGTAACAGAGATACTTGTATAATTTGACTTTATCAAAAACTTTAACCAAAGAATTCTAAGTTAAAAAGGAGCATAATTCAAATCAGAGTTATGGGGATTGTTTCTCCTGGTGTAGACTTTGATAGTAAATAATATTTTTTAAGTCAATAGCTTTGATAGTAACAGAGTTATTTGACTTTATAAAAAAACTTTAACCATCGTAGCCTTTGCCGACACCGGGACAAGTGCAATATAGCTCTACTTTTTCTTTGGGAAGTCGAACTAAAAAGAAGCATAAGTTTGCATAAAAAATGTAAACCCGAGTTATAAAACCTGCCAAATTATAAGGTCATTTACAGTACAGGAAAAAATAATATATTACCTAAATCCAGTTGAAGTGTACACCCTATATTCATCAGCTCTGAATGGTAAAATATTAGTCAATATAAGACTCGAGTTTGCTGCCATGGAAACAACCTGCCAACTATCATGCCATGCTCTCCTTGGTTGATCAGCTGGAGTGCCACCTTGACCTTTACACAAGGTCATCATGATTTGACCTTGATTCTCCAATACTTGAACAGCACTATTAAATTGTTAAAAAAGTAAATTAAAGCCAAATAAAATGTGTGCTATATTTATACAAACTTTGTATATGCACATTTCAAGTACATATAACTTCTTAAAAAGAAATATGTACTTTTTCTATAATACTAGTACTGAATTGAATAAAACTGGTATGTAAACAGACATTTGAGCCGTGCCATGGGAAAACCAACATAGTGGGTGTGCGACCAGCATGGATCCAGACCAGCCTGCGCATCCGCGCAGTCTGTTCAGGATCCATGCTGTTCGCTTTTAAAGCCTATTGAAATTGGTGAAACTGTTAGCGAACAGCATGGATCCTGACCAGACTGCGCGGATGCGCAGGCTGGTCTGGATCCATGCTGGTCGCATACCCACTATGTTGGTTTTCCCATGGCACGGCTCATTTCTGTTTGTTTTAGGAGACCTCACATTCAGACCTGTTCTATTTCATAACTTGATTAATAAATGTCAGATTTAAACAAGACAGTTACAGCATTGCTGGTTTACTTGACTGGAAGGGATGATGAAAATCTGAAGTAAAGTGTAGTGAGCAAAATAAAAATCATAATAGGGGCCTCCACAGCTGAGTGGTTAACTTAGTCATTAACTTTGAATAACTTGCTGCTCACTGCCACTAGTTCAAAATGGGGTGTAGAATTCTTCCATGTCAGGAAGCCATCTAGCTGGCTTGTGGAATCCTTGTGGTCCAACTCGGGTGCCCCTCTGAGCCCAAAATAAAGCTCGGATAAGTACCTGGGGGTTTATTGTTTCTTTTATGAGAAGCTACATGCATTAAAGTAGCCATATGACCAATGATTGCTATAACTGTTTGTTTGTTTTGGATTTAACACTGTTTTATAACAGTCTTTCAGTTATATATTGGCGGGCAGTTAACCGAACCAGTGCCTGGGATTCTGTATCAGTATAAACCTGTTCTCAACAAGTAACTGCCAACTTCCCTACATGAAATACAGGTGGAGGACAAATGATTTCAGAAACAATTTCTTTAATCAAATCATCATGGCTAACATATATCTTGCCCAGGGATCATCACAACCCCGCAATCTGCAGATCTGTGCCTACCCTACTGAGCTAAGCAAGCGGGATGTTATAACTGTGTCAGTGAGATGTTAAACCCAAGAAATAAAAAAATAATTACATGGTTTGCTCAAGACCAGGCAAATATACTGTCAGTGGTTTCATTAATTATTGAAGTAGAAGGTAGAAATTGCAAAAAACAAGGGGATCTGGGGCTCCTCCCATCTGGAATTTATTTGCTGCAGGAAATGTAGCTTGGGTTTCAGACCACTATAGCTGGGGGAAATCCTCTCCTCCTCCATCCCCCTTTGGCCCTTAATGAAACCCTTGACAGTACCTTGAGGCAAAAATAGAGAAAAAACAAACTAGATCAATGGCAATGATACATTCTAAATAAAATGATGAATGTTTAGAACTTCAAGTAAGTGGGGTGTAGAAATTCTTTCTATTCCATATTTCAACTTGTAACCCACCTAGCGAAGAAGTCATTGAGTAATTTCCTGTTTTTCTTGTGGTTAGATTTGCCGCCAGCATGCGGGAAGTTGAAGATTATACAGGAGAACATCTCATTCCTGGTTAATGGACTGATATGAAGCTGTGTGGCATCTGTATTCAATCTTACTGTAACACCTGCAGATATACAAAAAAAAGTCATGTGAAAAAACCTATATGCTACATTACCACCTTCATCTAAACCGCCTCGGTAGCCTAGTGGTAGAGCGTCCGCTTAGAGTGCAGGAGGTCGTGGGTTCGATCCCCGGCCGCGTCATACCAAAGACGTAAAAACTGGTACTAGCAGCTTCCTTGCTTGGCACTCAGCATTAAGAGGATAGTGCTAGGACTGGTCAGCCCGGTGTCAGTATAATGTGACTGGGTGGGGTATCATGCCACGTGTCTGCGGCATGATATTCCAGTGAGGCAGCACTATAAAGTTGAGCATTGTGCTCACTGCTACAAGTAGAGAACGTCGTTTATATGACTGAAAAATTGTTGAAAAAGACCTTATAACCGAACACACACACACACTCATCTAATATGCACTTGCATAAAGTCTTAATAAAAATAAATTTGTGGCCAACAGTTAGTCAAAAACCTACCAGTTTTATCATTGTAAATGACATGGAAGATATATTTAGTCAGGTGAATGCTTATTCTACACAATACCAAAATTTTGATACAAAAACAAAGAAATAAAACAAACCTTTTTCTTTCAACTGTGAAATATTCCTGGCAGCATACTGGTGTTTTTTAATAGATTCTTCTGTCTCTAAGCTGGTTGCTATGATGCTGTGGTGTTTTTTGCTTGGCAACTTCTCCACCATAGATACTGTAAATGAGAAATCACCTTCACCAACCAGCAATGTGTTTCCAAAGATTAATTCCTCCATACTTTATGCCTCACTGTCTATCCTGTAATGAGAAAATAATGGCCATTTAAGTGTACATCTAGTGCACCTGACTCTGTTTCTTACATGAGAATGTGAAAAGTAAAGTCACTGATAAACACAGTGTACTATGACTGTCATAACAGGGAGTCAGTGGCGCAGTGGTTAGCAGGTTGGACTACAACGCAACAGTCCGGCTTCAATTCCCAGTCGCGGCTGATATCCTGACTAGTGTTCAGTCAATCAGTGCTGGGTGATTTACTTAAATTGGTACTGTTTCCAGCAGTAGCGGCCTAGACTGGATGCTGGGGAGGTAAATATTTATGATGCCTGCTATGGGCTCGGCTGGAAATAAGTTGTTCATTCCAGGTGGGGACTTTCATCGACTACCCATGTTAAACAAGAAACCTTTTATTACAGTCATTTGCAATAGTAATGAACTTATATTGACAAGTCAGTATCATTTTGGGGGATTTTTAATTAAAAACAAGAGCTGTCCGTAAGACAGCGCGCTCCACTATTCGGCGATTTGACAGTAAAATGAATATATGTCTCAATAAGAGACCTCTACTTTATAAGGAAGATACACCACGGGGCATAATTCTATCAAGAACACAAACTAGAGTTATTGGGATTGTTACCACATATACAGATGATGTTGGTAAAAATACATTTTGAGTTTCAAGTCAAAACCTTATATAGCATCAAAGTTTTGTCCAGAAAACAAAGATTGTCAAAAAATTTAAGTTAAATCCCTAGTAACGGACCTGGGAATTTTCTAATCCAAGTTTACTTAAAAGGCAATGATATCTGACAGACTTGAGTCAGGACAGCATTTTAAACAGGAAGTGTCTAGGGGTACGTATCCAGTTTGTTTTATAATCAATTAATCGGCACAAGTAGAAGGAACTGTTTGTGAAATCTTTTCTTTTATCATGTAATGGTCAACGAACATAAAGAAAACATCTAAACCCTAATCTTTTAGTCTGAATTAAATAGTATTTTCAAAAGGGTTTGTTAAAATATCATTTTGGATGCATTGGTTGAGAGGTCTAAGATGCTTTCTAATGGAGGTGAAGGCCCCTGGTTCGGTTCCGGGCTACTCCCATTGTGGTGTCTCCTTGGGCAATGCACTTTATCGGCCCTGCTGTAAATGGGTACCAGCAATTTGCTGGGGTAAGGTATTATTGGTTTTCACTATTCTTAAAACAGGGTCTCTCAAAAGCTCTACAGAGCTTATATTCATTGTTTCACAAAGTGACAGTGAATAAAATTTACCTTTACCATTACCATTTTATCTTTTTGTGTCTGGTTTATTTCCTGTTCCTTAATTATACTTACATTTTCATTTTGAAAGAAAATGTAAACTATGCAGTGAACACTGGTATCTCTAAATCATTAGATTAAAGTTTAGATTTAAACATTGATTGAACCTTTTTGTTTTTTTGATATTTCATTTGAAACAAAGATAAAGATGTAAATAACCCACATTGACAACATCTAGTAAAAGGAGTTCCATACTCCTACCTTACAAGCTTGTCTTTAGTGGTCAGATCCGAAAACAGGAAGAAGATCCATTTTAATAGTATGCCCTTTTCTCGTTATTCTGAGTCCCTTAACTGGTATTTCAGCTCTTGTCAATAATAGAATTCAGTTGCAAAAGATATTTTGCTACATTTTGATAATCCAACATTTAAACTTAAAAAATAACTAAGAAGAAAATTTCAGTGATTAATCCAAACTTTCACATGATGACCCTCATCCTCTGAAACAGCCAGATGCTTTCTCGTTGAACAGAGACTTAAGATCATTTGTACTAGCTCTCAAAAAGTTGGACCTTTTTTGAAAAGATTGTTTTTTTAAATGAAGAACAGGTACACAAACTGCTTTGCAAACAAATAATTTTTACAGTAAGTCAATACTATTTCCTATAAGAAGGTAATGGCCGGCTGGGCTATTCTATTCCAGAAAATATCCACCCTGCCCCTGTGGAAGCAGTTTTACAGTTTTTTGTTTTTTTTGGGGGGTTGGGGGGTGTAATTTAGTTTACAGATAAGGGGCATGGTTGGGGGGGGGGGAGTGTCTAGAGGGGAGGAGGGGGCTGTATTTTGTCAACATGTCGAGCCTGCCCTTTGACCCCTAGCTGTAACCCTGACCTTTGAGATAGAGTCTGTCTCATTGAGTTAAACATTCATGCCAAATATAAACAAGATTCCTCAGTGCATGTCAAAGATATAGGCGGGACAAGATCTGACATGACCTTTGACCTCCAACTGTGACCTTGACCTTTGAGATGGGAACCTGGGGTTTGCGCATGACACTCTGTCTTAGGGAAAGAAACTGCTCAATTTTGCAGTCTTTTTGCAGTGAAACAGCAGTTTTTCAGAAAAACTGCCTTCTTTGCCAATTATTAAAACTGTTTCCAGCATGAAATGACTAGTAAAAAGCAGTTTTTTTAGAAACTGCATATAACTGAAGGATTGAAAAACTGGTGGTGGCCAGTTTTCTGTAGTTATTTTGAAGTTTTTGTAAATGTTTTCACAAAAAGCAGTTTTACGGGCAGTTAAATGCAGTTATTTTCTAAGAGCAGTATTTTTAGCATCTTTTATAAACAGCAGTATTAAAAAACTGCTAAATACTACTTCCTGATGTCCCATAATGCAGTGCGAAAGATGGCCGCTCTGTGACACAGTGATAACTAAAGCATGTGAAAGGTAAAAATGGATTATAACTGCTCAAAAACAAAGTTTAACACAAAATGATAAACAAATAGTTAAATAATTGATAACAACTGTTTTAATGGAGTTAACTAATAAGGCAGGATTAAAGTGTGAAACTCATGCACAGACTGATTGGATTTATAGTCATTTGGTGGAAACTGGTGAAAATGTGCAAATTCAAAGGATTTACAAGATAAAGGACAAACCAGTTCATAACTTATATAGATGAATCTGAGGTTTTGTATTTAAATAAAAAGTCAGCTTATTGTACATTTTATGACTGGTTAAACCATCACGGACAGTTTAACAGTCAAAAGAAAGTATAGAATGAATTACTCCCCTTGGGCAAGTTGATGCAAGTTCTTTTGCAATTTTTTTGTGCTGTCATTTAAATGGTTGAAGCAAGAATTGTAGTATTTTTGCAGTATTTTGTGCTGACATTTAACTGCATAAAACTGATCCTGCAGTTTTGTTGCAGTTTTTATGACATCATTATACTTCTTAGCTCATTTACATATTTCGGCCAATTTAACTGCTTTTTCACTACATTTTCACTGCTTTTCTATTAAATATGTTAATGCAGACATTTGAAGACAAATAACTGCTAAAAACTGCATTTTTAATGCCATGAAACTGCAGTTTTACTGCCTTCCTTTTTCCTAATTAAGGGCTAACATTCGAATCAAATATAAACAAGATTGCTCCATGCATGTCAAAGTTATGGTCCGAACAAACAAACCCAGATGGACGCACATACACAAACTGCGATCCTCGCTTCCCCAAGCAGGCTTGACAAAAAACTGCTTGCACTGGTGGGAGTGGATGGGGGTTGGGGGGGGGGGGGGGGGTCACTGATGTTAGAAATCAACTTACTGATGCTCTTAAGGCATAACCCCCTTATTTGTATTCATTTTTTGACACAAAAATAATTTCCGAAAAGTCCCACTTAATAAAAAAAATCAAAACAAAAAAAAATTTACCGACCTACCTACCCCAATTATTTTGAGCATGTTACCGGAAACAATCTTTTTTTTAGGCCTAAAGCAAATCATATGCCAAATTTACAGTTGAGCATTTTGCTATTAATGTGAATAATACTATTTTCTTTTTACTCATTTTCAACTGTTACAGGGTTGCCATAACATGCATAAAAATTTGGAATTACACACAAAAGAAAAACACTTGCAAGTACAATGTATTGAAGAATAAACTTTCCAAAGGCTCGGATCAATGAGGAGGCTCAGAATTATGAGAAAGAGGTAGTCCAACTAATTTGATGCGATCCTAGGAAATATTGGGATAATTTTTTCATATGGGCAATATCCCCACTCGCGTCAAACACTTGAAAGACCAAAATAGTTGAAGCAATTTCCGATTAAATTTTCATCGCTGCCAACGCTTAACATGCTATAGGTTTAAATGCCGATTATTTCAAACATTGGCCATAAATTCAAATAAAACTTATATGTACTAAAAGGGGGTTCAATTCCTCATTGATTTATGTAAAAATTATCAAATAATATCCAAAATTACGAATTTTCTGGGGATTTAAACCTATGTATGTACTGTACATCATTAACATTTACCGTGTATACACGCGGTACACGCGGTAAATACGCAAGTGATAAAACAAATAACTTTACATGACTGTACTGTGTTTCATCCTCTATTATTTTGGTCCTTCAAAGTTTTGACGTTTAGATTGCCAGTCACAAATATATAACAATCTGAACGTCGAATTATTTTGACTAAAGAAAGAGGCAAACATTTGCAGTCCACTTCCAACAGCAAGGCTGTTGTATAACCCCATCACCGGGGTTCGAGTAGCTCATTATAGGCCTAACTATAGTAAAGGAATCAGCCTGGAAGCCATAGATCTGGTCTATTCGCGTTGTTTTTGAACACTAATTTTTCACTTGGCATGGCCACAGAGGTCTAAATTAAAGCTGGTTTCTGTATAAATTTCATTGGTAGCTCTTTAAAAAATGTAAGTTTTATACAAAATATATAGGGAATAATATTTACTGGTGTGTGACCTAAAAATATAAAAATGAGTTCAAAGTTACGAATATTCATGAGTACGAATGAACTTCCAAAACTGTTGAGGAACTCATGTAATAACATATCTGGACTTAACCGTATATCAGCTTTAATCCAAACAATTTTAACTGTAAATATCACAAGAAAATAAAATTACACCATCAATTTGGGATCTGACAAACATCTCAATTCTAATTCGGCTAAAACGTGCAAGGTAAGTACAATATATGGTAACAAAATTACCCAAAGATTTACTTTCCCCGAAAGTGCAAAGAAAAGGAGAAAAAAAAAAAAAAACAGAAAAAACCCTACTCTCCCGAACCTAACATACCGACATTGGAACCAATCTTTATTACTTCCAATAACATCATCCAGAAAGGCTTTAAAGAAAACAACACCAAAACCCTTTTGGCGCTATGTCAAATCCAGGCGACGTGTATGCTACCTCCCTTGAGTCAGGTTTATAACAACTTCAACTTCAACTTCAACTTCAACTTTGTACTGCCATAAAATCAATACTGATTGCGCTTGGCAGGCGCTTGTCAGGAGCAGTTATTAGTTTAAAGATATATAATGTGCATGGAGGTTAAAAGTATATATAGCATATACATATATTGCAAAGATAAAAGATCTACAGATCTAAGGTTAAAAACAGTATACAACGGTCTACAGAGAGCATGAGTCGAGTCTACCAACAAAAATTGGTAGGTTCGAACTTGACTGGACATATATTGGAAGACTGTTCCATAGCCTGATGGTCCTTGGGAAGAAGGCTGTAGCATGGTAGTTGGTCTTGGAATGTGGGATTAGATAATTAAGATTTCTAGTAGGGAGCATGTGATGATTATCGACTACTACAAGATTGGATCTTATTTTATAGAACATGATCAGGGAAGCATGGTTTCTACGTTGTTCGAGTGTTTTCCATTTGAGGGTATTGATCATGTCTGTGACACTACTGGTGTAACTGTAGTCATTTTTTACATAACGGGCAGCTGATCTTTGGACCATTTCTACTTTATTTATTAAATATTTCTGCCAAGGACACCA
The DNA here is from genome assembly GCF_021730395.1 of Mercenaria mercenaria. NCBI lineage: Eukaryota > Metazoa > Mollusca > Bivalvia > Venerida > Veneridae > Mercenaria > Mercenaria mercenaria. The sequence continues at coordinate 88,756,481 of NC_069364.1, read as the reverse complement.
GACTGTAGAACAGTACTCTACCTGGGGGCGGACATATGTTTTGTAAGCAGTTTCTTTGACCTGTGTGTTATTGGTTTTGACATTTCTTTTAATGAAGCGGAGGGTATTATTGGCCTTGGAGGTGATATTGTTAATGTTGGGGGCCCAGACAACAACAACAGGGACAAAGCTCAAATCCTTGTCGACCAATTTAAATCTGTCTTCACCACACACGACACCTCAATAACTGATACTTCAAAACGAGCCAATACTGCTATCCCAACTCTACACACCAAAACAAAAGGCATCGAAAAACTTTTAAATAGCAACAACACACAATTAACATCTCCAACATAATCCTCAGTGGTTTGACTCGCACGAAAGTGTAAACGTCCCTGTAAAGGTTAAGACAATAACGGAAGATAGATAGATAAGACCTGCTCTCATCAACTAGCCCCGGCACTGAGACACATATTTGAGGCGTCTATACCGACTCTGGAAAATTACCATCGGACTGGCGGAGTGCTATTAAAACGTAATACCTGTCTTCAAAAAGGGCGACTCACACCGAGCAGAAAACTACCGACCATTGTCTTTAACATCCATTTCCTGCAAAATACAGGAACATATAATATGTAAACACATCTTAGATCATCTGTAATGTATAACATTCTTACTCCATTCAACCATGACTTCAGATCCGGATTCTCCTTTCCCAACTCCTCACCACGTACAGCACATGACCTACTCAAGAATCATGACACTGGGACCCAAAGAGACATCATCATCCTTGATTTCTCCAAGGCCTTCCCGCACAAAAGCCTGTAGCCCACCCACTTAGCTCAATAGGGAGAACGCAGATCTACGGATCTCGGGGTCGTGAGTTCGAGCCCTGGGCAAGGCGTATGTTCTCCATGACGATTTGATAAAAGATATTTTGTCTGAAATCATTCGTCCTTCACCTCTGATTCATGTGGGGAAGTTGCGGAGAACAGGTCTGTACTGGTACAGAATCCAGGAACACTGGTTAGGTTAACGACCCGCCATTACATAACTGAAAAACGGCGTTAAACCAAAAACAAACAAACAAAACACGAAAGCCTGCCCACAAGATGAAATCATATGCGGCGTGGATAGCAACATAAACAACTGGCTATGAGATTTCCTCACCAATAGAGACATGCGAGTTGTATAGTTGACGGTGATGCTTCAGACCCAGTCACAGTTGATTCCAGCGCCACCCAGGGAATGGTACTAGGGCCTCTCTTATTCCTCTGCCATATCAACGACTTGCCTGACCACATCAAATAAACTGTCCGTTTATTTCCGGATGATTGCCTCCTGCACCGTTGTATTGGATCAAGACTAGACCATCTACAACTACTCCCGGAAGACCTAAAGCATTGGAGAAGCGAGCAACCGCATGGGGTGTGCGGTTCAACGTGAACTAAATGCTACATCATGAGTATTAACAACAAATCTGGTAACTTCTACCAGCTAGACAACCATATCCTCCAACAAGTGAATGAAAATCCCTTTCTTGGTGTTACTTTTTCCGACAACCTAAAATTCAGCACTCACAATTACAAATATTACCAAGAAAGCAAATACTACACTAGGCTTCCTGAAACGAAACCTCAAGCATTGTGCAACGTCTAGTAGAAAAACCGCATAGCCCTTGTCAATCCACACTAGAATACAACTCCGTAGTTTGGGATCCCTATCCACAGAAAGACCGAGACAAGTTGGAGAGGGTTCAGCGTCGTGCAGCTAGGTTCATCACTGATGACTGCTCATCCCGGGACCAGGGCTGCATCCCTAGGATTTTCAAGGCCTGATTCCCCTCCAAGACCGTAGAAAAACTTCAAGGTCGGTCTTCCTCTATAAGGTGGTTAAGGGGCTTGTGCCAGCAATGCCTAATCATAATTTTCTGATCCCAAATCGTGGTAAAAGACAAATAAGACCCAAGTCATTTGAAAATTGCATAGGAAAACATTCTCGAAGTGTTATAAAGTCGAACATTGCAAAAGTTATATATAAAAACATTCATTCTTCTGTAAAAAAATATCAACTGTAATGACCTTAGTGACAATGTTGTGTGCGCAGAGACAGTCTTGTGCTTTGAAACAGCTCTTCTACATCGGGATTGACATTCACACTATCCAAATCTCTATCCCGCTGCGTTTATGCCGAAAGGTCCTGCAATGTACACATCTAGATCCAGATCCAAATGTGCTGCAATTTCTGAACAGCCCAAATACCCACAAAGCTGCTGGCCCTGACAAGATACCGAATGTAAGTACAATCCAAAAGCGAAATTTCATCAGTAAAATATGTTATTTAAAGTTTTCGATATATTGAAATTTTGCTGTCCCTTAGTCTATGCCTTTGTTTTAGACTTGAAAGCTTTTTAGCCGACTATAGCATAAAAAGATAAAATAAAAAAAAATTCAGTGGTTGAAACTACGTGTACAACATATCATAAGCTCTCACGACATAAGCTCTCACGATCTCACGAAGTTTTACAAGCAGCTATGATTAACAATGTTAAACACTATCTAATCTATTTATAACATGACTTCTTGTATTTCGCAGGTCAATATTTTGTGCTTTATGACCGGTCTATGTTCAACAAATGTTAACTGAGCTACTTAGTCCAAACTTTAAGAATTAAACAGTGAGCATTATTTTTATGTCATATAATAATATAGAAAATGTGGAAACTCCACAGGTCGCATAACACGACAAAAATGAAAATGCTGCAAGCTCGGTTTGATTGAGCCTGTTCATGGACGGTAGTGGAAATGCATGCTACCGTGCACGCCCTCTACACCCGGGTTGAGCAGAACTCAACATTTACACATTCAACAAGTACAAAAACAATTTAGAGACATCGGCAGACATGTTCGTACGGCGGTGCACATGGAATCTTCAATGATAAGCTTGTGTGTAATTCCATGAAAAATGACGTATGTCCCCAGTTTAAATAATGGGTTTGCCCTAAACGAGAAAACAATGAACAGAACTTAACAAACTGAAATTTAGAAAGGGGATATGAGGTTATGGAGCCTGTATATCACAGAAACTGCCAAAAGACAAAATTAAAAAGCAGGCACCATATCCAATGGGTGATTATACAATACCCAAAGCTCATATTTGAAGCAATGACCGCGGCGGGAGTATTGGAACCATACAATCTGAAATGTTCAAGCTGAGAAACTAAACAGTATTGGGCCAATAAGACTTTTTACGGCCACCACAATAGGTACAAACAACGCTGCTGGGATAATGAAATAGAAAAAGGTGGAAACTGCACAGGTCGCTCAACATCAACACTTAAAGAATGGCTTGCCAGTCAATAGTAAAAGCTATTTGCAGAGTCTATTGACCGGCAAGCCAATCAGTAAGTGTTTAAGATAGCAAATGAGATATGGCTACAAATAATCTTTAATCGATTATATAAAACTCTATGAAAAATATGTTAATCGTACCAAATGAGGTTTAAAACTCTGAAGAACAGACAAAGACCAGCTGACCAGGAATAATTATAAGGGGCAAACGTGCCACAGTAAAAACTTTTTAAAACTAAAAACAACATTCAAGAAACCATGTAATATAAAAACCAGTTAAGTCTATACTAGCAGAAAAAAAACTATATACAGCCAGATAAACGACATTTAATAGGTTACAAAAAGCAAAGTAGCATATATATATATATATATATATATATATATATATAAGCACGAACATGAAAATAAACAGCCAACACAAGATTGAGAACATAAAAATGCCACATAAGCAACATTACAAATAACTGTGTTGGCGCTCCAACATTTACAATCTGAGCCATTCCATGATTAGATGACTGAAGTTAGTACGTGCAGGATGTATATTTAAAGAACCGGCACAAAACAATTGTAATATTTTGTTTCCATGATGGTTATTATACGTGACATGCATTTAAAAATTGAGAAATACGTGTATCTCTTTTATTTTTACAAATAAAAAATAGACAGTGACATATGGGAGACCAAGGCAATATGTTTAATGTCTAAACAATTTATTGAATTAATGTTGCAGTATGCACAGTTCTTGATGTATTTACTTATGTTTAGACCACACTGCTTCCACGGAATAAGATACTTACTGAGCAGTGTTTAAAATACACTGAATAGATTGACTGAGTAAAATAGCTGAAAGAGCTAAAAGATGAAGTTGTGAAAACACATTAATTCAGGAAGGGTTTTAGATAGTATTTTACTTGTATTATCCTAATGATTTTTATGAAATTAAATTCATGAGGAGGGGGAACTTCTTTATCTCTTTTCTGGGGACTTTGTCTCTCTGTGTGTCCCTCTGGTATGTATGTACGTACGTATGTATGTTTATTTTTTGAGTTGGGTGCGTGTATGCTATACATATTTGGTATAATATAATTCATCGTACACATTAGAAAATAATTTGCAAAGGCAAAGTACATAAAAGTGTTTGCAGTCTACAATTTTTTGTGCGGCCATACTTCCACGTGTATGATCTTGGGAGAGTAAATGTCTTTTCCGTAATTTGTAACGGCTCTATCAGGTAGGAGTCCACCTGTCTTTAAGATATACACAATGTTAATCGTCATGCTGGATTCTTTTTTTCTCTATATTTTCTTATCTAGATCACCAACTGATTGGTGCAGCTAAAATAGGGACATTTAACATTTGAGTAATGAAATGACCATCTTTTTTATTTGCTAAGGAGAAAGAATATTGACCGAGTTGGTTCTCAGGATGCAACTAAAATATCTAAATATAAATTTATCCAAACTGAGTAAATTAGAGTTGTTTGAAGGCTAATCTAACCGTAAAATAGAATGAAATTGGTGATTTAAATGAACTATTTTCACAGGTTGCATATATTGACTTGCAGGATAAAACGATGAAAAAGATGTTTGATTCAAAATAACACAATGACTTCCAACCCGTACAACTGTATACGTTATGAAAATTATTGTAGTTTTAAGTTCTAATATGTTTATATCATTGTGTAAATATGTGATAATAGCCAATATCATTTCTACACTGCTTATTTATAAAGTCATATCAAGTTATATATCCCGACCAGTGTATCAAAATAAGATAACGACTATAATGAAACCATCGGTGTATATACATGTTAAACACTCACATTCATTTATTTCAATTTAATTAACTTCTAAAATAAACTATTTCTCGCGAAGCCAGGAAGACTTTTTTAGATTATACCATTACTATATTCCGGACTTTCTGGTATGGGGGCTAAGCAATCATTTCCTAGAGAACAGATACCGCAAAACAGAACATTTGTTGTTACAGGAGCAAATAGAGGTACGCTATTTCACTGTTCATACGCTCAAATAACATTTATTTTATGCATTTAATAAGCATGGAACTGGGTTCGATTTTACATTTGTTATTTTACATGGTTTGATATTTAAAATGTTAAACACTTTTATGTAGCGGGATTACTTATTAATACCAGTACTCGTCTTTCGGCGTGTAAGCCAGATCTGATCTGATCTGATCTGATCTACTTTGGTCGTGTGAGGCAAGAAAGCCGGTGGTACTACCGTGGTGTCCGCCCGAGCGCAACGCATATGAACACCAAGCACAAATCTCTAATACATGATTAAATAACTTGCATGTTTTCGACAGAACAAAACCTTAACTTTTTTTATCTAAATGCTCACAATCTTTACACGACATATGAAAAGTATTTGTTTGTTTAAGAGTGCAATAGTAATTTAGTGTATAAAATATCCATATATCCATGTTTAGTATGACAAATTGTTGTGATGTATACCATATCTTTATATCAAACATTACAAAGTTTGCTTCACGTCTCGAATCAAGAGGAACCACGTTGTCCACATGTACTATACACTGCCCCATAGGCTTGAAGCAAATATCGCTTTATAAGCTTCCAAGTCATTTTAGCTGGCTTTTATCGTTTATGTTTTTTGTTTTTGTTTTTGTTAACGTGACAAAGTATGCACGAGAAAATGTCGAAAATGTCATAGGACGCCAGTTTCTAGTAACAAGTTAGAACAAGTAAGCTGTTTATGAATCATAATTTAGTTACATATTACGTTTTGTAGTTATATGTAAAGACTAGGCCCTTGAAACTATTACGTTGTCTGTGCTACAAGTTATGTGAGTTATGTAAGATTTTTAAACGAATGGATCTTTGAAATGGTCCACTGTTGCACTCCGGAAATTCATGTGTTGAATTGGCATGATATGAATATTGAGAACACGAATTTTTTCTTGGTAGTTTCTACTAAATGACCTAGTACTGCATTAATTGAATAAAACAGGTAAAGGCTGTCTTGTCGAATTAAATCTTGCTGTGTTAGTCGCTAAATGACTACATTATGACGTTGCGGAAATGTATGACTAATCGACAGTCAATAAATGTAGTTGACTTATTTTTGTCCATGAAAAAAATGTGTCAGTGATATTTTATAGCAATTGTTAGATGTTATCCTTACCTGGCATACGTAAGCCTGGTTAGCAGATACATAAAAGATTACGCGCCCACAACGGCAAAGTAAGAAACATTATATCTTTTTTAACAATGCATGTCAATAAAATGTGAGAAACATCGTTTCTTTAAATTTTTCGTCTACAATTTTACTTGGTTATCCGTTGAAAATCGTGGTCAGGAAACGTTACGGACCGACCGAGCAAAAGACGGACAGACATTTTTTCTCAACCTTTCAGCTAAACGCCTTTTCACTTTGGATATTTTAGGTATAGGATATGAGATCGCAAAATGGATAGCAATGTTGGGAGGTACTGTAGTGATGGCATGTAGATCTGAAGACGAAACAATGAAGGTTAATAGTGCTATACGTATATCCTGCTTGTAATTTAACATTTGATTTGCTTGTAAGAATAATAGTATTTAACTATTACTACATCTGTAACATAACTTATTACATGAAACACACAAAAGCAAAACGCAAAAACAACCCCACAAAAAACAACAAATTGTTACTTGTTGAAAACAAAAGGATCGGGCCACAAGTTTTACCAAACTCATTGATTTCCCTTCCAAAACAATGGGTAGGCTAACTGAATATTTCCAAATCATACATTTTGTATGTAATTGGTATGCCTTATTTGTAGAGGAAAGGAAGAAATAAAAACAGAAAACAGACCATGTCAAAACAATACTAGTATTCGATCACAGCCCAACCTAATTTATGATAACAGTGTATACAACAGTATTTAAAGCTAGCTAAAATATTGTGTGACATTAAGATTAAATAATTTATAACAAAATAGTAGATATTAAGTACATTTTTGTATTGTATTTTACGGCACTTTATTGACAGGCAATGCGCCAGATGGACCAGGAGTATAAGGAAGAGAAAGCAAAGGGAACTGAAGGTTTAGTTGACGTCCCAGAACTTTCTCTCGTCTTCATGGAACTCGACCTGTCATCTTTCAAGTCCACTAAAGCGTTTGTACAAGCATACAAAGATTCTGGTAGACCACTCCATGTATTAATTTGTAATGCAGGAATAAGTAAAGCTAAACCAGGTAAGAAAAAGATTATTCCTATAAATATCAATAACGTCACCGAGTGTATGACCTTTTTTCGGACAACCCTTGCGCAAGAATATTGTAAACATAAAACAATCTGTTGTACCGATCTGCGCCAGGGTTTGATTTTCGGATTAATTATTTTGTTGGACAATATTAGCAAAAATAAACCAGTCGCGAATATTACAAAATCTACAGTATTCAAAGATTTCTAGAAATAAAACCCAGTGTTAAAATTACATTTACGTAACTACCGTTCGTCCTCACCCCTGGATGGGCCAACATACCATGCTTTAAACTGCAACAATAGTTCGTTAGCATGCATTTATTATTTTTATATGTGTACAGGTCGAACACTAGTAAATCCAGCTGTTCGTTATTTCATATAAAATCCGCTTACTTAATAACGTTATTTGGACACTTTCTAGTAAGTCAGATTTTCAGAGAACTATATATCCTCAAAGAAGTGCATCGCTAGTATAGAAAAAGAAAAAGAGATGTTAAATTTAGTATAAAAGAGCTACATTTCGTTAAATATATCCCCTCAATTTACTCCTTTACACCTCTTTCAATGTCTCTTTCGAGACATGTAAGTTCTTACGTCCCCATATTTTTTTATCTAGATAGAAACTTGCCGATTTGAAATAAATGTTACAAATACATGCTTGAGCGCAACAGAATAAAAGAAAACACGATGCTGTATTGAGAAAGGGCCCAAAGGAAAGGAAAAAAGAATAAGACCACTTATATTTGAACTAATTGTGATTTGGTGTTGATCAGCGCATATACTTGTTATATAATACGATTATAATGTATATGTAAATAATTGATTTTCATAATTCAAGCATGTTAAACAAGGTGATGCCAGTATTGTATGACAAATGTCCGCTGGAACTGCTTGATTAAATTCAACACAAAGGGCATTCAAACATTAAAGAAGCAACAATATGCGCTCGTCCATTTCATCTTGATGATGTTTACAAACTTTTATATGAGTGGAATTGAATGGAAACTAGTTTACCGTTTACATCTCAGTTATCGCCACCGGCCTTATAAAACTAAAAGAGTAAATACATTTAAAAATATGAGTATGTTACATAATAAAATTTTGATATTAACATTAATATGTTCGTGTAGACAATGTACAAATTAGATTGACGTGACTTTGCATGAAATAGCATGCTTGGCGTTTTACTCTTTTTTTGTTCTATTCAAAGGCCAAACTGTAAATCAGAACTGTCTGGTTGTTTTTCATTTATATTGCAAAGTTGTGACAATTTTCAATAAAGCGGTTACCAAGATATATTTGTAATGTTCGTTTTTTAAGTTCAAACCAAATTTTACTTATTATGCTGAGGGATTTGCGTTTTCTTATAATTTTAGAACAAACAGAAGATGGGTTTGAATTCATGTTACAGGTAAGATTTTAACTTTCTCTGGCAACGTTACACCAGACAAACCTTCACACCATTGAGTGACCTCTGGGGTCGAGCGGTTAATGTTACTGGGTTCAACTTACTTGCCCTTCGCCGATTTGGGTTCGAGCCTCGCTTGGGGTGTATAATTCTTCATGTGAGGAAGCCATCAGGCTGGCTTACGGAAGGTTGTTGGTTCTATCAAGATGGCCCCCGTGATAAAATAATATTAGAAGGGACTTCCTCTCACATGACATGCTGGGAAAACGCCGTATGACCTATAATTGTGTCGGTGTGACGTTAAATCCATCAAAACATCTACACCATTTAAAAAGACGATCCTCGGCACAGTAGCATGCACACCTCTACACCGTTACATGCAGACAAACCACAATGACGTTGCACTAAGACTAATATCTGCATCGCATGCAGAAAAACCTCCACTTCGTAACACACAGATACACTTCCATACCGTACCGTTACAAGTCTTAGCTGGGTCAAGTGTAACGATGTAGAAATTGGTGTGAAGCTTTGTTTGTATTAGCGTTGAAGAATTAGTGTTATAGTTTGGAAGTGTTGAATTGTGGAGATTTGCCTATATGCGTGTAACGGTGCTGATGTTTGTCTAGAGTAACTACGGTCAGGTTTGCCTGAAGTAACGGTATTGAGGTGTTGAGGTTTTTTTGTGGCGTAACCGAGTTGTCTGTTGTAACAGTGTTAGGTTTTTCAGAAGCAACTGTTTTCAGTTTTGTCTAGAGTAAAAATGTTCAGGTTTGTCTGTTGTAACGGGATTGGGGTTTATCCAGCGTAACCATGTTGATATCTAGAGTAACTGCATATGGTTTGTCTGAAGTAAGAGGCTTGAGGTTTGTCTGGTGTAAAGGTGTTGAGGACTAGATTTAGTAACTGTGTTCAGGTTTATCTGGAGTAACGTTGTTCGGTTGTTGAGGTATGTGTGGCGTTGCGGTGTTGAGGTTTGGTGTAAATGTGTTACGTTTGTCTGATGTAATGGTGCTCAGTTTTGTCTGGAGTAACGGTGTAATGGTTAGTCTGGAGTACCCAACAGTATTAATGTTTATCTAGTGTGACGGTGTTGTGGTTTCTCTGGTTTAACGATGTTTAGGTTTGCCTAGTGTAACAATGCTGACGTAGCCGTGTTGGTGTTTGTCTGGAGTAACTCTGTTATGGTTTATGTGGAGAAACGGTGTTACGTTTCGTCTGGTGTAACGGTGATGAGGCTTGCCTACTGTTTGTCTGATGTAACAGTGTTTACGTTTGTCTGGTTTAACGGCGATCAGGTTTGTTTGCGTACCTTTGTTCAATGCTTTCTAGCGCTCTGGTATCTTTACTTGAAGGCATTTAGTTGTATCTAATGAAAAATATGAATAAAAAGTGCAGATATATTACTTTAAGGAAGTAGTATACTATAGAATTTGAATGAACCCATGTCCACTCGGAAGCGAGAAGTGATCATTTACGACAAATTTAATGTGTTTGTATAGTCAATCTTCTGGAGAAATACATAAACCTGTCTCCGATTTGACGCTGAATGGTTATATAATGCCGAAAAAAAATACGGCAGGAACGTAACAGTTATTACACTCATTTCAACAAAAAGGTGGTCCAGTGAATGTATTGTAACAGTCTAGAATATTTCAGTTGATTTACCTTAAAGTCATTTTTTGTCAATGAATTGTAATAGAAATATTTCAGGTGAATTACCTCAGTCATTTTCTGATGATTGGTCAATTGTTGCCGATGATGAAGAAGAACGAGAGCGAGACCAGAATCGTCCTGGTTTCAAGTGATGCGCATAAGTAATTATCTTCAACTAATATTTCTCACAAGCAATATTTGCAATATAACATTTTAAGTCAGCTTTCAAGGGAATATGTCAAATATATTTTCTCCGCGATTATCGGCTTTATTAAAGCAAATCCTTCCGATTGGATTGTCACCCTTACATTTTCAAGGGGAACAACTTGCTGTGTTATGCCCATGAATTTGACAAAAAACTTGGTGTGTTTCATTTTAAGAAACACTAGAAGGACAATCCGAAAATATAGTAGCCAGAATAACGTAAAAATGACGTATAAATAGTAGTTGGCAGGCAGAGAGGGGTAGAGGGTTTTTAAATAGTTTCAAAAGAAATACATGCATTATAATGCGTACATTTTATCCCGATGGTTCGTACATGGAACAAGAGCTATGTCGGTGCATTTTAGATCAGTCCATAAAAACGAAGTTCTGTGTATACTTCCATGACAAAAAGAACCATACTGAGCAGATAACTTTATTTACCTATGAAACTGAGCGTGAATATCAGTTACTTTCATCAATGAACACGTTTTCAAAACTCAATGTATATCAACCCCCGACGTGTATTGGCACTTTGAACTAACCAACAAAGTACCCGATATTAAAAATTGCATATTTGACACTGTCAGGTAATTTACAATCATTTATTATTTACTTGTCACAACAGATAGCTCCAGAGAAACTAGTTATATAATAACCTTTACTTTTCAAAACAGATACAAAATGTATTTAGTATTATCATTTATTTATTTATTTATTTTATTTCATTTTGAATATGAAGAAAGTAATATTCCGACGAGTACAGTATTTCCGTGTGCATTCAGATAAATTAAAATTTATGATGGAGTGCAATGTCACTAGAAAAATAAACAGTGTTTCATTAACTTCTCCACATATTAACGATATCAGCCTTGGGTCAAAAACAATTGTGTTGATGTTGATGTTTACGTAATATATAAATAGCACTGTTCAAGCATGAAAGCCTGAAAACACAACAGTATATCAAAAAATAACTTGCCATTTAAACAAAGTGTTTATTGGCTATCGAGAGCTTTTAGACTTCCAGGCAATAGCGAGCTTTTTTATTATTATTATTATTATATACCACATTTATATAGCACTCTTTTCATATAAAAATACGTTCAAAAGTGCTTTACATAAAAAACATTTATATAATGTTCAATAAAAAAATGGGAATTGAACTATTATAGAAGAAATTAAAATTACATTACGGTAATAAGATACCAAGCATTTTAAATTGGAAGGTAGGCAGATCAAAACATGAAACAAAAATACAATATCATAAAACATTAACTGACCTATCAAAGACACAGGTCAGAGCAGAATAGAACAGAAGATATCTTACATTTTGAACAGACGGAATTAAACGGTATGATGTCTGCGAAATGCATCACAGCATGCAAACCGTCCCGGATGATTGGGTCAATCCCCACCCAAACGGTCCGGAGAACATCCATGATACATCCCACAGAAAAAAAAAACACCGCCAACATTATTCTGTCACACTGGAGTTCTTAATTAAAGTAATTAATTGGCCGGCAAAGTACTTACATTATAAATCAGGTAATCAGTGAGATGTTAGTTGCCAAAGAATTGTATGAAATAATGCGTCTTTAGCGCTTTTTTGAAACTTTGCACGGTCTTGCACTCTCTTATGCCAGATGGGAGGGCATTCCATAACCTCGCAGCAGCTGTCTGAAAGCTCCTGTCACCAAATCGTATTGTTCGACATTTGGGCACCACTAGTTTTAATGCATTATTCTGCGATCTCAGATTTCTGGATGGTGTATATATTTCTAGCATGTTCGCTACATAAGCTGGTGATTGATCTTTGAGTGCCTTATATGTATGTGTTATAATTTTGTATTCTACCCTACATTGCACAGGAAGCCAATGGAGTTCACGCAGAACCGGCGTTATATGGTCGTATCTGGATGTTCTGGTTACGATTCTAGCTGCCGTGTTTTGGACATATTGCAGTTTGTTCATTGACCGTTTTGGAATTCCATATAGAAGAGAGTTGCAATAATCCAAACGTGATGTAACAAGAGAGTTGATTAGAGATTTGGCTGCGTTTGCGGTTATATATTGTCTGATGTGACTAATTTGCCGCAACTGTGCATAGGAATTCCTACACACACTATTCACATGTTGCTCCATCCTCATGTTCGAATCCAGGAAAGCACCGAGGTTCCTGACACTGCCTGATTGTTTGATTTCAGATCCGTCCACTTTCACAGATATGTTTGAAACAGATTGTGTCTTGTGTTCAGATGAAAATATGATTAATTCTGTTTTTTCAGCATTGAGTTTCAACATGTTAGTATTCATCCAACTTACTATATCCTTAATACTTAGAGAACAACCGTACTGATTTTAATCAGTATTGTTAATACTGCTGCGCCGAAAACAGTCAATTTCTTATACTTAAATAACACCCAGCTGATTAAAATCAGTACGGTTGTTCTCTTTTTCAGAATGTGCGGGTATAATTTAGAAGCCATTAACTACCAAGGAGATCCTTCGAACTTTGGTGTTTTAGATTACTATGGTAGATCAAAGTTATATCAGGTATACATGCAAAGACTGTATAAATAAATCATTGAAGTTAGGAATAATTTTATTGATGTTTGTCTGCAGTAATCATGTTGGCATAAACTTTCAACTTTAGTTGAACAATGATCTATGCCTCCGACCCATAACATATTAAAATTTTGTTCAAACAGGACTGAGTAGATAACAATTGCTTAGAAATGCAACTTCTACAATACTATGGGAATTGCATATCTTTTACAATTAACAAATACACAAATTCAGGTGTCTCTTGACTAGAAACAAACATTTCTTACTATGTATAATAATTATTACGCCACTTTACGTTACTTTACTTTCTAACTTGCTTTCAAGCAAATGGCCTACTTATGACTCATACAGATCAAAATAAAACTTTCAACTGTTTATTGTGAATTGGTATGTAGTAATTCAGAACTAATTACTTGTCCAATGAATATCAGCTCATTACAGCGATTTTCTCAATGCAAAGTAAGTATAGCTAGAAATATTTCTAATAAGTGATTCATACCAGATTGCCATAATAAGAAATTGAATTTATGGACTGTACTGTAGTTCTTTAATACGGTTGTTCATACATTAACAAATAAAATGACTACGCTTTCCTTACAGATAATGCAAATGCATTGTCTTCACCGAAGGCTACGAAACTCCAATATTTCTGTTACCAGCGCTCACCCTGGAATGGTTGAAACAAAAATCGGAGCGGAATTTAAAGACAGAACAGCTTACCAGCTATTTCTGAAAATGAGCCGTCTTGTGGGTAATAAAAAACAAAAATCATCAATCAAATCCATTCCACTGGTTAGAAATAAAGCAAAGTGTCATTCTGTTTAAAATATACGCATAACCGTAAGAGGCTGCAAATGCAAATATCTGTGTGAACAGGTTTTGTAGCTAACTTGGGAAGATAAGACACAGTTATATATTGGTTCTTGTTATCTTCCATTTGCAACAGAGTAAAACTGAGATGAATACAATTTATTATGCTAATGAACTTGAAGCAACTTTCCACTACAATATTCTGACAGCTAAATGACGTACAGGTACGCGAGCATACATGTGTGCATATGTATTTTCTAATGCATACGTGCAAGTATGTGTGATAGAGTGTGGCATTTCTACACTAAAGAGGTACATTACAAGGCAAAAATAAGAAAAAAGTGATTTTAAATACACTCTAAATATGACAATTTTATTATTTGTTCGATTTTCAAAGTAAAATTGTAAATGTATTCAGTAGTGCAAAACGTATTTGGATTAGGGGAGGTATCTGTAACACATGTACTTGCATTTATCTAGGTGTGATGCGTACACCCATTCAAGGTGCCACTACAATCATCAATAGTGCAGTAAATCCAGATTTGAAATCAGTCAGTGGAGTTTATTTTAAAGACTGTCAGCCAGCATCAACAACATCAGTCTCAAGGTATAGCGAGCAGAACTGAAGTAACCTCAAGATATTACACAAACCGTCTTAATTTCATTTCATTTTTTTAAACTATTTATTTGTTTCTTAAAACGTCCGGATATTAGTGTGAATTTAGATTAGAAAAAGTAACCAGTCCATGTACATAGTGTATACATTTTACAAAATTAATTAAGGTAAACACGTGCTTTGGCGTTTTATATTTCCATCATTATTTAAACTTTGTAAAGCAAACGGAACAGTAATAGAGAGTTTGAGATTTCAAACTTCGCCTTCCCCTTCAACGTCTCTCATATATATTTTGGGTAAAACGTCACCGACATGCGTGAATTTTATTTAAATCACACGTTGCTACTAAAGTTTTCCGTGTAATATCACGTTAGCCTAAGACTTCGCTTTATTACTATGCGAAATAAAAAGCTTAGTTTCAGGATTTCTGTTTATTAAGTTATTTGATTATCAATATATATAATTAGACTAAATTTGATGCGAAACACTATCAATAGGTATAAAAATAAGGAAGTTTTGTATGGCTAATGATTTTAACTAAATACATTGAATTGAACCTGGAAGTATAAAGTTATCAACTGATTTTAAAAAACTTTGAGATTTTGTTCAAACTTTAACTTCTACGGCATATTTGTGTCCCCAGGCGGTATCGATTATACCAGATGGGCCGTTTTGTCGTATGAAGTGAAGTTTTGAACGTCCGAAGATGTGATATCACGAAAGTCGAAACTTCATTCTTTTTACATCTACTCTGTTCACATACTCGGCATCAAAGACTGAAATCTGGATGGAGGCACATGACATGACAGTCATTTTACTTGAAAAATAAATAATTACGCGCGATTATCATTTGGTGGAACATTTTATTTTCACATCCAAATAAAATCAATCTGTTTCTGTCGGACACTTAAAACGACAATTGCGTTTTAATTATAAACATAAAATGGTACTAGTAAGACGGAAAATTCTTTTTGAAGTATCATACAATTTCAGATTTATGATATCATAGAGACTTTTCCTGTTAGCCGTATGGGATAACTTCATTTTTTAAATGCACGGAACCAGAGCCTGGCAGAGAGACATTGTGGGTTAATTCCCCCTTTGATTCTTACATTTTACAAAGAAAGTCAGTCTTGAAACTCGGTGTGACCCTACCCTACCCACTCCCCTTCCCCCCTGAAATGGGTGACCCCCTCTTTAATGTTGGTGTCCCTCTAACAAAAATTCCGGGATCCGCAGATGCTTTACTTATAAAATAGTATATTAAAATCATATTGTGCTGTCTGAGAGTTTGGCATTATACAGAGTCATACAGAGTGTCATTATCACTTTGATATGATCATAATAGGCTATTAACTTTGTATGTGGATATATGCACGAGTTCTGCAGCGGTAATATTGCGCGACTTTAGGAGCGCAGTGTTGTCCGCGAAAGAACGAGTGCATATATACACATACAAAGTTGATACCCTTTTTATTACATATCCACTATCGAATGATTAATTTATATCTAAATTATCGTTCTGTCACAAAAGACAGGAAAAAATACGGAAAAAAATTCTCCGAAAATGCAATAAACAAATGAAACTGACGCGCATTAGTATTTTCCGCGAAAATGACGTCAACTTGTCGCAACGTGCGCGTGGACGCCATGGACGTCACGCAATTCTTTCCATTACAACGTTAAGAAAACATCCCACGTCCTATATTAGTCCAACTCATGACGTAATTATAACTTTCATTTCATTTCAGTCTGATAAATTACTACGTGCCAGTATCTAATAGGTCAGATTAATCAAAGCGTAAAAGTAAACAAAATGTTGCATTAATTACAAATTAAACAAATACACAATAGATTTCTAGCAACAAAAATCTAAAGAAACGAGATTCGCAATGGACGGACCGTCAGGGGAGGTAACTAGAGTCACGGATTGGGACTAATCCGATATGAAAGCATTCAACGTCATGATATGGAAAAATATTGCACGATCGCGGTCCATTGAAACCCAATTGAAAATAATTTTAGGTATGTAATAATCATTTTTATTTCCTCTCGTGTATGATTTACAATCGTGCATTGTATACTGACTATACTGACATAATTTTATATAAAACCTAAATGTTTGGAGCAACACTAACGAGTTTTTACATTGTTCACATTGTTTTTTTTTTTGTTGTTGTTGTTGTTTTTTTTTAGGTAATCGTTCTAATATCCATGCGATGATTATATTAATTGAAATGGTTTTTTTTAAATTTAATTTTCATTCTTTTCATTTTTAAAACCTCTTGTAAAATTCCTGCCCTTTTGGACAATTGGTATCAAAATGCACGAAAAAAAAACTATCATAATTATGGATAAATTGAATGGGCGGATTAAAAGAAGTAAGGTTCATTCTAATGTTTGAAATCTCAAGGAATTTTAATCGAACTTCAACTTCATACGTTAACTTCGCAAGAGACGTTGAAGGTGAAGGCGAAGGTTGAAATCTCAAACTCTCTATTGTTGGCATCAACTCTTAAGTACAGTAAAAACAGTTTTAAAAAAATGAGCCTTAATTGGTACACTTTGAGCGAAAGCGCAAATACACTTGAAGCAAAGATAAGAATTGATAAGTTGTATCACTTGTTTGACTATAAGCAACATATTTAGACTGGCTCCAGTCCCTGTGTTTGTTCCGTCAGATGTCGCATATATAAATATTCTTCATTAACAGTGGAGGTAACTCCAGCAGGCTGTTTCTGTATTGACATTTTTATTGCCCCTGGCTCCAGACATTATAAGCCATCAGATAAAATTGATAAAACTGACTTATAAAAGGTTTGTAGTATTTGAACAAAATAAAAAAATAACAATGCAGCTAGGGAGCCAGGCTACACATTATATTTTGGCATTTTTAACGAATACATTAAAACGTGTAATAAATTATAGAACTGTGTTTGTATTTTAAATTCTAGAGACGAAGTTAAACAGGAAGAGCTGTGGAATAAAACGCTGGAATTTTTAAAGGGCCATTTTACAGAAGAAGAAATATACTGTTTAGAAGGGGCTGATCCCACTGAGACATTAAGTGACTGAACGATAACATGTATACATATAATTTGACATAGTAACATGGAAATGGGAAAATCAAAGCAGCTATGTTCTGAAAATTTGGTTATTCCATTTGCTTTAGCAACTAAGAAATCAATGTCATACATCTAAACGTACTTTTTACTTCAAGTTGAAATGAAAATGATACTGAGCTCAAAAAATGAACATTAGAACTATTATTGTTCGATATTTATTCGGGTTAATGCACTCCTTGTCATGTTTTATCTTCTAAATTCTAAAACTTGAAAGTAAACGTAAAATGTGTTTGTAATAGCGACTTCAATTTTGTCTTCTCGTTTCTTGCCTTTGTCAGTGAACGGTGTAAATGTTAACGAGATCTGTTAAAGCATTACCGTTTTGTAACGCAACAGTTTATGTTTATCTATAATTAAGTCACTTTTTATAAGTCCTGAGTAAATTTTTGTTTTGCTATTGAACAAGTCACCAACATTGTCCATTGTCGGTTTCATATTGCATATCATAAATCACTTTCTGACGTAAAATATGTGCAGCAGTAACATGCCAAAATAAGTCATTTGCTTTACGAGCAAAAATTAAACCTGACAACAACACATCTTCTTATCTAAGTGATCAGTTTTTTGTTTAATAAATGTTATACAAAATATTATGAGACTTGTGTTATTGTTATTATGGAGTTCATTCTATAAATGTATAGTTTTATAACAGAAATCCGCTTAGCCAGCGGGGTGTTGCACTTCATTAATACCCATTTGAACAGATTGAATCAGAACAAGTCTGCTGTAATTTTGTTCGGTTGCGTTGTATGCTTCAACATGAACTTCTTCTAGATTTTAACTCATTCTCTAATTAACTGGGATTTCGGACCGAAAAACTTAAGACAGATTTAAGTTACAATAACAGGTAAATTTTATTGCTAATGTTTGATATATATACCTTAGCTTTAAGACCTAAAACTTTTTGATCATCAAGACATCGGTTTTGCCGTAGCAGGTATTAGAAAACATGACAAATTCCCTTATATCTGCATTGTGTAATGTACGACATTTTGCAGTCTTGCTAGATATAATTATGTTAGTGCATTATCAATGACAATGCCATTTTTAACCTAGTGCATTTTTCTTTCTTTACATAAGGATTAAACCATTGAATAATACTAAAATCCTTATCTTTTCGGTATGTTTTAACTCGGGTTAGATATACAAAGTTATAGGTCTATTTAAGTACATTTGTTTCTTATAGGATAAAAGAGAAGGAAATTGTGGAGTGTTCTAGAGA
Source organism: Mercenaria mercenaria (assembly GCF_021730395.1). NCBI lineage: Eukaryota > Metazoa > Mollusca > Bivalvia > Venerida > Veneridae > Mercenaria > Mercenaria mercenaria. The sequence continues at coordinate 88,737,318 of NC_069364.1, read as the reverse complement.
ACGAACATTATTGATGTCCCAAGAGCAGTAAGAACTTCATTAAACAAAGGTTTCATACATCAGAGCGCCAAACTTCATAAACTTCAAATATCATCCACAAACAAAAGTCCGAAACAGCCGCTTGAACAAAACGAAGAGCCTCAAGTATGGTTTTGCTCGCTTTATCACTACTAATACATTCATTGAGTGTAACACAGTTCCAGTTGAAGTGCCACATGCGAATAATTGCAGATTATCAGATATTTCCATTTACATATACAGAGAAACAGACTATGTTATTTCATTGGTACATTTTGTAATAAACATTACAACAAAAAGTCAAAACATGTACAAATGTATTTTCAAAGACATATTGTAATCATAATTCTAATATGGTTGTCTTTATTAAAACACGCTTACGATAGAATGACGTCACGTTAACGTGCGGTGACGTCAAAGTTTTTGTTGCCACCAAGAAAGAGTGCTATTATATTTTATCTACTGTTTAAGATTAAGGGCATATAAGAATCGAAATACTTTATAGCAAAATCGTGTTTTACTACTATTTATACACTCGGGCGGTAATATGCGTGTGACAGGAAAGGCCGTACCGGCGACAGTAACCATCAGAACAAATCAACACCCTTTACAATATTTACAAATTTATTTACATAAGATAATTATTTACAATGAATAGATGATATGAAGAAAAAAACTGATTATAAGAAAAAAAAATAAAAGTTCAGTATCACCAGATACAAAATTCGTATAGTTCCATTCTAATGTGACGTGGTACAGTTCTTTAATTCAATTGCGAACTTTAAGTAGCACAAACAAAACGTATCTCTAACTCCAGTCCCTTTAAACCGTGAATACGTTGATTCCGTGTTGGCTCCCTACGGTGGTAGGTGATTGCATCCCTGAGCTGACTTCAGAGGATAACAAAAATCATCGTCTTTGCGGTTTACGGCACAACCATGGGACGAAAGCTCTGCGCTAGGAAAATCACATCCAGGCGAGTGAAGACAAGTGAATCTCGGGCATTGTACTTCTGGGTTATGACATCACCAGGAAAAATCGTCTGGCGGAAGAAGCTAAAATATATAACATATGGTAAGCACCATAGCAAAACAAATAAGTCAGGGCATAAAACTGCTCCTTTGGGTACACCATACCTCTGTAGGCTCCCATAAATAATACGTGCTACTTATACAAATATATGTGCTACTAAGTTCAGACGTCACGTGATTAAAATACGTCACTAATTACTTCCATTATTACCAAAATTAATTACTTAAAAGTCTAACATTGAAGTATGAAAAAGATATGAAAAGTTTATGATGAAACATTATATATACGGACATGATAAACTGCAGCTATTATTTACAACTACAAATTAACAAAATTGAATATAAATCAAACGTTATATCATAATTTGTATCAATATAATGTCTAATGTCATACACTAAAACGGACATTGTATGTATATGCAATAGACTGGCACACAATTTCATATTACAATAATATATTACATACATGGTACTAAACTTGCCATATAGATTTATACATAACAATACAATGCAGTAATGGCGTTCCCTAACAACGAAATGTTTGACATAAGTTTTTGAAACAGTGCTTTACAATTATCATGTTACAAATTTCAGTACAAATTTTACATCTTATATAAATAAAACATTTTAGATTCCTCTGTCGGAATAATTTACAAAAGTCTGAAAAAGTTAATAAATTATCCTGACATACCGAAACTAGCTAAAATCATATGCCGAAAAGTAAATGTTACAGAATTCTGTAGAATGCACAAAAATTTACCAAATAAAAATCGTTATGCAAAAATCATACAAAAATCTAACAAATAAATTTCTTACCTCGATCGAGCATAAATTTTTAGCAAGAAAATAATTCAGACATAGATTCGTCTATAATGTCGGAAGGTGGTGTGCGCAAGGCATATCTAGTCCAGTCTATCTAAAGGGTAATGTCCCGCCAAATACTACATTTCATGGGATTCACGGCCTATGCGTAAACTCTTGACTATTTGTATTTCCACGGGATTCACGATATAGCCGGGGAATCTAACTACTTTGGCGCGGATTGAAATTGACAATTTGAGGCCCATTATAGTGGTTTTTGGGATAAAAACATAAATTACTGAAGTTTATAAAATATCAACTTTCTTATTACTGAACCGAATTTAATGAAATTTACATGGAAATTTAAGTTATGAAATACAGAAAAACATGAAAGGTATTTTATGCGTGAAATCTGACATTTACCTTAATAACTCAAAAATTTACAAAAAGATGATGCAATACCTGCATTTACACTACAGATAAAATAAGGCCCGTATGTCAATTTGTGACAATGCGCTCTCGTGAAATTATTACGCCCGACGTATAATTAACCGCCCATCGTGCATAAATAGTGTTAAAACACTCTTTTGCTATAAATCATTTCTTAATTAAGACACACACATGCGCACGCTCATATAAATTAAGTTATATTACAGCTGAGCTACAATATATATATATCAAACAAGAATTTCTATTTGATCTATGGTTCATTAAAACATTTATTAAATGGCTCTGTTTAAAACCCCACTTTGCTACGAAGTTTGGTAAACTTTCATTGCTTATTATGCCATTTTATTTTAAAATGACGTTGTTAACTGCATTATAGTTTCATTTCTGATAAGTATTATTCAAACATTCAGAATTACTTTTTAAAGTGGTAATGAAATGAAAATAATATACCACTGAAATTTATAACTGAAATTAACAACATATATTGAAGTAATGTTCGAGACTGATGGGTTACTCAGTGATATTTTTGTTTGTACTTTAAACAGCAATAGCAGGAATTGTAATCAATATAGTGGTATGACTAGCAATCAATAAACGTCAAATATACATTTGCTGTTTTTAATTTGGAATTAATTGGATATAAGTTATTGAACATTACAATCTCGTACATTACTGAAAACATGTTTAACTGATCATAATTTCATATCCGAGCATTTATATAGACAATTATATAAAGTAAGCAAAATGGAATCATTTCAGTATTTTTGACTTTAAAGCTCGTGTAGATACTTCCTATAGGAAAGTTCTCTCTTAGAATTTACATGGCCACTACTTTACTCTTCATTTTATATAAGAATTAATTTTGTAGTTTTAAAAACTGAATATATAAATACCAAGGACTAAATTTAGTGATTTATAACCTGTGGTGGCCGTCCTGAGAATTTGTGGTCTCTGGCCTTAAATAAAAATACTCTTCATAATTGAGGTAGCCGGCAAAAATTAAAAAAATGATAGAAACAAATAAATATACAGAAAAAACAATACCCAGGGAAGATATAGTCTACGTTGTTGAATTTTGTAATACAGAAACATCTTCACAGCTTTTAGCAGTTGGAACGGATTCAAAAATTTCTGTATATCAGTGTAAATTTCCGGTAATTATATTTAGTCATATGTTTTCACGACCCTATATTTTAGCTCACGGTCAGACTAAAGGTAAAGGTAAGCTTTATTTAACGTCGCATATACTGCAACATACAACACATGCTACAAGCGCTTGTGTGACAAACTAGGTATCCAGTAATGGATACTTATCTGTGCTTATTTTACGTCGCAACCCCTTCAGTGCTGAGTGCCAAGCAATAGAGCTACCAGTACCATTTTTCACGTCTTTGGTATGACGCAGCCGGGGATCGAACCCCAGACCTACCGCACTCAAAACAGACACTCTACCACTAGGCTATTGGGGTGGTTTTTGATAGTCTGCTATAAATGTTTCCTGCAGGCCTTTTTAACATGGCGCAGCGCCATGCCCCGTTTGAAGTGCCGCCAAGGTGCCCTTCAAGCTGCCCGTTTGCGCCATGTGCCCTTTTATTTTATCAGGCTTTTGTATTTATCTTGAATAGTGCCCTTTCAAAACCAGCCTGGATGGCCAATGTCCGCGGGGCATGTTCCGTGTATTGTACCGTCAATTATCGGCTTTGATCAACAGGTCGACACGTGGGTGCATCAACCATGAATGACCCTGATTAAGAACTGACAGGATTATGCAATCAATTACTTTTTTATGATTCTTTAATTGGAAACAGTGGATGAAAAATTGTTGTTTCTAGCACGTCAGCGGAGAAGCTACATTTAGCCTTTTTACGGAAGAGATGATTGAAAACGGTCAGTTAACACATGATTAAAGGATAATTATTTTAAAAGGTTGTAATCAATTAAAATGTAGATTGATTGTCGCACATTTTTGATGCGCTCATTAGGCCTTTAAAAATAAAATGTTGAATGTTTGCCCTTTGCCGATCGCCGACCAACCCATGAAAAATGACCAGACTCAAAATGTTTTACATCAATTTTATCTACAAGATATATTTTATTCCTTCACGGGTATCATTTATAAAAATAATATAAGATAAACATTTAAGCTTCAGAATGATACAAAATTCATTAAAATCGTCAAATGTCTTGTTTAATAATTACGAAGTCGTACTTTCCAAAGCACATTCATAACGCGCCGATGCAGAAGTCGCCACCATCTTGAAAATTTGAAAACGTACATCGGTATGAAAATAACCGATAACCTAGCGATTAAGTTATAAAACCTGATCGAGAAGTAAATGAATAAACTAAAAATGCAAGGCCATAGTTTTGTTTTAGTAAAAATTTGTCAAAATGATTTTATAAGGCCGAAATTTAAGTTGAAAGTGCACGGCCGCATTCAAGCAAGCCGAAATTTTGAGTTATTATTCGCAATGAACCATAGGTATTCACATGTATGTTTATTTTACTTAATACTGTATGATTAGATAGAAAAAAAACAGATTCATAGTCAGTCATTGATTCAAACTAGTGTATGTATCGCAGAAACTTGATAAAAAATAGTGGCAGACGATCTAATCTAGCAAATTTCACAGCATGTCCATTTTACGTAGCATTCTACTTTCATTTTCGTATGCCCAAAACAATAGAAAATTGTAACTTTCCATGTAGATTTGTCTTCTAAATCTTACTGACAACGAAGAACAATGGGTTTAATCAGCGATATAGGTACACAGTCATTGATTACATGTAGATTTGACAAACTGCCTATGCTCTTAACGTAATTCAATGGTGAAATGGTATGTGATGATTGACAAAATAAAGTTGCGCATTGATAGTTGTTCAATAAAACTTGTTGCTTATTAAATTATCACCTGATATCTGTCTCTGAAAATGCAAGCCAGCACTTCATGTTGGTAACAAAATAAGAATAATTGAAAGTATGGTAATTATTATCTAAGGAATAATACAAAATATCTACCCCATATCTGAGATATGAAAGATTCTCAAATGCAATGTGAATATAGTATGTAAAATGGTGTCTGTAAAATGATGCCAGCAAGCGTACTTGGACGAATGCCCTTTCAGTGCAAACCGCGCATTAAAAGTGCCCTTTTTCAAGGGAAGCACCATGCCCCTTTTAGAGTCTGCAGGAAACACAAGCTATTGATTTTTCAGTAGGCGTACATCACGCAATAATTTTTCAGGACATTTCTGGGATTTTTACCCTGGGTCGGGGTTGCATTTTTTCCATATTTAGCAATAAATTGAGCATGAATATAGGTGTATCCTAAGTAGCAGATTTGTGACATGAACCCCGGGAAGCCTGATTCATTCGAGAATCGCATACTGCATAATAGTGACAGTGTATGCAGTTTATCACTGTAATCGCGAAGTAGAATCAGACGTCCCGGGGTTCGTGTTATGAGTCTGCTACTTATGATACACCAGTGACCTATATTCATGCTCAATTTATTGCTTAATATGATAAAGCTGCAATAAAAACAGTATTCAAAGCTTTCTATAAAAATAAAGGTATCCCGGGGTGTTTACACCGACCGCTTTGTCCGGGACATACACTGTGACATTGGTGTTCGTCTGATTCATTTATAAGTATCATAAAATTACATGTAGTACATTGTTTACTCGCTTATAACTATAAGTATGATTTGCTGCAAATGTCGTCTAGCTTTCTAAGGGAGGTAAATATAGTTCGGCACATGAATTGATTGAGTTCCCGAGGTGAACAGAATTAGGAGACTTAGCAGGGTTCAAGTTTAGACAAGCATACAAGCTAAATGCTAGTGGAATTTTTAAATAGCTAGTGGGTTTGAAATGTACTAGCTAATTTCAGCTAGTCAATAATATAACAAGCAAATGTCTTCAGAGCTTTAATAAACTTTAATTGTTTTGAAGGTACACATAAAATGTTATCTTTTATGTTTATGATATTTTATTGCTCAACAAAAATGGCACAAGATATTTTAAGCTAACAGAAAACATTTTTGTTTGTGACTGGCTACTAACAGAGATCAATCAGTAAGTTTTGGCCAGTAAAACATTAATAGAGTAATAGATATTATTAACTTTAGCCGGTAGCTTTTCATTTTAGCTAGTGATCAAAAAAGGCACTAGCTAATTTCAGCTAGTACAAACTATTGTTAAATTTGACCCCTGGACTTGCTATATATGAAGAATTAACCTGGTCAACACCTGATTTAGAATCTAGCTAGGTGTCTCTGTTATATGTCTTTCATTTCCATTTATAAAAAAGAAAAGAAAAGAATGAACAAGCTAATACAGTTCTTAAGCTACATAATGAAAATCCACAAAAGTATTCATTTAAAGTAGATTTTTATACACTTGGAAATATCTTAAGTGGAATTAGGTCAAATTACATCAGTCGCCTCGCAATGTCAAATATTCACACCAAAGAGTAATGCCGAAAATCAATAAATGAAAAGTTGCCGACACTTGCCCTTTGAAGTTTAGCTGCCACATATGCCTGCGTTTATTTCAGACCATTCATCAAATGTGTCTACCAGTTATGTAACCTAATAGAGAACAATATTAATAGCAACCACACTCAATTTTTAAACTATGTTGTATTATGGATTTTTTAATTGCACATTCAAGCCACAGATCAGACAAACACAGAACTTTTTAGTTTTTTTTAAATATTTTGAAAAATAAAAAAGTTATGACAATTCAAAGTTTGTGAAATCGAGCATTTTTCTGGAATTTTTTGCATATATATAAAGAGATAATATTGCGCGCGTTCGTGGACCCGACGAGGATGAAAATTTTCTTCAAATTGTCCATAACTTTTTTAATTTTCAAGATACCTCAATGAAACTTTTCAGTCTTATGGCATTTTTCATGTCTTTTATAATTTTCCAAGTTATTTTAATGTTGGACAGATGGTGTCAAAGTTATTTAAAGTTGAAATGGTCAAAAATACAAAATAAGTTTTCAAATTTTTAATGCGTTGAATCTCTTCATCAGTTACATCATAGATATAATAACAAATAAGCAAAAAGACGTTAAACATGAATATATTCATACCTTAATCTTCTTACTAGATAAAAACTAGATTTAATGACTATAAATTAAATACAATATCATGAATATATTGATTTATATCACAGATGCATGCAGGCACACTGGCACAGTCATATTTTACAAAATTTATAAATTACTGTCTTCTTTCTAGTTTCTTCAGCCACAGGCTGAGATTCAAATGCTTTATAGTTCTTGTTTACATTCCATATGATATTATATTGAATTATCTATCACTGTGAACACTTTTTTTATTTGAAAAACATTGAATGGTATTTTGCATATGCTGCACTAATCGATTCATGTTCACTTATAAACCATTGTCAACCAGAGCCAATGCAATCTGGCACAAAGTCTGCGCACAACACAAATTGCTTATCGACTATTTGTTTATCTTGGCAACTTGGCCATTGAAAGAATCCTTTTTTACTTCAATGGGACATGAAATTTATGTCTATCGTGTTTTCATCAATAAATTTCTCAACACAGCCGGGATACCAGTCATCTTGGTATGCGACTGCAACATAGTCGTTCACACCAAGTTTCAGTGGGGGAACAGGGGCTTCTTCACTGGTCACTGGGGAATCATTGCGCTGTCTCTTAGGATTATTGTCAAGCTTTTCTTTATTTCTTTTAGCATTTTTAGTGATCTTTGATACATTTTTCTCTTTTTCACTTACCATTTTTTCGTGTATTGTATCTAACACTTGACACTCGTGTTCTTTGAATTCTTTTCACATCTGTTTTCCTCCATTTAGTGCGTCTGTCATCAATGTAGATTTTTCATCATCACTCATTTTGCCGATCCACTTCATCAAATGTTTTCTGCTACGTTTTAGCATCTGTACTGAGGTGTGGTGATGAAAGGAGGCGCGAGGTCGACGCTTCTGGCTAGAATCCAAATACCAAAGTGATGTTCACAGGGGAGATTGGTAACTGGAGCAAAGTCTTAGCTTGGATGAGAAGTAGAAGTGTTCACTGTGTTGTGAAATTTCCCTTCTGGTAAGAAGTCGACCAGCTGTTTCCGCACACATTTCAGCATTGCAGTCGCGACAACTGGTACAACTCGTAACAGAGTATCCCTAAGCTCTTCGTGAATTTCAAAGAGAGCCTCTGACAGTATTTTGTAGTTGGGGACATTTTTTATGTCAAGCGGATCTGTTGATGACCAGTGTGTCTTTTCTCAAGAGTTGTGCGGGGTCAGATTCTACTGTTTCTAGGAACTGCACAATTTCTTCAACATGTTTGGACAGTTGCAGGTATAGGACCTTTCCACAAGTTGCAAGGTTCCAGTAAGGACCTGTGAGTTTCAGGTAAAATAATCCAAGACCCTGAAGTATAGCAGCAACATTATTCGATTCTAAGTCTTTCTTTACTGCCACTAGTTTCCCAGCTTGTGACATCACTGTTTCCAGAACACTCACAAATTCATTTCTGCGGACAAACGCTTCTGCTGCGGTCTGGAAAAAGGCATTAAACCTATTGTCCTTGTAATTTCCGATAAGTGACTTCACACCATTCTTAGAGCATTATGCCTCCCAACGATCTCTGACACCAAGATGGTTTCCCGCTGGACCAAATGTTTCGGCAACTTGTCGCACAACACAATTGGCAATGGACTCAGACTTCCAAGGGTTGAAGAAAGAAATCTTTTCACTCTCAACAGTCTCACTTTTCAGGGATTGTTCAAAGTCTTTCAGGGCAGGGGTAGTGTAATTATGTAGGCCTAGAAGTACGTGGGCCATGCAGTGAAAATGAAGGATCTCCTCTTTATCACCTCCATACTCTGCAAGCATATCATTACGCCATTCATCTAGCAGCCTGTCAGCTTTTTTTTCATTGGATGCTCTGTCACTCATTGTAAATGATAATTTGTTTAATGTCGCTGCCAAGTATTCGGGTCTTTTTAGCTCATCTGATTTTTTGAAAAAAAATGATGAGTTATTGTCATCACTTGAGCGGTTGTCGGCGTCGGCGTCTGCGTCGGCGTCTGCGTCGGCGTTGCCTGGTTAAGTTTTATGTTTAGGTCAGCTTTTCTCCTAAACTATCAAAGCTATTGCTTTGAAACTTGGAATACTTGTTCACCATCATAAGCTGACCCTGTATAGCAAGAAACATAACTCCATCTTGCTTTTTGCAAGATTTATGGCCCCTTTTGTACTTAGAAAATATCAGATTTCTTGGTTAAGTTTTATGTTTAAGTCAACTTTTCTCCTAAACTATCAAAGCTATTGCTTTGAAACTTGGAATACTTGTTCACCATCATAAGCAGACCCTGTACATCAAGAAACATAACTCCATCTTGCTTTTTGCAAGAATTATTGCCCTTTTGGACTTAGAAAATCAGTTTTCTTGGTTAAGTTTTATGTTTAGGTCAGCTTTTATCCTAAACTATCAAAGCTATTGCTTTGAAACTTGCAACACTTGTTCACAATCATAAGCTGACCCTGTACAGCAAGAAACATAACTCCATCCTGCTTTTTGCAAGATTTATGGCCCCTTTTGGACTTAGAAAATATCAGATATTTTGGTTAAGTTTTATGTTTAGGTCAACTTTTTCTCTTAAACTATCAAAGCTATTGCTTTGAAACTTGCAACACTTGTTCACCATCATAAGCTGACCCTGTACAGCAAGCAACATAACTCCATCCTGCTTTTTGCAATAATTATTGCCCCTTTTGGACTTAGAAAATCATTTTCTTGGTTGAGTATTATGTTTAAGGCAACTTTTCTCATAAACTATCAAAGCTATTGCTTTAAAACTTGCAACAGTTTTTCACCATCATAAGTGGACACTGTACATCAAGAAACATAACTCTATCCTGCTTTTTGCAAGAAAGATGGCCCTTTTTAGACTTAGAAAATCATGAGTAGGACAATATTTCTATTATACAAAAAAAATCAGATGAGTGTCAGCACCCGCAAGGCGGTGCTCTTGTTTTCAGGGATGATAACTGATTAAGATGTGTTTGCTTAACAGTTTGTATAGTATCGGCTGTTTCATTTATTTTTAATAATTGTAAAAGTAAGTAGCTTTATTACTGATTGGATAAAAATGCTTTAATATTAGATTTGAAATGTTCGTTTTTGTAAGAATAGAGTTATTTACTGAAGTTACAAGATATTACAAGATATTGTTTCCCAGGATAATAAATTAGATTGTCACCACGCATGTGCTTTCACACATATTTAATGATGGTATCTTTAACAGTCATTAAACAATTAACCGTTCACAATCATAATCAAAGTTGTGCAAAGCTTGAGAGAGATCAGTGGCTTTATCAACACGTGTCCCGCTCCATTTTTGTATGGGCATGCCCGATCCATTTTAAGCTCATCTGATTTTTTGAAAAAAAATGATGAGTTATTGTCATCACTTGTGCGGTTGTCGGCTATTGCTTTGAAACTTGGAATACTTGTTCACCATCATAAGCTGACCCTGTGTAGCAAGAAACATAACTCCATCCTGCTTTTTGCAAGATTTATGGCCCCTTTTGTACTTAGAAAATATCAGATTTCTTGGTTAAAGTTTTATGTTTAAGTCAACTTTTCTCCTAAACTATCAAAGCTATTGCTTTGAAACTTGGAATACTTGTTCACCATCATAAGCAGACCCTGTACATCAAGAAACATAACTCCATCTTGCTTTTTGCAAGAATTATTGCCCCTTTTGGACTTAGAAAATCAGTTTTCTTGGTTAAGTTTTATGTTTAGGTCAGCTTTTATCCTAAACTATCAAAGCTATTCCTTTAAAACTTGCAACACTTCTTCACAATCATAAGCTGACCCTGTACAGCAAGAAACATAACTCCATCCTGCTTTTTGCAAGATTTATGGCCCTTTTTGGACTTAGAAAATATTAGATTTCTTGGTTAAGTTTTATGTTTAGGTCAACTTTTTCTCTTAAACTATCAAAGCTATTGCTTTAAAACTTGCAGCTCTTGTTCACCATCATAAGCTGACCCTGTACAGCAAGCAACATAACTCCATCCTGCTTTTTGCAATAATTATTGCCCCTTTTGGACTTAGAAAAATCATTTTCTTGGTTGAATATTATGTTTAAGTCAACTTTTCTCATAAACTATTAAAGCTATTGCTTTAAAACTTGCAACAGTTTTTCACGATCATAAGTGGACACTGTACATCAAGAAACATAACTCTATCCTGCTTTTTGCAAGAGTGATGGCCCTTTTTAGACTTAGAAAATCATGGGTAGGACAATATTTCTATTATACAAAAAAATCAGATGAGCGTCAGCACCCGCAAGGCGGTGCTCTTGTTTTCTATTTCCATTCAAAGACAACCACCCTCAACTGTCATTACTGTGCATGGAATTTAGTGGTGAATTTCCAGCTAGTACTTACTTCACTAAATACTTCAAATTGCACAGAAAACATTACATTTCAAGATTTTAAAGATATTTTCATGATTCAAGGCAACACATTTTTAACCAGTCAGCTGATGTCTCGAATGTTATGGGTTTCCCTACACTTTTTTTTTCAACCAATCCACAGTGGGCTTTCCATAATAACATTTGACCTTGAGGCATACAGACACTAAATATGAAAAATAGTTCGAAAAAAATGGTAGTCGCATAATAGCGGATTAAAATAGTCCTCAGTTTTTTTTTCCTCTGTAGAGTTATTTTCCTCATTTTCTCTGCAATTTTTTTGCTGAAATCACATGACAGATCTATGCTTGACATGTAGGTAGCATTTTCATAATGAAATAATAACATAACACAATTTGTCATAGAAACTTAGATGATACACCACCACTACAATTTGGGGTCTCAATTTTAGCAGATTTTGTAGTTTGTATGTTTGACTGAAAATAGTTTTCTTGCATCAAACATGACCCCCACTTTTGATTTTTATTCAGCACTGACAATATTCTTCAAGAAAATGTAAGTTACAGACATTTAAAATGGGTCCTGATGTTTGCTGCTGCAGCCATTGGAAATATGTCAGTTTTATGTAGTATAAAGAAGAACAAAAATTTAGTGTGTTGTAACCTAAGTGGATATGTTTCAGAATTACAGTGCATTCGCGATGCTACGAATTGCAATTTATCGAAATACTGGTATACTACGAAAAGGTGTTGTAGTCCCGGCTGCTTATCTTCTTATTTCTATGTTACAAAGTCGCGGTTTTACGAAAATGCAATTTAACGAAAAATGCGCTCCTACGAATGTATTATTATGCCCTTAAAGCCTGTTTTCAACTTGTTTTAGTTGCGATTTTACGAATACCTGTATTGTCTTAAGTTTTCACACCTTCCATAATGGCGTGGAAACACTTTAGACTGGAAAGTGTCACTATCATTAAGCTTGGCATAAACAGTAACGTATTAATTAAATTCGAAACACATACGCTGTAGACTATGACACAAGTTAGTGGTTAATCTTTTCTCCTATAACTATCAAATCGGATGGCATACCAGTCACACTTGCTTCGGTATCTATACATCTCAAACAATCACTGCATAAAGAAAATAAAAAAATATTTAAGTCCTGATCGACTGTATATTGTTGTTTTATTATTCTGAACTATTCAGTAAAGGGTAGCTGAGAGTATCGGAATATGCAACTGCGATTTTTATTCTCGTGCAACAATGTACCCTGTATATGTTTTATGTACAGTGAATAAAAAGTGAAGAAAAAAAACGTTTAATATTCTAGATACCAGATTCGAATAAGATTTGTAGTAAACCCAGATGTACATATAAAATTGGTATAAATGTACTCCGTTACGAAAATCACATGATTAAATACTTCCGGTTACGACGTGTAGATATTATAGTGCTGCATAACGAAATTTCCTATGCTACGCTCGAACGAAAATGCGATATTACGAAAAAAACGGCCGGTCCCTTGGCTTTTCGTAGGATCGCGATTGTACTGTATATGTATAATTATTGTTCAGCATAATCACCCACATCATATGCATTATTTTCTGTTTATACTTAGAAAGTTTGTTTGGTGCGAATTTACTCTTTGTTGTTACTCATATTACTAAGATTTGACGCAAACTTAAACTGTTGTCCAACGTAAGCATCCATATCTGAGGCATTAAATAATCCAGTGATAGCTCTAGCCTAATATACATGTATATGCCCTATTTTACTACCAGTATCCAGGTTTGAAATAGTTGACCGAAATGTTTCCCATGACAGCTCTTGTTCTTTAAATACTGAATTGCAGGAGGACTACGTATTGCAGCAGGGTAAATGAAAATTCTAGACAGCTTGTCTTGCAGGATGGCTTGCTTTCAAAAACTGTCACACTCTGGTAATGATACCCTGTCTGTTTTTAAAAGTGATTTAAACACAATAGAATCAACTTAAAATGATGTCACATAGATATGACTCAAAGGAAGATAAATCTTTAAAAAGGTATATTTCAAAGATTTGACTGTTCCCGAGCTTTATGGGTGTATTATGAGCTTCTGCACATATGTCTTAAACAATATTTGTGGTGTAGCTGGTGAATTTCCATGCATAAAAATAACACTTTACTCTACAATTAAATGCTTGACAATGAAAAAATCCATCTACAAAATAGGTCAAAGCTAAATACCAAATTATTTAGGCTGCTTTCTCTTATACCATGCTAAAGTGGTTTTATTTACCATTATATAAGCTAGAGCTGTAGGACTTTTGACCAACCCTTTTGGAGTACCGGTAATCTTACCCATTAAAGCTACAAAATGTTCAATTGAGGAAGGGGGCAATGGGTATGGGGAGCTTTTTAATACAAGGGAAGTGCCCGGCCCAGATGGGTAAAAATGCTCGATACTTTGGAAAAAGGGAATGATATTCCTGATGCAGTCAGCATTAGGTAGAACTTCATATTCATTTAAAAGACACTTATATTCATTTAAAAGACACTTGTTGAGGGGAAGAGACCTATTAAACGCCTCTACTTTGGAAGAAAATAAGAGCTCTGTCAATGTGTCCACAATGCAGTCACTAAACCTTAAATCCATCCAAGGTGAATGAGTTTGAGTAGGGACAGGTTTGTTGGCTTAGGCCATAGCCCAGCAAACTAATATATTTTTAATGATGGTCCAGAGTGAAGAACATGCCGAGTATATTTATTAAACATTATTGTTACTCCAGGAAGAGGATGAAGATGTAGAGGAGTTTGAGTATGATCAACTGTGTGACCTACAGAATGGTTGCCGAGCAACAGCTATAGCATGGAGCCCAGAAACCACAATCACTACCCTACCAAGAACTCTTAGGTAAATATACATTTGTCAAACTTTATTTAAGTCTTGGAAGATATAATATATATTGAAGTATTAAATTTTCTGAAATGATACCAACCATCAGTAAGAAATAATCAATGGAACAAGAAATGCGAAGAATTTAGGAAGAAGTGCCATTTTAGCTATCTTTCTGAAGCATGATAACATGTCACTTTTGTTGATATCTAAGTTAAGTTGCTTTCTGATTGCTTTCTCACTCACGTGTCATAATTGAATTTTGTGCTCTCTGGCCTGTGTGATATTTATAAGGTTCAGAAAATATGTGTATAAGTTGCATGTCTTCTTTTACTGAATAATCTCAAAAATAATTCATGTATTCAGGTGAGTAATAAATATGATCATTGGGTATTTAGCTGAGCAGAACAAGTCCACTGTGCCTTCTTGTTGTCAGAAATACTTCATATATAATTCAGGGCTAGCGCTGGAATGGGCATTTTGAGCAAAATGCTCAAAATGCTAATTTTGGCTCAAGAAAACTCAGAAATGGCTCAAACTCTCAAAAACCCCTACTTTAAAAATTAAAACCGGCCAATTTTTATATAATGTTATTTTTGACCAAAGAGTGCCAAGACAGTCAGTTACAAAACATGCAATAAACAAGAGGCACAGTCCATGGTCCATTAACACCATCAAGTGTCAATAAACCTGTGCCCTTGGTGTAATTAAAATATCTCTCACAGTTTGTTTAGCTAAATGGTACTGATTAATGAATATACATGGATCAAAGATGTTTGTTTTTGGCACCTGCGATGATTGAAGTTCCTTGATTGAATAATGTCACATGTGCCATCTTTTATTACAAAGTTTAATAAATGAAAAATTTTCAAATGTGTTCAGTAATTCATTACTGATGCCAATAAGTATATAACAAGAGCTGTCCGTAAGACAGCCAAGCTCGACTATTCGAAATATTGTCCCAGAAGCAGGAAAATATTACCCCAAAAGGTTAAATATCAAAAGAGTTTTAAGTTCAAAAGGGGACATAATTTGACCAAAATGCATATCAGAGTTATGGGACTTGCTGCTATCAACTAGTTTTATAACCCCGAAGGTACATGTGAAGTTTCAATTCAATATCTGCATTAGTTTTGGAGATAGTAACTTGCATGTAAAACTTTAACCAGAATTTTCTAAGTCCAAAAGGGGGCATAATTTGCTCAAAATACATGTCAGAGTTATGGGACTTGACCCAGTGAGGTTGGTAATTGACCTAGAAAAAGAAAAAATAAGTTTCAAAGCTATATGCCTTTAATTGATGGCTGTATGTACTTGCATGCAAAAACTTAACCAAGGTGTGATGCCGACGCCGACACCGACGCCGACGCCAGGGTGAGTAGAATAACTAGACTATTCTTCGATAAGTCCAGCTAATAAAATGTTTTTGTTATTAATTTCTTGCTTGTCATTATGGCTGAGAAATGTAGTTCTGAACCAAGTAGTTTACTTCCTGCAAAGAAAGCAAAATCTGTGAAAAGTGAAACTAGGACTCTAAATCCAGCTGAAAATCATTTAATGGAAAATAGACTTTACTTGGCTGCTTGTGGATTACTTGAAGTTTGTGCGGTTTATTTCAAAACTAATAAATAAAACATTGCTTAAGAGTTGTCCCAGTAGTAACATGTATGTAATATATTGTTAATTTATTGAGAAATGGTATAAATCATGGTTAAAAATGAATTTATCCTTGATAACCGTTTTGCTCATTATTTAGTAACACAGGGACAGATCATTCAGTTATGAAGCATGCAGTGCGATTCAACATTTGTGAATAATGGTGTTTTCTGCTGCAATCTAAGCATTTGAAATACCTTAAATCCCAAAAGCTTCCGGGGGCACCCCACAAAAGCCCTGTTGTGGAAACACGAATGGGCATGCGCGCCTCTTCGATCAGCAGCGTAAAAATTTGGCTCAAACTTTTTTAAACCCAGCGCCAGCCCTGTATATCCAGGTAAACGAAATAATTATGACCCCAATATCACTCAAGTTTTCAAGTATTTAGTTTAGCAATACAAGGCCGCCATGCTATTTTGTTCTCAAACAATTTTCATGTACTCTGGTGAGTGTAATGAGGCAACTTTACCTGTCTTTTTATCCCCCGCCGATGAAATCGGGAGGGGGGTATTGAAATGGCGTTGTCCGTCCGTCACGTCCGTGTGTGTGTGCGTGCGTCCGTCCGCAGCCATTTCTCAGTAACTAGCTGGTAGAATTTCATGAAACTTGAAATAAACATGAATCAGCATACTGCGATGATGCCCGTCAAGTTTTTTTTTTGATTGGTCAATTTCCCTTAGAGTTATTGCCCTTGATTTAATGAAAAATGCCCAAAAATGTCCGTCCGCAGCCATTTCTCAGTAACTAGCAGGTAGAATTTCATGAAACTTAAAATAAATATGAACCAACATACTGCAATGATGCCCATCAAGGTTTTTTTTGGATTGGTCAATTTCCCTTAGAGTTATTGCCCTTGATTAAATGAAAAATCCTCATCTGCAGCCATTTCTCAGTAACAAGCTGGTGGAATTTCATGAAACTTAGAATAAATATGAACCAACATACTTTGATGATGTCTGTCATTTTTTTTTTCAATTGGTCAATTTTCCTTAGAGTTATTGCCCTTTAATTGTTTGAAAATCTACAGATTTGTACATAACAAACCAACCAATTGGTAAAATTTCATAAAACTTCTTTCATTCTTTTCCATGAACATTTATAAACATGTGAAGTTGTGTACCCACACCTGGTCACCACCTTGCCTTCGTCACACCCCCCCCCCCCCCCCCCCCCCCCCCCCCCCCCCCCCCCAAAAAAAAAAATAAAAAATTCTTTCCTTTTTATTATTATTATTTTCAAACCTTCCATGAATATTTATCAACATGCAAAGTTGTACTGTTCCCCCACCTCACTCCTCCACCAAGTCATCCCCCCCCCCCCCCACACCCAACATTTTTTTTTTTTTTTTCATTTTTAATTTTCAATCAATATTTCAATATTTATAAGCAACATCGATGATCAATGACAATCATAATCGATGTTTTGTACCCTCACCCAGTCACCCCTGCTGCCCCCTCTTCCCCAACCAAAAAATAGCATTCATTTTCTGTTAAATTGATTTTGACAAATGAAATTATTTGCTTCTTAGTAATATCCTTAACTTTTTGCCAGATATATTTTTTTGCCATTCCTGACCACAAACCCTTTTCGGCGGGGGATACCAATTCATCGAATTTGCTTGTTCTAACATACTTTTACAGGTTTATATTTTCCTTTAATGTTATAGGTTTGCCGTAGCTGGTAGTGACAGAAGGATTAGAGTGTTTAGCACAGACTTAAAGGGGAATGACTCTGTACAGGTAGATGTCTCGTGTATTCTTGTTTAATAGCTCGTCTGATTTTTAAAGAAAATCTATGAGGTATTATCCTAACTTGATTGTTGGTGTTATTTTTTTTGTTAAGGTCCACCTTTTCTCAAGCACTGTAAGAGCTACAGCTTTGAAACTTTGCACACCATCATTAGGGGACTATGTAGGCCAAGAACCGCAACTCTGATACGCATTTTGTCAGAATTATGGTCCTTTTGTTTGAGTTTAAAATATTTGGTTTGGTCCATCTTTTCTCAAATACCCGTTCTATCAGAGCTACAGCTTTGAAACTTTGCACACTTGTTTATCATCATTGGGGGACAATGTAGATTAAGAACCATAACTCTTAACCTGCATTTTGTCAGAATTATGACCCGTTTTGTACTTAGAAAATCTGAACTATAACTCTTTTCTTACATATTGTCCAGCACTTGCAGACGAGCGATGGCACCCATAGGGGTGCTCTTGTTATGTGTTGGTCAAGATACCTTTAGACCATTTTACTTATTACAGTCCAGTCTGTCTTTAAAGTCTTAAAAGACCACCATTCCGAAGCTGTTGTTCTTGTTAAGTCTTAAGAATAGACCTCTCCAGAAGGCAAATACAAATATGTGATTTATCTTTGAAAATGTAGAGAAAATGGTGACAATTCAAGGTAGATTTTACAGAAATTTGTGATTGAGCTGAAATACCAGTTAAGAAGCTTGGAATAACGAAAAAAGGCCAGATGTATTGAATAAAATAAGTCAAAAGATCATTTAGGAGTTTGTAAGTCTTCCTTCCCAGTAAGCATCCGTCACTAATAACCTGATGGTCATTGAAAGTCTGTTTTAAATAGTGGCTTCATTGCAGTAAGCCCTATTAGATTGGATAGGAGTTGCAGCACAATTATGTAACTAGAACTTTGAAAATCTTTAATGACCTGGTTGACAGATTTCCGTGAAATGTAGTTAACAACATATTTCATGATTTGACGGATGCATTGTAATGGTGACCTGTGACAAATAATCAGGGCTGTCTTCTTTGGCCTGGCTTTGCAGTGGTTGTCATCGTTAGTGAAGTTAAAGTTTTATGTCACCATTTTCAATTCCCTTCTGTCTTTTAAACAACAACCCCTATTAATTATTATTATTATACCAGATTAATATAGCGCCCTTTTCATGATAAACACGTTCAAAGGCGCTTTACGTATAGCAAACGCAGCCACACAGGGCACGAAATTCATCCTAGTACAGACACAGAGCGGTCTGACCAGAGGGACAGAGTGAGATAAAACCCCCAGAACAGACAGAGAACAGAGAGATACAGGCCTATTCGGCGAACTTAGCCTAGCTCTTTGCGAATAGACAGTCTGGTTCTTTAACATGCCCGGTGTATAGCACCGATACACGCGAAGCCGTCTTTCACTTCACAATCCAACTCTGAAAAGGTTTTCTTATAGAGAATCGATCCTATTCGCGACAAAAATCAGGATCGATCCCTCTACGGTAACATGCGATATACCGAATGAGATATATACTGCGAATTATAAAATGTGTCCTTCCGGCACTTGCACAGAGTGTCTGACTTCGGAATTTTTGGAAGAATACGCTTTTTCCTTGTGCCTTATAAGCATCCACAACTTGTCCGAACCGCATCATCTTGCACGTCAGTACAAATAAGGGCAGTGTTGTTTTTATTCCAAAATCTACGTTTAAAATGATATGGAGTCGATCCTTCTATGGTAACTTGCAATATACCGAATGAAATATTTACTATAATGTGTCCTTCTGTGCTGTCATTAAACAGTTCTTTTCAAATCTATTCTTCCCCTATGCACCACATTTAGAGTTTTATGTGCTTCTTACTCATTAAGTTTCTTCACCTTGAGTATTATTCTATTGTTGTTTCTTATCAATAACCTCTCCCCTCTCCCACTCTGCTGTGATATGTAACCTAAGCACAACATTCCTCTTATCCAAAACTAAAAAAGTAGTTAAGTCTGTGTTTGTTTTCCAATTTCTCCTCAGGTTACAATACATACTGAATATAGCTCTTTAAGCTTAAAGTTTTTGATAAAGTCAGATATCTCTGTTAGTATCAGAGCTATTGACTGGAAACTTAAACTAGTTATTTACTATTAAAGTCTACACTAGGAGAAACAATCCCCATAACTCTGATTTGAATTTAGACAGAGTTATGTCCCTTTTTAACTTAGAATTTTTTGGTTAATATTTTTGATGAAATATCTCTGTTACTATCAAAGCTTTTGACTTGAAACTTAAAATTGTTATTTACTATCAAAGTCTACGCCAGGAAAAAGAATCCCTTTAACTCTGTTTGAACTTTGACAAAGTTATGCCCCTTTTTAAATTAGAATTTTTAAGCCCCCTTCAAAGGAGGGGTATATTGTTTTGCAGATGTCAGTCAGACTAGTCTGTCGGTCGGTCGGTATGTAGGCCAATCTGTTTCCGGATGATAACTCAAGATCACTTGGGCCTAGGATCATGAAAGTTGATAGGCAAGTTGATCATGACAAGCAGATGACCCCTTTTGATTTTGAGGTCAGTAGGTCAAAGGTCAAGGTCAAAGTGACCCAGAACAGTAAAACGGTTTCCAGATGATAACTCAAGATCGCTTGGGCCTGTGTTCATAAAAGTTGTTAGGGAGGTTGATCATGACCAACAGATGACCCCTATTGATTTTGAGATCAGAAGGTCAAGGTCACAGTGACCCGGAACAGTTACATGGTTTCCAGATGACAACTCAAGAATGCTTGGGCCTAGGATCATGAAAGTTGATAGGCAGGTTGATCATGGCCAGCAGATGACCCGTATTGATTTTGAGATCAGTAGGTCAAATGTCAAGGTCACAGTGATATGGAACAGTTAAACCATTTCCAGACGATAACTTAAGAATGCTTGGGCCTAGGATCATTAAAGGTGAAAGGGAGGTTAATCATGATCAGCAGATGACCCCTATCGATTTTGAGATTGGTAGGTAGGGTCAAGGTCACAGTGACCCAGAACAGTTAAACCCTTTCCAGAAGATAACTTGAGAATGCTTGGGCATAGGATCACGAAACTTTATAGGGAGGTTGATCATGACCAGCAGATGACGCCTATTGATTTTGAGGTCAGTAGGTCAATGGTCAAGGTCACATTGACCCAGAACATTACAACTTTTATGTACAGTGACCAAATAATTTCTGTCCCTTGTGCAATTACTGAATGCATCAAGGGGGGCATTTCGTGTTCTACAAGCTCTTGTTTGGTAAAAGCTTTATATAACGTCCAATATCTCTATTACTTTCAAAACTATTGACTTGAAACTTAAAATAGTTATTTATTATATTTACTATCAAAGGCTACACCAAAAGAAACAATCCCCATAACTTACAACTTGAATTTTGACAAAGTTATGTCCCTATTTCTGGCAAAGCTTTAATTCAGAGTCAAGCGCGGAGATAAGTCAAGTGTGCTGTCTTACGGACAGCTCTTGTTTTTGTGATCACCCTTCATCCGTCGTCCGTGCGTGCGTGCGTCCGTCCGTCCGTCAACAATTTCTTGTCTGCATGATAGTGGTTTCATTTATGATTTTATTTTAACCAACTTGCACACAACTTGTATCACCATAAGATCTCAGTTCCTTTCTTGAACTGGCCAACTCCCATTATGGGTTCCAGGGCTATTTTGACCTTGTCTGCACAATAGCAGCTTTATTTATGATTTGATTTTTACCAAACTGGCACACAGCTTGTATCACCATAAGATCTTGGTTCCTTTCTTGAACTGGCCAGATTCCATTATGGGTACCAGAGTTATGGCCCCTGAAAGGGCCAGAATTAGCTATTTATGTCTCCCCCAGGAGACATATTGTTTTTGCCCTGTCCGTCCGTCTGTCCGTCCGTCCGTTTGTACGTCACACTTCATTTCCGAGCAATAACTGGAGAACCATTTGACCTAGAACCTTCAAACTTTATAGGGTTGTAGGGCTGCAGGAGTAGACGACCCCTATTGTTTTTGGTGTCACTCTGTCAAAGGTCAAGGTCACAGGGGCCTGAATATTGAAAACCATTTCCGATCAATAACTAGAGAACCACTTGACCCAGAATGTTGAAACTTCATAGGATGATTTGTCATGAAGAGTAGATGACCCCTATCGATTTTAGGGTCACTCTGTCAAAGGTCAAGGTCACAGGGGCCTGAACATTGAAAACCATTTCCGATCAATAACTAGAGAACCACTTGACCCAGAATGTTGAAACTTCATAGGATGATTGGTCATGAAGAGTAGATGACCCCTATCTATTTTGGGGTCACTTTGTCAAAGGTCAAGGTCACAGGGGCCTGAACATTGAAAACCATTTCCGATCAATAACTAGAGAACCACTTGACCCAGAATGTTGAAACTTCATAGGATGATTGGTCATGAAGAGTAGATGACCCCTATTGATTTTGGGGTCACTTTGTCAAAGGTCAAGGTCACAGGGGCCTGAACATGGAAAACCATTTCCAATCAATAACTAGAGAACCACTTGACCCAGAATGTTGAAACTTCATAGGATGATTGGTCATGAAGAGTAGATGACCCCTATCGATTTTGGGGTCACTCCATCAAAGGTCAAGGTCACAGGGGCCTGAACATGGAAAACCATTTCCGATCAATAACTAGAGAACCACTTGACCCAGAATGTTGAAACTTCATAGGATGATTGTACATGCAAAGTAGATGACCCCTATTGATTTTGGGGTCACTCCATTAAAGGTCAAGGTCACAGGGGCCTGAACATTGAAAACCATTTCGGTCAGTAACTTGAGAACCACTTGACCCAGAATGATGAAACTTCATAGGATGATTGGTCATGCAGAGTAGATGACCCTTTTGCTCCTGACCCCTATTGACTTCTTGCCTATAGGACTTTGCATTGGGGGAGACATGCGCTTTTTTACAAAAGCATTTTCTAGTTTGACCTTGTCTGCACAATAGCAGCTTCATTTATGGCTTTATTTTAACCAAACTTGCACACAACTTGTATCACCATAAGATCTCGGTTCCTTTCTTGAACTAGCCAGATCCCATTATGGGTTCCAGGGTTATGGCCCCTGAAAGGGCCAAAATTAGCTATTTTGACCTTGTCTGCACAGTAGCAGCTTTATTTATGATTTGATTTTTACCAAACTGGCACACAACTTGTATTGCTATAAGATCTTGGTTCCTTTCTTGAACTGGCTAGATTCCATTATGGGTTCCAGAGTTATGGCCCCTGAAAGGGCCAGAATTAGCTATTTTGACCTTTTCTGCACAATAGCAGCTTCATTTATGATTTAAATTTAATCAAACTTGCACAAAACTTGTGTTGCCATACGATCTCAATTCCTTTGTTGAACTGGCCAGATCCCCTAATGGGTTCCAGAGTTATGGCCCCTGAAAGGACCAAAATTAGCTTTTTTGACCTTGTCTGCACAATAGCAACTTCATTTATGATTTGATTTTAACCAAACTTGCACACAACTTGTATCACCACAAGATCTTGGTTCCTTTCTTGAACTGGCCAGATTCCTTCATGGGTTCCAGAGTTATGGCCCCTTAAATGTCCAAAATTGGCTATTTTGGCTTTTGCAGCCATATAGAGACTTCATTTATTGTTTTATTTGATACAAACTTCCAAAATATCTTCAACAACAATAAATCTTGGATTCCATGACAAATCAGATCCAGTCATAGTTTCCAGAGTTATTTTATATCTGATTACCTCCCCTGATTGTAGTCAAAATGGATTTATATCAGTAAGTACTTATAGGACTTATTTGAAATTTCATTATTGTCATTAGTTGGACTGAGTCAATCAGGGTAGATAACTATGGACTAATTTTATGTCAAATTACCTCCCTTTATTTCAAATTAAAGTGGGTATATCTCTGCAACTAATGAAGATACTGATCTGAAATTTCATTTATGTCAACAGATTTATTTGGCAGATCCTTCTTTTGTTCACTTACAATAATTTTCTTTTTTATTACTTCCCTTTTACGTTACTATAAATAGCTTATTTTTAGTAACTTTTTTATTATTGGCCGTAGGGAAAATTGGTACCTCCAATTTTTAGGTGTATTTTGACGTATCTGTACCTTGTAAGAATTTTGTTTTTCTGTTTGGTTAAATTTATTACTTTGTTGTTCCTGTCCTTTGGACTAAGATATTTTTTCTGAGGACCTTCTTGTCCTCAAGTGCAATGATAACAGGTGAGCGATATAGGGCCATCATGGCCCTCTTGTTCTAACTTTCATTTTGCATCTAATCAAGTATATTCACATAACAAATTGTTTATATTTTAGATTCTAGAGGGACATACAGACTTTGTGAACTCACTAACCTTTGACCCAGATACTGGGGACCAGCTTGCTAGTGTAGGAGATGACAGATGGTGCCAGATCTGGGATAGAGAAGGGAACCAGCATTTGAGATTTCCTCTTAGTGCCCCTGGAATGTCTGTCTGTTGGCATAGAGAGGAACCTATGAAGGTACTGACATTATTTTTTAGTATTCCAGAAATGTCATATTGTTTTTTTTGGGTGTTTTGCATAGAAAGGAACTCATGAAGATTAGGAGATTCTCGCTTGATATCCCTTGAATGTGTCTGTCAGTTTGCATAGAGAAGGAAAGTATATCTGTTGGCATAGAGAAGAAGTCATAAAGGAATGGAAATTCTTGCTTCGTATCCCATGAATGTCTGTCTGTTGGCATAGAGAGTGAGTGCCTGTCTGTCTGGATAGAGAAGGAAATGTGTCTGTTGGCCTAGAGAAGAACTTGTGAAGGAAAGGAAATTCTCTCTTCATCTCCCTTGAATGTCTGTCTATTCAACAAAAGTGAAGAGATGCATCCTTGTGGGTTTGAAGTAAATGGCAACTAGAGTGTTCCGCAACCATTTAAACAAGGTTTGTATTGAATTGATGTGATTTAAAGTATCAACAAAACAAAAGAAAATAAAGGAAAGAAAGACTCACAAAGTGATTGCCTAAATATTTCTATTAGTTTACCTGTACAATTTATCTATATTAATACAGGTGATGGTTGGTCAGAAAAATGGAGTTATTAAGATATTTAGCCTTAGTGGACAACAACAGTTGATGTCATTTGACACAGGACAGGTGCCCCTTATGGAGGCAGATTGGAGTGTAGGAAACAAGGGACTTCTTGTTGGAGCTGTAGCAGGCACAGACTGGTTCATGTTTGATGTGTCTGTATCAAGGTAAAAAAAAATAACATTTTTCAGAATGGTTATGTTTATGAGTAGGTTTAGTGAAATGCAGAAAGGATATTTTTCTTATTTTATTTAGAAATTTTGTTTAGAAAAATGTCAAAGACGTTTACCCTCCTTTGAAGTAAAAATATATGATAGAGAGATGATTTCTTCATCTTTGTGGATTTTTCCCTGTCTTTTCTGTCCTGAATTACTGTATATCAACAGGCCTGGAATTTTTCAGGACTTGTCCTCATTTCAGACATTTGACTGCCAGAAAATCCCTGTATGACTCTATTGATAAAGGAGATTTCAGGCTTGAGAATGTAGATTTTCAGGCTTCTGATTTTTGACTGAATCCCAGGCCTGATCAACAGCAGTAAACCTGGTTAATGCATTTTAATAGCAGTTTGTTCTTTCCTGTTTCTTATATTTAAATAACAACATAATTATGAACCTGCCTTTTCAACCACAACTACAGAGTTAACTTCCAGAAATGGCTTTTTGTTCAGAATTTCACTTGTCTTAAGGAGCCAAATTATGTTGCTCCCTTGGCTGGCTGGTGAATACAGGTTGCCCTGTATTTGTTCTGGTAAGACCTCTGTGGCTGAAGGTTTGAAATTGTTGACTGAATCACTTCCAGATTACAGCTGTCTGTTTGTAAGCCCATTTGGGATTTAGATTTCTTTTATGAGAGGAAGCTACCCAGCCTATTTATTGAAGGTTGACGGTTCTACCAAGGTACCCGCTTGTGTGTAAAATAATGCCTTAAGGGGCACCTGGAGTTCTTCTGTAGTACTGAGCCATCAGCTGCAAAGTCTGCATATGACATAAATTGTGTTGATGCAAGCTTAAACCAAGCAATCATAAAAAATGTTTTTATTCAGGTATTTAGGAAACCCTCCTTGGGAGGTTCTAGTATGTTCATTATGATAAATTTACAATAAGTGTAAATTATAGTTACACTGGATGGATGAGAATTTCCATTTTAATTTTTTGATGAACTTGATTGAGTTGTATAATATTTGTTGCTAGTCGACCGGTTGAGAGACGCCAGATACATGTTGAAGGTGCACGACATTTCCGCTGGGCAAAATGTCATGATTCCCTTGTTGCTACAGTAGGGAGACCAGGCCGCCAGATCAGAGTGTTCAATACCAAACATCAGCAGGTGGGTGAAATAATTAAATGTTATATCATGTATTTGCTCATAAATATTTAGGATTATGTTAATAATTTTAACGTGTAACATATGTTTTAAGGTAGTCCCAGCTTATGGAAGTGTTACAAAGCGTGTACCAGTACATTTCAAATAATTGCAATATCAGTTTAGTGAAAGAAGCACTGTCCAAATTACAACATACTGTTACGTTTCAAATAATATACAATTTTTTTCAGTTGTGATGTGTTCAGTCGACATAGTATTAAGAGACCGCCCAAGGGACTGCTAAAAAGTGGTCTCTTAATGGAATGGTCTATTAATGAATTTCAGTCAGGTGAAAAGAAAAGTTATTTTAACTGTTAATGTAACTGTATTTATTATGAACATACATACATGTATATATATTTCAAAATGTATACATGTACATTGTGTATTGTCTCTGTTTTATAAAATCAAATCATCACCAGCATCATCATCAGTCATAATCAGCATCAAAATGTACTCGCTAATCACACAGGTGAAGAAATGCCCGGCGGGAATTGGTACCCAGTTGCGAAATAGGTACTTTTATCGAATATTTTACCTGTTGGGACTACATTAATGTGGTCGCTAGTCGTTTAATAAAAAAAACGTTTAATGAACTTATGTACTGAAAACGTTCGGGAGGGATTTTGACCGTTTGTTTAATATAAAAATAGCTTAATAGAGGTGGTCGCAAGTATGATGTCGACTGTATATTAGAATGTTACACATTTGATAATGACATATTTTATAAAACATGTTTTTTGAAAAAGAGGTTTGGTGTTTTTCTGCAAAAGAGACAATGGACAGTCAGTGATAATGATGAAATAAAAGTTTACTCTTCAAAACAAAGCTTCTTATCACTGGTCTAATAAGATGAATTTGCATGAGGGGAGGTAACCAAAGACCTAACAACAACTTTATTATAACTGTGTAATCTGTTTGGGAAAATATTTTGATAATTTTGAAACTTCTGAACATTACAAGATTGTGAAAGTTACAATAGAAGTAATATGTTTGATGTACAAACCTAATTTACATACTGTGAAATCATAAATGAGCCGCACCATGAGAAAACCAACATAGTGCATATGCGACCAGCATGGATCCAGACCAGCCTGTGCATCTGCGTAGTCTGGTCAGGATGCATGCTGTTCGCTAACGGTTTCTCTAATTGCAATAGGCTTTGAAAGTGAACAGCATGGATCCTGACCAGACTGCGCAGATGCATGCTGGTCGCATATGCACTATATTGGTTTTCTCATGGTGTGGCTCAAATATTTATGGGGACTTATTTTTATGGTTTATTCAGTTCATGAAATTTAAATGAACAACAACATTTCAGTTCATTTTATGTTCAAAAGATAAAATCCTCAAGTTCCTATCCCAACGAATTAGCCATTTTGACCACCAAATTAAATGATTTCACACTGCTATAAAGAAAGGAAATTTTAGCCTGGAAGGACATATTAAGTTCTTGAAACGACTTTAAGACATAGCTTCACCCATATTGGCCATGACATACAGGTAATGGATTTTCAGTTGATGACTGCCTGAAGAAAATATGTCTGAGGTCATTTGTCCCCTATTTATCCCACTGATTGGGGGAAGTTGTCAGTAATTTGCAGGGATCAGGCTTATGTTGGCTAGGTATACAGGACGACTGGTTAGGTTAACTGTCATCCCGAAATAACTGAAATATGTTGAAAAATGGGCTTAAACCAGACAAAACATAAAATTTTAAGATATTGCTTTAATTGTTCTTACAAATTGTTTTTGTTTTTGTTTGCAGACACCATTGACAATATCTCAGCCAATTACATACAGCATCAGTTGGCATCAGAAGTTTCCTGCCCTTGCAGCAGGCGGCGACCAGAAAGTTCATATTTATATGTTTGATTCATTATAGTGCCCTCTTGTTGTAAAATAAATCATAAAATGTTTGTCTTGAATTTTAGTTTTTGAGCCGTCCAAAAGACTTTAGATGAACAAGTATAACTTAATTCCAGTACTGTGAAATCATTAATTTTTATGTAAGACTAATTTTTGTGGTTTTCATACTTGTTTGGATCTATGAATTTCAAATTAAACCCAACAAAAAAGTCCCGTATATTTTCTCTTTAATTTTTCCAATCCATGAATATAAGGTCCCACAAAATAGCCATTTGACTAAAACCTCAAAATTTCATGTAAAAAATTAAATTATTTTACAGTTCATTATAGAATTTGCAGAACAAATAATTCATCTTATGAAAAAGTATAGAGTCTGTGAGGTGATTATTAATTAATCCCAAATTGGTTAGTATTTTGGAACAACAGGCTTGTGCTGTACCAGTCCATTACATATTTTACCATACTGCCACATATGACTTTCTCACACACAGTTGTCTCCCTTTAAAAAATGAATGCCCTTTGTAGAGAAATGAAAATAAACAATTACTGAAAACTATGTTCCAGAAAGACTTTATGTGAAATTTCAGCTGTGAGACATTATTGCAAATGTAACGTTTCTTTCAAAATGCATTAACTGTCCGAAAGTGTGGCCCCTTAATGTAATCCTTTTTTGAAATTCAATGTATATATACTGTTAAATTTTCGTGTAAAACAACCCTTTCTGTCTTTGATTTGATATTGTTCTAATCTTTTTTAGCTCGTCTGACTTTTTAAAAAGACTTGATAGTCGGCATTGGTTAAAATTTTTGTTTAGGTCCACCTATTCTCAAAAAACATCAGAGCTATAGGTTTGAAACTTTGCACACTTGTTTTTCATCATTAGGTGACTTAGTAGGCCAAGAACCATAACTCTGTAATGCATTTTGTCAAAATTATGGCCCTTTTTATACTTAGAAAATTTGAGTTTCTTTGTTAAATTTTCAGCTCGACTATACAAAGTATATAGAGAGCTATCCTACTCACCCTGGCGCCGGCATCGGCGTCTTTCTGCATCCTCACCAGATTAGTTAAAGTTTTTTTACACTTTCTCTTTTTATGCCCCCAGCATCTACTGATGTGGGAGCCATATAGTGATTGTCCTGTCCATCCGTTTGTTCGTCCGTCCGTCCGTATCAATACCCCTTACTAGAATGACTTGATACTAATGCAGCTGTAACCTTGACCATTCCTCATCTTCAGACATCACCTGACCTCAGTTTGACCTTGACCTCATTTTGGACTCAGGTTGCTTTATATGGGCCATCTCTTGGTTAACCAAATGGGAATGTTTTGTCTAGCATCAATACTTTCATGAATTATCCCCCTTTTTTTCTTAGAATTTCAGGTTAAAGTTTTGATGCACTTTCACTTTATCTCAGTTATTCCTAAATGGATTTGATTCAAACTGAAAGTAGTTGTTCCATGTCATATGACACAAGGCCCATAACTCTGGTACCAGTATTTAATGAATTATCCCAAGTTTTACTTAGAATTTCAGGTTAAAGTTTTGATGCACTTTCACAATATCTCAGATATTACTAAATGGATTTTTGTCGAGTCTGTAAGGGAGCGAAGACATAGTTGTCCAAATGGCTGTTCGGTGTATGTGCATGTGTCCGTTAGTGCGTCCGTCCGGATTTCTTTGTCCGGACCATAAGTTTGTCATTGATTGTGGGATTTTAAAATAACATAGCACAATTGTTCACCACCATGAGACGGCATGTCGCGCGTAACACCCGTGTCAGTATCTTAAAGGTCAAGGTCACACTTGGAGTTTAAAGGTCAAATATGGCTATAATTGACCTTGTCTGGACAATAACTTTGTCATTGAATGTGGGATTATAAAATAACTTGGCACATTTGTTTACCACTATGAGTTGGTGTGTTGTGTGCAACACCGGCTTCAATATCTTAAAGGTCAAGGTCATATTGGAGTTTAAAGGTCAGATATGGCTATAATTGACCTTGTCTGGACAATAACTTTGTCATTGATTGTGGGATTTTAAAATAACTTGGCACAATTGTTCACCACCATGACACGGCATGTCTCGTGCAACACCCATGTCAATATCTTAAAGGTTAAGGTCACACTTGGAGTTTAAAAGTCAAATATGTCTATAATTGAACTTGTCCTGACAATAACATCATCATTGAAGGTGGGATTATAAAATAACCTGTCACAATTGTTTTATTTGGCACAAATGTTTGTCTCAGTGAGACAGAGTTTCGTGTGCAACTCCCAGTCCTTTCGACAGCTGGCGGGCTCAACATGTTGCCCTTGGGCATCTAGTATTCAAACTTAATAACCAATTGGTAGAATTTCATTAAACTTCTTTCATTCTTTTCCATGAACATTTATTATAAACAGGTGAAGTTGTGAACCCACACCTGGTCACCACCTTGCCTTGGCCCTCCCCCTCCCAACCCCCCCCCCCCCCAAAACCCCCCCCCCCCCCCCCAAAAAATCATTCCTTTTTATTATTTCTTTTTCAAACCTTCCATGAATATTTTATCAACATGCAAAGTTGTACCATTCCCCCACCTCACTCTCCACTCAGTCATGCCCACCACCCTGATCATGCATCCCCCCCCCGCCATTTTTTTTTTTTTTTCATTTTTCATTTTCCATCAATATCTATAATCAACATGTGAAGTTTTGTACCCTCACCCGGTCACCCCCTCTGCCCCCGCCCCGCCCCCCCCATAAAAAAAAGCATTCATTTTCTGTTAAAATGATTTTGACTAATGAAATTATTTGCTTCTTAGTAAAATCCTTAACTTTTTGCTGGGTAAATATTTTTGCCATTCCTCACCACAAACCCTTTCAGCGGGGGATACCAATTCATTGAATTTGCTTGTTTATTCTCAAAAACTATAAGAGCTACAATTATTTTGAAATAATTTCATACAAATGGTCCTTATGTAACCCTCTACCAAGAATGTTCAAATTATCCTGAATCGTCATAAAACATGTACGCTAGTGGACATGATCACTTTTTCCTGTTGTATAAAACAGCTGGCTCAATTTTGAAATTATGTCACACAAATGGTCCTTGTGTGACTCTACCAAGTCTTAAGATTGTTCAAATTATTTTGATTTGTCAAAAAAACATGGCTTCCAGAGGGCGTAGTCACTTTTCCCTAAAAGTATATAGTGGAAACTTTAAAAATCTTGTATGAAACTGCTGACCTGATTGTAAAGTAATTTTACATAAATGGTTCTCGTGTGACCCTCTACCAAGAAGGTTCAAATGATTTTGATTCATCAAAAAAAATATTTGCCTCTTAGGGGTGTGGACACTTACCCTTATAATGTATATGGTGGAAACTTTAAAAATCTTCTTGTATGAAACTGCTGGCCCGATTTTAAAATAATTTCACATAAATTGTTCTTGTGTGACCCTAGCTCTACAAAGACTGTTCAAATTATTCTGAATCATCAAAAAACATGGTTATCAGGGGATGTAGTCACCTCTTCCCTAAACGTGTATATTGCAAACTTTAAAAATGTTCTTGTCACAAACAGCAGGTCCAATTTTAAAATCATTGTCAGAAATTGCTGGCCCAAAGTTTGCTACACCACTCAATTGAAAACACATTTTGAATAGACTCATGAAAGATATCTTACACTGAAATGAAGAAATAATTGCCCATCATAGTGCTGCATAATGTTTACAATTGTTTTGAAAGCATGAGTAATGCTGTTTGTCAGTAAGTGAAAAAAATAAACCAACAAGAAATTACAGCTGCTTTAGCTCCAATATTCGGAGAATATGGCTGCTATTCTACTCTCCCCAGCATCAGCGTCTGCGTGAGCTTTCTAGGTTAAAGTTTTTCAGCAACCTTTGTTTTTAGCTCACCTGTCACATAGTGACAAGGTGAGCTTTTGTGATCATCCTTCGTCCGTTGTCAGTCTGTCCGTCAACAATTTCTTGTCTGCACGATAGTAGTTTCATTTATGATTTTATTTTAACCAAACTTTCACACAACTTGTATCACCATAAGATCTCGGCTCCTTTCTTGAACTAGCCAGATCCCATTATGGATTCCAGAGTTATTGCCCCTGAAAGGGCCAAAATCAGCTATTTTGACCTTGTCTGCACAATAGTAGTTTCATTTATGATTTTATTTTAACCAAACTTTCACACAACTTGTATCACCATAAGATCTCGGCTCCTTTCTTGAACTAGCCAGATCCCATTATGGATTCCAGAGTGATCGCCCATGAAAGGGCCAGAATTAGCTATTTTAACCTTGTCTGCACAATAGCAGCTTCATTTCGCCTGATATGGATTTCCTCGACAGCGTATATTCCGTATCCTATCACCAACAAGCAGTGTAACGATTTTATCGTTACTTACCTTACCTTTACTTAGTATGCTATAATAACATATTTTGTAAATTAACAAAGCTACTTACAGTGCAATCTGGAATCCTACAATCATTTGTTTGGTCATCATGTTTTGTTTATAGTTGATTTACACCAACCATAAAATGCACAGTGACCTGTGTTTTGGTTAAATCACAAAACACACAAGCTCATTTACACAGGTTATGAACTGGTTCAGATCAGAAACACTAAAAAAACTTCTTGTTCCATCCCTTCGAAAGTCACCAGATTTCATGATGTCACAAATGTCTTGATACTTCTGCTTTCATCCCGTTTCCTGTTAAATCATTTATCTTGCACGTAGATTAAATGATCCTACAACAAACTTGTGAGGAACAAATTGTCAATTTCTTTATTTTACGATGATTTAACTTAAAACAAGATTTCAACGACCGTGTATCCCACACAGAGTTATTCCGCTTTTACGGCTAACTTTTGTCAAACTTCATGAGCCTCAACTTATGTAGAATAAAATCAGCAAGAAAACACTAAATTTACTCTCCGAAATGATACTAACACTGGAGGTAATAAATAATCTGATTTGATTCAATAACGCCAGCAGTCTGGCAGCCATTTTGTTTTAATCAAAAATTATATCTGAAATATACTAGCAGGATATGGAATATATCCTGTCTATACGTTGACGTCTATTGACCAATAGAAATGCAAGAAACTTTTAGGAGGCAAGATAAATTATTATATAGGCTTGTACTCTGTATCTTCTACATGCATATACCAATGCATGATTACCTCCCCTAATTTTAATAAAAATGGATTTATTTCAGTAAATATTTATAGAACTCATTTGAAATTTCATTATTGTCTTTAGTTGGACTTAGGCAATCAGGGTAGATAGCTAGGGACTGATTTTATGTCATATTACCTCCCTTTGTTTCAAATTAAAATTGGTGTATCTCAGTTACCAATGAAGATACTAATTTGAAATGTCATTTGTGTCATCGGATGGACACAGACAATCAAGGTAGATAACTTTTGACTGAATTTATGACAAATTACCTCCCTTTATTTTATGTAAACGAATATATCTCAGCAGCATCTAATGAGATTGGTTTTACATGTTATTTAAGTCTTCCAGGGTAAGGAATAGTCATGTTAGTACAAAAATGCAGCATTTGAGCCTAGGACTCTCAAACTTGGTATGGAAATTGGCCCTGACTAAGTCAAAAGGGACTGTTACAAGAAAATGTTTATCCTGATGATATTTAATGTGTATGCCTATGTGCTCTATGTCAAAACTTGATCATATCATTTTGAGCAACGGTACTCAGGTGAGCGATACAGGGCCGTCATGGCCCTCTTGTTCTTTGTTACTATTGCTTATATCTTACTGTAACTTCACACTAACATTGTTCTGCATGCAAACAAAGTATGTGCAGGGGCTGGGCCCATTATACCCAAGGTCAAGGTCACCAAGGTGTTATACTTAGGTTATTTTTAAGGTTGACGTTTTTCGGCAACCTTTGTTTTTCTGTCATATCTTTGTTACTATTGCTTATATCTTACTGTAAGTTCACCTAAACATTGTCCAGCATACAAACAAAGTATGTGAAGGGGTTGGTTCCATTATACCCAAGGTCAAGGTCACCAAGTTGTTATACTTGGAATTATTTTCATGTTAATTTTTTTCGAAAGCTTGTTGATAGACATATCTTCTGTATGTAAGTAGAGGTCTCTTATTGAGACATAAATTCATTTTACTGTCAGACTGCCGAACAGGTCTTTATTAGAAATTGTTCTGCACTAATTATTATTGGTGAACATTCAACCAACTAGAATAATACAACCATTTTAAAATTGTAAGTTACTATGTTTTAAATATAAATATAAACAAAAAATCAAACCATCAACAAAATACAATGGTTTTGAAATCATGAGTAATTCTATTTGCAAATATTAGTGAAAATTAAAGCATTGAGAATATTATCTTATCTACACTTCACCTTTAAATCAATCTCACCATGTTATCAGTTAATTTTATTGAACAGCAAAAATTTATTCAATAACTTTCAAGTACCTTGTTATTCTTAATTCAGGTATCATATGTTTCGAAAAGATGGTCGATGGGTTCATGACACTTGGCAGTTTCAAAGTCCCACCATACTATATACCAGTAGTAATCTGAATTCGTTTTCTTCTTTATCGATATGGTAATGGGATTAATGTAAGAAACATGTACAAATATATAAGGCAGATATAAAGTGAAAGGGGTGATTTGACTGGATAAGTTAAAGAAATTAAAGATGGATTAATGGATTAGTATGCTATGCCAGAGAATTTTTAATACCTTTTTCTGAAGAACGGAAACCATGTGGTTTAAGAAAACAAAATAAAATATGAGTAGTCTACAGTTACTTATTAACTGGACGTAAGATTAACTGTTGACTTAAGATGGAACTGTTAGGACATTTTGGATTTGGGTTTGAGTTTCCAGACATACTCAGTGTTATTTGAAATTAAATAAAAATTTTAACGTTTACAAGTTAAAATATTTATTCAGTAGAAAATGATGGAGATTATTAGTTCAACAAATATCACTTTTAATGGAAATAATGTTAAACGAAATTCTAGCGAAAATGTTGGGGCAAAGAAAATGTTTCGAAAAACAAGGAGTCCAGTTGAATCGAAAGCTTCTAATGCAACTACAACACCAGTTAAGTCGAACGTGTCAAGCCCTGTGAAGGAGTTTCAAACAGATGGACCGTTGAGAGCAAGTCGTCTGGGGGCAGTTACCAACATTGATTCGCCTAGAAATGAAGACTCTCCGCTGTTCAAACGAGTGCACGATCCGTCTAGACCTCATGCGATGGAGACACCCATGTCCTTGAGAAAGTGGGATAGCCCAGCTGATAGTGGAATTGAGCTCTCCCCAGTCAGTATTTCGCCACCTAAAATCAACCCAAAGGTGAGCTTTACATGTTATCTATAAACGAGTGTATGTCCAAATTCATTGAAATCATTTTATTTTATTGCTATAATATTCCATGTTTCAGGCAAAAAAGGCTCTTTTATTTGTGGCGGAGACACAAGTTTGCAGATTTCACATTTTAAATATTTCTGTGACCAGTTTTGTCCATTGTTATTCAATTTCATACTGGGTCAACTTCAGGGTCTCAAAAACTTAAGTCTCCCACAAATAGTAATAATTTCACATTAGCTCCTTTTAACATTCTTGCAGCACTATCCAATACTTCTTGTTATTTATTTGAGAGGCTTTTATAGTTGTGTTCTACGAATCTGTGTACTTTTGGTATTCTAAAAGTAGAACAATTACCAAAAACATGAAAAATTAATTTACAGTCAGAAATCACAAGAAGTGAAATGAAACTTCAAGCAATTTCCTGCTCAAACCCATTTTTACCTGGAACATATGATTACACTGCCATTAGTTAAAGTACGTACACTTGGAACTGGGTATCTCGAATTCCAAGAGATCAAGCATTTTACTTTGAGATAACCGAAATTGAACATAAAAATGATATTTTGTGCACATTTTAGGGACAGGACTTGAAAATGTCCTCAATATAACTGTAATTTTGAGATAAGCGAATTTGAGATAGGAGTTTCAGCTGTATGTGAAACTAAGCTACAACTTCCATCATATTATATAACAAAGAAACCAGGTATACTTGATTAAATATGTAAGAAATTTACTTCTAATCAATAATAAATGTATGTTAAAAGTAAATCTTATATTTGCAAATGCAGTACATACAAGCAGAACTGTCAAAAGAATAAATTTGGCGAGGAAAATTTACCATTTAAATACCATGAAAGATAAAAGATTTTTGGTATATTTAAAGTATGGGAAACTGTATGTAGAAGTTATTTATGCCCATTTTATGCTTCCTAAGTGGATTTGAATGGGTAGACTTAAAACCATCAATGGGGAAAAGCAAACTTTGTTATCATTGCATTGATTTCGTTACTGTATATTAAAGGATTTTGCTTGTGTACTAGGCTTTTCCTTTTAATGGCTTAATGCTACTTTCTTTTGACATCTACAGTAAGGGCTAAATCATGTGGAAGTGTACATTTTTTTCACATTTTTTTTCATTTTATCCTAATCAAAAAATTTCTTAGATTGAATAGATCAACAGTCTTGATTGTCTGTTGCTTTAAATAAGACATTTTTCCCAATATTCCTTTTACTGTGAAATATACCCCATCATTTAAATAAAACCATAACAAGATACAAAAATATTCCCTGCTCAAACACATACTGTGAAATCATTTCTGGGGATTAATTCAGCTCAAGAAACTAAAGCCCAGAGAAGAAATGGAATTTTTATACAGTTAATACCCTTTTATACCCTTCAAAATACCTTTTTTGACAGAAACCATGAAGTTTTATACAATAAAATTGCTTATTGCATGTTACAATTTGTTTAGTTGCTGGTTTTTGTTTTCACTTCAAAGATGTGTTCAAAATGTGCTTTAATTAAAAAAATTTGATGTGTCATTAATAAAAGAAGACTAAGTGGACATACAATCAGAATTGGATATTTACATTTGTGTATTCTTTGTTAGTGATTTCAGCATTTTCTGGCTGATATATATAGCAAAGTTCTTATATAAACCACATTGGCTGAAACCTGATATACGGGAACAAGTAATAATAACAAATTTTATGGAAAAGTTGAAAGTTTACAGTGCTTTTCTGAAATCGCGTGCACATGCACGCTACCACAAGAATTTATTTGCTTTTGCCTACTGGTAAATCAATTGCAGATTGAGAGCAGGTTATCTAAAGATTATAAAGGTGGTAAAGGCCTTAGTAAAAATCAATATATTTTAATAAGAATATGTACAGTTCTTATTTCTTCTATCTCTTTTACACCCGATTTATTTTCCTTTTTGAACTCTGAATTAATAGTACATCACAATATTTATTGATAATTATAAAACGTTTTAATAGGATTGAATTGACATCTATGGTGTATTTGATTTTTGAATAATGTAAACACTTTAACCATAGAAGGTTCAACATTATTGTAAAATCATATATTTTTACATGGTATTAGTTTTTTTATGGATTTCATAGTCACTTCAAATCACAAAAGAAATCCCATTACTATCTTCCAGAGGTAATATTAAGTTTTTTGCTGAAATCAGGTATTTGTATGCCAACAGAAATAAAGATATGATGAGTATTATAAAGCAAACTAACTACAGACACAGATTTGTATAATTTGAGTTTTCTTCCTTCATTCGCAGTAATTATTATGCACCACTTCTTTCAATTGTTTTGGTGCAAGAATGAGAGACCCACCTGTCATTGTTTTCAGCTTGACCATTCGAAGAATAGTCTAGCTATTCTACTCACCCTGGCGTCGGGTCAATTACCAACCTCACTGGGTCAAGTCCCGTAACTCTAACATGTGTTTTGGCAAATTATGCCCCCTTTTGGACTTAGAAAATTCTTATTAAAGTTTTACTTGCAAGTTTCCATCTCCAAAACTGATCCAGATATCGAATTGAAACTTCACATGTGTCTACGGGGTTATGAAACAAGGTGAAAGCATCAAATCACATAACTGACATGCAACTTGGCCAAATTATGCCCCCTTTTGGACTTAGAAAATCCTGGTGAAAGTTTTGCGTGCAAGTACATATGGCTATCATTTTAAAGCATATAGCTTTGAAACTTTTTTTTTTTTTCTATGTCAATTACCAACCTCACTTGGTCAAGTCCCATAACTCTGACATGTGTTTTGGGCAAACTATGCCCCCTTTTGGACTTAAAATATTCTGGTTAAAGTTTTGCATCTGCAAAACAAATGCAGATATTAAAATTGAAACTTTACATGTGTCTTTGGGGTTACAAAACTGGTAGATTGCATCAAGTCTCATAACTTTGTTTTGTATTTTGGGCAAATTATGCCCCTTTCAGACTTAGAAATCTTCTGGTTAAAGTTTTGGTTGAAACCCTATTGATATTTTAACATTAGATTAATATTTCTGCTTCAGTGACAACGAATCGAATAGTCGGGCACTGGATGTCTTACAGACAGCTCTTGTTTACCATTACAGTTATTCCCCTTGATATTTAGATGTAGGCAGTCCTCTAATAAGTGAATAAATAACAACAAACAATATCAAGGTTATAAAATTGAAATTGGAAACCAGTCTCAAAATGCAGCATTGCCATTGGTCAATTTCAAAACTGAGCTCGGCATAAACCAATCAGATGCTGGAGTTTGGAGACTGGTTTGCAATCTCAGTAAGTGATACAGCCATGTTTCCAATTCTGAAGAGTCTGAGTGGAAACAAACAGTTTAAATTCCTGACAATGTCATCCTCTATATTTGGGTCTCTTGTCATTACAGAATTTACGTTTACCAGACTTTGGTGTCTCGCCATCTTTCAAGGTACTCTCTCTCTCTAACAATACAGTTTGTTTTTTACTGAGCCTGGATTTACTTTCACGTTTTTAAAAATTGATTACTTTGCAAATGTTTGTAAAGTTTGTTTGCACTGACTATGTTATTCTTACTGATATACTTGGTTGGTGTTTTGGTGTCACTTTCACTGTTTGCAAAGTTATTAATGAAGTTGGGAATTGTACCTAAATAGTATGGTGAAAACTGCAATGGCAGTTACCTTAATAGCCTTTTTTTTTGGCAAAAGAGAACAATTCAGTGTTTAAGGACCTCTGTCAAGGGGTTGTCTTGGCATTTTTTGTTTCTCGCTGCATCCTTGAAAATATGTGGGAATGTTAGCCAACATTGCTGATTAGCTATAAAATGATTAGATGTAATTTTTTTCAAATGCCCTAAGTATGTGAATCACTTGCCTAAACTAGGCCCTATCTAGGCCGAGTCATAACAAAAAAAAACAAACTAGAAAATTATATTACTTTGACTGAATAACAAATTCACCCATTTAATGAATCCATGATTTTTAAAAATATTTTCTAATTTTTTTTTTTGAGACACCATTTAAAAAAAAAATGTTTTTGCTTTTGGTAAAAGAACAACAACCAAAAAAAAAAAACACAGCTTCTGACCTTCACAGATATTACTTTAGGATGCACTTGCAGATGACATGAAATTAAGTTTTGAGAAAACTTTGCAGGATTTTTTTTTTTTTTTTTAATTCTTTTGTAATTGCAGTTTCAGTAACCAAAAAATGAATGCAGGTAAAAGGATCGACTTTATACCCCAGTCACACATACGGCGCGGATAGCTACATCAAGCTACGGACAGAAACGTAGTAACCCGTATCGATCCGTACCTCAGAGTAGTCATTCGTATTAATCCGTACCAAAACGTGGTCAAAACGTATTCAAAACTTATTCCAAACTTGCAAGTTTCTCCAACTTTTGAACATGCACAAAAGTTTGAGCGAACCATAGCCATTTGAGCGTGACTTTAGTCCAACTTGGCTGAAACTTATTCATGCGTAGTTAAACATACTTAAACGTAGTTATCCGTGCTGTTACGTACCTCGCCGCAGCTGAACGTAGTTATCTGAGGCTGCTCGTACTTAAGCATAGTTCAACATAGTTTACCGCAGACCCGTCCGTGGGCTGGGCAAGTTGCAAGGCACAGTAAAACGTAATTCAACGTAGCACCTCGTACCTATCCGTACTTATTCGCGTCCTGTATTGTTTTGTTTGTTTCCTGTTTCTCACCATTTTTCTCGTACTAAGACGTACTGCTCCGTAGTTATACACCCACAGACTAATCCTATCCGCACCGTACCTCAACACATGGACATATCCGTATGTGTGACTGTAGCTTTAGAAGAAATACAGCAGATGACTTGATTAGAATTGGACCAATGTGTTAGACACATGACTCATGTTGGTACTTAGGAAATATGAAACTTCTTTTTCAAATCATTAAGTTCATAATTTTTGATCAGCGTGCTAATACAATTGTCCTTATTTTTGAAAATGGCCATGCTAGTGCCAGTAAAGCTGCCCTCAGCTTTCATAATGGCCTTGCTTGTGCCAATACAACTGCCCTCAGTCCTCATAATGGACTTGCTAGTGTCAATACAACTATTCTCAGCCTTCATAATGGCATTGCTAGTGCCAATACTACTGTCCTCAACCTTCATAATGGCATTGCTATGTGCCAATACTACTGTCTTCAACCTTCATAATGGCCTTGCTAGTGCCAATACAATAGTCCTCAGCTTTCATAATGGCCTTGCTAATGCCAATACAACTGCCCTCAGCCTTTCATAATGGCCTTGCTTGTGCCAGAATGACTGTCCTCAGCCTTCATAATGGCCTTGTTTGTGCCAGAACGACTGTCCTCAGCCTTCATAATGCCCTTGTTAGTACCAATACAACTGTCCTTAGCCTTCATTATGGCTTTGCTGGTGCCAGTACAACTATCCTCAGCTTTCATAATGGCGTTGTTAGTGGCAATACAATTGTCTTTAGCTTTCATAATGGCCTTGCTGATGCCAATACAACTGCCCTCAGCCTTCATCATAGCCTTGCTTGTGCCAGAACGACTGTCCTCAGCCTTCATAATGGCCATGTTTGTGCCAGAACGACTGTCCTCAGCCTTCATAATGCCCTTGTTAGTACCAATACAACTGTCCTTAGCCTTCATTATGGCTTTGCTGGTGCCAGTAGGACTATCCTCAGCTTTCATAATTGCATTGTTAGTGCCAGTACAACTGTCCTTAGCTTCCATAATGGCCTTGCTAATGCCAATACAACTGTCCTTAGCCTTCATCATGGCTTTGCTGGTGCCAGTACAACTATCCTCAGCTTTCATAATGGCATTGTTAGTGGCAGTACAACTGTCTTTAGCTTTCATAATAGCCTTGCTAATGCCAATACAACTGTCCTCAGCCTTCATAATGACCTTGCTAGTGCCAGTTCAACTGTCCTCAGCCTCCATTATGGCTTTACTGCCAATAGGACTGTCCAGCTTTCATAATGGCTTTGCTAATGCCAATACAACTGCCCTCAGCCTTCATAATGGCCTTGCTAGTATCAGTGCACTTGTTTTCAGCCTTTATAATGGCTTTGCTGGTGCCAATACGACTGCCCTCAGCCTTCATAATGGCGTTGTTAGTGCCAGTACAACTGTCTTCAGCCTCCATTATGGCTTTACTGGTGCCAATAGGACTGTCCAACTTTCATAATGGCATTGTTAGTGCCAATACAACTGTCCTTGCTTTCATAATAGCCTTGCTAATGCCAGTACAACTGTCCTCAGCTTTCATAACGGCATTGCTAGTGCCAGTACAACTGTCTTCAGCCTTAATTATGGCTTTATTGGTGCCGATAGGACTGCTGTCAGCTTCCATAATGGCATTCTTAGTGTCAATACAACTGTCCTCAGCCTTAATGATGGCTTTGCTAGTGCCAATACTGTCCTCAGCTTTCATAATGGCCTTGCTAATGCAAA
This sequence comes from Mercenaria mercenaria, assembly GCF_021730395.1. Classification (NCBI taxonomy): domain Eukaryota; kingdom Metazoa; phylum Mollusca; class Bivalvia; order Venerida; family Veneridae; genus Mercenaria; species Mercenaria mercenaria. The sequence goes on along the minus strand of NC_069364.1, from coordinate 88,695,166 downwards.
TACAACTGTCCTCAGCCTCCATAATGACCTTGCTAATGCCAATACAACTGTCCTCAGCCTCCATTATGGCCTTGCTAGTGCCAATACAACTGCTCCAGCCTTCATGATAGCCTTGTTAGTGCCAATACAACTGTTCTCAGCTTTCATAATGGCCTTGCATATGCCAGTACAACTGCCCTCAGCCTTCATGATGACCTTGCTAATGCCAATACAATTGCCCTTAGCCTTTATAATGGCTTTGCTGGTGCCAATACAACTGCCCTCGGCCTTCATAATGGCATTGCTAATGCCAATACAACTGTCCTCAATCTCCATAATGGCTTTGCTAATGCCAATACAACAGTCTTCAGCTTTCATAATGGTCTTGCTAATGCCAATACAACTGTCTTCAGCTTTCATAATGGCCTTGCTAATGCAAATACAACTGTCCTTAGCCTTCATAATGGCCTTGCTAATGCCAGTACAAGTGTCCTCAGCCTCTGTAATGGTGTTGTTAGTGCCAATGCATCTGTCAAGGGAGAGAGTTTTTAAAAAAGCTAATATAGCTTCCTACTCAATCCTTAATGTTGCTATATGTATTATTGTAACAACTGTAATTATACTGAATAAAATATTGTTTAAATCAATGCAACTGTCCTGAGCCTTCATAATGGCTTTGCTAATGCCAATACAACTGACTTCTGCTTTCATAATGGCCTTGCTAATGCCAATACAACTGTCTTCAGCTTTCATAATGGCCTTGCTACTGCCAATACAACTGACTTCAGCTTTCATAATGGCCTTGCTACTGCCAATACAACTGACTTTAGCTTTCATAATGGCCTTGCTAATGCCAATACAACAGTCTTCAGCTTTCATAATGGCCTTGCTAATGCCAGTACAACTGACTTCAGCTTTCATAATGGCCTTGCTAATGCCAATACAACAGTCTTCAGCTTTCATAATGGTCTTGCTAATGCCAATACAACTGTCTTCAGCTTTCATAATGGCCTTCCAAATGCCAATACAACAGTCTTCAGCCTTCATAGTGGCCTTGCTAATGCAATTCAACAGTTCAGCTTTCATAATAGCCTTGCTAATGCCAATACAACTGTCCTCAGCCTTCATAATGGCCTTGCTAATGCCAATACAGCAGTTTTAGCTTTCATTATGGCCTTGCTAATGCCAATACAACTGTCTTCAGCTTTCATAATGGCCTTGCTACTGCCAATACAACTGCCCTTACATGTAGCCTTCATAATGGCCTTCCTTAGTGCCAATACAACTGTTTTCAGCCTTCATAATTGCTGTCTTCAGCCCATTAACAAGGCCAATTTGAACTTAATTAATTGTTTAAATACACAGCTGATTTTATGAAAGAAGTAGCATTTATACAAAATTCTTTCGGTGCATTATATGTAATTTGTTTTTGTTACTGATATACCAAAAGGTTCATTGAAAGTCTATTCTTTTGTAACGAGTATAATTGAAAATGTAAAGAGAGTCTAATATATATGGTTTATTTTCAATGCAAGACTCTTTGTTGAAAATAAAATATTGACAGCTTAGTAGAAAAGAGCAGGGTAATATTATAAACTGGAATGTAACAGTTTGGAAAAGGGCTATTATCAGAAGTATATCTTCAAGATATTTATGTTTTTGTGATTGGAATTAATGTGTTACATATAAATTTTGCTTAATTCATTGTTTGTTAGACAGATACATGAAAAGTGCAAGCACTATAAAAAGCTAAGAATTTTGTACTTTTAGTACTAGAAATTGTAATATTATCAATTTTGATGTAATACTAGGGTATAACTGAATATAACAGTGGAAATATATAGTTAGGCCTGGTATAAGGGAGCTTGTTTAATGCTTCAGGAGAGGAAAGAAATTTTGGAAAGTTGTGCCTTGGTTATTACCGGTGTACACATTTCCAGTTAATCTATATTTTGTCCGTAGTCATCATTGTTTGATATATCATCATTCGATCAGAGACACAAAATGATTCAATTTGATTTACTGTTGCATATTTGTAAATGATATTTCTATTTGTTACAGAAAAAAAAAATGCAAAAACAAATTTTAAGACAATTTAATAGATTTATGTCATCTTGAATATCAGTAAAGACAAAAGTTGAAATTAAAAAGATATACTTTCCTATATAAACATGAGGTTCTTCAAGGCGGATTTAATATTTCTCTTGTGCAATTGATTTATTCATGGAAAGGAAATTATGTTTTGAATAATAATGAGCATATGTTTACGTTGCTGTTATATTATTTATATTTTGGGAAACTTATCTCTCTAATGGAATGATATGGACTAGGTAATGAGTTATTTTGAACTAAAATACCCAGGTGTAGTAATAAAGTTGGATAAAATGGATAAATTTGAAATGGAAAGGTCTAAGACAATAGCAACGGATTTTATTCCTTCATCGAGGGAGAGGGAGGAGAGAGCGTATAAACATCTCATGTTAAAAAGGGTAAGAGTTCAATGTTGCAGCTGTAATTTTTATGCCATCGGCATCTACTGATGCAGGAGGCATATAGTGATTGTCCTGTCCGTCCATTCGTTTGTTCGTCCGTCCTTCCGTACGAGGTTAACCAAATGGGACCATTTCATCTAGCATCAATACCCCTTACTAGAATGACTTGATACTAATGCAGATGTAACCTGTGACAATTCCTCATCTTCAGACATCACCTGACCTCAGTTTGACCTTGAACTTGACCTCTTTTTGGACTTAGGTTGCTTTGTATCGACAAGGATGCCACCGGAGGCATCAAGCGTTTATTGAACGCAACTTTTTGTTTTTCACTCTTTTCGATAAACAAACTAATAAAGAAAATTAATGAAATACAGTCTTGTACACTTCCATTTGGTATGAAATACATGCACATTTTAAAAAAAAATTTGTTGAGGCTAAAGGCCTTCATTTATACTTTAAACACAATCAATGTATTTCACTCTCAAACGAAAAACATGTCAAGCCTAGGTTCATATCTATTTAATTAAAAGTGGAAAGAGTGCACGGTGCCGTGACATTAGAATATGCTATGTTCCAACTACGGCTGTTTGTGGCAGATTTAGTTATATCAGAGATTTATAACGTCAAACGTACGCCATACTGGATCAGTTAAAAATGTAAAATAGAGAAAAACATATTAAGGTAGTTCTGCAGGTTTGATATACCGGAAGTGATGGCGTAATGTCATTTATCCGAAAAACGTAGGATAAATCCTGGATTCGGCATACAGAAATGCAAATCATTTTATGAATTAATGGAAACCTATGACTAAATGTATCACAGTGACACTGTTTCTATCTTTCTAAAGTTAAAATATGATATTAAAACATCTGACACGTTAAATACTTCAAAATCATGTCTAGAAATTAGCGTGAAATGTGTGGTTCACTATAATCATGGTCAGATATCTCAAAAATAAGCACACTGACCTACACATTTTATTTCAACACACTGTAGGCTATATGTTTATTTACAACTGTGAGAAATTTCATCAAAATCTACTTTGTAGAAAACTTAATATTCGCGAAAATGTAATGAAAGTTATGATTTTCCCATAGACTCCAGTTATAAATAATTGCGCGAGGTCCAAATTTTTCAAATCAGTCTAGCAAAAATCAAGCACACGACCTCATCTTTTTTATTTGCTGAATTTTCTAAGTATATTCTGAAGTTTTGAAAAATCAGAGTTTAATCAAATTCTACACTGTGGAAAAAAAATTGATCCAAACATGCAGAACTACCATAATGGTTAATAAGAAGTATGAATCCCAGTAAAAGTATATGAAATACATCAGTGTGGACATACCAAAGTACATCAAACCCAAATTCACTCCAGCAAATACCTTGCGTCACTGCCATCATAAATCATCACATGTTGATACAAATCACATAACAAACAAATACAGTAAAATTTTACTTTTTCATTTAAAGTTGTTTTCTTTCATTTATCATCTATATTTGCCTTACTTCTTTGGAAAAAGTAATTTGATAATTTTAATACCTTAATAGCCCTCTCAACTGAAGACATGAAATAAAAATAAACATAAAATATTTGTTGCAGTAGATATCTCTATACATTAAGGGGAGACCACTCTGTTGAAGATTGTATGTAACCAAATGGAAACTACAAAAACAGGAAAACATGTCTTATCAATATTGTTTATATGAAATGATAAAAAATCTTATGTGGTGACATTCTTGCTATCTTGTAAAACTTCTTAAAAGTTTTTTTATCACTAATTACCAGGGAGAAAAAATATTTTCAAAGAAACTTAGATCTCTCAAAAATGTAATAGACGAAATCCTTTTAAGTTTGCTTATCAATTGATCATGACACATCTGTCTATTTACTTGATTTTGCACAGATCGGAAAAGTCAAGTGTACATTTTAAAACCCCCGAAGGATTTAGTTTACTTCATTATTAACCGTATAATCATTATCCGCTATCTATATTCATCAAATTGAACAACTCGGTTATTCTTTTATCGGTAATATGATACGCAGAATTTAAAAGATTATTGAATCAAATTTGAATGCCCAATACCTCATGTAAAGTAAAGTCTCCATTCAGACCCATAGTTACCAATTATGCACATTTTTATGTCTTTGAGTTTAGTTAATTGGTCTATTTAATTATGTTCTAGTTAAAATCGTGCAATTCATTTTTCATCAGAGGAAATAACTGAAATATACATTCTTTGAGTGACATCATCTTAAGTCTTGATTTTTTTGTGTTCAAAGTAATTTTGCAAGTTTGTTTATTAAACTAAGCAAGACAAGAAATTTTATTAGATTGTGTTCATGATCAAATGACTGTTATTAAAAAGAACGGAATTCCAATCGACTTAGAAATATTAAACAAAAGGATTTTGTGTTAGATTTAAGAGGAAAGTTTGATTGCCTAAGTTTACCTTTTTCAATAATCTTCCAAATCTATGTGGGAGATTTGAATAGTTTTGTCTCTTAAATATTGGCGACAGTAAAGTCCTAAGAAAAAATGCTCAACTGACAAATTTTGTGTGAAAAATTAGCATGCAGTGATAAAACAATGTGCAATAAAGACTTATCAGTCAGTTGTGATGTATGCGCAGTATGGGGAAACATAGGAAATAATATTGTAATTTCAGGTAAAAATGCAGGCTGATTTTATATAAATTCGAGGAGTAATAATTTTTACTATGTATCTCAAAAGAAGTGCATTTATTTGTATAAATGCTACTGATTAACTGATTAAAAACAACAGCAAAATTTGAACTGAAGTTCAGTTTTTGTGATGTTAATTTTGTAAGATTTTGGCATCAATATCTAAATTTCATATAAATTGTACAAATTTATATTTAAGTTAAAAAATTACTACACTTCATTATTGAAAAGACTTACAAAAAAATATATAACCAAATTTTTGTTAAGGATTAAATTTAAATATGCAAGTTAAATTTTACAGACTGATAAAGTCAAAATTAACAAAAAGTCAGGCTGCATTTTTCCTGAAATTCTGTGATATGTAGCTAGTTACTGACACTATCCTCTCTGGACATTGAAGTGTGAAGTTAGTTTCACAATGGGTACCGTGGATGATGGAGAGTACCCACGGGTGTTCTCTCCCCTTACTAAGGGACCGATCACTCAGTTTGTGTTAGAGGGCAAACAAGCCCTCAAATCACCCGAGGTGCCGGATAATGTAAGTAAATTTGACAGATTTTGATTTTGGTCAGTGTCACATAATACTTATTAATGTTTTCAATTCCTCATTGTCAGTTTTATTTTTTAAACAATATGAAAATTAATACTAAAAAGTTATAAAAAAAATGAAATGAAAAAGGAATGAATTTATATCTTTTATTGAGTAATATAATTATGTCTTGCCATTTTAGTTTATTAATCTTAGTTGGTCAGGCAGTATTGCTTTGAACCCTTGAGTGTTGAATGTAGTAAATATTCCGGCTCAGACTGCAACCTTTGTTTTTTTCTTACAGAGATTTTGGCTAGGTAAACAAAGTCCTTCAGATAATTGTGCCAAGTCATTATTATGTAAAAATTGAAACTTCAGAGACTGGTAGCCAGTCTAAATGACTAATAAGTCCATTTTAGAAATTTAGCAAGCTGGTATTAAGATAGGTAAAACGGTAAGTGCATTGGCTTCCAGCTTCTCCTTTCATTAGCCCACCCTCTTAGCTCAATAGGGAGAGCGCAGATCTACGGATCACGGGGTCTTGAGTTCGAGCCCTGGGCGATGTATATGTTCTCCGTGATGATTTGATAATCTGAAATCATTCGTCTTCCACCTCTGATTCATGTGGGGAAGTTGGCAGTTACTTGTGGAGAACAGGTTTGTACTGGTACAGAATCCAGGAACATTGGTTAGGTTAACTGCCCGCCATTACATGACTGAAATCCTGTTGAAAAATGGCATTAAACCAAAAACAAACAAATCTCCTTTCATTACAAATACGAAGTCGGCAATGAAACAAAAAGAAACATAAAAGAGGTGACTGACTTATTGAAAAGTGACCAGTAGAAATTTGGTCTTTCAAAGCAGATATTTTCTTCCATAGTCTGCTGTTATAATAAATGAGCACAAAGTGATTAATGCCACCAAAAGAAACAAATGAACAAAAGAAGTGTTCAATAAGTGGAAAGGAAAAACACGGTTTCCATTTCAACCCATTAAAAGAATCAAGTAAACTGCATTCTAGCTTTTTTTGAAAAAGGCTAACCTTGATACCATGCTGTATTCTAAATATTACAGCTGCTGCAAGTCTCAATGTATTTATTAGATATTACAGGAGCATTAAGTGCGCAGTAATTTCTGTTACATTGTACTTAGAAATTACAACCCGCCCACTTAGCTCAGAAGGTAGAGTGTCGGTCTATGGATCACGGGGTCGTGAGTTCGATCTTCGGGCAGCGCGTATGTGTTCTCCATGACTATTTTATAAGGGCATTGTGTCTGAAATCATTAGTCCTCCACTTCTGATTCATGTGGGGAAGTTGGCAGTTACTTGCGGAGAACAGGTTTGTACTGGTACAGAATCCCGGAACACTGGTTAGGTTAACTGCCCGTCGTTACATGACTGAAATACTGTTGAAAAATGGCGTTAAACCCAAAACAAACAAACAAAACTTAGAAATTACAGCTGCTTTTATGGTACAACAATTGCTATTTCATTGTACCTAGATATTACAGCTGCTTTTAGAGTACAGCAATTACTATTTCAGTGTGCTAAGAGTTGCTTTAACAGTTGCATTAAGTATGCAGTAATTCCTGTTTCATTGAACTTCAATATTGCAGCTGCTTTTATGGTACAATAATTACTTTTTCAGTTTAGTAAGATATTAAGTGTACAGTAATTTTTGTTTACAGCTTATTTTATAATTTACAGCCGCATACTTTCTACAACAGTTACTGTTTCAATGTATTTGTACATTACAGCTGCGTACTATGTACAACAACAGCAGACGGGAGGCGGAGGAAGGGACAGATTTCAGTATAAATCCTGATCCAGTACCATACCAGCCAAACAACTTCATGTAAGTTTGGAAAAAAACTATGTATTTTCTTGTTAGTATTTGGTCTTTTCGGTCAGCTACTGTAAACTCAACTTAACTGAATTTTTTAGGCATTAATTTCATGTTTTTTCCAAAAAAACCTGTTTGTGGGGATATGAATCTGGTTCATTTACCTATTTCCTATATTAAGATTTAGTATTCTTGGGCTGGTAAACCATGTGCTTGTAACAACTGACAAATACTGAAGACTAGCATACAAGAAAAAGTAATTGTTTGGAAATTGCCAGACTGTCATTTTAAGTGTACTACCGTAAATCTGACCCCTAGAGTAAGTTGGTATTCAACACATACTAAAACTGGACTCTTTTGATATGATTGCTTAAAATATTATGACAGAATTCATGCAGTCTAAAAGAATGGCTCACCCACGGAATTCGCTTCCACCTAGAACCTTCAGTTGCCTGAATTCATTATTGTAGATAATATTCCCACTTACTTGCATTGTTTGGGAAAAGTAATTGAAATAAAACATGGCAATTATTGTCAACTACTGTGAAATCATTAATATTCGTGGGGGACTAATTTTTGTGGTCAATCCACGAAATTTAATCCACACAAACAAGTAAAATTCCCATTCATTTTATGTTCAAAAGTTGAAATCCACGAATTCATATCCCCACGAAATTGCTGTTTTGATCAAAACCACAAAATTTCATGCCCACGAAATTAAATGATTTTACAGTACTACGGGTAGAGAAAATAAAGCATGACAAAAATGCAAAGTATGGCAAAGACTTGAGGTATGTTATGAATTGGGGAAGTCATATTTGAAGAAATTGTTTAAGAAAGGCTTTAAGGTACTATATTGTGCAATGTATGATTTTCTAACAAAAGTGCAGGGAGAAGCAGTAGACTAGAAGGTGCTGATTCAAGTGTGCCCACCACGTAAGTTACATGTATATAATAGAATGCATGTTTGATGTGACATAGCTGGGTAGTGATTCTTGTCTGGCTTAGAAATGTTTTCATCGAAATAAAATGCTAATTTTTTATGTTGTGTTCAAGTTAGAGAAATTCGGATATTATATGAAATATTAACATTTGGAGTTCAAAATTTACAGATCACGGGGTTATGAGTTCAATCTCGATGAAGGACATTGTGTCTGAAATCATTCATCCTCCACGTTCACGTGGTGAAGTTAGCAGTTACTTGTGGAGAACAGGTTTGTACTGGTACAGAATCCAGGAACACTGGTTAGGTTAACTGTCTGCCGTTACATAACTGAAATACTGTGGAAAAACTGTGTTAAATCCAAAACAGACAAAAAAAAAAGCACTCAGCTCATTGGTCAATGGGGAGAGCACAGACATATGGATTGTTGTGCCTTGAGTTCGATACACGGGTGAGGCCTTTGTTCTGTGAGACAGTTTGATTAAATACTGTGTTGGAGCAGTTGGCAGATACTTGTGGAGAACAGTATAGTACTGGTACACTGTTTAGGTTAACTGACTGCAGTTATTGCTAACCCCCAAATGATATGTGTAATATGTTGCTAAAAAGTTTTATGGTTTGAAATGTGGCTTAACTGAATTTATATTTAAGTACTTGTGCATAAAACTTTTTTTTAACATGGATATAAAATGTGTGAATTTTATTTGAATCACTCTGAAGTTCAGTGTGTAGAAAAACAGATCAACCTGTATGACAGTTGTCTTCCAGTGTCTGAGTACAGTGCCCTGTATGCTATGTTTTAGTTGCAGAAAAAATTGATTTAATAGATTTAGTTGCTACTGTATAAATATTGTTTTATTTTATTATGTTTTAATCTTTAGTTGATGAATTTAGAGTTTCATATGACAAAATTGTACAATTAAGGGTGCCAGAATATATTAGTCAAACATGGCTTTAAAAGTTGCCTTTGAAAGTCAAAAATTGGTCTTATTTTTGGGGCTGGTTGTTTTTATGCCCCCGGGCATACAGTGAATGAACTGTCTGTTTATCTGTTAGTGCCTACAGCCCACATTGTTGACACGGTATAGTTCATACTCGCACTTGACAATCTTTGTGGCAAGACCTACAAATTGACCTATATATAAATGACCTTCACCCTCACATGATCTTCTGATGAATCAGCTTTAAAAATAAAACCTCAAAAAACAACATCTTTGGTCATATGTAACACCCAGGGGTATGATTTTGCCTTTTGAAAAACGCAACTCCTTGTATTTAGAGGCTTTATAAACTGTAAATACAGTCAGACATGTAAGGGGAGTGACACTATCTGGTTGCTTAACCTTTACCCTGCTAAATTTCTGTAATGGACTGGTCCATCGTTCAATTTTGGCAGTACCATTTATTATTCGAAGGGGTGTTCACTGAAAATTTAAAGTGCAGACCATGATCAGCCTGCAGGAAAGTGCAGGCAGATCTTGGTCTGCACTGGTTGCAATTTAAGGCAGAATCGTTTGCAGCCAGCAGGCTAAAGGTTAAGACAAGTTGTGAACAGAAGAAAAGTCAGTTTTGAAAGTTTGTTGACAGCCTGCTTTAGGGAAAATGGCTGCTTAATAAAGGAGACTGCTAAGTTAGGTTTAATTTTAAAAATTTTCTTACCAACTCTGACTTTAAAGTAGGATAAACTGGGAACTCATTTTGAAATAAATATGTATGAAATAAACATTCTTAATAGCTAATACCTAAAATAGGATAAACTGGGAACTAATTTCGACATAGATATGTATGAAATAAACTTTCTTTAATAGCTCTTATCTAAAAGTAGGATATTGTATCAGAAAGAGAGAATGACTACACACTCTTAGTTAAAATTAGAAAATAAAAACTACCTCAGGTAGGATAAACTAATTTTTATGCCCCCAAATTTTTGTCTGTCAGGATGTATGTCTGTTTGAACTTGTGTCATGCATATCTCAAAAAGTATTTGACTTTAAGGGTCATGACTGTTCATAGGATTGTTATTCAGCATGTGGAATTGTGCACATGGTACGTGTCCTGTTCTGTTACTCAGGAAGACCAGAGTTATGGCCCTTGACAGCCAAAAATATATATAAAAGACCTAACAATTTGTGTTGTATGTATCTAAAAACGTAGGAGTATTATTCAGCATGTGAAGTTGTTCACATAGGGTTTTGTTTGGAATTTCTCTCAGCCAGACCAAAGTTTCAGCCTTTGACTTTATCAAAACTATGCATAAAACAGCCTATATAAGTTTGTGAAGTTTGTGTTGCATGGGATATCACACCCCCAACTCCCCACACACAAACACAAAAAAAGAGGGAAAAAATACTCAGTTTCTTGATGATTTTTTGTACTATCCATGCTCTCTCCTTTCCAACCCCGAACCGAAGGTATTATGTAATGGTTACTGACCGAGTAGGAGGTATTCCTGAATATGAAAAACCTGCGCACGTGAGAAACGTAAAAACCGAGAGCGCATAGCGCTCAAGGTGTTTACCGTTTTTCACGTGCGCAGGTTTTTCATATTCGGGAATATTGAACTACGAGGTCAGTAACCGACTTACACAACTGTGGAAAACTACGCACATGTTATCATGTCTTTCAAAGAATACGATTTGGATCACAGGCTCTGGACATTTTCGGTGAGCATGAAGCCAACAAAATCTTTCTGACACAGAATACGTACAGGTAAATTGGTATAGCTAATTAATGCATACTTTTAGGGCTGTCAGCTATTTTGAAATGTATGAATCGGGTGGATGGGGAACATGATATTATTTCTGAGGAATTTCAAAGTAACTGTAAAAAACAAATTTTATTCCAATGTAACAATATTAAAAACTCTTACTTCAATAACAAGTCTAAAGTTGGAAAGGTTGTCAGTATGTTTGCGTCACAATTTTCGGTACAAGAATTCTATGTCATCAAGCATAAATGCGAAAAGCTAAAACATACATAATAAAGCTGAAAACCTCTGTATTTGAGCTAAGCGCTAAGTTTTTATTTCCATATATTACTTTTCTAAAATCACGTCTACAGTTAACCACATGTCGGCAAAATATGTCATTTTTGTGCACATGCCTTTACACATTCAAGAAGTCCGGACTATATGGTGTGCGAGAAGGGCCTTGAGCGCTTACGTGGAGCGCATTGACACGGATTTTGCTGCTCACATAAATATACATATAACTTTACCATAAATATAAATATAAAAAAAAATATAAACTCCTTAAAAGCAACAACGGCCACAAGACTGTTTCAAGATAATGTCCCAGAACAATTAATAATGGCCCGAACAGGACACCGTAGTACTGCCGTTTATGGTTACAAAAGGCCAAATGATGAACAGAAACTGGTTTCAAAATGTTTACAATCTGAGCGTATCGATTCCTCAGTCTCTGCTTCGGGTACATCTACATCTTTGACAATGTCAAAGGTATTTAACATTACAAATTCAGAAATCCATTTTCACAGAAGTTCTGATTAAAAAACTGTAAGCCTTGTGCAACTTGTTTATCACTGTATAATTTATGTCTGTAAGGTTGATATCTTTTTTGGCATTGTGGAATATGTCATGTAAGTCACATTAAGTGGAACTTTTGTTTTTCCTCTCACAGCATAGTAACAACATCTGCAGACTTTATTCGGCTGTTTTATGTCCGTATAAAGGAGGATCACAGATTTACAATAATTAAAAGGTGTGATTATGATTAATTTAAACAGATTGGCTTCTTATGAAACTATAAAATATAAATTCACGATCACTGCTTGAATTTATCTATTTAGATTCAGTGTGACATTTGACATTTTCGGAAGAGTGTTTATAAATGATATATTATAAGGTTTTCAAACAAAGTAGAAGCGTCTCAACTTGTTGCCTTTTTATTTGACCAGCATCAAAATAATTCATCTTATAAATAAACGTTTTGTTTTTTTTCCTGAAGAGGTCAAATCTCACAGGTCAGTGTTGTCCTATAGTTTGTAAATATAGTCAATATTTATATAAAATAAAACTTGATTTCGCATTCAATGGTGTTTTCATGTATCATAACACTAGCTAGGGTATGAATGCACGTGCACAGGTTAGTAACCAAATATGAAATACCCATGCACGTGCACAGGTTAGTAACCAAATATGAAATACCTGTGCACGTGCGCAGGTTAGTAACCAAATATGAAATACCTCTGCATGTGCAAACTCAGGTATTTCAAGTGGGTTATTAACCTGGACCAAACAAAGAAGCAGTTGTGTAAAAAAGTGTACTTAGTGGGCATTGTCAACACTTAACATATCACAGTATAGTGACAGTAAGTATGGGCACTATAGTGTCCTTTGGACACACATTTATTTATTTTTATAAAAAGAAAGAATCAGAAAAGAGACAGATTGTTTTCATTACATAAAGTCGTTTAATGTAAGTATGTGTACATATACATTTTTACTTTTAGCAGAAGTTAGGCCTTAAAAATAAGTTGGGTTGCAATGTTTATTTCCTTAAAATGTATCAACCAAGCAAAATTGCAGCTCTAAAGCTACCTTGTGAATTGGCAAATTGAAATAAACTAAGCTTAATCCCACAGAATAAACTGAAACTGACCTATATTTTCAAGACAATACAAAATCTGATCTAGAGCAAAAATCTTTAAATCCATGTGAGCTGTGCCATGACAAAACCAACATAGTGGGTTTGCGACCAGCATGGATCCAACCCAGCCTGCGCATCCGCGCAGTCTGGTCAGGCTCCATGCTGTTCGCTTTTAAAGCCTATTGGAATTTGAGAAACTGTTAGTGAACAGCATGAATCCTGACCAGACTGCGCAGATGCGCAGGCTGGTCTGGATCCATGCTGGTCGCAAAGCCACTATGTTGGTTTTCTCATGGCATGGCTCATGTATTGTTTGACCTTTAATGCCAAAGTTGGATTATTTAATCAGAGTAAGATAATCTCCTTACAGTCAGTGTGTAATATAGAAAAAAAGTTAATTTAGGCCAGCAAAATAAGATACGTGCCTATAGTTTACTCTTCTTTAAAGTAAGAGTTGGTTTCATATGAAATTATCATTTTTTCTTTCTAATGAAGTTCCTTGTTTACCCTAGTTTCTACTAAAAGATAGTTTTTTAAGAATCTGTTTCATGTAAAAGTGTCATTCTTTCTTTCTTATGAAGTTTAAGTTCTAGTAAGTTTTTCCTAGTTTATAGAAAGAATTTGTTAAATATAAAATCATTATTTTTTCTTTATAATGAAGTTTGTTTCTAGTTTACCCTAGTTTCTAGTAAAAACTAGTTTGTAAGAGACTGTTTCATATAGAATCGTATTTTTTTCTTTCTAATGAAGTTCTTAGTTTTCCCTAGTTTCTAATAAATGCTAGTTCTGGTAAGAAACTGTTTCATATAAAATCATCATTCTTTCTTTATAATAGTTTGTTCTAGTTTAGAGTAAGGACTTAAGTGTCTGTTTCATATAATTGTGTAATAAAGTTAGATTGTAGTTTTAAGAAGGAATTAGTAAGAGAGTGTATACTTATATAATTAGTTCTTCCTTTATCCCACTTTCTGAAATGTCCATTTCATATAAATGTATAATAGAATTAGTTCTTATCTTATCACAGTTTCAAGTAAGAATTTGTGAGGGAGAATAGTACAATGTTGTAGCTGAAATTTTTCAGTCCCAACATTTATGGCTAAGGCAGTTAATTTTGGGCTCATTCTAGAAATAAAGAATTTTTTCAGTCTCAACATTTATGGCTAAGGCAGTTAATTTTGGGTTCATTCTAGAAATAAAGAATTTTTTCAGTCTCAACATTTATGGCTAAGGCAGTTAATTTTGGGCTCATTCTAGAAATAAAGAATTTTTTCAGTCCCAACATTTATGGCTAAGGCAGTTAATTTTGGGCTCATACTAGAAATAAAGAATTTTTTCAGTCCCAACATTTATGGCTAAGGCATTTAATTTTGGGCTCATTCTAGAAATAAAGAATTTTTTCAGTCCCAACATTTATGGCTAAGGCAGTTAATTTTGGGCTCATACTAGAAATAAAGAATTTTTTCAGTCCCAACATTTATGGCTAAGGCAGTTAAATTTGGGTTCGTTTGGGTTAGGGTTAGGGTTTCTAACAAAGAATTTTTTCAGTCTCAACATTTATGGCTAATTTAAGGCAGTTAATTTTGGGCTTATTCTAGAAATAAAGGAGAACCTCATACTAATAAAATATGTTACGTTTAAGGTTTTGATTTCAAACTACCTAGCTAGATTGGGTTTTTAAAAAGATGTATTGTGTAAGATTTTCAGTCTGTTATAAGATCATTTATTGTAAGTTTTTCGGCTATCATATACGATCATTGGCAAATGTTTAAATAGCTTATCTGATCTTGCATTGAAATGCTGATTTAAAGTACTTAAATTTTATCAGTTGGGTGCTACTATAGAATAATTAAGTTGAAATATTGCTCCTTAAATAATTTATATATGAATAAATGCTAATGACTTGAAAAAGTTGACTTTCTTGATGCAAATTAACTTATACATTGTGTATGCAAATGATTTATCGTGATGCATAGGGTCATGCATGTTAGATGTATTTAAAAGATCAATCAAGATTGCCCAAAATCCATTGTCTATCTTTCTTAATGCAGAATACTCCCTCATATACTTCCTATCATGCATTAAAAGATTTATAAAGAGCACAGTGACTCCTTTATGTATGCAGCAGACATGCTCAATACCATTGTCTTTTCAGGGTAGATGTTATATTCAGATTACTCTCTAATGTTTGCAAATTAGTTATTGTAATATAATTCTCTATTTATGTTTCACCTAATGTTTGCAAACTATCTGTAAAAGTTGATATGTTTATGCATATTCATTACCCCCTAATATACCTCTAATATATGCAAATTATCTGTAAAGGTAACTGTGTTTTTATTGAAGAATCTTCATCAAAATTGACAAAGTTTTTTTCCAAGGATTTTAAGCTAAATTCGGGTGTACAGATTATGGATGAGCGTGCATTACACACCATGGTAAATAAGGTATATCTCGGTAATAGCAAGTTATCAGTAACTGTTTCTCGAAAAAGTGAATTAACTGTAATTAGGCGTAAAAAAAAATTGTTTGTTTCAGGTATCCCCACCTACCCTAAATTTTTTGCCCGACCCTAAATATTTTTATGGCCTTTGAGAATAATTTTTTCACTTTTTTGACAAAAAATTGCCAAACTGCACTTATTTTGCTTTAAACATGGTCAGTGATGTTAGAAATCAAATTCCTGATGCTCTAAAGGCACAACCCCCTTATTTGTATTCATTTTTTGACACAAAAATAATTTCTGAAAAGTCTCCCTTAATAAAAAAAATATTAAAAAAAAAAAAAAAAATTCCGACCTACCTACCCTAATTTTTTTGAGCATTTTACTGGAAACAGAGAATTTTTTTTTAGGCCTTATGTATATATAAACAAAAAGAGCAAACAGACAGTAAAGGTCTATCAAATTAGCAATTTAATGGTAAATATATTGCAAAATAGAAAATAAATAGAAAAACAGGTCTCAAAAAAGCAAGTTAATTGTAAACAGAATAGCAAATTACTAATAAACTTTGATAATGTGGCAGTTGACCTGAATACAATCGACACTGTTTATTGTCCAATACAGGTAAATCCAATAATTGCTTTGCAATAGATCTATGACGGATTATCTTTGAACACCCCTGGACTTACTGGACTCAACTGCCACATTATCAAAGTTTATTAGTAAGCATTAATATATCTCAAAACATAGCAAATCAACAGGAAATAACTGTCTCAAAATAGCAAATTAACCATGATTTAATACAAAACAACCAAATTAAGTGAAAAACAAGACATAAAATGGCAGAAATACACTCATCTTCTCATTTAATTGTTTTATATAGGTCGTCAACCATGATGAAAAAAGTTCCTGTAGCAAGACGACATTTTGACAGTTTCGGTACATACGACTGGATGTCAGGCATTCCCAAACGTGGTGTGATGCTTCATACAGACAGATACCACTGGGATCTGGCCAATGCTTTGGATGGGTATATAATTTTGTATGATTTATATCTGTGTTGGTATGTTGGGCCATGAGCTTGGTACCAAGAGGTTTACCTGCTGAGGTTGTGGGGCCTCCGTGGCCGAGTGGTTAAGGTCACTGACTTCAAATCTCTTGCCCCTCATGGATGTGGGTTTGAGCCTCACTCGGGGCATTGAATTATTCATGTGAGGAAGCCATCCAGCTGGCTTACGAAAGGTCGGTGGTTCTAACCAGGTGCCCGCTCATGATGAAATAGGACTGTGACTCAATGCAGACTTGGAGTGCTGGTATAAATTACAGACTCCGGTATATACCGGATTAACTGAATTTGAACTAAAAGTACCTTAAATGTATATATTTTGTAACCATGGTAATACTAACCCTAACCTTTAGTCAGTATATCATACGTATTATACACTAAATGCGTGCGAACATGCAATAATTTGTGTATTTTTGCTGTGCGCTCCAATTGATAATCACTTCCGGGCATGCGCAGAAGACCGCTCCAACTCTGCAATATGCTATGACGTACCATTTGGGTCAAAAGTCTGAAATCGCTCGAGCGGTACCATAATACACGGTAAGCGTGTAAATTTACACGCTCACCGTGTAAATTTATACGTTAAGCGTGTTTTTTACACGGTTAGCGTATAAAATACACGCTAAGCGCGTAAATTTACACGCTTACCGTGTAAATTTACACGCTCAACGTGTATTTTCGTTGACCCGATTCCTAATTTAGAATTCGAGCGAATAGACCAATCAAAATTTAGTTTAGAACTGCAAAAATGACTGCATTCACAGCGGACCAGTAGTATGGTCGTCTTCTGTATCAATATGAAAAGAATGCATACAGCAGTAGTTTCTTAAACGAGTGTATATTATTAAATGGGAAATAATTTACAACTAAAAACAAATGGAGAATAATTTCATTGAAGAAATTGATAATATTTATTTCCGGGTAGCCAACGACCGGCTTCGCGACGTCCCAGTTATGTATATGATGCGTACCTGTTACTAACAAACTTAAATAAAATTGATAATAATTTATCACTACAACGAAATGGAGAATAATTTCATTGACGAAATGGATAATATTTATTTCTGGGTAGCCGACGACCGGCCTCGCGAACATCCTGTAATATTTATCATGCGTACCTGTAACTAACAAAGATATACTGAAATGAATAATAATTTATAACTAAAACGAAATAGAGAATAACTTCATTCACGAAATGGATAATATTTATTTCTGGGTAGCCGGCAACCGGCCGCGCGAAGCCTAGAAAATGTATATTATGCATTTAGTCCCCCCCCCCTCCCCCGCCCCCGCCCCCGAGTTAAATCATATTTTATTGCTTATTACTGTTTACATTTATACTAACAAACATCAAAAATGTACATGTACAGTCAAGAAAATAAACAAATAGGTCGGGCCACAAGTACATGTAACTAACAAACTTATTACTAAAATGGATAATAAATACAACGAAATGGAGAATATTATTTCATAGCCGAAATGGCTAAAATTTGTAT
Source organism: Mercenaria mercenaria (assembly GCF_021730395.1). Classification (NCBI taxonomy): domain Eukaryota; kingdom Metazoa; phylum Mollusca; class Bivalvia; order Venerida; family Veneridae; genus Mercenaria; species Mercenaria mercenaria. The sequence continues at coordinate 88,677,081 of NC_069364.1, read as the reverse complement.
TACCTAAATGGAAAATAATTATATATGGAACATTTAAAGATCAATTATTTATACCAAAGTATTTGTCTTATTTCCTTGCTCGACCTCGCAGAACTTACAACATGCCGCAATAAGCTTGCATGATACTTGTAATATAATTAAAAAGTTGAAAATGAAATATTCAGTTAAGTCCAGCCTTTCATATTGTATCCACTTATACTAAAGTGAGGATGAATTCATTCCGTATTCAAAAATAGTAATCATCTTGAAATTGTTATCATTTCTATTGATTCTTCGAATTGAAAGTTTTTATTTGAAAATATGAAATGGCAGCGGTCAGATTTAAGAGAGAGAGAGAGAGAGAGAGAGAGAGAGCGAGCGAGAGAGAGAGAGAGAGAGAGAGAGAGGTGGGGGTTGGGAGGTGCTTGTAGCAGCAGGGAAGAGTGTTCAAGACTTGAAATCTTGTTCTATTTTTTGCGGAATTCAGCTTTATCATAATTATTCTATTAAATTACGGATAATGACTTTGCGCCGCACGATACAGTTTCAATATGAAAATGATCCAGCATGTAAATTAAAAAATAGAAAATTATAGATTTATATTAGCAGGAAGGTCTAATACGTATCAGTTGTTCCAGATATTAGGTATTTCCCATCAGTAGTAGTTTAAGTCCTTGATTCATATCTAACGAATTTACATTTTTTGTTACTACACGTTCATCGTTTTAAAAATAAATGTCCATTAAATTTCCAAATATATTCTTACAGATTTTAGAATACTAGATATCCTGTGAAATTTTTATTTCCGTTTCACAAGACATCTCCGCCACGTGATATATTAATCCGTGTTCGTTCATATATAGTGGCATTGATGACCGAAGGCATTAAATTATATCATATCAAAGCCATCTTATATGCTTCAGTAAATTTTATGATCCGCTCTAATTAGTGAACCTCGAAAGGATTTCCTGTTCTGATAACCTAGGTGACATATGTTTTATCATGTCATTTTGCATAAAAGTTACGTAATGATTTCCGGTAGATCACTTAAAACAGCAACTTCAGTGACATGGAGCCGCTCGATTCCCCCACCCCTCCCCAATTATGTACATGTCATTAAAGTCGGAGAAAAATAAATACCATTATTATTTATATATATATTATTTGAAGTTGTAGAAAAATAGATATATGATAACAAATGACATTTTAAAAAGTAAAGTACAAGTTTTATATGTGTATGATGTGTGAAATTAGACTTGAAATGCTTGTTCTTTTCTGACGAAAATAAGAATAAAGCAGGCTTTTCAGGTAAGATATAATAAAAAATATACAAGTCTTTAATCAAAACATATATACAGTAGAATAAATTACTTGACTGAAATCATCTTTACAGTGGCAAAACATTTCGTAATATAATGAAAATATTATGTATGTTTCCTTAAAAGTAATAATTCAATCATAAACTTTATAAATATCTTCCTTTGTAACATGTATTTTGATTGGCTAATTCATTTAAAAGTGTAACTCAAGCGAGCGATACGCGCTAAGCGTATAAATTTGTACGCTAAGCGTATATTTTACCCGGTAAACGCGTAAAAATACACGGTGAGCGTGTACTTTTATAGATCTACCGATTGAAATACACGGTAAGCGTGTAAATTTACACGGTAAGCGTGTAAATTTACACGCTAACCGTGTATTATGGTATCGCTCGAGCGATTTCAGACTTTTGACCCAAACGGTACGTCATAATATGCTACATCGATGAAATAATGCATGGAGGGGCATCTGGGGTCTTCCTCCACCATCAAAGCTGGAAAGTCGCCGTATGACCTATAATTGTGTGACGTTAAACCCAACAAAATAGATAAATAAATGCTCTAGTTGTTTCTTACTCAAACTTTTGACATTTTCCTCCAGCCAGTAAACCATGGATGTTTGATAGCAGCATTGAGTCTAAATCTATATTAAGCTGACTTGAGTAGAAAGCTTGAGGAGAACTATTTGCTTTTGGGATCTTGTAATTGTCCAGCTGTTATCGTAATTGTTGTGTTTTTAGCTCACCTGAGCATTGATCAGGTGAGTAATTATTGTGATCGCTCGATGTCCGGCATCTGTTGTCTGTCAACAATTAGCTTGTGTATAGAGGCTGTATTTTTCAACTGATCTTCATAAAATTTTGTCAGAATGATTACCTTCATAAAATCTAGGCTAATTGTGAAAATGGGTTATCTTGGGTCAAGAACTAGGTCACTAGGTCAAATCAAAGAAAAACCTTGTGTATGCGATAGAGGCTGTATTTTTCAATTGATCTTCATGAATTTTAGTCAGAATGATTGCCTTGATAAAATCTAGGCCAGATTCAAAAATGGGTCATCTGGGTTCAAAAACTAGGTCACTAGGTCAAATCAAAGAAAAACCTTGTGTATACGATAGAGGCTGTATTTTTCAACTGACCTTCATGAAATTTTGTTAAAATGATAACCATGGAGAAATCTAGGCCAAGTTTGAAAATGGGTCATCTGCGGTCGAAAACTAGGTCACTAGGTCAAATCAAAGAAAAACCTTGTGTATGCGATAGAGGCTGTATTTTTCAATCGATCTTCATGAATTTTGGTCAGAATGATTGCCTTGATGAAATCTAGCTCAAGTTTGAATATGGGTCATCTGGGGTCCCAAACTAGGTCACTAGGTCAAATCAAAGAAAAACCTTGTTTATGCAATAGGGGCTGCGTTTTACACTGGATCTTCATGAAATTTTATCAGAATGTTTGTCTGGATGAAATCTAGGTGAAATTAGAATATGGGTCATCTAGGATAAAAAAAACTAGGTCACTCGGTCAAATTAAAGAAAAACCTTGTGTACGCAATAGGGGCTGCATTTTACACTGTATATTCATTAAATTTAGTCAGAATGATTGCCTTGATGAAATCTAGGTCAGGTTAGAATATGGGTCATCTGTGGTCAAAAACTAGGTCACTAGGTCAAATCAAAGAAAAACCTTGTGTATGCAATAGAGACTGTATTTTTCAATTGATCTTCATGAAATTTGGTCAGAATGATAGCATTGATAAGATTAAGGTCAAGTTTGAATATGGGTCATCTGTGGTCAAAAACTAGGTCACTAGGTCAAATCAAAGAAAAACCTTGTGTATGCAATAGAGACTGTATTTTTCAATTAATCTTCATGAAATTTGGTCAGAATGATAGCCTTGATAAAATTAAGGTCAGATTTGAATATGGATCATCTGGGGTCAAAAACTAGGTCGCTAGGACAAATCAAAGAAAAATGTTTTGTATGTGATAGAGGCTGTATTTTTCAATTGAGGTTGATGAAATTTGGCCAGAATGATTGCCTTGATCAAATCTAGGTCAGCTTCAAATGTAGGTCATCTTGGCTCAACAACTAGGTCACTAGGTCAAATTGAAGAAAATACTTGTTCACACTTAAGAGATCTTAATGAAAATTGGTCAGAATATTTGTTTCCATGAAAGCACTAGGTCAAAAATGTTTACACTGTTTTGGTGTGTTTCTCAGGTGAGCGACCTAGGGCCATTTTGGCCCTCTTTTTTTTGTGGACAAGATAGTTCTGTAAATTTTCAATGGATTTCAACTAAACTTAGTACACAGTTGTTATAAACTATAACCATACAAGGTTAGTTCCTTTCTTGAAGTGGCCAAATTCAACCATTAACCAATGGGTTGTGGCCCTTTATTTTCAAAAGTAACATTTTGTTGTGGACACTGCAACCATTTCAACCAAACTTGCACAATAAGTTACTTATACCATATTTTTCATGAAATGTTCATGAAAATTGGTCAGCGTGTTCACCTTGATTATATCTAGGTCAAGTTCGAAACTGGGTCACGTGGGGTCAAAAACTAGGTCAGTAGGTCTAAAAATAGAAAAACCTTGTGACCTCTCTAGAGGCCATATTTTACATGAGATCTTCATGAATATTGGTCAGAATGTTCACCTTGATGATATCTAGGTCAAGTTCGAAACTGGGTCACGTGGAGTCAAAAACTAGGTCAGTAGGTCTAAAAATAGAAAAACCTTGTGACCTCTCTAGAGGCCATATTTTTCATTGGATCTTCATGAAAATTGGTCAGAATGTTCACCTTGATGATATCTAGGTCAAGTTCGAAACTGGGTCACGTGGGGTCAAAAACTAGGTCAGTAGGTATAAAAATAGAAAAACCTTGTGACCTCTCTAGAGGCCATATTTTTCATCAGATCTTCATGAAAATTGGTCAGAATGTTCATCTTGATGATATCTAGGTCAAGTTCCAAACTGAGTCACATGGGGTCAAAAACTAGGTCAGTAGGTCTAAAAATAGAAAAACCTTGTGACCTCTCTAGAAGCCATATTTCTCAATGGATCTTCATTAAAACTGGTCAGAATGTTCACCTTGATGATATCTAGGTCAAGTTCGAAACTGGGTCACGTGTGGTCAAAAACTAGGTCAGTAGGTCCAAATAATAGAAAAACGTTGTAACCTCTCTAGAGGCCATATTGCTCAATGGATCTTCATGAAAATTGGTCAGAATGTTTACCTTGATGATATCTAGGTCAAGTTCGAAACTGGGTCACGTGGGGTTAAAAACTAGGTCAGTAGATCTAAAAATAGAAAAACCTTGTGACCTCTCTAGAGGCCATAAGTTTATGAGATGTTCATGAATATTGGTCAGAATGTTCATCTTGATGATATCTAGGTCAAGTTCGAAACTGGGTCACATGGGGTCAAAAACTAGGTCAGTAGGTCTAAAAATAGAAAAACCTTGTGACCTCTCTAGAGGCAATATTTCTCAATGGATCTTCATGAAAATTGGTGAGAATGTTCACCTTGATGATATCTAGGTCAGATACATAACTGGGTCATGTGCGGTCAAAAACTAGGTCAGTAGGTCGAAAAATAGAAAAACCTTGTGACCTCTCTAGAGGCCATATTTTTCATGAGATCTTCATGAAAATTGGTGAGAATGTTCACCTTGATGATATCTAGGTCAGGTTTAAAAGTGGCTCACGTGCCTTCAAAGACTAGGTCATTAGGTCAAATAAAAGAAAAACCTTGTGACCTCTCTAGAGGCCATATTTTTCAATGGATCTTCATGAAAATTGGTCAGAATTTTTTATCTTGATGATATCTAGGTCACATTTGCTCAAAAACTAGGTCACTTTGTCAAATAATAGAAATAATGATGTCATACTCAGTTCAACACTGGGTCATTTTGGGATAGGTGAGTGATTCAGGACCATCATGGTCCTCTTGTATTGTTATTAGTCGCTGGTAGAAACCGGCGACTATATTTGATACGCTTAAGGATTCTTCAGCTGCTAGGAGAAGTTATTAAAATATGACAATCAAAAAATGATATCTAAATAAAAGAAAAATCAGGCATTTAATGAAAGGCTTACATAAAGGAATAAGGAGCTGAAAACTGCATAAGAATTTTATTATATAAAAAGATAGCTTTTAGGAAAATAGAAAAAATGTATAAAGAACTTATCCCTATACGAGTCAGTTTCAGTTAATCCAGGTAGAGATATCTCTTCACTGCCCCTGACAAATAAGAGGTATTCTGCGAGATTATTTACAGTACACTTTCAATGGAAGATTAAGTGAAGACTGACCTTTTCTTTCTTGTAGATGTGATTAGGTTAACAGTTTATAGATCAAGTATCAGTAACATTTTTACTCTTATTTCCGAGTAACAAAATGCTTAATTATTGTTGTGCATCACTTTGTAATGGGTTTGGATGATTCCATTTTCCAAAGGACAAGGTATGAAAAGGTATTAAAAGACAAATTGAGGGTAGCTGTGAAGAAAGGAGTGCAAATTATGGGATCCATCAAAACATGGTAAATAAGGTCTCCGGCGACTTGATGCTCTGCATCAAAACACTAAGTAAGCTCAGCTGTTACATTATGTGGATTAATTGTTTGCAGATAGGTTTACAAATTCGTCCTGGTCTACAGTATCAGCCATTTTGTTTCTAACAGAATGCATCATAGGAAAAATGCCAAAAATGGGTTATTTAAATGTGATTGACCACCACCAGGTGGATTATAAGACATTGGCTTGTTTTAAGTCCAGAATTTAATCCTTTGTGGTAAAAAAAACACTTGCAAAAAGAGGTGCACAGCATTTATGTTTTGACTATTGTTAAGGAGGTAGGAAACCTTCCTTAAAAGTCCCTGCTTTTTTACCCATTATTTTGTTTAGGCATGTAAACAAAATATCTAACATTTTCTTGAAATCTTAATACAGTTTTCATTTATTTATAGCATTAATGGTTTCATTTCATTTCTTAAAATTTATTCTTTTCGTTTTGATCATAACATTGTAAGATAGAAAACTGACTTTAGGTTTAATGTTTGTTCACAGTTAACATTTGTTGTAAAACATTGTTTCTTCTTGTACACTTGTATGTAATTTCGGTTTTGTTAAGAACAAATTGATATGGAGGTATTCTAAAGCCTTAATGCAAGTTGATGTAATATTAACTTAAGACATAATAAGCTGTTTAGAAATACTGAATAGAATTAATATAATGTTATAAAGTGACTTCAAAGGAAGTTTTGAAAAAATGATGTCTACAAAATGAAAGCAATCTTAGGAATAAACGGCACTGGGTAGTTTTCACTTGGTATTAAAGTATTTTGATATTTCATAATGTTTCAATTTAAAGTTGACACTCAATCCAGAGACAAAGAATTTCAGTTAAATGAGGATATCAAACTCTTGTTTCAAACTAATGCAAAGATAAGCAACCGTTACACCATGTTGCATTGTTATGCCAACACTGACACTAGATTACCACATATTGAAACTAGGATGAGTCAACGAGAGAGGCTGCATGCGGAGCTGGAGTACATGGAAAGATTACGAGGAATAAAACGTCGGCGGGAAGTATTACCTCACAGAGCTCAGCTTGATCTCCTCATGGGAGGTAAAAAAGTGGAGTTCAATGAAAGGTTTGTTTATAAAGTACTATCTGTGTTACGTTTACAGTATACAATTGGTATAAAGTAGGGTTATTATAATGGTACCTTGGTCTGCAAGCAAGCACTTCCCGGGATCCAGGCCTGGCAAAATCCACATGAGCCGAATACATCATTTAAAATCAAGCTACTGCTTCAATGACCCATTTGTTATATACATATACCTATTTCTAGTGTTATATAAGCAAAATTGACTATAAGTTTAGACAAAAAAGGCTGAAAACTTGTTTGAAATGGTGAACTTATTGCCACATAGAACATGGAAACACCATTGCATTATTTCATTAAAAGCAAAAGTGATTCCACAGTATTTTGTTTCAAAAACAAGAAAGAAGCATGTGTATCATTCTAAGGTTTCCTTGCTCATACTTTTACAGCAAAATATGTCTTGTCACAGTATCAAAGTTTTCCTCTACTTTTGCAGGTTTCAGATACAAAGAGAGATAGAGAAATTAAAATCGCTCATCTTGCCACAACATGCCAAAGATCTGTTCCACGGGCGAGGATTTGTTCTGCCGTCGTAAGACACCCATTTTCTTTCTGTAGAAAAGTAACTGATTTAGTTTGATTGTAATAATTATTTCCCAGTCGAAATTGATGGTTTATTACCATGGTAGTTCATGGTCATGGGGCAATGGTTAACCATGGTTGACCATGTGCGGTAATTGGCACCACGGTCATAGAACATGGTATCAGACCATGGTCAACAGACAACCATGGTTGACCAAGGTCCACAACCATGGTCGACCATGGTGATTATTGGCTATCAAAAACTGTATAAATATGAATTTGAAAGGGTTATGAAAATACATGACAATTGCAGTCTATATCTATTTTTGCAAGTCAGTCATTTATTTGTCATAAAAGAGCTAAGATGAAAACAAATTATAATCAGACTATGAAAGTTAACCTTTGAATCTGTCTATAAATACAGGAAAACTATTCTATAATTAGGAAAACCTTTGGTGCCAAAATGAATCAGGCGTCTTTGGTGCATTGTAAAACTTGACAAATGTGAAAATTACTAACATGACCATGGTAGTCCATGGTCAACCATGGTTGAAAAAAAAGTTGACCATGGTTTACCTGCTGATTGTCTTATCTCACCATGGTTGACCATGGCTAACTGTGGTCCTGACCATGTTTTCACTATGGTATTTGATGGTTGACCACGTTAGTTCATGGTCAACCATCAAAAACCGTGGTGACCATGGTCAACATTTCGTCTGGGTTGGATGATCTAACAATCAATCTAAAAGTAGTATTATAGTTACTGTATGAATAGAAATGAGGCTTGAAATATAAAATTTTGGTACAGAGCACTTTGTTACATTAGATCCTTGAAAAATTCATGTTTTTTTTTTTTGATGTCAAAACGCTAGCCTATTGCTTGAAAAATATGATAGTTTTTTGTAGACAAAATTTTCCTAGCATGTAGAATTATAATAGAATAATGTCCAGGAAGATCACTATTAAAGTTTTGCATTATAGTTTAGAAATTATATACATTTCAGAACTCATAACTCAGTACACCCAAGACGTCATCTAGATCCAAATACAGATTTAGAAGATGAACGTAAGTACAAATTTTTTCATGAAGAAATTAACATTTTTTTCTGATTTCACCTCCATTTTAAACATCTGGGAGCTTGATGATGAATTTCTTCCTGACGAATTTGGTTACTGATTTCTCCATTTGTGTAAGGATACCCTACTCTGTGATTTCTTCTTTTTATACCATGAAGGAGCCGTTGTGCCTTAATAATTAAGGTTGCTAACTTTAAATCACTTACTACTGGTAACTATGGGTTCAAAGTTCACTTGTTAGCTCACCTGTCACAAAGTGACAAGGTGAGCTTTTGTGATCGCGCGGTGTCTGTCATGCATGCGTGCATGCGTCAGTCCGTAAACTTTTGCTTGTGACCACTCTAGAGGTCACATTTTTCATGGGATCTTTATGAAAGTTGGTCAGAATGTTCACCTTGATGATATCTAGGTCAAGTTTGAAACTGGGTCACGTGCCGATAAAAACTAGGTCAGTAGGTCTAAAAATAGAAAAACCTTGTGACCTATCTAGAGGCCATATATTTCACAAGATCTTCATGAAAATTGGTAAGAATGTTCACCTTGATGATATCTAGGTCAAGTTCGAAACTGGGTCACGTGCCATCTAAAACTAGGTCAGTAGGTCAAAAAATAGAAAAACCTTGTGACCTCTCTAAAGGCCATTTTTTTCGTGGGATCTGTATGAAATTTGGTTTGAATGTTCATCTTGATGATATCTAGGTCAAGTCTGAAACAGGATCATGTGCAGTCAAAAACTAGGTCAGTAGGTCTAAAAATAGAAAAACCTTGTGACCTCTCTAGAGGCCATACTTGTGAATGGATCTCAATAAAAATTGGTCAGAATGTTCATCTTGATGATATCTAGGTCAAGTTCGAAAGTGGGTCATGTGCCGTCAAAAAGTAGGTCAGTAGGTCAAATAATGAAAAAACCTTGTGACCTCTCTAGAGGCCATATTTTTCATGGGATCTGTATGAAAGTTGGTCTGAATGTTTATCTTGATGATATATAGGTCAAGTTTGAAACTGGGTCAACTGCGATCAAAAACTAGGTCAGTAGGTCTTGAAATAGAAAAACCTTGTGACCTCTCTAGAGGCCATACCCTTGAATGGATCTTCATGAAAATTAGTCAGAATGTTCACCTTGATGATATCTAGGTCAAGTGTGAAACTGGGTCATGTGCCTTAAAAAACTAGGTCAGTAGGTCAAATAATAAAAAAAACCTTGTGACCTCTCTAGAGGCCATACTTTTCATGGGATCTGTATGAAAATTGGTCGGAATGTTTATCTTGATGATATCTAGGTCAAGTTTGAAACTGGGTCAACTGCATTCAAAAACTAGGTCAGTAGGTCTAAAATTAGAAAAATCTTTTGACCTCTATAGAGGCCATATTTTTCAATGGATCTTCATGAAAATTGATCTGAATGTTCACCTTGATGATATCTAGGTCATTTTCGAAACTGGGTCATGTGCGGTCAAAAACTAGGCCAGTAGGTATAAAAATAGAAAAACCTTGTGACCTCTCTAGAGGCCATATTTTTCATGAGATCTTCATGAAAATTAGTGAGAATGTTCACCTTGATGATATCTAGGTAAAGTTCAAAACAGGGTCACGTACCTTTGAAAACTAGGTCAATAGGTCAAATAATAGAAAAACCTTGTGACCTCTCTAGAGACCGTATTTTTCAATGGATCTTCATGAAAATTGGTCAGAATTTTTATCTTGATAATATCTAGGTCTAGTACAAAACTTGGTCACATGAGCTTAAAAACTAGGTCACTATGTCAAATAATAGAAAAAGCGACGTCATACTCAAAACTGGGTCATGTGGGAAGAGGTGAGCGATTCAGGACCATCATGGTCCTCTTGTTTCTTAGAATTTTTTCTTGTGAGAAAGCTATCCAGATGGCTTTTGGAAGGATGGTATTTCTACCAAGGTTCCTTGTCTGAAATACTGTTGGGCAGCACCGGAGGGTCTGTCTGAACATTTGCCATATAACCTAGCAATAGGTTGGTGAGACTTAAACTTACTCCATCTTCCCCACATGGCATAATTGTGTTATCTTATTTACTTGAAAATTTAACTGAAATTTTAGTCTAAGTTTTCTGAACTTAAACTTTAAAGGATATTGCTAGATGTGACTTGTTATATGTTTGGAAGAGTAAATTCCTCTGTCACATATAGGTAGCAGATTGTGAAATCTAAATGCTAAGCTCTGTATTTGATGTGAAGGCGGAGAATAATTTCCGTTGGATATGGGTTTTCAATTTATCTGCATTGCTGGTCAAGTAGTTAAATATGAATCTTTATACTCAATAATATACATATCATCATAATGGTTACATGTTTTTGTTTATCATGATTAAATATAAGTAGTCGATTTAGATTTATTAATATGGTGTCTTTTTATTTCCCACCTCTAGCTTCATATGGTCTTAATGTTCCCAATAACTTGCTGTACTCTGTTATCTCCCTTGTTGATATGATCCCCCATTTGTAATTTATTTGGCTTAACAGAGTTATTCCCCTTGTTAATTAAGTTTTCATTAAATCTGAATTTTTTTTTGTAATTTTGAGGTAAAGACAACATTGTTCATATGATGATCGTCTTAATCTAAGTCTAAGACAATGTAATAGAAAAAAATTAGTTGCTGGAAGTAATTTTATACTTCTTAGAGTATATCATGTTTCCTAAGGTTTTGTTGTTTAGTTGAATTAAATTATGGATTGGTTATGTTTTAGTTAGCTCACTGGCGTATATTGTCTATCTAATATTTGGGAATTAACTTTACAACACTATCCTAATGGTTTTGGTTTTTGCTCAACTGTTTGGAGAATAGTGAGGGCTGTTCTACCCATATGTCAGTGTCACATCTTGGTTAAAATTGTGTGTGCAAAGTCATTTATCATGCCATTACTATAACAACTGCCTGATTAAGCCTGACCTGAGAACACTTTACACTGTAAAAGCAAGCCTCGTTCCAACCAGGACCATATCTAGCCTCGTCTCAAAAGACAGTGACTTGTTATTAGCCCACCATCACCAGATGGTGGGCTATTCAAATCACTCTGCGTCCGTGGTCCGTCGTCCTTCCGTCCGTCCGTCCGTCCGTCAGTCCGTCCGTCCTTCCATCCGTTAACAATTTCTCGTTATCCCATCTCCTCAGAAACTACCTGGGGGATTTTGACCAAACTTTGTCAGAATGATGTATTGGTACCCTAGTTGTGTCCCCCTGAAAATCAGACTGGTTCAACAATTTTTTAGTAAGTTATGGCCCTTTGTTTATTTCTATAATTTACATAGATTTATATAGGGAAAAACTTTGAAAATCTTCTTGTCCAAAACCACAGAGCCTAGGGCTTTGATATTTGGTATGAAGCATCATCTAGTGGTCCTCTACCAAGATTATTCAAAATATTTCCTTGGGGTCTAATATGGCCCCGCCCCGGGGGTCACATGGTTTATATAGACTTATATAGGGAAAAACTTTGAAAAACCTCTTGTTCAAAACCACAGGGCCTAGGGCTTTGATATTTTGTATGTGACATCATCTAGTGGTCTTCTACTAAGATTGTTCAAATTATCCCCCTAGGGTCAAATATGGCTCCGCCCCGTGGGTCACATGGTTTACATAGACTTACATAGGGAAAAACGTTGAAAATTTTCTTGTCCAAACCACAAAGCCTAGGGCTTTGGCATTTGTAATGTAGCATCATCTAGTGGTTCTCTACCAAGTTTGTTCAAATTATCCCCCTAGAGTCAAATATGGCCCTGCCCTGGGGGTCACATGGTTCATATAGACTTATATAGGAAAAAGATTTTAAAATTTTCTTGTCAATAACCTGCAACATTCAAATTTGGACCACATGTATGGTTTTGAGTGGCAAGATGAACCTTGACATGAGTTGACCTTGATTTTGACCTAGTGACCTACTTTCACATTTCTGTAGCTACAGCCTTCAAATTTGGACCACTTGCATAGTTTTGTGCACTGAAAAAAACTTTGACCTTGACTTTGACCTAGTGACCTACTTTCACATTTTTGAAGGTACAGGCTTCAAATTTGGACCACATGCATAGTTTTGTGTTCCGAATTGGAATTTGACCTTGATTTTGACCTACTGACCTACTTTCACATTTCTCAAGCTACAGCCTTCAAATTTGGACCACATGCATAGTTTTGTGTACCGAAACAAACTTTGACCTTTACATTGACCTAGTGACCTACTTTCACATTTTTGAAGGTACAGGCTTCAAATTTGGAACGCATGCATAGTTCTGTGTTCCGAAATAAAATTTGACCTTGATTTTGACCTAGTGACCTACTTTCACATTTCTCGAGCTACAGCCTTCAAATTTGGACCACATGCATAGTTTTGTGTACCGAAATGAACTTTGACCTTAAGATTGACCTAGTGACCTACTTTCACATTTCTGTAGCTACAGGCTTCAAATTTAGACCACATGCATAGGATTGTGTACCGAAACAAACTTTGACCTTGACATTGACCTAGTGACCTACTTTCACATTTTTGAAGGTACAGGCTTTAAATTTGGACCACATGCATAAATTTGTGTTCTGAAGTGTAATTTGACCTTGATTTTGACCTAGTGACCTACTTTCACATTTCGTCCTTGAAATTGATCTAGTGACCTACTTTCACATTTCTCAAGCTACAGCTTTCGAATTTGGACCACATGCAGAGTGTTGTGTACGGAACTGAAATTTGACCTTGAGCTAGTCAGTAAGTCTTGAAATTTGGAACACTCAAAAATGGCACATTGGTGGGCGCCAAGATCACTCTGTGATCTCTTGTTCTCTATGTCTCAGTAACTGTAGTATGTATTGAATTGGAACTTCACACAATTAAGGCTTCATAGTCATCAGACCTTGTCACATAACCAATTTAGATAACTCCTGATTGATTTCATTACGAGTAATTGGTCTTTTTCAACTGGGAAAAATTAGTTCAAGGTTTGCATTCAACTTACTGTCAAGCAGTATTTCAGTAACAGTTACATAATACATTTATTGGACTGAAACTTCTGCAAGACATCCTTCTCATCAAATTTACTTGCATAACCAAGTCAAAATTATTTCAAATTATGGCCCTTCTTTGACTTAACAATTTGTTTGAAATTTTGAATGCAAGGTGTTATCATTGTGATAATGAAGTGACCCTTACTTGACTTAGTTCTTGTTTATCATAAATAGTATGTAGAGGGAAAATAATGGGTTTAATGTTGTTTGAAACTGATTGCATTTAACACTGTGAGATATAAAACAGATCTAGTAAGAGCAGGATCTGTTTGTAATGAATATCTGGTGACAGTTAATTGTTTTCTGTCATTTTAATGCTTGTAAGATATATAGTCAGCTAGATATAGTCAGTTTCAAAATATAGTAATTATCTAATTTAAATATTAGATAATTTTTAAAAAGTAAATTTTTGGTAATGATAGCCAGAAAATATAATCACACGCTTGTAATATCTTACTTGATACCAAGTTTCAGATTCTGTATAGCATATAATGTCAGTATAGACTTTAGTTTTTAACTTACGTACTATAGTGTGTTTCATATTTGTTGGTATTAACTTATTTGCAATTATTTTTATGAGTTTGCGATATTTAAGATACGGTAGCTCTTAAACTTATGTTTGAGAATTCTTGTGACAGAATTTCCAGAAAGTTTGAAAGCTTGCTGTGTTGTAAGTGATTTATTGAACAAATAAAGTTTCATGAGCTTTTCCACAAAATTCACAAAAATAATCACCATGGAGGTTTTATAACTTCATGGTATTTGTCTATAAACTTGATTGTTATTTTACAGTAAGTAGTCCGTTCTCACCAGAAAAGTATTCAATCAACCCAGAAACTGGGCGGGTACAGCCGCGGAACCGACAGTACCCTGCCGACCAATCTAGCTCATTACCAAAGATTAACAATAAAGGATATTTACTAGGTACATGTTTTATTTAATCCTGCTTTGTGCTTTGTTTATGAAATGCTTTTTTTCTGTATTCAGATTTAACCTATAACCAGACTAACTTCACAATATTTAACGTTTTCTTTTAACCCAACCCTTGGTTTCATTTAACAAAGATGCTGAAATGTTTTTGTATAACACTAAAAAGTTGGAAAACGTATGTTCTTATTTCAGTTTGAAACATTGTTAAACAGGTACATGAATGAAGGACCTATTTGATTTTGGTTAGAATGGCAAAATCCATCCTTTTTTAATAAGAAGTTTAACACTTGCTGTTTCTACAATAGCAGAAGTTCAAAACATGTAAAATTGCGAAGTGAATTCTTCGTCAACTGGTTTAGTACAGTTACTGAAATGGTGTTTTAAGTTTCAGATACACAATGGATAAATTGCATTTTCCTCAAAAGTTCTTAAATCAGTTGTAGGCATGACAAAGTTAATACATAATGGTTTGGATTTTTTGATGAGTTGTGTTTGCTAGATATACAAGTTATTGCTAATGTTGAAGGGAATGTGGCTTTTAACAATGTAGCTACGGTACCTATACAGTGCTTATGCATTTAGAAAAGAACAAAAAAGATTTTACTTTTTTACATAGTATGTGTCCAAACTGAAAACACAGTGCTTAATGCTTCTTGTTCATCATCATCCAGTGCCTTTTGTACATCTATTTTTACATGATTATGTTTTTTTTCACATAACCTTTAAGTGTGAGTACATGATGTGTACTCTTCAGCCAAAGCTGAATAAAACATCATTGTTCCCTACTGGGCTTTCTGCTGTTTATATATAATGCAGAAAATTGTAAATTAAAATTTGTTCGAATATGAAATAATTATATTGTAGCTGAATATTATATAATAATATTCGTATATGCAGTTGTCCATACGGTATTTCTTCATGAAATGAGACATTTTGTGTTTGTTCACAAGGCATCACCTTGGTGCAAAAAGTGGATGATTGAGGTGACAAAATTCTGTATTTGTCTTATGTATTCTATACATACAGCATCAGACAATATTTTATGAAATGCATAAAAAACCTTGAAAAATAGTGAAAATCTGGCAATTAATTTCAAAAGTTTATAATGAGTTAATGAAACGTTAGAATGTTATATATGTAACCAGGCTATAAAATCAGCCAAATTCTTTCATAAAATTTTAATGATAAATTAAAATTTTATTATTTTTAATTTCAAATCTTGTGAATTTAAGTAAAAATTATTCAAAATTGATTTTTCTATTTTGTAACATTATTTGCTTGGACATGTGTTACTTAACTTATTATTTTCCTGCTTAAACATGTCAGAAATTTTTACTTTATCACTTTCTAAACACTTTTGATTATAAAACAGATTTTGCTTTTAGCACTTTGCATTAGGTGCTTTTGTTAACAAACACCTTGGCTTCCTTGGCTGATTAAGTGTGAAGCCCAGGCATGTTCTTAAGTAAACTTCTAAATTCTTAAGTAAATGATTTCACCTTTTTGTTACAATAATTTTCATTGGTTTAAATATAAAATTACTTTTAAATTTTTATTGGCTAATATGGTTACCCTGGAGATTGTCCTTGGAAACATATAATTTGTTTTCCAACTAAAAATCAGTCTTTTTTGTAATTTCGAAGAAGCAACATCGCTAAACTAAATTGACAGTATAGAATACAATTTCGGTGCTTGTCTTGGATGTGTTTATCTTTAACTGTATTTTGAACATAGAACTTTGATAACATTTGGAATACTGGACTATACTAAAATATTGAAATAACATTACATAAACTACACATTGGTGTCCATCATAAAATAAAAGAATTAATTACTGAACTGAAACATGGATTTATCATTTGTGCAACCATACAGGGCAATGACCCCACTCCAAAATATCTGTTGACTGATGGGTCTTCGGTGGTCAGTTACCACTTGAACATAATTTCCCCCCACAACTATTTGGAGCTGCCGAACCGACGGTCACAGATTTGTGGTGAGAGAATCCGAAGTACGATCATTACATATGAGAAATGGACTAAACTTTGAAGAAGAATTACAACAACTTGTAAAGTGCTATTGTGGACTTGAATGTCAAAATCAGAAGAAAACAAAAAGTGCTGAAAGTAAACTCGGGGATCATCAAATGCTAATAAAATAAACTGCAACAGACAATCCTAGAATTGTTAATGTAATTGAGGGATCAGAGCTAATTAAAGCAGATATTTCATAAACACTAAAAACAAACCACCATAACCTAAAATTAGGAACCTACTGAAGTCAGGGACTGACCGCATTTGAGCTGTTACTTGAAGAGAAGAGCCGTCATCCAGAAGAAGACCAGAAGAAGCCAGAAAACAACAGATATGATGTGATAAACATCAACACAATTGAAAATTCTTAAAGTGCTATATTTTGGTAAGTGAAATTTCAACATTTAGTGCTATATTGTTTCTCGTGTATTTGAAACAGTTGTTGTTAACCAATTGATTTGTTACTTTATTCTATTCAGAACAGCTTTTGCACAATTTCATCTACTTTTGTTGTATTTCATGGTAGATAGTAGAAAATTTGAACACATTTAATCAAAGTTTTTCATTAAATTGTTGTTTCCAAGCTATATTCACAAATTTTCAGTAAAATTTATTTAATAATCTCTACTTTGAGTACACATTTTTGCAAGTGCTGGAAAAATTCTATTATTTTGTACAGTTTCGAACTTGATTACAAGTTTTACAATTAAACTTAAATGTTTAAAGCAAACTTAACCTAAAGTTGAGCATTTTCACTTACCATTATTTCAACTAGTTCAACAATTATAACTTATTTCACTAGACTAAGTAAATTTTTGTAAAGTTTATATTTTTTTCCATTGTATTAGTATTTAGACTTTAAGTGCTCTAGATAAAATGGCTTCTATAAGGCTTCTTGGCAGTGCTCTAAACAAACCTGTGCTAACATTACCAATGATTGTGAGGTCAAACCCACTATTTCTTTAGTTTCTTCTCTAGATCAAAACTGTAGGGCGTATATTCAAATTGATTCAAAACAGTACCAAACACTCTTTGATTCTGGTGCTGGTATTTCTTGTATAAGTGAGCACATTGTTAAGAAATTTTCTAAAGACCCTCAGTATGACCCTGCCCAAATTGCTCATATTTATGGTGTATGTGGTGAGATCCATTCAGTGCTAGGAACCATCACTCTTTCTTTCCTTATTGATGGTTTCCCCTTTCAACACACTTTCCATGTCTTCTCAACACTCCATGAACCAGTCATTCTTGGAAGAGATTTTATGAAGAAAGAAGGATTCCAGCTGAATTTCCAATCTAACAGTATAACAATTAACAAGGAAAACACTAACCAAATCACTATCTCTTTAATTTCACCAGATCTTGCTAAAACTGATTTTGGTAAAACCCTAACATCGCATGTTATACCTCCACACTCAGAATTTATCCTTCCCTTAAAGACTAACAAATTTAAGGATGGTGAGATTGTGCTGTGTGAGCCGCCACAGAATCTAGTAAAAGATGAACTGGCAGGAGGCAAATGTCTTTCTACAGTTGTGGATGGGAAAATACAGTACCGTCTCATGAATCCAACTGCTCTTCCTGTCTTTCTAAAATCTAATGCTAGAGTTTCTGTTCTTTCTGAAATTAACTGTGCTAATGTCACACAAGTTACTGATCTTCCTACTTCTGAAAATTCTGAAGCTCCCGCATCTGTCAATTCTATTTACACCGACACACTAACTGATGAGCACTATATTGAAATTGCAGAAGATCTTGGAATCAACCTTAATGACTCTGATCTCACCTCTGACCAGAAGAGAAGACTCTTAATATTCATTGGTAAAAACAGAAAAACTTTTGCAAAGGACTTTTCTGAATTAGGTCTCACAAATCTATTCTCTCACAGAATTGAAACAGGAAATGCTAAGCCCATTAAGAAAGCTCCCTACAGACAAAGTCCTGATATGCGCCGTGAAACTGAGCGGCAGGTCAAAGAAATGCTTGACCATGGTTTCATTGAAGAGTCTGATTCGCCATGGAATAGCCCTGTGGTGCTTGTTAAGAAAAAGAATGGCGAATATCGCTTTACTATAGATTACCGCGATTTGAATAAGACCACGGAACCATTGTCTTTTCCAATTCCCCATATATCTGACGTCTTTGATACCATTGCTGATGCTAAGGCTGAAATTTTCTCTGTTCTTGACCTTAAGAGTGGTTTTTGGCAAGTACCACTTGATCCAGAAACTGCTCACAAGGCCGCTTTTGTCACTCATCAGTCTGTTTACACTTGGACTCGTTTACCTTTTGGCTTAATGAACTCTCCTATCACCTTTCAAAATCTAATGTGCAAAGTTCTGAAACATCTTAACTGGAAAATTGCTCTTGTTTACATCGACGACATTCTTGTCTTTTCTCACAACTTTGAAGAACACCTCGATCACTTATCTCAAGTCTTTTCTAATCTCAGCTCAGCAAATCTCACTCTTCAGCCAGCAAAATGCAAATTTGCAACCCATGAGATTGAATATCTTGGGCATATCATCTCAAACATGGTATCAAAGTCAACCCAGATAAAACAAAAGCCATTGATGAGTATCCACCTCCCAAAAATGTGAAACAAGTCAAATCTTTTCTCGGTATGACTTCATACTACAGGAAATTCATTAAATCTTATGCCAAAATTGCAAATCCCCTATCAGCACTTCTTAAAAAGGACTCTAAATTCAAATGGACACCTGAATGAAAATGCATTTAAGACTTTAAAGAAAGCTCTTTCTTCTCCGCCTATTCTAGCCTTCCCTAGATTTGATAGACCATTTATTCTAGCAACAGACAGTTCTGATCATTCCATTGGTTACGTATTGTCACAATTGGATGATAATGGTCTTGAACATCCTATTTCATACGGCGGAAGAACACTACATGGCCATGAGTTAAGATGGCACATCACAGATAAGGAGGGGTTGGCACTGGTAGAAGCTGTGAAACATTTCAACCCTACCTTGCCAACAACTTCTTTACAGTGTACACAGATAACGTTTCTGTGAAGTGGTTGAAGCACATTAAGAACTGCCAAGGACGTCTCGGTAGATGGGCTCTGACACTTCAGGGCTACAACTTCGAGATCGTTCACAAGGCTTCTAGTGCTAATGGAAATGCAGATGGACTCTCGCGTCGCCTCTACCATGAAGCGAATGAGAAAAGTGGCAAGGAACAAAGTGACCCAAGTGAACTGGTCTGTACGGTCTCAGACACCAAGTCTAGAGAACTGGCAGCTGTGACACTTGTTTACAGTCACGACAATGTTCCCACTCCATCTGTAGCTCCAGCCACTGCCTGCACTGAGACAGCACCAAACAAAGAAGACTCCCAAACACAACAGAAAATGGAAGACCCTATTACACAAAACATGGACCTGATATTTCTACAAAGGGATGATGAATTTTACAGAAACATTTTCAATTATAAATTAAAACAGGAACTCCCAGACGAACCTAAGAAAGCAAAACAGGTAGTAGCTGAGGCAGAACAGTATGAACTTTCTGAACATGGTGTTTTACTACATTTATATACACCTAGGACCAAAGGCATCCCAAAGGACCAGAAACTTATTACACAGGTGTGTGTCCCATTTATTCTGCGTGATGATGTTTTGAAATCATATCACGACAGTCTAGCCGGTGGCATGCACCAGGGATTTGAGCGCACATATGCTGCACTCAGACAAAAATATTATTGGCCCACCATGTTCGGGGACTGCCAGAAATACATACAGTCATGTAACCAATGTCAGCAGGTGAAGAGGGACATACATGGCAAACCACCACCCCTTCAACCTATGCCTGTTGTTGACCTTTTTCATAGATGGCACATTGACATTTTAGGAGGCCTTCCAACAACAAAGGACAAATACAAATATGTACTTCTTGTAGTGGATAGCTACTCTAAATGGTGCGAAGCTTTTCCACTTCGCACACAAGAGGCTACTGAAGTGGCAGCCATTCTCTTCAAAGAGGTCATATGCCGCTATGGAGCCCCTAATGTCCTTGTGTCTGACAGAGGTCAGCAGTTCCTTTCGCAGCTTGTCAAGGCACTCTGTGAACTTTTCCAAATTACACGGTTCTACACAAGTTCTTACAGACCATTACTTAATGGATCTGTGGAGCGAATGAACAGTGTAATCCTTCAGTCTCTTCGCCTTTACTGTAAGGGACAGCAGGATGATTGGCCAGAACTTCTTCCTTCAATTATGATGGCATATCGCATGACTCCTGCTACCCAATCAACTCAACACTCTCCTTTCTTCTTACTTTTCGGCCGTGAGATGCGTCTGCCTATAGACACAGCCCTCACTCCCAAAACTACTCCTTCTGCTTCTTTCAAGACTCATCTTTCCCAGATTCTGCATAACCTTGACATTGCCAGGAAATAGCTGCAGAAAACATTAAACTTGCACAGGACAAGTATAAGGAACAATATGACAAAAGGTCTCAAGAACCCAAATACAGGCCAGCTGACAGAGTATGGTTATTTTGCACAAAGGTTCCTCCAGGTATGGCCCCTAAATTGCATAAGAAATGGGTTGGACCATATTACATTGTGTTTAATGGTCCACACAATACATACAAGCTGAGGCGCTGTAGTGATAACAAGGAAGTCAAAGTGCTTGTTAACGCCACTCGCCTCAAGTCCTACCATGACCCTGAGTCCAGGCCAACAAATCCACCTGAAGGGTATGAACATCTGGAAGAACCTTTGAATGCTGAAGAACTACCTACTGATGATCACACACACACAGACACTAACACATCTAATGCACAGGACAAAGGTAAACGACCAGCAAATCCTAAATCAAAAGCAAAGGTCAAACGGTCAAAATCATCAAACAGTCAAGTCACAAACGACACTAATCACAATCAGCAACAACTTGCACAAACACAGCAACAGTCACAACAACAGGAAACACTATCACAACCTCATGATTCCAGTCATACACAAGAAGATCCTCAGCAAACAACATCAAACATGCAAACTACTACAACACCACAAACAGCACAAACATCCACAACAGCACAAACACCAACACACAAATTTTCAGCAGAGGACATAGAAAAAATCATTACATCAAAACGCAGCAAGGATACTCTCTACTACAGAATCAAATGGAAGGCTCCAAACAAACCCAGCACCTGGGAATATGCATCTTCCATCCCTGATGTCTACATTAGAGAGTACCACATCAACAAAACTATGAGTGGAAAGAAACGAAAACGTCCTCTGTTGAAGCAACACAGATTCTTTGACAGACTGCCCACTCCAATACACCTTATTAAACCTGTAAAGAACACTGTTGTAGGATACTGTGAAACCTATGACTTATCCAACCAAGAAATCTATTCTATCTATGGCAACAATCAGCTTGCTCGTAGAGGTGTACCTTTCAGAATATCAGAACGAAAAGAATTACTTCAGCCATATCTAAACTCACTGTTTGACGGCCTACAAGAAACAGACCATGAATTGTGGCAGAGCAAAACAGCTTTGTTGGATGATGGAAAAACAGCCGAAGCCAAAATGATCAGAGCTGTCATGACGAATGATGAATCAGATCCCCCTTTATTCAACATACTTCAAGGTCTATCTCTCTGACTCTCGTGAGCCAGTATGGCTTCCATTTTCTCAAGCCCCCATCAAGTGTGTTAGACAGTTTTTGTTTAGAATGGCAGCCAAGATCAAGCAGCCTGGTAAAATTTTCAAATCAAACAAAGGTTCTAAATAATAATTCAGGTTTTATGCATAGTAAATAATGTATATTTTTGTAAGTTGAACTGTACTCTACTGTCAAGGTATAGTTTTGATAGTTGTTTCCAACACAAAGTAAACTACGTCTAATTTTTGACAATAACAGTACTATTTTATGATAAGGGCAGATGTTTTTAGAAAAGTTAATGATATTTTCTCCAAGATATGTAAACATCTTAATAAATTTAAATTTTTACAATGTCTAATTTTACCATCTACCAAAAGGTAAATGAGCAATGCTGTTCTGATAGAATAAATAGGTTTCTCTGCAGTTAAAATGAAGTGCAACTGTTTCAATGTGCATGAGGCAATGTCCCACTAAATGTTCTAATTTCACTTTACCAAGATAGATATTATTAATATGGACAAAGAACACTATACCATGGGCTTCCAAATATTAAAGTGTCAATGAACACAAGTGAAAATATATAAAGCTGAAGGACAGTGAACAATACTTGAATCTTCATCTTCAGTTAGTGCAGGAGGACCAAAATTATGTTACAAATGGATACTGGAAGTCACTCACTGCCAATACACTACAAATATTTCAAACTATTATAATTATGTTATTTGAAGCAAAAATAACAAAATGTAATTACACTATACTTATTGTGAAGACAACTTTAAGTTTTATGTCATACTTGCTGTCTCTCACAAATCAAAATGTTCAATACTGAAATTGTATAATTATGCAGTCATGAATTTATAAGATATTACATAGTGAACTAAAAGATTCACTCATCTATACTAACTGTGGCTGAACAATTACTGTTCCATGACATACTTGCATCAGTCCACAACATGAAGTTACAAAACCACATTATAATGCCAATGTGCATACTACACAAAATTGAAACATTATATATGACTGCCAATGAGCAGATAACCATACTTCAGTGGTAGATTATTATTAATGTTTTATATTATACTTAGAATCTATCCACAACTAGACAAGTTGCAAAAGCAATCATACAACGTAACTGAATTAATGTTACAATGTTACTTTAGTGATTCCAAAATCACATGGCTATTCAGTGTCAAGTTTTATGCCATATTTGCGATAAAGCCACTATCTATAGACAATTCTGTGTATATGGAGGCTACAATAAACATTATTGTTGTTTTACTTTTTAACTTCAATATTTTTGCATTTTACTGTTGTCCTTTCGACAATTGCAACATTTTCTATAATATATCACTAGTTATCACCATGATACAAGTCATTTTATAGAAAATTTGAAGTTAACTTGTTTTCCTTCTTGTGCATACCATACTTACCTTCAATTAAAGAGCTCTATTTTATGATATTAATGCATGTAATCTAAAAAACAAAAAAAAAAAACAAAGAAAAACAAACACTTTATATAAAAATAATATACATACAGATGAATGAATGTGCAAATTAAGACTGGCCAGTCGCTGTGTAAATCCTGAAGATACGTGTGTGTGTTGCCACTGTATAAATGAATTGTATGTTTATTATTGTCTTTATTCATATTTGTATGCAAATTTGTTACAGCATATAACATGCTATTTGTTATTGTTACATTTGTTATGTTGTAAGTTTTATGATTGAGGACAATCATTTTTTTCAAGAAGGGGTAATGTGTAACCAGGCTATAAAATCAGCCAAATTCTTTCATAAAATTTTAATGATAAATTAAAATTTTATTATTTTTAATTTCAAATCTTGTGAATTTAAGTAAAAATTATTCAAAATTGATTTTTCTATTTTGTAACATTATTTGCTTGGACATGTGTTACTTAACTTATTATTTTCCTGCTTAAACATGTCAGAAATTTTTACTTTATCACTTTCTAAACACTTTTGATTATAAAACAGATTTTGCTTTTAGCACTTTGCATTAGGTGCTTTTGTTAACAAACACCTTGGCTTCCTTGCTGATTAAGTGTGAAGCCCAGGCATGTTCTTAAGTAAACTTCTAAATTCTTAAGTAAATGATTTCACCTTTTTGTTACAATAATTTTCATTGGTTTAAATATAAAATTACTTTTAAATTTTTATTGGCTAATATGGTTACCCTGGAGATTGTCCTTGGAAACATATAATTTGTTTTCCAACTAAAAATCAGTCTTTTTTGTAATTTCGAAGAAGCAACATCGCTAAACTAAATTGACAGTATAGAATACAATTTCGGTGCTTGTCTTGGATGTGTTTATCTTTAACTGTATTTTGAACATAGAACTTTGATAACATTTGGAATACTGGACTATACTAAAATATTGAAATAACATTACATAAACTACACATTGGTGTCCATCATAAAATAAAAGAATTAATTACTGAACTGAAACATGGAGTTTATCATTTGTGCAACCATACAGGGGCAATGACCCCACTCCAAAATATCTGTTGACTGATCGGTCTTCGGTGGTCAGTTACCACTTGAACATAATTTCCCCCCACAACTATTTGGAGCTGCCGAACCGACGGTCACATATACCTAATAATAATTCACAGTGAAAAATATCTATTATACAAAATTTTGTTGTAACCATTAAAAAATAATTTCCTCAGTATCTGACTCCCCCCTCTCCCCAAACTCCACCCTTACTTTACCTAAAAAAAATGCAGCAACCATTTATGGCATTGCACAGGCTTAGTGCAAAACGGTTGTAACTTATATGAAATAAAGAAGGAGTTACAACCGTTTTGTGCTAAGCCCACTAGTTTAACATTATTTTGGTTTTCAATGTAAGATCATTACCCAAACAAATAATGTTTAGTTTAAGTCAGAAGAACATCACAGCTTGATATAAAGGTAAAATTATTAGCCTAAATTGTAGATTTCCTTGTATCAAACTTACTTAATTTGGGCATAAATTCCAAATTTGGTAACATAAACTAAAAAGGATGACATATGCATGTCAAAGTAGTCAACTTAGTCAAAATAGCTGCTGTCTTTACTTGAAATGTACCCTTTCAAAACCTTGAAATTTCCCATTTATACATAGAACTTAACATATTGAACCTTCTCCTTACAATATACATTGGATCTGCCCTTTAAATGAATTTGAATATTACTCTTAACACAGAACATGAATATTACCATTTACATAGAACTTGACATTTCTCCTTTACATAGACCTTGAAATGTCCCCTTTATATAAGACCTTGAAATTTCCCCTTTACATAGAACTTGAAATGTCCTGTTTACATAGAAATTGAAATGTCCTCTTTACATTGAACTTGAAATTTCCCCTTTACATAGAGTCCGAATTTCACAGTTCACAAAGAACTTTGAATCCTCCCCTTTAAACAGATCTTGAATTTCACTTTTTCTATATAACTTTAATCTTCCCCCTACAGTAGGACTTGAATCAGTCCCATCAAATAGAACTTTGAAAATTATGTCTGAAACAGTGTCAATTTGTTCAAAAGGAAAAAAACAAATATTTATAATGGGAATCACTAAATCTACTTTTGAGTTGAGTTTACTAACAAAATTAATCAAGTTGTAATGAAGCTTTTGAACTGATTTTGATTTTGAATTTGATTTGAAGTCTGTATAACATTTGAAATAAATTTAAGTTCTAATATGTAAAACATCTTCAATTTTGCATGTTGAAAAGTAACTCAAAAGTAGATTTAAACATGTTTTATGTGAAAAAAAAGAAGTTATACATTATTGTGCCTTTTACTTTTAACTTTCACTTTTAATAAAAAAATAAGTTTTAAAACTAATCAAATACCATGTCAAAATACTTATAATGAGAGAAAACACTAGATTTCTCAATTTCTCTTGATGAGTGCTTAGATATTGAGGTACTAACTTAGTAAAACAGATATTTTTAGGATGTTGTTTTAATTAGTCATAAAATTGTTTTTCTGTCAATCAGAATATTCATTTTTTTCAAGTTTTTCATCTGTCACATAATTGATATATGAATGCCATGCTTACTTAAAATTTATCCCATTTTCATGGGAATTTCCTTGTTTCCTTGTTCTGTACTGTTACATACAAGTCATAATTACCTGCCTTATTCTCATGTCCATTTATAAGTCAATAATATGTTTGTGTTGTTAAAGACAGGCCACTGTGTGCCAGCCACACTTCCATTTATATTCATGACAGGCCAGTTTGCTCCAACCATATTTTCATTTTTATTTATGACAGGCCATGGTGCTCCAATCATACTTTCGAAGGAAAAACGCACTGTAGAGAGTATCAAAGCCAGGCTCAGAATACCAACCAGTATGATCATGGCTTAAATATTAAACATTTTACTTCTCTAAATTGGAAAAAATGACAAAAATTTTCCAAGGACTTAAATAGAATGGATTGGCAACTACTGATCTACCTGTAATTCTCAAGGCCCATTAACGTTTGTCATATCTTGGGCAATTTAATAAAGATAAAATTGTCATAATCAAATTTAACTTTTTAAAAAATGTTCTCTGGTAATTGAATAATCCAAATTTTATTGCTTCAGTTATGGGAGTAACGGCTGCCAAGTCAGTCCAGATCTCATGATTTCTCAATTCTGCTATTTCAAATACCCCGGTAAGATCAGGAATTTCTTGCCCATCTCTATTTAAGATCCTTGGTTTTACATCCAAATAATATTTGTAAGAAAACCCTACATATTTTTCCCATTTTTCTTGGGTAATTAAAAGTAATATTTTCATACTAGGTATTAACAAAGTTTCATGCTTGATTTAAGCCATAATTTTGAAGAAAAAAAAAACAGAAAGGTTTGAAAAGACATTGCTTGTTGGTATTTTCCCAAACTGCTTGCATGTGTGTGCAGTGGCTTCTTTGCTTTGGGTATGGGTTATGATATTGCTGTTATGTATACAGTATGTAACATTTTAACTGTGTTTGCTTTTTTTGTAAAGACAATTCAAAAATGGTGTAGAGGGACAGCTTTAAGGTCATGCCACACAACTTTTGAATTGTCTGTTGTCTTTGTGTAACTCGAATAATTGTTATTAATGTCTAAAAAGTGATGTTTATTGCTTAAACCTAAATTAAATTATTTTTAAAACAGCAATTTATCAATATTGAAAAAAAAAAATCTTTGTTACAGTATCTGCAGTTATGTTCTGTTTAGATTTTCGCATTTTCTTCAATAAGTATTGATTATTTTTGCATACATTTGTTGTACAATTTTCCATCTTGGACATTTAAAGGACAACTGTTTATTCGGAAAAAGGAATAATGTCTTGTTTTTCATTTTGAATGATATAAGATTAAAAAAAAATAAAACAAAAAAAAAATTGAAAATGATTTAATACCAGCTTTAAGCACCTACTTATTTACACTGTGCTATCTGTAGACAACTTTCGGGCACAGAAAGGAGAACCTATTCCTGTTCAAACTCCAAACCCGTTCAGTGTTGAAATGGAGGACACCTGGACTCCGTTTGTGACACGGCAGTCGACACTCATGTCCCCGGTACAGCGCACAGGGAGTAAATCACCAGGAATTCCGGTATCACCTCGACGATACATGATGAAACCCAGTGAATCACCTGATTTGACTTTATACCCAGTTTCACAAGGACTTATATCACCGAGATATGGTACAGGACTAGGGGGTGGGCGGAGTTACATAAATTACCTCTGAATGCATGACATTCTTTATTTCTCACTTATTTCACCTGATTGCTTTAGCATGAGACTTATAATATGTTAAGCAGGTGACAAAAAGTCCTAAGAAAGAATCAAAAGCATGGGTTGTTAATTTTAAAAATCATTATTTTTAAAACAAAATAATGATATAGATACTGCAAATACTAAAATCAGTTTGTATTTAACGTTTAAGACAGTCGTAAGTTGGATGCTTACGATATCTGGGTATTTCAAGTACATAGAGAGATTTTTTTTCATAATTGCAGTAAGAAATTTGTCTTGTACTAACAGCATGCAAAGTTTTTACTGTTAAACACATTTTTAGCAACAAAGTTGCACAAGGGCACACAAATGTAATCTGTTTATGACCATCATGCATTACCACCTGATTGGCTTGGCAGGATGTTAAATGTCAACTTAAGATGAAAAAAAACAACACTTTTTAATTTTCATTTTTCAAGAAACAAATTATGATAATCTTAAAATATTTTTGATTTGCTGGACGGCAACATTCTGCTGGGGGAAATGTGTAACATATTTCTTGTAGCCAATATTTTACATTACAAAAGAAAACAATAAATTCGAACTGTTAAAAAGAACTATTCCATTGTTTTATATTTTTCTGTACTTGCATTTTAAAAAAGAAGACAGACATTTAAAAAGAAATTCTGAATTTAACACAGAAAACAAACAGCTGGATTTTAACATTACTATAAAATCCAGTGCTTACCAGTATATTTTGTTACTGTTAAGTGCTTACATTATGACAAATAATTGAATGTAAAACATGGCATGTTTGAATGTTTCTTATTTTGCATCACAGCATGTTGCATGTTTTGACCATTTTTACGGGTTGTGTGGTAGTCGTGTTGCTCTCAGTGTACAAGTATTCATAAAGTCTTTATATTTTGTATAGGCAAGAAATTGCGCCAATTTATATTTATTTGTTCCCCATTTTATTGTTTTTTATGCCCCCGAAGGAAGGCATATAGTTTTTGAACAGTCTGTCAGTCTGTCGGTCTGCCCTCAATTTTCGTGTCCGGTCCATATCTTTGTCATCGATGGATGGATTTTCAAATAACTTGACATGAATGTGTACCACAGTAAGACGACATGTCGCGCGCAAGACCAGGTCCATAGCTCAAAGGTCAAGGTCACACTTAGATGTTAAAGGCCCATTTTTCACATAGTGCTTTGTGTCCGGTCCATTCTTTGTCATCCATGGATGGATTTCAAAAAACCCTTGGCATGAATGTGTACCACAGTAAGACGACGTGTCGGGCCACAAAAACCCAGGTCCGTAGGTCAAAGGTCCTAAACTCTAACTGCGGCCATAACTATTCATTCAAAGTGCCATCGGGGGCATGTGTCATCCTATGGAGACAGCTCTTGTTTTTCATTGATAATTAGAACATTCACACTAAGGACAGAGTTTTTAAGGTTTCTGTAAGATTTTTCCTTATGAATGGCATTTTCTGTTTTGAATTTTAATTTTTATACTAAAAGATTGTTATTATTTCTTTACTTAAAGGCACTGGCCTCCAGATCGTTAAAAAAAATTTAAATAAATTGTGTTAGATATCTGGAAATTAATGCTGTATTTCTTAGAATGCTTTGAAACTTAATTACTGACAGACTATTTGTTACGGGTACACATGAGAATTAGTTGTTTTTACTACTTTTTACGATGAAAATCAAAAGCGTTTGTAACGCTTTACTCAAGGTAAATTGCCTCGATTATAAATATCTATATTTAATGCGCATAAAAAAACTAAATCCTCTATAGCGGTATTGGTAACGACAGCGGAAAACTTCTTTATTGCCGTGGCAGTCCGGGTTCGATTCCCGACGCGGTCATCTTTTTTTTTTGATTTGGCATTTTTAAAATAGTTTAATAGAAACAAAAACTCATATTCTAATGTTCATTATGACCAAACAAAGGATAATTTTTTAGCCAATATCTGGAGGTCAGTGCCTTTAACGTACAATAGCTGATTTATTTTATTCATTGAGGAATAAAGTATTTATGATTTTTTTCTTTCAAGCAAAGTAACAGACATTTTGATATAAGAGAGGTTGTGATTTTAGACTTGTCTGCTTACATATTGGATTTCCTTCTTTATTTCATGTAAAAATTCAGAACATTAAAATCTAAATTAGCTTATGCAAAACATAAAAAAATATGAAGTAGTTAACTTTTATCAGACAAATTTTAGCAGACACACATTATTACGTATTATTACATGTAAGCATTCACGTATAAATATTAAAATCGCAATGTTTCTAATTTCTCTTATCAAATGACTTCCAGATGATTTAACCAAATTTTTAATCAAACAGACGCTGTCAATTTTATGTAATACATCAAAAGCTTAATCCCTCAAGGGATTAAAAACAATCTCCGATCCAATGATCTTAACATAATAAATAAAGTCGCTTTTTGTACTTTCAAGTGTTTTGATAAGTTCACAAAATTTACAACGTCATTTAACTGCATTCTTGTTTTTTTATTTCATGTAATTCACTAGTCATCAAATTTAGTGCCTCTTCGTTATCTTTTTTATTTGTGAAAAATTGTTACTTGAAATGCATACATTTTGAGATAAGACTTTATACAATGTGTGAAGTAGAAAGTGAATGTATCATAAGAAAAATGGATGGTTTTAAAAGAAAGAAAGTGCCGCCAGCTTTGAAAGACGTGGGTTTAGCAGGATTAATGCTCAAAAGGCTTATCAGTAAGACGTTCATATATTATATTAATATATATGTTTCTATTGTATTCACCAGTTTGTATGTTACACATGTTAATTTGTATAATACATGTATACGTTATATTTTTTCACATTTATTTTAAGTTTTGTACTATCACATATTAAAATAAAGGTAAATTCTATCTCTTTTGCAGTTATATTAAATGTATTAAGAAACAAAACCTAAAAATTCTCAATTAGTAAAATGATTGTTATCAAAATAATGAATTTTAAGGGTTTTAACAGTAATAACAACCAAGGCCTGAATTAAGCACTTGCAAGTTTGCAAAACGCTTGTGGAAATAAAAAGATTGAGTACTTTCCAAAGATACACACTCCTTTTAGCCTGAGGAAAAAGATGAAATGAAATGTATGAGGTATGAGACATTAGCTTAAGCTTGCACAAAGGTATATTTTAAATAAATATGCATGATGAAACAAACACAAATTTTTTGGTTATTATGTTTCAAGAAATTACCTTAATTTTAATTACAAGTTAAGTTTACACTTTACAAAGCATCCATTTTTTTAGCTCGACTATTCGAAGAATAGTCTAGCTTTTTCTCTCACCCTGGGACGGCGTCGGCGTCACACCTGGTTAAGTTTTTGCATGCAAATACATACAGCCATCAATTTAAAGGGATATAGCTTTGAAACTTTTTTTTTTTTTCTAGGTCAATTACCCAACCTCTCTGGGTCAAGTCCCATAACTCTGACATGTATTTTGAGCAAATTATGCCCCCTTTTGGACTCAGAAAATTTTGGTTAAAGTTTTACATGCAAGTTACTATCTCCAAAACTAATGCAGATATTGCTTTGAAACTTCACACATGTCTTCGGCGTTATAAAACTAGTTGATAGCAGCAAGTCCCATAACTCTGACTTTCATTTTGGCCAAATTATGCCCCCTTTTGGACTTAGAAAATTCTGGTTAAAGTTTTGCGTGCAAGTACATACAGTTATTTCTAAAAGGCATATAGATTTGAAACTTATTTTTTCTTTTTCTAGATCAGTTATCAACCTCGCTGGGTCAAGACCCATAACTCTGACATGTTTTTGAGCAAATTATGCCCCCCTTTTAGACTTAGAAATTTGGTTAAAGTTTTCATGCAAGCTACTATTCTAAAAAACTAATGCAGATATTGATTTGAAACTTCAAAAGTGTTCTTCGGGGTTATAAATCTATTGATAGCAGCAAGTCCTATAACTCTGACCTTCATTTTTTGGGCCAAATTAATGCCCCCTTTTGGACTAGAAATTTTGGTTAAAGTTTTGCGTGCAGGTACATACAGCTATTTCTAAAAAAGGGATATATATTTGAAACTTATTTTTTCTTTTTTTAGATCAATTACCAACCTCCTGGGTCAATCCCCTAACCTGACATGTTTTTTTTTAGCAAATTATGCCCCTTTTAGACTTAGAAAATTTTGGTTAAAGTTTTACATGCAAGTTATTATCTCCCAAAACTAATGCAGATATTGATTTTTAAACTTCACATGTGTCTTTGGGGTTATAAAATATTGATAGCACAAGTCCCTAACTCTGACCTTCATTTTGGCCAAATTATGTCCCCTTTTGGACTTGGCAAATTCTGGTTAAAGTTTTGCGGCAAGTACATTTCAGCTATTTACTAAAAGGGATATAGATTTGAAAAATTATTTTTTCTTTTTCTAGATCAATACCAACCTCACTGGGGTCAAGTCCCATAACTTTTGGCATGTATTTTGGGCAAATTAAAGCCCCCTTTTGGACTTTGAAAATTCTGGTTTAAAGTTTTACATGCAATTTCTACCTCCAAAACTAATGCAGAATTGAATTGAAACTTCACAAAGTGCCTTCGGGGTTATAAACTAGTTGATAGCAGCAAGTCCATAATGGTATGCATTTTGGTCAAATTATTTCCCCTTTGAACTTAAAACTCTTTTGATATTTAACCTTTTTGGGTAATATTTTCCTGCTTCTGGGACAATATTTCGAATAGTCGAGCTTGGCTGTCTTACGGACAGCTCTTGTTTTACTGAGAGTAGGAAAATAGGTATGAGTCCTGACACCAAATGCTCTAGGTGAAGGAGTGATAATTTTTGAGAAATGGTTCAATCAGAGGGGATGTATAAAAAACATGAGTCTCTACATAAAACTAGTGGAGACTTCAACTGGAGTAGAAGTTGTACTATAAATTTTCATTTTCCTTAAAAATCATGTAACAAAGAAGTTATCAGTAAAAAATCATGTAAAAAAAGAGAAGGAAGGGGGAAAAGTTGAAGTTCAGCTGAAATGGATAATTCGTCACAAAATGTAAGATATATGTTTGTTGGTCCTGTTTTGAAACCTTGTATGTAATGTGACATTGGGACCTATAGAAAGGCTTACATCTTTATCCTATTTCTAGGCTTATTGTCATAAAATTTGGATGTGATATATTGCAGTATATCATTGGTTGCTGTCTTAGAATATTTATCTTTTTCAAAAATTATCTACCAATAAAGTGAATTTTCTGTAGGTCCAAACATTAATATGACAGCACAAATCCTAATGTCTTGTAAGTGTAATGTTTTTGTAACATTGTAATGTTTAATATATGAATGTAATTGTAATGTAACAATAACAACACAACTTTAGAATATAAATTGTTAAATTTTGTAAAACTATTTTGTGCATAATTGAGTTGTGATAAAATTGCAATAAATTGCAACAACAACAAAATTAATACTCAGGAGTTTCCCACATTCAAATTTCAGAGAAACATGGCTTAGTACAGGTATTAAGGGGCTTCATTGCATATAAAAATTACAAAATAAATTTTGTAGAGTAAGAAATGAGCTATGATGAGAATTTGATGGGAAAGGCCATACTTGAAGACTATGTTTCAGATTTTACCTTTTGAATGAGAATAGGTGTACTATAGAAACAATTAGCATTTTGATTGAATAAAAAACATTTTTTAGCACTTTAAAGGTTAATATAAAAGTAAAATGTAAAAGTTAGTATGTATGCAGAAGTACAAATGTACTGTTGATCGTACCTTTTGAATGAGAATGGGTGTCTTGAAACAGTTTGTATTTGAATATATATTAACTGTTTGTAAGCAGGATATGGAAAATATATATAGGTAAATATATATCTACACAGAAGTTGTTATGGTTGTGGAATATATGATATTTCCTATCAGCTGGTTGTTTTGGTGTTCATGCAAATATCACAAGTTATGTTGGCATTTCGGCAACAAAAAATTATAAATAACTGTTAAATAGATTTATTTTGTTAGCATCAGTCTGTTTTTTAAGGTTTCGGCCCAAAGACTATTTAATTTCATTGATTGAGACCAAAATGCTAATAATTTTACAGAACATGTATTTATACTGTTAGGAAAGAAGCTTTCATAATAATATGACCTATTCAACTCAGTCTTTAAGGGCAGATCAGACTTATATTGACATACATTTATAATCAGATTTAAGAAATTGATAGAACAATTACAGAATTAAACAATTTTTAAAAAAAAAAAGTTGGCAGCAGTTTTTGAAGTTTTAAAATGATGTAGTTTTCCAAAACTTTATTTCTTTAGTGTTTATCTATTTTAAATTTTCACTTTTAGAATGTTCTTGAATTTGACCAGAATATGTTTTCTGGAGCTTTTGTTAGATCAAAACCAAAATTACTAATATTTTTTTCAGCATAATGCAGATTTGTTCATTTCTTTTCTGAAAATTTGCATCAAAATATATTGGGTTTTTTTAATGTTGGTCTTGATATGTTATTAATGGGGTGTAGCTAAGCTGAAATATAAATGAAACTAACATTTTAAAGCCCAAAAATATCTTGATTTTAGCCAGATTTGCCAAGACTTTGAGCCCAAAATGACCTGTTACAACATTGTATGTGAAAAGCACACAACTTGCACGAGTGATTTTTGTATTCAGAGAGTGTGGTACACTTGTAGTTTTGTGGCGTCTTAACATTAATGCTTAAATATCTTGCACATTGCACTAACTTACATATAACCTGCACTCACATGATATATAATGTTTCAGGTTGATTTTTGTAGATAACTTTATTTGAATTATTTATTCACACCTATTTGACATGAAATATTTTGCTGTGGAGAAGGTGAACTATTTTATTCAGTAAACATCCTGTTAGAATACTGGCAATAAAAAACAGCACCTTTTAATGTTTGATTTATCATACATTAAATCAGCCTGAAAGTATTTTGTATGTTTTGACTCTATGTTACGCAATTGTTAATAGCTTTTGAATTTTGCAGGTAATTTAAGGGCTATAAGTTTTTTTTTTATTTAAGAAATATTAATTCAAACTGAAGCGTATTGAAGTTTCATGTTGAATATGTTATTTTTAAAGGTAACTTAGGTAGCTGTTAAAGATAGACATATGAACACTTTAGAAACAGGAAATAGATACTGTTGATATATTTTCCCACTTCGCAATTTTAGTCCCAGCTTCTGATTGGCTTTGCTAGTATTTAACAAGGTAATGGTCTATTCCAGATACTGATAAATATGGTAATTTTCATTCTTTAGTTGTGTTCCTCATCTTAATATTTGTTGTTTTTAACAGGCTCTTCACAGCCAGTATATATGACTCGGTCGAAAACCAACGTTACAACTGGAGGTCAGGCTAAACATGCAGCAGGTGGTGCCAGAAGTTTGACGGCTATGCCAGCTAAAAAAGACCATAATGTGAGGTTAGTACCTACCATGTTAATGATAGTTTTTCACACAGATTCTGTAACAGAGTTCACACAAATCTTGTAAAGTCCTTGAATTCGATGCTAGTCTATGGAAACTCCTTGAAAATGACGTAGAGCTTAAAAAAATCAGAAAGAGTTTATGAAACAACAGCTTGAATTTCACCCAAACTCAAAAAGTCTGTCAGCAACTTGCTTTAAGAACAGAAGAAATAGAAAAAAAAACAAAGATAAATTAAAAGAGAGTATGGTATTTATTATGCCCCCCTTTGAAAAAGGAGGGGTATATTGTTTTGCAGATGTCGGTCGGTCGGTCGGTCTGTCGGTCGGTCGGTCGGTCGGAATGTAGACCAATCTGTTTCCGGATGATAACTTAAGAACGCTTGGGCCTAGGATCATGAAAGTTGATAGGGAGGTTGGTCATCACCAGCAGATGACCCCTATTGATTTTGAGGTCTGTATGTCAAAGGTCAAGGTCACAGTGACCCTGAATAGTAAAACCCGGTTTCCGGATGATAACTCAAGAACACTTGGGCCTAGGATCATGAAAGTTGATAGGGAGGTTGGTAATGACCAGCAGATGACCCTATTGATTTTGAGGTCAGTAAAGTTAAAGGTCAAGGTCACAGTGACCCTGAACAGTAAAACGGTTTCCGGATGATAAATCAAGAACACTTGGGCCTAGGATCATGAAAGTTGATAGAGAGGTTGGTAATGACCAGCAGAATGACCCCTATTGAAATTTTTAAAGGTCAGTATGTTAAAGGTCAAGGTCACAGTGACCCTGAAAATTAAAACGGTTTCGGGTGATAACTCAAGAACGCTTAGGCCTAGGGTCACGAAAGTTTTTATAGGGAGGTTTGTAATGCCAGCAGATGACCCCTATTGATTTTGAGGTTTAGTATATCAAAGGTCAAGGGCACGTGACCAGGAACAGTAAAATGGTTTCCAGGCAATAACTCAAGAACGCTTGGGCCTAGTGTCAGGAAAAATTTATAGTTTGGTTGGCCATGACCAGCAGATGACCCCTATTGATTTTGAGGTCATTAGGTCAAAGGTCAAGGTTACATTGGCCAGGAACAGTTAAATGGTTTCAGATCTCTTGTCCAAAACCATAGGGCCTAGGGCTTTGACATTTTGGTATTAGCAAAATCTAGGGCCTCTACCAAGATTGTTCAGATTATTTCCCTGGGGTCAAATAATGGCCCCACCCCCAGGGTCACATGGTTTATATAAATTATAAGGAAATTTTAAAATATACTTAATATAGGGAAAAAAATTTGAAAATCTTTTTGTCCAAACCACAAAGACTATGGCTTTGGTAATTTGTAATGTAGCACATTTAGTGGTTCTCTACCTAGTTTGTTCAAGTTATCCCTCTCGGTCAAATACGGCCCCGCCCCCGGGGCATTGGATCATAATAGACTTATACAGGGTAAAAATTTGAATCTTCATTTTCCCTAATTACATCATTCAAATTTGGACCACATGTATTGTTTTGAGTGGCAATGATACCTTGACATGAGTTGACCTTGATCTTTACCTAGTGACCTACTTCACATTTCTGTTTCCTACAGCCTTTAAATTTGGATCACATGCATAGGTTTGTGTACTGAAAAAAAACTTTACCTTGTATTGACCTAGTGACCTACTTTCATATTTTTGAAGGTACAGCTTCAAATTTGAAACAAAGCATAGTTTTGTGTAAATGAAATGAACTTTCATCTTGAGATTGACCTAGTGACCTACTTTTACATTTCTGAAGGTACAGGCTTCAAATTTGGACCTTGCATAGTTTTGTGTTCCGAATGGAATTTGTGTTTACAGTGAGCATTAATTTCTGTTCCTTGTGCAATTACTGAATGCATCAAGGGGGGCATTTCGTGTTCGACGAGCTCTTGTTAACTTCTCAATTCTTGGTATGCACCAGTAGCA
This sequence comes from Mercenaria mercenaria, assembly GCF_021730395.1. Classification (NCBI taxonomy): domain Eukaryota; kingdom Metazoa; phylum Mollusca; class Bivalvia; order Venerida; family Veneridae; genus Mercenaria; species Mercenaria mercenaria. The sequence goes on along the minus strand of NC_069364.1, from coordinate 88,639,747 downwards.
CTATTAAACAAACACCATTTTATTTCAGTTTCTACTATAACCCCATTTTTGAAAGTAGTTAATAAAAGTTGTTCAGACCAAGATTTCAGGGTGTTGTTTCAAGGAAATGAGTCCTTAAAAAAGAAAAAAGGTACTTGAAGTACTTAAATTTGGTGTCAGATTTTTGTATGGTCTATCATGTAAGTTACGCTTGACAGGAGCAAAAAAAACCCCTAGATTTTGTAAAAGCCGTTAGTTGTGCTCACAGAAAGGTGCTTTTAGCAAACTTACAGAAAATACAGCAATCTTTAGTTATGAGCAGAAAGCAGAACTTTAGATTGTAATAACTATATACTGTGAAATCAGTTAATTTTAAGGGCGGAACATTTCCTCATTTTGGACAAAATAGCTATTTCATGGGGATATTAAGTTGTGGATTTTGGCCTTTGAACATATAATTAATGGGAATTTTTCTTGTTCATTGGAATTTAATTTTGTGGATTGATTCAACAATTTAATCTACAAAAATGAGTCCCCCATGATTATTAATGATATCACAGTATGTCATGATTTTTAATGAAAGGAGCTTATAAGTGGAATAAGAAGAAAAATAAATGAAAGCACATGTAGTTAAACTACCTAGCTAGGCAGCTTGTTTAAAATTTTATATCTGCATATTTTAATGTATAACAAAATTAAAGGTGTAAATTTCTAGTCTTGCACGCTTCTATATTGTAAACAGCATTAGACTCCTTAGTTTAGTATTGTCTATACCTGCATGTATTCTAGACCTACAGTAACAGCTCCACCAGTCAAACCAGTACCGGTTGCTTCTAAACCGGACATCAAAATTCCGGTGAGTGCTAGAGATCCAGAGGAATCAGAAATTCTACCTGAATCAACCCCTGTAGTACCAAAAACTACACCGGCATCTAACAAGAAGTAAGACAGAGTGATTTGTCAATGTGTTTTTTGTTGCGTCAGTGTTTTCAGTTTAATATATGAGCTGTGCCATGAGAAAACCAACATAGTGGGTTTGCGACCAGCATGGATCCAGACCAGCCTACGCATCCGTGCAGTCTGGTCAGGATCCATGCTGTTCGCTAACAGTTTCTCTGATTGCAATAGGCTTTAAAAGCGAACAGCATGGATCCTGACCAGACTGGTCGCAAACCCACTATGTTGGTTTTCTCATGGCACGGCTCATATGAATGTGTTGTTTACTAATATGTACCTGTTTTCAACTAATATGTACATGTTTTCAACTAGTATGTACATGTTTTCAACTAATATGTACATGTTTTCAACTAATATGTACATGGTATCAGCTGATATGTGTTGCAGACTAATATTTATGTGCTATCGTCCAAATTGGTTGACTTTTTTATTAAAAAAAAACAAAAATAACTTAATTATTATTCATCAGAAAACCTTAGCCCACTTGGGTAGAGACATGACTTCAGATAAGAAGTTTGTAGGTATGAATCCCAGGTTTTTTGTGGTCATTGAATAGAGGAGCTTTGTCTTAAATCAATTTTATTCCACCTCTGTTTTATGTGTGGAAGCGGAGATCACATTGGTACTGGACAGACATCCAGGAACACTGATTATGGCTTTCACTACAATGACCATATTATCATATTTATTCTGTTAAACTATGTTTCTTAAGTTCATTCTAAATTCTTTCTTCAAGAAGTCATAACAGCAAAACCATGTTTTAATGTATTCAAAAATGGCAAAGAACGTGTACTCCTGCAGAATAATTATGTCTCCCCCAGGAGACATATTGTTTTTGCCCTGTCCGTCCTTCTGTCCGTCCGTCCGTCCGTACGTCACACTTCATTTCCAAGCAATAACTGGAGAACCATTTGACCTAGAACCTTCAAGCTTCATAGGGTTGTAGGGCTGCTGGAGTAGACGACCCCCATTGATTTTGGGGTCACTCCGTCAAAGGTCAAGGTCACAGGGGCCTGCAACATTGAAAACCATTTCCGATCAATAATAGAGAACCACTTGACCAGATTGTTGAAACTTCATAGGATGATTGGTCATGAAGGTAGATAACCTATTGATTTTGGGGTCACTCCGTCAAAGGTCAAGGTCACAGGGGCCTGAACATTGAAAACCATTTCCGATCAATAACTAGAGAACCACCTGACCCAGAATGTTGAAACTTCATAGGAAGATTGGTCATGAAGAGTAGATGACCCCTATTGATTTTGGGGTCACTCCGTCAAAGGTCAAGGTCACAGGGGCCCCCGACATTGAAAACCATTTCCCAATCAATAACTAGAGAACCACCTGACCCAGAATGTTGAAATTGATAGGAAGATTGGTCATAAAGAGTAGACGACCCCTATTGTTTTTGTGGTCACTCCGTCAAAGGTCAAGGTCACAGGGGCCTGAAAATTGAAAACCATTTCTGATCAATAACTAGAGAACCACTTGACCAGAAAGTTGAAACTTCATAGGATGATTGTACATGCAAAGTAGATGACCCCTATCGATTTTGGGGGTCACTCCATTAAAGGTCAAAGGGCACAGGGGCCCGAACATTGAAACCATTTCCGGTCAGTAACTTGAGAAAACCACTTGACCCCGAATGATGAAACTTCATAGGATGATTGGTCATGCAGAGTAGATGAACCCTAACGATTTTAGGGTCACTCTGTTAAAGGTCAAGGCCACAGTGGCTGAACATGGAAAACCATTTCCAATCAATTAACTTTTAGAACCTCTTGACCCAGAATATTGAAACTTCATAGGATGATTGTTCATACGAGTAAATGACCTTATTGTTTTTGGGGTCACTCTGTTAAAGGTCAAGGTCACAGGGGCCTGACATTGATAACCCGTTCCGATCAATAACTTGAGAACCACTTGACCCAGAATGTTGAAACTTCATAGGATGATTGAACATGCAGAGTAGATGACCCCTATTGATTTTGGGGTCAGTCTAATAAAGGTCAAGGTCACAGTGGCCTGTTCATGTAAAATCATTTTTTGGAAATAACTTGAGAACCACTTGACCTACAATGTTGAAACGTAATAGGATGATTGGACATGCAGGGTAGATGACCCCTATTTATTTTGAGGTCACTTGATCAAAGGTCAAGGTCACAGGAGCCTGAACAGTGACTTGAGAACCACTAGGCCAATAGTGTTTAAATTTAGCGGGATGACTGGACATGCCAAGTAGATGATCCCTATTGCAGCCAACCATCAGTGTCTCTTTGACTTCCGCTCCTGACCCCTATTGACTTCGTGCCTATAAGACTTTGCATTGGGGGAGACATGCACTTTTTTACAAAAGCATTTTCTAGTTTCATACTGGCATATCTGTGAAGTGATCATGTGGCAGTTACATGGCTGAGTTTTTTTAAATGAAATCACACATTATTTTTTTCGAATTAGAAAATATTTTAGATACTTCTAGATATTTCTTTAATGTATATCTTTATCTGATCTGCAAATATTTAAGAACACTTTGCTTAAATGCTTTCTGTTGACCTGCTTTAATACCTTACATCTTTGCTTTCTGTTTACTGTGAAATCATTTATATTCATGGATTTTATGCTGACATGATTTGATGCTTGCATCAGTCCATTAAATTAATTTTCAACAAACAAGTTATATTCCCATTTATTTTATCTTTAAAATTTGAAATCCATGAATTCATGTCATGTCTTTGAAATTTGAAATCCATGAATTCATGTCCTGTCTTTGAAATTTGAAATCCATGAATTCATGTCATGTCTTTGAAATTTGAAATCAATGAATTCATGTCATGTCTTTGAAATTTGAAATCCATGAATTGATGTCCTGTCTTTGAAATTTGAAATCAGTGAATTTATCTCTGATCTTAAAATTTGAAATCCATTCATGTCCCGTCTTTGAAATTTATAATACATGAATCAATGAGTTTTTGTCCTTTAAGAAAACCTAGTAAATTAAATGATTTCACAGTATTTGTTTTTCTCTAGTTTAGCTTCTTTGTTTCCAGTGAGGTTATAGAAGAAGAGGGGGATATTGTTGTAGAAGATTGGTAAGGGTTTGAAGTTCCCTAGTGTGCTGCATATAGTGGCACTATACCTTATCTGAGTTGCCAGTTGTGACACTGTACCTAGTGTGTTGCATATAGTGGCACTATACCTTATCTGAGTTGCCAGTTGTGACAATATTCCTAGTGTGTTGCATATAGTGGCACTATACCTTATCTGAATTGTGAGTTGACACTATACCTAGTGTGTTGCACTTGATAGCACTATGTCTAATATGTTCATATTATACCTAGTGTGCTACATATAAAGACACTATGCCTAATTTGAGGTGCCAGTTGTGACACTATATCTAGTGTGTTGCAAGTGATGACACTGTGTTTCAAGTTGTGACACTGTATGTAGTGTGCAACAAGTGGTGGCACTATGCTTAATTTGAGTTGCCAGTTGTGACACTATACCTAGTATGCTGCAAATGGTGGCACAATGATGTGACACTGATCCTTGTGTGCTACACTAAGTTGCAATATGGCGTATTTGTGTTGCTCATTCATTACACTATACAAAATATGTGCACAAGTGTGTTTCCCGTACCAGGCAATATGTTAACACCTTGACTTGACTTGAACTTGGTACTACACTAAAGAAAAGTAAAGACACAACATCAAATCTTTTGTGATACTTGATGCATGTCTTTTATCACATGTGCAGTTGGAGTTTATGTTGTAATTCTATAACTACCACCCTGTGACTCGTGTAACTCTCGTATTTGGATCATCCAAAACACAGAATGTCAGTCATCTGTAAGGCATACAAAATATCTGCTAAAATTGTGGCACAGTTAAATGAGTAATAACATTAATATAATGACCTAGCTGTTGAGTTGTAAAAAAGTTTTAGAGTTGTTTTTACATTGCAAAATGCTGTTGTATGTGAAGTTGACTTGATTGAAAATGTTGATGTCTTGCGAGCTTTCTTGTATCACAGTATGCTCAGTATTCTTTTACAAAATAACTGAATGTTGATTGGTCTTGTGGTTGAAAAACACTTCAGCAAAAGATTTAAAAAAAAAAGCATATTATGGACATGATTGAAGTCTCGTAATGGGTTTAATAAAAATGCACTAAATATTTAAAAGTTTGGAAGTTTTGAAGAAATGGTGGTTCATCATCATGGGTTTGTTATCGACCTTTATTACTTTATTTAATAACTTTCAACTTTTTTTATAATTACATGTTAAATTTTAATAGATAATAGATGTGTGTACTACTGAAAAGTAGTTACAAAACTTTATGCAAGAAAGCCATAACTGAGTATCATAGAATGTTAAAATGATTTCATGAAATACTGTATTAATATTAAAATTTAGAGTGATTGTCTTATATGTATGCTCATTAATCAAATTAATTACTAAAAAGAGGCCAAATACTTGGAAGTTGGCACAAAATTGTGTGTTTGCTGAGATATTTATTTTTCTTTTGTTGCTGAAGTTGATATTCCAGTATGTAAGAAGGCCATCCTGAAAAGTTGTTTTATGCTGCTTTATGCACTTCAAGTTATTTTTATGCCCCCGAAGGGAGGCATATAGTTTTTGAACCGTCTGTCGGTCTGTCAGTCTGTCTGTCCGCAATTTTCGTGTCCGGTCCATATCTTTGTCTTCGATAGATGGATTTTCAAATAACTTGGCTTGAATGTGTACCACAGTAAGACGAGTGTCGCATGCAAGACCCAGGTCCGTAGCTCAAAGGTCAAGGTCACACTTAGATGTTAAAGGTCATATTTCATGATAGTGCATTGATGGGCGTGTCCGGTCCATATCTTTGTCATTCATGCATGGATTTTAAAATTATTGGGCATGAATGTGTACCACATTAAGATGACGTGTCACGCTCAAGACCTAGGTTCCAATGTCAAAGGTCCTAAACTCTAACATCGGCCATAACTATTCATTCAGAGTGCCATCGGGGGCATGTGTCATCCTATGGAGACAGCTCTTGTTAGAATCATTTTATTGTGTATATGTAAATTTTATAGGCCAGATGTACAGGAACAGATAGATGAGCCTGGAACCAAGGACAATGATGGACAAGATGGGTCAGTGTTGGAGTCCGGATCTGTTGTAAGCCCAAGTAAAGCTCCCACACCTAACCCACTAAAGGTATGATTTCATGAACTCATATCTAATATTCTGTCTAACAAATTTTTGTTTATTGCTTGCTGGGGAATATTTGCATTATGCTTTATTTTAATGAATGCAAGGAATGACATTTTTAGCTTGTCTGATTTTTTGAAAAAATCTACAAGGTATTGTCATCACTTGATTGTTGGTGCCGGCGTCAGTGTTGGTTAAATTTTTTGTTTAGGTCCATCTTTTCTCATAAACTATAATAGCTAAGGCTTTGAAAATTAGCACACTTGTTAATCATCATTAGGTGACTGTGTAGGCCAAGAACCTTAACTCTGATATGCATTTTGTTAAAATTATGACCCTTTTTGTACTTAGAAAATTTGAGTTTCTTGGTTAAAATTTTTGTTTAGGTCCATCTTTTCTCATAAACTATAATAGCTAAGGCTTTGAAACTTTGCACACTTGTTAATCATCATTAGGTGACTGTGTAGGCCAAGACCAATAACTCTGATATGCATTTTGTCAGAATTATGGCTCTTTTTGTACTTATTTCCGAACTGTAACTTTTTCTTACATGCTGTCGGCACTTGCTGACGAGTGATGGCACCAGTAGGCAGTGCTCTTGTTTGTAATTATCAAGAATGCCAAATCTTATTTGTCAGAGTATTTTCCCTTTTTGGCACATTTTTAGCCCACCATCATCAGATGGTGGGCTATTCAAATCACTCTGCGTCTGTGGTCCTTCGTCCTTCTGTCCGTCCTTCCGTTAACAATTTCTCGTTATCGCATCTCCTCAGAAACAACTCAGGGGATTTTGACCAAACTTTGTCAGAATGATGTATTGGTACCCAAGTTGTGTCCCCCTGAAAATCAGACTGGTTCAACAATTTTTGAGTGAGTTATGGCCCTTTGTTTATTTTTATAATTTACATAGATTTATATAGGGAAAATCTTCTTGTCCAAAACCACAGGGCCTAGGACTTTGATATTTGGTATGGAGCATCATCTAGCGGTCCTCTATGGCCCCGCCCCAGGGGTCACATGGTTTAATTATATAGACTTATATAGGAAAAAACTTTAAAAATCTTCTTGTCATAACTTAAAACATTCAAATTTGGACCTTATGTATAGTTTTGAGTGGCTAGATGAACCTTGACATGAGTTGACCTTGATCTTGACATAGTGACCTACTTTCACATTTCTGTAGCTACAGCCTTCAAATTTGGACCATGTGCATAGTTTTGTGTACCGAAATGAACTTTGACCTTGAGATTGACTTAGTAACCTACTTTCGCATTTCTGTAGCTACAGCCTTCAAATTTGGACCACATGCATAGGTTTAATTGTGTACAAAAATAAACTTTGACCATGACATTGATCTAGTGACCTACTTTCACATTTTTGAAGGTACAGGCTTCAAATTTAGACCATATGCATAGTTTTGTGTTCGAAAATGAAATTGGACCTTGATTTTGACCTAGTGGCCTACTTTCACAATTTTTAAGCTACAGCCTTCAGATTTGAAGCACATCCGTAGTTTTGTGTACAGAAATGAACTTTGACCTTGAAATTGATCTAGTGACCTACTTTCACATTTCCCAAGCTACAGCTTCAAATTTGGACCACACGCATGGACCACATGCACAGTTTTGTGTACCGAAATGAACTTTAACCTTGATTTTGACCTTGATCTAGTCTTGAAATTTGGAACATTCAAAAATGGCTCAATGGTGGGGCCAAGATCACTCTGTGATCTTTTGTCTTAAGATTAAATTTTGACTGCTCTCTATGTTTACAAATTGTTTTTCAATTGAAATTTTCACAGGGAAGATATCACTTGAGACATTAAAATTCAAAATGTTCCTATTACTCTTTTTGGAAACCAAAGGAATGATTTACTAGTATAACTGCTATTTCATTTCTGCAAAAATGGGAAAGCTTTCTATTCCCTGCATCAAACAGAAGTACACCTTAATATAAATTAAGTAATATTTTTATAAATGATTTTATTTGCAGGCACTTGAGCTGGTTAGAAGTATGTCCCAAGATGAGCAGGCAAGACTGAAACAAACTTTCAACAAACTAGACACTGATAAAGATGGGTAAGTCTGTTCAGCAGGTCACCTGTGACAAAACGGGTTTCTATATTTCTAACTTTAAGGCATGAAAAGATGTCAGTATGACATAGCAGTAAAACCTGTCAACCATTGCACAGTGTATCCTTATTTATGAAATGAATGGATGTTTCTAATAATCATAAGAGCTGACTTACCTCAGAAGTCTATAAAAATCTCTGGGATGTAAATGAAAATCAGGCTGTGGAAATCAAGCAGTTTACATTTTAGATCTAAAATTCAAATCTGTTAGTCAATAAACACCTGTGATATTTTATGTTGTCAATATAATTATCATGCAACACCCCCTCTCCCAGTCTGCTCCCAGTCTGCTCCAAAGTGGAGGGGTTATGATTTTTTGCTCATATGGTTCCAGTTGGTCAGTCAGTCTGTTAGCAGACCTGAACGCTTCTACCTTCTATTTTTTATGAATAACTGGATATCAGTGATGTTTTCCTACTATATTTCAGCCATATAATGTTTAGCCAGTTACAGACACAGCTGCCAAAACAGTTCACCCAGGCACAGGAAAAATACATCAAACAGGTATTGTGCTTGAGTGTTTGACTTTTTTTTTAGCTCTCTTGAACTTTTTTTCAGGATAAGCTATTAGTATAGGTGGATAGTCCAGCGTCCGTCATCCATTGTCCTCAGAATTGCACCAAACTTGGTCAGTAGCATTTTGGCATAGACCTCTATCAAGTTTGTTCAAATGATTCACTTTAGCCCCTTTTAGGAGCCACCAGAGCTAAAAATAGAAAAACCTTTAAAGAACTTCTTCTCATGAATAGCTTGATGGATCTTCCTCAAACTTAGTCTGTAGCATCATTATAAGGTCTTCTCCCAAATTTTTTCAAATGGGGGCACTTGGCCTCTTATGAGGGCCGCTACAGCTAAAATTAGAAATACCTTTACACGACTTCTTCTCTTGAACCGCTAGATGGATCTTCATCAAACTTGGTCTGTGGCATCATTATTAGGTCCTCTCCCAATTTTCTTTTAGAGGCCACTAGAGCTAACAGTTAAAAACCTTTAAAAGACTTCTTCTCAGAAACTGCTCTGTGGATCTTCATCAAACTTGGTCTATAGCATCATTATAAGGTCCTCTCCCAATTTTGTAGATATGGGGGCACTTGGCCATTGTAGGGGCCGTTAGAGCTAATGTTAGAAATACCTTTAAACAACTTCTTCTCATGAACCACTTGATGGATCTTCATCAAACTTGATTTGTAGCATCATTATAAGGTCCTCCACCAACTTTGTTCAGTTGGGGGCACTTAGTACCTTTAAAAGACTTCTTCTCATGAACCTCTTGATGGATTCTCATTAAACCTGGTTTAGAGGATCATTATAAATTCCTTTCTCAAATTTGTTTGATTGGGGGCACTTTGCCCCTTCTAGGGGCCACTAGAGCTAAAAATAAAAAATACCTTTAAAAGACTTCTCATGAACTGCTTGATGGATCTTCATCAAACTTGGCCTGTAGCATCATTAAACGTCCTCCCAATTTTATTCAAATGGTGGCACTTGGACCCTTTCAGGGGCCACAAGAGTTAAAACAGAAATACCTTTAAATGATTTCTTCTGATGATTATGTGTTTTGGGTGCGTGAAAGCAAAATATAGATTTTTTTTGTTTAAATAATTTTGTTTTAATGAACAGCTTAAAGGATTTTCAAACCTAGCTAAAAGCAAAGTCAGATGGTTAAGGTTTTCTTCAAGTGAGCGACTTAGGCCCATTTAGGCCTCTTGTTTAGGAAAAATCCTTCATTTTTCATCCGATTGACATTTTGCACTGCTTTTCTTGTGTGTTTTCAGTGATGTTCAGTATCAGTGCACATGTATTACTATGATTTTGCAAAAAATCTGCATAAATACTTATTCTTCTGTGAGAAGTCATGTTTATTTTTAATAAAATATGGTAATTGTGATGCCACAATCATTTACTTCTAGCTGTCAAGAAATGAAGCTTCGATTTTACACATGCAAAAACAGAATCATACTTTTGAATAAAAATCATTCTGAAGGAGTTGTTCGCGGCACAAAATAATAAGCTTGGGCTTTAGCCTTGTGGAATTATTCTGCAGAATGTATAACCTCTTTGTCATTTTAAGATTGATTAAAACACGCTTCAACTATATATTATTTACAAGGTAACAATGATGAAATATGTAATAAAACACAGTTTGCAATTTAATAACCAACATTAAAAAGTTACATGATTTGGACGTTCCTATTCTGTTTTAGAATGTCTTGTATGAACTATTTCAGGTATATGATATCACAAGTTCACACACATTTTTTGGGGTGGATGAATTCATGACGATGTCATACTTAACCAGCGTTGTCACAGATCTAACGTAAGCTTTTCTACTACCATTAGTCAGTGTAAAACAAATCAACTAACATATCATTGCAGCAGAGTCAAATCCTTGAAACTTGGATTTTAGCATTTTTCAGAAGAGAGGTTTCGTCTACTTTACCAAAACATCTTAACAAAACATCATAATAAAACATTGGAACTAGATTTTTAATATAAAATTAACACAATTACAGTTAGAATATGAGGTTCCGTTACATGTCTGTAATGACGCTAATAATTGGTGTACAACTGCAATGGGGGGGAAGGCCTCCATGGCTGAGTGGTTAAGGTTGCTGATGGCGAATAACTCGCTCCTCACCAATGTTGATTCAAATTCTGGGTAAGCCATCCAGCTGACTTTTGCAAAGTTGGTGGTTACATGATGAAATAATGCAAGGAGGGGCACCTGGGGACAATGTTTTGAGATAATGCATGTCTTGAACAAATATTGCTTTCATTGTCTTTTGCTTACCAAAAATGATTATCAGCATAATCTGAGTTATGAAGATTTGACTCTGTAGCGATGATATTGTGATTTTAGAACTTATTGTTTCATTTATCATCAGCCTCAGATATGTGATATATGATCAGGGCATGAAGGACAGGCATCTGGTAACAAAATGTTGAACAGTATTTAGTACTCTTTTAGTTTTAATACTAATTTGTTTTAGCTTGATTGTGAAGAAAGCTTCAGGCTTATTGAAACCACCTTCGAGTACACTTCCTGAAAAAAAACAGCACTGGTGTCATATGAGATGGTGTGGTCATGACCCAAATGGGTCTCAAACTCATGACCCCCAGGTTGAACAGCCGACTACTTAACCACTAGACCACCGCTCCCCATTATTCCCCTGCCCTAGTATTTTCTTGAATTGTAAGTTTTGGAGGGCTTTTTTGCAGCTAGTATACTTATATCTTGTAAGCTTTCAGCGTTTTTGGATGGAGCTTTTATAACAAGTGAAAACATTTTAAAACTTTGTCTGTTTAAAATTAAACAGGTGACCCATTGATAGCTGCTATGAAATAAAGTGGAAAATATATGTTACATAATCTAATGACCAAAATTTCATGTGCATCTCTTCTGTTTTTACCTGATATATTTACAATTTGTTTTCGCGGTTGATATTTTAATATTGTTTTGTTTTAAAACTCTTTTCAGAGGAGAGCCATTAGAAGCATACAACAAATTAGATTTTCATGGTCTACATGATGTTATACTCAAATATGTGGTATGTATGTACTTGATCAAATCAGATACAATAAAATCTGAATTGACAAAGAAAAAACAACAATAATTTTGATTAATTTCAATTTATTAATAAAATTAGAGTAATCAAAACTAGAAAAAAAAGAATTGTTTATGTCTATTCTACTTTAAAGACTCTGTAGTTCTCACTCAGTTTTATTAATAAAACTGAGTGAGAACTACAGAGTCTTTAAACATTTGGTACCCCTTAGGGTAAATACTGTGTTATTCTACTTTAGCCTTCTTCGTAGTATGTTGGGAATGTGATGCTAGTTTTTTGACCTGGGTGTTAGTATTTTGTTCTGTTGGTTGTGTTCCAAAGGACAAGGGTTACTGATATAACAATTATGAAAAGTAACAGAAGCAACAAGATTGTATATAAAATGACCAGGTCAGCTCACTGGTCTGATTTTTCTTCTGTTACTTAATTACCAACAAAAAACTGATTGCCTATGGTGTTATGGATTCTGAAAACACCCAAGTGGAAGATGATATAAGATGTTGTTTCAACTTGTTTGTAAAATGCAATGGAATTCACAGAAAATGAAATTAGGACCTAAAAGTAGTTTGACTGGGTGATATTTGTTTCAATAAACATCAAGTTGATGATGATAGAAGATGTTATATCAATTTGTTTAAGGGAGCTTAACTAGGGCTGTCATCGATAGAAACGATATCGATGTATCAACGGTTTTTTTTTGGCGATCGATTATCGATTCCCATTTTCAAAAATCGATATTTTACAGGGAGAAAAAAACTACCCAAATAAACACTCAGACCCTAAAAAACAACTTAAGTTCACAAAGTTGTAAATTTGGATGAATGCAAAAAAGGAGTGAAGGCAAAATAAAAATGAAAGATGTTATTAATCTTTATGTATTTCTTTTATTTCATAAATACAAATACAACACAATCAAACAGAAATATGGAAAGTAGGCAATAAAACTTAAAATAGCATTTACAGGAAGGTATATAGTATGCATATAAACAAATAGGTCGTTAATCTAACTTAATAATCAATATATCGATGTATCGTGGATATTTGCCTTCTGATATATCGGTATCATCGATACGCCTAAGACCCAATCAATGACAGCCCTAAGCTTAACTATCAATTCCTCTTTTTTTCTTTTAATACACAATAATCATATTTTGCGGAGCATCCATCGGTTTTACCGATATTTTGGTATTTTTATCTGTAGGAGTTATACCAGACAGTAGATAGATCACATCGAGGAAAGATTGCATTATCATCCCTTCAAGACATCCTTAGTACAGCATTATCATTGGACTTCAAGGCTGAACCTCCAAGATGGAACAAACTAACAGATACTATAGAAACTGTAAGTATTGATATGTGTTGGTAATTAAATTCTTAAACAGGCACTTTATACTGTTTCACAAGATTAATGGAGGGGTTCTGCGACCAAATCTTTATGTTCCTTGACTTCAAATCACTTGCCCCTCACTGATACAGATTCAAAGCCTTTCTTTTGGTGTAGAATTCTTCATGCGAGGAAGACATCCAGCTGGCTTGTGGAAGGTTGGTGGTTCTACCCAGGTTCCCACCCATGATGAAATGCCTGGAAGGCCACATGGGGTCTTCCTCCACCATCAAAGCTGGAAAAATCGCCATTTGATGTAAAAATGAACCAAACAAGAAAAAATATATTCCTTTAAATACAAAATTTAGTTGGAAACCAGTTTCAAATTGCAACTCTGCCATTGGTCAGTTTTAAATTTAAGCACAGGAATGGCCAGTCAGATGCTGGAGTTTGAGACTGGTATCCAAATTCAAATTTTATAACCTTTAGACAAAAAGATTTTGGGCAAGCTTTCAGAGCATCAGGTTATTCAATAACCAGGTCATAGGTCAGTAGTACTATAACTATAAATAGATTCTTGTTATGATGTGCTTATGTAAGTTGCTGCAAATGTGGAAGTGGACCTTAAAGTACATTTCTTACAAAATCTTCGCTTCTTCAGTTTCTTGGCTACTCAACCAAACTGATTTTTCAGACAAGAAAATTTTCTGTTTAAATAATTTTTTAGAACTTTTTACCCACAAATTGTGCTATATGAAGTAATTTAGTAAAGCATTAAAGTAAATGAATTAGCTAGGGCATGTATAGTTTTGATTGATTATAAATTTGTTGTATTATTGAAGGCGGAACAAGATGTGATCACTTACTTTGAGTATCTTGCCTTGGTACCATACTTTACATCATTGAAAAATAAATGAAAGGTGAAATATGTGTTGCTAGTTGTCATAATTCACATCATGGTGTTTGAACAAACAATATCACATCATTAACAGTTTAATCACCTTGACCTGACAGGATAGAACAGTTTTAAGGTGATGCTGATAGAGTGATATCACATGATTAACAGTTTAATCCCTTTGACCTGACAGGATAGAACGGTTTTAAGGTGATGCTGATAGAGTGATATCACATCATTAACAGTTTAATCACCTTGACCTGACAGGATAGAACAGTTTTAAGGTGGTGCTGATAGAGTGATATCACATCATTAACAGTTTAATCACCTTGACCTGACAGGATAGAACAGTTTTAAGGTGGTGCTGATAGAGTGATATCACATCATTAACATTTTAATCACCTTGACCTGACAGGATAGAACAGTTTTTAAGGTGATGCTGATAGAGTGATATCACATCATTAACAGTTTAATAACTTTGACCTGACAGGATAGAACAGTTTTAAGGTGGTGCTGATAGAGTGATATCACATCATTAACAGTTTAATCACTTTGACCTGACAGGATAGAACGGTTTTTAAGGTGGTGCTGATAGAGTGATATCACATCATTAACAGTTTAATCCCTTTGACCTGACAGGATAGAACGGTTTTAAGGTGGTGCTGATAGAGTGATATCACATCATTAACAGTTTAATCACTTTGACCTGACAGGATAGAACAGTTTTAAGGTGGTGCTGATAGAGTGATATCACATCATTAACAGTTTAATCACCTTGACCTGACAGGATAGAACAGTTTTAAGGTGGTGCTGATAGAGTGATATCACATCATTAACAGTTTAATCACCTTGACCTGACAGGATAGAACAGTTTTTAAGGTGGTGCTGATAGAGTGATATCACATCATGAACAGTTTAATCACCTTGACCTGACAGGATAGAACAGTTTTAAGGTGGTGCTGATAGAGTGATATCACATCATTAACTGTCAAATCACCTTGACCTTTGTGTAATATTTCACAATTATCTGGTGTATGAAACAAATGGTATCACATTAACTGTCATATCACCATGCCCTGAATGGATAGAATATTTATAAAGAAGTTGTCACTCTGTCAGCTCATTTATTTTTCTATATAACTGTGACCTGACTTGAGGTATAATTTTTAAGGTAATGGATGCAATGATGAAAATCAGCAGTTTCTGCATACCTACCTATCCTGGTATCCTTATGAGCTAACGTCACTCATATCAGTACATGGCCTTCCATAACAGCCGAAAAAGCCAAAATTTTAATAAAGGATAATGTACAAAAATTGTTGATTATCATTTTAAGGATTCATTGCCATAAATTAATATTTGAAAATGTCACAGTTTTTAGGGTCATTTGATTATCTTCTTTCTTTTTAATGTAGGAGTCAGATTGCCAGAAAACTTTTGATCCATTCTTTTTGTAAACTAAATACATGAGAAGAATTTAGGGGCATAGATGAACATTGTACACTTCATACTCATGCAAATTAATATTACTTTATGGCAACAATATCATTAGAAAGAGTGATCTGAACAGAAAAGTTTATGATATTGTCTAAAATGAAATATGTTATTAAGGAAAGTTTAAACCTACAAACGTTTCAAGTTTGTTTGCTGTATTCTGGAATTTAGTCTTATTTTATCAGGTGAATGTTAGTGTACACAAGTTAAGTGGGAATACCATATCACAATAGTTACATTTCTTTCACTGAATACATTTAAAACAGCATTGGCTAAAGGTGCACAGTTTTGCAGTGGTATTCAATTACCAGGGAATCTTTTGTGCTCTTGTTGATAATTTTGGATGCAGTGATGGATTGCATTAGATGCATTGATGAATTGCATTTGGATGTATAGGTGGAAGCATATAAGCAGTCTGCTTTTTGGAATATCTTGCTATATGCCTCGGAATTGGAGCTTGCTAACATAGTAGAAAATGATGAAATACATAACAAAATTCGATTTAAGCCTTTTAACATTAATTTGGATATTCAAGAACAAATATGAACCATAGTATACATGTCAATGAAATAAAGACAGTTAAAAGATTCACACCTGTTGTACCTGGTCACCTGTCCCAAGCAGCCATTATGCCTTGGGCACAAGTTTGACTGTATTTGCTGAAGAGGAGGTAAAGAATATTACTGTCTTGTGGATGTGGATTAATTAGAAATATCAATTATTCCTTTAGTAATGAATTTTGTATATATTTTCAGCTGAAACTGGTAGGGTTTTTATTAATGCATGCATAAATAAAACTTGGCTTGCTAAAGCTACAAATTTGCTACTTATAGAATTACATTATATCATTTAAAGCCTATACATAATAGCAGGTGTTTCTGATTAATTAGACAAATAATTTTGGTATGGCACCATTTTCTTAATAATATGTAGTCAGGAACTTAATGGTTTACTTAATTTTTTTAATCCCCCGCCACAAGTGGTGGGGGGTTATAGGAATGGTCTCCGTCCGTCCTTCTGTCCTTCCGTCCTTCCGTAACATTTTGTGTCCGCTCTGTATCTCCTAAACCCCTTGAAGGATTTTCATTAAACTTGGGTCAAATGATCACCTCATCAAGACGATGTGCAGAACCCATGAGTCAGCCATGTCGGGTCAAGGTCAAGGTCACAACTCAAGGTCAAATTTTTGAGCCTACCATTTCATGTCCGCTCTGTATCTCTTAAACCTCTTGAAGGATAATTATGAAAATTGGATTTAATGATCACCTCATCAAGATGATATGCAGAACTCATGAGTCAGCCATGTCGGCTCAAGGTCAAGGTCACAACTTAAGGTCAAAGGTTTGAGCCTTTCATTTCTTGTCTGCTCTATATCTCCTAAATCCCTTGAAGGATTTTCATCAAACTTGGGTCAAATGATCACCTCATCAAGAGGATGTGCAGAACCCATGAGTCAGCCATGCCGGCTTAAAGTCAAGGTCACAAATGAGGGTCAAAGGTTTGAGCCTTCCATTTTGTGTCCACTCTGTATCTCCTAAACCCCTTGAAGGATTTTCATCAAACTTTGGTTAAATGATCACCTCATCAAAAGTTCATGAGTCAGCCATGTCAACTCAAGGTCAAGGTCACAACTCAAGGTCAAAGGTATCTCCTAAACCCCTTGAAGGATTTTCATGAAGCTTGGGTCAAATGATCACCTCATCAAGAAGTTGTGCAGAATTCATGAGTCAGCCATATCAGTTCAAGGTCAAGGTCACAGCTAAAGGTCAAAAGTTTACCCTTTCACTATCCATTACAGTGGCGGGGGATTTAGCTGTCTTTCAGACTGCCTTGTTTTTAATTACCATTAAATGCATGGGAATCATACCTCTGTCTCATTTATTAACACAACAACGAAAATTTTAGGTAATATAACTAATCAAGTTTTTTCACAATTTCAATAAATTCACTACACTACAATGTCATTTATTTCACATTAACTGTGAATTAATAAAAGGTAATACAGTGAAACTTTGTTTGCTCAAACTTGGATAATTCCAACACCGCCCTTCACTCGAACTCATCATCAGGTCCCGGCAAAATCCCTGTATAATGTAAATTGTTTGATGGCTTGAACTACTGATAACTCTTAACAAACTTTGCTGGTCCCACCGAGTTTGAGCGAAAGAGGTTTGACTGTACAATTAATTTAGTGATTTTTCACAGTCATGCACTGTTAATTAGTGTCATAGATGAAGATTGAAAAAGTAAATAGTTGGATTAAAATTTGACAACTTTTTTGAATAAGGTTAACTTCTTTTTCTTCTTCGTTTGCGAAATAAGGTTAACTGTTATCCTGCATTATTTGAAATAATGATTTAAATCAAAGTTAAGTTCCATTTCAAAGAGAAGTAAACAGAGTAATAAGTGAATTAGAATCCACAGGATATTTTATATTTTCCAGTTGTTTTATATTTTCTGTAGAATCCCTCTTTACAGTTGACGAACATTGGAAGTTTTTCATGTCGCCTTTTTATTTTGCATTTAATTATAGTTAACAGCCATATTTGCTTTCTTTAGAATTTGTGACATGTGCTTGCTGATATATTTGTTAATCTGTGTTTAATCAAATTAATCAAAATGATATGAACTTGTTGTTTCAGAGTGAATCAGGTGTTATGTCAAAGATTGAGTTCTTAGCACATATCCCATACTTCCTTACATTTGCAAAGAAGAAATGACATCCTGCATAGAAAAGTGACTTACACAAGATGTCAAGAAACTACACACCACCTCGAAGAAATCACAATCCAAGAAATCAACGACAAAGTCTGGAACTGCAGAACACAATTATTTGTTAAAAAATTTGACCAGCCAAAGTTTCTAGTTGATAAAAAAACTCAGTTTGCTTTTATTAACGTTTTGCTTTAATTTGATGCAGGGACTATATGTTTTCCATCATTTCTTGCAATATGGCAACTTTAGTCTAAGACCAAGTTAAGTTTGGAGACCAGTCAAAAGCTCCATGCATCATCTGATTGGTTATTTTCTACTGCAAATCTGATATTGTCCAATGGTATGGTTGCTTTTGCAGCCTGGTTGCCATGCCCAAGATTATAACATTTGAACCAGAGATATACAAAACACCTGGAAGGACATTAATTTTATTCCAAAGAACAGAAGAATTGAGAACTGAAAATAACCCAAAGGAGTACAAACATTTTTTTTTACTATTGTGTTTAATGTAATTTATACAATAAGCATTAAAAAAACATTTTAAAAGTTTTCTATTTTCAGTCTAGCTCCTGTAATTGAACAGTTAACTGGTTTACTATATTTTGCTTGTCAGAGTTTGATGTGAATCTCTGTTGTAAAATGATTGTCATAGGTCAGAGAATTTGTTTCTTTGGTAACTCAGTTTTAATAAAACAAGTTCAAATATACATGTAAATGTTTAGATCTGGCAACTATCTAACAAAGAAAGTATCCTTATATTGTGAATTCTGTTAACTTAAAATGCAAGAAGTCATTTTCTATGTTTCTAGTGTATAGCAGCATCAGTAAAGATATCTAAGGTTGGCATAGGGTTGGTGCCATGAACCTGGTTTGTCTGGATTTACATATTATTATATTCATTATGTGCCATTTTCATTTACTATATAATATGTAAAGCTTTTATATATTGTTCAACAGAAGATTAATTTCTGTCATATTTGCTGAGGCAATGTAACAAGAAGTGAATAACATTTTTTTCATTATTAACTGTTAAACAGACCAATGTTGTGGTGAAATTATCTCACCTATCCTATTTTTATTGCCAGTTGTTGCATTTGAAAAAATTAATGATGGACAAATTTTTTATATTTCATAACACAAGTCCAGTTAATTTATATGAAGGTTGTCTACTAGCTAATATTTTTTCATGCATGTTTTGTGTAAGTTATTGTTTCAAAAAAGTATGTTTACATTTTTAGCTCAAT
The DNA here is from genome assembly GCF_021730395.1 of Mercenaria mercenaria. Taxonomy (NCBI): domain Eukaryota; kingdom Metazoa; phylum Mollusca; class Bivalvia; order Venerida; family Veneridae; genus Mercenaria; species Mercenaria mercenaria. Next base: position 88,620,247 of record NC_069364.1, on the reverse strand, counting down.
TAATTGAAGAACAGACAGTGCTATTGCATTTACCGATGTTTTTTCATATAGGTAAAGCTACTGCACTCGCCTAATCTTCTACGTCCACATCTTGATTTGGTTAAGTTTTTGTATGTAAGCTGGTTTCTCAGTAACCAGTTCTGAGAAAGGATTGAAGCTTTACATGCTTGTTCTTGTGATTGTGATGAACTGATACGTAGTGCATAGGTTCCATAATTGTGTTTTGCTTTTTTACAAAAGTATGTCCTTTTTTCAGCTTAGCAGCTTTTTGTTAAGTTTTATATATGTAAGATAGTGTTTCAGTACCTGGTAATGGGAATGGAATGAAACTTCACACACTTGTTCACCATCGTGATCTGATATGCAGTGCTTAGGTTCCATTACTCAGTTTTACATGTTTAACTGCTCCCTGTTTTTTAACTTTCGTATTCATTCAGCTTTTTTAAAACACAAGGCTCTTGAATATTTGAGTATTTCTGCCCTTGTTTGGTTGTATTCCATGCTTCAAATGGATCTTCTTCTAGATTTTATTTGTTTGATTATTATCATCACATTGTGAGTTAGTTTGCCACAACATTGGCTTGTTTCTTTTCTTTTGGTTGCATTATGAATCTTTGCATTTTTACATGTCAGAACAAATTACAAGTTTAAAAGGTAGACCAAACTTTCTGGTCGAAATGGCTTCTGCTATATTAAACATCATTTTTATATACATATTTAAAATTGTTTTTTCCTAGGTTTCAGTATTTTGGTGTGAATCTCGGTTTCTTACACCTTCCATCAGTTTGTAGCTTCATCTTTGCATATTGCTGAAACCTTTTAGGGTTTTCCCATTATAAAGACACAGGACATCCCCACAATGAATACACATTGCTCTAACTTTGTAGGAATAAAAATTATATAAAAATCTGTTTCACAAAAATAGGACAAAATAGATTTTAGCAGTTTAAATTCTATGCTTAAATTGCAGACTCAAACTGATAATGAATATTCTGAACCTAAAACTTAAAAAATGATTATTTTGTATGACAATGTCAATCACAATTTTAGTGCTAAATTCATGCTTAGAATCGAATCAGTTTTAAATATTTCAGTTGAAATTATTCATCTTCTCTTTACTATTTTATCAATTTATTTTGACAATGGAAATATATTTTTTTCTAAAACATTATTTTTTTAAAACTGCCAACTTAGTATCATATTAAGAATTTGTCCTCATCCAATGTTAATTTTGTTGTAATAAGTTCTGGTCTTTGATGTTTTATAGTGTTGAAAAATGACGTCTCATTTAATATTACTAATCAGTTTGTCTTAGCATAAATGTATACGCTGCATTAAAAAATTTGGGTATATATGCCCATTTTTTTTCTTCAATATTTTATATACCATGTAATTTGCAAGAAAATATCAATAAAATACTGATAAAATATTTTTTGTTAATAGAAGTTATATTGTATATTGTGGAATAATATGAAATTGTCTTTGGATGTCTAGAGGCAAGTTTCTTTTTTTCCAGTAAATAATAAAGGGTGCTGGGAGAGGGGCTGGTGAATATTTTTTAAAGGGGTATACAGTACTTCAGACATTCCATAGTGCTCTTTTAAGTAGAAACTGTGATATTGATTTCATCAAAATGATGTTTTCATTTTAGGTCGACTTTTCAAAGAAAAAGTAGAGCTATTGTACTCGCCTCGGCGTCGCCATTGGTTAAAGTTTTTGATAAAGTTAAATATCTCTGTTACTATCAAAGCTATTGACTTGAAACTTAAAGTAGTTATTTACCATCAAAGTCTAAAACCTGGAGAAACAATCCCCATAACTCTGATTGAATTTTGACAGAATTATGCCCCTTTTTAACTTAGAATTTTTTGTCAAAATTTTCGATAAAGTCAAATATCTCTGTTACTGTTAAAGCTTTTGACTTGAAACTCAAAATATTTATTTACTATCAAAATCTACACCAGGAGACACAATTCCCATAACTCTGTTTGAATTTTGACAGAATTATGCCCCTTTTTAACTTAGAATTTTTGGTTAAAGTTTTTGATAAAGTCAAATATCTTTGTTACTATCAAAGCTTTTGACGTGAAACTTAAAATACTTGTTTACCATCAAAGTCTACACCAGGAGAAACAATCCCCATAACTCTGTTTGAATTTTTACAGAATTATGTCCCTTTCTAACTTAGAATTTTTTGTTAAACTTTTTGATTAAGTCAAATAGCTCTGTTACTATTAAAGCTTTTGACTTGAAACTCAAAACATTTATTTACTATCAAAGTCTACACCAGGAGACACAATTCCCATAACTCTGATTTGAATTTTGACTGAGTTATGTCCCTTTTTAACCTGGATTTTTTTTTTACTGGGAAAGCTCTAATTCAGAGTCAAGCATTGAGAAAAGTCGAGCGCGCTGTCTTACGGACAGCTCTTGTGTTTGCTTATGTTAACTTATTATAATGTATGAGTCTATCTGTTATGTTAACAGTACAAAGTTGTTACCAGTATTAGTAAAATATTTGTTTCGAAATCTTGCACTGTTTCTTGTTTCTTTAATCATCCAGTGTCTTAATGTCTGCTAACCTTGGTAAGAGGCTATAGTTTTAAGCTGTTCGTCATAAAATTTTGTTTTTCAGGGTGCTTTTCTCTATAAAATATATTTAAAGTTCTAAACTGGATTTCCCAAGGTCAAAAACTAGGTCATTGTCAAATCATTGAAAAACCTTGTTAACACTCCTGAGGTTGATCTTCATTAAACTTTGTCAGAATATCTCTTGGATATCTATGTCAAGTTTAAAACTGGGAAAATAAAGTCAAAAACATATCACTGTGTCAAATGAGAAAAAAGCTTTGTTAATATACTGGAGGGCACACCTTTTACCTGAATTTCATACAGCTTTACCAGAAATTCCCTCCAGCAGGGAATAGTATACACACCGATGGTTGTTCTCTGAAAGTACAGTAGCATAACAGGGCTTTTCAGTCACGGATGTTGTGTTAAGGAGAAATGTGGTCAGCAAGAGTTGTGGTTCTTTAATACTGCACTCCCTCTCACTGATCTCTATGAATATACAGTATGCAGTCAATACCTTACATAGTATTCGAGTTATGCCCCGAACAAGGTATCCTTGTCACTGCATTTCCTCTCAATGAAGTCTCATTGTATAAGTTGCAACTTCCAGGTACCTTCAATACTTTTTGAGTTATCCTCCAGACAAGAAGTGTCAAAAAGGGAGATAATTAAAAGAGGAGACCACCTAGAGTTATAGTTCCTTGTCACTGCACTCCCTCTCGCTGACCTCTGCGAATATGTAAAGTATTATGACGTCAATACCTTACATAGTATTCAAGTTATGCCCGTGACAAGGTTGTTTTTTTTTTTAAAAAAGGGAGATAATTAAAGAAGTGGGACCACCTAGAGTTATAGTTCCTTGTCAGTGCACTCCCTCTCACTGACCTCCATCAATATATGACATAGTTATCGAGTTATGCCCCAGACAAGGTTTTCAGAAAAGGGAGATAATTAAAAAATGGGACCACCTAGAGTTATGGTCCCTTGTCACTGCACTCCCTCTCAATGAGCTCTATCATTGTATAAAGTTACAACTTGGTACTTTCAATACTTTTTGAGTTATCCTCCGGACAAGAACTGTGACGGACAAGGTGGCGACTATATACTCCCCCCTTCAGATAGCATAAAAATGCAGTAAAGCTTCTGGACATAGTGGGTTACACTGTTAGGAAAGCTGTTCTACACATATAAAAGACCTGTCCAAAAATGGGTAGGTTTGTATTCTTTCTGAATTCTGAATATACTCTATCTTGAATTATCTGCCCTTGAAAATCAAAAAATACTAAAAAAATCCAATTTTCAAGGGCAGATAATTCAAGATTAAGGCAAGGAAATTGTGCATTTTAATTTATATTTCTGTTTGTCATCATTTGCTTTTAATATACAAAGTTTAAAGAAATTTAGTCCATGGGAAAGACCAGGACTTTGAGGTATTATTTTGTTATGTTCATAGTCAAGGACAGTTGCCACAGTGTCTATAGTATGGAAGCCCTGGAGGGACAATTGATTTCCGTACTTCCCACTTCTGACTTCTAACTTTTGCACTTTTCACTTCCAACTTCTTGACTTCCTACTTCTAACTTCTGCACTTCTGACTTCCACACTTCTGACTTTCGACTTCTGATTTCCAACTTCCACACTTCTTACTTCCGACTTCTAACTTCCGCACTTCTAACTTCCTGACTTACGACTTCTGATCTCCAACTTCCACACTTCTTACTTCCGACTTCTTACTTCCCTCTTCTAACTTTGGCACTTCTGACTTCTAACTTCCACACTTCTGACTTCCAACTTCTTGACTTCCTACTGCTGACTTCTAACTTCCACACTTCTGACTTTCGACTTCTGATTTCCAACTTCCACACTTCTGACTTCTAACTTCCGCACTTCCAACTTCCTGACTTTCGACTTCTGATTTCCAACTTCCACACTTCTTACTTCCGACTTTTTGACTTCTTACTTCCCTCTTCTAACTTCTGACTTCTAACTTCCTTACTTTCGACTTCTGATTTCCAACTTCCACACTTCTTACTTCTGACTTCTTGACTTCTTACTTCCCTCTTCTAACTTCCGCACTTCCGACTTCTAACTTCCACACTTCTAACTTCTGCACGTCTGACTTCCAACTTTTCCTCTTTGGAAGTCGGAAGTAAGAAGTGTGGAAGTCGGAAGTTGGAAGTAGTTAGTCAGAAGTGCAGAAGGAAGTAAGAAGTCAAGAAGTCGGAAGTAAGAAGTGTGGAAGTTGGAAATCAGAAGTCGAAAGTCAGGAAGTTGGAAGTGTTGAAGTTAGAAGTGCAGAAGTAGGAAGTCAAGAAGTTGGAAGTGAGAAGTGCAAAAGTTAGAAGTCAGAAGTGGGAAGTACGGAAATCAATTGTCCCTCCAGGGCTTCCATACTATACTGACATGGGGCAAAGTTTTCCTACGGACAGAATTTCTTCTTTCAACTGTGTTTACTGACAGAGAATCAAATCAGAAATATAAAATAAAGCAAATCATAAGTACTCAGCCTTGGTCATTAATTGTCTGCCCTTGAAAGTCGGAAAATACAGAACAAACGCTCGACTATTTCGATGCTGGATAGTGAAACTGGGCACATCTGAGGAAACTAGAGCTGTCACTGGAGTGTTTAATGACTTCAATTGTGGATGAAGATATTACACAATAGCCTGAGTCTGTGTCAAAAATATCAACTTAAAGTAATAAGAGAGGTAAAAATAAAATGTATCAAAACACTATATAAGTATATCCTAAGCAAAAAGGGGCATAATTCATTAAATATTGGTGCCAGAGTAATGCACCTTGTGTCATATGGTGTGGGTGATGATGTTGAACAACCATTTTAAGTTTGAATCAAATCCATTCAGTAATAACAGAGACAGAGTGAAAGTGCATCAAAACTTTAACCTAAAATTCTAAGTAAAAATGGGAAATAATTCATGAAAGATTGGTCCCAGAGTTATGCACCTTGTGTCATATGATAAGGGTAATGATGTTGAACAATTGTTTAAGTTTGAATCCATTCAGTAATAACAGAGATAGAGTGAAAGTGCATAAAACTTTAACCTGAAAATTGTGCCAGAGTTATGCATCTTGTGTCATATGATGTGGGTGATGATGCTGAACAACTATTTTAAGTTTGAATCAAATCCATTCAGTAATAACAGAGGTAGAGTGAAAGTGCATCAAAACTTTAACCTGAAAATCTAAGTGAAAATGGGGGATAATTCATGAAATATTGGTGCCAGAGTTATGGCCCTTATGTCAGATGATGTGGATGATGATGAGGAATAAGTATTTAAAGTTTGAATCAAATCCATCAAGTAATTACAGAGATAAGTTGAAAAAAGAGAAAGTGCACCAAAACTTTAACCAAGGTGGGGACGCGAAAAGACGCCGATGCCGGGGCGAGTAGGATAGCTCTCCTTATACTCCGTATAGTCGAACTAAAAATCTATTTTCAAGCACTGCTACCTATGATTTTTAATACATATTTCCGTTTTAAACTTGATTCTCAGTCAGTACACAAAGTTTAAAGAAATTCTGTCTGTAGCAAAATTTTTGCCTATCATACATATAGGAAACTGTCAGATGTGTCTTTAAGTGATGGCCAAACACAATAACATTCCAGTTTTCAATGATAAAGGAGAAGCTAAGTGCCCCTCTACTCATTATTTAAGTTTTAAGCAGACACCTTGGGGAAGGATCTTCCTGGTCTAGCATGTCCAAATGCTCAGATTAACAGCCAATCCTGTGCTACAGACCACCTCCTAATAAAGGCCACTGTTCTAACAGGGTGGCCAACCAATGTGATAATTGGGATACTGAACATTTTGTCTATATTTTCCTTAATAATTTTACAGATTTTCATGAAATACAGCAAAATAATTACTTTTCCATCTGGAATCAGTTGTCAGTACTTTTCTCAAACACTTTGCCCAACTGCAAAAGTGTGTGTTAGTCTATGAAAAGCAATTGGGGGCAGATTGCAGGCAGATGTTTTGTGTGGAGGAAATATATTTGCTAATTTTTAATGTGGCCAGCAGCTGTGTTCCTATTGGAAATTTCAGATTTGTTTAATAAACAAGATGCCCAAATGGGCCTCAAGTCACTCATCTGAAGTGGACCTTGACCATCTGATCTTGCTTGAAGTTGCTTCTGACCATATTTAGTGAACATCCTTTAAGAAGGTATTTAAATGTTTTTTTTTTCTACATTTTGCTGTAACTACCCAAAAATGTATGGCCATTACAACAAACTTCAAGATAAGAAGTTTTTACTATTTTTAGCTCTTGTGTCCCTTAAGAGTCAAAGCAGAGCCATTTGAACAAACTTGGGAGAGGACCTTATAATGATGCTACATAAGTATAAGTATAAGATATTAATGGTTTGAAACTTAAAATGTATCTTTATCATCATCATCTGCATTGTGTGGTATCTTCCTTTTAAAGTAGAGGTCTCTTATTGAGACTTAAATTCATTTTACTGTCAAATCGCCAAATAGTGGAGCGCGTTGTCTTACAGACAGCTCTTGTTAATTGCAGCGGCCCCTAAAAGGGCCAAACATACCCACTTGAACAAATTTACGAGAAGACCCTTTAGTGATGCTACAAACCAAGTTTGATGAAGGTCCATCAAGCAGTTCATTCGAAGAAGTCATTTAAAGGTATATTTAGTTATAATGGCCAAGCATCCACATTTGAACAAAATTGCCAGGAGACCTTATGAAGATCAATCCAGCGGTTCGTGAGAAGTCATTAAACTTTTTTCTTTTTTTAGCTCTAGTAGCCCCAAAAAGGGGCCAAGGGCCCCAAGATATAACAAAGTTGGTAGAGGACCTTATAATGATGCTATAAGACGATGATCCGTCAAGCTGCTGACATGAAAGAAGTCAACTGAAGGCATTTCAATGTTTAGTTCTAGCTGCCCCTAAAAGGGGCAAAGTGCCTCCTTTTGAACAATATTCGGAGAGGACCTTATAATGATGCTACAGAAGAAGTTTGATGAAGATCCTCTATCAGTTCATGGGGAAAAAGTTATTTAAGCATATTTCTATTTTTAGCTCTAGTGGCCAATCATCCCCATTTGAACAAAATAATGACAGGACCTTATAATATGTTCATCATGCAGTTCATGAACAAACTTGATAGAGGTCTATGGCAGGATGCTCCTTACCAAAGTTTAGTGTAATTCTGACCAATAGTTTTTGAGAAGATGTTTAAGTAACAAGAGCTGCCTGAAGACAGCAATGCTCAACTATTCCACAGCCTTGTCAATTGAATGAATATAAGTGGAACAAGCGCACCGCCTTGCGGGTGCTGACGCTCATCTGATTTTTTTTGTATAATAGAAATATTGTCCTACCCATGATTTTCTAAGTCTAAAAAGGCCAATCATTCTTGCAAAAAGCAGGATAGAGTTATGATTCTTGATGTACAGTGTCCACTTATGATGGTGAAAAACTGTTGCAAGTTTTAAAGCAATAGCTTTGATAGTTTATGAGAAAAGTATACTTAAACATAATACTCAACCAAGAAAATGATTTTCTAAGTCCAAAAGGGGCAATAATTATTGCAAAAAGCAGGATGGAGTTATGTTGCTTGCTGTACAGGGTCAGCTTATGATGGTGAACAAGTGTTGCAAGTTTCAAAGCAATAGCTTTGATAGTTTAAGAGAAAAAGTTCACCTAAACATAAAACTTAACCAAGAAATCTGATATTTTCTAAGTCCAAAAGGGGCCATAAATCTTGCAAAAAGCAGGATGGAGTTATGTTTCTTGATGTACAGGGTCAGCTTATGATGGTGAACAAGTGTTGCAAGTTTTAAAGCAAAAGCTTTGATAGTTTAGGATAAAAGCTGACCTAAACATAAAACTTAACCAAGAAAACTGATTTTCTAAGTCCAAAAGGGGCAATAATTCTTGCAAAAAGCAAGATGGAGTTATGTTTCTTGATGTACATGGTCTGCTTATGATGGTAAACAAGTATTCCAAGTTTCAAAGCAATAGCTTTGATAGTTTAGGAGAAAAGTTGACCTAAACATAAAACTTACCCAAGAAATCTGATATTTTCTAAGTACAAAAGGGGCCATAAATCTTGCAAAAAGCAAGATGGAGTTATGTTTCTTGCTATACAGGGTCAGCTTATGATGGTGAACAAGTATTCCAAGTTTCAAAGCAATAGCTTTGATAGTTTAGGAGAAAAGCTGACCTAAACATAAAACTTAACCAGGCAACGCCGACGCCGACGCCGACGCCGACAACCGCTCAAGTGATGACAATAACTCATCATTTTTTTTCAAAAAATCAGATGAGCTTAAAAGGAGAACATTTTTGTAAAAATACAAAACAGAGTTATAGAACCTGTGCAGTGCATATCAGATCATCACAGTGAATAAGAGTCTGAAGTTCCAATCCATTTCCATTATAAGATAATAATGAGATACCAGTTTACAGACAGAAACTTAACTAAAAACTGCCGAGCGGAAAGTTAAACAAGAGCACCACCTTGCGGGTGCTGACGCTCATCTGATTTTTTTTGTGTAATAGAAATATTGTCCTACCCATGATTTTCTAAGTCTAAAAAGGGCCATCATTCTTGCAAAAAGCAGGATAGAGTTATGTTTCTTGATGTACAGTGTCCACTTATGATGGTGAAAAACTGTTGCAAGTTTTAAAGCAATAGCTTTGATAGTTTATGAGAAAAGTTGACTTAAACATAATACTCAACCAAGAAAATGATTTTCTAAGTCCAAAAGGGGCAATAATTATTGCAAAAAGCAGGATGGAGTTATGCTGCTTGCTGTACAGGGTCAGCTTATGATGGTGAACAAGTGTTGCAAGTTTCAAAGCAATAGCTTTGATAGTTTAAGAGAAAAAGTTGACCTAAACATAAAACTTAACCAAGAAATCTGATATTTTCTAAGTCCAAAAGGGGCCATAAATCTTGCAAAAAGCAGGACGGAGTTATGTTTCTTGCTGTACAGGGTCAACTTATGATGGTGAACAAGTGTTGCAAGTTTCAAAGCAATAGCTTTGATAGTTTAGGATAAAAGCTGACCTAAACATAAAACTTAACCAAGAAAACTGATTTTCTAAGTCCAAAAGGGGCAATAAATCTTGCAAAAAGCAAGATGGAGTTATGTTTCTTGATGTACAGGGTCTGCTTATGATGGTGAACAAGTATTCCAAGTTTCAAAGCAATAGCTTTGATAGTTTAGGAGAAAAGTTGACCTAAACATAAAACTTAACCAAGAAATCTGATATTTTCTAAGTACAAAAGGGGCCATAAATCTTGCAAAAAGCAAGATGGAGTTATGTTTCTTGCTATACAGGGTCAGCTTATGATGGTGAACAAGTATTCCAAGTTTCAAAGCAATAGCTTTGATAGTTTAGGAGAAAAGCTGACCTAAACATAAAACTTAACCAGGCAACGCTGACGACGACGCCGACAACCGCTCAAGTGATGACAATAACTCATCATTTTTTTTCAAAAAATCAGATGAGCTAAAAAAGGCATAATTTTGTAAAAATGCAAAGTTGAGTTGTGGAACCTGTGCAATGCATGTCAGATCATGATAGTGAACAAGTGTGTGAAGTTTCAATCCATTCCCATTAGTGGGTACTGAGATACCAACTTACAAATGAAAATTTAACCAAAAATGGCTATGTCGAGAAAGGGGCATAACTTTGTTAAAAAGCAAAATAGAATGAAACAGTGAGTAAGTGTGTGAAGTTTCAATCCATTCCCACATGTGGTTACAGAGATACCAGCTTACATACAAAAAACTTAACCAAATTGCCGATGCACGGGAGAGTCTAATAGTTCCACCAAGTCTTTAAATAGTCAAGCCAAATATGTTGACGCAGGATGACAGACCTTCCACCTATACTACTAGCTCACTTTAAATAAAGTTCAGTTGAGCTAAAAATAGGATATTTTTGTCTATGTCCAATCTTCAGTAATGATAATACAATGATGCAGTTTGATAATACAACAGTTCTTGATGGAACGAATTTTTTTACAATATACTAGTACTTCATATAGAGACTCAGTTTTTCGGCCAATTTGAACAACAGAGAACCTTCTCTACTTGTGTTGAGAGACCACCTGTCAAAACAAAAACTATTTTTTTATTATCCAATGGTGGTCTTAACAGATAGGTTTGACGGACGACCTCAACCACACGGCAGCAGAAGCGCCTTGAAAATGACAGACAAAATAGACACTGGGTACCGTTATTAGGCATTTCAATGACCTTGACCTTTAATGTAAACAAATATGGCGGCCGCCGATTGAAAGTAGAAAATGCCGCTCGCTTGAAAACTCATGAATTCACTCCAGATTTTTTTTGGCAGAAAAGACATTTTCTTTAAAAAACAAACTTTGCTTTTATCTCGTAACATAGGAAGTTGGAAATGATTTTCAATTTTCATAAATACAGCAGCAAACAAAAAGAAATTTCTACAGATGATGGATTACCTTGCAAGTATCCTATTTTTGCATAAATAAAATCATTATCAACTCGCATTTACAAGCGATTTGCCCCTAAAACTTCCAATCGAAGAGTGCTCACTGTGCATGCGCACCAGAAGATATTAAATTCTTTGGAAGAAGCAATTATTCATTTTCTGTTACTATCAGCACTAAAGGGGAAGTAACTAAAACATTGCTATTTACGCATTCTTAAACTTATCCCTTTGTTGGAAGTAATGGTCTCCCTTTTGTTCAATTTTTTCTTGCTTCAAGAGAGAAAAAGAAGGAAAAACAATTTTATGGAGCAGAATCTTTTTTGCAATAAATTCAACTATTTTTTTATCATTTTTAGAAAGATATTGCCTTAAGAAATGAAGTAATATTTTGAAAAATAGGAAATGTATTTTTAATAAAATGTCATTGAAATAGCTACCGTTTTTAACTCAGTAACATTTGTTTTTCCACCTATGCAGGATAGTATTCACTTCATTGAAACAAAACAGATCAGTATTATCCAATTTTCTTTATTTCTATAAACAATATAAAACAATCCAGATACAAACTAACCGTATATAAAAAACATTCACCAGCAAAATCATACAGCAATATCAACTAGAATATAAAACAGATGAGTTTGTGTCCCCTTTTAATATGCCATGTTCCATCACATAAATGCTCCCCTCCCATTTTTACATACAGGTAAATTTTGGCATTCTTTTGGCAACAACAGTCAAAATTAATTCATGGAAAGTCTGATTTATAGCTATACTCACATTAGAAATGAAATGAAAACTGTTTGAAACTGGGTCATTAAATGAGCCGTGCCATGGGAAAACCAACATAGTGGGTGTGCGACCAACATGGATCCAGACCAGCCTGCGCATCCGCGCAGTCTGGTCAGGCTCCATGCTGTTCGCTTTTAAAGCCTATTGGAATTGGAGAAACTGTTAGCGAACAGCATGGATCCTGACCAGACTGCGCGGATGCGCAGGCTGGTCTGGATCCATGCTGGTCGCACACCCACTATGTTGGTTTTCCCATGGCACGGCTCAAATGTATACCCTTTGCAAAATGCATTGTCCTGCAGCATTTATTCAGGGTAATACAGAGTCTGTCAAAGTGGCAGAGTTAGGTTGTTGGAAGGATATACTCCAACGAAGGATTGTAGGTAACTTAACCGTTAAATGTAACAAGTAAACTTGGACCATTTGACTAGTGAGACTGGAACATTAGTTCAGACCCTATGTTCAAAAAACATTTTCAGTCTCAGTTGATTTTGATAAAGAAATTTCATCGTCATTTGTATCTTAATTGCATATTAAAAGTCAAGTTAACTAATTCAGAGTGACTATTCAGTACTGGTGGTCAGTCTCATATTTGGAATTTAATCTTGAAGTTCTAGTAAAATTTGCAATCAAAATTTCAATCTCGAACTGAGAACTAAAAATGTTTTGTGAACATAGGACCTGGACATCATTTTGATGACATGAACGTTGACCAAACTTGCATGAATTTCCTTCAAAAAACATTTAACTTCATAACATGATCACTTTGAATGTTTTTTGATAACCCCCCCCCCCCCCCCAAATATGTCAATAAAGTTATCTGACTAGCTTTGATAACAATAACTCTGCATTCTTTGACTGACATCTGCAACAACACCCCAATAAAATTAATATACTGTGATATATTATAAAAGGCTTAACTGACCCAGGGTATATGAGAAGTAAAAACAAGAGGGCCATGAAGGCCCTGTATCGCTCACCTGACCTATTGACCTAAAGATCATCAAGATAGTTTCATTAAGATATGGTCATAAATGTGGCCTCTAAAGTGTTAACTAACTCTTTCTTTGATTTGACCCAGTGACCTACTTTTTGACCCTACATGACCCAGATTCGAACTTGACCTAAAGATCAAGATTAACATTCTGACTAAGTTTCATGAAGATAGTCATAAATGTGGCCTCTAGAGTGTTAACAAGCTTTACCTTTGATTTGACCTGGTGACCTAGTTTTTGATTCCACCTGACCCAGATTCAAACTGGACTTTGAGGTCATCATGATTAACATTCTGACCAAGTTTCATGAAGATACAATCATAAATATGGCCTCTACAGATCATCAAGATTAACATTCTGACCAAGTTTCATTAAGATATGATCATAAATGTGGCCTCTAGAGTGTTAACTAGCTTTTCCTTTGAATTGACCTGGTGACCTAGTTTTTGACCCTACATGACCCAGATTCAAACTGGACTTTGAGGTCATCATGATTAACATTCTGACCAACTTTCATGAAGATACAATCATAAATATGGCCTCTACAGTGTTAACAAGCGTTTCCTTTGATCTGACCTGGTGACCTAGTTTTTGACCCCAGATGGCCCAATATCAAATTCATCCAAGATTTTATTGAGGGTAACATTCTGACCAAGTTTCACTAAGATTGGGCCAAAATTGTGACTTCTAGAGTGTTAACAAGCTTTTCCTTTGATTTGAGCTGGTGACCTAGTTTTTAACCCCAGATGACCCAATATCAAAATTGTATAAGATTTTATTGAGGGTAACATTCTGACCAAGTTCCATTAAGATTGGGCCAAAATTGTGACCTCTAGAGTGTTAACAAGCTTTTCCTTTGATTTGACCTGGTGACCTAGTTTTTGAACCCAGATGACCCAATATCGAACTCATCCAAGATTTTATTAAGGGCAACATTCTGGCCAAGTTTCATTAAGATTGGGCCAAAATTGTGACCTCTAGAGTGTTAACAAGCTTTTCTTTTGATTTGACCTGGTGACCTAGTTTTTGACCCCAGATGACCTAATATCGAACCCGTCCAAGATTTTATTAAGGGTAACATTCTGACCAAGTTTCATAAAGATTGGGTCAAAATTGTGCCCTCTAGAGTGTTAACAGTCAAATTGTTGACGATGGACGGACGACGACGGACACAGGGCGATCACAAAAGCTCACCTTGAGCACTTTGTGCTCAGGTGAGCTAAAAAAAAAATATGGTCTTGTAATATGTGTGTATGTGGGAAGCAAGGGGTGAGCCAAAATGTGCAGTTTCTAGGGTGTTGCCACAAAAATCAGGAAGAATGTCAGTAAGTTTGTTTTTTGTCTCACATGAAAAAAAACATGAAGTTAATCTTTAAAAGGTATTTAAACATTTAATTTCTAAGAAAAATATTCACACAATTTTCCCAAAACTGTAAAAGAAAACAGTAGAATATGGCAATTTCACTTCCATGTATATCCTACAGATTACAAACTTGCTTCCCCAATTCTTCAATTTCACTTTAACTCCTCATTCATTCAATCATAAAAATATAATCAAATAACGAACATGCATATTTCACAAATAAAAGAGCTGCCGTTTGACAAAAATATGGCAAATGTAAAAACTATTCTAACTTAAGCATACAACTTTTCACATGCAATAATAAAATACTAAAACTGCAAACACTAAAGCTCTAAAACAGTATGATAATAACATAAAATTATGACAGATCAAACATTTGCAAAAGATTTGTGACTATATGTGATACTGACATCATATCTTACTTTTGTTTTGGTTTTAACAGGTTAATTCAATTGACCCATAATAAGACATGTATACATAGGCCTAATGAACCATAAATGAGACGCACGTTTGGTAGTGGACCAGTAATGACAACCAACAACTTCCGTTTCATTACGCATTTTTTTTGTTTGCTATTTCGTAATTCTTTGGATGAAATATAGCTCCACAAGATATGGCTTCCCATAAAAAAACGCGGAATGTTGAAACTGCATTTACAGAACATGTAATCTTACAGAAATTGCTGATTGCAATTATGGGTCCACTACCTCTAGTCACATAAGGTTAAGGTCATATGGCAACTTCCCAGCTTAAATAGTGACAGAGATCCCAAACAACACTTCAGGCATAGATAGGTATTTAGGTAGAACTACTGCTTTCAATGA
This sequence comes from Mercenaria mercenaria, assembly GCF_021730395.1. NCBI lineage: Eukaryota > Metazoa > Mollusca > Bivalvia > Venerida > Veneridae > Mercenaria > Mercenaria mercenaria. Next base: position 88,605,238 of record NC_069364.1, on the reverse strand, counting down.
GTCAGCTGGATTGCTTCCTTATACAACAACCTTAATGAAACTCAAACCAGTTATACAGGCGAGAGGCACGAGATATCAAATCAACTGTAACAGCTACAACATAGGTCCCCAACAAAACAGCTGGACTTAAACTATTCTATATGCAAGACTTAAAGATGTTTCATATTTCACTAAACTATTTCACAATTTGATGTTTATCTAATTCTAGAAATCACTATTTGAAAATATGAACTGTTAAATAAATAAATAAATAGTGTATGTAGAGCTGCTATCACATCCAGTAACAGCCATTTATTTTTTTTTGTTTAAAGTCGTATCCACACAATTATTGGTCATATGGCCCCTTTACAGCTTTGATGGTGGAGGAAGACCCCAGGTGCTGAGCGGGCACCTGGGTAGAACCACAGACCTTCCGTAAGCCAGCTGGGTGGCTTCCTCGTATGAAGAATTAAACGCCTGGAGTGAGGCTCTAAAGCAAATCTGAGAGGGGGATATGACCCGAGGTCAGCAACCTTAACCACTTGGCCACAGAGGCTCCCATCATCTGTTAAAAATGGCATAACAAACATGTATAGTGTGGTTTCTTTTATTTTTATAAGTGTGTCGTACTTTAAATCTAATGCACAGTTCTGTTATGTTTATGTTTACACAGACTCTGTGTAGTAACTGGTCACATTTTCAAATACATTAAGCAACTTAAGGCATGGCGTAACTATCTTTAATCTAATGACCTTGAAACACATGGTATGCAACATATAAATATTACATATATACATCAACCAATTTTAAGTAAAACAATACAAAAAGTAAAACAAAAGGGAACGCAGCATCAACATGCAAAAAAGCAATAATTCCTTTGAACCAAACCGAAACAATGCTTCAAAACACTACCGGTAGTTTCTTTTACTCAATTTCAAATAATACCAACATCATTTAGATCGTGAAGTGACTTTCCAGCTTTAAAACTGCAGTACCTGAGTAGAAACAAAGACCATTCATAAACCAGCTGGATGATTTCCTCATACAGAACAACTGTAAATCCCTTCTGGGGTTCTGAACCTATAATGGTGAAGTTCATTCAAAGTTACTAACCATCAAGCACTTTTCTACTTGTAACCAGGCTAAAAATCCAATAGTATTTAAAAGACAACAATTTGAGAATTTGTTTCATTTGAATCCCTTTGAAAGGTTTAATGGACAAACATAGGAACTTACAAACAAAGCAATTACTATATACCACCTTTAAGGGGCATAAATAAAAGACTTCTTTCCTTGCAAATAATGAGCACCTTTATGGACAGACTATGATATTTTCCAGCAACAGATCTCCTTATCATTAATCATGCCTCTGCCCGTGTATGGTAATACAAGCCAAAAGTCATTGCAAGAGTCCAAGATGCACAGATCCACCATGTAAGGAATGATAAAATTCCTCGATAAAACAAAGGCGTAAAAACTGCCCGCAAGTCTGAGAATGCTACTGAGAGATTTTCTGCTTCATCCAACATGGTTCTTGTTTTATTTGTTGATGAAGTTATATTGCTCACTGTTGGTTCCTTTCTAAATGAGTTAATGTAGTTTTCTGCAGTCTCGCCAAATGTTCCTGACCAGGAATAATCTCCGAGTGTTTTATACAAAAATGCCATGAACAGCAGTATGATGACTGGAACAACATACTGTATGACTACGACACTAACAAAGTAAAATACTCTTGCCACCATCTTTTTTATTTCAATGTTACTGATGCGCCCGCTTTCCTTGCGTATACTTTCGACCTTCTCATAGGCGGAGTTCAGATGAGACTGTACATGAGTTGGGAGGAGCATAAGTCGTAAAATACACATGACAGCAAAAGTGACGATTCTAAAATTATCAAAAACTGACTCACTGAACACTTTTGTTGTAATACGCCAGTTCAATCCGCATAAAATATCTCGACCAATTGGCTTAATCCATAGAAACAAGATAACGTAAGGCAGTATGAAATTCAAATGGAGAAGTATTTGTTTTGCGGGGTTCTCTTTGCTGTATTTTAGAGAATCGAGATGCAGTTTCGACATCCTAAGACCAGGGAATGTCATTAATGCACCAATTATTGCGCAAACAAATGCCAAAATTATTTTAAATGTCAAAAAATGTACAGGGCCTGCAGATTCAACTCCTTCCTTCTGCAACAATAACGTCGCACCATCGGAAAAATTCTTGTATCCAGCTCCGAGTCCAAATTCTAACACATTTTCGTCTACAACTAGAACCCCCATTGCTAAAACTAAACAGAAGAACCCAAAAGTGACGATAAGAATGCGTTCTCCACCATCTTCAGCCTTGAAATACGCCACAGTCTGACTAATCAAAATTCTTGTACAAAAACCTATTGCCAACAAGCACCAAATAATACTGATGTTCATCTCGTTTGCGTGTCCAAACATGTAATAAATCTCCGTCAGTGTGTAAACTATCACAGCACTTAATGCGAAGTCAACTATCCACAAATATTCTTCATAATAATGTAAATGTATGAGATCGATCGCTTCCACTTTTGTTGTGTCCAATGAAATCGGTGTGCTACGAGGAATTGTGAAAGTTTCCTCTTTAACTTCTTTATTATTTGCACCTTTCCGTGTATCATGACGCTTGCCTTTTCCTTTTAAATTACCATTGGACTGTATCCCTGCTGCTTTCTTTAATTCTTCATCTGATGGATGTAGATAGCGAACCAGCCTGCCTAAAAAAACAATGTGCAAACTGCTGATACACATGTTTTCGAAACAACTTAAACACAAATTATTAAACTTAAATTCGGGTTAATCTAAACCTTAAATAACAATGAAATCTTTTCATGAAAAATATGTATGGACATGTTAATTGAATAAAGAAGTAATGAACAACAGAATTGTAACTTGCTGTTTTCTCCTGATATCATTTATCAGTTTAATGGACTTAAACGCCGAAATGCTATTTAATTAAGTTGCAGGAAAATGTCTTTATCACCGACAGAAACAGAGACCTCATTTTGTTCACAGAACATTTGCTCCATGTTCATATATCAGTTTCAAATGTGTTTTTATATTATAGATCTTTGAATGATTTTTTTATTACCCATTTGTTTGTGTTACAACTTTGTGAAACGAAACAATAATATAGACTTCTCATAAGTAGAGTTTTTACAATCATGCTTACCTGCAAGTAGCCATCTCCCAAATGAATAAAAGCTGGAGAGCTTCTGCAGGAAGCTGAACACAATCAGACTGAATACAAGTTGTGCTCCAAGCACTGCCATTCCTAGAAATAAAGAAAATATCATGAAATTATACCTTTTGTACAATTTTCAGGCAATGTGATACATACCTCTTGAATTTGAACGTTGGTATCAGATTCTGTGAACCATTTAGATTCAAAGTTTTAGCTGAATATTGATTAAATCTTATAAAATATTAAAGATGTGTAAGATCAAAAATCCCTCACAGACATGTTTAGAGTTACAGATTTCTACCTCTGGAATGTTCTAATAGGATTTCTAAGGACCCATGGCTTTTCATCAGGAAATTGGGAAGAGGCCTTGGCCTTTCAAATTGGGAAATTTATGCGCAATAATTGTCCATTTTGGGAAAAATAATCAACCAGAAGTAAACACCGAAAGCCAAATTAAATTTATCTCCCCTGAAACACGGACTAAAATCCAGGCCATGGAACATAATGGATTAGACTGGTAATGTGTCACACGTGGTTCTGTGTGCTGTTAGGCTAATGTGCAACAAAAAATCAATACCAGACAAATGCTTCTTCTGGAAATACTAATTTAAAAATGTAAACAAAATCTTAACCATCTGTTGGCATGATTTTGGGAAATCTTACCTTGCATTTGGGAAATATCTCTGCCACAGTTGGGAAAAAATAGTATATTTTTGGACTGGGAAGTGGCCTTATACAAGCCTGTGTTATACCCTGGGACAGTCTGGTAACTTTGACTTTTGGGGGATGGCAACTTTGAAATATCAGATCATAAAATAAGCCAGCCAGATCAGTTGAACAGGTAAGGATTATCTAGAATGAGATTACAGTGGTATGGATTGATACCCCTAGTCTTGTTGAAATAATAAGACGTTTAGGGACAGTGGTAACTTTTCACTGAAGCTGTAGAGGGATGGCAACAATAAAATATCAGATCATAAAATAATTAGGCAATCTACTGAATTAGACCCCTTGGGGACTATTTCTATGGAATGAATTGCATTGTCACCTTAATTCTTACGAAACTTAGTTACACACTTGCATTCATTCCGTGAGTTGATACATATACTGGGACGCCTAAATTATTTCAAATTTTTTATCTTCTTAAGAGTATATATATTCTTAGGTTCATTCTTATAAGAGAAGTCATGGTATCTTAAAATCACTTTTATATACTCCTGGTTTAGCCCCTGGGGTTCAAACCTGGAGTATATTAATTTTAGACAATGGGAAAAGATAAAAATTTCAAAATTGATTTAGGCGTCATGGTATCAACTCTACGGATATGAACGTCAACTAGTTAGGGTGACAATGTAATTTATTCCGTAGAGTTGATACCATGACTGCTCGTCAATAAGAATGGACCTAAAGAATGATGTAAAGTTTACCATCATTGCCTACTCCTAGTTTACACCCTGGAGGCTAAATAAAGAGTATATAAAAGTGACTTAAGATGCAGTGACTTCTCATCTATAGAACTTATTTATTTCTTTATTTGGGTTTTACGGTGCACCAACACAGTATAGGTTATATGGTGCCAAACAGGACTACAAATTTTGGTTTCTTATCTCATTTACATCGAAATAAAAACATGAGGTATGGAATCAAAATTTGCATACCTGCTGGAATCACAGAGTTACAGCAAAACCAAGTGTGAAGACCCTATTAGTCGCCTCTTACTATCATGCAAGGGTAAGGCAGTGGTTCCAATTCTTTTCATACACAGATTGTCCCAGAACCACATGGGGCTATAGGAATGAACCTGAAAAAATGTTGCAATGTCCACCATCATTGGCTTTAAATACACCTGGTTTACACCCTGGGTGCTAAATCTGGAGTATATAAAAGTGACTTAAGATGATAAAATTTTCGTAATGCATCACAGTATTAACTCTACGGAATGAATGCGTGTATGTAACAAACTTTCTTAATAGGGTCAATTTGTTAAGGTGACAATGTGATTCATTCTGTAGAGTTGATTCCCCGGGTAGTTCAGGCTACCATAACTTAACTGACGCTGTTTTTATTTTCTGATGGTCACGATGTCCAGAGATCCGTAACAGCATATAAACATCTCTGAGGCTGAAGTTTTTTTAGCTATTCCCTAGGGTTATAAAGCACAAGAGTGCAAATAATTAAGCCATATCTCAATCAGTAGCAATAACCACAGGAACGATAACTCTTGTAAAACACTGAATTCAAGATTTTAAAAAAATGTGTCCACAAAAAAATATGCGCATTAGCATTTCAAACCTAGCTCATTTTGTTGCATAAAGGAGATTTTGAATACTGTATGATTTTTAACACATAAAAGTGTGCAGATTGGAAGTTATACAGTTTGGTCACCAATGTGTTGGCATGTAACTACATATTCAAAAAAGTAGATATATTGATTATTAACTTGCCAAACTCAGTCAGTTGCTTAAAATCATCAAAGCAGGTGGTGTAATGGAACTGGAAAAAATGGAAAAGATTACAGTATTGGTTAGACTAAAAATGGTTTCTTAAAGGTTATTTCCATTTTCTTGTTATTAAAAACAGCGAAACATGAAACTTTTTAAGTATGATTCTTCATATGTCTATTGTCTAGATTGTTTATTAAAAAATGAAATAACAGTTGATTTCTGTTATTTTTATGGTTTTAAGATGATCCCCACTCTACACTGGCACGTGATCCGGTATCGGTGAATGTGATTCGCTATTGAAGAAAACACAGATCACTTACAAATCAACACTTCTACACTGTAATGAAATCTTTTAAAATCTTTTTTATTTTGTGATATTAAGGGGATAATAATGCACATCTGAAGATCAGTTGATAAACAGCTTTTGTGAGATGAAATGAATTATCGCTAAAAAACTCGAAAGTGATCCGTTTTTGGCGACCAAACTGTACATTGTTTTCCAAAGTAAAAATATCATTTATCGAGTATCGATATATTTGAATGGGGTTTAATTATTTTATTAATTGATTGGCTTTGTAATATCTATAAAGAAACAAGGGAAATCATACTGGATGAATAATTCATATAAATATAAAACAAATACATACATTCAGCAGAAAAAAATGCAATTAGCTGTTGTCACTTTGCACAAAAAACAAGAAACCTGAAAAAATGCTACCTGTTAAAGTCTAGGACATGTATAACACCATATAAAACATTATCAGTAAATTTTACTTCAGTTTTAAACACAACTGATTTGTCATTCATATACATATAAAAGTCCAAAAACATTCTACTCTTGAAGTGCGTTAACTCAGAGCATCCAAAATAAGTTCATATCCGAATACAATGTCTATTCTTTTTGAAGGGCGAGAGAAGTGGGTGGGGTATACAAAGCCGGTTGCTTAGAAATCAGTCTCACTTAGTCTTAGTTTCTACAGCTTGTATTGTCCATTATCAAATATACATGTGTACAGTTGTACTACACTTATCTATGAACTTAAATCTTACCAATAATTAAAATTGAAAACGTGCAGATTGTTCCGAAATACGCCGATGGCTTGTGACAGTTTGTGGGCGTTTCCTCATTAATTAATTACCTCATTAATATGCAGCTGTCATATTCCGGGCGTATTTCCTGTACCGCACCGCCGTACAATCCCGACTTGGGATGGGCGCGGAGGAGTTGGGGGGGGGGGGGGCAATTACTCCACTCCTTTAAAGCTACGGGTGTTAATTAATGGCAATGCCTGACTAAAGATAAATAAAATTTATAACTACAACCAGTTAAACATTAAATTGAATATTTATAGCAACATATAAATTATGTTTCACTGCTCTTTTTAAAATATGTACCGTTTCAATTAATAATTATTACCATTTCGTCACTTAGTGCAAAAAGTGAATAAGTGCTTCTTTAAGTCAATGCAGTTATCCACTTCTTGCACTGAGGTGACGATTTATAAAAATAATAACTACTTACAGAATAATATTCTTACTATGCAAAGTGTTATTTTTCAGTTTTAAGATACATTTTTTTCAGATACAGGTAAATTAACATATCTTCCAGTTTTAATTCTTAGGGGTGCGACCCCGCATCTGAATTTAGATATTGCTGACCTAGGACATTGTAGTTTACAATAAAGCTCAGTTTCATAACTATTCTTAAACAAGATTTAGCTTACCAAAAGGTTCCTTCTAGCGCATATTAAATATTCATTTTAAGGGATCTTCAATAAAATAATTATGAACTATGTTTTTTGCTAGTTCACGTGCATTCTTATCTATTTATTATAAGAATACTTAAAGTTATTTCACACAAACATTTATTTAACTTAAAATAATAAACAAACACCTTTAGATGAGCGATCATACCTAAATATTATCAGCGGACAATATATATTTAAATACCATCACTCTGTCAAAATTTCGGGCACCAATGTCGACACCTGACCTAGTGGCACAGATCAGAATTTGTTCGTATGTTTGCCTAATTTTAAATAGCAATACAATGGATGAAAAGTTCTGCCATATGCCAGTAATTGCATTGCATGAATGGATACTTACAGCTCCAGAACGACTAAACCAGGAGAAAAAGGGCTTTTATAGAAGTCGGCACCAACAAACTGATCGATTTGAAAAAGTGCGTACAAAAATTTCACCACTTGAAAATTACAAAACAATTAATCAAAAGGTATGAAATTACAAAGTTCGAAATATTTATAGCTCAGTAAAGTGAAGAAATGCATTATACAGTTCTAGATAACAAACAAGGGAAGTAATTGAAATGTCGTAATCCGGCGACGGTACGTATCGTGCATTCACAGACAAGTAAAAAAACTCGAATAACTTTATTACTGCAGTATGTCTTGATGGTTATACTTAAATGTTAAAATAATAAAGTTGGTATGAAATAAAATCGTAAAAAGAACCTCTGGAAGCAGCAAAGAATGCAACCGAGAAGAATAATAGTAGACGATATTTTTGGGCGGGAGTCTATTTTTAGATGATGAATATTCATTTAGTTAATCTCGATTCTACAATATGACATGTAAGATTTAGTGAGTTAGATAGTTTAAACTAAATTATTGTTTTTGTAGGTCTGTTTATTACGCAGTTGTATTTCACTAAAGATTGACTTAAAGATGCGTAAAAACACTGGCAAAGAGGCTATTTTTAATGAATATGCATGAGTACAAAATTGCGGCGCCTACTGGAATTCTGATACCTTTGATGATACCCTTATATCCATTACCTGCTCAGTCAAGTGTGACATGTTCACCATAAGTGTTCCTTCTCATGAGAAGGAACAATAACCTATAAGTTCTAAGCTCTTATGGCCAGTGCCATTAATTAACACCTGTAGCTTTATTTTGACCAATTTGCCACTGAGCAATATGACTATTAATCAGTGTGGTACATCGTGTTGTTTTTTGTTTGTTTTTTTAAGGTAGAACAATATACATATCTAAATTCATAGGACGTACTTTGTCTTTTACAATAAATGGCCAGTTTTTACATTTAGTACTGCCTATATGGACTGACAAGTTAAATATTTTCCTATTTACTCTATCATCAGTGTATTTTAAACATCTATTCCAGCGGTTAATCAAAACGCTGAAAGCACAGAAAGGTTGAAACCCACATTTGATGTGCAATAAACCACTCCGCTGTAATAGTTCAATTCACTTCCATGAAACAGTATATCATTCAAACCATTAGCATCAATGTTACATTATATACTAGAAATTCTGCTCTGACTAAAACCATCAAATGTCTTGAAACACACTGACGAGCTAGGCAAGACAAACCTTCCTTGGCTTAACTAAAATTTACTATAATGATACCAATGAGAAATACAGGGTCTGTTTCATTAAAACACAAATATTCACAAAGAGAATATAAATAATAGAAGTATTAGATCCATGTCATTTTTATTCAAATTAAAGAGGCATACCCTACATCTAGCAGATTAAAATTTTGCGATCGTATATTATGGCTTAGACATACGTAAAAGAAGAACTTGTCACATTTTCAAGAAGAACATACATCGAACTATTCCGTTTTGGACGAGTAATCATCTACATAGCGTCTGTCTATAATAAATCCCTATCCACCCAAAATTGTACAACAACAACTTGATAAATAGTAAAACGTGAATTTCACTTATTATTGCTGGAATGTTTATCTGAAATTTTGAGAGCTGATGTTGTCTTATGAATAAATACTGGTGCGTGTAAAATAATCAAGAACGAAGGACAAAAAGCATGGCTATCGCAGCGAATTCGCTTGCTGCTGCGACGCCGTATGCGTTGTGTTCTTTAAGTACACTGCTTGGTGCTGTTAGGTGTTTTTCGGCGTGCCGTATTAAGCACGATTTTATAACCTCGTATGACCTTATGCCGCCTGAATAATGTACCAATCGGATTGCTTGGTATGGTATTCTCGGTATTTTCAGTCATAATGAGAGATTTAGTAAGAGTGGCGCTGATTGGAGGAAAGGCTGAAAATGCTTCACTCTGAGTCATGTGTGACACTGAGTGAAATGACAACGCGTTCGTCATCTATAACCTCTATAAGTACAGCACCATCGGGTTGTATGCGTACCACTTGAACAGGTGTGCGTAACCAAATATTCATCTGCTCATCCAGACATATTTCTGTTTTGTTATGTTTTCTTGTTAAGTTATTTCTGTTTTGTTAAGTTTCCTTTCAACAATTTCTAACCAGTGCAAATCATTACTAACCTGCAACAACATGTCCGATACTGTCAAATCTTAGACTCTAAATTTTAAATTAATCTTTCCGGTGAAAACAGTACTGCACATTCTGAATGATAGACTTTGATAGTAAGCTGAAGTAGGGTAAGGGTTCATGTTGCTTCCAACAATTCCAGAAATAAAGTATAGAACGTATTTCAATATAGTTTGCTTACTGTTACCATCTTTTAAGCACCAAAGGCTCAAAGTGAGCTTTTGTGATTGTTTGGTGTCCGCCGTGTGTCCCTCCACAATTTCTAAACACAGTCTTCTTCAGAACTACTGTCTTCATTGATACCAAACTTCACAGAGGCCCCTTTCAACATTGCCAAAAAAATTTAAAATACAGGTTTCTGTCCATATATAACTTGTGCTTCAGTAACATCACGCCGACCATCTTTTTTTAAAGATATTTCTTGTTCTTTTATTTGTTCCTTTTGATTCGTTGATTCATTTACACATGGCTTCTGAAGATATTAAATTGCACTCAGTTATAGAGTATGCCCCTTATTTAACAGTGAACAGTTTGAAAGATATAAACGTTACTTTACGCTAGAATTCCTTTCGATTTTCTAACGACATACACCATTAGAAAGCTTGCGATTTAAGCTTTTCAAAAATGTATAATTTTAGTATATTTTCTTTTATCATGTGCATTGAAACGATTGTTAAACCTGACCGGGAACTTTCACATAGAAATTATATAGAGAGATAAGCGGTCGGTATACTCGTAAATAATCAACAATACGGATGTTCTTTGTTTCTTAGAATGTCTTAGACAGAGAAATAAGGAAGGTGTCCATGAAGTATAATGCTAAGTAGAATAAATGATTATAAAATTGGACCAAGTAAAATTATGATTGATGCACGGTGATGTTAAGATTCCATATCTTCAGTACTTCAGATTTATACTTCATTTATTCATGACGGGTGAAAATATCAGCCAATTATCCTTCTGCAACCAAAGGCAGTATCTTCGAAATTGTGTTTACACTCAAACTAGGTGACCTTGGGCAATATGTCGAGCTCGCCAGGTGGGAGGTGGGGCAGTATTCCATTTCTTTGTTTCCGCCAGCGCTTCCTGAATTGAACTCCGGCCTGTGCAACTAGTATAGTTCTTAATCGAGCTATTTTATTGGCTGTGCAAAGTGCGCGCAACTAGCGTACTGTCGTTAATGATAGTACACAGGGATTAAGAAATTGTTACCTACATCTGGATCTAATTAACTGGTCGGACAGGCAGTATATACAGCGACCATTTATACATGTACACTGTCTATAAGCTCACCTCACAGTCAAACATAAACAAATTTATATGCAATATAAATTATGATTTTATATTTGCCTATATATGGTACGTTTCAAGTTCCTACTTTGTTAATTTGTGTCACATCAAATGTCTTTCTACTGAACTCGACACAAAACGCTCAGTTGATTGACAATGTCTGGGGATGCCAGACGTGTTTTTTTTCAAAACATGTATTTATAGTACAGTATAAACATGTGATCAAATAATAAATCAGAAAGAAAGAACGAGAAACAAAAACAAGAACACCCCACACAGAAGATGCATATGTTATGACTGGTACAACACAAGAATAGTACAACTTTGTGTAGACATCATAAGATAGACCACCGAAAGCGACGAAAATGGAAACCTGCAATAAATATTCCACACATACCTTTTACATGTACTATACAATACAGGAGTGTAACAAGTGCTCATTCATAGCCCTCAAAATACATTTATACAAACTACGTTTTGTACTTGGCAATAAGAAACCCAAAGGCACGACCGGCACATTGAGCTACCAAGCTGTAAAGTTATAATCCAGGTGTTCGGTTAAGGTAAAACCAAGGTATACATATTTGCATGCATATTCAATAGCACAATCTCCACATTTAAACTTAAAATCTGATCCATGCATAGAATCCGGTCTAAAATGGTCTACATTAATTTTACTGGCATGTATATCAAAAAATATTTATTACTCAAATTCCTCTTCTTTCACAATTTTCAATGTTCTGAATCAATTTTTGTTCAAGACAGATGTAAATTCTCCAATCTGACTAAAGTACTTGATCTTCTAAACGAAGATCTGAGAACGACCCATTCACATTCGTCTTCTGTATATTTTGGATTTCCAATATTGTTATTTTTATTTTCGCAAATCTATTTTTGTTTGAACCAACCAGACAACTTGTTCGAATGTCAAAGAGTAAGAAAAATTTGCAGTTAATCCAGGGCTCGAACCCGGGACCTCTCATTTACAAAGCAAGTGCCCTACCGACTGAGCTAACCGGCTATCTGACATCTTCAACATAAAAATTGTTGATACCAAAACCCACGGCTTTTAAAGCTTGCAGGATATTGTAAGGTAGCTTTTGATTGGCTAGCGGAAGGGTTGTCAGAACGAGGCCATGAATAGCTCGTTGTCAGATCCTATGCGTAGCGTAATAGGAGATGTACTTTAGTCAGATTGTAAATTCTCAAATCTATAAAATCCTTCAGTCTAGCACTTACTTTATTATGTCAAAGAAGTATAAAATACATTTATAGCTCTTTGATTATGTACAACATGTGGTTTAATCACTATTTTTATTTTTAGTTAAAAAACCGTTTCTTAGATACCTAGTGTTCGTTAACAACTTGTTAAGCACAAGTTACAAACCCTGTCGTCTTGGGTCCTCACTCTCTTAAAAACTCAACAATGCATGCAACAAAAGAGCTTGCGTTTAATTAATTAATAATGAGGATACCTTTTTATTTTATTATTATTATACTAGATTTATATAGTGCCCTTTTCATGATAAGTTTAAACGTTCAAAGGCGCTTTACATACAGCAAACGCAGCCACGCATGGCGTGAAATTCATCCTCTACTAATACAGACACTGAACGATCTGACTAGTCCAACAAATTTGACGCGATCCTAGGAAATATTGAGATATTTTTTTCATATCCATACTTTGCCCCGTCACAAATATAAAACAATCTGAACGTCAAATTATTTTGGCTAAGATCTGACCAGATCGAGTGACAGAGTGAGATAAAGTCCCAGAACAGATAGAGAGAACTAGTGTCGCGAAATTGGTCCTTTCGCGCTTTAAGTGCATTTCGGTAAATTGTATTAGTATACAGTGGTCTATGTAAAAGTCGGAGGTACGTCCGTATGCAAGTGTCATATGGGCATATAAATATACACTGCGCATCCAGTTTGGACAGATCGTCCAGGGAGCTCAAAGAGTGCACATCGAAGAGAAACTGGAGAAATAATTTATAATAAATAAGCCATAATTATAACTGGGACTTTGATAATAAATAATTTAGGTGAGGTACCCTCATATTTGCAGCTTCGGCTCATCCTTGCTGGGTCCTCTTGATAGCTATATTATATTTTATTGGTCCGGGTCGCAGTATAAGCTGATGGTTTAAGGTTATAGTGCTGAACCTTGGTAGGTCTGAGACAAGGTGTAAAACATAGTTTGAGACAAGGGTTAAAACAGGTTTAAGCGAAAGTTATTAGGTGTTTGAGACATTTGGGTTGAATTAGTTTTAAGGTTTGGACCTAGGTGGGTTGTGGAAAGGTCAGCCCCTCATCCTTGCAGCGTATGCTCATACTTGTGGGGTTTCCAATCCATATACTCATTCTAGGTCGAGTAGTTGAGACAAGTTGTTGAAACGTACGGTTTGAAAACAGCTGGTTAAAGGTCAGAAATATAGGCTGTTTGATACCAGTAAGTGATCAATAAGGACCACGGATTGAGTTGATTATCTGCTTGATTTTAGTTGATTTATGTTTCAAACAATCATTTACAAATCATTGGTCAAACTAATCAGAAGCAAGGCAGCTTAAGGAAAATTCTTTATACACGTTTTCAATCAAAAGCAGATAGCTTGAGAAAAATTATATATATACAGTTTAATAATTAGTTACTCTCGGTACACGTGACACTAGGATACCTTGAAATAAATAAGAAACTTACAGTATAATGATATATAGTCAATTTTGTTACAAAGGGTCACAGCGATTTTTGACAGTTTGCTGCCTCTTGATATACAATGGGTTTTAGTTAGTCGTAAGGATTGTTGAATATTCATGTTGGAAACGCCCACTACATTAATGACACGCCTATCGAAAAGCCGGAACCGGAAACAAGAATGAAGCATGCGCATCATTTAGGTAGCATTCTTGTTTGACAGGACAACAAACAAAAATTGAAAGCGTCTGATATTTGGTAAAGACATTCGAAGATCATAGTTATTTTCTTTTAATTGTTTATAAGGTTCTCATTTCAGCTATAGTGGTTGATTATATCTGCATCCCATAAATGCTATTGGAGCAGTCCCTTATTAGTTTCTCTGGTGTGAAATTATTCGCACCCAGAACAGCTCGAACATAGGGGTACAAAACTCGATTTTCAATGTCATCGCGAGGGGATTCGGTGAATCCATAATATTTTGTTTATTCAGTTTGAAAATCGTATTTTATGTGAAGCAGTTATTTTTTTAAAGTGTTTGTACTTGTGTAGGTCATTCTCAAGTGTTCAATCAGCAATGGCAGCATGATGAATTCAATGTTGGGCGGCTAAAACCACCCCCAGTTCGTGAATTTCCAGCTTTAATGGTAGAGAGAGATTCCAGGTGCTAGTACTGGAATTATTTTAGTCCCAGACACCCAACTTGCCAAAATCAAAGTAGAATCACTTTTGTTTTAATGCAGTGGAACCGTCTGGTAACCAGATACCTACCCTGCATTTTAGTAGCCCAACTAATTGTGCATAAAGGGCTCTTTGATATATAGAGATATACCGCCCTCTGTGCACAACCCACTTAACATTCAAAAATACGCGTAAAGTTTTCCTTCTATGTGTCTATGTCCGCGGTCACCAACGTTAATCAGGTCATAGACTAGAGATGGCCTGTTTGCACTAGGCTGGTCGAATTGACCCATAACAAGACATGTACACATGGGCCTAATGAACCATATTTGTCATAAATATCAAATTGTGATGAAAAACATGTAAAAATATGCGCTTAGAAGCACATTCGCAATCTTGTTATGGCATGTACACTTACTTCTGAGTATGCACTTTGTGCTCAGACAAGCAATATAAGCTGCCTTGACTAGATTTTGCCCAGAACGAAGAGAATATGGAACAGATTTAGAACTGTCAGTAAAGCAGGAGTATTTTTGCATCAAAGTTAAGGTAATTTTCGACTTTTATACATTATTTTGCTGCGTTTCATCAGTTCGTCGCCATTTTGAAATTTCTCAACTGTATTATGATTATGTGAATGAAAGTAGCCATTTGATGCTGGCGAAAGCAGGGCGATAACTGAAATAGTATAAAGGGAGATAAATGTTGCCATAGTTTAGTTACGGATGCAGGGGGATACGAATATGTGAATGCATCTCAGATCTGCGGAAGTCAGTATGTTTTCTTCCTCCTTTATCTGTCAGATTTTACAAATGGCCGAAATAAAGATTTTCCAACAGTTACCTTATTTTATTTTAAGAAGTTTATAAAATCTATGGTGACGTAAGTGTACAAAATAACGTACCCGTTTGCAAAGCGATTCGCAGGTTGTTGCAAGTGTCAAACTCATTGAAATGTAGTTGCATTGCCTAAGTAAAAGTTCAGTAAACCATAAAATGTCCATACCATGATGCGAATATCCACACAAAGATTGTTAGTCCTCTTCTAAAACCAAAAAACCGTGCGTCTGATGTTTTATGGTTCATTAGGCCTATGTATACATGTCTTGTTATGGGTCAATTGGCCCCGCCCAGACTTCTGGAAAGTCGTCGGTCCGACGGGGATGACCGGAAAATTTTGATCCGGTCCACGATTTCTTAATCCGGATTCGGTCAGACTGACCGGCATTTATCGTACCCCGAGAACTGCAACATCTCGGACAACATATCAAAATGGCATCACTTACATATTATGCTGGGGCAGAACCGGGAAAGAAATGTAAATTAATGCCCAACAATCGTAGTGAAAGGAAACAAATGTATTAAAATAAAAGGGTTGACCAAACATTTAATGAGAAATGGACTAAAAATGATCACACCTGGCTTGAATATGAATTATGATGGAGAAAAGGAACATATGCGGTACACAGACATTTTCTTCGGTCCGACTAATTTTTTATCGGTCCGGCAGATTTTTAGGCATTGCTGGACCAAATATCCGGCCATTTTTTCCAATTTTTTCCAACTTTCCTGAAGTCTGCCAGCCTGGTTCAAATGAACCAGGCCATCTCTCTGACCTGCTAATCACGTCACAAACTTGGGAGGCTTCAATTTCATATAATTAAACCCAATTTTTCACACTTAGAATTGCATGTCTGGAAAGCTCCTTCCAAATAAAATCATTACATATGTCCTAACTAATGAGAAAACATCCCTTTTGTAGGCAAAACACTTTTAAACTCCATGTATGTCAGCTTGTTTTCCGCTTACACCATTAAATTTCTACCTCAGTCATGTAAAGCTTTGTGTGTATCATCAGTTTATTTTTAGACCTGTTGTACACTCCACGCATTTCATTGGTAACATGTTTATACATTCAAGATGTATACGTAAAATGATAAATCATGAAGTCTAAATTGAGTCGATTTCCACCACAGTTTTGATCCTAACTACTTGAAACTTAGAGGCAGATATATGGTAAATGTCAGTCAGTAAAATTAAGACTAGTATTCTAGCCTCACACTGGGCGTTGAATTCTTCATGTGAGGAAGCCATCCAGTCGGAAGGTCGGTGGTTCTACCCAGGTGCCCGCTCGTGATGAAATAATGCACGGAGGGGCTCCTGGGGTCTTCCTCCACCATCAAAGCTGGAAAGTTGCCATATGACCTATAATTGTGTCGGTGCAATGTTAAACCCAACAAAACAAATAAAAAAAAATGTTATCAAACACACGCTGCTTGTTGAACTTGAAATATTTATAAAAAGGTACACTTTTTCATTGAATGGCCACTGTCACATATTGAGGACTGCTATAATGACAAGTTTTCCAATAATGTAGATGTTGACAAGTTTTGTAACCATCCAGTTGTAGTTTGTGCACTTAAGTTCTCTTTTGCTATGAACTAATTTCTTTTCATCAAATGAATTATTTACCTGAAAATTTAGGCTGAAGAGTCATTGACTCTTGAGTTTCAGAACCTACTGAATGCCCTGCCTGTATAATACAAACTGCACTGTACCTTAAGAAATACATTTGAGCCGTGCCATGGGAAAACCAACTTAGTGGGTATGCGACCAGCATGGATCCAGACCAGCCTGCGCATCCGCGCAGTCTGGTCAGGATCCATGCTGTTCGCTAACAGTTTCTCCAATTCCAATAGGCTTTAAAAGCGAACAGCATGGAGCCTGACCAGACTGCGTGGATGCGCAGGCTGGTCTGGATCCATGCTGGTTGCATACCCACTATGTTGGTTTTCTCATGGCACGGCTCATTTATCGGCAGACTTTGTATGTATTGCACATGTTGATATGCATATAAATTTTAAAAAAGAACACTCGTGCTTCCTGTGCACATCCCTCAATATACATGAGTGCCCCAGTCCATTGTTTGTTCATCTTTATGTTGTTACATTGATTTGTGTTTCTATTGCAGGAAGAATGTGGTGACAGGTAGGCAAAGATGGAGCCGCAACCACCAAGGAAGCCGAAAGAGAACCGGCCATTTTATGCTCCCCCAGAGGACAAACCAATAGCTGTACAGATCATCAATGAAGCCAGGTCTTCTTTGAAGGAGTTAAAAACCAAGAGACCTTTTACACCAAGAGATGAAAGGAGAACTCTCTTTGGATCAAGACCTGTGAACACCTCAGATAACCGTCCACCCAGTGCTTTCAGGTACAATTACTTGCTATTTACAGGCATACATGTACATTGCACATCTAAATGTCTTAACATAATTGCAAGAACCAAATGATACAGGTTCGAGAAAATATAATATCTTTTATTGTTTCTTACCTCGACTATTTGAAGAAAAGGGTAGCTATCCTACTCGCATTAGCGTGAGCGTCACACAAATGTTAATGTTTGCGTACCATCCCAAATATTTTCAAAGTCTGTTGAGATATTGCTTTCATATTTTGCATACTTGTTTACCATCATGACCCTATTCTGTAAACAGGAGCAGACAACTCTATCAAGCATTTTGACTGAATTATGGCCCTTTTTCGACTTAGAATATGCTTATCGTAATGTTAAAGTTTGCGAACCACCCCAAATATTTTCAAAGTCCATTGAGATATTGCTTTCATATTTTGCATACTTGTTTACCATCATGACCCCAGTGTGTGAACAGGAGCAGACAACTCTATCAAGCATTTTGACTGAATTATGGCCCCTTTTCGACTTAGAATATGCTTCTTGTAATGTTAAAGTTTTACTCATAGCTTATATTATACTATCAAGCACTGAGAATAGTCGAGCACGCTGTCAACTGACAGCTCTTGTTATTATTATTACTAAGATATGGCTCATTGACAAATAGAAATATGCAGTTTTATAGCTTGGAACATGAATAGCAGTAATATTAAAGGAATTCTATTACTATGGTTTAAACTATCTAGCCTTCATTGGTGCTATTTAAGTGGAGTTGGGAATTTTAAATGTTTAGATATTACTGCTCTGTTAAATAAATTTGAAACTAGAACAAAAGTGGTGTGAATTTTATTTTAGAACACTTTGTTGCATGTCCTTTTCAGCCTAGATTCTCGACACTTTGATCCAGATTCCAGGCCAGTTTCAGGAACCAGATTAAGCCCTTTGGATCATGTAAGTCTCAACAGAATTTTCTTTCATCTTATTTAACCAACCTTTATTTTGTATTTATAATCTCTCGGAATCATCTCCCACTTTCTAAGTTTTATAAATTCCTTTACCTTTTATGCTACACTTGTAACCTTTTTAGCTCAGCTATTCGAAGAATAAGTAGAGATATCCTACTCACCACGGCATCGGCGTCACACCTTGGTTAAGTTTTTCGTACCAGTCCACATTTTGACAAAGTCTTTTGAGATAAAGCTTTGAAACTTTCAACACTTGTTTACCATCACCATGTCCAGTTGTAGGCAAGAGTATATAACTATCAAGGATTTTGGCTGAATTATGGCCCCTTTTAACTTAGAAATCTTGGTTAAGTTTTTTGTACCAGTTCACACTTCGTGTAAAGTGTTTGACATATGGCTTTGAAACTTTTATCACTTGTTTATTATAACAGTCTCTATCTGTAGGCAAGAGTACATAACTCTGTCAACTATTTTGACTGAATTATGGCCCTTTTTGACTATGAAATCAGTGAAGTTTTTTGTACCAGTCTATATTATGCTTAACCTTTTTGTCATATAGCTTTGAAACTTTGACCACTTGTTTACCTTTATAGTCTACTTACCTAGGACAAGGACTTGAGCTCAGTTATGGCTCTTTTTTGGACATAGAAATAGGTTTCGCATACCATTCAATATTTTATCAACTGTTTGATATATGGCCTTGACACTTTGAACACTTGCTTACCAACATGGTCACACATTGCTTTATAGTGCAAAACTTATCCAAATCCACAAATGCAGGTACATTGTTTGTCTTATCTGTTCCTTTTCTTTTGTCTGAAAATCTCGGGTAATATTTTGACCCTATACTTCTATCAATGCTTCGAATAGTCGAGCGCGCTATCAACAGACAGCTCTTGTTTTTACTTACACATGACAAATATCCTGCAGTCCTAGTTTCTCCATCTTGTTAACCATTTGCCACAAACACAAAACTGGAAGTGGGGTGTGGTGGGGATGGGGTTGGAATGTGGCTATCTTGTTAGTATGTTAACAGTCAAACAAATTTCATGAATATCCATCTTTACTTTGACGTTTTTGTTACTGGCTGTCTCATACTGAAAAAAACACGTAAGCAGAAATAATTTGTTATCTATTCCACAGAAGTAATTGCTACAGGAAACTGTTGTTTAATATTTTATTTAAACTTAATGCAAGTCTGTATACAAGTGTACATGTATAGAATTGTAAGTAAAAAAACACATCCCCCTATGACACACTATTATGAAAGTAATTTTAACTTTCAGAAACCGTCCATATCAACTGTTCAAGAGGATGTAAGCACCTTTCTACTGTATCATATAGATGTTGTCTTACTATATCATCCTCTTCTTAGCCACTTCTCCTTCATACTCTATGGTATGGTAGAACTTTCAGCCTTACCTTCTCTCACTATTTGGCATTATAGAGCTTACAAACTACCATTTTCATGTAATCTGTATTAACCAGGCCTAGCAAGTTTCCAGTATTAATACTAACCTGTTGGCCTCTGTGGCTGGGTGGTAAAGGATGCTGACTTTAAATCACTTGCACCTCACCTCTGTAGGTTTGAGACCTGCTCAGGTTGTCATGTGATTAAGCCAGTCAGCTAGTGTGGGGAAGTTAGGTTGTTCTACCCAGTTGACAACGTTTGCCCATGTCTGAAGAAACATTTCTGGATCAGTGGAGAGCCTCAGTGGGGTCTCCCTCTTCAGTATATGATCTGTGTGGCTCATAACCCTGTACCTGTACTGGTCTGAGAATATTTTTTAATCTATTGGATAGAAGGACTAAAGCTATATCAAAGGGAGAAGCAGTCTGGCTCTGTATGGTTTTAGGAATTGGGTTCAGTATCAGTTCAGATCCATATAAAAGTTCTTTTTCATATTACATGTATTAAAACTAACATTTGAATTGATGAAAATCTCATTTGGTTACATTAATGTAATTATTTTGAACATGGTCAACAGTTTTACTTCGTAAATTGTGAAATCTATACAATATACATTTATTTACCGTAGATACCCATATATAATGCGCAGTTTTTTGACCCCCGGGACCACCCCCGAATCGTGGGTGCGCATAATACACAGGTATAGACAATTTTCCAACTTCAAAACAAGTTTGTTACCGATGTTCGCCATTTTGGTAAAGGGAAACTACTCCCCGCGCTTACTGTCTCCGCTAAAATGTAAGATTGCCGTTATGTTCCGTAAAAGATCGAATTGTTTATTTTTCTTTCAAACAAAATTAATTTCATATAAATTTAAAAGTATTTTGACGTAAGAAATGTTTATAAATCACAAAAATTATGTTACTAAATAAAGATCGTGAATTATCTTTAACCGAGATCAAACTGTGAACAACATAATTGACACGAGGTGACACGTTGATTGCCGGTAATTACTGGCTTTATGATCGTGACAAAAAGACTATCACACCTCTTGTTATCAGTTTAAATTGAGAAGCTCATGTCATTTTGAAAGATACCATTCCGAAATATTGAATCAGCTGCTATTTATTTATTCAAAATAGTGAATTAAAAAAGGTAAAAGAACAAATATAACAATAATTTACTGGTTTTATTTTCGAGAAAACAAAAATCGATAGTACCGTGAGACCGATGCTGCTCTCCGCCGTGGAGATAAAATTTATTACCGGTGTCGATGTAAACTCTACTTTTGTTTTCCATCCACGTCAAAATTGACCAAAATTTTTTTTTTTCCCCAGGATTTTGGACTAAGATCGGGGGTGCGCATTATACACGGGTGCGCATTATACACGGGTATCTACGGTACTTCTTATGCTGTGTAGAGTAATCATGTTAATTGAGAACATGATCTTTAGTTATTAGTATGTTATTGTTATATATTGTTTTACTGGTCCTGTGTTCACAGCTGAGTTTATTGTTATATATTGTTTTACTTGTCCTGTGTTCACAGCTGAGTTTGAGTTTGAAATTTTAATATAAATTTTACTAAAACTTCAAGATTAAATTCCGACTGAGACTGACCATCAATACTGAATAGGCATTTAAAAATAGTTATTAACTAAAAATTTAGTTTTAAACATGCTATTTAGATATAAATAACAAATAAAGTTTCATTATCAAACGCTGAAAATGTTTTGTGAACACAGGGCCAGGATATTAGCCCATCAGTAACAAGTTGACATTGATATAACTGGCAATGATTATGTGATTGTTTTTCATTTTGATTTGACTGAGAAATATTTTGTAAAAAAGTTTTTTAAAGAATCCTTGAGAAAGTTACCTTTATGATGCAGCAGTGACTGTTATGCATATAGACAGAGTAAAAATTGAATTGAGTTCAGATAAAAGGAAATCTCAAATATAATGAAGAGCACTTCTTTTATTCTTTACTTTATATTAAGAATGAAGAATGACTGAACTAAATTCAGTAATAGTGGAGACAAGATAAAAATAACCTACATATTTCAGGTTGCCAAGTTGCCGACAGAGGCCGAGATGGAGGGTTTATTGTTGCCTCCACGACCTCCAAGTGATGCCAGTAAACCTAACAGGAAGGCAGCACGTACACGAACACAGCCTACCAACAGTGTAGATAACTCTGTTCCACCAGAATCACAGAAGTCAAGGAATGGAGCATTGTCAGATGGTAAGCTATTACTGCCTGTCTTTGTGCTGCTAAATATATTTTGACAGAATTAATGTTAATAGTCAGTGTTTCTATTTTAATTATACTGAACTGAAGTTTAGAATGGGAGATATGCAAGTCTGGGAGTTTTTAAGACTGGTCCCAAATTCAGGCATTTGATTGCCAGAATTTCCCTATATAACTGTACTGAAAAAGGATATTTCTGGCTTTCAGTTGTAGATTTTTAGGCGTTTTAATTTTGACTGAATAATGGGTCTGTATTTGGTATAATTTAACTGTCATGCAGTTAGAAAATTGAAATGCAAACTTAGGAATTCCAAGGATAGATCCACATATAGTGCAGTATAAATATGCACAATTTCTTTAAGTCCATTCAAGCATTGTAGAGTGAAGAGCCCTTATTTCCTGTGATGAAACAGTATTGACAGCATATTAGTTTAATAGTTAGTTTCAGTGAGAGTGATAGTTTCATTATGTTCTTAGGATAATGTGAAGCCTATTAAATCTACTTAAAAATGCCAGGCCACTATATAAAGAGAGAAAATGTTTGACATGTTAACGTTTCTTTTTACCCATGATATACTTGTTGTGTGAAATATAGATTCACCATCTAAAGAAATTAGTCCCCAAACTCCAGAGCGTGTTAACAGTGGATCTAAGGATAGAAGTCCTGCAATGGAAGAGAGAGGGGAAGGAGATGGCAAGGAAGCCCCTCCCCACAGAGCCCCCAGTGTGGCAGCTAACACTCCAGTACCAGGGTAAAGCTCTATAAACAAGACTTAAGAAAATTTGTTTAAAGAGAAAGACATTTTATGTTAATCTTGCCTCCTACAAGTTTTAAGAATTTCTGACATGTGCTCATCCAGGATACACTATATGGAGTAAATAATGCCACATCAGATTGTTAATTGACTGATTTTTAGCTCACCTGAGCCAAAGGCTCATGATGAGCTATTGTGACCGCTCAATGTCTGTCGTCCGTAGTGTGGTGTGCGTCGTGTGTCCGTCAACATTTTCTAAAAAATCTTCTTCTTGAAAACCACTGGGCAGAATTACACCAAACTTCACAGCAGTGATCCTTTGGTGGCCCCCTTTCAAAATTATTCAAAGAATTGAATTCCATGCAGAACTCTGGTTGCCATGGCAACTGAAAGGAAAAACTTTAAAAATCTTCTTGTCCAAAACCACAGGGTCTAGGGCTTTGATATCTGGTGTGTAGCATCATCTAGTGGTCCTCTACTAAAATTATTCAAATTATCCCCCTAGGATCAAATATGGCGGGGCCCCGGGGGTCACATGGTTTATATAGACCTATATACGGAAAACTTTGAAAATCTTCTTGTACAAAACCACATGGCCTAGGGCTTTGATATTTGGTATGTAGCATCATCTAGTGGTCCTCTACCAAAATTATTCAAATTATCCCCCTAGGGTCAAATATGGCCCTGCCCCGGGGGCCACATGGTTTATATAGACTTATATAGGGAAAACTTTGAAAATCTTCTTGTACAAAACTACATGGCCTAGGGCTTTGATATTTGGTATGTAGATTGTTCAAATTATCCCTCTAGGTCCAAATATGACCCCGCCCCGGGGGTCCCAAATTTTACATAGACTTGTATATGAAAAAAAGTTTAAAAATCTTCTTGTCTGAAACCACAACACTTAGACCTTTGATATTTGGTTTGTAGCATTGTCTTATGGTCCTCAACCAAAATTGATCAAATTGTACCCCTGGCGTGAAAAGAGGCCCTGCCCTGGGGGTCCAATGTTTTGTATAGACTTATATAATAGGAAAAAACTTTAAAAATTTTCTTGTCTGAAACCATATGACGTATGCTTTTGATATTTAGTATGATGCATTGTCTAGTAGTCCTCTACCAAAATTGTTCAAATTATGCCCCTGGGGTTAAAAGACGCCTCGCCCTGGGGTCACTTAGTTACTATGTGAATTATATAGGAAGAAATACTTTAAAAAATCATTTGATCCTATTTCCAAGACTGTTTAATAATAATTACCTGATGACCCAAAGTAATATGATGTCACTTGACTCTGACCTTGACGTACTTTCTTGTTTTTTAAGATACAGCCTTGAAATTTTGATGACATCAGGCCTCGACCTTAGCGGTGGACCGTTGGACCGATGCAACCAAAATATCGGCAGGTCCACTAACTATCAAAAGTTGGGTAGACCGACGGTCAACCAATTTTCGGTCACGGTCTGCAAATAAAATAAAACCCTTAAAAGTGAAAAATAGGGGGAACAATCGTACCCATATCGGCGAATTCACAAAACGAAAGTTGATTTTGCCTTAAGTACGGCATTCTACAGTTATAAGCATTGGCGAGTTAAAGTCAGGATAACACGAATGGACTACTCCACCGATCGGGCGAGTGGTTTTTACATGGTAACTTTACCAAATTGAGAAATTACATCAGGCAAAATTACCTGGATTGACTGGAATTTACCCACGAATTCTAAAAATATCAAAACTTCATGCTGGTAATTTTCCATTCCACTAGCACGTGTGCCCTATCGTAATATCTAATTTACATCGCGGTTACTTTTGACACAAAAAACGCGCGTAGTGCATTCATTTTTTAATATAATCGCTTCAAATTTTTAACACCGCTTGAGAACTAATACAGTTTGAATTCTATAACAATTTCAATAAGATATCGACAGGAATGTCGGCAAAATTCTTTAAAAACGATCAAATTTTCATATAATGTTTTGTAAAATTTCCGACAGCGCAATCTTGATTATTTATTTCTTTCTTAAAGTAAATAAACGGTACATACTATAGTAATAAAATTCAGACTTTTGACCAGAAAGTACAAAAAAAACACAATTAAAAAATCTTAAATAATGAAAAAGCGGCAGCAATTTAAATACATGGAGTAAAACGATTTTTGGCAAACAGATTTCTGTTAGCGCGGCAGAACAGGTTACGTGACCTCATGAACGTAAATAGAAATGTGGTTTTGAAATAAAGCAGTATGATGTCGTTGCGGTTTTTAGTAAGTTTTAAATGATTCTTTTACATGTATTTTTGACACAACCCTTTGTTAGATATTCTTCTCAAACAATAATGTAAATTTCTTGAGGGCAAATAGGTCACAGAGGTAGGACATCCACTTACATGTCAGTTTATTCGGGATATTGCACATTCGCTTTTAAAAAAATTAAAGAAAAAACTTTTTTTACTGATTTCTTCTCAACAATTAAAGGAATCGAGAAAGTACGATCAGACAGTGATGTGTCACATGGCGCGAAAACATGACGTAATGCCATGACAATCTTGGGGAAACTATACCGCTTTGATCTCCACTTCAGATGCCACAATAACCGACACACTTCTTTTAGCTGTTTGAGGGGGTGTTAATTGATGATGAAAACAAGGCCAGTTACTTAGTTTATCATCAGAATGATTATCGATAATTGTTGATGTTTTTTTTTTCACTTTCAACACGGGTCGGGAGGATGATGATTACTGTGTCCATATTTTGGGACACTTTTCAAAATAATTATTTTTCGGGATAACAGATTGCTACTGTCTTCCATTTTAAATTATTTTAGAAATAAGTCCTGTTTCTTTGAGTCATATGAAGTTATGATGTCTACAACATCACAATTTATGTGACAGAATTGGAGGTCCACTAAAGTCTGAGCAGGTCTACTAGATTTTAGCAGTTGGTGGACCTGCTGGCAACTGCTGAAAAAAGTTAAGGTCGAGGCCTGGACATACACAGTTTTGCACACCAATCGTAAAACTGAATTTCATTGACCATGAATGTGACCTACTGACTTTCTTAATATTTTATCATCAGTTTGATCTTTAAAACATGTAGCTCATATTACTCAGGTGAGCGATCCAGGGTCATCATGACCCTCTTGTTTTGTTGTTGTGGTAAATTCAGCAGATACTGAAGTACATTTTAAAAAAGGTAACATCATTAACTGGTTTGATGATTACAAAATATTGAATTAACACTGTCTCCAAAATATATATCTGAGACTGGAGCTGTGTTCTGACCTGGTGTAGGTTTATTTGGCAATTTAAATATCTCGTCTCCAGTCACAAACCGTGTTTATAGTATTAGTATATTGTGCGGCATCTTGAAAATAAGTGACAAAAATCAGTGACAAATATGGAAGTTTCATCTGTTTTTTCAAGCACTTTTTAGCTCACCAGAGCCAAAGGCTCAGGGTGAGCTATTCTGATCGTTCACCATCCGTCGTCTGGCGTCCATCCGTAAACTTTTGCTTTAAACGACATCTCCTCATAAAACGCAAGGCCAATTTCATCCAAACTTCACAGGAATATTCCTTTGGTGAAGCTCTACAAAAATTGTTCAAAGAATTGAATTCCATGCAGAACTCTGGTTGCCATGGCAACCGAAAGGAAAAACTTTGAAAATCTTCTTCTCAAAAACTAGAAGCCTAGAGCTTAGATATTTGGTGTGAAGCATTGCCTAGTGGACCTCTACCAAGTTTAATTGGCCCCGCTCCAGGGGTTACTTGATTGTACATCGGAAAATCTTCCAAAAAAATTCTAAAAATCATCAGTTTGACATTTGAAACATGTAGCTTATATTAGTCAGGTGAGCGATCCAAGGTCATCATGACCCTCTTGTTTTGTAGTTGATTCCCTTTTCAAATTTGACTTTTTGCTTTGTATAACTGGAAATTACATGTTAAATTAGAAGAAATGATAAATCTGTGTTTTAAACAGTGTGTCTAGTGTACGAGCAGATGTTGAAGAAAGACTAGGTAGTGGTGGCTCTAAAAGGACCAGTCAAGATCCAGAACCGAGGGTCGGGAGTGGCGGATCGAAGAGAACATCAAGTGCTGGCAGTAGAGGAGGTATAAAATGTTGTTTTAATGCCTTATTTTTATTGTTCTACCTTGCTAGAGTGTTTTGGAGCCCTCCTGGTCAGCTCAGTAGGTAGATCACACTATATTCAAACCTGTATTAAGCTACCGTCAAGAGAGCAACACAGCCTGTTTGCCTAATACAGGTGGCTGCTTAAGACAGGTTTATTTTAGAAGAAAATGTCACTTTGTGAAGTAAGCTGACTGGTTGCCTAAGGCAAGTGGCTGCTTAATACAGGTGGCAGCTAAGTCAGGTTCAACTGTACTTCCAGTCATGAGTTTTAAAGGTTGGAATTCTTGGAAAGGATTTTGTTCTTTGAAACAAAATGTCTAGGTTAGTACTGGTATAGAAATCCAGTAGTACTGGTTCAGTAAACTGACAGTCATATTAACCTTTAGCCTGCTGCCAGCAATTGATTTTGCCTTTGCAACCAGTGCAGGCTGATCATGGTCTGCACAGATGTGCAGACTGATCATGGTCTGCACTGTTTGCTATTCAGTCAGTAAATTTTCAGTGAACACCTCTTCAAATAATAAGTGGTACTGCCCAGACTGAATGACTGAACTGTCCATTTTAGTAATTTAGCAGGGTAAATAGTTCTGTGAAAAGGAGTTAAACCATCAGTTTGTTATATGTCATTCAAAGTAATTCAGATGTTGTTATATATTTCTAGGTAGTGCAGGTAAAAGAGATGATGACAGCCAAGAAGAAGTGGAATTTTATACAAATCATATAGCACCTCTCCTCGATTTGATGGCAGAATATAGTCAAAGTATGTAGACTTGGTACACTTGAATATTAGAGCTTGAAATTATTTGAGCAAAATATTGATATTAGGAAAAGGAGATATCGTGTTACAGTACATGTGAATCAAACAGTTACACATATTTTATATTCACAATGGCTATATTTCTTCAGTTAACATCATTACAAAATTTACTCAACTTAATCGTCTTTGCATTTAAGTGGGACATAAAGCTATCTGGGACTGTCCTTTACTGCCATTTTTGCCTGCCTAGGTGTTATGAAGATTATATTAGTTGATCCACAAGGGTATCCATGGTACAAGTTTTTTATATGTTAAAGTTGCTAGCCCTAAACGGAACACTCTAAAATTCCTCTTGCAGACTTACGACTTGTCAGTGGTGGTGTTATTTCTTCATTGTAATAGCTGTTAAACTCCTCCCTGCATGTATTGTATAGTTGATACTGTTTAGGATACTATGCACTGTAATATTTGCACAGTATTTTGAACAGAATAATTCTAACACCACCCTTTAATCTTACTATTAAAGTCATTAGTGTAACATCCTACAGGTACTCTTCAAGAACACACCAGTCCTGTACATGCATATTACAACTGAAATACTTGAAAAAATGTGATATTTTGCCATCAGTGTCTAAAATGTATGTAATATCAATCAAGTTAACACAAAATTTGACCATACTAAAATATACAAAATTATGGTGGTAGTCAAATTTCTCATTGCTGTGTGATGATGCTTTAGGGTGGGTTGAGTAAAGTTCTGTACACACTCAGTGGTCCAGTAATATCACTGTCTTAATACGAAGCCTTTGATATACACACTCAGTGGTCCAGTAATATCACTGTCTTAATACGAAGCCTTTGATATGCACAGTCAGTGGTCCAGTAATAACACTGTCTTAATACGAAGCCTTTGATATGCACAGTCAGTGGTCCAGTAATAACACTGTCTTAATACGAAGCCTTTGATATGCACAGTCAGTGGTCCAGTAATAACACTGTCTTAATACGAAGCCTTTGATATGCACAGTCAGTGGTCCAGTAATAACACTGTCTTAATACGAAGCCTTTGATATGCACAGTCAGTGGTCCAGTAATAACACTGTCTTAATACGAAGCCTTTGATATGCACAGTCAGTGGTCCAGTAATAACACTGTCTTAATACGAAGCCTTTGATATGCACACTCAGTGGTCCAGTAATAACACTGTCTTAATACGAAGCCTTTGATATGCACACTCAGTGGTCCAGTAATAATCACTGTCTTAATACGAAGCCTTTGATATACACACTCAGTGGTCCAGTAATAACACTGTCTTAATACGAAGCCTTTGATATACACACTCAGTGGTCCAGTAATAACACTGTCTTAATACGAAGCCTTTGATCACCATTCCTCCAGTATTCACATTCAAGTAAGAGCCAAGTGCATAGGTGCTTTACTCGTGGCATACTAAAGAACCAGGGTGGCTTATGGAACTGAAGGATCTCCTGTTTCTTGTACAGGCTTTTAACTAAAAATTACTGTCACTCTTCAGGAGGAATCTTGATCAATATAGTTAAACTCTGTCACCTTAACTCTTATCATGCTGAACACAATTGATCTTGTCTTTGCGACCAGTGTAGATCATGATCAGCCTGCACATCCATTATAGAAATTTAGCAGGGTAAGGGTTAAATATACAGAATATCCCTTTTTATCTGAAAACAATTAGAATTAATTTCCTCAAAACTTGACACAAGACTTAAAAATGGTGTTTTCTTTTTCAGAAAAAGATGTACAGAAGATAATTTCCCTGTCAGAAGAACTGTACCAACTTCTTCAGAAACATAATTTACTGTCAAAAAATTATAAACAACGATCAAAAATTCTCAAATCTATTTTTAAGATGTTAGATTTAGAAGAACCTCAGTTGTTACTACAGTTAGCACGCCTTATCTTGGCAGTAAGTATAATATTTTTATTGTTATTCTTCTATTGAGAACGCACATAAGAACTATTTCACCCAAGCATAATGAGAGAAATTTACAAGAAGAGGTTTGAATCTAAATAAAAGTGTTTGCAGATTTTTAGTATACGGTATATGAAATGACTACAAAAATTGTAAGTGTTGTGGTAAAGTGAGCTCTATGACAAATTAATTAACTTGAATTTATGCACTATCCCCATATAGAACCAGTACAAATCTTTGTTTTTAAGGATGACTACCCATAATAGGCCTCAATTTCACCAAAAGCTTACATACAACTTGATAATGTAAGGTTTGAAAATGCCAAACGATAGAAAATAGGTGCATATTGACAAGTTTTATAGTGACAGAAGTTCTTCAAAATTTCCTTCAGATTACCTCCCCTGTTAATTTTGGTTTTTCATGAGTTATCTCCCCTGAAAATTAGAAAATAATAAATTTCTCCTTTTCCCTTCGGGGAATTTTAGATTTCTTTTTGATATTTGTATCAGAATCATATAATGCAGCTTTCTACCGCAAAATTTTCTCGAAACTCAAAAGCTCAGATTCTCATAATCAAAGAAATTATATATTTCCCATATGCATCAATGTTAACTTCAATAGCGATTATCTCCTCAAAAAATGATAAAACTCAAAAAATCTCTCGGTGAAACGTTTTTTATTTTGAATGCCTTTAAAGTGACCAAATTTCATTTAAATATTACCATCCAGTTACAAGATATGAAATATGGCTATTACACCATGTCATCCTTAAAAGACTCCCCAGTTAAAAATTAGGAATAGCTGTTATCTCTGTTTTCGTCATACTGACAATTAAGGGGCATTGAAAAGTTTCATCTCATATGTAGTCATTAAAAAAAAAAAGATGGACAGAATTCAGAGAAACTACACTTGTCAAGTTATAAATTTGGAATCTGGAGAAGCTACACTTGTTTACTTAAAATAAAAACTTTAAATTTGAAGAAACTACACTTGATGACATATTGATTTGGAATATTGAGAATCTG
The DNA here is from genome assembly GCF_021730395.1 of Mercenaria mercenaria. Taxonomy (NCBI): domain Eukaryota; kingdom Metazoa; phylum Mollusca; class Bivalvia; order Venerida; family Veneridae; genus Mercenaria; species Mercenaria mercenaria. The sequence continues at coordinate 88,574,211 of NC_069364.1, read as the reverse complement.
TACTTTTGAACTGATAAACTGGATTTAAGATATCATATTCATTTACAAGTGGTATTTTTATGAAGGATTCTATTTGCATGCATCACTTTTGTTTGTAATATTTAAATGCATAATTATTTTTGTATATTTTGAAATTAAGGAGTACCTGATAAATTTGTATTGCTACTAGAAGGAAAGAATACTGTGAAATTGTTACTTTATGTAGGGGACAAATTTTCAAGGATTTTATGGTTGAGTCAGTCAGTGAAATAAAATCCCAATGAAAAATAACTGTTTTGACCCAAACCTCAAAATTTTGTGCCCTCTAAATTTAAACGAATCCACAGTATTACCTTAAGACAGTTTGATATTAATCCGAATCCAAGTGTTTACATTGGCTGCAAAACAAAGATAGATAGGAGTTTGATTAATCATGTTCACTGATGTAAAACTTTATAAATATAAAGAGTGTTTCTACTTGTGTTTTATTTGATGAATGACAAATAATTTCAGTTGGTCGCAGAGGATATGGTACTTGTTTGATTTCAAAATTTACTTTCTTGTATTTTATGTTTATTTAACTCAAGAAGTTCAGATATTTCTGGTTGATTTTTGTTTACATTCTGATTTACAAACTTTAAGAGAAACTAAAAGGAAAAGAAAAAATGGTAATTACTGAGGAAAAGGGAAATTGTTGTCCATTTTGAGGGAGAGAGCACAACTGTTTTATGTTCTTTATCTACATGCATTTAAGCCATTTAATTTATTGATTTATTAAAAAAATAAGTTATAAATGAAAATTTTAATTATACAGATAGTTTAAATTGATTACTTGTTTAAACAAGATTTATTAATTCAAAAATAAATTGACACACTATTTCCAAAGTACTTTGTACTGTATATACTTTTTAACTCGCACTTGGGCAAATTTTTTTTTCAGGCCTCAAAAAATTTCACCACTGTTAAGTGGTATTAACCTGACATTTCTTATAATATTCATAGTACCTGTAGTTATGTTCAGTCAAAACTGAGTTGTTAGGTTACATATTTTCTCAAAATGATTATGAAAAACTGCATATATTCCAGGCCTGTGTAGTTGTTCCTCTGCCATGTTATTTCAGACACATCCAAATTCTATTAGATCTTTATGCATTTTGTTGTAGTGGTAGTTACTGAAGTAGTGTATATCTAAACATTGAATTTTTCAGTTCCGTGTTGGAGGTAACAACTTGTTAAATGTGTGTAAACTTGTGTTCAAAGTCAGCAGAAATGAGAAGAATGACCCTGCATTTTTAGATGGCAATATATTAGGTATGTGCTTATATCTTGAGGTAACAAGCAAAAACAAATTCATGCTTTTGTATTTTCTTCATAAAATTCTCATAACAGTATGGTGTGCTAGATTTTGGTAAAGTACCGTATCTTGCTTAAATATCAAAAAGACATTTTGCTCATGTAAACTCTGTGGTCAAAACTCACAAAGTAAAACTCTTCACAACATAAATGAGCCGCACCATGAGAAAACCAACATAGTGGGTTTGCCACCAGCATGGATCCAGACCAGCCTGCGCATCCATGCAGTCTGGTCAGGATCCATGCTGTTGGCTTTTAAATCCTACTGGAATTGGAGAAACTGTTAGTGAACAGCATGGATCCTGACCAGACTTCGCGGATGCGCAGGCTGGTCTAGATCCATGCTGGTCGCAAACCCATTATGTTGGTTTTCTCATGGCGCGTCTCAAATATAACAAAATGGGTTTATTAAAATACTTTCAAAGAATATTTTTATTGAGGATTAAAGAGGTTGATATTCATGTAAAGGAGTAGAGAAATCATATCCATTACATTTCATTGATGAAAAGACCAATTTAGGGAATGTTTTGTGTTTTTCAGATTTACTCCTAGAGACCATGAATGGAGTAGATATTTTAGGGACCCATGAGGCATTGATTTATTGTGTCGGCTCATTGAAGTTTCTCACTGGCAATGCTACCATAGCCAAACAGCTTGTACAGAAACATTGTATAGAAAAACTCTCCACTCTTCTAGACAGTATTTTAAAATTGGTAAATAGTTTAACTTTTCCAATTAGATTGTTGTAGAAGATTATATGGTGGAATATCTAAAACTAACCAGCCATAGGACCAAAAGACTAGTTCAGTTTTGAGGGTTACCGGTTTAAGTTGGGTTTATTTTCAGGAAATGAAATTTGTTCTGCTGCAAGAAAATTGTTCAGTTTAGAGGGGTTTCCACTATGTAGGGAATCTGGTTTAGAGGAGTTTCACAATATTTGTTCATTTTTACCAACAAGATTTAATAAGTTATAAAACAAAGTTGAATGTCATGTATACAATTTTATTTTCAGAACTGCATGATTATTCATTGAAATATTATTTTCATGGGACTATAAATTTGCCCAGTTAAACTAATAGTCTGATTATGCCTGGTTTAATCTCTTGGTAGGCTGACACATTTTCCTTCAAGTTTACTTTAACTTTGTTACTTAACTATTTGGCAACCTAATCATTTCTTGACAGAAAAATGTCTGTGATATGTATTATAACCATAAACATTATCAAGTTGTTTGACTTCTTGACAAATTGAAAGATTTTGCATTTGGATGTTCGTAATTGTTGCATACTTTCAATTCATCTTAAACATTAAAAAAATTTTTTTTCAGGTTGGAGGGAACAGTCATACTCCGGAACAGCTAGGCAATATATTGGTACAGCTTACAGCAGCTTTACGAAATCTTGCTGACACAGGCTCTAGTCGTGACAAAATTCTCAATTGTAGATTGCTGGATAGCTTAACATTAGTATCAGATAGCTATGCATCTGACTGGGAAATTGTCCTCAACGTCTCCAGAATATTTAGGTTTGTATTTCTCTTTGTTATGTAATTATGTTGATTAGACTTGTTTTACATACCGACAGTATATGTATCTAATCTAATAAAAATCATTTCATTTTGCTGGCATAAAATTTCATGGTTTTTATGGAAATAAACGCTTTATTGAGTCTTAAGTTGGTGGATTCCAAAATTTAAAGGAATTTTCTTTGTTCTGTAGGGTTTGACTTTAGTGGATTAAGACTACAAAGAAATCCATGAAAATTTGCCCCCCATTTATATTAATGTTTAAAAAGTATTAAGAAGTGGAACTTTTATACCTGAGTTGTCAAGTTCATGCACTGTAATGACAAATTCAGCAGCAAGTAACCAGCACAAGTTTTATTCTGTAATTATTCAATAATGTATAGAAGATTTAAAAGGATATTGTTTTGAGATTCAGAAGTTTTTATTACAAGAAACATGTTATTATTAACAACATCATTTACCCCGGTGTAAACTTTGCCAGTTGTTATATTTTGATTTAAAGTTTTATTGTATTGAACATCATTTGAAATGTTTGAATTACTTTTGTTTTTTTCAGCAAAGTCACGTTACACACAGATTGTTGTATGGCTCTGTCGGAGAATGTTTTATCATACAAAGTGTTCCTACATCTTTTAAAGAAACATCTAAAAAGACAGGTGGGTTTCACTTTTCACAAACACTTAATGATGAAAACATTGTATTGATTATTAAGTCTTTCCCACATAAAAAGTTGATTATACCCTCTAATAAAGGCAGAAAATAACTTGCATTTTTAGCCAGACTTTTCGAAGAAAAAGTAGAGCTATTGCACTCAACCCGGTGTCGGCGTCGGTGTCGCCGTTGGTAAAAGTTTTTGATAAAGTCAAATATCTCTGTTACTATCAAAGCTATTGACTTGAAACTTAAAATATTTATTTACTATCAAAGTCTACACCAGGAGAAACAATCCCCATAACTCTTTTTTGAATTTTGATAGACTTATGCCCCTTTTTCACTTAGAAATTTTGGTTAAAGTTTTTGATAAAGTCAAATATCTCTGTTACTATCAAATCTATTGACTTGAAACTTAAAATACTTATTTACCATCAAAGTCTATACCAGGAGAAATATCCCCATAACTCAGGTTTGAATTTTGACAGAATTATGCCCCTTTTTAACTTAGAATTTTTTTTAAAAAAATTTGATAAAGTCAAATATCTCTGTTACTATTAAAGCTTTTTATTTGAAACTCAAAATAGTTGTTTACAATCAAAGTCTACACTGGGAGACACAATCCCCATAACTCTGATTTGAATTTTGACAGAATTATGCCCCTTTTTAACTTAGTATTTTTGGTTAAAGATTTCGATAAAGTCAAATATCTCTGTTACTATCAAAGCTTTTGACTTGAAACTTAAAGTACTTATTTACCATCACAGTCTACACCAGGAGACACAATCCCCATAACTCTAATTTGAATTTTGACAGAATTATGCCCCTTTTTAACTTAGAATTTTTTGTTAAAAGTCAAATATTTCTGTTACTGTTAAAGCTTTTGACTTGAAACTCTAAATAGTTATTTACTATCAAAGTATACACCAGGAGACAATTCCCATAACTCTGATTATAATTTTGACAGAGTTATGTCCCTTTTTAACTTGGAATTTTTTTACTGGCAAAGCTCTAATTCAGGGTCAAGCACTGAGAAAAGTCGTATTTATTAATGTTAGTTTATCATAATTGATATTCACTGTTGAAATATCTTGAATTAGATTTAGAATACCAATGTTATTCTGATCCAGTACACATACAGTCTGTGAGAGGGGGTATTTTAAAATTCGAACCAGTGCTTTGATTTTGATGTTTATTGAATGTCTTTGGTGTTCAAAGAAAACATTTTTGCTTCATGATTGCAAGTTACTACCAGTTTTGCTTTTAAAATTTGTTAGACTAGTGCTACTTGCATGCAAAAAGTATTTTACTGGTATATAATGGTCAGATTAGCTTATCTGTGTTTCTGAATTCATTACCATGATAAACTTGTATTCTTCATGTGACTGACAACTTCTTCACTTGTGTCAAAGGTGGAGGAGGAATGACCTTGGTCATATTCATAATATATTGTCTTCAGTCAGTCTTGATTGAGAAGACGCACCTCCTGGGGTTCAAACCTTCAATTTCCTGTATGCAAATCTTGTTCTTTACTGGTGGTCTGTGTGTTGCAAAGTGAATGATTATTGTTGAATTAGAATAAAGCTTACACATTCCATTTTATTTATAGGATATAGCAGTGAGGGTGTCTTTTATTCTTGGAAACATGACGGCCAAGAATGATGATGCTCGAGTCCAGCTCTTCCAACAACCTAAGTCACTCGATATCATTCTATCAGTATTAAAGACTCATCTTGAATTAGATTATAAGGTAAGAGAACCTAAAACAAGTTATTGCTAAGATTATCTGTGGAATAGTTTCAAAGGAGCTCATTTTTTAAGCCCATTTTGAAAGGATAGCCTTCAGTTTTCACTATTTCCTGCTGTCTGTCAACTGGATGGAACTGGTGTCTGCTTATTGTAGTACTTTTCCCCTGAATTAAACTAAACTTTTATAGAACATGTATCTCTATCAAATGTACATGAATCCCGATAACCTGCCAGTATGGACTAGTTCCACCAGTAACAGCCCGTAAAATTTTCAGATATTAAAATTGTTAGTGTCTGCATAATTACGGATTTTTTGTTAATGAAATTAAAATGTATAACAAGCTATGATGACGTCTGAAATGTTAAATTTAATGGCATAGAAAAACGTCATTCATGAAATCTATTTTTTTACTTAAAAATCAATTTTATCAAGATACCCAGTTGCAACTTGATATCTCTGACTCCCTTATCTCAAAATTACACTGTCTTGAAGATATTTTCAAGTCTAGTCCCAAAAACATGTGCACAAAATACCATATTCAGTTAAATTTGGATTGTCCAAAAGTAAAGCACTCGATCCCTTTGAAATCAAGATATCGAGTTTCAACTGTATTTCCATTGTCTGATTTTAGACTCAGATGATTAGTAAGTGAAATTTTAGTTACCATGTGGTAAAAGACTTGGTATATCTATTTTTATTTTAAACAAACCAGACCAGAAATAAATTGGAGAAGAAGGACAGATCCAAGTCTGATGGTGGTAGTGAAGATACAACAAAACATGGAGATGTTCTTGTAAAGGTTGTAAGAGTGATTGCAAATATATCTATCAATGAAGAAGTTGGACCACAAGTTGCTGCAAGTAGCCATTGTGTTGAACTACTTATCAGAATCTTAGGTTAGTCCATGTTTATATGATTGTTTGTGGAAGATATTTCATATAGCCTAGTATCAGTACAGTGTGATGGGTGGGGTATCATTTAATTTTTCTTAAACCCCCAACTGCCATATAAAAGCCACAAGATGGTGCCGGGGCAGGTTTTTATATAAATTATGCATGTTTCACATCAGAGAGCCCTTTTTCAAAATTTTAAATAAACCACTGAATAAAAAGTTATGAAAAATTACATAAATCCACATTGAAATATTCTTTATCAATTGGTGTTTTTATTTTTCAAAACAAAAAATGTTGAAGTATAGTTTCAAAAAATTATTTAAACCTAACTGCCAAAAATTTGAATTTGCCGGGAGGAGCTAATGAGGTCATGAACCCTAGAGGAACAGAGAATGTAAACAATTCCCACGTGGTTAATTTTATCAACAAACCTGATCGTCAGAAGGCTTCATATGTATCAATGGAATTAACACATAGCTAGAGTGCATTGCAAAATTTCTCCAGAAAGTAATTTTGAATTTTTAAACCAAATAGATTATCATAGTCATTTCTACAGTTATATTTTTATATGTTATATCATAAAAAATGGTTTAAAGAAATAGGGAACTACTAATTACAGACATACAGTGATAAATATAATTTCAAATAGCTTATCATTTTTATTAGTCCTTATCACAGCAGCACTTGCTAATTTGTGTGTATTGTTCTGCATCCCAGACTTAAAGTTTATTATTTCTACATTTATTGCTAGGTTATCTCAATTAATGGACCAGCCAGCAATGACAGAATTTTAGTTAAATGAATGTTTGATTTTGAGTTTCATTGTTAAATTTAAATAAACAAGATTAAAAATCAGGAATGCTAGTCTTGACTCAATTTTTCATAGGATTGATACTGATATGGATGCACAATATGGATAATAATAGTTTTTTACCATCAAAACATGCAAACTAGTTCAAATTTCTTCTACAACTGACCATTGTTTACATTTGCCTGTGAATCATTTAAAGTGAGCTATTTTTAGCTAACAGACAGCCTAGAGTAGCGTTGTTATTTGATAGGCTCCTCCTACAAAACTTACTGCCAGGGTAGTAAAAGTTGGGGCTTTAAGCAAGCCAATGAAGTGTAGCAGCACTAAAATTTTGGGCATTGTGTTCTCTGGTGCTGTGGTAAGTGGACACTGTCATTATATGACTGAAAAAATTGTTTTAAGACTACTCAAACATGTACACACTTCAGGAAGCATCGAATGTATTACATCCGTACTGTATGATTCTAAATTTGTTTCTCATATGTAAACTATACCATTGCTGTTAAGTCATTTCATTTTGTTGGCATTAGATTTTGTGAATTCAACCAAAACACCTATTTCATGGAAACATGAATTTTAAGATATCAAATAAATAGAAATTTCATTTCTACAGAAATAAATTTTGTGGATTTGCAAAACTAGAAAATCTACCAGAATTAGCTCACCAAGAATTTTAATTATTTAACAGTATGCTGCGTTTGTGTTAACCACTATACTTTTTAATAAATGTTCAAAGCATGAAGAAAATTTTGTGTCATGAAGTTTTAAGGATTCAGAGATTGGGTTAAGATACTTCCCTGTATTTATTGACACTCCACATTGGGGATATGAGTCTTTTTAATAGTATTGACATCCCAAGTGTTTGATATAGAAGTTGTTTGATATCACACTTCCATTGTAATTTCTATTTCAGAAACAAAGGACATTGAGAGTAGTGAAGAGTTAGTATTAAACACAGTAGCTTGTATAAATAATCTGTCATTCTTCAACTGCAAGAATAGTGCTGTAACCACACATCAAATGAAACTAGTTGACTGTAAGTATACAATCATCATCATGTAACCTGTATTTGCTATTTGAAATAATCATTTACGTTTCTTGAAAAAAATGACAAGAGTTGGGAAACTGTAGAATAATTGAACTCGGTTATCAGATTTTGTAGTTTCAGCCAAAACAGCAGCTGCTATTTCAATGGGACATGAATTTATGGATTTGGAACTTAATAGATATATGAACGAGAATTTTATTTGTTAGTTGGATGTAATTTTTAGGATTAATACAAGCACAAAATCCATGAAATTTAATCTCCGAAAAACTTAAACGATCATAAATTTATAGTTAATTTCAGTTTTCAAAAATGACACTGATACTTCTTTTAATGGGAAATTAGTTGGTCAGTATACATTGTTTAACCTTTAGCCTGCTGACGGCAGGTGATTCTGCCTTGCGACCAGTGCAGACCAAGATCAGCCTGCACATCCAAGCATGATCTGTACTGTTCGCTATTCAGTCAGTAAATTTTCAGTGAACACCCCTTGAAATAATAAATGGTATTGCCCACATTGAATGATGGACCAGTCCATTTTAGAAATTTAGCAGGCTAAGGGTTAATGAGATTCCCAGTGTTTTCTTTGTGAAGTTTGTTTAACAATGTAGGATATTGTATGCAGTAATACATAAGAAAGTGTCATTTAGAATACTTTCGTATATTTTATGATTGATAGGTCTGATGAAGTTAGTTCTAGCAGAGAGTATGATGAAGTCAATAGTGGAGGTGTCCCGAGTGTTTGGCAATCTAACAAGACAGAAGCAAGTCAGAGATTACCTACATCAACAACAAGGTATGTCGCTGAAGCTCTACTCTCAGAATTTTTCAGATGACAACTTTTGCCAAATTTAAAAACAGTCTACTTACTATTATGCAAGATTTAGTTTCTGTGTTAGCCTTAAAAGTTTCCCCAAAAGTAAATTGAAATTGATTTTATCATACTCCCAGGTGCAAAGAACATTACGACCTGTATTGGAGTGACACATTTCTATTGGTCCCTGTAATTAGTGTCCACTCTATACGACCTGTATTGGAGTCACACATTTCTATTGGTCCCTGTAATTAGTGTCCACTCTATACGACCTGTATTGGAGTCACACATTTCTATTGGTCCCTGTAATTAGTGTCCACTCTATACGACCTGTATTGGAGTCACACATTTCTATTGGTCCTGTAATTAGTGTCCACTCTATACGACCTGTATTGGAGTCACACATTTCTATTGGTCCCTGTAATTAGTGTCCACTCTATACGACCTGTATTGGAGTCACACATTTCTATTGGTCCCTGTAATTAGTGTCCACTCTATACGACCTGTATTGGAGTCACACATTTCTATTGGTCCCTGTAATTAGTGTCCTCTCTATACGACCTGTATTGGAGTCACACATTTCTATTGGTCCCTGTAATTAGTGTCCACTCTATACGTAACCTTGTGAGGGTTTATACAAATTTTCTATTGGTCCTGTAATTAGTGTCCACTCTATACGACCTGTATTGGAGTCACACATTTCTATTGGTCCCTGTAATTAGTGTCCACTCTATACGACCTGTATTGGAGTCACACATTTCTATTGGTCCCTGTAATTAGTGTCCTCTCTATACGACCTGTATTGGAGTCACACATTTCTATTGGTCCCTGTAATTAGTGTCCACTCTATACCTTCTTATCCTCTGTGAAGGTTTTCATAAAACTTGCAACAGTTATTAACTTCATCAAGACAAGATGCAGTGGAAACAACTCTGGTTGCTCTGTCCAAGGTCAAGGTAACACTTCTAGGTCAAAGGTTAAAAAGCTTAACTTTGTGTCTCCACATGTCTTCTAATGCTAGGAAGACTTTCATAAAACAAGCGTCGGGTCTAAAGTCAAGGTTACACTTGGAGGTCAAATGTCAGATAGCTTAACCTTGTGTCTGCCTCTTTATCTTCAAACTACTTAGAATAGTTTCACATAACTAGTAACAGATATTTACTCTATCAAGACAGCATGCAGAGCGCTGAATCCAGGTCGCTAGGTCCAAAGTCATAGCCACACTTGGAGGCTGATACTGGTAGATAAAATAGTAAGAGTTTGTTCTTTCTATTCTCAATTTAGTTGATAAAGTACTGATCACACTGCTTGACTCTGGTGACAAAGAGGTTGTGTATATTGCCTGTGGTGTGCTTATAAACTTTATGGTGGATGAAGAGAAGAGAAATATACTGAAGAAGGAAGGTGGAATTACAAAGTGAGTTAACTTTTTAATAATCTTCCTTAAAAGAATAGGATAGAACATTGCTAATGAATTACCATGTGTACATGGTTGCCAGAGACGAAGTTTTAAACAGTTATAAGGCTGTGTCTCAAATTTTTTGAAATCAAGTTGATTATACCTGAACATGATGTTGATGTGTGAGTTTTAAGACTGATTACAAAATGCTTTACCCATGTAAGCATAAGATACCAATAAACAGCACAGTAGATTTCTGCCTTATGAAAATTTATAAAGCAAAGTTTGGCAGTAAAGAGAATAAAAGTAACATTTTCATTTTAAGCTCATCTAATTTTTGGAAAAAAATGATGAGTAATTGTCATCACTTGATCAGTGTTGGCGTCTGAGTCGGCATTGCCATATTATGTCTGGGGGGAGACATATTGTTTTTGCCCTATCCGTCCGTCACACTTCATTTCCAATCAATAACTAGAGAACCATTTGACCTAGAACTTTAAAACTTCATAGGTTAGCAGGGCTTATGGAGTAGACGGCCCCTGTTGTTTTTGGGGCCACTCCATCAAAGGTCAAGGTCACAGGGGCCTGAACATGGAAAACCATTTCTGATCAATAACTTGAGAACCACTTGACCCATAATGTTGAAACTTCATAGGATGATTGGTCATGCAGAGTAGATGACCCCTTTTGTTTTGGGGGTCACTCTGTTAAAGGTCAAGGTCACAGGGGCCCGAACATGGAAAACCATTTCCAATCAATAATGTGAGAACCATTTGACCCAGGATGTTGAAACTTCATAGGATGATTGGTCGTGCAGAGTAGATGAACCATATTGTCACTCTGTTAAAGGTCAAAGTCGCAGGGGCCTGAACATGGAAAACAATTTCCAATCAATAACTTGAGTACTACTTGACCCACAATGTTGAAACTTCATAGGATGATTGGACATGCAGAGTGGATGACCCCTGTCGATTTTGGGGTCACTCGATCAAAGGTCAAGGTCACGGGGGCCCGAACATGGAAAACCATTTCCGGTCAGTAACTTGAGAACCACCTGACCCAGAATGTTGAAACTTCATAGGATGATTGGACATGCAGAGCAGATGACCCCTATTGATTTTGGGCTCACTCTGTAGAAGGTCAAGGTCACAGGGGCACGACCATGGAAAACCACTTCCAGTCAGTAATTTGAAAACCACTGACCAGGATTTGAAACTTCATAGGGATGATTGACGCGAGTAGAATGACCCCTATTATTTTTGGGATCACTCTCATTAAAGGTCAAGGTCGCAGTGGACAGAACATGGAAATCCATTTCCGGTCAATAACTTGAAAACCATTTGACCTAGAAACTTCAAACTTCATAGGGTGATAAGACTTACGGAGTAGATGACCACTACTATATTTGGGGTCACTCCATGAAAGGTCAGGATCACAGGGGCTGAACATAGAAAACGGTTTCCAATTCATAACTTGAGAACCATTAGGCCCAGAATGTTGAAACTTAGTGGGATGATTAGACATGCCAAGTAGATGATCCTAATGTAGCCAACCATCAGTGTCTCTTTGACTTCCACTCCTTTCTCTCGCTGACTTCTTGCTTATATGACTATGCATTGGGAGAGACATGCGCTTTTCTACCAAAGCATCTTCTAGTGTTTTATGTTAAGGTCAGCTTTTCTCCTAAAATATCAAAGCTATTGCTTTAAAACTTGCAATACTTGTTCACATCAATAGCTTACTCTGTACAGCAAGAAACATAGCTCCATCTTGCTTTTTGCAAGATTTATGGCCCCTTTTGGACTTAGAGAATATATCCGATTTCTTGGTTAAGTTTTATGTTTAGGTCACCTTTTCAACTAAACTATCAAAGCTATTGCTTTTAAACTTGCAACATTTGCTCACCATCATAAGCTGACTCTGTACAGCAAGAAACATAACTCAATCCTGCTTTTTACAAGAGAAACGGCCCCTTTTGGACTTAGAAAATCAGGTTTCTTGGTTAAGTTTTGTGTTTAGTTCAACTTTTCTCCTAAACTATCAAAGCTATTGCTTTAAAACTTGCAACGTTTGTTCACCATCATAAGCTGACTCTGTACAGCAAGAAACATAACTCCATCCTGCTTTTTGCAAGAATTATGGGCCCTTTCAGACCTACAAAATATAAGATTTCTTGGTTAAGTTTTGCCTTTAAGTCAACTTTTGTCCTTAACGATCAAAGCTATTGCTTTAAAACTTGGAGCAGTTATTCACCATTAAAAGCTGACTCTGCACAGCAAGTACCATAACTCTGCATTGCTTTTTGCAAGAATTATGGCCCCTTTTGGACTTAGAAAATCATGGGTAGGACAATATTTCTATTACACAGAGACAAAAAATCAGATGCTCTTGTTTGTTAAGTGTCCGTGTACTCTTTCAGTGTTTTTTTTGGACTTAGAAAATCATGGGTAGGACAATATTTCTATTACACAGAGACAAAAAATCAGATGCTCTTGTTTGTTAAGTGTCCATGTACTCTTTCAGTGTTTTTTTTTAATCCAGAAGTCTTTCAAAAATAGCATTGCTTTAAAGAACTGTTTTTTACAGACCAGAGAAACTAACTGTTTACTTTATATGTACTTAGGGACATATTGTGTGACAGTGTTGGTCATATTTCTGTCTGGATGTCTGTCAGCAATTTTGTTTCCCACTGAATAACTTAAGAAGTCTTGGGCCTATCATCCTCAAACTTAATGTGCACACTGCATTGAGATGTGGATCTAAGGTCAAGGTCACAGTGACTGTTAATACATGGACAGTTTCTGCTCAATATCTTGAAAATACATTAACCTAATACTGTCAAACTTAGTAAGAACATTGCTCATAGGTAGTGGATACCTGTATTAAATTTGAGATCAATGGTCAAGGTCACATTGACTGTTATTTCAGAAACCTTTTTCATGTTTTTGTATGACCCCAATTGATTTTGATGGCAAATGGTCAAATGTCAAGAGTTGCACTGATTATTAGTACCAAAACCAAATTGCTCTTAATATTTTGAGAATGATTTGACCTGTGACTATCAATCTTCGTGGGCACATTTTCAGACTTGATAGGAATGTTTCTTCAGGCTTATTATTTAAGGACCAGAATTATGAATCATAAGAATAATAATAAACGCAAATTCTGAAATACACTTCCTTTTAATTTCTCAAACACTGACATATATTTCATTTACAAATTGGTGATTCAATATCACTTCAAGTTATGCAAATTATTCATTGACAATTTAATAAGTTTGGATAATTTGTGGCCGCATCTTTCTGTCTAAATGTAAGCCTGAATTTTGTCACATAAAATGACCCAGGAAAGACAATGTAATGAAAATTCTAACAACCGAGGACCAATCATGCCTTCACACTTGAATAAACTTTATGCAAAATTTCTGCGGCGCTATATATATATATCTATCCGGACAATAGCTATATTTCTGCCGTGTACACTGCACTTCGTCATGTACAATATATGTACCATAATTTCACACCCATTTCAGCCATACAATATGGACTAGCAATACAACAAAAGTAGTGTACAATACATGTATAATAAATTAGCAATACTTCTGCCGTGCACAATACGGACTAGCAATATTTCTGCCGTGTACAATACACGTATAATAAATTAGCAATATTTCTGCCGTGCACAATACACGTATAATAAATTAGCAATACTTCTGCCGTGCACACTACGGACTAGCAATATATCTGCCGTGTACAATACACGTAAATAATTTAGCAATATTTCAGCTGTGCACCATACGGACTAGCAATATTTTTGCCGTGTACAATACACGTAAATAATTTAGCAATATTTCAGCTGTCACAATACATACTATTACCAATATTTCTGCCGTATACAATACGACAGACATAGCATTTTCTGCACACTATTCAAAGCGGTACATATCGAAATAATTTACAATCGCCAAAGAGACACAAGGATCACTAGCAAACACTATATCAATATTCGGTCCTATCGAAAGGAAATTTACAATGCCAAAGAGACACATAGGAAATACCAAGCCTAGCAACAGCTTTTGGGCAAAACCCAGTGCTCACAGAAAAAACTAAATTTTGAAATGTACTCCAGCAACTTCACCAGATCGAAGAATATTCCACCTAAGTAAGACAACGACCCAGCCAAGTAATTGCTAGGATATTTATTTAACAAAATGATCCCCGGCTGTCAGAATTTTCAATAAATTTACTTTATAAATTTATCCCCCAAAATTCAAAGCCGGGATAATAGTATATCTAAATTTACTGAATGTAAATTTATACTAAATGTATATCAAAATTACTCAGTCCAAATCCTGAATATCTCAATTAACATCTGTATTAAAAATTCCAGGGGAAGTAGTATACTAATAACAATGAACAAAATAGTTCCCCTAGACCAAATAGACCCTTCGTGATGTAAATCTTATAGGCATTCCGATTTATCTCTGTCAAGGTATCACACTCAACAGTAAAACAATCTGAGTGCTAACTAATTAGCCTATTCATAACCAGTAGTTTATCTAGATGCTCCATATGTTATAAATTTCAAACTTATAATGTTCTGATGAAAGGTTCATATTGTAATAGTAGCTATCCAGAAGTGAGTTTTTCAAATCCATCCATGTCGGTTTAAAAACTGACAATTTGTTATATAAACTATCAATGTTTAACCTTTATATACATAAAATATTTCTGAATCATTGGATTTACAGATACTTTACTCAAGAAAGATAATAACATGTTAACTCATTATCATATTATGTATTGGATTTATAAAATTATCATGTTTATGAATATGAAAATATAATTATAAAACCACAAACTTCTATAAGCAACAGCATTGTTACCAATTAAGTTGTACTACCAATTAGAAAACAAATGTGATCCAACAGAGCTCCAGATAAGCTTTTGGTGCAATTGGGTATTTACCCATCACATTTTGGCTGAATTGGGTATTGGAAATTTGAATTGGGTAAAAATAATATCATTACCGAGCCTTTTCAAAAGTAATTGGGTATTTGCTAAAATCTCGCACTAACAAATGAGTATTTTTTGCTTACAGTATACATGTTATATATCATCAAACAGGACTAAGTATTTTAATGGCGCTCTTCAATGTTTAATACAAAAACGTATTTAAAATTGTAATGAATGTTTCATACTGTTGTTTTCTTTTTCACTTTTAATGCAGTCAGAGATCAGTTCATCCACAATATCCCGAACAATTACCGCAATATGCATTCTCCTAAAAGATGTCATCCAGTATTGGTGACACTACATCGTCACAAACAAATAACTGTCATTGTTGAACAGCAAAATATCCCACTAATTTGTTTGTTTGTGCTGCAACAATGTTTTTTTCTGCAACCTCTTTTACATTTTATCGGCGTAAAGAAATTGTTTACAAAGCGTCCAAATAACACAGATCAGCCGATTGAATGGTCCTGTAATTTTTCCGATAAATTGCAACCTGTTCTGCGGTAACGTATAACCAGTCAGTCAAATCTAGTGTTAAAGTCTCGTACCCGTTCTAGTTATAAGGAAAATGCGATACGCAAGCGATTTTTTACGAATTGGGTATTAGGAATTTTACTTGTGTTTCAGTACGCACACTGTATGAATTCAATTGGGTTTTCTGCAATTTTAATTGCATAAATACGCAAATACGCAGCTTATCTGGAGCTCTGGATCCAATATTACCAAGTAACTTAAAGAACATGCATTATATCAAAACTGGCATCTGTATATTAATCATTTTTAATCACAATACATTGTATAATAACGAACCCTTTATTTTCAGTCACAGAAAAATTATATGAATGATTACGCATCGAGTAACCACAACTTCTCATTATTTTCACACTGTAACCTTTTAAAGTTTGATGGCACTTATTGATTTAAATAATGATTTCATTTGAACATTTTTAGCTCGACTATTCAAAGAATAGTGAGATATTGGACTTACCCATGCGTCGGCGTCCGCGTCCGCATCGGCGTCCGCGTCCTGATTTGGTTAAGGTTTTGTATGTAAGCTGGTATCTCAGTAACCACTTGTGGGAATGGATTGAAACTTCACACACTTATTCACAGTGATAAACTGACCTACACTGCTTAGGTTCCATAACTCTATTTTGCTTTTTTACAAAATTATGCCCCTTTTTTGACTTAGAAATTCTTGGTTAAGGTTTTGTATGTAAGCTGGTATCTCAGTAACCACTTGTGGGAATGGATTGAAACTTCACACACTTATTCACTGTGATAAACTGACCTACATTGCACAGGTTCCATAACTCTATTTTTCCTTTTTACAAAATTATGCCCCTTTTTCGACTTAGAAATTCTTGGTTAAGGTTTTGTATGTAAGCTGGTATCTCAGTACCCACAAATGGGAATGGATTGAAACTTCACACACTTGTTCACTGTCATAATTTGACATGCAGTGTGCAGGTCCCATAACTCTACTTTACATTTTTTCAAAATTATGCCCCTTTTTCTGACTTAACAGTTTTTGGTTAAGTTTTTGTATGTAAGCTGGTATCTCAGTATCCACTAATGGGAATGGATTGAAACTTTTCACACTTGTTAACTGTCATAAGCTGATAAGCACTGTGAAGGTTCCTTAACTCTTTTTCCAATTTTTACAAAATTATGCCCCTTTTTCGACTTTTATATTCATTCAATTGACAAGGCTGTTGAATAGTCGAGCGTTGCTGTCCTCCGACAGCTCTTGTTTATATTGTCCTCAATTTAATATGCAATTAAATTGTAACATTTACATACTGAATGAGTCTATTAAGCTCAAGCTGCATTATAAACATCCCCATGTTGAACAAATTTACAGACTAATACAATGGCTGCTATGAGCAGATTTCCAGTAAAAAGTAGCAGATTTCAATTATTTTACAACTGAAATGACATTAATGATTATAGAAGCATTTTAAACAGATGAGAAATGGGGTCCTAAAAAGTCCCAAACACAAACCTGAATATACACAGTGTTTGCTGTTAACAAAAATTCTATAACCGTTTTGCTCAAAACTGCTTACATTGAGTCTTAGAACACTAAAGAATTAGTGCAATCAACGAAGAAAATTTGCATGACCATGACCGTTTCTCACGGGAAAACTAATGATTCAGTTTGACTTCAGTTTCTAGCAGAACATGTATATTTAGTATTTATATATAAACAGACTACAACTAATAAACGATCCATGGGTAAACATTTGTCAACAAATTATTTATGTAAACAAGAATTCAATATACATTGTACATTTGTACTTTTAAGTTTTTCATCAGTCTTCAAATTTTTCTGTTAACAGCATATTAACACGCTCTCAGTATAGATGTAACGCAATTTACTTTGCAATAAATGACCTACATATTCGTATGGTAATAAGCGACATGTGAAGTTACCACTTTATATACTCTAAGCACTTGGGTTTTTACAAGAAAATTATAAGAAGTAGTTAATCGATAACCTGGCAAAATAAAGTTTCCAATATGTTCCTCAGCATTCCAACCCTTGGTAGATACAGCGGGAAAACAAAATCGTAGACTTACTAAGATATAGTAATATACTTTATATATACAACAAAAATTGAAGCCACCACCTATCAAAAGGGGACTAAATGAGAGTCTTGTCTTCTATATTTGTCAATAACTGAAATGAATAATATTTTTGATGGTTATCAAACAATTAGCAGATAGGTCCATACTCCTGTACATAAATACTGCTTAACACAATTAATGTACATGTAACAAAAAGAATGCAAACCTGTGTCAAACAGAATTAAAATTACCATTCATAATTTTCTCATGCCCGAAACATTGTAAAAAATTATTCACGATTGCATTTTACTCACTTGAACGCATTTTGTAAAAATCTCAAACTATAAATACAATCAAACCATTAAATACATTTAATATTTCAATGAAACTTGAAAGTTTTGTAGCATCACCCGAGACATGTGAATTCAAAATTTCTTTTCCAATTTATATTGAACAACAGAACCAAATTTATGTTGAATTTTATATTCCTAAATTATCTTTATGGCCTATGCATGCCTTTGCAAAATGCAGATCTGAAAAATGTAATTCAAACCGAAAGTAAAGGGATTTAAACGTACCACTGTATCTTCTGATTGAAATTAAAGTAGGTTCTCATGTAAAACAAAAAATATCAATTGATGCTTTGTCTGTACTACTTCTATAAATCCTGGTACAAATGTACCTAACAAAAAGACCCCAGACAGTCCGCAATGTAGCCTCCCCTAATTGGCTGTCCTAGTTCAAATGTCTTTGTAACAATGACTTCTCTGATATATCTTTATTAATGAGTATTTTAATGACAAAGCATAAAAAAGTGCATTACTCAACTTTTTTGTTATGTATATTTATGTTTGTTTACCGTTTTCTTTCCTGCAACTGTAATCCACTTAACACTAAAGGCAGTATTAATGTTATTTGTGGCAGTAATGTTACATAATTATACTTTATATACGCTCAGCATACTGCCTATAGAAAACTTCACTGCTGCCGTTACATTCAAGTTTCAAGTTTTATTTCAAATCTTGGCCCTTTAAGGGCATCAGCATTACAGATAAATGCATATACATGTACAAATTAACAGCCAAAACAGATCAGCAAACAAATATCACAAACCATCTAAACATTAGTAACATTTACTAACAACAGGAATGTGACCAACATAAACTCAAAGTAGCATGCATGAGCCCTGTCACAAGAAAACCGACCCAAGGACCCCACAAACGTGGCGAATCAAGACCAGCCCATGCATCCGCGCAGATCCAGTAGAGCCCAGAAAACACCCGCACTCACTGCAGAAATTTAAAGACGTCTTAACTGACAGATTAAGCTACACCAAAACCTCACAGATACACAGACCGGCCAAGACCCAACCAAACAACGAATCCCTGAGACAGCCCAAAAGTAACAGAGCCAATACAAAAACTTTCTTACTCGGATACAAAAATTCTTTGAATTAATACGGGATGGTATAAAAATGAGCATTTAAGTATGTGAAGTTATTGAAACCGGTGTCGGGGAAATATCTAACCGGTCAGGGAAATCTCTATCACTTTCATATGAAGATTAAGCTTTGGTAAATCGTATCAGCCTTCAAATTGACGTGTATCTATATGTTGCTCATATACCATGTAAGTCAACCAGTATAAACACATATTAACATTTCTTAACAAATGTTCAAAATCAAATTCATGACCGCGGTATCGCATAATATATCCAGCTGAGAAATAATAACAGACACACCACACCCTACACGTTCATTCCATTTTTCTCTATATTTGTAAGCCTGAATTATTTCTTCAAACCAGTGATAGAAAGCAATATGTTTGCTTCACAGAGACGACATTATTTTTCGTCCATAGCGTGTTACATTACCTGTAATTTTCTCCGAATCAGGAACATTCGACACGTCAATACGTTGCTCCTCTAGATTAACAGGATGTCCAGCCTTCCTGCAAAAGCTTTTAACATGGCCCGATAGTTTAATTTCACAAGATGAAATCAGATTTAAATTAAAGAATTTTGTGTCTGTTTCATCTGCCATGTTTGCAATTGATAATGTGACGTCAGAGATAGTTTTGCTGTTGAAACCGAAGCATTCCAAATGGCATACATATGTAATGACAAGTTGTCTAAAAATAGCATTTATCTAAAAATAACAACGAGAAAAAACCAGATAATTCCTTGCCTAAATAACTTCGGATTTATTTTCATTCCAAAATAATCACTATTATGCTGCGAATAGCGAAGCTTTTGTTAGACATTATATAATTAACAAAATATGCCTGATGAACTTTTTGACCTGAAGTCTTGTAAAGGATTTGCCATTTTCTGTCTTGGTGAGAATTTGTAGTGTCCTGAATCTGCCACAAAAATGCAATATTACACATGTTTCATGTCACAGAAGTTTATGTAATCATTCCCAAAAGGGTTAAAAGACGTCATCATATTTTTAGCTCGACTATTCGAAGAATAAGTAGAGCTATCCTACTCACCACGGCGTCGGCGTTGGCGGCGGCATCACACCCTGGTTAAGTTTTTCGTACCAGTCCACTTTTTGACAGTCTTTTGAGATAAAGCTTTGAAACTTTCAACACTTGTTTACCATCACCATGGCCAGTTGTAGGCAAGAGTACATAACTCCGTAAAGCAATTTGACTGAATTATGGCCCCTTTTGACTTAGAAATCTTGGTTAAGTTTTTCGTACTAGTTCATATTTTGACAAAGTCTTTTGAGATAAAGCTTTGAAACTTTCAACACTTGTTTACCATCACCATGTCCAATTATAGGCAAGAGAACGTAACTCCGTCTAGGATTTTGACTGAATTATGGCCCCTTTTTGACTTAGAAATCTTGGTTAAGTTTTTCGTACCAGTCCACATTTTGACAAAGTCTTTTGAGATAAAGCTTTGAAACTTTCAACACTTGTTTACCATCACCATGGCCAGTTGTAGGCAAGAGTACATAACTCTGTAAAGCAATTTGACTGAATTATGGCCCCTTTTGACATAGAAATCTTGGTTAAGTTTTTCGTACCAGTTCATATTTTGACAAAGTCTTTTGAGATAAAGCTTTGAAACTTTCAACACTTGTTTACCATCACCATGTCCAATTATAGGCAAGAGTACGTAACTCCATCTAGGATTTTGGCTGAATTATGGCCCCTTTTTGACTTAGAAATCTTGGTTAAGTTTTTCGTACCAGTCCACATTTTGACAAAGTCTTTTGAGATGAAGCTTTTAAACTTTAAACACTTGTTTACCATCACCATGTCCAGTTATAGGCAAGAATACATAACTCCATCAAGGATTTTGGCTGAATTATGGCCCCTTTTTACTTAGAAATCTTGGTTAAATTTTTTGTACCTGTTCATATTTTGTGTAAAGTGTTTGACATATGGCTTTGAAACTTTTATAACTTGTTCATTATAATAGTCTCTATCAGCAGATAACTCTGTCATCAATTTTGGCTGAATTATGGCCCTTTTTGGATTTGGAAATCGGTTCTGTTTTCGTACATGTCCACGTTTTGTCAAAATTATTTGACATGGCTTTTAAACTTTAAACACTTGTTTATCATCATGATTTCCATCTGTAGGCAAGAGTACATAACTCTGACAACTATTTTGGCTGAATTATGGCACTTTTTGAACTTTGAAATTTGTTCAGGTTTTCTTACAAGTCTGTGTTTTGTCAAAACTATTTGAACAGTGGCTTTGAAACTTTTAACACTAGTTTATCAACATGATTTCCATATGTAGGCGAGAGTACATAACTCTTTCAACTTTTTTGACTGAATTATGGCCCTTTTTGGACTTAGAAATTGGTTAAATTTTTCATACAAGTCCATATTTTGCCTAACATAAAACATAACATATTTGCCATCATGGTCACACATAGCCATTTCGTGCAAGACTAATCAAAATTCACAAGTACAGGAACATTTTGGTGTTTAATCCATTATTTCTTTTTTCTGAAAATCTGTGGTAATATTTTGACCCCATTCTTCGATCAATTTTTCGAATAGTCGAGCGCGCTGTCATCCGACAGCTCTTGTTTTTTTAGCCATGAGCTTGATTACGTAAATGGAGATATTGATCAAATAGTGAATTAAAGAAGAATAGAGCAACAGTGCATAGTCCTAATAAGTGCAGGTCGTGGGCTTGGTGCATGAATGTTGTAAGTCATAATTTGAAAACTTTACAGGAGAGAGAAAAAACTATTTTTATTTTAAAATATAAATCAAAACTAAAGTTTCCTTTATTTATTTATTGTTTTATGATAAATGCTTATGAGCAGAAAACAGAGAACACAGATTATTTCCACCAAAATTGATATATTTAAATATAACTTAGATACAACATTTGCGCACTGAAATCCGAATGGAAAATATTGTGCACAAATGTTGTAACTAAAACTCAAGACAACATCAAGTGTGCATTATTCCAGTAAAGCTGAATATTAAAACTAAATCATATCAGAAATATCACAGTGAATAAAATTTGAACAGATTAGACATAAGAATTACTTAATTAAAATCAGTCACATATGTATTTTGACAAAAAGTTTGTTCAGCTCTTCAAAATGTATTTCACGTTTCAAGGAACAACTAAGTTACATAAATACTTTTGTGCACAGTTTTAATACAATCATACTATTATCTTTTATTTTTCAGCAATAAAAATAACCAAATTTAGGAAACCAAGGCCAAGAAAACTATATAAATGTTTCTTGGCAGGGTCATATTCCTAAAACATCAGACACCATTAAAAAAGGTAGAATTTTCAGACAATATCTGACAAAATTCAGGAATGTCTGGAAAGTTTTCATTTTTCTGTGACAAGAGAAATAATTGCAGTCATGACTGACTTAAAATCCTTAGAACAGCCACTAACTATAATAGTAAGTTGCATGTACCCTATACAAGGGTATGCCTCTCTTCATTCCAAGAATTATGGTAAAGTATAATATTAACTAGTTATGTCTAAAAGCACTTATGAAAAGAACAATAAAACAAACAAATCATTGGAATGGATTACATTGAAAAATGGTCTTTAATGTAAATTGTTAAAATTTCTAGACCTGTCCATAAGACAGCACGCTTGACTTTTCTCTGTGCTTGACTGAATTATAGCTTTGTCCGTAAAAAGTTTATAAAACTTTCATAAAAAAATTAAAGTTAAAAAGTTGGCATAACTCTGTCAAAATTAACTAGAAATGTGTCCATGGGACACAGATGCCCCCACTACATGACATTAAAATGACAATTTTTTCCCAGGTCAGGGGCCATAACTCCTACAATACTGAATGAATCCGGACGCGAAACCCCAGGTGCACAACTGCACATGCTGACCAACATTCCTGTAAACTTTGGTGACTAGGTCAAATACTTTTGGAGCTACACACAACACAACATTAAACTGACCAATTTTTAACTAAGTCAGGGGCCATAACTCCTACATGACTGAATGAATCTGGACGCGAAACCCCAGGTGCACAACTGCACATGCTGACCAACATTCCTGTAAACTTTGGTGACTCTAGGTCAAATACTTCTGGAGCTATGCACGACACAACATTAAAATGACCAATTTTTAACTAAGTCAGGGGCTATAACTCCTACAAGACTGAATGAATCCGGACGCGAAACCCCAGGTGCACAACTGCACATGCTGACCAACATTCCTGTAAACTTTGGTGACACTAGGTCAAACACTTTTGGAGCTATGCACGACACAACATTAAAATGACCAATTTTTTACTAAGTCAGAGGCCATAACTCCTGCATGACTTGATGAATCCGGACGTGAAACCCCAGGTGCACAACTACACATGCTGACCAACATTCCTGTAAAGTTTTGTGACTCTAAGTCATATACTTTTGGAGCTAGGCGTGACACAACACTAAAATGACCAATTTTTACAAAGTCAGGGGCCATAACTTCTACATGACTGAATGAATCCGGACGCGAAACCCCAGGTGCACAACTACACATGCTGACCAACATTGCTGTACGTGTTTGTACGTGAAGGATATTATTCCTTATTTCAAATAGCATCTAAGAAGTCCAAATTTAGATCTTTAAAATTTTCATGCAATTTAGACGTGCAATATGTCATAAAACATAGATTTACGTGTTTGGAACCAACTGATTACATTTTTTTGGACAAAGTTTAGCAGACATTTATATATACGTATGGATCTTAATGAACGTGCATGTACACATATGTGAAACTCTGTCAGCTCTTTTAGGTACCCAATTAACACTTACCCTGCTAAATTTCTATTATGAACTTGTCCGTCTTTCATTCTGGACAGTACCGTTAACTGTTAAAAGGGGTGCTTAACAAAAATATACTGACTGAATGGTGAACAGTGCAGATCTTGATCAGACTGCCTGGATGTGCAGGCTGATCATGATCTAAACTGGATGCAAAGGCAGAATCTTTTGTGTCCAGCATAAGGGCTGAAAAATAAGTGTTTCACTATTTTGCAAATACTTTTTATGAATGTGTCGGATATAAAATTAGTCTCATATTATTTAACAAATGCATTGTCAGTAAGGCTTGTCTTCTTAAAATGTTAAATAAGATTTTAAATCATAAGCAAGAGATATATAGCTTAATTGTTTAAAGGTTCAGACATACTAAGGCTGATCTGAGGTCAGATCCTTAAAAAATACTTGTTTCTTGTTTATATCAAAATATAACATTTTATTTTTTTCCCATTATTTTTAGGCCATTCTATATAGGAAAGCATACCAAGACAGTGATGATGTCATAAGTAGTAATACATGTATATCTACACTCATGTATCTTAAAAATAGTCTTCAAGAGCTATCATATTGAATTTTGTGTTATATTTATAACTCTATTTACCTACTTACAACAGTCATGCACAGAACTGTCGGGAAATACCAGTGTGCGCATATGTTGTAAGTTGAGATACAACATTCATGCACAATGAAAATATTACGATTTGAGATACAACTTTTGTGCATTTTCTGAATTTTGCTAGTTACATTGAGAATATGTTTATGATATTTTGTCATATAGTGAACATGTCTAAAATAATACATTTAATGCAAAAAAATGATTTTCACAAAAAATCATAGTTACAACATTTATGCACCAAGCCCACGAGGTGTCTTTGTACAGAATGAATTGTCAGACGTTTTTTTTTTTTATCTGTTACATATGATTATGAGAAATGATTTCCACATGGTTTGCTCAGACCTTGAACACTCCTTAAAATTGACTGTAGAAAAAAGCTGGAAAAAGTACTTGAAATCTGAAACAAAACAGCTTGATTTTCAGTCAAAACTCCTTGAGAAATGGTCTATTAGAAACTTGTTTTTTGGAGGGAATAAATTTAAAGAATCAGAAAAATTGAAAATAATTTGAAAGAAAATGATTTTTGGTCATTTACTGATCCAAAATTCACCAGTAGTTGCCATAAAAGACAACATACATTTGTATTATCAGTACACTGAGAGTGCAATTTCTACTTTAACAGTATTTGGAAAATAGTTGATAAATGTTGCAGATTTCAAGATATGCTTTTGAGAAAATAGTCCTTGCTTGAAAAAATGAACAAAATGAAAAGAATGACCAAGAACGATAGCACAGTGACTTATCCTGCTGATTGTGATAAATGAAAAAATTCTTACACATAATGGTTAGTTTCACATGTGATTTTCATGAATCTGATAATCTGTTCTAATTATGTCATCATATCACCAAGAAGAGAGTGTAAAATAATATCTGCTACTTTACTTGTAAAGTTTCCATTGTGTTTACCAAGGCTCATTTATTTAAAAGAGGATTGACTGTAACATTGAATTTTTACTTTTGAAGAAACATTAGTTAAAAATATTTATAAAAGTAATTGCAAAAGTTTCCGGCACATGTAACATCTACTTAAGGTGTTTCATGTAAATTTTGTAACAAAATATTTTCACTTACATAAATGTGTTATGAAACATTTCAAAATAGTAACTATGTTTCTGTTGACACATTTTCTTCTTATGTATCGTTTAATGAGTTGCCGTCATGTCAAAACAGGCTTTTATCAAAAAGCTATTACTTTAGGTATTATGTTCAACATTTATGTAGCCTTTGCCTGATAATAAGCACTTAACCTTATTGGCTGAATAAAAGCATGCTTTGCTAGAAAAGTGAGAGAGAAATGATGTTTTGGAGAAACTTTGGTTGTTTGGTAACACTATTTTGTGTCAGCATTAAGTAACTACGATGATTATTTTGAAATACTTGAGAGTTGTCCTCATAGAAACAACAGCAGTACTGATTAGCCTAGGTGAAATTGAATACTAAAATATAGTTTGATGGTGTGTTATAAAACAGTTACCGTAAGTATCGATTACGTAAATTTGAATACAAAAATAAAGGTTAATGGTGTGTTATAAAACAATTACCATTTTATCCAAAAAAGGCTTTGTAACAGTAATTTTCATGAAAAACACATTTATTATCAAGGTATAAATTACATATCAATGTGAAAGTCTCTGGGATGGTAGCACGATTGTTTTTGGATTTTTTGAGACGGCAGTTTTCAAAATGTCAGTTTTATGACCGAAATTATATATTTTTCTGTTTAAAATTGTGGCCAATGAAAGGAAAAACATAAGAGTTATGTTAAACAAATCTGATTATCTGACAGAAAAATACATGTTGAATGAGATTGAAGTTACTGACAGAAATCAAATAAAAATTGCTTTGGTTGACTGCCAAAAATACAGTTGGTTGGTCACATAATTAGTAAAATAATAATATTACTAATCCTTAGCTGACCATTGGCAAAAGATGTGTAACTGAATCTTCTAAAAGTGAAAATGAAATAATTTTGAACAATGCATTGTATCTGTTTATTGAATTCTTACTGTTGTGTAAATGTTATCAGTCTTTGATACAGATTAAGAAGGAAGTCATACACAGGATAGCTTGTATTTTTGATATGTTTTTGTTTTGGTGGTGTGTGGTGGGGGAGGGGGGCAGCTTTTTTTATTCTACCCTAAAATTGAAATTTAGGTGGTAAAATTTAATAGGAGTATTTTTGTGATAATTGTTTTTTTTTCAGGGTTGGTCCAAGTATTGGAAAGTTATGTGCCCTTGGACTGCTGACAGTGTTTTATGTTGGTATTCATCACATTCAGTAATAGTTCTAGTTTCTCTTTACATGATATAATCATTCTTGTATTATCAGATTGGTTGAGGTTCTACGTGACTTTGGACGAGGAGACTGGGAGCTTGCAGGAATGGTCTGTCAGACACTGTGGAACTACAGTGGTAAAATCACCAGCAGTAATGCTTGCTTTGGTCAGATAGAGGCACAGGAACTGTCAGAAATACTTGTTGACTTCTTAGGTCAGTCTTGTTTTACATATGAGCCGTGCCATGAGAAAACCAACATAGTGGGTATGCGACCAGCATGGATCCAGACCAGCCTGCGCATCCGCGCAGTCTGGTCAGGCTCCATGCTGTTCGCTTTTAAAGCCTATTGGAATTGGAGAAACTGTTAACGAACAGCATGGATCCTGACCAGACTGCGCGGATGCGCAGGCTGGTCTGGATCCTTGCTGGTCGCATACCCACTATGTTGGTTTTCCCATGGCGCGGCTCAATTATGAAAAATACAGTGACATGCTGACAGATTTATGTCAGATGTCTCAAATTTTGAGAGTGTGCATGTACAATATATTGTAGATTGTTAATAAAAGTTAAAAACAATACAATTCAGTGAGATTAAGAAAGTATTCATTTGAACACTTGTAAAGTAAAAGACTTAGAAAATATTGTCGTTGTAGTCACATAGTAGAAATGAGCTGTAAATTTAGCTGTACTGCAAAAAATAATGACTTACTGATCTGCAAGTAAGGTTTTACAAGATTTTGTCGAGCCCGCTTGCGGTGAGCTCGATATAGTTGTCACTTTTAGCGGGTCGGTGTTTGTGCGTGTGTGCGTCTGTCCAATTTTGTCTGGATCATAACTTTGACATGCATGCACCAATCTTGTTTGTATTTGACATGAATGTTTACCTCAATGAGAAGGAGTGTCGTGCGCAAACCCCATGTTCATATCTCAAAGGTCAAGGCCACAGCTGGAGGTCAAAGGTCAAATTGAAGTTTGTCTGGAGCATTTCTTCTTCATGCATGGTGGGATTTTGATGTAACTTGGCATGAATGTTCACCATTATGACATAGAGTGTCATGCGCAAGAACCGGGTCCCTAGGTCTAAGGTCAAGGTCACACTTGACAGCTGGCTTGCTCAACATTCTGCCTGTGGGCATACTTGTTTTAAATGTGTATAAATTTTGTTAAAATTTCATTTATTTCAGCTTGTATGAAAAAATATGATCTTCTGTCCCACCTCATTTTTTGAGAATGCTTAAATCTATGTGCAGAATACTTAATATAAACAAGCGATTTTCATTATCGATGAGGCCTATTGGCTTAGCTCAATAGGGAGAGCGCAGGTCTATGATTGAGGGGTCATGAGTCCACGGGCGAGGTGTATGATCTCCATGACGGTTTAATTAAGACATTGTGTCTGAAATTATTCGTCCTCCACCTCTGATTCATGTGGGGAAGTTGGCAGTTACTTGGGGAGAACAGGTTTGTACTGGTTCCGAATCCAGGAGCACTGGTTATTTCAACTGTCAACTGTTACCTAACTGAAATACTGTTGGAAAAACAGCATTAAACCCAAAACAAACAAACAAATCATTATGGGTTAACTAACATAAATGGAACTTATTTAATAATGACATTTTCAGACAAAGAGAATATATATGATGCAGAGTTGTCTCAGATGGATGAAGATTTGCAGGAATTTATCATGGATTGTTGGGAGACCCAGTTCTGCCCAGTAGCGGAACAACTGTTACACCGGATAGAATCCCACAACTCGAACTTTGAACCATTACAGTCTGCAGCCAGCTAATACTGTAAAACTAGGATTTTAGTGTTGCAAAAGACCAATGGTGGAAGAATGGGGATCAGATCCTTAAGAAAGAATTATTTATTTTATGTGAGAAGCTATTGCAGTTTGCGGCCAGGTAGTACTATAAAATTGGATTCCGATGTAGTAAAACTAGAGAAAGTAAAACCATGGCTAGAAGTTAAAGTCCTTTATGGAAAGCTTACTTATTTTATAAGAAATACAGATATAGGAAATTATGTTGAAGGAGACTGCAGTTGACAGGTATTTTGGAGATTGATGTTTCAGAGACTTACTGTGTAGGACTGTGGCAAGGTTCAGCTCTCTTATGGAGAGCTGTAAGATATAGGTACAGAAAACCTCTGTGAAAATGACCACCATTTTGTTCGAGTCTGCTTTTTCAGAATTTTACTTTGCAGGAACTTTGCAGCGTGCAGTAAGAAACAATGCTTTATTTATTTGACTCCGTCCAGTTCATATTATATCAAGCACAGGTAGCTTGAGTTAGTATTTATGTGGAAGAATGCAGGTAAAAAGTCTAGGCCTAGTATTTGTAATGTAGACAAGAGGAAGTTAGCATGTTATGAAAACAAATCTATTTTCTGTTGTCAGTTTTTGCTTACAGTGTCAGATAGTGTCATTGTTGCTGTATGAGAGAGAACTTAAATCTGCATTCTTATTTCATCCAAAGCTTATATACATTCCAGTGCATAATATGTCATAATACATTAAGAGTCTGATAATTCACTTACTTTGATATTGTAGACCATTTTATTTCATGATAAACTCACTGTTTTTTGGTGAATTTATAGCATATGAAAATTCATATTTTTTTAACATGCAAAATATACTTCAGTAAACCTCTAACAAGAACATGAAAATATATAGCAAAACCCCTTATTTTAAGTTTTAACTGAATAGCATTTTCACCAAGTGAAAAGTTAGTTCTTGTAGTTTCCAGTTTAGAAAGTTTCATTTCAATAGAAAGAACTTATTTTGATCAAAAATAATTGTTCTGTTTATAGGGATTTCCCTTTTTAGAGGATTTTGCTTTTTAGCGGTTCCATAATATCACATGTCTAGGTTCATAGTCCAGCTTCATTTATTTGAAGTTTTCATCATTTAGTTGATTGTCAGATAAGATAAAAAAAAAAACCCTGTATCCCACAGGTATAACACACTTGTATATAGAAGTATAGGGAGATAATTATTTCAGAAATCTTCGGTACATCTTGCGTTTGTTGGGGGAGAAAAACAAGATTTTGAATGACTTTAGAGTGTATCTTACATAATCAAAATTAATTCAAAACTTACAAGATACTAACAGTCTTTGACAATCTATTTCTATGTACTGGTAGTTATAGCAATAATTAAATTCTTTCAGTTTACAAGTAATTTATCAGTTGAAGATAGTTTGTTCAGTTGTGTCTATAAAATGATGTTTTGACATGTATACCGTACTACAATTTGTTTTGCTCACATTATTTTCGTTAGCTAGCCACTATTGTTAAATTAAGATGAACTACACAACTTTCATATTAAGTTTAATATTTGTATGTCTTGTAATTCCTTTAATTTGAAATGACACATTCGGGATTAGTTCATTGAGGAAGGAGCAGATATGTGGATCACAGGGTCATGAATTTGGTCATGGTTTAGGGATAAGTTTATCATGTAAGTCAACTTCCCACCATTACATAGCTGAAAGTCTGTTGAGAAATGGCACAAAACCCAAAACAAACAAATGATGTTTATTGAAATAGTTTGCTAGTCAAATGTACTGTAATCTCTTGAAGGTATTTGCTTCTGTGAAATCATCATAATTTTCACAAGGAGGGATGGGGGGTATTTTCTGGATTTTGTAGTTGTATCTGTCCAGAAAATTAAATCTCAGTGAACAGACAAAATTCCTAGTCATTTTATTTTCGAAATCCACTAATTCATACATCCGCACAATAAACACTCAGACCAGAACCATGAAATTTCATGTCAACAAAATGATTCCACAGTATCTTGCTCAAAACGAAAGCAGTGAAAAATGATACAGCATTAATTATCTAGTGAAGTAAAATAAGTACTTTATCAGTTTTTTTCTTGCAAGCTTTGAAAAAAACAGATTTTTTTTTTAACAACTGTTAGACTTGTGGCAGTAATGAAATAAAATCTGAACAAACAAATTCATCATTCCCATTTATCTTTAACATTTGAAATCCGACAGCTTGAAATTTCACATCACAAAATCATTACCCAAGGTAAGAGTTGTTTGGGCCAAAGTCAAAAAATCTAATGTCCTTGAAATAAGAAGGTTTTACAGTTTAAACGACAATACAATTGTATCTTATCAGCTGGTTCAGGCTGTTATAGAATAATTTATAGGTTATCGTCCAAATTTTTCTTAAAATGAGGGAAAGGATGAGGATTTTTTTTTTTTGCATACTTTTCTGTAACCTTTTTGAAAACAGAAAAAAGAAGCTTAAATTTAAAAAGCAAAATATGCAGGAGAGTTTATCTCAGTTAAATAAATGGACAAAACAACAAAAATACTAGCATAAATACAAATATCTTTGAAAAAATTAGAAAGGTGCAATGAAACATTTCGATAATTGAGCACTTATTTTATTATGGTCTATTTCGTGAAAGTTTATTTTCAAAAATACAATATAAAATAAAATTTGTATACAGTTCAAGAGTAAATTATGTTTACATTTGTAATTTTATAAAAGCTGCTTTGCAGAGCTTGTCCAACTTTCTAGAAATACTTCAGATTTTCATACACACTTTCAATATAAAGATTAGAAGTACATGTAAATCCTTTACAAAAAATAGGAAAAAAATTCTCAGGTATTATCTGGGATACTGTCTCTTTCAAATTTCTTAAAAGCATCATAAATAGAGATTTTTAGTAAAAACTTAATTTCTAAGAGGCTGTCCAGTCTGAGTGGTCAACAGGTAGAACGTCCCCATTTAACCGATTATGTTGGTGATACTTGATGCCCAACAGAACATATTTTTCCATGTCCTGTTTCTAGTAAATATATTCTTATTGACCACCTACTTATTTGACATGTATTGGAAATTTGTCAGCTTGTCTCTGGCAGGTAAATTGATTACAATTTCTGTATTTGACAATCACGTTTTAGAGTGACTGGTTATCAGATAACATTGTTTGGTAAAGATTCTGTTTTTGACAACCATGTTTTTGAAAACGTGATTATGGCCGACTATTTGAATGCAGACTTTTATATAAAGTTTAGATGAAGTTAGTATTTTTGTCTCTGTTGACTAACAATATAAAATCTGATTCCTATTTTTAAAGTCTTTCTTTGCTCAGTACAGCTTAAAGGGATACCTGTTTTCATACACTTTGTGACAGGTGAGCTTTTGTGATCACGCGTCGTCCGTCCGTGCGTGCGTCCGTGCGTAAACTTTTGCTTGTTACCACTCGAGAGGTCATATTTTTCATGGGGTCTTTATGAAAATTGGTCAGAATGTTCACCTTGATGATATCTAGGTCAGGTTCGAAACTGGGTCACGTGCGGTCAAAAACTAGGTCAGTAGGTCTAAAAATAGAAAAACCTTGTGACCTCTCTAGAGGCCAATTATTTCAAAGATCTTCATGAAAATTGGTCAGAATGTTTACCTTGATGATATCTAGGTCAAGTTCGAAAGTGGGTCACATGCCTTCAAAAACTAGGTCAGTAGGTCAAATAATAGAAAAACCTTGTGACCTCTCTAAAGGCCATATTTTTCATGGGATTTGTATGAAAGTTGGTCTGAATGTCCATCTTGATGATATCTAGGTCAAGTTCGAAACTGGGTCATGTGCGGTCAAAAACTAGGTCAGTAGGTCTAAAAATAGAAAAACTTTGTGACCTCTCTAGAGGCCATACTTGTGAATGGATCTCCATAAAAATTGGTCAGATTGTTCATCTTGATGATATCTAGGTCAAGTTCGAAAGTGGGTAACGTGCCTTCAAAAAGTAGGTCAGTAGGTCAAATAATGAAAAAACGTTGTGACCTCTCTAGAGGCCATATTTTTCATGGGATCTGTATGAAAGTTGGTCTAAATGTTTATCTTGATGATATATAGGTCAAGTATGAAACTTGGTTAACTGCGATCAAAAACTAGGTCAGTAGGTCTTAAAATAGAAAAACTTTGTGACCTCTGTAGAGGCCATACCCTTTAATGGATCTTCATGAAAATTGGTCTGAATGTTCACCTTGATGATATCTAGGTCAAGTTTGAAACTTGGTCACGTGCCTTCAAAAACTAGGTCAGTAGGTCAAATGATATAAAAACCTTGTGACCTCTCTAGAGGCCATACTTTTCATGGGATCTGTATGGAAGTTGGTCTGAATGTTTATCTTGATGATATCTAGGTCAAGTTTGAAACTGGGTCAACTGCGGTCAAAAACTAGGTCAGTAGGTCTAAAATTAGAAAAATCTTTTGACCTCTCTAGAGGCCACATTTTTCAATGGATCTTCATGAAAATTGGTCAGAATGTTCACCTTGATGATATCTAGGTCAGTTTCGAAACTGGGTCACGTGCGGTCAAAAACTAGGCCAGTAGGCATAAAAATAGGAAAACCTTGTGACCTCTCTAGAGGCCATATTTTTCATGAGATCTTCATGAAAATTAGTGAGAATGTTCACCTTAATTATATCTAGATCAAATTCAAAACAGGGTCACGTACCTTCGAAAACTAGGTCAATAGGTCAAATAATAGAAAAACTTTGTGACCTCTCTAGAGGCCATATTTTTCAATGGATCTTCATGAAAATTGGTCAGAATTTTTATCTTGATAATTTCTAGGTCAAATTTAAAACTGGGTCACATGAGCTCAAAAACTAGGTTACTATGTCAAATAATAGAACAAACGACGTCATACTCAAAACTGGGTCATGTGGGAACAGGTGAGCGATTCAGGACCATCATGGTCCTCTTGTTTTAATCAAAATATAGATCCATGATTAATCTATACAGAATTATTCAACCAATTAAATGAAAGAAAAAGTGGCTGTTTTATCAAATAAAATCTTGCCATGAATTGATAGTCACTATATGTCTGTATGTGAACTTGCGAAAACACATGGCAGTATGTCTGATCAGTAATCTGAACATAAAACTCTAATTATGGTACCTTGCCCATAGTAAAAATAATTTACGTTTCAATATAACATTTTATAGCAATGTTACCAAGCCTAGGTCAGGTCAGCAAAATAATGAAAAATTACACTTGTTGATTAAGCATTTCAGTAAAATATAAGAAACATCGATAAACAATAATTAAAAGGATTTGAATGTTTCATTCACTATTCCACCAGTGTATCTCTTTAAGTTGTTATGCATATGAGTTTGGCATCAGTATTAATTGTTTGAATTAAAAATTTCTGAGTTTCATCTTAACTTTATTTTTAAACAACATCTTATAAAACTTTGAATAGTGATGTTTAAGCAGGTTTATATGTTTAACATTTTGACATCAGTTTTCTAACTTTATCAGCCAATTCATTAGAGCTAGACTCATTTGTTTTGTTTTGTGGTACAGACATTTGTTAGTATATTCAAATGATCACCCTCTATGAATACAGCAATTTATTTTTCTATAAAATTAGTCTAAGATTCAAGTCCTGGTGCATTTATGTATAAAAAGAAATCTGAAATGATTATACTTGTATACTATACAATTTTTCTCAAAAAAAAAAATATGGGCATTAATTGATGAAATGTCAACAGATATGTTGAGAATGGCCTCTTGGCAAACGGATGTATACTTATCAACCTCTGCTCAAAGATAGTTTTGCACTACTGTACATGTACACAGCAAGTGATGACTTTAAAGTCCTCTATTATGAAAGCTATGTCCAGCATACAGAAATGATAAAATTGAAACTCTTGTATTGAATGATTAAACTAGTAATGGTTCTGTCTTCCTATACTAAATGAAATTACAAAAACAGTTGTTTGTGAAATATTCCAGATAATATAAATTAGGTTCAAATCAGAGGTTTCTTTGTAGTCTCAAAATATGTGCATTTTATTTGGCCATATGATCTGAATTACTTATATTTGCAAGTGTTGCAAGTTTCATTAAAATCTATATGGTGGGAGTCTATTGGAAAGTTACAATTAGGAGAGCACTTCTGCATACTCCCACAATGAAGAGGTCAGTTCAGATTCTTCATTGTTGAAAAAGAAATTGACCCAAATGTGCAGAACTATGTTAAGACCAACAGTGAACACTTAAGAGACCATCTGGCTCTAAAGACCAGTATTTTGATTTCTCATGATTGAAACATATGAAGTATATTTAACCTGTGAATAAAGTCCTCCTGTGAATAATGACCACTGTTAGAAGTTCCCAAATTTATACTTATACATGTATATAGGTTTGAATATATATGCTTTAAAATACATTAAGACCAGTGAATGAAATATATATGTAGGAGGGTATTTTTTATTGTAATCCGTCCATTATCACAGTGGTTATGTTCAGATAAACACTGTGATGATAATTGGTATTTATAATTGACATCATTGTCAATTTTTGTTGAGATTTGATATGTACATATCAGTATTTTTATGAAAAATAATTCCATATACATGTAATAATATGTATTTGTAGACTGTTAATTGCAGATTTTTGCTAATTGTTGTGTAATGTTGTGAGGAAGGGTGAAAATGATTGTGATAATTTATATATAATATTGGGTTGAATATGGTATGAATTATCTATTTATAATGAGTTATATTACTTTTGTTTCATCTGTATGCATGTACAGGGATGAGACACAGAGAGTAAAGTACAAATCTACTGTAGATTTGAAAACATTCATGTTGCTTCTGTTTTGTGATACAGGAAGCTTGGATACAAAACACTCCCCAATTCTTTGAAGTTGATCCTCCCTATTACAAAAGAATATGTCAACCAGCTAATTAATACATGTTGTGTAAATGTTTGTAAATCAGTCTGTATGGATGCAGTGTTAAGTTCTAAAATTCTTGTTTTGTATGGAAAACATAGTACTGTAAAACAATGGAACTATGTTTCCATAAAAGAATGAGAAAGAGATTTCCAAAAAAAAAATGGAATGGTGTTTTACTGGTATATTACCTCAGAATCAATAAATCCATTGGAAGCCAGATACATTTATCAGCTAGGAATTGTCATGAGAAAGTTTAATTCACTAGTGTTAAATTTCCATTACCCAGTGTATGTAGAGTGTATTTAAATCTTGTTTGATGAGTCTCAATGGACTTTTCAATAGAAAGATTAAGGTAATTATCATACATAGGAATAAGTAGATCATGAAGAATGATTTAATTCATTCCAGGTTTTTAAGATGATTTAAGATCTTTCACATATGATAATTCACTTACGCAAGGAGTTTTTCCTTGCATAGAGGTGTAACATCTCAGCTGCAGCATAAACTAAGGTAACTTATTCATAACTATAGAGAAATTACAGTTCAGAGTATTCCAGCAAGCAGATTTATTTAATTGATATCCAGGAGGCCCAGTATTGAAATATTATATATAATTCCAACCAAAGACAACATCCCAGTCAAATTGACCAGTTATTAAATATTTATTTACTTCCTTCATTTCCTTACGTCAGTCCATAGTGAACAAGTGTCTTAATTGCCTTTAACTCTTAATTAAATGTCTAGGATCAATATGAAAATAAGCTGAAAAAAATATTTTTAAGAAAGAAAGCCATTCAGTTTTAAAGGGCAATAATAAACATCATTTACAATCACTCAGTCTAAACTTGACCTGTGGATCCTGTATGCAGCATGCTGTCCCACTTTACTGTTTCCATCTGGTCTTGGGGCTTTTGTAAGAGTTTGCCTCTTCCCTTCTACTAGGACTGTCTGGAAGAGATTTTCTTCAAATTCCTGCAAGTCTTGTGGTCATGATCCATATCCCAAGGTCAATGCATCCTTCATAGTTCCTGTCCATGCTCAAAAGAATGTTCAGATTGACACATGAGGTCTACCTCCACCAACAAAAGATATGGCCTAAATTGTATCATTGTCACCCCAACCCCAACAGAACAAAACATTTGCCATGTAGTAATCAATTCTGAAAAAATTGAAACTATATGGAGAACTTCAAACCACTTTTAAAAGCTTGATAGATGCAATATAACCTTAACTGTGTCAGTGGGAATTAAAATTCAACAACAAAAAAAATATCTATTTCCTTATATCAAAGAAATTCATTTGATTAATTTTTTAGATTCTACCAATGAAAAAGTATGTTCTATCAGTATTTATTTTTTGAATAATTATCGACTGTGTAAAAAAGATTTTTTATTAGTCTTGCTAAAGAACTTGAATGCTTGCATACATATCAATCATCACAAGTTACCTGCTAGCTTTTACACACATTTCTTACTGTTCTGGTAAAATTTCTGATTGGAAGTACGAAAATAACAATTTTATCATGCATAAGGCAATAATTTTTGTTTGATGGACTTTCAGAGAAAATAACTGTTAAAATGGAAGTTTTATAACCTATGCTGACTCTGTTTTATGTTTAACTATAAGTATTTACAATACATGTATTTATGCTTTTATTTATTATCTCAAGAGTTGTCTCCATGTATTTTGTGAATTTCATGTTTTACATATGAGCCGTGCCATGGGAAAACCAACATAGTGGGTGTGCGACCAGCATGGATCCAGACCAGCCTGCGCATCCGCGCAGTCTGGTCAGGATCCATGCTGTTCGCTAACAGTTTCTCCAACTCCAATAGGCTTTAAAAGCGAACAGCATGGAGCCTGACCAGACTGCGCGGATGCGCAGGCTGGTCTGGATCCATGCTGGTCGCAAACCCACTATGTTGGTTTTCCCATGGCACGGCTCAATTATATATATTTTGATTTTTGTTTTTGAATGGGATGCTGTTGAATAAATATTTTTAAGATTTGTGGCGTTTATTTTATCCATATTCACTTCATTGGTTATGTTGTGTTGCACATTTCTTTTGGTCTGACAGTCAGTCCAAAGACCAAACGTTTTGGTATGGTAGCCTCTTGTCAGGAGTTGACGAGTACTTTTTTTTTTGGTCTGTAGGTCAAGGTCATTGACCTTTAAGCTGAAGAGTGTCTGGTCAATAACTTTGGAATGCTTTGACATACTTTTGTCAAAACTTCATAGGATGATTGCCTGTGGTCAGTATGGATTTCTGTTAGTAAAACAGTTAATACACATCAGTTCAACTCTATCATTATTTCATAGTTATTTGTGAAGAAATTTCTACCTTACAAGTGACCATAGAGAGAAACATTTATCTCCATGGAAACGTGTCATTCGCAGTCACAAACCTATGCCATACTGTACGTTAGCATTTAACTAAACTCTAGATTTTACAATGGCATAACCTGATTACTAAAGTCAGTATGATAGACGTCTAATACTGAAAACGGATACCGATCAAGTTGGGAACATTTTGGGCCTATCACGGCCACACTACAGGATAGTGCTTATGGTCTGTTTTTAGGACTGTGGTTGAATGTCAAATTCAAAGTAACCCATGACTCATGTCTGTTTCAGATCAGTAACTGGCGAGTGTTATGGCCCAATGACTGTCGTTATAAGTTGTTTTTGATTGAATGTGTCAAAGATCAGTGTCGCTGTGGCCTTGAATCTGAAACGTAGAGAATACTTTATGCTTCCTACGACGATTGTCTATGGTCAGTATTTGGGCATATAAGGCCAAAGGTTGACGTCACAATGGCCTTGGGACTGAAAACGTTTTCTTAATTAATCGGATAACTCCTGTCCCTGAGGCCTCCAAATTTCACAAGACGCTTGCTTGCTGTCAGTACATGACATTGATTTAGCAGGTCATATGTCGAGATCACAGTCCTTGCTACAAAAAAACGATGTGCGAAAACAACTAAAGAACGCTTTGATCTTGTCCTTCAAACAACACAGGATGATTTCCTGTGGTCAGCAGTAAACGATGACACCTAATATTTCGGAATTCAATACATCAAAGGCCAAGGCCAGTAACATTAAGAATGAAACAGACCACCATGGGGGGCATACGTGTTTTACAAACAGCTCTCGTTTTACTTTAATAGAAGTAAAGAAATTTTAACGCTTTAAATAATTAAATACACAGTTTTAATGTTTTGTTTTTGCTTTTACTTTTACATAAAAAGTTTTTTGATGTAAAAACTCGTGTGTTTTCTATCAGTCTCTTTCGAGGTATACAAATAATATCTCGCTTTGTAATTTATCTTGTATTTTGAACGAAATGTGTCTATAGAGCGACAGTATTGGCACTCTTTATGACAGACGACAAATTGACGAATTTCCCACAACTCATTTCCGAGTTATTTCCGATACACATATTATATACATAGATAATTCTCGGTCCATATGTACTCAGATTCTGATTTGACTTCCTTGATAATTAAGACTGTAAAGGCAGAAAAGAAAGACACAGGAACCATGCCAATATAGTATCACATTCTTTTTCGGCGACGCCGTCTAAATTCGTTTTCGTTACCTATGCCACGTGACTTCAGTTTGCAAATCAAACTACTCGATAAGGCATTATAGATAATTCATCAAAATGGAAGATTTATGTAACACTGCCTGATTGGACGAGAGTGTCAATTTCTTTCACTCTGTTGATTGTGCTACGCTGAGTGAAATGTAGACAAAGCGTTTATCCTAAACGACGCTGTTCACAGTTTTAAAGCTAACTTTGGCTCAGTATATTTAGCAAGGATATTGATGTATCTCAAAATGATAAGTAAGTTTAATAAATATGATAAAAACCTGTTCAAATACCAACATATATCAAATTAAAGAAAGAGCTGAATACGGTCTGCGTATCACATGAATAATGGTGTGATAAGAGTCTTTTATGTAGAGAAGTGCTTTTTAAAAGTTTTTCCTTGTTACAATTGTCGTCTGTATATGAAAAGGTTTCTTGCTTTTGTGACTTATTCAGATTGCATATTAAAATGAGTATTGTTTGCTTTAATATATTTGTTATAAATTATTTAACTGATTTATTATATATGAATATTTTTCTTTAGTATGGTATGCAAATATTGAACTCAGTTGAAATCTGTTTTATTATATATATGCTATATAATGACTGAATCTCATTACACTGAAATGAAGGTACGCAGCATACAGTTTATCTATGTGATATGACTACGGTCAAAGTTTGCTTATGAAACAGAAATATTGAAATAATTACAATTGTATGTTTTGCTTGACCTTCACTTTTTTTATAGGTGTGATGTCATTGTCCAAAGATTCATGAATAGCGAATATGCATTTGTTAAAGCGGGATCAGTTGGCCTATTTTAGAAATAAATAAAAATAATAAATAAAAAAATCCTTTAATTGATTTTTTCTCATGTATTCTAATCAAACTTGATTTGTAGCATCTTTATTAGGCCCGCAGCCAACTTTGTTCAGCTGGGACATTTGACCCCTTTTAGGGGCAGTTAGAGCTAAAATTAGAAATGCCTTTATACAGCGTCTCATGAACAGCTTGGTGGATCTTTGTCATACTTGGTCTGGAGCATCATTATAAGGTCCTCTTCCAAATTTGTTTATATAGGAACTTGGGCCCTATTAGGGACCACTATAGCTAAATATAGATATGCCTTTCTTTGCATTAACAACTAAAATGTAATGGATTTTTATCAAACTCGATGTGTAACAATATCATAAGGTCTCCTCCTATTTTGTTACAAATGGGGATAGTGACCATATAAGCTAAAAATATAAACACGTTTAATGACCTCTTCTCATGAACCGCTTCATGAATCTTCATCAAACTACTGCTGTAATTATTCGTCTAAGGATACACGAAACAAAATTGCAACCCTACGAAACCTTTGCGAAAAATTAAAAGAGAACCATTTAAATTGTTAAAGTGCGGTGTTTAGTTCTGTAATTTGAAAAATTTTAGATGAAAGATGAATGTTAGATGAAAAAGTCATAAACTTCTTTCCTTATTACATTTCGCCGACCATCATTTTTAAAGATATTTCTTGTTTCTCTCTAAAATATATTTGACAAACTGTCATCCTAGGTCTTAATATAACGCAATATCGTTATGTTGTTTTGAAGAATCTGATATGCCAATTTTTGCTTACAATATATGCTACTTTACTTAACGTTTTGTTTAATCACGTTTTCTCTGTTCGTTCGCACGTCAAATTTCATCTTGTAATGACAAAGGGGAAAGAATAAATAAATAATTTTTCCGCACGTGTTCGTCATCAGAAGTTCCAAACAAATTTGCACTATGGTTTACAACTTTTTATGGCTTTAATGTTTGTGTAGGTGGTACTGAAAGTCGGAAAAATCCTGGTCATTTGTCGGTATTTAAGTTTTTTTCCATTACAAAATTACTAGCATAGAAAAATGGAGAAATGCTATGCGGGCATTATTCGCCGAACCCACCTAAGAATTAAAACGGATCCTTCAACTTGTATTGCTAGAAAAACGTAAAACAAGCGGGAACCATCTTTTTTCTCAAGATCTTTGACCTACTGACCCATTTAACAATAACCTGTGTCTACAGACCTTTGGCAATCATCCTATGAAGTTTGACGTCTGTAGGCATTGCATTTTATGTTATTTGGAGCAACTGACCATATCCAGTCTTGAGGTTATTGTGACCTTGACTTTTGACCTACTGATACAAACAATATGGATCATCCGTTGACCACAGACAAGCATCCTATGAGGTTTGAGGGCTGTTAGTCGAAGCTTCCTTTAGTTATTGAACGGCAACTGTTTTCAGTGTTAAGGTTACTGTGACCTATGACCTACTGACACTTTAAATAAGAGTAATCATCTACTTCGACAAACATCCTATGAAGTATGACGACTGTATGCCAACGTGGTCTTCAGTTATTGATCGAAACCGATTTTCAGATTAAGTTCATCGCGACTTTGACCCTTGAATAACCGACCTCAATATTAAGAGGTATCATCTCCAGGTTACGATCAATCTGCCTTTCCAGTTTTGAAGTTCCTTCTCCGAAGCAGTCTTCACTTATCGATGGAGACAGACGAGTACTAAATGCCCCGTCCCTTCAGTTTTCCATCCACACTTGTGCGGAATGCCATGTCACCTCAGTCAGATAACAAGTATCAGCTTTCATCTAACCGAGTCAGGTATTACGTTGCTTGGTTGCATTATAACTATGCTCCCAAAGGATCTCGGTATGGTATGGTTATATTTTTATGGGCCTTTGGGACCATTGTGTCCATTCAATAGATGTGTAATAGAGTTCTACTTAAGCCGGTGCTAGGGGGCGTGAGAGGTGTTGCACATTTCATTACCGAGTCTGCTATAATTCTGCTTTGTTGCATTCTATGCTTCCAAAGGATCTTTTTCGGGTTTTATTTATTAACTATCACAACAGCATTCTTTGCAGTGCTGTGTTGCCGCTGTAACAGTCTTCCCGAACCTGGACTCAGTGTTCTTATATTTTCTTGTCGTTATGGATGGATCATAGAATGCATTAGAAATCAGCTTAAGCAGGCGCTAGGGGGCGTGAGGGTTGCTGCACGTTTTATTTCCACTCGTGAACAGACTCAAGAAAACCGAGTCTGGTATTATTTTGCCTTGTCGCATTCTAGCCTCCAAAGGATCTTCTTATAGATTTTATTTACATTAATTGAAGTTTGATTTTATAGTCTCTTTTGTACCTTTGTTTCACATATGTTTTTTTTTCCAGTTTGATTATGAGAAATATGGGATCTTCATCCACTGCAAAAGTATGACCTGTATTTTTGTCGGTATCAACAACAACAACAACAACAACAACACCAACAGCAACCACCAAAATGACTGATACATGTATCCTGTAACATAAAACATCTGTTTCCTAAGTGGGATGTAGCACTTCTCTGTTGTAGAGTATGGTATGGCCTTCCATATCCGCAGTGAAGTATGATCACTCTATAAATGTTTGCAAGAAAACATAGGAATATTTTGTCTATGTTAATATTTTATCTTCTGCAGATGTGCGTGAAATTAGCCAGAGCAGCCAGAGTAGCCAGAGTAGCCAGAGTTCAGCCAGAGTTCGGCCAGAGTTCAGCCAGAGTAGCCAGAGTTCGGCCAGAGTTCAGCCAGAGTAGCCAGAGTTCAGCCAGAGTTTAGCCAGAGTAGCCAGAGAAGTCAAAACTCTGGTTACTCTGGCTAGCCAGAGTAGCCAGAGTTCAGCCAGAGAATCTAACGTGGTTACTCTGGCTGGCCAGAGTAGCCAATGTTCAGCCAGAGTAGCCAGAGTTCAGCCAGAGTAGCCAGAACTCTTTTACTCTGGTGGCCAGAGTAGCCAGAGTTCAGCCAGAGTAGCCAGAACTCTAGTTACCCCTGGCTGGCCAGAGTAGCCAGAGTTCAGCAGAAAAGCCAGAGTTTGTAGGTGTTAAATGTTCTGGCTACTTCTGGTCAGCCATAGTATCCAGAATAGCCCGAGTCACCTGGATTTTATTTGCTTTGGTTAGTCTGGCCAGAGTAGCCAGAGTTTCTATGATTTAAAGAGCAGGCAGAGTAACCTGGTTCACAAAACATT
This sequence comes from Mercenaria mercenaria, assembly GCF_021730395.1. Classification (NCBI taxonomy): domain Eukaryota; kingdom Metazoa; phylum Mollusca; class Bivalvia; order Venerida; family Veneridae; genus Mercenaria; species Mercenaria mercenaria. The sequence continues at coordinate 88,530,876 of NC_069364.1, read as the reverse complement.
TTCCGTCTTAGCTGAATTTGATTATGAAACTTAATATGTAATTTCTATCTAAATAGCATGTTTAAACTGAATTTCAAGTTAATTACTATTTTTAAGTGGCTATTTAGAGTAGCCAGAGTAGCTAGAAATCTGGTTATCTAGAGTAGCCAGAGTAGCAGAACCCTGTTACTCAGGCTGGCCAGAGTAGCCAGAGTTTCTCCAGAGTAGCCAGAGCTCAGCCAAAGTTCAGCCATAGTAGGAAGAGTTTCTAGGATTTTAACATGTTCTGACTACTCTGGTCAGCCAGAGTATCCAGAGTAGCCCGAGTCACAAGGATTCCTTTGCTCTGGTTACTTTGGCTGGCCAGAGAAGTCAGAGTTTGTAAGATTTTAACATGTTTTTGCAAATCTGGTCAGCCAGAGTAGCCAGAGTAACCAGGTCCCATGTTCACAAAGTTTTTCAGTCTTAGCTGGATTTGATTATGAAATTTAATAATTGAGCCGTGCCATAAGAAAACAAACATAGTGCTTTGGGACCAGCATGGATCCAGACCAGGCTGCGCATACGTGCAGTTTTGTCAGCTTCCATGTTGTTGCTTTTAAAGCGTATTGGACTTTGAGAAACTGTTAGCGAACAGTAATGATCCTAACGCTCAGGCTGGTCTGGATCCATTATGGTCTCAAACCCACTATGTTGGTTTTCTCATGGCACGACTCATATGTCATTTCTATCTAAATACATGTTCAGAACTGAATTTTAGTTAATAACTATCTTCAAGTGGCTATTTAGAGTAGCCAGAGTAGCCAGGACTCTGGTCACTATAGCTGGCTAGAGTTCAGCCAGAGTTTAGCCAGAGTAGCCAGAGTTCAGCCAGAGTAGCCAGTCTGGTTACTCTGGCTGGCCAGAATATCCAGAGTTCAGCCAGAGTAGCCAGAAACCTGGTTGCTCTGGCTGGCCAGAGTGGCCGAGTAACCAGGATGTCAATTGCTCTGGCCACTTTGGTTAGGCAGAACAGCCAGAATTTCCAAAATGTCCATTGGTTCTAGCTACCTAGGCTAGCCCGAATAGCAGAGAAAATACTGTAATAACCTATTGCGAAATGACCCTTTGGTTCTCTCAGGTTGATTTTTGAGTGTTTTATATTATCAAGTGATTCATAAAACGGACTTCAAAGAATTGTCTTATCTTTTAGACTGCAGCCAGAGTAGCCAGACGTTCTAGGATTTTAATATGTTCTAGCTAGTCTGGTCAGCCAGAGTAGTCAGAGTGACCATGATTTCATTTGGTCTGGCTACTCTGTCAGCCAGAATTTTCGAGATGGCCATTGGTACAAACTACCCTGCAAATCAGAAATAGCCAAAGAAAATACAGTAAAACCTGTTGCCAGAGTAGCCAGATTAATCAGAACTCTGGTTACTGTTGCTGACCAGGACAGTCTGTTTAATAATTTTCACATAGTCTGGCTACTCTGGCTGGCCAGAGTAACCAGGAATAACTGAAATGCGCACGGGTTCTGGTTACTCTGGCTGGCCAGAAAAGCCAGAGAAAATACAGACAAACTAGAGCCATTTTTAAAATGTATGACCCTTTTTCATAAAAATCATATTATACATGATTAGGCTGCACTAACTGTTGTATATAATTATAATGTAAATAAAAAGTTAGACCTGTTGCGTTTTGTGTGTGTGGTATATGAAGGCTGAAATTCACAAAGATTAAAGCGGACAGGTCTATATATTTATGGTAGATGAAAGTCTTTAAAACACGCCTAAAAATATAAAATAACAACAACAACAACAAGAAACTGTAAGACGGCATGATTTTCGAACAAAGTTAAGAGTAACACGAAACAGAAAATGACACTTTCCAAAAAAAAAAAGTAACAGGGTATTGCAAAGGCTGTTTGTTTATATATACTCAGCGTCACTGCAAAGTTACCACCATAATGACCCTTATATTTTAAAAATCGCACTGGACTGTGTTAAAGTATAACACGACTACATTTTTGACGCAGCTGAGACGTCACTGGTGTAAGATTTGTCAAATTCGATTAAACTCCATTTGAGGCACGGGCTGCACTTGCAAAATGACTTTTTCCAGCAATGTTGACATGTACGAATTTTCTATCGCAAATCATTCATCGCACTTAAAAGTTAGTCGACAGACTAAAAGGAATACGTCAAAAAAACCCAGAATATCCTTGCTAAGAATGCCACGTTTAAGGCACGATCAACTCCATCAGGCCATTGGCATGGTTGACGCCGAACTTTCATGTCGCGAAATTGCACGTCGTATATGCTGTTCTCACCTGACAATCATGAAATGGGTTAGGAGACATGATCAGACAGGGTCTATGAGTAATAAACCGCGCACAGGCCATGAAAAAGTGACGTCGATATTGTATAAAATAGTAAAGAGGTATATATTAGGTGGTAACTTTTCAGTGACGCCGAGTATACATTGTAAATAATGCTTAGGTAGGTTTTCTTTTTCTATAATTGTAATTATACAAAGTAGCCTGCAAGGTCTGTGGCAGAATATATCAGTATTGATATTTGATATTACAGCCCACATCTAATTTATTTTGAACTGGTAGGCGTCCAGGATTTTGGACGTTTTCAATCCACTACTTTTGAAAATATTTTAACAAAAATATTAAATTGACTACTAAGATACAAAAACAAAATTTGATATCCTTCAAATTTCTTCAAAATGACTTTAGTTTCAACGTACCTCAAATCGGGTTGTACAGTTTTCTATAAGCTTATACAATGCATTCCAAATTCATTGTTCTCAGGACTCTTAATGTAAAACTAAGAAGTCGTAAAAACATTGCGAGTCCGGATATTCAAGGCTATACTAACTAGTAATATGCCTGTATCATGTCAAAAGGTATTTTTCGATACAAGTTCTTAGAATATCCTTAACAGTTTATACAGGTCCTGGCAACTTATTTTATTACACACGATGTCAACCATCCACACGATAGCTACATTTCGGTTGCCCATGGCTAAAACCAAGTTACTAATTGATATATTGCAAATACCATTTTGTATGATGTTGCACCTTTTTGAGAAACCTTGTTTAAATAATTCCGCCTCCATAGCTCAGTGACTAGAGCGTCTGTCATCTAATCCGACCGTCGCGGTTTGAGCCCTGGCGGAAACGGACATATATGTGCCTGCCATGTTGGGGTCAAAATTACATCATGGCGAATAAAGGCTAAGCCCGGCACGGCACGACGATTAATGGAGCACAATTTTTAAAATTTTTTGTCAATGTCCAGTTTTGAGCATGCCTTGAAAATAGCGTTGTCATACAAACAGTACAGATATTTCCCCATAAGTACGATGTTCCGTTGGACAGTCATGACTTTTTATCTAATACTAAATCGTGATGCACAATGTACAATGACGAAAACGCGATGGCACGATGATGAAACAACGGTTGTATGATGGTGAAAACACGGCGCGATGGTGAAATGTCGATGTAATACGCGTTTTCACCGTCGTGTTTTCGTCATCGTACCATCGTGTTTTCATCATCGTACCATCGCATTGTCAACCATCCGGAGGTCATGCGCAGTGGTACAATACATGTTTCAGTAAAATACAGGCTTGATACAATCTCATTTTCACATTGCAATTTACAGTTTTTATTGAACAGAGCACTGAACATTTTGGAAAACAACAGATCTAAATGGTAAATTTTCTTCTCTCAAAATACATTTATGATACATTCATCTATTGTTGACAAAAAAAAATGTGTACGGGACTACGCATTTCTAAACTGGAAGGCTATGGTACGATGGTGAAACCACGATGGTACGATGATGATAACGCGATGGCACGATGGTGAAACCACGATGGTACGGTGATGATAACGCGATGGCACGATGGTGAAACGCGATGATATGATGGTGAAAACGCGATGGTACGATGTTGAAAACGCGATGGTACGATGACTGAAACGCGATATTACATCGACATCGCAAAATTGCGATTGCAGCATCGTACCATCGCGTTTTTACAATCGTATCATCGTTGTTTCATCAATCGTGTCATCGCGCCATCGCGTTTTCGTCATCGTACCATCGTGCATTGCGGTTTAGTATTAATAAAAAGTCACGATTGTCCAAACGGAACGCCGTACGTAACAGTGAAAATGGTAAAAGTCAATTTACATTACTGAACAAAATTAATAGGTAAGACTAAGTCAGATTAAATGATATTTAATAGTTACCATTATAATATGAGTGACCCTCATACACTATACTTAAATTTTTTAGCTCTTGTCACTGTGTGAGGTTTTAAGATCAACTTTTGTCTTGTCTATCAGATTGAGTCAGGCTCTTTGACTGAACTCGGTACTTATTCCATTTTGTATTGTGAAACCTTAAAAATCTTCTCAAGTATCGCAAGACCCAGAGCTTAGGTATTTTGCAAGAAGCATTGGCAAGTACATCTCTTTCAAAATTGTTCAATCATGGACTTCGGGGTCATATTGGATCTGCCTTGGGGCTATAAGTTTCATATAGAGTAATATATTAAATCCTATAAAAATAGTCTTAATTTTCCTTTAGATCCAGACTATATATATTTTGTATGTAGCATAGCCTAGTGAATGCCTCTCTTAAAATAGAGCAAATCAGTCCCCTGATATCAAATATTGCCCCCGCTTGTGCTAATGAGCTTGCAAAGTCTTTCAGGAAAATCTTTTAAAATCTTCTCATAAGAATTGCAATGACAAGAGTAAAGATATTTTAACATGTTTCAAACAATATCCCAGAGTCAAAATGGATCCTACATAAGTTTTACATAGAAAAAAAAACATGATATACTTACATAGCAAACATCTTTCAGAGCCACAAGGGTACTAGTAGAGCTGAAATAGTTTGCATGTAAATTAGCAAAATTTATAATGGAGTTCTTTCAAACTTGATTGAATCACCACCCCCCGGGGCAATATAAGTCTCTCTCTGTGGATTATCAAGTATAACTTTTAATCTTATACAATATAAGTTTAAAATTTCCAGAAATACCCAGAATTTAGATGACAATTACAAATTGTGAATTTTTACTATGACTGTCATATCCCACAAAGTCCAGGTAAGCGATTCAGGACCACAAATGTCCTGTAGTTTTTACTGATATCATAAACAATTTCAGTGAATTCCATATAACTTTGAGTGTAAAAATAAAGAATATTATTTGAAGGCTTCTTGTTTTGTATTTATTTAACTTCAGTGTTTGCCTTGAATTTGTACCAAATAAATTAACTTGAAGACATAACGATAATATAAAGAAATTGAAGAATAAATTTTTCATACATGTTGACAACAACCAATTCCTGAAATTTGCATATTAAAGTTGTGGAGGTTGACGAAATGTTGACATGTGAACACATACACTTAAAGCGGCTTAATAACGGTATTTCATCTAAACCCTGGAAAAAGGTAGGTACCTGGGCATTGAAATCAAAACGCAAATGCCATTCAAAAATGATTGTGGTCACCTTATGCCATCAGACAATCAACAATCCATGTTGTATTAACTCGGTATCACTTGTGTATGTGTATGAAACGATACTCACTGTGTTCGGATTAAACAGTTATAGGACTGCTAAATGATAAGACTATTCTTTGAAGTCCGTTTGATGAAACACTTGATACATGAAACACTAAAAAAACCCTGAGGGTACAAAAAGGGTCATTTCCGCAACATGTTAAAGCCTTAGAAACTCTGGCTACTCTGGCAGAAGTCCGTTTTATGAATCACTTGATACATAAAAACACAAAAAAACCAACCCTGAGAGAACCAAATAGTCAACAATCTTCTCACACCTTTCCAATAGCTTCCGTTCCAAACATAGCTGTGAGGCTCACCTATTATCCTTTAAATAAGAACTTTTGACAATATCCAATCTGGAAACAAACAGGTCTCATTGTAATGGATTTCTAGAAAACTTTCGACAAGATTCTCTATAAATCGTGAAACTTTGTGTCGATAGAATCTCTCTATCCTGGATTCAATTTCCTAGTAACCGTTCTCATCTGTAGTAATGAAGGCTCACACACTTTACCAGTTCTTTCAGGGGATTTCTCAAGGTTCAGTGTTGGGTCCTTGTCTCTTTCTTTATTTTATCAATGACCTTCTGACTCTGTTAAAGGCAGAATACGCTTATTTGCTGATGACACTATCATATACCTCAACATAGACTCGTTAATAGCTCTTACAAAGTTCAAGATGATTTGACAAAATTAGAATAATGGGAACGTAACTGGTCTATGGAATTCAATCCTGATAATGCGAAGTAATAGGAATCTCCAAAAAAAAAAAAAATCATCTTACCATATATATTATTAATCAAGACCTAAAAACTACAGAAAATGCTTCATATCTTAGTGATGTCTTAACTTTGGAACACTTACTGAAATATTACATCTTCAAAAGCTAGTAACACTCTCAGATTTATACAAAAATGTGTACAATTTTATAACAATAATTTTAAAGAAACTGCCTAAAAACATACGTTCGCCCACAATTAGAATACTGTAACACCATACTGCATCCATTGCAGAAAAAACTTAGTATATGAGATTATTATCATTATTATTATTATTATTATTATTATACTAATCCAAATTTGCTGAGCGCCCATTTAATATAAATAAACGTTCAAGGGCGCTTAACATTAAACATGTGACATATCGCAGATATGTAGGTAAATCATAAAAACATGGCATATGCAATATTAAAACTGAAAGTGAATGATTTTGATTAATGGTTATTTGTACAACATTAATCGGGATGCATGTATTCTTCTATGTTCTAGTGTCTGCCATTAAGTTTCAAACATTGATGTTCGGCTGCTTTGGTATGAGTAGCCAGAACATGTTAAAATCCTAATAAAGTCGTGTTACTCTGGCTGAACTCTGGTTACTCTGGCCAGCCAGAGTAATCAGACTCTGGCTACTCTGCTGAACTCTGCCTACTCTTTCCAGCCAGAGTAACCAGAGTTCTGGCTTCTCTGGCTACTATAAATAGCTAACTAGAAAATAGTTATTAACTTGAAATTCAGTTTTAAACTGCTATTTAGAAAGAAATAACATACTAAGTTTCAAGATCGAATTCAGCTAAGACTGAAAATGTTTTGCGAACACGGGACCTGATTACTCTGGCTACTCTTGCTGACCAGAGTAGCCAGAACATGTTAAAACCTAGAAACTCTGGCTAGCCAGAGTAACCAGAGCTACTTTAATTAACCACTTGAAAATAGTTATTAACTTGAAATTCAGTTTTAAATGCGCTATTTAGATAGAAATGACATATTAAGTTTCATAATTAAACTTAGCTAAGACTGAAAAATACATGGTACCTGGTTACTCTGGCTACACTGGCTAGTCTGGCTGATCAGAGTAGCCAGAACATGTTAAAATCCTAGAAACTCTAGCTTCTCTGGCTGAACTCTGGCTACTCTGTTAGAAACAGCCAGAGTGACCAGAGCAAATGATATCTGGTGACTCGGGCTACTGTTGGTACTTTGGCTGAACAGAGTAGCCAGAACATGTTAAAAATCTAGAAAACTCTGCCTACTCTGGTTGAATTATGGCTACTCTGGCCAGCCAGAGTAACCAGAGTTCTGGATACTGGATGAATTCTTGCTTAACTCTGGCTACTCTGGCCAGCCAGAGTAACTAACCAGAGTTCTGGCTACTCCAGCTGAACTCTGGCTACTCTGGCTAGCCAGAGTAACCAGAATTATGGCTACTCTGACTGAACTCTGACTACTCTGGCCAGCCAGAGTAACCTGAGTTATGACTTCTCTGGCTGAACTCTGGCTGAACTCTGGCTACTCTGGCCAGCCAGAGTAACCAGAGTTATGACTTCTCTGGCTGAACTCTGGCTGAACTCTGGCTACTCTGGCCAGCCAGAGTAACCAGAGTTTTGACTTCTCTGGCTGAACTCTGGCTACTCTGGCTAGCCAGAGTAACCAGAGTTTTGACTTCTCTGGCTACTCTGGCTAAACTCTGGCTGAACTCTGGCTGAACTCTGGCTACTCTGGCTGAACTCTGGCCGAACTCTGGCTGAACTCTGGCTACTCTGGCTACTCTGGCTAATTTCACGCACATCTTCTGCAGTATTGAAATCCAAACTATGATCATAAGTAGATTTTTGGCAAACCAAACAGTATATAACCTTGGTAAAATGCCGAAGTCCTGTACGGAGAAAATACGTCATTTAGGTAATTACCGATATTCATTACGGGTCCATTAACTTAAAATACGATTGAACATTCCGAAATTCACCACTTTTTTACGTAAATCAAACGAAAATTATTTTTATTATCTTAAAACACGTTGGAAGTAATAAAATGAATTAAGTTCCATTTTGAAATGATGTATAAAGATAAGAATAAATTCTTCCTCCCTAAATTTTAACTCTTTAATAATGTTGCTGAAGGTCGGCGTTTTTTTATTCAGTGTTACATTTTCTTGTACTTTGGGATCATGTAGTCCATTTAATATATTTGTAATAAAATTTCACTTAAGCCGGTACCAGAAGAACGTGAGAGGTGTTGTACTTTCATTTTTTATTACTTATCATGATCAGACTAATTTATTATTTTGCCTGGTTGCATTCCATGTTTTCAAGGGATCTTATTACAGATTTATTTTTTCCAGTTGCGCATCCGAGCCTGAAATTCCTTAACCATCAAAGAATGACTTCAACTGACCCAACCAAAAATTGTTAGACCATTATAACCAGGAATAATAAAAAAGAATAACGAGAAAATGACCGTTAATTATGAATCTTCTTGTCTAACACAATCTTTTATAGTCCTAATCACTTCCATTTAGTCCCAATCTGTGGAAGAAAGGGTCAGATAAGGCCACCACTTAGACAATATTTCTCATATTTCAGATTTTTTAATTGTCTTATAAGAAATAATAGAAAAGCACAGCCCAGTAGCTTTCATTTTTAAGGAAAATACTTCTTTCTACCATTCTTAATTGTTTTGTTTGCCTGAATTCTGTCTATCTATCTTATCAGTCTTCGATCAATTATATATCTCCATGTCAAACAAACACATGCACAAGAAATTGTTGTCTTTGACGTCAGAAACACTGCTTTGCTTTGTTTTCCTCTCGATAACCGAGTTACAAACTGGTCCGCAGAAAGTTCTGGTCATTTATTGGAATTATCAGAATTGTCACGTTTGCTTTTGTGTGACTCATAAAATGTGCGCGACAGAACTGAGAACCGTTTGGAGTATAAAACGGAAGACTTCTGATATTTCCGCGGTAAATCAGCACGCGCTTAGCAGAAGTTATCCGGATATAGACTCTCCGAACCGTGAGTATAATACAATATTTTGAAATTTCCTATCACGTTTTTTTTTTCTCTCTCATAGCAAATCTACTTTTGATTTTCATTTTAATTGTATTGAATTTCATAATTACGAAGTCGGCAGTTATTCTTGTAAACTTCGAGGCTGGTCGTTAAAACATTTTATTTCGTTACTCCCGTACACTTACCTGCACTGTATTTTTTTCAGATTTCCAGCTTTTACTAATTCTTAGAACTGTCATCTGTCTAAAGAATAAAAAGTGACTATTTTCTTATGAATTTTTATAAGTTCAAATAAAAAGTTTTACAAACTTCCGCTTGAAACTGTTCATGAAGCATGGCTAACATAGACTTTTTTTCTAACAAAACTAAACCTGTTCTGAAAGTTCTTTTCTTCTTTTGTAAGGAAATTATCATTTAATGAAAATAGCAATTTATATTTCAAATGAAGCATGAGTGCTATTTCAAATGAAGCATGAGTGCATTTAACGTCCGAAAATTTCTGAAAAGGCTCTTGAAATGTATAATACAGATTCATGCCTACAAAATATAGAATACTTAATAAAACTGAAAGTGCACCAAGAGCAGGAAAAGCATATGAGCCATTCCATGAGAAAATCCTGTATTAGTGACATAAAATAAATATTGCATAATAAATGATTTATAATACATCAGCGTGAAGTTGGCAGTACAGCAGTAGGAGCAGTTAACTGCTGCTACTGCCAGCAGTTACAGCAGTTTATTGCGTATCGCAGTTAACTTCCAGCAGTGACAGCAATTCATCGTGTGTACTAACACGAGTTAACTGCTACCACTGCCAGCAGTTACAACAGTTAATAAAGCTGCATTACAGTTAGGTGATGGGAATGGCATAATACAGATGTGTAATAGGCCGTCAAACCTACCCTTCACACATGCATTTGTCCGTATCGTGTACTGAAGCGTTCTTAATCTATTTCTATCTTCAAGCTTGTAAACGTAGTCTCGTGCGCGTTCAGTTTTTCTTATTAAATTTAATGTTATTGGATCGCGCAAGTGCAACGTCCAAGGATATTCAATTTTTTTTGTTACAAAATTACTCAATGGTCATTTCTTTTACGGACATTGCCAAAGACTTGTTTTGTTCTGTTGCTAAGTGTTATGTGCAATGATTTTACATCTGTGCTTATTCCACGATAATGAAGCGGGAAAAGTGCCGAGTCGGGATTCGTACACTCCTCAGCCCGTTACAGATGTTATCGCCAGCAGGTAAATGATGTTTCTACGACATGCTTTATCATTTCTTTGTGTATGTCACTGCCAGCAGTTACATATTGTCACTTACTACAGTTTCAGCTGTTTTCTATATGATATTGACAGCTGTTAAAATATACGAATTTTTGAGTTTTCTATATTTCCTATAAACATTATATGATATAATGATAGAAGTTAAATGACGATATCTGGTATCAGTGTCAGATAGATGTTACTGCCAATAGTTAAAAAATGTTTCTGCGATTACTTTCATCAGTTTCATGTATATGTTACTACAGGTAGTTAAATGATGTTTTTAAGAGCAGGATATGCAACCCCCAGCAATAAAACAGTATTAATGAGCAGTCTCGTCATTTTTCTTACTATTTTACTGTCAGCAGTTAAATAGCTTATAAGAACGTTTACCAGTCTCCTATATATGTAACTGCCAGCATTTAAGTATGATTAAGAACAGTTTATCAGTATGGTTTATTTGAACAGTTGATCAGGTTTATATGTCTGTTATTGCTAGCAGTTAACTGGTACAATGTATATACGAGCAGTTTAAAATTCTCATATAAATTATGTAAGACCAGCAGTCTCAATTATGTTTGTGCCAGCAGTTAAGTGGTCCATGAGAGCAGTTTACCAGACTTCTGTTACTTCAAGCAGTGAAATGACCAATGAAAGCAGTTTCCGAGTTTTCTTGTGTTACTGTCAGCAGTCAAATGGTTTATAAGAGCTGTATACCAGTTTTCTACCCGTAACTACCAGCGGTTAAATATTTTATGAAAGTGATTTACCAGGTTCCTGTTACTGCTAGCAGTAAAATGGTTTACGACAGCAATTAACAAGGTTCTTGTTACAGCCAACAAGAGCAATAAACAAGTTTCGTATATATTTCTGGTGTATTTACTGCTGAAAGAAAGCCACTCCAACCACACTCCGCCCCGACTTCTTAAAAACAAAAGTTTTCCAGGCAAACACCGCCCGGCCTCGGCTCGGGTTCCTCCCAAACAAGAGTTTTCCCGGAATGGCAGCCACACGTGCCTGGTGGGGGACAACCCTCTCTACAACGACCACCCGGTCCGATCCTCTAATAAAGGTCTGGGGCGGAGCTGGGGGCGTCCAAACTGGAAAAATTGAAAAATTCCGAAAATGGCCTGAAACCAACTTTGAGACCAGCTCGCGAGTAAACAAGAGTCTTCCCGGAATAGCCATTATGCTGGCCCGCCACAGACCGCCACCCTCTACAACGGCCATCCGGTCTCAACCCTAGATAAAGGTCCCGTAGCGACCTCCTATTAACTGCTGGAACGATTTTAGGCCACCCCCGACCCATCCCCGCCTCACACCTCGACCCGGGTTCCTCCCAAACAAGAGTTTTCCCGGAATGGCGGCCACACGTGCCTGGTGGGGGACAACCCTCTCTACAACGGCCACACGGTCCGATCCGCTAATAAAGGTCTGGGGCGGAGCTGGGGGGCGTCCAAACTGGAAAAATTGAAAAATTCCGAAAATGGCCTGAAACCAACTTTGAGACCCGCTCGCGAGTAAACAAGAGTTTTCCCGGAATAGCCACTATACTGCCCCCCCCGCCCCCCCCCATAGACCGCCACCCTCTACAACGGCCACCCGGTCTCAACCCTAGATAAAGGTCCCTTAGGGACCTCCTATTAACTGCTGGAACGATTTTAGGCCACCCCCGACCCACCCCCGCCTAACACCTCGACCCGGGTTCCTCCCAAACAAGAGTTTTCCTGGAATGTCGGCCACCCGTGCCTGGTGGGGGACAACCCTCTCTACAACGGCCACCCGGTCCGATCCGCTAATAAAGGTCTTGGGCGGGGCTGGGGACCCCCAAACTTTCCTCGTTTTCCAAATCTACTTTGTGCGAAGGATTGATACATAAATCATTGTAATTGTCTATACGGAGCCAGGAAATCCGATTTTATCGCAAGCAACTTTTTGTCAATATTTATTCTTATCTTCACTTCAATAATTATTAAAGATAATCCAATGAATATTTATGCCTATAAAATACATTTATTCATTTTATTAAGAAAACGTACTTACAAAACCATTTACATGTTACTGTCTGGAAAATCGCGATTTTTCTACTTTCATTTTCATAACGAGTAAATCAGGGGAATTAATTACATCAAACTCGTTGAAACTTACTTTACCATGTGCGTAGGAGCATGAGTGTGGGGACAGGGAGCGCATCCCTCTGTAAAATAACAGTAAATAAAGGGAAAATGGCAATATCAGACAGCATTTTGATGTACTGATATGAATGTCTATTGTGAAGAAAGGGAAACAAAATATCTAATGTCAGTAACATAAACTAGTGTAACAACTTATTAACTGCTGTAACTGCTGGCAGTAGTAGCAGTTAACTGCTGTAACTGCTGGCAGTAGCAGCAGTTAACTGCTGTAACTACTGGCAGTAGTAGCAGTTAACTGCTACTACTGCTGCCACTGTTGTACTGCCAACTTCACGCCGATTTCAAATACTTGAAAGTCATCGTGTTGTCATGGCAACCGAAATTCAGAAATACCCATGAATCATAAGTAGACATAGGTTTATAGATAAAAGGTCCTTGCTGAAAATACACGGTTTAGTTGTTTTTCAGTATAATGTCACAAGTTATCAAACTGTCTTTGAATATTCAAAATGTATGATGCCAAGTTAGTGATGTACATAATTTGTCGCATAAATGAAATCAAATATATACGCAATGCACGGCCACCTTTTAGATTTAGAATGAATCCATCTAATTCTTATGTTCAACTATAGCTAGTTTGGCACTTTATGGTTTATATTTAAGTGCACAGTTATACATTGTGTCAGAGAATGTTAACGTTGTATTCGATGAAGAATCAGAGAGCAGTAAAAAAAATCTCATTTTTTTCACATTTCAAGACAGGGATTGTGTATATATCCCTAGAATCCAAAATTAAAACCCGAACTACCATTTGTTATAAACCGTTCATTTTCTGACACCGATAAATAAATTGATGAATACTTAGACCACAAGTGTTAAAACGCTTGCACACACTTCAAAAGATTATAAATCATTGCTTAGCACTTAAAATATTCATCTAACCAGCTCCCAAACAACTGAAAGAGTTCTAAAAGGCTCCCAAGCCACCATTAAACACACATTCAGTTACAGTCAAACGTTTGAGAACAGAGACCGCTTGTTTAATTTGCAGTTAAAATTGCTATATTTACTTGCACTGTCTGTGTTATGACTACAAAGATAAAAGCGTAACAACATTGGTGCTGGCCCTTTCCGCGAGCTGATGTCATTCACATAAACTCTCTTAAAAATTGGACAATAATTTTCTTAAAGAACATTAAATTATAGCTAAACTATTTTTTCTGAGGGTAAATGCCAAACCCTAACCAGGTTTTAAGAATATTTTTAAAATAAAATAAAAGGCGAATTACAAGTTAACGTGGGCGGGGCATTTTGGCTGTTCTATTTAGATGTTGAAGAGATCGCAATCCTAACATTTTGATTTTCTGATAATCTCTTCTTTTTGTATATAGCAAGTTATAATGTAAAAATGTAAATATAAGAATGAATGTTACTTCCGTGCTTTTAGATGGGTATAAGCCGCATTTGGACTTCTTGCAAATAAACGTGATTTTGGATTTGTAAGAAGTCCTAATATGTCGTGTTGCCTATTAACTAAGACCGTACATGATTTTGTTTTTTATGAACATGAAAATGTATTGCATCCCCAGCTTTTATTATATTTGACTGGCTTATCAAAGTAGGTTGTCTCCCTTGAAACTTATCCGATAATCAATATTGGTTTCCCTATAGATATTACATCGAGCAATAGATTATATAGGAAATTTATTTTTAATGATTAATTTCAAATATTTCTTTTGGTTTGTGAATATTTTTTTAGATATGACAGTAAACTTCAATTTCTTCTCTTCAATTTGATGTGAAAATATTTATTCTAACTGAACATCTTCTTGTTTCCAACTTTGTTTTAAAAGTATCACCATCGCTTATATTGAACATATAGTGAAAAACAGTAAACTTTTAAATTTCTCTTACTTTAGAGGCAAATAAATCATATTTTACAAAGCATGACAATTTATTATCACATATGTAGGTATTCTTGACTTTATAAACAATACAATAATATAGCTTTAAGTGTAATGGGGGAACGGCTTCTTGCTTCCATTTTACTTCAAATTATATCCAGAAATAAAAAACTTCTGGATTTCTTAAAGTTCTGATGTAATCTGAACCGTGTTTATCTACGGAACTGCATACATCAACAACTGACGTACGATTCATTGTAGTCTTTTGAAATAATAACGTTCATAATTGTCTTATTAGTCAAAAAAAAAAAAAAAAAAGATGAAAAGAACAGAATATAACAGAATAGAACAGAGCTTTGATTTTTCACCAAACTGTTTATGAGAACAATACGAATCAACATAAATTACGTAATTTCCGACTGAAAGCTAGATATCTTTGAAATATGAAATATTGAAATATTGAATCATACATTCGAAGACAGGAGAAAAACTACTTCAAAGAATAATTTTCTAATGAAATAGTGTAATTTGCAAGTTAGGCGCTCACTGAAAGCTGGTAAGAGGGGGAGAGGATGTGTACATTTATTTAAACAAAAGACACAGCATAGTTTCCACGATGTGCAAAGAAAGGGTGAAATTAACAGACGCGCAATATCATGTCTATTTTAAAAAATAGAAATGAAATCAAAGCTTGAAAACAAAAACTGGCACGCTTTTCATGAGTTTGCACGGCAGGATTATCTCTTTAGTACGACCTACATTTTTTGTCACGGTTTTGTTCGTGGAAAGCATGAAAAACAGCCACCTTTACAGCTAAAGACTTTAGTTTACACGATAAATTTGATTTCATGATAAATTGTACAGTATGTACAAACACATATCTGAATGGCATATTTGATTTATGTATAATCAAGTAACTTAAACACTATAAATAAGTAGACAGGATGAATCAGAGCTAATTGTTTAAAAAATGAGTTAGGATCTCTATGATACACATACACCAATGCTGATCAGAAAAAAAAATCAGAAACTTGATTCATAATTCAATAGATTCTTTCTTTCTTTGATTTCTATGAAAAACCTTGGATCAAGACCAGTTAATAAAACATGTATGTGCGTGTTTTAGTAACAGGTATGTTTTTTATGTTTGTTAAATTGCTCGGGGTTTTCTTTGCCATTGCCTGTCAAATACAGTATTGCTTAGTTTATTACTTTATTTTATCACGTTTTAAAGTGTAAATTTTAGGCATGAAAGTTAAACAAAAGTACCGTTATATGGACAAGAAAAATCAGTCAAAATGGGAATACATGTATCTTCACACAAGTTTCGTTTTTCTCGAGGAAAACTATTATGTACACATGTGTTTGTGGGAAAGCTCGTTTATGAAATAATTTTCAGATTTCAATATTTGGCGGGATTCAAATTTTCAAAAGAAAAGAAATTTATTTAAATGTTTTCATTTTCTGTAACATGACAACACGAATTTTACAATATAAAAAGCTTACATAATGTTTTTTTTTTACATAAGTAATGCTTCTATATGAATCTATAAAACAACATGATTTATATCAAAAACTGGCTACATGTTTTGATGCTTTCTATGGAGTAACATGCGACCTTAATTTCCGTGTATTACGGTTACTTAAAGCCAAATATTAGATCAATGCAAAATCCATAACAAAGAATTATTGACTTAGGTCAGGAATGACACGACTTTAGCTAATGTAAGGGAGGCAATCCAGTTTGAAGAGAATTGCTTCCACACAGTCAACAATTAAGGGAGAGAATTCTTGCAAATTCTCGTTAAAAGCTGACCATGTGGTTGAAAAGTCAAATGGAATAATAATAAGATATCAATAACTTTAGTTAATTATGCTCCAATTAAAGGCATTGACCTCCAGATTTGTCTAAAAAGTAATCTTTCTTTCAAATTGAAATTTGGTCATATTATGATCATTAGAATATGAGTTTTTGTTTCTAAAATATTTTAAAAATTCCAAATCAAGAAAAAAAAAAAAAAAACCATGTCGGGAATCGAACCCCGGACCGCCGTGACAGTAAAGACATTTTCCGTCGTTGTAACAAATAGCGCTATAAAGGAAGTAGTGAATTATGACTTCTAAATATGGATATTTATAATGGAGACAGTTTACCTGGAGTAAAAGCGTTACAAACGGTTTTCGATTTTCATCGTAAAAAGTAGTAAAAACAGCAAATTTTCATGTGTATCCGTAACATATAGTGTGTCAGTAATTAAGTTTTAAAGCTAGCATTTATTTCCAGACATCTAAATTTTTTATGTTGTAACTAAAAGAATTCTACCCTTGGAAATTCTGTGCACATTTTGGCCCATGAAGTCGGACTTTTATAAGAAAATGTAGAATTTTGCTAACATGCATTGATGTAAAAGCCTATAAATCTAAAAATATTGCGTGTTCTTTTCTTGCTGACTAAAATACGCTCCAGAAATAGATTTTAAAATGAAAATACTGCGTTTTTTGTTTTGCCAACTAAGATGCGCTGAAAGAAATTATGAACTTTTATACGGGGTATGAATTATACAGCGTTTCCCCCTTTCTAACTATAAGACGGACTGAAGGTATAGACTTTTGAACTTTTGAAGATTTCACAACTTTTATTAACTATCACAACAGCGGTCTTGTGACGTGCGCCGTTTTTAAAAAAGTCGTCACATACATGGTCTCAGTGTTGCTTCATTTTCTGTTCCTTTGTGATCAGGGAAAGCATTCACTTTTACTGTAATAGAATTCCGCTTAAGCCGATGCCAGGGGAGTGAGGAGAGTTGTACATGTTATTACCTCTAACGAACTGACTCAGTCAAATCGAGTCTACTATAATTATGTTGCTTGGTTGCGTCCTGTTTGTCTGACGGATCTTTTCACAAATTTATTTTATTTGCGAAAAATCAGCAACGAAAATGAACTTTTATCATAATTGCATACTAAATCGGAGATTGAAAAATTCAGTCGATGATACATTCAAAACTAATCAACAATGCCACTGTTCGGGTAGAACCGTTTTAAATTATATGATATGAATAATTTATAAACTATTCAAAAACGCTGGTACAGAAAAGGTGAATTAAACATTAGAAGTTTACTTTATTTTCTCAAATTTATTTCAGGCTTTTCACCCTGTGACGTCATTAAAATCTTGAAGACATGGATCAAAAGCCTGAGCATCTAAACGTTATGTTCTCTCCAGAATACGCTGTTCCAGTGTTTGGATATGCCGTACCACCTCTCGCTCTCGTCATATTGTTCGTCAATTTCCTCATGGTATGGATATTGCTCAAGAGACACATGCGTTCACCAGCTAACACCCTGCTTATCTGCATCGCTATATCCGACACACTCGCCATAGTTCTCCCAGTCATTCCTTTTGTGTACTTCTACACCTTTGGCTTCTACGAGGACTTCATACCATTTGCCTGGTGTCGGGTGTTTTTCAACCTTGTACACGTATTCCCTCTTCTGTGTAACATGGCATCGTTATGGTCAACCGTCGCTCTAGCGTTCATGCGCTGTTTTTCGGTATGGCGCCCTCTACATGCAAAATCTACCATAACACTGACCCGCACGTACATAACAATTATAGGGATATATATCCTATCTGCATTGGTGTACACTCCGGCAATGTTCGAGTATACTTATATTCCACTCTCTTCGCCGTCGCTAATGGATCCAAACACAACAATTATATCCTGTCACTTGCAGCAGACGAGGTCACATTTGTCAGAGTCTTTCTGCAACTTTCATACATGGATTCAAATCATTTTTACGTCGTTATTACCATGGTTTCTCATAACATTTCCTGACTTCGGACTTTTGTACAAACTAAAGAAAACAGAAAAAGAACGAAAGACTCTCACTGATGAATCATTTGATCAAAAAGATGACTCGAAAGGCAAAGACTTGCTATCCAAAACCAAACTGGTCACTGGCAGACGAATGACTAGTTGGATGATTTTTGTCGTTGTCAGCATGATCTGGTTGGTGGAGATTCCGTTCGCAGTCAGTTTTACATTATACCAATCCCATACAAATGGTGACGTCATGCGCAACCATCTTGGAAGCAGTGTTGTGTTCATTTTACTTATAAAATACATTAGCTATCCGGTCATGTTCCTAATCTACTGTTTTATGAGTCAGAAGTTCAGGAAGACATTTTCAGAAATTGTGTTCTGCTCATCGAGGGGAAAGTACTCTCCAGAATCTTCGACGAAAACGTACAAGGACCTCTCGTCCGATCTGAGAAAGAAGCAAAGGTCAAATCTGGCGTCGGTATCTTCAGAGTGTTGAAATAAAGATAGATTGATGGGCAATTGCTGTCGGCAAAAGCCTGAAACCAACCCTGCGCTAAAGCAAAAAGGGACTGCAGTAACCCCAGCTTGCGATATGAAATGTGCAGGAACATTATGTTGGAAAATAAACATACATACAACAATATATAAACCCCGCACGATAACGCACACGATAACGTGTTTGATAATTATGATTTTTCTTCATTAAAACGTTTCAATACAGAAAATGTTTTTGTAAAACATTACAGTATGCACTTAACTTCTGTCATTGACAACCTTTTTGAGTTCAACGATGCATGAGAACCATAACAATCAAACAATAATATAAACATGCTGCGGGAGTAGTACATTTCAGTTAAGATATTTGTACCTGAAGTGCATACATGTCTGTTTCCCATACAACATGTAGTGTCATGCACATATCATGACCTTATTCCGTACATTATGTGAATGCGTGCAATTAAAAAACTTGTCATTATATTGATATGTACATACATGTAGTATAAAGAATGCATTATACATACAACATAATAAGTGTAAATATCTCTTGACACCAATATGTTTTTCTCTTCTGACATTCTGATTTTTGTCGTAATTCATGTACAAATGAATAGAGTGGAGTATAACTTAAGTTGATGCATAAGTTTCACGCTGGTTCAAGTATGATTTCACATACGTTTATAATTTCATTTGTAAATTAGTAACTTGTTTCAAAATGTTAGAACAAATAAGAACCCCAATATTTAACAAGAAGTATCTTTAAAAAGATTCACGGTCGCATTAGTCAATGCACACTTTAAGCTACGAAACGTGCACTCTGCATTTTCACATACGATCGGGTATTTATAAAGCAAAACAAAATGTAGTTTTTAAAGTTATGTTTTTATGTAGAACATATTTTACAGAACACATATTTTACATCATAATTATATTAATCATAATCTAGGAAACTTTAACAAAAAATAAGACTAAAAAAAAGGGGGCCGAAAAGTCGGGAGGGTGGTTGGTGGTGGTAGGGGGCGGGGGGGGGGGGGTGGAGTGGGGAGCGAAATGACCATTTTGAATCGTCAAGGGATACGAAATGACCCAAATGTGGACAAGTTGACTGGGGACGAGTTGACTAATCGTTTACGGGAGATCACTCCGTATCAGAGTGGCAGAGTCGAACCCTGCCGCAGGGGATTCAGGTTTAAGACGTTTTACAAGCTTTTTCCACAGGAGCATTGCGACGGATTATACTGTCTAGCAGTACAGCTCAGAGCACCTGCACACCCCTATCTATTCCATTCGGAAACTTGTGGAATTTTTCATCCACCAATTAAAATGTACAGTTTTAATCAGCTGTTAGTTTTAATCAGCTGTTAAATGACCTTCACCCTAGATATAAACAGGAAGTATAAATGAAATAAGTACCGTCCCGCGGCCGGAAAGACAAAGCTTCCCTGTCATTTTACTATGCTGATCTGGTGTAACATACATTGGTACTTTGATACAAAAGTATTGTTATCTATATATTGGTATTATCACAGCTATTGGGTACGCAGGATTTACATAACTGGCCCTTGACTTTCAGAGTGTTTTTTTATACGCCCGTTTGAAAAACGGGACGTATAATGGGAAAGCCCCTGGCGGGCGGGCGGGCGGGCGGGCGGCGTCCACAGACTTTGTCCGGAGCATATCTTCTACATGCAAGGAGGGATTTTGATGAAACTTGGCACAGTTGTTCACCATCATGAGACGGAGTGTCATGCGCAAGGACCAGGTCCCTAGGTCTAAGGTCAAGGTCACACTTAGAGGTCAAAGGTCAAATTCAAGAATGACTTTGTCCGGAGCATATCTTCTTCATGCATGGAGGGATTTTGATGAAAGTTGGCACAGTTGTTCATCATTATGAGACGGAGTGTCATGCGCAAGAACCAGGTCCCTAGGTCTAAGGTCAAGGTCACACTTAGAGGTCAAAGGACACAAGAAAGAAAACTTTGTCCGGAGCATATCTTCTTCATGCATAGAGGGATTTTGATATAACTTGGCACAAATGTTCACCACCACAAGGCGGAGTGTCATGCGCAAGAACCAGGTCCCTAGGTCTAAGGTCAAGGTCACACTTAGAGGTCAAAGGATACAAGAATGAAAACCTTGTCCGGAGCATTTCTTCTTCATGCATAGAGGGATTTTGATATAACTTGGCACAAATGTTCACCACCACGAGTCGTAGTGTCATGCGCAAGAACCAGGTCCCTAGGTCTAAGGTCAAGGCCACACTTAGAGGCCAAAGGTCAGAACTTTGTCCGCAGCATTTCTTTTTCAAGCATGGAGGGATTTTGATGTAGCTTGGCACAATTATACACCATCATGAGACGAAGTGTCCCTTTGTTGTTACTATAAATAGCTTATATTGTAACTTTTTCATTACTAGTCGTAGGGAAAAATCGAGACCACTTTTCTGTAGTACAACATGCATGCTACATCCAATTATGGGGTGTATTTTGACCAATCTCTACCTGGTAACGATTTTTGTGTGGACTTACAATTTTTTTTGGATTTTTTTTTTAAGATTACCTTCCCTTAGTTGTTACTATAAATAACTTATATTGTAACTTTTTTATAATTGACCGTAGGGAAAAAACAAGACCACTTTTCTGTGGTACAACATAGATGTTACTTTCAAATTTTAGGTGTATTTTAAGGTATCACTACCTGGTAGCCCGCCCGCTTAGCTCAGTAGGTAAGAGCGTTGGTCTACGGATCGCGGGGTCGCGAGTTCGATCCTCGGGCGGGGCGTATGTTCTCCGTGACTATTTGATAAACGACATTGTGTCTGAAATCATTAGTCCTCCACCTCTGATAATTCATGTGGGGAAGTTGGCAGTTACTTGCGGAGAACAGGTTTGTACTGGTACAGAACCCAGGAACACTGGTTAGGTTAACTGCCCGCCGTTACATGATTGAAATACTGTTGAAAAACGGCGTTAAACCCAAAACAAACAAACAAACTACCTGGTAAGGAGTTTTTTGGTGGACTTATAAAAACAAAAGACTTACAATGATTACTAAACAACCACAAAATTAAAATTCCATTTGCAAATACAGGTGCTAAAGTAAAGAAATTTGCTGTGACGGGCGTATATTGTGACATTCTGGCACTCTTGTTTAAAGTTGATGGCAACATGTAAATTAACTTGCTTTTTTGCACTGATGTATAATCTATAAATCTATATGTTTAATAAAGCATGAAAATACTGCTGCAGAAATTATTTCCCAATTACCAAAAGTATCGCCTTTTGTCGGCATTTTGTGTACAAAACACCAACATTGTGACTGTAGTCTTTATAAATCTTTTAAGGTATAAAAGTATATCATCAAAACACAGAAAATATCTGGCAAACAAAAAACATTTATACCAACAATCTACCTGCCCAATACATGTTTTACCATGTCCCGTACGACTGGATACTTAAAATATTCTCAAAAAGTTGTCTTCCTTTAAAAATGAATGTCATTTGTAAATAAATAAAAATAAACAATTACTTTAAACTACGTTCCATTTAGTTATGTGAACTTTCAGCACTGAGACTTTATTGCAAAGCATCAAAGCGAAATTATGTTACAGTTCTTTCCAAATAAATGATCACAGTCTTTAAAGGCATTGAAACGTCCAACTGTGACCCTTTATGTCGTCCTTTTCCGGGAGTAAAGTGTATCTAACAGCTTTGTAGAGTGTAACAATGTTGTGTACAGTTTTAATGTAAAACAACCCATTCTTTCTGTGGTTTAGATTTATTTGATTTTTTTCTCAATATATAGGACAAATCTTTAAAAAGAACCCTTCGTTATGACTTACGGTAAATATTTTAGTACGCAGTTTAGAAGAAGAGTTCGTTTTGGTGTTTCCTGTTTCATGTGACTTATTTTTTCATGTTGTCATTTACATCAAAATTTACGAATAATTAGGATCACCTTATATAAACCCTACATACCCTTCCATGGTTTAATGGAATGATGACAGAGATTTCTGTATACATTTTATGCTTTTGTGAAGAAAAGATTTGAAATACACACGTGTATGTTTCATTGTATTAGAAAGCTAGTTTTCATGTTGTTGTTTTTTTTTGTGTGAGACGCTGTCGTCTAGTTAGATTTGGTTGTTTTCTGTATGTTAGAGATGGTACCTACCAAAAAACATCTAAGGGGAGCAACTCTGAATTGACCAATGAACTGAAGCCAACATAAAACACTGGTCAAAAATGAAAGAAAAATCAGATATGTCCTTTTTCCAACAACCGATCAGGCAGACAAAATATGACCTACATTTGTTTAAATCCTTTTGTATTCAATATACAATATGCACACTTTTCTCATGGCTTACACTGACAGTTATTTTGTAAGTTGTAGTGAGGCCTTGATAGAAAATTTAGTAGTGCATGAAGAATATGTAAAATAATGCATAAATTCTTTTGAAGAAAATTTACGACATTAAGAAACGTTAATGAGTTTTGATCTTCAAGCCAAAGTTTCTTATTTTCTCAATCATTATGGTGATACATTGGTTTACACAAAATTTATATATTAAAATGTAAAATTTATAT
Source organism: Mercenaria mercenaria (assembly GCF_021730395.1). Classification (NCBI taxonomy): domain Eukaryota; kingdom Metazoa; phylum Mollusca; class Bivalvia; order Venerida; family Veneridae; genus Mercenaria; species Mercenaria mercenaria. The sequence goes on along the minus strand of NC_069364.1, from coordinate 88,507,331 downwards.
ATCCAACAATGAGAATTAACAAAAAAGTTACATGTAAATTGGTATAACGTTTGTGTAACAAAGTAGCTAGATTGCGTATATTTATCACTTCAAAGAATCATTTTGAAAGTGTTTTGTATGCTTTAGTCATTTTGGAGAATTTCTCTTACTGTTCAGGAGTACTTTGCTTCAAATAATGTAACACAGAAATTCATTGTCATCAAATATAATTACAATGTTTTAAGGTAGTGGTTGTAATTACAACATTTTGAGGTAGCTGATAGGTAATTACTCTATGTAATATATCTTAAGCAATTCAGCATTCTCTGGATGGAACTATCACGAGCATTGCTTTCCTTGAAAACGAATAAATGCTGAAAAAGCATATGGAAATTACTTTATTTGATGATTTTCCTTACAAGTCAACTACCTTAAACAAACTATAAGGTGTTTTATTTATTGTTGTAAACAAAGTAATCGGGTAACTTCAGATATCAACATTAGTTTACAACTTAAACTGTTTACACATCTTGAAAAAGGTTTTTGTTGGGGCCTCTCATTTACAATTTATCTCTATGTATATTGTTAAATTTGTGCTGTATTTTTAAAACTGTTTCACAAATTAAAATTTCTTGTTGTATATGTTTAAACAGGTAACCAAAATAAATTTTATGCTATACTTGTAGGTCTGAGTTAGGTTTCACCATCGAAACTAGTTCAGGTCTTACTCTGATCCCATTGCTTCATTTTGAACCGATGTTCCTGAAAATACAAGGTGATCGGGAGACATCCCTCGATTTCTTATTATGTTAATGTCTCTATTCTCCTGGATTACCTGTCTGGTTTAAGTTACTGTCTTCCTCCGCGGTGGAGTGGTTAAGATCGTTAACTTCGAACCACTCACCGTCACCGCTGTTGGCTCGGAACCGCGCTGAAGGTGTAGGGGTCTTCCTTCGCCATCAAAAGCTAGGTAGTCGCCACATGACCCGGATGATTGCGTCGGTGTGAAATCAACAGAAACAACACAAACTGTTATAAATCACATTTTACCTCTCTGAAGATTGTTGTTACCCGATGTGTTTTAGTAACCTCATGAGCCATTCACATGACTAACGTAACTCAAAAATACCTTCTGGCATTTCTTTCTATTTTTACTGTTGGTGAACTCATATGCTGGAAAATTTAGTTTTAGACAAATCCTATCTGTACAACATAACTAGCGAAAGTCCTCCAGTTGTCTTATACTAGTAGACCACATGTTTTTTACGGCAGTAAGTACATATCACATAACATATAATGTTCTGTTACATCTAGTAAGTCGCTTGTCCGTAATACCCACTCAGTAGTCAAAGCTATTACCCGATGTCTGAGGGACGTTAAGCATACCCCGTAGCTTAAAGCAGAAACAATAAAAACCCTCTTATAACAGCAATTTTACCTCACCATTCGCCATTCAAACATAAATCTACATGCTTTATTGTTAATTTCAAGACGTTGTTCTATATATGCTGGAGAAATTAAAACTGTGGATATTAATTTGTTTATCATCATTATTAACTCTTATTTCTACAAGATATATATGATGTTCAGAAACTGATACATGTATTAATGTATGTGGTAACGTTTGTGATTTCCTAAATTCATTTTGGGATAGATATCCTCACTTCATTTTATTGAATTTCATTAAATATATTTCATGATATCATAAGACACTGTTTATAATTAATACTTTATGATACCATTAGTTGTTTACGGAAGAGCATTAGTGCCAGGTGTATGTTGTTTATTAACTCGAAGTTTCGAGTTATTAACTCGAAATATCGAGTTAATATCTCGAAATTTCGAGTTACTAAGTCGAAATTTCGAGTTATTAAGTAGAAATTTCGAGTTACATATCTCGAAATTTCGAGTTACTTACTACAATAGTTTACGTTGATGAATAGTCCTGGCCAAGATTAGGTACCTGGTGTATCCATTGGGTAGCCCTACAGGGTCATATATTTAAGATGAACGGGCAGCATTTTGCTCATAAAAAATATCACTATTTAAGCTCAATCCAGGGGTCGTGGGTTCGAGCCCCACTGGGGTCACGACTTTTCATGGTTCAGATAAGCTTAAAGCTTTCATCACAATCGAGCTAAAACAAATTAGTATAAACTGGAATCTGGAAGGGTTTCGACCTAGTTTGAGCCCATATGGCAATGAAATGTAGACAAACCCTACATGAACGTGTAGTTATGAGTTTAACCAAGATCGGGTACGTGGACAAATCTAGAGTTTGAGGAGAGGTCACAGAAGGTGGAACTTAGAATATTTCACTATTTTGACCATATCTAGGTTTTCGACCTAGTTCGAGCCCCTACCACCTGAACATACTATATACCGTTCATCTGTAATGTCGCGGTACTTGACATTCGACGTAACGACATTAAACAAGAAACAACACAACAGTTTATTTCTTGTCTTTACCACAATATTTCATGTCATATGCATCAATAACTGTGTGAAAAAGAATAAGATATTATTCAAGAAACATCCATGTGTATTTCCAACAACAATAGTCAGCCATTGTTATCATGTGACGTCACATCACTAATGTCGCGGTATAGGTCAACAATTGTGTCAATCAAACTATCATAGGTTAAAAACCACTAAATATAATTCAAACATTGAAAAGCTATCTAAGTCAAACTAACAGGAACACTCAAAAGTCATTAAACGCCAATTTAAACGTTTTATATTATCTGTTTACATTGGCACTATCGAAAATGTTATCCTCTGGGCAGCGGACACACCAGATATTTTGCAAGTGAATCACAAGGTCGCGGGCGTGGTCATAATGTAGCGGAGCCTAAGAATCGTACTATTACTTAATATTTTCTATTTGATAGTTATCTAACATGTTAAAATGCACTGCTCAGTATCATGGGTGTATTTTGAAGAGATGGTCTGGGGCCCCCATCCCTTCCTCCCACTTAAAATCCGTCGTGTGAAGACGTTTTGATGTTTCGCCTGATACCGAAATTTCGTTAAATTTGTGTAGCTGGGGGATGTTACGTAAAATTTTGTGTCCTCTAACCTATAGGCGGGGCTTAATTTGCATAATTAATGAGGACAAATGCCGATCAGCTGGTAGACGAACTTATAAACATTGCAAATATTTGCTTAATTCGTGGATTTTTGCAATAGATATGTGAAAAATACGATTTTAATAAATATTGACAGATATTTAACAATGTAACTGCAGGTAGGAACATTTTTCGCCAGCATGAGTAAAATAGGCCACGAACTTCCCCGGTAAACACCACGTAGGTGGCGCAACTCAAATACCACGAAATTAGTGATCACGCGAGATTAGTGATGTTGAGTATACATGTAAATGAAGGTATATTGATATCCTGAATACAGTTTGAAATCTGGAGTAAATCTGGAGGCTATGGTAGGTTATACATTGATGTATGGTAGTATATGTTCAAGTCCCTGCATGTTGGGTACAATATATGGATGTGTAGATAGATGATTCCACTCTGAAGATTCAAAAGTCGTCCATTACATTTTTGGCCTTTGGCAGACGGACAGACGTTCAAACTTTGCGGATAAAAGGGCAAGATACGAAGTCGAACTTCCGTGTTATTAACTCGAAATATTATTTATATTTTCTTCAGTCAAGTCAATGTGTTGTTCGGTGTAAAGGTCGTTATATTCAGTTCTTAAAAGAAACAGGCATGTGGTGACAAAATTATTGACTTGACTGAAGAAAATATAATCAGCACACAACATAATGATAGTACCATTTAACAGTTCTTTTTCACAACTGAACATAATAAATATAACACCCAAGAGCATATCATTGCAACTGAAAATAATGTGAGTATTACTCAATAATACAGCTAAACATAATGATGGTACCACTCAACTGTTTATTCTCATAGTTGAACATAATGAGCAGAGCACCAAACAGCATATCATTATAACTGAACATAATTGTAGCACCCCACAACACATCATTTTAACTGAACATAATTTTGTTACCACATGCCTGTTTATTTTAAGAACTGAACATAACGACCTTTACACCGAACAACACATTGATTTGACTGAAGAAAGTATAATCAGCACACACCATAATGATAGTACCATTTAACAGTTCTTTGTCACAACTGAACATAATTAATATAACACCCAAGAGCATATCATTGCAGCTGAAAGTAATGCGAGTACAACTCAATTATACACTGTCTCAACTAAACATAACTCTAAACTGTTTATTCTCATAGTTGAACATAATGAGTTTAGCACCAAAGAGCATATTATTACAACTGAACATAATAATGTAACACCCCGCAACGCATCTTTTTAACTGAAATAATTTTGTTACCACATGCCTGTTTCTTTCAACAATCAGTCGGAGCACACGGCAAAAATACGCATATTATTGCATGTCCACATGCATTTAATGTAAAATATGTAGAAATAGCTGGGCAGATAACTGAAACAATACTGCATTTGGTGATGCAAGCATGAAATTTGGCATGTGTACTCGTCTGAGCCTACTTCTTTCAAAAAGCCCGTTAACTCATCTTTATTGGTCAGACTGGACATGTTTGCCCCAAAACAGAGGTCATATGATGTTATTCCCCAAACTCAAGCAGCCTTTGCCGAACACACAAAGTGTGATGCATACCTAGCTGGTTGCATATGGGGACAAGCACTGTTTTGCCAAACGGAAGTCGAAAACCCTGCTGAATGGGGATGGGAGAAACAATGTGACCTTTGGCAGATGCACTGGAAAACAACCAACCAGTTGCAAATAGCTGTAAAGAACTGACCAAATGTGCATGTAAAACAATGTTGTTCTATGCGTAAATGCAATCGTTTTGGACTCCCGTTTATGGATTTATACAGCTGCAAATGTGACAACTATTTGGCAAAAATATAAAGTCTTGAGACATGCCTTCCAGGGGAAACAAGTACAGTAGATCTGTATTTTTCACCTATGCACAAAGCAGGTCTTCTGTTTATCAAAATTGATGTGTCTACGTGGATTGCTATATACTTAAATTTTAAAAATGTCTGCGTTATATAAAGCTGTACCACAAGTTCTAATCAGCAGTGATGGCCATAAAGGGACATAATTGAATAACATTCCATGTAGAGGCACAAAAACTCAACGTTACAATTTCTAATTTTGAAAGGGGGATAATATTGTTATCATTCATGTCAGAGTTATGGAACATAGCTTTGTACAGTGCCTAGTGACGATGAAGGCGCATGTGAAGTTTCAACCCTATAAACCTAATAGTTTCTGAGAAAAATACTTAATACGAAGACCTAACGTTGAAAAGTCAAAGTTAAAAAGGGAGATAATTCTGTTAAAAACTATGTCAGAGTTATGAAACTTGGCTTGGTACAACGCCTAATGGCCACAAAGGCATGTGTGAAGTTTCAACCAAAATACAGAGTAGTTTCTGAGATAAGGACTAGACATACAAACTTAACGTTGACACTACCGCCGTCGTCGTCATTACCGTCCCGCCGGAAAAGTTACGCCTTAGTTCGCCGTCAGTTCCTAAAGTCACAAGCGAGATAAAAACTGTCCTTCAACACTCTAAATATGTTATTCGACTATAACATTAAAATTGATTCAACTAGGAACGTCAGTATTAATGGCAAATTAGTTCTTTCACATAAAACGGCGGCCATCTTGAAAAAAAGACGCCATATTGGATTTTGAAACCAGTCTTATTGTGTCTCAAAAATAAGTTTTGCACACTCAAAACATTTTAAAAGATATCTTTTCCTCAAAATTGACAGAAATGAACTCGGCGTAGGTCTGTTCAAGTCAAAAATCAACTTCCTGTGGCGGCCATCGTGAAAATGGCCGCCATATTGAATTTTCAAGTGGCTAACAGTGTTTTTTGAAAGAAGGAAGCTCACACGAGTACACATGCCAAATGTCATGCTTGCATCACGAAATGCAGTATTTTCCCGAATAATTGACTTAATCTGCCCAGCTAAATCTATAATATACTGACTAATTGTTAGGGTTAGGATTACCATGGTTATAAAATATTAGGGATGGCAACAAATAGCATTTTTGGTATTCGAATATTCGGTCAACCTTCCGAACGAATATTCGAATATCCGGTCATCAAGTGATCAACAAATCAGCTCAAAATCCTACGTGTTTTTCATACCCTAATCAGCGACATGCATTAATTCTACTTTCGTTTACACCGGAAGTCATTGACGAATTAAAACTGGCAAATCGTTCTCATCGCTTGTTTATCTTTTGGAGTATAAAATACTCGTTGTTTGCCTTTATATACAAATAATTTATATAAAATTTATTTATCTCTTACAGGGGTGTAGCCCTCGCGTAAGTGAAGTTTTTCAACGCATATTACACGTAACCGACTTCTTATCGGATGATCGCGTGAAATACTTCAAAGGCATTGCTTGCATTTGACAGTAGATTCACTGCGGGTGGGATAAGGGTAATTTAAAGGAAAAAAATGGCTTAACTTTAAGTCTCTTGTCTGAAAATGAGTATTGATTTTTTTTTTTAAAAAAGTTAACCATACAAAATGCATTTATTCGTCATTTCATTCAGATAATCCGATTTACGTCAAAAAATGATATGCATCCATTTGACTTGTTTGCTACACTTTTCGGCATTTTTCTTTACACAAATACGTCTTTTATCGACTTTGATTGAAATCCGAGTAATTAGTTGAAGTGATGTCTGATCCTTTTTAATTACACACGGTTCGCACCTACCGAAAACAAGGCGAGCTCTAACGGATTTACATCAATTACAACAATACAATATCATTTTATTGCATTAAACATATTACAATGCTTATAGCACAATACATTTTAAACATAAGCAGATGAAAACATATCCAAAGGAGATAGAAAAGGACATTCGTAGATTCATATTTCTACTTATAACAGTGAACCATTGATTTATATATACATATTTCTTACTCTATTCGTTTTTAAAACAACAAAAAATAATTATAATTATGCAATTCGGATTTTATTTGCAAAGAAGATGAATTTAGCTAATTGATTTATTGACTTTTTAGATTTACAATTCATAATCGAATCGAACTTATTCAAAGTTGGCCATCGGCAGTAATAGGGTTTAAGGTATTTTTTTCTAAGTTCGCGGTAGTTGGGACACACTAGCAAGAAATGATATTCATTTTCTAATGTATTCATACTACAAGATTTACAAATACGTTGATTGCGTTCAGTGTTATCATAGCGACCTGTTTCAATGAATAAGTTGTGCGAGGATGTTCTAAATTTCGACAGTGCAATTTTGTATTTATTTTCCGATATACAATTTAAATACTGTTCAGTTTCAAAGTTGTGTTTAAAGATACAGTATAATTGCAGGCGGGCCGAGTTATTAATATCAGTGTACCAACGTTGTAAGTATACATCAAAAATACGCTGTTTAATAACTTGAAATGGAATATCTATAATAAATTGATAATTCCAAATGTAATTTAATCCATGTGTATCTAGTATTGTTTTTTACCTGACTAGCCCAGTTTTTACCTCTATAGTCTTTAACCGTTGTCAACGTCTGACTTAAGGAACATATATGTTTGTTTAACTATTGAATTATCGGGATGCTTTAGGATTTTAATCCAATATTTTATAATGTTGATTTTTCTAATAACAGATAGTGGCATACGTCCAAGCTCACCATATAGAGCGGAGAGATTTGTAGAGCGTTTTACGCATAATACTCGACGCAAAAATTTAGTATGAACTAATTCAATATCTGTTGCTTCGTTCATTCCCCATATTTCAGAGCCGAAGTGGAGGATTGAACCTACAAGACTGTCAAACAAATAAAGTATCTGTTTAACTGGTAATTCGATGTTATTTAGAATTGAGAACAGGCTATATAAAGCCCGCGACGCGTGTTGTGCAATACATTTTTGACTGTGGTACCAATTACCATTTTTAAATAATGTGATACCAAGGTATTTAAAGGATGTTACGGTTTCCACTGGGGTGTTATAATTATAAAAGTTATGATAGGTGTGTCGGCCTTTCTCGAATATCATTGCCTGAGTTTTTGATACATTTATTTTTAATCCCCATCTCTGACAATAGTTTACAAGATCGTCAAGCATCGATTGGAGGGTCTCTGGTGATTTTGCGAAAAGCACTTGATCGTCAGCATAAAGTAACAAGAAATATTGAAGTTCATTTACAGTAAAAATATCTGCCATATTTGAGTTAATATGCTGAGAAATGTCTTTTACGAAAAACATAAAGAGGAGAGGGGAACTCGGGTCCCCTTGTTTTAACCCGATATTTGAGGCGAAAAAGTCGGACGTCTGGGAATTGAACCGTACACAAGACCTAACAACCGTGTACATTGATTTCAAGGCTTGTACTAACTTTCCGCTGACGTTTTCTTTCAACAGTTTTTGAAAAAGGAATGATCTATCTATTTTACACTAGTGAACCTGTCTACCACGTGATCAATTGGTGACGTTGATATACTGTCTGTTAAGTTACTTATAATATCCCGATTGTTTGTAAGCTTTAATCGGAAAAACGGAACTTTCTCACTGTCCCAAATTATTTTTCTGTTTTGATATTCTGTGTTAATATCTGAATCCGAATTACAATAAAGCGGCTCCGTTGCAGACATTGAAAGGCTAAACAGTATCGGGGCGTGATCCGAGTACTCGTTGAACTCCGCAATTTCGAAATATGAAATAGTAGGGATGGCAACAAATAGCATTTTTGGTATTCGAATATTCGGTCAACCTTCCGAACGAATATTCGAATATCCGGTCATCAAGTGATCAACAAATCAGCTCAAAATCCTACGTGTTTTTCATACCCTAATCAGCGACATGCATTAATTCTACTTTCGTTTACACCGGAAGTCATTGACGAATTAAAACTGACAAATCGTTCTCATCGCTTGTTTATCTTTTGGAGTATAAAATACTCGTTGTTTGCCTTTATATACAAATAATTTATATAAAATTTATTTATCTCTTACAGGGGTGTAGCCCTCGCGTAAGTGAAGTTTTTCAACGCATATTACACGTAACCGACTTCTTATCGGATGATCGCGTGAAATACTTCAAAGGCATTGCTTGCATTTTGACAGTAGATTCACTGCGGGTGGGATAAGGGTAATTTAAAGGAAAAAAATGGCTTAACTTTAAGTCTCTTTGTCTGAAAATTGAGTATTGATTTTTTTTTTAAAAAAGTTAACCATACAAAATGCATTTATTCGTCATTTCATTCAGATAATCCGATTTACGTCAAAAAATGATATGCATCCCATTTGCCTTGTTTGCTACACTTTTCGGCATTTTTCTTTACACAAATACGTCTTTTATCGACTTTGATTGAAATCCGAGTAATTAGTTGAAGTGATGTCTGATCCTTTTTAATTACACACGGTTCGCACCTACCGAAAACAAGGCGAGCTCTAACGGATTTACATCAATTTACAACAATACAATATCATTTTATTGCATTAAACATATTACAATGCTTATAGCACAATACATTTTAAACATAAGCAGATGAAAACATATCCAAAGGAGATAGAAAAGGACATTCGTAGATTCATATTTCTACTTATAACAGTGAACCATTGATTTTATATATACACATTTCTTACTCTATTCGTTTTTAAAACAACAAAAAATAATTATAATTATGCAATTCGGATTTTATTTGCAAAGAAGATGAATTTAGCTAATTGATTTATTGACTTTTTAGATTTACAATTCATAATCGAATCGAACTTATTCAAAGTTGGCCATCGGCAGTAATAGGGTTTAAGGTATTTTTTTCTAAGTTCGCGGTAGTTGGGACACACTAGCAAGAAATGATATTCATTTTCTAATGTATTCATACTACAAGATTTACAAATACGTTGATTGCGTTCAGTGTTATCATAGCGACCTGTTTCAATGAATAAGTTGTGCGAGGATGTTCTAAATTTCGACAGTGCAATTTTGTATTTATTTTCCGATATACAATTTAAAAACTGTTCAGTTTCAAAGTTGTGTTTAAAGATACAGTATAATTGCAGGCGGGCCGAGTTATTAATATCAGTGTACCAACGTTGTAAGTATACATCAAAAATACGCTGTTTAATAACTTGAAATGGAATATCTATAATAAATTGATAATTCCAAATGTAATTTAATCCATGTGTATCTAGTATTGTTTTTACCTGACTAGCCCAGTTTTTACCTCTATAGTCTATACCGTTGTCAACGTCTGACTTAAGGAACATATATGTTTGTTTAACTATTGAATTATCGGGATGCTTTAGGATTTTAATCCAATATTTTATAATGTTGATTTTTCTAATAACAGATAGTGGCATACGTCCAAGCTCACCATATAGAGCGGAGAGATTTGTAGAGCGTTTTACGCATAATACTCGACGCAAAAATTTAGTATGAACTAATTCAATATCTGTTGCTTCGTTCATTCCCCATATTTCAGAGCCGAAGTGGAGGATTGAACCTACAAGACTGTCAAACAAATAAAGTATCTGTTTAACTGGTAATTCGATGTTATTTAGAATTGAGAACAGGCTATATAAAGCCCGCGACGCGTGTTGTGCAATACATTTTTGACTGTGGTACCAATTACCATTTTTAAATAATGTGATACCAAGGTATTTAAAGGATGTTACGGTTTCCACTGGGGTGTTATAATATAAAAGTTATGATAGGTGTGTCGGCCTTTCTCGAATATCATTGCCTGAGTTTTTGATACATTTATTTTTAATCCCCATCTCTGACAATAGTTTACAAGATCGTCAAGCATCGATTGGAGGGTCTCTGGTGATTTTGCGAAAAGCACTTGATCGTCAGCATAAAGTAACAAGAAATATTGAAGTTCATTTACAGTAAAAATATCTGCCATATTTGAGTTAATATGCTGAGAAATGTCGTTTACGAAAAACATAAAGAGGAGAGGGGAACTCGGGTCCCCTTGTTTTAACCCGATATTTGAGGCGAAAAAGTCGGACGTCTGGGAATTGAACCGTACACAAGACCTAACAACCGTGTACATTGATTTCAAGGCTTGTACTAACTTTCCGCTGACGTTTTCTTTCAACAGTTTTTGAAAAAGGAATGATCTATCTATTTTACACTAGTGAACCTGTCTACCACGTGATCAATTGGTGACGTTGATATACTGTCTGTTAAGTTACTTATAATATCCCGATTGTTTGTAAGCTTTAATCGGAAAAACGGAACTTTCTCACTGTCCCAAATTATTTTTCTGTTTTGATATTCTGTGTTAATATCTGAATCCGAATTACAATAAAGCGGCTCCGTTGCAGACATTGAAAGGCTAAACAGTATCGGGGCGTGATCCGAGTACTCGTTGAACTCCGCAATTTCGAAATATGAAATAGTATCGAAGTCTTAAAAGTTCAGTAAAAGGTAATCAACAGTGCTTAAACCTTGACGGGAACAAAAAGTGAAATCGCGCCTGGTTCATTAAACGCGCGACCGTTAGCTATTAACAGGCCTGTGGTCTGACATAAGTCGATCAAGCGCTTGCCGTTATGGTCTATGACCTTGTCCTTACTAACACGTGCGGGAATGTTTGTATTGGTGTTTAATACATCTATATTTTGATCTAAATATTTATCATATGTAACAAAGTCTTCCACGTTTGCAACTCGACTATTAAAGTCCCCGGTGACATAGATTTGTGACCATTAAAAATTTCTAAAGGTAAGCAATTAGCGGTATTAACTACGAGTACACTGTCATCACCATAGCGATGTACAATCTCGGTACGCTAATATACAAGTTTAAGTTTCAAACTTTGCTAATATACAAAATGACACGTCTGACAAAGAAAGAAGCCATTTTCGCGCGAATTTATAATGAAAGCGGGTTTCGGCAAATTAGATAAACAAACATTTTTTTGTTCTTTCATTTGGGTTTTATTTATTTTTCATGATCTTATATTTTTTCCGAATATTCGAATAGTGAAACAGTATTCGAATATTCGTGTAATGAACGAATATTCGAATATTCAAATATTCGTTGCCATCCCTATAAAATATATGCATTAAAGATACTTATCATTCTAATCACTTGAATACCGGAGTCTGTAATTTATCACAGGCATTTTCTTTCTGGTTTGGTGCTAGTGGTCTGGTCTACCAAATGATTAACTTTCTTTGTAGTTGCAATGATAGACAGAGTTTTTGTTGCTTTCTTCTATAGCAAAAGCCAATGCAGAAAATGGTCAGCCTGTATTTAAGAGTTAGCTCAAAAATCGCTTAATGCCATGCCTACATAACTGACAAGGCTTATGCAAACATTTAATTGTTAGCAAACCATAACAGGGTTAGCATTGTAATGTTCTAATGCATGTATAAAACGTAAATATTCATTAAAACGTTATAATTTTAATGTAGGTTATTTTTGTAGCAAAATATAAAATTGATCTAAAACTTTGTGATGCGTGTACTACAAACGTATTAGGAAGAGACGAAACCATTAAATAAACGGTTAGAAAATTGTTTTGCCTATGCAGAGGGGATTAACATAAGCCTGTTACAGTACAGAACAGAACATATAGTTTATTATGACTTGTACAAAGTACATCGTCGACAGTACATACATAGCATATTTACAAATACAAACCATCACATGATCAATGACTAGTTAATGTATTTGACAAGTTATATGTCAGTAGCAATAAACAAAAGAAAATAACAATTGAGGATGAACAGTATATAGCTAATTTGCAATAGTATTCAGAATAGAATTTCTCTTACACAGTGCATTTTACAATATAATGCTAATCTATAAAGTGCCATCTTATTTTCAGACTGAATCAAATCTAAGAATTTATACATACTTGGTCCAACATAGTAGTATTTTGCAATATATTTCTTGCGAAATTCTAAATAGCACGGGCATATAATAATAAAGTGAAATTCATCTTCTAAGTCTACTGAGTGACAGCATTGAAAATATCTTTCGTTTCTATGTATTCTGTTTCTGGAATATCTACCTGTCTGAATTCTAAGTGAGTATGAAGCGATTCTCAATCGAGTGATATAAAACCGCAATGAACTTGGTAGAATATCTAAATATATCGCGTGATCAAAAGTATTTTTACAATTTTTATACATATCTAACACACTGCTAGTTTCCTTATTTACAAACCAACCTTGAATAAAACAGTCTATCACCCGTTGCTTGAAAATATATACAAAGATTTTATCAACCGACATGGGATTGTCCCATACATCAGCAAATCCATAATTACATAATAGTGCTTTAACATTAGTCACCCAGTTCTTATTGCCTTTGTTGCAGTATTCCAACGACTGTGCATAAACACGATTTAAGATAATGTTATCTGTAGTTAACAATTTAAACCAGTACTTAATAATACGTACATATCGAGTTATATATAATGGGTATCTCCCTACTTCTCCATAAACCCCGACAGAACAGAACATGTACTACTTCTAACATTCAATAACTGTTTACAAAACTTCAAGTGTATTCTTTCTATTTCTTTTGACTTCGTATAACCCAAAATTTCCGCAGAATAATTTAAAATTGAACCAACAAATGCATCGAACAATTGACATAATATTTTAGGTAATACCTTAATCTTTTTACAGTTTATTAATAATACACCCATAGCTTTAAGCGCCTTTCCAGTAAGATATTCTTGATTTAATGAAAACTACCAGTATAATTAAAAACATTTCCTAGATAATCAAAATCATTTACAACTTCTATTCTTTCACCATTATAAGTCCAATGTTCATTCTGTAGTAATCCTCCCCCTTTCCTAAATACCATAATTTTAGTTTTATCAGTGTTAACCTCTAATCCCCATTTACTGCAATAATGATATAGTAGGTTTAAATTGGATTGTAATTCTTCTGGTGATTTTCCTAAAACTACCATGTCATCAGCAAATAATAACAAAATTAATACAATATCGTCAATAACTTATCCAGAATCAACATATTATTGTAAAAACAGCTCCAAATCTTCAACAAAGAGAGAAAATAAAATCGGAGACATTATCTCCCCTTGTTTAAACCTACAGCATATTCAAAATACTCTGAGTAATTACCACTGGCACCAGATCAGAAAGAAAATGCCTCCGTACGTGTTATACCCTACCCCTAGGTATTCTATAAGAACCATGGTCATGAACGGGAAAATATACTAACCCGTTTCAATCGCGCATTTCATACCTAAAACACGCAGTGCGGTAAATGTGTACTATGGATATCAAACAAGTGGTAATTTATCTTCCATTGAGTACCGGTCGCATTTCTTTAATACATCTTATCTTAGAAAAACAACGCGTAGTTTATAGTAATTTCAACGTAACACAAAAAACTTGCTTGAACTTCCCTGGTGAAGTTCCGTTCTAGATTAAAAAAACCATTCTGATTGGCTGTTGTGAAAATGTATGTCAATCGTCACTTTACTACACGTGTTCGCTAAAATGTGAAAATGCAACATTAATGTGCAAAATGAATAAAATAAACAGAACAGATGCAGACCAATGTACGATTTCAAATTAAATATCGTATACAAGATGATTTTCATTCATCATTTCGAGTTTTAGTGTAAAATTGTGATTTTTTTAAATTCTGTTTTTGTTTGTTTACGTTTCGCCAAACATGTGCACACTGTCGTGACCTCTAGACCGGATGTTCATTAGGGAAGGTCAAGCAAGTATTTTCTGTAACGTTGACGAAAGCATAAAATATGTTGATAATCTCAGCAATATGGAATATTGAGACAATGTGACTGGTGCACGATGGAAGATAAATTATCGCTTGTTCAATATGCTACATACCCATTCACTGAACTGCGCGTTTAAGTTGAGAAATGTACGATTGAAACGGGTTAGTATAATTTCCCGTTCACGACCATGGTTCTTATAGAATACCTAGGGGTAGGGTATAACACGTACGGAGGCATTTTCTTTCTGATTTGGTGCCAGTGGTAATTACTACAATTCCTTACACATGGCTTAACCTTTTGATACATATCACTTACTACTCTTAACAATTTACCCTGATTCCTGTTTTTATAAAGCTTCATCCATAAGGCACTTCTATATATACAAAAATGTAGTATCAAAACATTGTTTTCATATCCACATATACACAATATAACCTTTTATTTTCAATTAAGTAATGTTGAACAATATTAAGTAGTACAAACAAAGTATCAGTCGTAGAACGACCTTTTCTAAACCCAAACTGAGCATCCGATATGATGTTATTGTTTTCACAAAAATCAACTATCCGTTTATTTAAAACAGTGGTAAATAACTTAGAAAAACAACTTACTAAATTTATTAATTAAGTAATACCTCGATAATTGTTAACATCATTAAGATCGCCTTTTTTATGTTAAGGAACAATAACTCCTTCCGTCCATTTATCGGGAAAATAAACCGAATCTAAAATAGCATACATGTGCAGATAAAATATCAATACTTTCAATAAGATACTCATTCATAATACAGTCACTGCCCATGGCCTTATCTCTTTTTAGACATTTAACAGAATCCATAATTTCTTTTACAGTTATACCAGGTACAGGTAAAAACGATGAAGACTTAAAGGTGCAAAATAAAGACAAATGAATAGACATAAATCTTAAAAAAAGACTACACATTTTGAAATATAGTACTAAACATTACGATAGCCGTGCAATATTCCCTTGAAATCAACACATGTACAGAGAAACAAATGATTGTTTCTGTATTTTCTTAGACTGACATGGGGGGTCATTTTGTCCTATTTTCGTGCTTATCGCTTTTCCGTAATCGGTCGGAAATTCTTCGGGATCACGTGATTTTAAAATTGTTTCAAACGAATATCCATTTAAGACGCGCAACAAAGTAACTGTATTTTCATGATGGTAATTATGCACGACTTGCACGAAAAATATGAGATGTACAAAATTTAAATTTAAAATTGACAGTGACATATATTAGGCCAAGACAATGTGTTTAATGCCTAAAATCTTATTAAATTAATGTAGCCATGTGTACATAAATAAGTGTATTTAGGTAATTGAATACCAGTCTATACCGAATATACAAAACTGCTGTTATCACTAACCACAACTTCACAGGACTGGACCTTGAAACGAAATTAGATAAAAAAAGTGTAAACGAACTTGAATTTCCTTTAAGCTGCATTTAAAATCATGATAATTATTTTTTTCTCAACAAGTTGAGAACTGAGTCAGTCTAAATTCTACCAAATTTCAACCTGAAACATGTAAACAATAGCTGAAATTGATGCATTTCTATTTTTCTTCAAATTACACTATAGTATAGTGTAGTGTAGTGTAGTGTAGTGTAGTGTAGTGTAGTGTAGTGTAGTGTAGTGTAGTGTAGTGTAGTGTAGTGTAGTGTAGTGTAGTGTAGTGTAGTGTAGTGTAGTGTAGTGTAGTGTAGCATTCACAATAGTAGAACATAGCATACACAATAGCATAGCAGCGCATAGCATAGCATATACAATAGTATAGCATAGTATAGCATAGCACAGCATACACAATAGTACAACATAGCATTCACAATAGCATAGCAGCGCATAGCATAGCATACACAATAGTATAGCATAGTATAGTATAGTATAGCATAGCAAAGCATACACAATAGTATAACATAGTATAGTATAGTATAGCATAGCAAAGCATTACATAGTGCCGCATAGCATACACAATAGCATAGCAGCGCATAGCATAGAATACACAATAGTACAACATAGCATATAGCATAGCATATAGCATAGTATAGCACAGCATAGCATACACAATAGTACAACATAGCATAGTACAGCATAGCATACACAATAGTACAACATAGCATATAGCATAGCATAGCATACACAATAGTACAGCAAAGCATTACATAGTGCAGCATAGCATACACAATAGTACAGCATAGCATAGCAGCGCATAGCATAGCATACACAATAGTACAGCAAAGCATTACATAGTGCAGCATAGCATACACAATAGTACAGCATAGCATAGCAGCGCATAGCATAGCATACACAATAGTACAGCAAAGCATTACATAGTGCAGCATAGCATACACAATAGTACAGCATAGCATAGCAGCGCATAGCATAGCATACACAATAGTACAGCAAAGCATTACATAGTGCAGCATAGCATACACAATAGTACAGCATAGCATAGCAGCGCATAGCATAGCATACACAATAGTACAGCAAAGGATTACATAGTACAGCATAGCATACACAATAGTACAGCATAGCATAGCAGCGCATAACATAGCATACACAATAGTATAGCATAGTATAGTGTAGTATAGCTAGGTCTATCTCTATCCGTTTTCCAGATATTAAGGTTAAAACCGGGATCATTCATCCGGAAACACCCGGTCTCACGCCTTTACTATTAAAGATAACCTAGTCATATTGGGTATCTAACCGAAGGTCCCGACGAGTACTATAAGTAGGTATACTCAGATCAATCACGCGTAAAATTAACATTATCTGCGCGTTTCTAGACTCGAACCTGGTCAAGTAAGGTAGCATAGGAAAGGTCTCGTCAAAAAGATTCGGAAAATGCATACTTAACTCCTTCATTATTGAACAAAAGCTAGGCATGTAGGGTATCTAACCAAATGTCTCGATAAGTACTATAAGGTAATAAACTTAAACCGGAAGTCAAATCACTCATGCGAGAAATGCGTCAAAGTAAGCTTACCCGATCCTTACACTTTGATAACCAAAATGGCAGTGAATGAATTTACAGGGAGAAATATAATTAATAGAGCCAAAGCAATGTTCTGATTAGTCAGTATAGCTTAGCAATGCTCTGATTGACTTGTGATACAACGCATTCTGATTGGTCACTCAGGGATCACACGCATATAAGTCAAAAGTAAATTTAACCTTGACTGAAGGTGTTACGAGTTACTGTATATACCGACACCACATCCTCTCCCTCCTGCTCCTCCTCCTCCTCCTCAACTCCTTCTCATCCTCTCCTCCACCACTCATCTTTCTCCTCCTCCTCCTCCACTCCTCCTCCTCCTCCTCCCCCACTCCTCCTCCTCCTCGACTCCTCCTCTCCTCTTCCTCCTCCACCACTCATCTCTCTCCTCCTCCTCCTCCTCCTCCTTCTCCTCCACTCCTCCTCCTCCTCCTCCACACCTCCTCCTCTTCCTCCTCCTTCTCTACACCTCCTCCTCCACTCCTCCTCCTCCTCCACATCTCCTCCTCCTCCACTCCTCCTCCTCCTTCACTCCTCCTCTCCTCCTCTTCCTCCACCACTCATCTTTCTTCTCCTCCTCCTCCACTCCTCCTCCTCCTCCTCCTCCTCAACACCTCCTCCTCCTCCTCCACTCCTCTTTCACTTCTCCTCCTCCTCCACTCCTCCTCCTCCACTCCTCCTCCTCCTCCTCCTCCACTCCTCCTCCTCCACCACCTCTTCCTTCTCCTCTACCCCAAGAAAGCGTAAGAATGGCTAATAGAACAGAATAAAGCAGTGTTGTTTGTTTTTGATAAAAGATATATAACTTACATCGGTTTCACAAATGCATCAGTGTCCTGTTTGCCATCAGTCTTTTTCTAGGATCGACAACATGTGGAGACATCAACGTTATGTCCACGGAAATGACGAAGCCACTTACAGTTTTTCACCGCCGTTACAAACATGGGACATCTCAAGAGAGACGACGTTTCAACATCCATTTTCTATGGTCGTTTCAGAACCAAGTGGTAGTGGAAAAACTGAATGGACAAGAAAACTGTTATCATCAAATCTTGTAAGACCTCAGCCTCAGCGTATCATAAGGTGTTTTGGACAATGGCAACCATTGTATGATGAACTTCAGCGTGAGATCCCCGGGGTCGAATTTGTACACGGTATTCCAGACTACTTGAATGATTCCCATTATATAAATGTTAATCAAAGGAATCTGCTGGTCTTTGACGACTTGATGACTAAAGCTAAATGCGATCAAAGAATTGCTGATCTCTTTACCAAGGGTAGTCACCACAGGAACATATCTGTCGTATATCTCACCCAAAATTTGTTTCCTCAAGGTAAAGCCTGCAGAGATATCGCTTTGAATACGCAGTATCTGGTGCTATTTAATAATCCTATTGATAGACAGCAAGTAGCTACATTGGCAAGAAGAATATATCCTTCGTCTAGTAATATCTTTATGAAACGGTTTGAACGAGCGACATCAAGACCGCACGGTTATTTGGTAATAGACTTAAAATCGAGCACCCCAGAACAACACCGTTTACGTGATAATATTTTCGAGGCAAACAATCCAGAAAACGAACAGATGATGAATATAAACAAGAAGACTATTTCAACGGAGAAGGCTACTCATCTGACAAAAATGATGACAAGGTTGAAGATGAGGAGGAGGATTATGATGACCATTATGATGATGTTGATGATGATAGTGATGATGAAACAAAAAATAGAAATGACGCAAGCTTTGTAAAGAAACGATCTTTGCTCAAGGGACCTCCCGGTAAACGTAGAAAAGTTGAGATTATAGAAGAGCGATCACGCCGTGAGATATGGGATAAGCGTTTTCAGGATCTTCTCAGACAATCTATTAAAGAACAATTTAAAGCTTAAGTTAACAACTATACAGAACAAGGGCTCTCTTTTGAAGAAGCTTACCGTCGCACCGCTAATGACGAATTGCCTCAATTAAGAAAGAGACTGAGACAAAATTATGCCCGATTTCTAATTGACTTTTATGAGCTACAAAACGACCCTACTCAGCAGCAGATTCTACAGTCGGCTAAGAAACTAAGAAGTCAGCACGGCATGATTGTCAAAGAATCTATCCAGCAAGCCATTGCGCTTAGAAAAGACCTATTTAATGAGTTGTGGTCCGATCATAAAAGCAAAGAAGAATATTCAATGGATGATAATAAAGAAGCTGATGGCGGTCAGGAATCGGATGATGATGAATGAATGTTGTAAGAAGGATTGGCGTGCATTAACTTTCACCATGCCAAAATGGGTTCCATAGAGGTATACGATTATAAACAAGAAAAATGGGTACCGGATAAACCGGACCCGGAAAAGTGGATACAACACTTCAAAGACCTGAAGGACGGATACGTTCGGCCTGATCATATGGGCCGTTACATTGTGGGTAGCGGTGCTCATCTTAGGAAAATGGCCGAAATGAAAGAGAAACAAGAAAGAGAAGCAATGAAACAAGAACAAAAAGGAGAAGATCTCCCCGTAGTAAACCTTGTGACACCCGTAGCCCAAGCGGTTGATATTGCTAGGTTGGAAATAAGACGGTCACGAAAGCATAGTGATCTGAAGCGGCATAGGGATAAAATGGACACACCTTTGAGTCGTGATTTAGACAGCCTACGACGTAAAAATATCGCGAAAGCATGACACAAGATACTTTGGATTGGAACACCTATACATTTTAAAATGAATAACTACGAGCTCGAGGAAATATTAAAAGAGTACCCTGTGACAATATGCGCTGCGGATCAACTTCAAATACGTAGGGGACAATACGTCATTTCGAATACAGACACAAGCCAGGGATCAGGAAAACATTGGGTGGCCTTTTATTTTCCAAAAAGAGGACCCGACGAATTTTTCGATTCACTAGGTAATAGACCAGAGCACTACAAAGTTCATTTTGAGCAAGCGTTAAAGAAGCGTTATTGGATGAACTTCAGTCAAATACAGGATACGGATTCAAACATATGCGGGCTGTATTGCGTATATTATATTATGAACCGATGTTCTGGACGAAAAATGAAGGACATTTTAAAACCGTTTGATGTGTATCGCAAGAAGTTGAATGATGAATTTATTGTGTCTTATTTTAGTTGATACATGTAACCTGTATTAGTGATACAAGCTTTGGCAATAAAAGATAGAAAAAAACAATATGCATTTGTTATTTATAACATATACGTTTGAACATTTGCTTTGAAAGAAAAGATGAAGCGTTAGTAGATGTGATGGTGTACACAAATAAAACAACATATTCCTTTATTGTATTTTATTTCTTAATCATCGTTTCACAAATTGATACCATGCTTCGCAATAAGCGTCTCTAGCAGTTCTAAATGAAGAATTGCATCAATAATATCTACAGATTTTGTAAGTAAAATAAGATTATGTTTATTATTTATCTCTTGGACTGGAAACCAATCGTTTTGAAATTCTTGGCCACCACCTCGTATCGCATCGTTGACATAAAGCGCTATTTCCTCGTTCTCAGGAATATATGTCATCCAGTTACTTTCACTGATCGCCTCAATACTCAGATTCATCTTACATAAACGAATCATGTCGATCAAAATGTCTTTAAAAGATATAAAAGTGCTCTTTTGCTTTAACCACTGTTTTGTGCATTCTTGGGGAAAATGTTGTGCTGTTATTTTACTAAGAACCATTCTATACGGCTCATACTCCAACATGTAATATAACGGTATGTAGGGTCTTTCTACACAATCGGAAAATATTTTTCTACAGAGATCCGATGGTAACGCATCCATCATTTATTCTTTATAAAACTGTCTCTTTAGTCTGTCCTTCATACACATTTTGATCAACACAAATCAGCAACGAATTCAAGTCAGACACGCTTTTAAATCTACCAATTTCTGTTTGCATGATGATCACAGAGCATAGTAGTACATCTATGTAGGTATTTTCGGGTCCTTCAGGTTCCGTACTGATGTTACAGGGGCAATAGGAATTTGGTTGCAAGCTATGTTCGCACCACTTGAGATCTATTTTCGGATGATATTTGCTCATGTAGTTTCGGAGCATGTACATCCATGTGGAGTAATTCATATCAAATTCAATTCTCGTTTTTGTTATGTCCTTGTACTTAACATAGAGACACCCCTTGGCTTTCAGGAAGTCGCGTAAAGCACACTCTATATCTACCAAATAATGACCGCCAGGCAAATTAATCCCCATGTCTGTATACGGATCACCAGTGTGGATGATGGAGAAGTCTACATTCAAATTCGTCCTGTTTCTTATATAGCTTGTCAATAATTCTACCCAAATGTCTTCCGAAAACCCAAAATGTAGTTTACTGTAATGCGCTTCATTAATCCATACTTTGTGATGTACTGGACACACTTCCTTTAGGTCAGCAGCGAAGGAATTCATCATATTCTCGAATACTCTCGAGCTATTTTCCATTATTTGACTTCTGAATGATTTTGCCTGAAAGAACTTTTTTTCATGTACTTGAATTATCATAAGTGACTTATAGATAACTTGTTCGTGTTTTTGGCGATCTTTTTATTAAAATCAGTCAAGAACAGAAGTGTTAAGTTGTTACGTTATAAGTACATTTCCGAGAGCGCCATACATCATTCCTTTGCTATAAAACAGGCGTTCAATTTCATGTTGAGGTTGTGAAAGAAATAACTAATTTTGATCATTTCTGCAAACTTTATATTTCACAGACGTGCATGTTGAAGCATGAACATGCCTATCCTTGTAAAGTACTTCAAGAGTTATTAGGTGTAATGATTTACAAGTATCTCGCATGCATTTGTTGTCTCTATTTAGGGGTCTGATGGGATCTTTTAATTACAAGTAGAGAGGACACTTTTGTGTGTACTTTAATAATAGGTTTTTAACGATCTCGTATAATTACAAGTGGGAACCCACGGACAAATCAATTATTGACGCAGCATGAACTTGTCTAAGCTTGTTTGTAGAAATATTCTCATTAAAGAACTTTTTCTCATGTACTTGTATACATTTCCGAGAGCGCGATACATTATTCCTTTGCTATAAGTAAATATAAGATACTTTGTAATTATTAATACACAATATATGTAATATGTTTTTATCCATTTATATCAGTGTGCAATTTATATACAGATGTACATTCGATCTCATTCATGTTTCGCTCTTGGTATTGTTCACAACTTATGTTAATTGATTGGTGGCGCCAAAGTGGCTTCAAGATGGCCGCCGCACGTGCTGTGCACGTGATAGGTGGCGCCAAAGTGACGGTGGAGCTATAGTGGCCCCAATACTACTCTTACAGTAGGGAATTTCTCAAAATATTTCAAGGTTCGCAAGACTATGGTTTATATTATGTGTAGTAAATTTTGCCTTCATTGTAAAAACCATTGTATTGTGAAATCATCCGTTATAGTGTAGTTCTCTACCAATGCAATACTTGCATTTTAAAATATACGAATAATACGAATAATAAACAAGCAATATTTAACACACGTAATCGCAATTTTCAGATGTTCATATTCTACTATATTTTTAGCTCACCTGAGCACGAAGTGCCCAAGTTGATTTATTGTGACCGGTCATTGTCCGACGTCGGTCGTCGTGCGTCGTGCGGTGTCCGTCGTCCGTCAACATTTGCCTTGTTAACATTGTAAAGGTCACAGTTGTGAGCCAATCTTTATGAAACTTGGTCAGAATGTTTGTCTTGATGATCTATAGGTCAAGTGTGAAATTGGGTTTTGTAGATTTAAAAACTAAGTCACCCGGTCAAATCAAAGAAAAAGATTGTTAACACTCTAGAGGCCACATTTATTATTCTATCTTCGTGGAACTTGGTCAGAATGTTCATCTTAATACTTTTTAAGCCAAATTTAAATCTGGGTTATGTGGAGTTAAAAACTAGGTCACTAGACTAGATCAAAGGAAAATTTTGTTAACAATCTAGAGACCACATTTTAAGTTTGAAACTCATTAGAAATGGTCAGAATGTTTGTCTTGATGAAATCTAGGTCAAGTTTGAAAAAGGGTCATCTTGGGTCAAAAACTCGATCACCCGGCGAAATAATAGAAAAACTGTGTTTGTGCAATAGGGGCTGCATTTTGTATGGATATTCGTGAAAATTGATCAGAATGATCTTCTTGATGAAATCTAGGTCAAGATGGAATATGACAGAGGCCACATTTTTGCTCATGAAACTTGGTCAGAATGTTTATCTCCTTGAAAACTCAGAGGAGTTTAAAACTGGGTCATGTGGTGTAAAAATCTAGGTCACAACGTCAAACATGTTTACATTGTTATGGTGTGTTACTCAGGTTAGCGACCAAGGGCCATCTTGGCCCTTTTGTTTAAGAAACCAGTTCTTAACATTTTTTACGATTCGGCTCCACACATGTCTTCATGTTTCAGCTAAATACTCTGTCGCGTTTTTACTTCGCTTAAGCATGTTCTGCATATATCAGTATGATTTAACGTCCCTGAAAAGGTTCAGTGCATGCGTACTATTAAACCAGTCTGTATTGAAATCTGTAAATAATAATCTAATAGAATATAATTTGTCAGAAGTCACGCAACAGTGTAGTGAAAACATTATGTATATTTTTAACCAAGGGAATTAAATGTTTGTCAAACCCATACGTTTGTACTTAATGTAGGTATCGATTGACGTATTGAAAGCTAGGGCTGAAACATGTTTCTTTTCATGGTTATTGCATGAAACTCTCGAAAGACTGAATGATTTAATCAGGTGGACGACTGAAACATGCCTTAAAGCGTTTATATTTTGTTTCAAGAGTTAGTTGCATTAAACTCAGGCACGACTGAATACCGTCTGTATTTTGATTTACGCATATTCATTGACTAAAAACATGTAGCGCACTAAATTGATCAAATGAACAAACAGAACGGAATTAATTCGGAGAAAGAAACATGTCATTTGTTTAAACCACAAGTTTTACCAACATTAATGACAGTCCTTCCCTGACAAAATTAAATAACAAAACGTCCATTGTTCAAATCATTCAAAATTAAGTAATATTAATCAAAGGGGTCTGACACGTGTGGGTCACCTTAATATGGCATAATAAATAGTTCCAAGCCACTGGGGACAAAAAACATGGGTCAATATGACAGTTATATATGCATTGACCCATGTTTTTTGTCCCCAGTGGAATAGGACTATTTATTACGCCATATTAAGGTGATCCACACGTGTCAGACCCCTTTGATATTAACGTGCAATATTCATTTGAAAATAAATTAAGAAATCAAAGGCCTGAAGGGCATGAGAGTCGGCCACTGACTGAGTTGTTCTAATTACTGTAACTATCGTAGAAGGAATAACGGTTATGTGTACGATTGCATAATAGCACAGAATGTTGAAGCAATAGTTTCTGCATTAATATTACTCTATACATTTTTTTTCACCTGTTGAACTGTCCAATACGAAAAATTATTTTGAACGGTCACTTTATTATCTTAACATACGATAGGAAATGAATACAGGATGAAAGTAGATTACGGTTATTTTGGAGGGGGTGAGGGATACATGTGTACTTATTTTGAATACATTTTTCTTATGAATAAATGAAGGGTATTAACTTGGTGAAAAGTGTGTAGGTACAGATGGACTGTTGAGTGATTACAATAGTT
Organism: Mercenaria mercenaria; assembly: GCF_021730395.1. NCBI lineage: Eukaryota > Metazoa > Mollusca > Bivalvia > Venerida > Veneridae > Mercenaria > Mercenaria mercenaria. The sequence goes on along the minus strand of NC_069364.1, from coordinate 88,481,882 downwards.
AACCCTGAGCAGCTTGTGCTCACTTGATCTAAAAAACACCCTCTTTATGTGCAGTAAGTATTGACTCTTCTTGCGTTCACGTATTATTTTTAATCCCCCGCCGTGGCGGAGGGATTAAAGGAATGGTCTGCGTCCGTCCTTCCCTCCGTAACAAAATCGTGTCCGTTCCATATCTCCTAAACCCCTTGAAGGATTTTCATGAATCTTGGGTCAAATGATCACCTCATCAAGACGATGTGCAGAACCCATGAGTCAGCCATGTCGGCTCAAGGTCAAGGTCACAACTCAAGGTCAAAGGTTTGAGCCTTCCATTTTGTGTCCGCTCTATATCTCTTAAACCCCTTGAAGGAATTTTATAAAACTTGGGTCAAATGATCACTTCATCAAGACGATGTGCAGAACCCATGAGTCAGTCATGCCGGCTCAAGGTCAAGGTCACAACTTAGGGTCAAAGGTTTGAGCCTTCCATTTTGTGTCCGCTCTACATCTCCTAAACCCCTTGAAGAATTTTCATCAAACTTGGGTCAAACAATCACCTCATCAAGGCGATGTGCAGAACTTATGAGTCAGCCATGTCGGCTCAAGGTCAAAGTCACAACTGAAGGTCAAAGGTTTGAGCCTTCCATTTCGTGTCCGCTCTATATATCCTAAACCCCTTGAAGGCATTATATAAAGTTTGGGTCAAATGATTACCTCATCAGAACGATGTGCAGAAATTATGAGTCAACCATGCCAGGTCAAGGTCAAGGTCACAACTAAGGGTCGAAGGTTTGAGCCTGCCATTTGGTGTCCACTCTGTATCTCCTTAACCCCTTGAAGGATTTTCATCAAACTTGGGTCAAATGATCACCTCATCAAGAACTCATGAGTCAGCCATGTCAACTCAAGGTCAAGGTCACAACTAAAGGTCAAAGGTTTCAGCTCTGTATCTCCTAAACCCCTTGAAGGATTTTTATGAAACTTTGGACAAATGATCACCTCATCAAGACGTTGTGCAGAATTTATGAGTCAGCCATGTCAGTTCAAGGTCAAGGTTACATCTAAAATCAAAGGTTTACCCTTTCACTATCCATAGCAGTGGCGGGGGATTTAGCTGTCTTTCAGACTGCCTTGTATTATTTTATATACACGTATCGGTATTACATATATCTAATCAGTCTGATTTCGTTAAAGCAAACATATTCACTAGTTTTCATACGTATAAAGTAGCTAATGAGATCTATTGAGTATGCTTTGATATTATTTGACCTAGTATCCTAATTTTAATTCCTGTGACATAGTATTAAATCTGTCTGAACATTCTCAGCAAGTTCCATCAAGATTGAGCAAAAAATATAATCTATTGAGTTTTTTTTAACAAACAAATGGTGTATGACAGACATTCCGTCCCTTTAACATTCCGTGCAAGTTTCATAAAAACTATTTAAGGAGTTATGATGATTTAGACCCGAAATGAAATTAGATGGACTAACATATATAGAGAATATGTTTTTAACAAACAAATGGTGTATGACAGACATTCCGTCCCTTTAACATTCCATGCAAGTTTCATAAAAAACTATTTGAGGAGTTATGATGATTTAGACCCGAAATGAAATTAGATGGACTAACATATATAGAGAATATTAGGTCTCTGTCTTTGTGAACTTAGTTTTATCCGGAGACAAACTTTTCGGAGACAAGCCGGATAAACTTAAGTTCACAAAGACAGTAACCTAATATTCTATTTATCCTGCAGCCAACAAAATCTGTCAATACAATTATTTTGTTTAAAAAATGCTTTTCGAAACAAAAATATTCCATTCAGATTATACTGATTTGGTAAATTCCTACTCGCTTACTTTGTTCAGTTACACATGATTCCTGACAATAAAAACATTATTCCTTACCTCATAGTTTACCTTCCATGTAATATAAATCATAAGTGCTAACCGGGTATTAATGTACAAAACAAGCACAGTGGTTCTGACTAGGATAAATGTGTTGGAGCTTATAGTTGCTTTCATCAAATCTATCACATTGTCTGCTTTTTAAACCCTTACAGAACAAAACAGCAAATTAACATGTTTGGCGATTTTCTCATGAAGCCCAAGCTAGAGTTTTTAATCATAAAAATAGTTATAGATGTTCTTAAATATTATACGTTCTATTAAAAATGTAATTGTGGCATTATCTTGAAGATCCGATCGACGTTCTTATGAATTCGGATTGAGGCTAATTGGCTTTTCCAGGAAGTGGGCTAAAATAAATTTATATAAACTAAGATATACATAAAATCTCCAAATAAACACAAAAAGTTTAAGAACAAATATATCGTCTATACAAACTACTGTAAAGTGGCAGCGTTAGGTAGATCGCACTCTATGTCGGTAAATTGGAAGAGAAATTAGTGATTAGTGGCCATGCGATTATCAACACTTGCTCCTGACCTCTGTGGGTTCTAAACCTCACTTGGAGTGTTGAATATTTTTAATGTGAGAAAGCCATCCTGCTTGTTTTAAATCCGTGGTTCTACCGAAGTTCCAACACGTGAAAAATAATAACCAAATGAGCACTAAGGGGTTTCCTGCATCATGAAATGCTGGATGATCGCCATATGACCTATAATGATATTAAACCCAACAAAACAATGTACTGTGACATTTATTCTGAATTACAAGAGCACGATTCGGATTTTAATTCGTAGATAATTTAAGAGATGTTGTGTAGATTAAACAATCAGTCTCCGTTAATGAAACCACAGCGGACAAGCCCAGATAATTTATGAGCATATTATGTCAACGACTCTATTTATATTTAAGTTTTCAGTCAGCTTTAAATGATTCTTTTCCATTACTGTTATAGACACGTAATTGCTTTTGATGGAATTCTCGGTATGATTTTCCATTTATTGAAATAATTTGGTCAAAACACTATCTTAATTAACGGTATTAGTTTTCCTATATGTATCTTATTCTAGCGATTTCAAAATGTCTGTGGTCATGTTTAAAGACACATTTTTTTCATGTACGTATCCGATGACTCAATTAAGTTGTTAATATCCTTGGGTCCTTTTATTTCTCTATCAAAATAAGCTTAATTTTGTTTATTAATACGTATAATAGTGTCTTTAATTGATAATTTAATCATGCTAAAATTTAAGAGGAAATACTACCACTGACATTTTCCGTTGAAACATTATTCTTGTATTAACTAAATTAACTGAATGTTAATTAGGTTTCATATGTTTTTGGAAAGTCGTTACACATAATGAAAACCATTGGTGACAGTATTTATTTTTGGACATTATGTCTTCAAATTAACTCTCGACATTTTTTGTAAATAATTTGTATAGAATTCCCTCTACCAGTCAGCAAAATAACATTGTATAAAGTTATATAAAATTCTTTTCGCATAGCACAATGATTTGCCGCTAAACTAAAACTAAGATAAGACTAAAATTTCTTCTCCCTAGCCTTAGCTACCAGATTAGCCGCTATGCAATTAGAAACAGTTAAAACCTAAAATTCATTCTTCTCAGCCTTAACTACCAGATTAGCCGCTATGCAATTAGAAACAGTTAAAACGGCTAAAATTCATTCTTCTCAGCCTTAACTACCAGATTAGCAGCTAGGCAATTAGAAACAGTAAAACCCAAAATTCATTCTTCTCAGCCTTAACTACCAGATTAGCCGCTATGCAATTAGAAACAGTTAAAACGGCTAAAATTCATTCTTCTCAGCCCTAACTACCAGATTAGCCGCTATGCAATTAGAAACAGTTAAAACGGCTAAAATTCATTCTTCTCAGCCTTAACTACCAGATTAGCCGCTATGCAACTACAAACAGTTAAAAGCTAAAAGTTATTCTTCTCAGCCCTAACTACCAGATTAGCCGCTATGCAATTACAAACAGTTAAAAACTAAAATTAATTCTTCTCATCATTCATTACCAGATTAGCCGCTATGCAATTACAAACAGTTAAAAGCTAAAATTCATTCTTCTCAGCCTTAAGTACCAGATTAGCCGCTATGCAATTAGAAACAGTTGTTAACAGCTAAAATTCATTCTTTTCAGCCTTAAGTACCAGATTAAAATTAATTCTTCTCATCATTCATTACCAGATTAGCCGCTATGCAATTACAAACAGTTAAAAACTAAAATTAATTCTTCCATCATTCATACCAGATTAGCCGCATGCAATTAAAACAGTTAAAAGCTAAAATGCATTCTTCCAGCCTAATACCAGATTAGCCGCTATGCAATACAAACAGTTAAAAACTAAAATTAATTCTTCCATCTTCATAACCAGATTAGCCGCTATGCAATGACAAACAGTAAAAAGCTAAAATCCATTCTTCCCAGCCTTAAGTACCAGATTAGCTGCCATGCAATCAGAAACAGTTAAAAGCTAAAATGTTTTCTTCTCAGTCTTAAGTACCAGATTAGCCGATATGCAATTAGAAACAGTTAAAAGCTAAAATCCATTCTTCCCAGCCTTAAGTACCAGATTAGCCGCCATGCAATCAGAAACAGTTAAAAGCTAAAATTCATTCTTCTCAGCGTTAAATACCAGATTAGCCGCTTTGCAATTAGAAACAGTTAAAAGCTAAAATCCAGTCTTCCAAGCCTTCATAACCAGATTAGCCGCCGTGCAATTAGAAACAGTTAAAAGCTAAAATGTATTCTTCTCAGCCTTAAGTACCCGATTAATCGCTTTGCAATTAGAAACAGTTAAAAGCTAAAATTCATTCTTCCCAGCCTTCATTACCAGACTAGCTGCCGTGCAATTAGAAACAGTTAAAAGCTAAAATTCATTCTTCTCAGCCTTAAGTACCAGATTAGCCGCTGTGCGATTAGGAACAGATAGAAGCCAAAATGTATTCTTCTCAGCCTTAAGTATAAGATTAGCCGCTATTGAATTAGAAACAGTTAAAAGCTAAAATTCATTCTTCTCAGCCTTCATTACCAGATTAGCCGCTATGCAATTAGAAACAGTTAAAAGCTAAAATGTATTCTTCTCAGCCCTAACTACCAGATTAGCCGCTATGCAATTAGAAACAGTTAAAAAGTAAAATTCATTCTTCTCAGCCTTAACTACCAGATTAGCCGCTATGCAATTACAAACAGTTAAAAGCTAAGAATTATTCTTCCCAGCCTTAACTACCAAAAACAGTTAAAAACTAAAATTCATTCTTCCCAGCATTCATTAGCAGATTACCCGCTATGCAATTAGAAACAGTTTAAAGCTAAATTCCTTCTTCCCAACCTCAATTACCAGAATTACCGCCATGCATTTATAAACAGGTAAAAGTTAAAATTGCTTCTTCCCATTTTTTACAAGCAGATTAGCCGCCATGCAGTTACAAACAGTTAAAAGCTAAAAAAAATTTCTTTCCGGCCTTAACAACCAGGTTTGCAGCCATGCATTTATAAACAAGATAAAAACTTAAATTTTCTTCTTCCCAGCCTTAACTGCCTTTGCCGCAGTGCAATTAGAAACAGGTAAAAGCTAAAATTCATTCTTCTCAATCTTAATTACCAGATTTGTCGCATTGAAATTAGAAAGACTTAAAAAATTAAATTCCTTCATTCTAGCCTTGATTACCAGATTATCAGCATTGCTATAAGATACAAATGAAAGTTAAAATTCCTTCTCCCCAGGCCCCATGTCTGAATTGCATGTTAAGCTAATGACTGTTTTTAAGCGACCGTTAAGTATTGATGGTCAGTCTCAATTTGTTTTTGATCTGTCCTACTAATAAAGTTCTATCAAAATTTAAATCTAAAACTCAGCTGAGATCCAAAAATGTTTTGTGAACATAGGGCCTGATTTTCCGCCATAGAATTATACACAGGTAAAAGCTAAAATTCCTTCTTCCCAACGTTAATAACAAAACTTGCTGCACAGATAAAAGCTAGCATTCCTTCTTCCTTAATAACCAGATTAGCCGCCATGGAATTAGAAACAGATAAAAGCTAAAATTCCTTTTCCCCAAAGTTAATAACCAGATTTGCTGCATTGCATTTAGAAAAAGATAAAAGCTAAAGTTCCTTCTTCCCAACTTTACAAACCAGTTTGTGTTTGGAGCACTTTGTGCTTCCGGGAAATCTACCCTAATCTTTTTTTTTTGACTTCATCAAGTTCTGAACTGTATTTGCAGATTTGCATGCCAGTTTTTGTTCATCTATATGTACCAGCTTTCAAAGCGGACAGACATTTCCTCAAACAACACTCATTTATTTTTTCCTTTAAAACTGTATTTTATCATTCTGGCTTATTTCGTGATACCACAATAGTCTAGAATTGATTGAATCTATGCAATTCCATTTGGCTAATAGGCCCTGGAGGACATCAGTTCAAAAACATTAAAAATAAATATATCATTTTGTACCGGGATTCATGTTTCTACTACGCTAGAATTTTCCAAGAATCAATCACACTGAAACTTTCCATAAATGGAAAAGCTAAATTGGCAATTTTAAGTGCCACATTACATGAAATAAACATGCAACCAATGTCAAATAAAAGCAGTGTCACTCTTTTGCGAAATGTTGTCCTCTGATCCATTTGATTTTCGTTCAAGAAATACCTAGTGAAACATTAATGGAACATATTTCTTAACAATAAAAAATGGAGGTAGAATATACACAAATATTAAAGATAGTAATGGCGCTATGGTTGCTGCTATGTCTGTTTTCTTTTTGACGATAGATGCAATGCAATGCTATTTTTGATAATAACGTGAAGTTGTTACGCCCGACGTATAATCGCCCGATTGTATAAATAGTGTTCAAACACGGTTTTGCGATAAATTATTTCGATTCTTATATATCTTTTGTTGTTAAATTTAGATAAAATATGATAGAACTGTTTATTGGCTTTTATTGGCGCATGTCTGGCGTCAGATGGTAGGTCGTCACACTCTTTTGTTTATACATACCAGGACCGGAAATGGTAATACGTCTTTCGGAATAACGGTTCCATTAGGTCGCAAATGATGGCGAATTATTCTGCACAGCTAATAACCAACTCCGTGTGTGTGTAAATTAATTAAGACAGTTATGTTATGTGATATTTCGTTTTAAACATGTTTTTAAGTAAACTATTTGATCAAATTTGAAAGCGCTATTTCTCGATGCTTACGTGGAGCGTGGACGTGATGATTTAAAGCATTGTTAGTCATATTAGAATACTTCTTATGAACAAGAATTTGTAACAGAGTTACCAACGTCCATCGCCCAGGAACATTTATCACAAAACATCTTGCATGCCAATAAAATATCTTCCTAAGTAATGGAGGGGAGGGGAGAAATAGCTTATCATATTAAAGGGAGGTAATAAATAAACAAATGGAATTCATGATATTTATATGGTACTAATAAAACTTGTTTTTAAATTACACACAAGAGAAAGTTTATACCAGCCTAATATATTGCAATCATAATAATGCTGTATTTAGCTATTTTTACTATACAATAATAACTTAAGCCTGGGTTTGCATTCTGGAAGTCTACAACTGTTTATAGCTTTTTTATATCTATCAGTACCAATCATCTTACTTTAAACATACCGGTATTTTCATTTTTAAACTAGTGGGAAAAGTAATGTAAAAAACACACTTATTGTACTTTATCATATAAAAGGTAAGAAAATTCAAGTACCAACAAAAGAAAGTAAACTTGGGCGCCTGTGACCTTAACATTTGCACATGACACACTGTCTTGCAATAGTGAATATTCATGCCAATTTATTCAAATATACACCCAAGCATAGAAAGGTTACAGACCAGACAAAAATGTTAAAAAATGTTTTATCTCCAAAAATGACCTTGACCTTGAGTCTGAGTCTTACATGCAACGAATCAATTTATTATGGTGACTGTGACCTTAACCTTTGCACATGACATCTCAGTAAACATTTGACGTCGGTTAGACGTCGGACCCCGACGTCGGTTTAACGTTGGATTTTGGTTGGATTTGCAAACCGTTTAGACGTCGGATTCCGACGTTGGCTAGACGTCGCAATCCGACCATTTTCCAACCAAAATCTAACCACTTTCCAACCAAAATCTGACCAAATTTTCAACATAATTTGCAATCAAACAAGTAATCAACACATGTATTTAATCATCTTTATTTCACATTATAGCGACATAAGCCTAATATTATAAATCCATAAACGTAATCCAGTAATTGAAACTTTCAAGTTTTGTCACGTTTGCATGATTCTTCAACTCCGCTAAATTTTCCACCTGAAATGCATAAAATTTGACAGTTATATCATTTCATAAAAATTGAAAACTTATACAAGTATACTAGTGCTATTACTAAAGAACATAATTGCTATAGGTGCAAAACAAACATATATAAATTATAAAAAAAAATGTCTATAACCTCGTAAAATGTAATGAAGTTTTTTTTTGTTAAACGCAATTGCTTTTTAAAGTAATAAACATAATACATCAATCTTTGAAAGAATACGTAACAATAAAAAGAATAGCTATTAAAATAAGTATAATTTTCAAAAATCTGCTACTCACGTTACGGGATCCCTTTGTGTAAAGTATTTATAAACTTGCTCTATCTTATCCCACAAATATCAAATTACCGGAAGACTTGTGTAGACCGATGCAGGCTTATCTCGCGAAAGCATGGCTAATAAACAACATGTGTAGAAGAAGATCCTTAGGTGAATTTAGAATAATTTAAATATGTGTATAGAATGCAATTTTTTCCTGAACAGTTTTAAATTGGTAAAAAAATTCCGTTTCCGAAAATAGACAATCTCGTGCGATTTTGTAACATAATTAATAATAATGTTTGATGTGCGAATGATCTATTTATTTATAAGCGCATGTTCAGGCATAAATATCTTTAAACTATACTAGCAAAATTAAACAAGTTAATTTTATAACTAAAAATATGTAAACAGACTTTCTATCCAACCTAAATCCAACGTCTCCTAGACGTCAAAGTCTGACGTCAATTAGACGTCGTGGTTATGACGTTGGTTAGACGTTGGATTCAGGTCGCCGACGTCGCGACCAAAATCCAACGTCTAACCAACGTCGGTACGACGTCAGGTGTTTACTGGGATACTGTCTTGTAATGGTAAATATTCATGCCAAGTTATTTAAATATACTCCCAAGCATAGAAAGGTTACAGACCAGAAAAAAAAATGTCAAAAATGTTTTATCTCCAAAAGTGACATTGACCTTGAGTCTGAGTCTTGTATGCAACAAATCAATTTGTTATGGTGACTGTTTATGTCAAGTTACTTGTATATCCATCCATGCAAAGTAAAGATACTGACCAGACAAAAAAACCTATTATCTTTGACTTCTACATGTGACCTTGACCTTTGAGACAGGGGTCTGGGTCTTGTCCGTGACATATTGTCTTATTACAGGGAATATTTGTGCCAAGTGATTTTAAAATCCCTTCATGAATGGCAGAGCTATGAACTGGACTGAAACTGATGCTCTGAACATGTGACCTCCAAGTGTGACCTTTATCTTTGAGCTAGGGGACTGGGTCTTACGCATGACACGTCGTCTCATAATGGGTACATTTGTGTCAAGTAATTTTGAAATCCCTTGATGAATGGCAGAGTTATTTACCTAACATTTGACCTCTAAGTGTGACCTTGACCTAGGAGCTAGGGGTCTGGGTCTTGTGTATGACACGTCGTCTGTTTATGGGAAACATTTGTGCCAAGTTATTTCATAATCCCTTCAGAGAGTTATGGACCGGACACAAAGAGTGACGTACGGACGGACGGAATGACGGAGGCAACCTATGCCTTTGTCCCTCTTTTTTCTTCGAAAAGGGCGGGGGACAATAAGCTCAACCTTTTCATGCACTGAATCAACAGATCTTGACCTTTGACTTAAAGGCATCACCTCACATTGCCCTGTGTGATAGCCGGGCGACGTTCGGCGGGGCGATGTTTGGTTGGACGACGTTCGGCGGGGCAACGTTTGGCGGGGCGATGTTCGGCGGGTGTCAGATTCCACCAATTCAAAAAAGTACAGAGAACTTACTAGGAATAGGGTAAGGTTTAGTCCGTATCTAAATACATATTTTGACAATATTTGCTACATTTGAAGCGTATTGAAAAAAAAGTTTCATTAAACGATTTTCTCCCGCCATGCCACGATATAAACACAGAGTCACATCGTTCACACGAAAAATACTCAAATAAAATATCACTATTTTTACGTTTTTCATTCGTTATTTTGGTGGAACTAAGATAGTTCTTGAAAAAAATTGTGATTAGATATATACGTTTTCGATTTATGCAATGCCGTACACGCCATAATGTTATAAAGGAAGTCTATGGGAAAACAACTGGTGATCTCCAACCGGGGCGAAGTTTGACGGGGGCAATAACGACGTTATGTGGGGGAAAAACGAAACAAAGAAATGGCGTAAATCAGCCACTATAGCTAACAGTTATAAAAATGCGCTATATACTATAATAAAATAGACTAACTGAAGGTCTGCGAAGTTGGCAGGGAGATGGGTATTGGGAGCTAGTTATGTTCTAATTCCCAGCCAGCTCTGAGTTGGGTATTCAAACGATCTAACGCTAATATCCAGCCAGAGATGAACACACAGCTAGCTCTGAGTTGGGTATTCACGCCAAATAAAATGAATACACAGCCAAATCGAATACCCAGTTAACTCTGAGTTGGGTATTCAAATTACCTGCCAGAGGTGAATACACAGCTAGCAATAAGCTGAGTATTCACGCCACATAAGAAAAATGAATACACAGCCAGGATCGAATACCCAGCTAGCTCTGAGTTGGGTATTCAAATTACCTAAGACGAATATCCAGCCAGAGATGAATATTCAGCTAGCTCTGAGTTGGGTATTCAAATTACCTAAGACATCTCTGGTTAAGAAAACTGAATTCACAGCCAGGGTTGAATACCCAGTTAGCTCTCAATTGGGTATTCAAATATATAAGACGAATATCTAACCAGAGGTGAATACCCAGCCAGCTCTGAATTGGGTATTCAAATTACCTAAAACGAATATAAAGCCAGAGGTGAATACCCAGCTTTCATCCTTCCTTACTTTAAGTACTTCTTTACTTCATTTCCTTACTTCCTTTCTTCCTTACTACTTCCTTCCTTACTTACTTTACTTCATTCTTTCCTTTCTTCCTTCTTCATTCCTTTCTTATTATCCACTTCCTTACATACTTCCTTCCTTTCTTACTTTATTACTTACTTACTTCTTTACTTATTTCCTTACATACTTCTTTAATTCCCTCCTTACATATTTACTTCTTTGTTTACTTCCTTCCTTACTTTCTTCTTTACTTCTTTCCTTCCTTATTTACTTCCCTACTTACTCACTTACTTCCTTCATTACTTATTTACTTTTTTACTTCATTCCTTGCTTATTTACTTACTTACTTCCTTCCTTACATATATCTTTACTTTCTTCCTTACTTCGTTACTGTTTTACTTAATTACTCATTTAATTGCTTCATTACTTACTTCTTTACTTACTTTCTTAGTTACTTCTTTACTTCCTTACTTCTTTACCTACTTCCTTACTTACTTCTTAACTTCTTTCCTTACTTATTTATTTCTTAATTTACTTACGTCTTTCCTTCCTTACATATTTCTTTCATTCCTTAAATATTTCCTTCCTTCCTTCCTACTTATTTACTGGCCCTCAGACAATATTATTTTTTCTGGTGCACATCTCGCCTGCATTCTTTGTCAATATTAATTTTTATGTTGCATGTAATATCATTTTATACAGGTGAATACTGCAAAACTGTATACATCTTTAATTTAAATAGTTGTTTAGCAAAGCATATCTCTCTTTTTACACTTAACGGAAGGAGTATTTTCTAACGTTTAAATTTATTCGTATGTTCATTTTTTATGTGTTGTGGATAGATCGTTTGAATATCCAACTCAGAGCTGGCTGGGAATTATAACGTAACTAAATATTGAATATCCAACTCCCAATACCCATCTTCTAGCCAGCTTCACAGACCTTTACAAATACCGCTATAATGAAGTACTTACTTATTTCCTTCCTTCCTTTGTTCCGTCCTTCCTTCCTTCCTTCCTTCTTTACTTGCTTGCTTCCTTCCTTACTTTACTTACTTCTTTACTTCATTCTTTCCTTACAACTTTACTTCCTTCCTTCCTTACTTTACTTCATTCTTTCCTTACTTCCTTCTTCACTTCTTTTCTTACTTATTTACTTCCTTACATACTTTCTTCCTTCCTTCCTTACTTACTTCTTTACTTCCTTCCTTATTTATTTACCTCTTTACTTACTTACTTACTTCTTTGTTTACTTTCTTACTTACTTACGTTTTTACTTTTTTACTTCCTTCCTTACTTCCTTCCTTCCTTATTTACTTCCTTACTTACTTAATTATTTACTTCTTTACTTCATTCCTTGCTTATTTACTTCCTTCCTTACATATATTTTTATTTCTTTACTTTCTTCCTTACTTCGTTACTTTTTGTAATTAATTACTCATTTAATTGCTTCTTTACTTCCTTCCTTACTTCCTTCTTTACTTACTTTCTTAGTTACTTCTTTACTTCCTTCCTTACTTCCTAACTTACTTCTTTACTTCCTTCCTTACTTATTTACTTCTTAATTTACTTACTTCTTACCTTCCTTACATATTTACTTCTTTACTTACTTACTTACTTCTTCACTTACTTCTACTTCCTTCCTTCCTTCATTCCTTCCTTCCTTCCTTCCTCTTACTTATTTACTGGCCCTCAAACAATATTTTTATTCTGGGTACATCTCGCCAGCCTTCTTTGTCAATACATGTATTAATTTTAATGTTTTATGTTGCACGTTATGTCATTTTATACAGGTGAATATTGCATAACTGTATACATCTTTATTTTGAATAGTTGTTCAGCAAAGCATATCTAAGGAGTAATTTCTATCGTTTAAATTTATTCGTATGTTCTTTGTATGATAAACTTGTGAAATTAATGGCCCGCTCTGTTGTACCTTATATTGTTCACACCCCTGTGCAGAATGTGATCCTATTTTACTGGTTATGAGGAATGCGACCACAGGCACCACTGGTATCTTACAACCTTATCAGGGAGGGCATTTTTGTCGCCTACTTACGGAAGCTCAGAGGGGACATGTGAGTTTTATTTTTATATTATCGCGTAGCCACGGAGATATAAAAAAGCAACAACGAAAAACAAAAAGTTATCTCGTGGCCACGAGATATAAAAAAAAAAAAAAAACAACAAAAAACAGAAAAGTAATTCGTGGCCACGAGATATAAAAAAGAAAAAAACAAAAAACAGAAAAGTTAATTCGTGGCCACGAGATATAAAAAAGAAAAAAAAATGTTATCTCGTGACCATGAATTAACTTTTATATCTCGTGGCCACGAGATAGCTTCGTTTCTGTTTTTAAATTATTTCGTGGCCACGAGATAGCTTTTTTTCCTTTTTAATCTCGTGGCCACGAGAAATATAAAAATAAAACTCATATGTCCCCTCTGAGCTTCGTACCTACTGGACGGAAACACATAAATGATTAAAATATACTGTCAAATATCATTTCAGAGTAAAACTATTTTGAGAAATTAAGTTGCCAACTTTCATAGTATTGTTATATACAGATCAGCTCAGGCGGAAAGCCCATTTTACTCGATCCTCGGAGGATGACCAAATCCAGTACAAAGACATCGACTCGAAGTTAAATCAGCTCGGCAATTTTCCGTCAAGGACATTCGCTTTCTGATTCCAATGAATATTGTTTTACCTCCCATAAGATTCTAACATTTCCCTGGATAAAAAATGGCCACATGTGACCACCCCCTCCCCCTTTATTTCTGTGGAGGGTCAGTCGATTTTTCATATTTTTCTATGTTAAAAATACGTGGTTGAAAAACAAATCCATTATAGGGATTGTTAGTGCCCCCACTAAAATAAGTGGGATCAATATGATACATATAGGGACTCGGCTACGCCTTGCCCCCCCCCCCCCACCCCACCCCGCGCCACTCCTTTGTAATTTATCATACTGACCCCATATATTTCAGGTGAGGGGCATTAACAAACCCAGTAATTAACAATGTCAAGTTGCTCGGGATGAACCCAAACATCAGAATACACACCTGTATTGGTTTTATTTTTTTGAGGCACTTGACATAACTGTTTGGAGTGACTTAGAGGCGATATAATTAAAATAACAATTTTATTTGTATCTTTGAGGCCAGATTCCACGTGATTTGCCTTTATATTATAACTCTTGCGGCCAGTATAATTAGCTTTCTGTCATGGAAATATTAGGCCTATTTATGAAACTAATAATAATTCAGAACACTCTGAGACCACAAGATAATTGATATTGCTATTGTTATACATATTTTCTATTTTCATCCTCCAACCCTGTGAGTAAACGTGTAAACGTCATTTACATCTGCTGGTGTAAATGTCGTTTCAATTATTAATAGCCTGTATTCGGTATTTCCACTTTTATTCTAGCATTAAACTACTGTTCTTGTCACTTTTGGTGGGTAGGAGGAGAGTAAAGGTATGTTAACAGAGATTCACGTGCTCACACGTGCTGTTATAACCCCTTTTTATATATGAGCGTAAACGTATTACTGCCCCAAAAAGGATAAGTCAAAAGAAATCACGTCAACGTGATAGCCTAAAACAAGGAAAGCATTCCCGCGCATTTCGTGGAAATTTAAGTCCTATGCTATTTTGGAATTATGAAATAGGTGGGTTGGGTACATGATATTATTTCTGAGGAATTTCGAAGTTACTGTAAAACAAACGTTATTCAAATGTGACAATACATCAAAACCATGAAGTGCTGAACTCTTACTTTAATTAAAAAAGTAAAATGGGAAAAGTTCTCAGTATGTTCGTGTCACAATTTTCGGGGTAAGTATTCTATGTCATCGTGCATAACTGCGAAAAACTATAACATACATAATAAAGCTAAACTATTCGTGTAAATGTGCTGAGAGCAATTTTTCTATTTCCGTTTATTACTTTTCTAAAAAACACATTACAATTTACCAGGTGTTGGCAAAATTTGTAATTTTTGTGCACATGCCTTTACACATGAAAGAAGTCCGAACTATAGGTATGGTGTGCGAGTAGGGCCTGAGCGCTTACTTTATTTATTTATTTGGGTTTTACGGCGCACCAACACAGTATAGGTTATATGGCGCCAAACAGGACTACAAATTTTGGTTTCAAATCTCATTTACATCGAAATAAAAACATGAGGTATGGAATCAAAATTTGCATGCCTGCTGGAATCACAGAGTTACAGCAAAACCAAGTGTTAAGACCCTATTAGTCGCCTCTTACGATCATGCAAGGGTAAGACAGTGGTTCCAATTCTTTTCCTACATAGATCGTCCCAGAACCACATGAACGCTTACGTAGTGCTCATTTACAGGGATTGTACTGCTCAGATAAATATATATATATAACTTTATCATAAGTCCGCAAGTGCAACAAAAGAAATAGCAGTATTAATTTTGTAATAATATTATTTATTTACAAGATATGTCTGACAAATGACATCGAGAATTCTAACTGACCTTTTAGAAAGCTGCATTTTCAAGTACCTGAAATTTTCCACTTTGGTTAAAAAAGAATTTTTTACAATAGATAATGACTGACTACAGAAGGTAATAAAAATACACTTGACCTAGAGAATGCTACAATCTATTAAACTTCAAAGTTTAAGTTTAAAATTATATTGAACACGTTTGCTTTAATTTAAGGTGAAAAATAAACTAGAACTCTATGATAAAAATTGAATAGATTATTTCGGACATGTTAGACAGCATCGTACGTATTATTAAGCAAGGATGATTTGCACTGTGAATATATACTTTTTACACTTAACATTTAATTCCACGAGTACCCACACATAATTATACATATATATTTACCTTTACCTTTTATACATTAGGAATATGTTTGTTTTACATGTAAGATTAAAGCATTTACCCCTCGTGAAAATATAATGCATGTGGCGTTCACTGTTGATATATAATTGTAATATTATATTTTGACGTTACACTGAAACAAACAAACCCTTTTTGCATATTCATTTATATAAAAATATAAATAAACAAACGAACAAACAAAAAAGGGAACAATTTTTATTTTGTTTGAATGAGTGTAATACCGAAACGACACAATGAAATTTTCCCAGGTTTTCTTGGTGGGGAAAGGCTTCAGGTGCTCCTCCAGACATTTTTTGGGGGCTCAGACTAGTACTTAGATCGAGACACTAACCTCAGTTGGTTTACGTGAAAAGTTTTACACCTCAAGTGAGTTTTGATCCCACGTCGGTGATGGGCGAGGAATTCGAAGCCAGCGACCATGACCATCAAGTTTTTCTTTTGCAAGTATAAAACATAAATATTCAACATAACTGATACTCTCAATGACATTTACCACGTCGGAAATTACAAATGGTTTGTCGAATACACCCTACTTTTAATTACAAAAGTTTACACACCATGTGGGTCGGAAAGCACGAAATTTACGTTCTTGAACGTATATGTAAATCGTCATGCTTAAAATGTAAACAAAGGCATAAAAGTAACTGTTTTCATGTTCGTGGTAAGGATCGACTTGCGATTGTCAATTTCCCGATACTGAATATATATGAATGTATAAACACGAGCCGTTTCATCTTACAGGACTTACAAGAACATAGTAAGCGGTTGTTTATTTATTGTATTTATGTTCTAGTAACCTTTGACACTGATTTCGAGGACAGGCCGGGTTTGTGACATATACATGTCTGTTGTTGGGCTGGAAAAAGATAGGTCCAAATTTAAACTAAAAGCTTTGTTGCATAAATTTTTCGTTATTTCTGTGCAGACAATTCGGTTGTTTAAAGGTTAGAATATCAGAAAATTACAGGAAATAAAACATATCTTAGAAAAAGTCCCGATCTTTCATCATTTGTTTGGTTGGCGCATGATTACAAATTTAATGTTAGTAGGCCGTGATATCCATGAAGCCGTGTAAAGTGATAATTTTGATGACACGTTGGTTTTATTTTCTAATTGTGAGTGATCGTTAAGTGATCTGAAAGATCGGACAGTAGGATGTTATAAAAAAAGTGATGCTTTATTTAGATTAGAAAGTCAATCGTACTCTACAATAAGGAAATCTAAAGTAAAATACTCCTTTTATTTCGTTCACTGAAGAAAACATGGCGGACATATTTTTGTAAAAGAGCGGTGCACGTGTGATTCGTGTAACACAGTTTAACGACGTTTTCTTAGAAAACTAACGCTCAGCTCATTTACACTGACATATCCTTGATTGAAGAATATATATATTGTAGGCCTAGATCTATATATATGAGAGACTTACGGTATCAAATACTTACCCCGAAAATTTCTATGCATTTTCTTCTAATGCACTGTTGGGACATGTTTTTGAGTGTCATTGATACTTTATAATTTATTCGGAGAGACCATGGAGAGGATTGTGAATGCACGCCTGAAGTGGTACATGGAGACTAACAGCCTATTCGCAACGCAACAAGCTGGCTTCAGACAATTCCGCTCCACTGAGGACCAGACCACTTACCTATCGCAAGAGATAGAGGACGCCTTCCAAGAGCAGAAAGTCGTGCTTACAGCATGGATTGATCTGCAGAGGGCGTTTGACAAAGTCTGGACTGATGGCCTCCTCGTCAAGCTGATGAGGACTGGAGTAGGAGGTCACATGCTGAGGTGGATTAAGTCATACCTCCACAACAGGAGAGCAAGAGTCAGTTTAGAACATGCCAGCAGTAGGAAGTTCCTGTTGCGTCATGGTGTCCCACAAGGCGGAGTCTTATCCCCTACACTCTTCTTGCTTTTCATCAATGATCTGGTGTCTGAACTACCGAAAGGAGTTAAGGCTGCTCCCTACGCTGACGATCTGGTTTTACGGTGTAAGGAAGAACATGCCACTACAGCCACATACAGGATGCAAGAAGCCATCAACAAGCTTTCAGCTTGGGCTGAAGATTGGTGTGTATCGATCAATACAGAGAAATCGTTCACCACACTATTCTCCCTGTCGTCAAAGCAGAGGGCGGGAAAAATCAAGATGGGAAATACTTTGCTGATTGAAGCAGACGAGGCAAAATACCTCGGAGTGACCTTTGACAAACGGCTAACCTGGAAGCCCCACATTAGTCAAGCAGAAGGGAAGGCCCGTAGGAAGCTTGCCATAATGCGCAAACTTGCTGGAACAACGTAGGGAGCAAATGAGCAAATACTCAAGACAGTATATCAGGGAACAGTGAGACCCCATTTAGAGTATAGCGCAACTGCCTGGTCCACTACTGCCAAAACTAACCAACAGGTTTTAGACAAGGTCCAAAACCAAGCATTGCGGATCATGACAGGTGCTACAAAGTCTACACCAATCTCCTTCATGGAGAAGCTAACAGGCACACAGCCGTTACAAGACAGAAGACATGCAAAGGTTCTGCTTCAAGCAGAGAAGTTCAGGTCTTTTCAAGACCATCCCATGAAAGCCAAGCTAGATGGCTACACAAAGAATCGGCTCAAACGTAGCAGCTTCGTACATGAGGCAAAGAAACTCAACCGAGAGTTCGAAACTGAACTGAACATACCAACGACTCCCCTAGTAGTGAACACATTATAAACCCACTAGCGAATGATCTGTCCTCAGTAACTGTGAGACTTGCAGTTCCTCGTCTTGACCGCGGGAAGCAAGAGGATGAAGGCATTCGGAAGAGCCTCACACTTGCTATGATCAATGAAGACTATCCACCGGAGTCATGGACTCATGTCTATACAGACGGATCAGCCACATGCGCCGTCAAAGATGGAGGAGCAGGAGAGAAACACTACATGCAGGCACAGGAAAACACTGCAGCAATTACAAGGCAGAGGCTGAAGCACTCATGAAGGCCGTCTCAATGGTTGAAGACTCGGCAGAAGAAAGCTCCTCAGTCGTCTTTCTTACAGATGCACTATCTGTCATGGAAGCTCTGGTCAACAATAAAGCTCCGCGGCTAGCCAGGAGAATGCAGAGCCTGAGTATAACCTGCAAAGTAGCATTTCAGTGGATTCCATCCCATTGTGGACTTGCAGGCAATGAAGAGGCAGACAAACTGGCTAAGCTAGCAGCTCAGTCAGAACAACCAACAGAACTTGTGAGTTACAAGGAGAAAGTCACCATCATCAAGTCACTAACGAGACCAAGGATGGAGGAAGATGCTTTTCATCTCCTTGATCGGTCTGAACAAGTGATGACGATCAGGCTCCGCTCAGGGCACAACAAGCTCAATGCTCACATGTACAAGAAATACAGACTGACATCATCGCCAACTTGTCCATGTGGTGAAGAAGATCAGACTGCGGAGCATATACTTCAGAGATGTAAAAGGCATGACCAGGAGCGAGCTGCGACTTGGCCGATAGATACCTCAATCCACCAGAAATTGTATGGAGGCATTGAAGATCTGCGGCAAACCACAAGTTTCATCGAGGCTGCTGGTCTGACAGTGTAGTCGCGAACGATAAGAAGAAGAAAGAAGAAAAAGGAAAATCAACGGTAGACTGCATCTTTATTACACTCTATTATAGCAGAAACATTATCCAATAAGATGAGGTTGTACGTAGCCTATGTGGATTTTGAAAAGTGTTTTGATAAATTAGAACGGTCTTTCATTTTTCATAAACTTATCCAGCAAAATGTTAGTTCAAAATTTGTAAAAGCAATCCAGGGTATGTATAGCTGTGTAAAAGCAGCTGTAAAATACAATAAACAATTGTCGCTTAGCTTTGAATCTAATATAGGTGCCAAACAGGGCGACCCAAGTTCAAGTCTTTTGTTTTTATTTTTTGTAAATGACCTATTTAACAGCATTAACAGAAATATTGAGGGATTTTTTAATTAAGATGATTTACAATTATTCATGCTACACTGCGTTATTTGCCCATACCCCAGAGGCGTTACAGCCAATGCTAAATGATTTACAGATATATTGTCAAACTTGGAACTTAAAAGTTAACATAGTTAAAACTAGAATAATGATATTCGAACAAGAAAGACATTCTACTCATATTTTCACATTTAATAATCAAATTTTAGAAGTTGTTAAAACCTTCAAGTATTTAGGTATTTATCTATTTAAAAACGGGAACTGGTATCGAATCCAGCAGCATCTTGCTCAGCATTCCCTGTATGCATTACATAATTTATTCACAGTATTCAATCAATTAGATCTAAAGACACAAGATAAATGTAAATTATTCGATACCTTAGTAGGATCTATTTTACATTATGGTGCTGAAGTTTTTGGCTACAACGAAGGTAGAAGTATTGAATTAGTACATTGTAAATTTCTTAGAAAGATACTTTGCGTGAGAAAATCAACTAACTTAGATGCATTATATGGAGAGCTAGGACGATATCCAATGGCAATACACCGTAAAATAATAATGATCAGATATTAGTTTAAAATACTAAAATTAAATAATAACTGCATACTTAAAAAAGCATATAACATGCTTAAAGAAGATGCAGATAATAACATGTCATATAATGGAAAAAACTGGACTTTTCCCATAAAAACTTTGTTAAATGGAATAGTCTGTCAAATATTTGGTTACAGCAAGATAGACTTGATATTGATTTACAAATAATTAAACTTAGAATACTAGATATTATAAACAAAGCTGGTAGGCAAACATAAATATTTCCAATAGACTTTCATCTTATATCATTCACAAACACACATTTGAACTAGAAAAATACCTCAACGTAATAAACAATAACAAACATAGAATCGCTTTAACTAAATTTAGAATATCAGTTCATAATTTAGAAATAGAAAGGGGTCGACATGAAAATATTCCCAGAGAAAGTAGGAAATGTCGAAATTGTCCTTTAAATTTGGTAGAGACAGAGTACCATTTTTAACTAGTATGTCCGAAATACTATGAACTGCGAAGGAAATTTTTCAAACCATATTTTTGTAGATGGCCTACTTTAATACAGAAGTTTGAATCACTTATGTCAAGTACAAATGTTAAGCTATTAAATAACCTGGCAGCTTACTTATATCATGCTTTCAACGAACGAACTTAGATTATATTTTTACTCATTTTACTTCGACTAAACGATAGAAGCTTTCAGTGTTTTTGCTAGCTTGTGTATCTACCGGGATTGTGTTCTGTGGCGACCTCTGAGCCAAATTATTACATACATGAATACATTTATGTTGTGTTTGTAAATACGAATACCTTACATAAATACAGTGGTATACGTCATCATCCGAGAACGTTATTAATGCAATAGTTAAGTAAATTCCGCAGGTAGTAGATTTAATCTTATAAAGTGACATCCAGTAATTGTCAGGTAACTTAACGAGTCTAACTCAGGTTGAATGACACTTTGTAGTAATAACTTGTGAATAACGCACTCAGCTGAATTCGATAGTAGTCCGTAATGGCTGACTCTCTCTGTGCGCGATCCCAGCATGCAACAACTTCCGCCCTAGACTGTATCCCATATTTATGCCTATTTATAGAATAGTCGGGTTCGACATCTACTACACTCCCCCCACTTTATCGAAAAGGACGGCACTCTGGGGCTGAACACCAATGTAGCTGGGACATCGCTTGACGTGAGAGGTATCCTAAACCTCATCATGCTGGTTCGCTGCACTGTTTCAGCAGATGATTTGGGGCCTAGCAACCAAACCCTCCTTGCTGACTTGCTGATACATGGTCCTGTACCATGATCTAGCCATAAAATTTCTGCTCTTAGTGTCTAACACTATCCAACACCCTATGGTCCTGGACCACCCTCTCTCTAATTTCTGCTGCAAGTGCCTAGCACTATTCGACTCCTAATGGTCCTGGACGACTTCATCTCTCCTTCACTCTTCCCCCTCCACGGCAAAGGCAAAGTGACTACACTTAACCTCTGCTCCCCTTAACAGTACAATCTTTGCAGCGGTACTTATCAATATCCAGTGCTTCAGTGGTTGTAACATCTACACATGACCCGTCATACCATTCATCACAGTAGTCACACTGAATCATGAAACGACCCTGCCATGGCTTTCTGCAAAAACAGTACACCTCACTGTCATCACCGGAAGTGTCTACACTTCCGGGATTGGCTTTCCACTGCACAATCCATGCTGGTGGTGTTCGATCCCTACAAGGCTTCCTTTGTTTGTTCGTTTTGTCCTCGTGTGTTGGCTTTGTGTGTGTGCACGTGTATGTGTGTGTGTTTGTGGTGTGCACGTCTGCGTGCTGTAGGTTTCGTTTTCGGGAGGCTGCGATTTTGGTACGTGGCATTCCCTGTTTGATATTTGTCTTTGTTTTTAACCTATCATTATTCACCACGAACACCGAATTTCTGAGCTTGGCCAGGAAAATGTATGCTGAAACCTTGGTAACTATGACACCAGGACCTTTCCATGGTAGACATAGTTTCTTACATTTCCCCTTGAGTACCGCTGTGTCCAACAGATACACGATATCTCCAACCTCGTAGTTCCTTTCCAGGATACGAAGGTAGTAGTTCTGCTTCATACGCCTAGAGCTAGTCTTAAGCGTTGCCCTTGCTGTGGTATGAGCTTCCTGCAGTTTGCAGTTAGCTTTGCCACATAACTCCCCTCATCTTGATGTGACTGTTCCGGTTTAGGGAACATCACATCAGCTGGTGTGTTTACTTCTCTACCCAACATGAGCTTGTTGGCTGTAAACCCTGTGGTACGGTTCACAGAAGCCCTTAGCGCACCTGCTATCTGCTGGATGTACAAGTCCATCAGGGTTCTGTTGTACCGCTCAACCTGTCCATTTGAAGATGGTTGGTACGGTGTAGTCCTAGCTTTATGAATGTGAAGTGTCTTACACATCTCACTAAAAAGCTTTGACTCAAAGTTTCTACCCTGGTCTGAATAAATCTGAAACGGGACTCCGAAACGAGAGAACAAAAATGATCTACAAAGGCCTTTGCAGTAACGTCAGCAGTCTGTGATGGCAATGGTATGCACTCCACCCATTTTGTGAACTGATCACAACCATCAAGACATGCTGATTTCCCCTAGGAGTTTTCAGAAGTGGACCCAAGAAGTCAATGTGCACCCTTTCCATTGGGTCACCCGCATGGTATTCCGTCATTGGACGGCGCTTAGACTTTTTATTGCGATTGCATACTTCACAACTCGCAACATAATTTGTTACGTCCCGGCTTATCCCATATCAAGCAAACTTCTTTTTCATACGCTCAGTGGTCCTAGCCACGCCTCGATGCCCTGCCAAGGGCAGATCATGGTTTAAATGCAAAGCCTTCTCACGCAAGCTACCAGGAACCATGAATTTTTTATCACCAGAACTCGCATATTCCTAGTACAACACACCATCAATCAACATGAATTGCTCCTTGTTTAGCCAGTACGACTTCGCAGCTGGACTAGCAAGGAACAATTCGGCCTCACCAGGCTTGGTTGAACTGTCCAACCAACGCAAGATAAAGATGAAATCGACATCTTCTCCTTGAGCCTCACTAAGGTCTGACAAAGTGAAACCCCAAGATGTTTCCCGGTCTGTGTTCACAGGCTGAGCGGTATCCTTGATACCACACACCTGCTTATGCTTGTCTACCAGAGTGGAATAACCATCTGCACCCCCTGGATCCCAGGGTAGGTACAGATACCCCTCATCATCTGCACCGCCGCAAGCACCCTGCTCAAGCTCAACGTCACAGGCTTGTGCCACCTCCTGCTTCGATCCTCCGATTGAGCTGTCCGACCCCTCGGTCTGAACCGTCTTGCCACTGTTGCCTAACTGATTTTGTGCAGTTTGCCTCAAACCCTCAGTGTGGTGGGCTGCCAAGTTACCCCCGTGGTCGCCCCCGATGCGGATTCCCTGACTGACATGGCCATTGTCAGCCGCTAATCCCTGCACCCCTTGCGAAGCCAATGGTACTGCCGTGTCCACCTGATCGACAAACGATCCCCAATTTTTGTTATGTGCCCTGACGCAGTAGTCACAACCTCCACAAGGCAAATCTCCAGGCTCCACCCCAGCAACAAATGCTGCACACTGTCCATCACTTGCCGGCATCCTGGACAAGGCATCTTCGTTCCCGTGCTTCTGGCCTGGTCGGTGCTTCAACACCATATCATACTGCGATAGCTCCTCTAGCCATCTTTCATGCGAGTTGCCCTTGTGGTTCTCTGAACCACATTAAACAAGTTAAGCTAGAATGGTCAGTCCTGACCGTGAATCTCCTACCCAACAGATAGTGTCTATATTGGCGTGTGAATCTCACTACAGCCAACAGTTCTTTCCTCGTGACACAATACTTTCATTGTTCGTGGTTAAGCGCAAAGCTACCATACGCAATAACCCGTTCAACGCCATCTTGAACCTGAATTAGCTCAGCCCCTACCGCTTTTTCTGAGGCATCCATGTCCAAGATAAACTTGTCTGTCTGGTTTGGTAATGCCAGCACTGGTGGTTCAGTGACAGCCTGTCTCAAAGCATCAAATGCCTCTTGTTGCTCTGTGTCCCACCGAAACTTCTTCTTACCCACGACACTGTACAGTGGTTCTGCCAACTGCGCAAAGTCGTGGACGGAAGTCCTATGATAGTTGACCAGACCCATGAAGCGTTCCACATCTTTAGAACATGTAGGTACAGGCCACTCTCGCACTACCGCCACATCAACATCAGACATCGCCAAACTATTGCTACTCACAACTCTTCCAAGGAATCTACTTCCTTTTCGAAAAGTAAGCACTTCTTTGGCTTCAACTTCAGACCATTATCTCTGAACCGCCCAAGAGCATCTGCTAGATTAGTAAGATGTTCCTGAAACGTCTTACCTAGCACTAGCACATCATCAAAGAAAGCTAAGACTGTCTTCCAGCTTAGCCCCCTTAGGACCAGATTCATCACTCTTGCATAGGTTGCTGATGCATTACAGAGTCCAAAGCCCATTTTCACATGCTCGTACAGTCCGTACTTTGTGATAAAGGCAGTCTTTTTCCTATCTTCCTCCTTGATATTTACCTGCCAGTATGCAGAGTTGGCATCTAACTTAGAAAACTACACACTGCCAGCCAAAGTATCAAGGCAGTCATCTACCAAGGGCAACGGAAATACGTCCTTAAGCGTGACGTCATTTAAGGAACGATTATCGATGCACCACCTGACCGATCCATCACGCTTCTGGATCAGGAACGGTGCTGAAGCCCACTCTGAAGTTGATTCTTGTATGACACCCGCCTTGAGCATTTTCCCAAGGTGGGCCTCTCCCTTCCCTACAAAGGTAGCTGGGGTACGACGCATACGCTGTCTAACAGCCTTTGCATCATCCGTGTCAATGCTATGTTCAATCTTAGTGACCTTCCCTAAGTCGAACTCATCCCTTGCAAATACATCTTGAAACTCAATTAGCAGCTGCGCTAACTGAATTTTCTGATCTTCATTCAAATGCTTGCTCGAGTCCAAATACACATGCTGCAAATGGACTGGAATACCATTGGTCAATGTATAGGATTCATCCGGACTATCCGGTGAACCCTCCGTGACCCCACACGCCCCCGGTGTTTCATCACAGCTATCATGGTTGCTGTCTAGGAAACCATCAACTGGGTAGGCTCTACCAATTTCCATACCCTTCCGAAGCAACCGGTATCTATCACTGGTGTTCATAACACACATCAATGGCTCCGCCCCTGCACCACGGACTACCCGTGGAACAAGGACTTTCACATTATGAACGGGCTCTACAACATAGTCTGGCATTTTCTGATCCAGGCTACATTTAACCCTCATGACTGTACTTGGCGGAATAACCTGACGCTTAGCAACCGTAACCCGATTAACATCTGGTACCTCACCACGCTCCCCAACATTTAAGTTGATAACCTGGCTGTCAAACGTCAATATGCCCCGGCCCATGTCTAACATGGCAGACCATCGACGAAGTAAGTCGAAACCCAGCAGCATTTCTTGTTCAATCGGAGCTACATATAATTGCTCCCTGTACCACTGCTCCCCTATTTTCAGTTTAACTGGACCCACTACAAAACCCTTCATGCCCATCTTGCGGCCTGCTGTCATGAGCTGGACTGTGCGTAGCCTCTTAGGTTTCCTTTGCAGGGCGTCATACACCTTATCTGAAATAATGGTCACCTGCGCTGCGGTATCTACATCTGCTGTAACCGCTTGATCCCCAACTTGAACCTTCATGCTACCTGCGAGGCTTACGTCAGCTGGCAAACCTTGAACTCCTCAAGTTCACCACTGCCAGTCTCCTTCGGTCCCTCACCCTGTTCAGCACCCTTCAAGCCAGAATCCTTAGTCAACACTACTTCAGGCTGACCATTGTCAATTTTCCCCTGCACAACCGCTTCAGCGCCGCTACCGGTTATACCCTGTGAATTCACTAAGCGTAATATGGTTCCAACACTGCTTCAGTGATACCTGGCACTGGGCTATCCAGTAGACTAGGCTCATCAAGCACTGCCCCCTCAGATGCATCTTGCACCAATGCATCACCATCCGGCAGACTGTTCACCATGGTGTCATCTGCCACTGGCGGATTCGGAGTGGAAGGGTGCACTGCCTGGCAATGTCACACCCCAACACCCGGGTCCTTTTCAAATGCCTCATTTAGGCCTGGTCCTTTCCGGATAGAGTGTCGGCCTTCGAACACGACCCTTTCTTGTTTAACGGCTGGTTGGCCGCATCCTTGTCTGCTCCCTTTGGACAATTTCTAATGAAATGCCCCTTTTCGCCACAACCATAATATGCTCCAGACATTGGTCGGCGTCTAACAGGTGACTTTCGCTTGTTAGTCTGCAGATACCTTCTCCAGCCCCAGCTGCAACTTCTTTTCTAATTGCTGTTGCAACTTGCCCATCATGCCTTCGAGAGAGGATAGATCACGAGTGGCTGCACTTCCTGTACCCACTCTATTGTGCGAAGCCGATCTGTCCTCCACCACATACACTGCATCGCGGTCGTCGTCAGTATCGACCTTGCGCTTATCGCATTTCACCTTGCCAAACATGGCCTGATGAACCCGTTGATAACGGAGGACGCCATTTATTGCCTGCTCCATGGTCGCAGGCTCTGATATACATACATGGTGGCCAGCTTCCCTATCACTCAAACCCTGACAGAAACGAGTTACTGCTTGCTGATTTGAGTAATGTTCCGGCAAATCATGGAACGCCTTTGTTGCCAATGTTAAAATTCTATCTGACCAGTCCTCCAGGGACTCCCCCTGGGACTTTGACGTTTGCTGAAACCGCACCTGTGCTGTAGCCGAAAGCTCTTTCGCACCAAATCTACTTTCCAGATTGCGCATCAACCTGTGGTAAGACTGATGCTCTCTACGATCAGTAAGGACTGCATAGAAATCAGCAGCCGCACCTGTGAGACTCCAACACAGACAATTTAAGCGCTCCTTTTTCGTCCATTCGCAAGCTTCTGCGTAACGAACAAATTTTTGCTTAAATGCAGCCCAGTTACCCTTACCATCATAACAAAGCTTTCTTGGCAACGTGTTGATAACATCCCTAGCGCGCTTCCGTCGTGCTAGAAGACCCTCATCTGTATGTGTCTTTAAGCTAGAACTACGGCCTGGCCGTGTACTAACTTCATCATCAGAGCTGCTTTCACTGTCCGAAGAACTCGATTCACCAGATTTGAATCTAAGCTGCTTCGGTGCAGTGTCCCTCACAGGAGTGTGTACCCTATATGTACGATGCACTCCTGTGAAAGGCACACCACTGGTAGCCGTGCTAAATACTGGTGTTGAGCCGCCCACCATGGCAGCACGCACACTGTGCTGTCCCACATTGTAAGTGCCAGCCGCAGTGGAAAGTCCAGCACCACCGCTTCCTCTCATCGCAGGGTTAGACAGGGTGGGAAAATAGCCTGCACCTATTTCAGGCTCAGGCAAACCGGCGAATGATGAAAACACCTTTGGTTTGGCTGCCGGTGAAGCTTCTTCACCGACATGGGGCTTCATAAAAGTGTTCAAAGGTTCCCATGTGTCTGTTATATCAGTTGACTTTGGAACAGACGGAAGGAAGTCAAACTCTCCTACCGCAGGTGGACTTACCTCATCGTCAAGACCAGATGTAAGTGCCTTATTCGGGCGAAAGTCAACTCTATCCAAGGCATTTGTTTTCACTGAACCCCTAGAGATACTTACTAAAATCTCCGGTGTTATGTTCCCACTGCTTTCCCTTATTTGTACAATCAACTGGGCAAGCCTAGCTTTTATCCCAGGGAGCTGCATCAATTCTGTAGGTGTCGCAAAATTAATGCGCACCTTCTTTGGCCAGCTGCTCTCAAACATACTGATTTCAGAAAAATCCATCTTTTGGAAATTCTGAAATTTACCTGAAAAACAAAAATAAACAAACAACTATACAGGCCACAGACCCTCTCCCCTTTAATAAATCAAGAATGTCCCCAAATTTAATTTAAAAAATGGCCGAGGACCATGGGGTATCCACAACAGCTTGGTAGAGATCACGATGAACCGCTCCTGCAATGTTTACTTGTTGTACTTCCGGCCTAGCGCATGCGCAGTTGTCTGTTTCCCACGCTGACTTCTGCTGCAAAATATAAGGAAACTACACCTTGTTTTTGCAAAATCTATCGATAAAGGGCACCTTATTCCCTTTACCGATCGATTTGAATCGAAATCAGCTGCTGCAAGGCTGCACAAAGGATTTCTCAACGTTGGGTAAGTGACCGTCACGGAGCAGGTGCTCGCAGCTTTCTCCTCAATTGACGAAGATTTCAGGCGAAATGTCCGCTCTCGCTAACTTCTGACACCATTAAAGTGACATCCAATAATTGTCAGGTAACTTACCGAGTCTAACTCAGGTTGAATGACACTTTGTAGTAATAACTTGTGAATAACGCACTCAGCTGAATTCGATAGTAGTCCGTGATGGCTGACTCTCTCTGTGCGCGATCCCAGCATGCAACAACTCCCGCCCTAGACTGTATCCCATATTTATGCCTATTTATAGAATAGTTGGGTTCGACATCTACTACACATACATAGACCAACGAGCTGGTCTTTTATTTTTGGTTTTCGGAAGGGCCAACCGAAGTTTGGTCCATAGACATAAATCATATCAGAAAATATTTACAACATCGTCCACACCTTGACTTTTGGACATATCTGTCAAGGAACTAGCTTTTATATATTGTAGCTAAATCTTTGATTAATGCTTCAGCGTAAATCTATTTGCGGATGTTCTCATATTAAAAATTTCGTTTCATAATGTCATTGAGTTTAGAGGATGAAACAAGAAATAATGTGATTTCGATACCAATGTATATATGTAATGGTAATTCATGGCTTATTTTATTTATGTAGTGAGCCGTTGATACTTCTTAGCGTCACTTCTCAATGCAAGGTCCAATAATACCCGTTATATCCACAAATTAGTTAAGCAATGCAAGGGAAATAACCTCTGCAAGTTGTCATATATTACAATCAAAAGTTACTTGTCCTTACCCTGCTTTAGAGTAAATTATGATGAGGCTCTCTTTCATACCGTTTTGTTGTCGGGAGTTATGATACAGAAGTGTACATGTAATGGGTGTTAATCTATTGAACTTCTCAGTTAAATGTTTGGAAACTACCGGCATGTGTTATGCTTTATAAAAATTGTGCTTTGTATAGACTATAAATTGTATGTTTGCAATTTTATGTCGAATAAAGAATATGTTATGTTATGTTATGTTATGTTTACTAAAAAAAATACGTTTCGCTTGAGAAAACTTGAAATATTTGCAATGTTTATCAAAAACCTGTCAAAATGCGGATGCAGAAGTCATGCATTAAATTAAACATCGAAGAAGATTTCAAAAGCGATAACAACAAAAAACTAGTTGCACACGTTTCGAATATGCGATTTGTTTACACGTGTAGCAGTTAGGATTAGGTAAGAGTTTAGATGCAGTTACCCTAACAGACACGTTGTTAGGTCCCTTTGGCGATACACAATATGCCTGCGCGGGTCTTGGCAGTTGCATAATAAATTACATCATAGAATGATACAGTTTTTCAGTGACGCAAATATTTTGAAACACACACATGTATATATATCTACTGTTACTGTTGATTTAAAATTGATGTGTCATGGAGTGTATTGTATAGAGCAATTCACAGAACTATGATTTTTCAACATTCTAAGTGTGGCATAATTCATTTTGTTATTTATTTTTCTAATTTAGGGAAAAATCTGCAAAACAAATATTAAACTTTTTGGATCAATCCAAAGTTAACAATGCAGAAATTTCCTTACTGCAAACCGAACAAAATAGTGCGGAAAGTAGTTCCATGCTATAGATTAAGTCAACCATCAAAATATAATTATTCTGGCACGACTGTATTTTCAGCTGTCGAATGTCCAAAACAAGAAATTCTTAACGTATTTTTCTACTTTTATTATGTACATTACTGTTTTGTATTTCTGACTGCAGTGACATATTAATGCGCGAAAACTAGGTCACCGACAAACCTACGATGCCAGCTTTGTTTACAGCACAGACTGATCCTTAAGACGTTGTTTAAAGATTACAGCTAGCCTAGAAAAGTCTTTTTTTGTAGCGATTTTGATCGATAAGATTCTATTTACCTGAAAAACAAAACAAGAGCTGTCTCCATAGGATGACATATGCCCCCGATGGCACTTTGAATGAGTAGTTATGGCCGATGTTAGAGTTTAGGACCTTTGACCCACGGAGCTGGGTCTTGCGCGCGACACGTCGTCTTACTGTGCCACACATTCATGCATAGTTATTTTAAAATCCATGCATGAATGACAAAGATATGGACCGGACACGCCCATCAATGCACTATCATGAAAAATGACCTTTAACGTCTAAGTGTGACCTTGACCTTTGAGCTACGGACCTGGGTCTTGCGCGCGACACGTCGTCTTACTGTGGTACACATTCATGCCAAGTTATTTGAAAATCCATCCATGGTTGACAAAGATACGGACCGGACACGCCCATCAATGCACTATCCTTTAATGTCTAAGTGTGACCTTGACCTTTGAGCTACGGACCTGGGTCTTGCGCGCGACACGTCGTCTTACTGTGGTACACATTCATGCCAAGTTATTTGAAAATCCATCCATCGATGACAAAGATATGGACCGGACACGAAAATTGCGGACAGACTGACAGACCGACAGACTGACAGACGGACAGACGGTTCAAAAACTATATGCCTCCCTTCGGGGGCATAAAAACAGTCCGAGATAGCAAGGGAAAATCCCTCTATGCATGAAGAAGATATGCTCCGGACAAAGTTTTCTTTCTTGTGTCCTTTGTCCTCTAAGTGTGGCCTTGACCTTAGACCTAGGGACCTGGTTCTTGCGCATGACACTCCGTCTCATGATGATGAACAACTGTGCCAACTTTCATCAAAATCCCTCCATGCATGAAGAAGATATGCTCCGGACAAAGTTTTCTTTCTTGTGTCCTTTGACCTCTAAGTGTGGCCTTGACCTTAGACCTAGGGACCTGGTTCTTGCGCATGACACTCTGTCTCATGATGGTGAACAACTGTGCCAAGTTTCATCAAAATCCCTCCATGCATGTAGAAGATATGCTCCGGACAAAGTCTGTGGACGCCGCCCGCCCGCCCGCCCGCCCGCCCGGGGCGTTCCCATAATACGTCCCGTTTTTCAAACGGGTGTATAAAAAGGAAAAGACACTATTTAGATTTAATAAGGTAATCTTATCGTCAACATACCGTATTTTTCTACCTGAAATAGTTGCATTTTGGAAAACCCAGAAATCATAAAATTGCTCAGAAATGAAATATATCTAAAGCAATAATTTTTTTTACATGTATCTAAAGAGGACCCTATATGCTACGACATATATAAAAAGAAATAGAAACTATTGAGATTCAATAAGGTAATCTTATCGTCAAAATACCGTATACTTCGATGTGAAATTGTAGCATTTTGTATAATCTGAAAATCATAAATTTTTTAAGTGGTTAGACTTAAAATAAATTTAAAGCATTTTTTTCTTTTTTTTAATATCGAAACAATAATCAATATCATACCATACATGCATAAAGAAACAGAAATACTGATATTTTATACGATAATTTGATCATGTTTCTAATGATATAGATTATTGTTTCGCTATTAAAACAGAGAAAAATATTGCTTTAAATTTATTTCAAGTCTAACCACTTTTATGATTTTCAGATTATACAAAATGCTACAATTTTACATCGAAGTATACGGGTTTTCTTCTTTTTAATATCGAAACAATAGTCTATATCATACCATACATGCATAAAGAAACAGAAATACTGATATCTTATACGATAATTTGATCATGTTTCTATTTGAAAGCATATAGCATTTTGGAAAAATCAGAATAGAAATAATTTACAAAGAAAAGATTTCTTTTCAAATATGTTTTCTTTCTACATTGTACATTGTACTTGTATATGTATATCTTATACTTGGATTAAACTTTTAATTGCTTAGGAGATAATCTAGCTATCTCTTATTTTTTTGTTTTCCGAGTTTTCCCAAATTCTTTTAATAAACTTTATACTATTTTACTTTGTGAAAATCGGAAAGAAAGTTATATTAATTAACTCTTTCAAACAAAGTCATTTACCAAATGAATGGAATTTTATAACATTTATATGAAAGCATGATCAAAAACGAATAGTGTATTTTCAAACTTTAAAAGCAAATTTGAAAGACAATAAAATTTAGGTACAATTATACGCAGAAACGTCCGTAAAATTCACTATAAAATTTATTACGGATGATGTGTACTGTGTCATTTTGCCTTCATACAAATAACGAGAAGTATTTCTTCCACATATACCCTTGCAATTAAGACAAATGATAAATAACTTGAAATATTGGCATTATTAATAATTAGAATTATTATTATAAACGGTTGAAATGTTAAATTGTTTACGGGTATAATGATATTTAAAGAAACAGAACACAAATACCCTATCATGCCTTATTTCTCTTTTTATTGCTACCAGCGAACAAGTTATCACCTCTGATTGAGTTATCATACCTTCATTAATTGCCTGATATACCGCACGTGTATGTTAATTACAATAAACAATCAATTTAGCAATTATGGTGACATCGGTACACACTTTGACTGATTATCTTCGAAGATGGTAATCAGTTCCGAAGTATTTTAAACAGATATTTCTTTATATATTTTGAGAAATTGCAGTTAATATGGTCGTTTTGGCATGATGTATTTTCAGACTTGATTCGTAAGATATAAAAAAGAACTTTTGATATTTATTTCATCATTTATAACCAAAATCACAGTAAACATAATTGCCAATAGTGTCTTAAAGTTTGCAAGAAAGATTACATGTAATAGATAAATAATAATGTATGTACGTATATGTATGTGCGTGCGTGCCTTTGCACGCGCGCGTGTGTGTGTTTAAAGTTATTTTCGTCATCATTTCATGTATGCTTTTATGTTTTAACTGAATATACAGAATGATATAATGCTATTTCTGATAAATATTTATCCAACTATTTCTTTAACATCAAGTGCTAAACAATTCTCATTTTGTATTTTTTCTGCATGGAAATTACTTTGCATGAACATTTTATCAAACTGAAATTTAATATTAATCTTTGCTATTAAGTTTTGTAAATATTTTTCAAAGTCAATAGCCGATTTGTATTTTTTTTTTACTTTTATGAACCGTACATTGTTATTTTTTAAAATAATAACAGTTATTATTTCATGATGCGTTTTTATTAATACCTAGACATGGACATAGTTAGTGAAAATAAAAAAAAAAACAGAAAACCTTTGACCAACTATCCGATTTCCGTCTTTTCTTAATGCAGCGATTTCGCCGGCTAAAAATGCTTAAGTTTGGCGGTCGTTTAAAAGGCATACATTTAAAAAAATTATTCAAGATTTTCTTCCCTTTTCAAGTTTGGATACTTGAAAATGATATGATGTTAAAATAATTGATTCAAACAAAAAGTAAGAAACTTATAGCCAAGTGCTTGACTTCCGCTTTTTTGTTGATATAACGATTTTGACGACCAAAAACGGTTAATTTTGACAGACGTTGATATTTTAAATATATTGCGTTATTTTTCTACTTTTTCTACTTACCCCATGCACAGATGTTCAGAAAAGATTTAAACAACAAATTAGAAACTTACAGCCATGTAAATGATTTCCGGGTTTTCCAGATATGACAATTTCACGGCAAAAAAGGTTAATTCTCTAAAAATAATTACTTGTACCCAAATCCTAGATGCTCAAATATGAATATATATCAAAATATTTAGATTTAAAAAACAAATTAGAAACTTATAACCATGTAAATGATTTCCCGGATTTTCCAAATATGATAATTTCACGGCAAAAAAGGGTTGATTTTGACTGTCGGTTAAACTTTAAATATAGAAATAACTCTAAATTAATTACTTCTACCAAATGCTTATATGCTCAGAAATGATTATATATCAAAATATTTAGATTTAAACAACAAATTAGAAACTTATAGCCATGTAAATGATTTCCGGGTGTTCCAAATATAACAATTTTACGGCCAAAAAAGGGTTAATTTTGACAGTCGGTTATACTTTAAATATATCAATATCTCTAATTTTTTTTTTACTTGTAACCTAATCCTAGATGCTCAAAAATGATTATATATCAAAATATTTAGATTTAAACAACAAATTAGAAACTTATAGCCATGTAAATGATTTCCGGGTTTTCCAAATATGACATTTTCACGGCAAAAAAATGGTTAATTTTGACAGTCGGTTATACTTTAAATATAGCAATATCTCTATAAAAAAAATTCTTGTACCCAAATCCTAGATGCTCAAAAAAGATCATATATCAAAATACTTAGATTTAAACCACAAATAAGAAACTTCTGGCCATGTACATGATTTCAAAGAAGTATAAATATATATTTTTATAGCTCTTTGATGATTTCCGGAAATTAGCCGTATAATTTCCGGGTTTTCCGGGGAATACACCTGTCCAAACAGCTGTAGTGCGAATAGTCTTTAAAACGTTACCTCCCTTTGTTTCATTTGCGTCCTTTGCATACATGTCAGAAAAACATTTTTCCTCGAACAAAAAGAGGTTAATATCTCATCCCAACTATTCAGATCACCAGGCAGATCATACCTTTATTGTACAACAGACATGCTGATTTAATTTGTAAGTGCCCTAGACTCTACAGTTCTGTAAATTATTATCTGTTCACATACAAACTTCTCTACCAAGCTTTTACTGGCTACAATAACAACAAAAAGAACAAGTAAGTCTAACGTGAGGTCAAAATTATCTCCCCTCGTGCACCTGTCTGCCATGGCAAATTAACTTGCGCAGATGTTTTGGAAAGTAGCTTATTTGCATAAATTATGCGCAGAAACAAGTTCTACGTGACATATTTATTCTTTATTCTCCCAAAAGAAACTGCATGAAAATTGATCCAGTTGAAGCTTTGCAAGGTGGAAAATAGCCAGGACATGTTTCGGGCGGTTGAGAGAAGCCTCAACTTCCGAGTCGCGGGTAGTGATTATTCGAATTTTGTCCATAAATGTCAAAATTTTTCTGGAATCTTGGGAGAATTCCGCGCGTATTAATATACGGTTGCTATGGGGGACATGATCTTCTATTCTGGGAACAAGACCGATTTCTAAACCGAAAGTGAATGTTGAAGAACAGCTGACGAAATTTACGAAATCCAAACAAGCAACAAATCAAGGGTTCGATATATTCTGTTGTTGTTAAAGACGTGAATGTCAATTAATAAGGTAATATTGTGGTATGACTATGTGTATTTAATCGAGAAAATGCACTACATGTGAATATTAAGGCATTTTCCCCCCTAGCAACCACGTTTTAAACGAGAGCGGGACTTAACGCGAGATGTTCAATACGCCTGCGCGCGCACTGACTTCCGCCGGCTCGAAAGTATGCAAGAGCTTATAGTAAATGTCTGTTTGTGCTGTTTATGCAGGATGAAGACGTAATTTCGCCCCAGTCAGTTCGTCCCCAATTTTTTTTTAATGGAATTGGTTAGAGATCCGTTACATAATATATACAACAAGTAACATATACGTATTATGTACTGTATAGCATGTGTATAAAATAATTGCTGCTAAAAGTTCTGATTAGTTGTTATGATTTTTGTAAATTTATTGTTTATAATTCTGATAATTACAAGACATGAGCACACTCCATGCCTTACTTACTAAAGCAAAGAGCTGTAAAAATAAATAGATCGGCAATGTGAAATGGCATCTTGCTAATATCCCGTGACTACTGAATGAGATCTCGTTGTAAGCGTCTGTTGATCACTATTAATTAAGTTGGCAAACGCTTTGAAATTAAGATTAATTTGTTTACAATGATACTGGCATGCGTGTAGTCCCTGGACAGCGATAGTCCCCGGACACGCTCTCGCAACATTCTATTTTCGCTATTTGTCTACATATTTTTATGCCTAATCATACAGACGCTTGTTTTGGTGAAGTTTATCAAATTTTTTCACAGGTAATCATATGAGTATAATGTGGAAATCCTACAGAATGGTTACTTGTTTATATTTTCACTGGCAGGGCTTCCGTTTTTATTGCCCATGCGCAAAAGAGGCCCGTCTGGAGGGTTTTAAAATTAAGGCTACATGTCTTTACTTCACGACAAAGAGCTATAAAAATAAATAGATCGGCAACTTGAAAGGCATATAGAGCAAATCTCACCCACAAAGACTGACAACTGAATGAGATCTCGTTTACCGGAAGTGATGCGTTCTCCACGTGCCATTTTGTATGCAATTATTCATCGGTAAATTAGTTATCACCGTATGACCACGCTTCTTTTGATGGTAAGAAACGTGTACTTTGTGTCTTAAGACTATTTCACATTAAACTTATGTTGTTTTAGAAGCTAACATGTATTTTAAATGTAGTCTTAAAGGTACCAATTGTAACTCCATGCTCGCCGATGTTTGTTTTTACTAAGATAACGCCGATCCACACTCTGACACGAGATCACGCGAGATTACAGCCAGTTGCCATTCTGTGTATTTTATACTTCTTTGTTCATGAGTAGCGACGATTCATACACTTTCAACAAGAAAACTTATTTTCTTTGTGACAACAATACTAATTTGCCAAAATATTTCATAATTTGTTCAATAAGCCAGCTATTGCAAAATTAATATCTGCGACTTTAGCATAATTATTCTATTTTCTGTTGTCACAATTTGCCATGTGACTGGGACAAATAAATTTGACGCAAACTTGTGATCTTTTTACAGTTATATAAAATATCATTTGTCTTTTATCATAACTCCAGCTCATATGGGCAGTTCCCGATAAATATATTCATGAAAAAATGGTGTCCGGGCATTACAATAGAGCATGTTAAAATTTGACGTTCTACAGACCCCTTTTTGGGCCTGGCTAATTCCCCGCAAACATGACATTTCACAGGAAAAACCCTAAACTGGTAATGCCGGAGCTTAATTGCGTATATATGTTAATTGTTTTTATTTTTATATTATCATTATTATTATACCAGATTTATATAGCGCCCTTTTCATGATCAATTTCACGTTCAAAGGCGCTTTACATAGTCCAAATGCAGCCACACAGGGCGCATAATTCATCCTCTACTAGTACAGACACAGAGCGATCTGACCAGAGGGACAGAGTGAGACAAAGCCCCCACGACAGAGAGATAAGAAATCAGATACAGGCTTGTCCGGCTAACATAGTCTAGCTCGTTGCGAATAGACAGCCTGGTTCTTTAACGTGCCCAGTGTATAGCACTGATACATGCAAGGATTGTCTGGGTTCCTGACCAGTACACCTCTAGTTGGGTGGGAAACACTGAAAAGCATTTCTGAAAATTCCCGAGTAGCTGCCGGGGATCGAACCCCCGACCTCAGGATTGGAAGGCCAGTGTGCAATGATCATTTTTATACGCCCGTTTGAAAAATGGGACGTATTATGGGAACGCCCCTGGTGGGCGGGCAGGCGGCGTCCACAGACATTGTCCGGAGCATATCTTCTACATGCATGAAGGGCTTTTGATGAAACTTGGCACAGTTGTTCACCATCATGAGACGGAGTGTCATGCGCAAAAACCAGGTCCCTAGGTCTATGGTCAAGGTCACACTTAGAGGTCAAAGGTCAAATTCAAGAATGACTTTGTCCGGAGGATATCTTCTTCAGGCATGGAGGGATTTTGATGA
The DNA here is from genome assembly GCF_021730395.1 of Mercenaria mercenaria. NCBI lineage: Eukaryota > Metazoa > Mollusca > Bivalvia > Venerida > Veneridae > Mercenaria > Mercenaria mercenaria. Next base: position 88,443,560 of record NC_069364.1, on the reverse strand, counting down.
AAGTTGGCACAATTGTTCATCATCATGAGTCGGAGTGTCATGCGCAAAAACCAGGTCCCTAGGTCTAAGGTCAAGGTCACACTTAGAGGTCAAAGGATACAAGAAAGAAAACTTTGTCCGGAGCATATCTTCTTCATGCATGGAGGGATTTTGATATAACTTGGCACAAATGTTCACCACCACGAGGCGGAGTGTCATGCGCAAGAACCAGGTCCCTAGGTCTAAGGTCAAGGTCACACTTAGAGGTCAAAGGATACAAGAACAAAAACCTTGTCCAGAGCATTTCTTCTTCATGCAAAGAGAGATTTTGATATAACTTTGCACAAATGTTCACTACTACGAGGCAGAGTGTCATGCGCAAGAACCAGGTCCCTAGGTCAAAGGTCAAGGTCACACTTAGAGGCCAAAGGTCAGATACAAGAATGACTTTGTCCGAAGCATTTCTTCTTCATGCATGGAGGGATTTTGATGTAACTTGGCACAATTATACACCATCATGAGACAAAGTGTCATGCGCAGTTCCCTTCTTTAGAATTACTTCCCTTTGTTGTTACTATAAATAGCTTATATTGTAACTTTTTAATTACTAGTCGTAGGGAAAAATCGAGACCACTTTTCTGCAGTACAACATGCATGCTACATCCAATTATGAGGTGTATTTTGACCAATCTCTACCTGGTAAAGATTTTTGTAAAATTTTTTTTTTTGGATTTTTTTTTTTTTTTTTTTTTTTAAGATTATCTTCCCTTAGTTGTTACTATAAATAACTTATATTGTAACTTTTTTATAATTGACTGTAGGGAAAAAACAAGACCACTTTTCTGTGGTACAACATGGATGTTACTTTCAAATTTTAGGTGTATTTTAAGGTATCTCTACCTGGTAAGGAGTTTTTTTGTGGACTTAGAAAAACAAATGACTTACAATGATCACTAAACAACCACAAAATTAAAATTCCATTTGCAAATACAGGCGCTAGAGTAAAGAAATTTGCTGTGACGGGCGTATATTGTGACATTCTGGCACTCTTGTTAATATTGTTTAAGCTTTTGAGGACGAAATATATGCGATATCTGTCCAGGGACTACTCGTATGCCAGTAATGGTGTTTTTTAGCTCACCTGAGCACGAAGTGCTCAAAGGTGAGATTTTGTGATCGTCTTGTGTCCGTCGTCCGTCGTCAACAACTTGACTGTTATACACTCTAGAGGTCACAATTTTGGCCTAAACTTAATGAAACTTGGTCAGAATGTTACCCTCAATAAAATCTTGGACGAGTTTGATATTGGGTCATCTTTGCTCAAAAACTAGGTCACCAGGTCAAATCAAAGGAAAAGTTTGTTAACAGTCTCTAGAGGTCACAAATTTGGCCCAATCTTAATGAAACTTAGAATGTTACCCTTAATAAAGTCTTGGACGAGTTTGATATCGGGTCATCTGGGATCAAAAACTAGGTCACCAGGTCAAATCATAGGAAAAGCTTGTTAACACTGTAGAGGCCAGATTTTTGACTGTATCTTCATGAAACTTGGTCAGAATGTTAAACTTGTTGATTATGTTCCTGATTGCCAAAAACAGACATAACTTTTACATGCATCTTGTTTATATATTTAGCATGATGTTTACCTAAGTGAGAAGATGTGACATGCCTAAACCCCATGTTCCTATTTCAAAGGTCAAGGTCACAATTGGGGTTCAAATTTCAAATTGAAGTTCTTCTTCATGCATGGTTGGATTTTGATGTAACTTGGCATGAATATTCACCTTTGAATTTGCAGGTGGCACTGCAGTTAAGTGCTTTTGCTTTATGTTCCCGTTTGCCAAAAACAGACAGTGTCCAATTTGTACCGTATTTTCCCGAATTAAGGCCCCCCCCCCCCCTCTAATTAACGCCCCCCACCCGTTTTGGAGGGGAAAAAAGTCAACAGGAACGAAAAAAAATCACCTACCTCATTTTTATAAGTCCACATTATCATAATAAGTAATTTACAGTAAGTATCCAATGTATTAAGAATTAAACACACTTTTAAACAGTACACGTACCGTAAATCCAAAACGTTTATACTAAGTACGGTACGTATCCAATCATCAAATAGAAAATTAAACGGTAAATCCATTTTTGATTTGTTTTTGCACCACCCGCGCACAAGCTTCCTGTCGACTTTAAACAAATTTGCGGCAAAGTGTTAACCTTTTCTTCGGCAGTTTTAATAACTTTTAATTTAAAAGCCGGCACATAAGCAGCGTGTCAAACGACTGACATTGTGTATTGCAGTACCCGCATGTACTAAGGAAAATATTATCGGAGTACACAGCTGTTTGGGTATGATGACGTAATGTGTAATGTCGCGAGCGTGTCACGGAATACATGAGGTACCGTATTTAAATGCATAATTTTAAGACACACTGCATTAAATTGGATGCCAAATAATTACGTTTTGGGGGAATTAAACAACACAGAAACACTTTACAGTTGGTTTGGTTTGAATGATGTTTTTAAGTTTTGTAAAAAAAATTATTTTTTATTTTTTTACCTCAAATGAACGCCCCCTCTTTGGAAAATGTAACGCCCCCGGGGGCGTCTATTCGGGAAAATACGGTATGTTCATACAACTCCATTTAGTGATTTTTACCACTGTGACTGAAGTATTTCTAGTTTTATAAGAGAACCAAAGGTTTAAAAAATGCCGCACAACAGACCTAAAAGTATTTATGAAGAAATGATATTCTCATCCTATTTCAAAATAATTACATAGGTAATTTCTCAAACTTGCATTTAGTTGAAGAAGTTGATTTTTAGCTCGACTGTTCAAAAAATAAGTAGAGCTATCCTACTCACCACGGCGACGGCGTCACACCTTGGTTAAGTTTTTCGTACCAGTCCACATTTTGACAAAGTTTTTTGAGATAAAGCTTTGAAACTTTCAACACTTGTTTACCATCACCATGGCCAGTTTTAGGCAAGAGCACATAACTCCATCAGGGATTTTGGCTGAATTATGGCCCCTTTTGACTTAGAAATCATGGTTAAGTTTTTCGTACCAGTTCATATTTTGACAATGTCTTTTGAGATAGAGCTTTGAAACTTTCAACATTAGTTTACCATCACCATGTCCAGTTATAGGCAAGAGTACATAACTCCATCAAGGATTTTGGCTGAATTATGGCCCCTTTTGACTTAGAAATCTGGGTTAAGTTTTTCGTACCAGTTCATATTTTGACAAAGTCTTTGAAGATAAAGCTTTAAAACTTTCAATACCTGTTTACCATCACCATGTCCAGTTATAGGCAAGAGTACATAACTTCATCAAGGATTTTGGCTGAATTATGGCCCCTTTTGACTTAGAAATCTGGGTTAAGTTTTTCGTACCAGTTCATATTTTGACAAAGTCTTTGAAGATAAAGTTTTAAAACTTTCAGTACCTGTTTACCATCATCATGTCCAGTTATAGGCAAGAGTACATAACTTCATCAAGGATATTGGCTGAATTATGGCCCCTTTTGACTTAGAAATCTGGGTTAAGTTTTTCGTACCAGTTCATATTTTGACAAAGTCTTTGAAGATAAAGCTTTAAAACTTTCAATACCTGTTTACCATCACCTTGTCCAGTTATAGGCAAGAGTACATAACTTCATCAAGGATTTTGGCTGAATTATGGCCCCTTTTGACTTAGAAATCTGGGTTAAGTTTTTCGTACCAGCTTATATTTTGTGTAAAGTGTTTGACATATGGCTTTGAAACTTTTATCACTTGTTCAGTATCATAATCTCTGTCTGTAGGAAAGAGTACATAACTCTGTCCTATGTTTTGGCTGAATCATTGCCCTTTTTGGACTTGGAAATTGGTTCTGATTTCATACAAGTCCACGTTTTGTCAAAACTATTTGATATATGGCTTTTAAACTTTGAACACTTGTTTATCATCATGATTTCCATCTGTAGGCAAGAGTACATAACTCTTACAACTATTTTGGCTGAATAATGGCCCTTTTTGGACTTTTAAATTGGTTCACATACGCCATTTAGTGCAAGACTTATCGAAATCCACAAATACGGAACATTGTTTGTCTAATGCATTTTTTTTTATTTTGTCTGAATATCTGTAGAAATATTTTGACTCCATTCTTCAATCAATTCTTCTAATAGTCGAGCGCGCTGTCATCCGACTGCTCTTGTGGATTAATCTCATGATTTTCAATTTCTTGAAATAAAATAGATGGAGGAAAATACATGTAGGCATAACTATACATTTTCACTTTGTCATTATAATTTGTATACATTTGTTTTGGATTCTTCTGATATTGTATTCTCAAGTTTTACAATATTTTGCTAAATCCTCTCCATATTTAAATGTAAGAATGCTTCTTACACTATGTAGGAAGAGGTCTGGGTTCAAGTCCCAGTGGAGAGTATTTAACTACTGGGTATAAAAAATTGTGGACTGGACAAAAACATACCTGCTCTGCATAAAAAGTGACTAAAAGGGAAATGTAAAAGTTATAGTGTAACCCCCACCCCTAATATACCAAAGTCAAAAGCTGTACAAAATTTATAGCTTTAATATGTTTGTACTGTTATAATTCAACAATAATATTGTTTAAAGACAATAAATAAATATTGAATATATTTCACAAAATGTAGGTTTAACTTAAAATTACCTGTTGTGCCAGCTTTCAATTTTCAGTTCAATTCTGTTAAAATCTACTTCTCGATTACCATTCAAGATACTGCTGGTTATAGGATGGTGAAATATGATTACTGAATGCATAAGGCTAGCATATATGTTCCTACATCAAAAGTAAAGTTCACATATATGGTTAAATGTCAAACTTTGTGTACGTGATATTTACTCATGATGTGTACACTCTGTGTTGTTCAGAGACAATCGATCCTCCAGTACTTTCAGTGCTTTGATTAAAATCTTAGATAAAATTATTAATAAATACTAATACGGGCCATGTATCGAGCCAGAGCGATCGAGCTAGTGAAGCACAAACTTTCCAGGGTAAAGTTACATAAGACTATACGAAAAATGGTTATATTCCTCAAAATATCCGGGACTGCTCTAGTTGCAGTCACGATCCCTGCAAGTAAGCATGAGCGGTGTGATAAACTATGAAGTTAAATGATTATATTTGTAATATGTAGTACAAATGTGACAAGCAAAATATGTTAACGCTAGAATATAGCAAGAGAACGCATCTCTTGTCGAGTATTTTTCAGCATTTTCAAGGGGAGGCCCCAGAAACCAAATCCACCGGGAGATGGAGACCCCTCCCTCACCTACCACACACTCGCAGCATCTCTGCTTGGTTGTAGCTATGCTGCTCATATCTGGCGTACAGTTCAAAATAATCCAGTTACGCCCCTGAATGTATACATTTAAAAATTCTAAATCAAATCATGAAAGTTTCGCAAACACACAGCTAGCGCTACAGTTAACGGATAATTTGGACGAGTTCCATTACATGTAAATAGTAAAATTAGATTGATTAAATGTTGGTTCAGAATCATGGAAACCCCAGATAAGTTATTTCATCAATGTGATTATCACGGAAGTTTTGATAATAAATGGCCCAAAAGTATCAAACTACTGTAAGAAAATTTAGGATTTGAGATTTGCTTACGCCAGAAAATTCTTGTATATTTAAGAATAGTTTTGAAACTCAAAAGAATTTGAGTTGTGTTAAGAATGATAATTATAGAATTGCTTTATCTAGACCTTGATGTTCTTCATATAACTTACTTGAAGAAGTAAACTACAAAAAAAATGTATAGAAATATAGAAAGAAACACGAGAATATGCACTAGATGTAATATGAACTGCATCGAAAATGATTATCATTTTCTAATGTCGTTACTATAGACTGCTTAGACTTACTAATTATTTACCAAAATATTTCTGCCACTTTCCAAGTTTGGTCAAATGAATATTCTAAGGAATTTTCGGACAACACTTTCTGAATAAATCAGGTTAACATGTACATCCTACTAGCCTTGATAATTTAACTACATGTGGGGCTGGGGTTCAAGGGTACTCCCTGAGAAATTTTGCAATCATAGTGTACAAGTGTATTTTTTTTGTCACGCGTTTGTTCCACCTTGCTTTACACTTTTGCAATTCTACCTCCAAAACGGTTCTTATTAAATCCAATCTACGGGGCAAATGGGGCAAAGTAATAAATGTCAATAAATTCTTTACAATAGTAACTACAATAACTGAAATATGTAGAGTCAGAAATAAAATGATCTTCATTTTCAATAAAATCTTAATAGATCTATTTGTAATTGATTTACATTTTGTTATCATATTATTGTTCGTGAAACACCCTCGAATAGTCATAAAACGCAAACACCCGCTGGACCGAAGCATGTAGGTGTGACCAATCGGTAGACTCCTTACATCCTGCCGCTTGGATATATTCTGCTTCCCAGCTTCTTGTAGTAGACTCGACTACATTTGGGGAGGCAAAATAACCGAAAACAATATATAGGCTTGGAGCCGTAGATCCTGGGCAAGTTTACGATACTAGCCTTGATAATTGGAGATCAGGGATCTACCACGAGAAATTTGAAAACTCTACTAGACAAATAGTATGTTTTAACGTCAGTTTAGAGAAAACGTAATGTAGAGTAAAAGAAAACACCTTACTGAGAGAAAAATCGGGCCAGGTATTTCATTTTTAGCTCATCTGATTTTTTGAAAAAAAATGATGAGTTATTGTCATCACTTGAGCGGTTGTCGGCGTCGGCGCGTCGGCGTCGGCGTTGCCTGGTTAAGTTTTATGTTTAGGTCAGCTTTTCTCCTAAACTATCAAAGCTATTGCTTTGAAACTTGGAATACTTGTTCACCATCATAAGCTGACCCTTTATAGCAAGAAACATAACTCCATCTTGCTTTTTGCAAGATTTATGGCCCCTTTTGTACTTAGAAAATATCAGATTTCTTGGTTAAGTTTTATGTTTAGGTCAACTTTTCTCCCAAACTATGAAAGCTATTGCTTTGAAACTTGGAATACTTGTTGACCATCATAAGCAGACCCTGTACATCAAGAAACATAACTCCATCTTGCTTTTTGCAAGATTTATTGCCCCTTTTGGACTTAGAAAATCAGTTTTCTTGGTTAAGTTTTATGTTTAGGTCAGCTTTTATCCTAAACTATCAAAGCTATTGCTTTAAAACTTGCAACACTTGTTCACCATCATAAGTTGACCCTGTACAGCAAGAAACATAACTCCATCCTGCTTTTTGCTAGATTTATGGCCCCTTTTGGACTTAGAAAATATCAGATTTCTTGGTTAAGTTTTATATTTAGGTCAACTTTTTCTCTTAAACTATCAAAGCTATTGCTTTGAAACTTGCAACACTTGTTGACCATCATAAGCTGACCCTGTACAGCAAGCAGCCTAACTCCATCCTGCTTTTTGCAATAATTATTGCCCCTTTTGGACTTAGAAAATCATTTTCTTGGTTGAGTATTATGTTTAAGTCAACTTTTCTCATAAACTATCAAAGCAATTGCTTTAAAACTTGCAACAGTTTTTCACCATCATAAGAGGTAGGGCTGTCATTGAGTGGGTCTTTGACATATCGACGATACCGATATATCGGAAGACAAATATCGACGATACATCGATATATCGATTATTAAGTTAGATTAAAAACCTGTTTGTTCATGGGCATGCTATATACCTTCTTGTTAATGTTATGTTTAGTTTTATTGCCTACTTTTTATATTACTGTTTGATTGTGTTGTATTTGTATCTGTGAAATAAATAAAATAAATGAAAATTAATGAAATCTTTTATAGATCTTCATTGTGCCTTCACTCCTCTTTTGCATTTATCCTACTTTACAACCTAGTGAACTATAATACCAGGCACTGGAGTCGGGTTTCAAACAGCTAAAATTCTGCATTTTTCTTCCACAGATATCTATTTATTTATTAAATTAATTAATTTATTTATTTACCATGTTTTTATTTATTTTTAGCCTGTTTCATACCCTGTCTAATTTTTACCTTGCACTTACATTCGGTACTGGCATCGCGTGTTTTTGTTTTTTGTTTTTTTTTTTTGTTTTTTTTTTGGTTTTTTTTTTAACTTTTGCCCACGTTTTCGATGGGCCTCAAATGTGTAGTGTTTGGCTGTTTGTTTGTTGTACTGAAAGACATGTTTAAGCAACACCTTGTGTTTCTACGAACCCAAACAAAGCTTTTCTTTCCGTCTTTCGACTCTTTTTCCACTATTTAAGCCAGCGACGGCTTCCTCTTCGGCCATTTTTGATTGTTATTGTTACGGACACTAGCTAAATTCTGTACCTTTCTACTGAGTGATCAGCTATACGCGAACAAGTAAAAAGCCGAGATTGACGTAGAAACAGTATATACACTATGTTTTTACATGCACAAACAACGAAGCGACCTTTCAAGACAGGACAACGTAACTGTTTGCAAATAGATTCTGAAGTTGAGCCCTATTTACTTCTACCCATATAGGTAGTGCCGGCTAGTGGGAAAAGACTGCTACGGTACAAGTTTAGACATGACCTTTTTTGACAACATCCGTTACTTACGGCACATTTTTGCAGGCAGAAAAAGTTGTTTTAGAGGGTCTGAGTGTTTATCTAGACAGTTGTTTTTTCTCTCTGTAAAATATCGATTTTTGAAAATGGGAATCGATAATCGATCGACCAAAAAATATCGTTGATACATCGATATCGTTTCTATCGATGACAGCCCTAATAAGAGGACACTGTACATCAAGAAACATAATTCTATCCTGCTTTTTGCAAGACTGATGGCCCTTTTTAGACTTAGAAAATCATGGGTAGGACAATATTTCTATTACACAAAAAAAATCAGATGAGCGTCAGCACCCGCAAGGCGGTGCTCTTGTTTTAGGAGCAATGACATAAATTGTGATTTTATAGGCAGGCTGTCTAGCGTCCCTAAAATTTCTACTTTTTCCATTTTTTTTTTTCTATTTGGCTAAACTTCCTATTTTTTAAAAAAAAATCAAAGGAAATTCCTAAAAAGGCCCTATTTTTTCCCAAAGATTCCTAATTTTTTAACTTTTTTGCAATGATCAAAAAGAGAAAATGTTTTAAATGTTGTTTAAAAGTTCTTCTAATTCAGAAAAAAAAAACAGTTTAGCACAGTTCAAAGCAGTTTACCAGTGGATCCAATAGCTGAAAACAGTGGAAAGCTGGTAGACGTCTTTTCTGTAAATAAAGCACTATTTGTGAGTTACTTTTATGTCAATCACATAAAGGTAAGCACATAACATGGTCTTTAAAGTCCATATTTTAATTTGAAAATTCCTAAATTTAGCCCTAAAATTTCCTTAAAATTGTACCAAATTCCTAATTTTAGCCCTATTTTTTGTACAAATTGCCCTAAAATTAGCCCTAATTTTTTGTCAGGGTATGCTAGACAGCCTGTATAGGTAAACAGATAGATTTATACAGATATATATAATGTATCAAAAATGAAATGCAATCTCTAGAATACACGTTGTGTTGTACGCAACTCTGTTGGCGATGAACATTCATTTGTTTATGCCAAATAAAATATTGAAATGAATTGATCTTTGGCACGTTTTTCATTAGTTACATGTGCGGCAAACGAAATGTAACATTCTGAATAGAGATGTGTATAAGGTGATGTTACAAACTGGAAATGTAAGCTGGTAAAATTCTCAAAACAGTAGATCAAACTAGTACCTCAGCAAACGTATGTATAAAATAAAAATTTGGGATAATACGTTAACTACACAGCCGTAAATAAAGTAAGTACAATGATAGAGCTTGCGTTAACGTAAAAGCAAAATCTATCGTATAAAGTCTATTATCATTATGGGTTGTATAATCAACGTGGCAAGGTTTGTTTTCATACAGTCAACTTATACTACAAAATCATGAGACAAATACATTAAAACTATTAAAATTATATAAATAACTCGACACTTAAACGTCACGTACACAAACAAGAGCAACACTATATGAGTTTTTATATAGTCAGTGGTCTTGATCGTTACCAATCGTTATGGTCACGGTACAAAGCTAAAAATGTTATCGTGAGATTACTGAAGTGTATAGTGGACGCAACTTGACCCCGATGGTTGACCTTTGTGTTAGACTACTTAATGAGGCACAACCTATTATTGAAGAGGAGTGTACGTAAAACAAGAGCTGCATGAGAAAGTGGAAATATAAATTTGTGAAATCATAGATTAGTGTATTGGAAAGTTATAACTGATCAAATGTAAGAATACATAATTTGATACTGCACTGTAAACAAACTAATTCCTTATAAATATACATGGCTACCCTAATCACCATTTATTTCTACAATGAAATAATCGATATGAACCCAGTAAACACCAGACGTCGTACCGACGTTGGTTAGACGTTGGATTTTGGTCGCGACGTCGGCGACCTGAATCCAACGTCTAACCAACGTCATATCCACGACGTCTAATAGACGTCAGACTTAGACGTCTAGAAGACGTTGGAATTAGGTTGGATAGAAAGTCTGATAAATGTTTTTAGTTATAAAACTAACTGGTATAATTTTGCTAGTATAGTTTAAAGATATTTACTTGTTTTCATAAAGGCCTGGACGTGCGCTTATTAATAATAGTTCATTCTCACAACAAACATTATATTAATTATGTTACAATATCACATGATTGTCTATTATCGGAGACGGATTTTTTTCACGAACTTTAAACTGTTCAAGATAAAAATGCATTCTATACACATGTATAAATTATTCTAAATTCACATAGATCTTCTCTTCTACACATGCTGTCTATTAGTCACACATTCGCGAGATAAGCCTGCATCGGTTTACACAGTCTTCCTATAATTTGATATTTATTGGGATAAGATAGAGCAAGTTTATAAATTCTTTACACAAAGGGAAGGATCCGCAACGTGAGTAACAGATTTTTAAAAATTATACTTATTTTAAAAGTTATATTGATTTATATTCCGTATTTTTTTTTTAAAAAAAATTGACTTATTTTTGTTTGTTACTTTAAAAAGCAATTTCATTTAATTACATTTTACGAAGTTATAGAATATTTTTTTCATAGAATTTTAAATATTACATATTTGTTTGGCACTTATTAATTATGCTCTTAGTAATAGCACTAGTATATTTGTATATGTTAAATAACGAAACTGTCAAATTTTTATATACATTTCAGGTGGAAATGTTGGCGGAGTTGAAGATTCATACAAAAATGACGAAACTTGAAAGTTTCAATTACTGCATTACTTTTTGGACTTATTGTATTAGACTTATGTCGCCATAATATGAAATAAAGATTATAAAATACATGTGTTGATTACTTGTTTGATTGCAAATTACGTTGAAAATTTGGTCAGATTTTGGTTGAAAAGTGGTTAGATTTAGGATGGAAAATGGTCGGATTGCGACGTCTAGCCAACGTCAGGATCCGACGTCTAAACGGTTTGCAAATCCAACCAAAATCCAACGTTAATCCGACGTCGGGGACCGACGTCTATACGACGTCTAACCGACGTCAAATGCCTACTGGGAATAATCAGCCGAAGGTCAACCATCGCGGTCAAGTTGCGACTACTTTTTTATATAGTTAATATTTCATCAGTTAATAAAATATGGGCATGAGTACCCTCTAAATGTACATTGCTTTATATTCACTATCACTTTACTCCTTAAATAATGATGCGATTGTTTAAGATTATTGTCGGGGTTTTTTTTGCAGAAAGGTAGAATCATCAAATATCAATATACTGAAATTTCTCGTAGTAAAATGTTATTACTTTAATAGCATATAAGGATATACATGTTAAAGAAATAAAAAAAAAACACATACAATTAATTAAGTGCACTCATTGCAGCGTGCATCAAGAAGAAAAGGGAATCTGATTGATTAAACACATTAAGTAATAACCATAATTATATGAATAATGAGCAAAACAAACATAAAGCATGATTCTGCATAAGTTTTTATATAGATGAGTTTTCAATAATAATACTTACACAGGTAGAATACGAAATGTGCTGCGAAGCGAACAACTCGGAGTGTCCAGTTACTGAAACAGCCTAATCATGTAGTTTAGTGTTTTTATCAAGAACTGAAAAGCGAGATACATATTTCAGGTATCGTATACTAGATCATGTTAAGTTCAGGTATCGTATACTAGATCATGTTTAGTTCAGGTAACGTGTACTAGATCATGTTAAGTTCAGGTATCGTGTACTAGATCATGTTAAGTTCAGGTATCGTATACTAGATCATGTTTAGTTCAGGTAACGTGTACTAGATCATGTTGAGTTCAGGTATCGTATACTAGATCATGTTAAGTTCAGGTATCGTATACTAGATCATGTTAAGTTCAGGTATCGTATACTAGATCGTGCTGAGTTCAGGTATCGTATACTAGATCATGTTGAGTTCAGGTATCGTGTACTAGATCATATGAAGTCCAGGTATCGTATACTAGATCATGTTTAGTTCAGGTAACGTATATTAGATCATGTTGAGTTCAGGTATCGTGTACTAGATCATGTGAAGTCCAGGTATCGTGTACTAGATCATGTTAAGTTCAGGTTTCGTGTACTAGATCATGTTAAGATCAGGTATCGTGTACTAGATCATGTTAAGTTCAGGTATCGTATACTAGATCATGTTAAGTTCAGGTATCGTGTACGAGATCATGTTAAGATCAGGTATCGTGTACGAGATCATGTTAAGATCAGGTATCGTGTACGAGATCATGTTAAGTTCAGGTGTCGTGTACGAGATCATGTTAAGATCAGGTATCGTGTACTAGATCATGTTAAGTTCAGGTATCGTGTACTAGATCATGTTAAGTTCAGGTATCGTATACTAGATCATGTTAAGTTCAGGTATCGTGTACGAGATCATGTTAAGATCAGGTATCGTGTACGAGATCATGTTAAGATCAGGTATCGTGTACTAGATCATGTTAAGGAAGTAAGAAATGTATAGATCTGGTATTAATCTTACGTTTTCACAAAAATATCACCGGAAATGCAAAGTGCAAGGTATCATAAAAAACGTATGTACATTTCGCTGTCAGTGTAATGAGGTATAATAAACATGAATAAACGTAAAAATAATTCAACAAATTGGTGAAGGTCAGCCATTTATTTCACAATTAATAAGGCGAAAACAGAAAAAAATCGCTGATTATATAAATTAGTAATAGCACCTGAAAAAGGTAAATTAGTAATAGCACGTGAAAAAGGGTAAACTAGTAATAGCACGTGAAAAGGACAAATAACTGCGAATCTTCGGTATATTTTTTACAGTTATTGCATTGACAGTTATCGAAGCATCTTGCAGGTCACATATATAAGTGGATTGTCTACAATATATTTCAGGTGATGTCACATGAGAAAGATATACACTGTAGAATAATACCAGTTAGTCAACATTTGGAGATTGATCACCGGGCTCCTCAGCGCTGTATTACTCAAATGGTTCCAGGTCTCGTAAGGTTTGCAGAAAATCCTGTGAACAGCGATTTTATTGCTTTGCGGGTTTTGATAAGAATGATCCCTTTGGACGACCAGGCTCCAACGATATGCTTGCGTTTCACCATTTGCCTGGCGTCAAAGATGAGTTTCCGACCCATATTTATTTAGGTCCTCGTGAATAAAGGTACCTTCATACGCACTTGTGTTCAGACATACCCTTTTCTTATAAAGCGAATTACGAGCTCGGCGAGATACAAACTTTAAGAGTATATCTCGTGGTTTGCCCGAAGACTTTGGTTTTCCAACACAGATATGTCCTGAAGGGTTGACTTCGCATAAGCCGCATCAGTACATTTTGCCAATGGTGTTGTGAAATGCAAGAAACTGGCACTGTTTGAACAATATTTATGGCAAACCTTCGGAACATTTCACCTGATGAAATACACACTTGCAAAGCCTGGATCCCTTGACACAGAATACAGACAGAATCACCTCCCATTCTTCATATCCTCCCGACAGAATTCTCCTTGCTCAATCAGACTAAGGTCGACAAACCCTCCCTTATTTTATCCAGATTCCAATTACTAGTATATCATTATTTTCACTTCATTCCGTTTAGAATCGATAATCATTGTCATCTTAAAAATATATATGTTTTTCATTTCTGTTTTTCTTCGTTTGAAATTAAAGTTTCAAAATAACAAAGTCAAAGGTGGAGGTGGATTGTGGATTTCGCCGCCTTGAGCAAGAGTAATTTTGTCAAAGTGGAGTATTTTGACTTGCATTACCTTGACACAAGTGCTTCGATGAAGTCTTCCCAGGCACTGAATCATTCCTGTGTCACGGGAAGTTCTGATGGCATAGTGAATTATTCTTCAGAAGTGGATGTAGGAAAATATCATAGGGAGTACGCCAGGAAAATTTAAAAAATGCAACACAGTTGTAACTTTCCTGTTTTAAGAAAGCTTTAGCATGTGACTTTTCGTCAGGTGTCAGCAAAGGTGAGACCCATTTAGTGCGAAGCTTCCGCTCGGACAACATTAATTATAAATATCTTTTGTACGGTATTCTAATAGGGCCATCGGCGTTTCGCCCCTTTGCCCTGTGGCTTGGTAAGGGCGAGAATGCGACGATACAACGAAAAGAAACAATGTGATGGCGCCATGATTCTAAATGGAAGAAAGAAAACACGACGCGAAGACGCGATATAAAAATCACAGCTTCTTATCATTGTTTTGGAATCGCAATATCGTCCCTCAATCCAAAGGCGAACTTACGATACGAAAGTGCGATATTGATATCGTAAAATTGAACTGTCGCCCTCAAAAAAAGCAGAAATTTGCGTACCTGAAATGTGCATTGTGCTGTTGCCTTTACCAATCTATAGGGGAAATGGGGTAAAGCAACGATAGCCGTAACGGCACGCCGTACTTGTAGATTTAACCAGGGTTATGATGCAAGCCCTAAATTCTGATTTGTCTTTAGATGTCATTACAAGATTCAGTATAGACTAGAGAACATTGTATGTATAAACTAGAATGCAAGCGGTTTATTATATATTCAATATGACACGAAACAAATTCCGATAGTCTGGTTACACGTTTGATTGATTTTGTTTATACCTTTAAAACCTTCACGCTATACAAGTTATCATTTGAATAGAAAGGTACGTTAACATACACACCAGTGATACGTAAACATAAAAGTGTAAAGTTTCATCACTTTTCAAACTACAGCATTTACAAAATATAACATTCATGAAAGAGTTAAGTTTTGCTGGGGAAAATTCCAAGTTACTTTTGTGTGGGCGGAATTTTGTTTATCTAAACATAGTGAAAAAACGTGCAATGACTGTAAAACTCTTAGAATCGTTTTGCAGCAAGAAAAATCCTTTGAAAATTGTTTTGGTAACATTCATTGGAATAATTATTTTTATTTATGTAAATCTGAACAAAAAGAGACTTGAATCATGCGACTTGTCTGAACAGAAAAGCGAAAATTTGCGAATTTTGATAAAAACCGTATCCAGTGCATTAGAAATGTATAACGTAACGTACTGGGTGGATTACGGCACAGCGTTAGGTGCGTATCGATATTGTGACGTCATACCATGGGATCATGACGCAGACATTGGATATTTAGAAACGGACTATATTAAAGTAGTCCGAGCCGCCGCAAAAGTTAACAGACACAGAGGTTTCTCTATGGACCATACGAAAGCTTGGTATCGAAATTATTCACTTGATCTATTTTCATGGAAAAAAGTTAAAAACTGGTGGACTTGGAGCTCAGTTAGAAATATTTTTACAGGTCAGGACGATACGCCCGAAAACTACAAACTGTACGTTCTTAGGCCTGAAAGTAATGCCTTAAAGATTTACCTCCTGAATTTCTTCGTGGAATATTTACCTTTTACTTACTTAAACGAAAGATCTAGAGTAAGGATTGCAGATTTTGAGGTGTACACAATTCGGAATGTCACGGAGCTTGTGAAGTGGAGATACTTTCTTACATATGACAAAGTAATGCCGTTCTATTTGTATTGCTTAAGTACATTTTACAATTCAACCGGCGGGATGAATAAGTGTGTGAACTAACCAACAGGAAAACGAGTAAAAGACTTTTTTTTCAGCCAAGTTTATCTCGTAAGCTAGTTTGTATAGTTTGTTATTTTTAGCTTAATGCATTGAAATCTATTATGTTAGAACAGTAGAACATTGATTAAGAAATGAATATGAATAATATAACTACAATAACCCATTGTTCTCCGCTATTGTTCGTGCGCAATCATATAAGAAATGTTTCTTATCAAATATCACACAATTTTCATTTCTATTTTCAAGAAAGATGTAATACCAAACATATTGCCAAGTTTCATTGTGAAATTTCGAGATTATAGAGAAATATAGACATTTAATAGAAGCCACTCCTACCAATTTACTGGGCTAAATTTTGGCCCTATGGTCCTTTTATTGTATATTTTGGTAAAAGTTTCACTCGTTTGCATTATTTTTCACTTGGATTCTGAAATATCATTCATTCCGTCATGAATAAGACCCAGAAAGATGCATTTTGTGCATTTTCTGACATTCTGGAGACAAAATATTGGCTTTTGAATCCAAGAAATCGCTGCTGAATAGGCGCATCTACTCAAAATATGGTCAAAATTCAAAATTTCTCAAATTTCACTATTATTTTGCATTGGAAACACACTTTTATATCATATATAACCGATCTATGACTATTAGGACTAATTGCGATGTGTTTCGAGAAAGTCTTATTTCAGCTCTTATAGGTTAAAGGTCAGTAATTCAAATCCTTCTTTGTTTCATATAAAAAACGACAACTTCAGGTCGTCTTTACGTATCTTTAGAGAACATCACTTTTTCCTACACCTATTTTTTATGGAAGTTCTATCACAAATTAACGAAAAAATGAAAAGAAAATAGGGGGTTATGTAGTTCCTAGTGAAATGCCAGTCAATTGTGGTCTGCTACCCTAAAAATGGCGCATATTTGCTCTCGTCCGTGCAATAAACACCCACTTCCGGTTTCGATCTGCAAAACTTGCCATGTGGGGTGTATGAACATGAAAACCGTCTCATTTCATGCAGAATGTATTCTAGTAGTGAAAAATGGTAATTAAAGCACTCGTTCTATACGAATTTGCGCAAAAAAATGGGAAAATTAGGATCTATTTATTATGGACTACACCACGGAAGCACATTTTCGACCGAATTACTGACCTTATTCCATAACAGCCTCCCATTGTTTATGCGCAGTCATTGATGACGTCATAGCGTCATGTGACCGTGCCAGCCGTGCCAGGCATTCTGCCCAACTATGCCGACTATACTATTAAGATATCTCAAGTTAATCGAAAACAGCAGTATTTTTTGACAAACCGTTTTATCATTTATTCAGTTGTTATCTTTTTAAAGTTTTTGTATGTGTCTGTTATGTAACTTGTGGCTCTTTTGCTGGAGGGGTATATTTCTTTGTAATTGAGGTAGAGGTACTCGATAGTGAGATATCAGTCAGACTTTGACAAATAGCTCAATTTATTGTAACGATATCTTTTTTTTAATTACACAGATAGATCTTAACGGTGGATAATCATATTTTGGTCAACATGGTGACGTAACGAATTGGTTCCAGACTTTAAAAACGTATCATTTACTTTTATTTCTGTTCGCCACATGATAAATATATGGAAGAGTAGTTTTTTTTAGAATTTGATTATCTTATTCCGGTTGCTCAACCAAGATAGGGTGCGCATAAGTAAAGAATTAATAAACATACATTGCTTAATGAATAATATGAATATTATGAACTACTTCATTATATTTGTAAAAGATTTCTATTGATATCTATATATTTAGACGATATTCCTCACAAATGCAAGTCCGCAGAATTATTATTACGTCCTTTAGCCTATAATACTGTAGCAACCAAGACAGGTTGAAATTAAATGAATTCAGAAGGTATACGCAGTTTAAAACTTCCCTTTCGATTCAGATTGTGAAATATCTTATTATCTATCAAAACGAAATATAACACGAGAAATAATGTGAATCAATTAAATATCAAAAGAAATAATCCGCGTTTGAAATACTTCCATATTGAATTACGTATAACATAAAACATATGCTTCTAATAGATGTCTTACACTATGAAAAGGAAATCTAATTTCCTCAAATAGATCCCTATAATGGTAAATATCATAAAAAGTTGCTTAATTATGCTATATATCTATTCAAATTTAGAAGTATCTTGTTACGTGAAAGTGTTAGCTCTTAAACCAAAATAGCTTTATACTTAACGCCGTTATACACTCAAAGACTTTAAACACGCCTCCTCCATATGTGGCAGTTATTTCATTCTTGCAACATATATTCAAGAATTTTTATATTCACTCGTTATTATTCATTAAATCTGATCCAATAAAGTGGTTTCTTTTACGATACTTTAAGGTACATTCTATAGCCAAAATATCATCATTTTATGGCTTTTCTTTACTACCATTTTGCGAGTTTTTACTGATGAATAACATAATTTGCTGAATGAAACGCCTATTGAAATTGATTAAGCTCTCTTTTGAAGTATATATCTTGAAAAATAAATGCCAACTTTTACCTGAAAATCCAGACAGAAGACAAAAAAAAAAATATGTTTAGGAGGTCATGTTTTTTCAAAATCGACAGCTACTACACGCAAGCAGTATTCTGTTTAAAAAAATGACCAAAACCTACCTAGATGAAAGACCTACTTCCTGCGAGCAATCATTATTTAAATAAATTTGATGAAAAGGCCTGTTAACTACCACTGACTGTGACCTGTTATCAAGGAAAGCTTTAATCCATTTAAGAGTTTGAAATGCAGCTTGTAGAGTAGTTTTTCATGGTTGACCATATCGAACGCCTTTGAGTATGAGGTCAACTTGACTTTTCAGGTTCAAGAATTGAAGGATATCTTCTACTAACATTAGTAACTGAGTTTGACAAGACCTCTTTTGTCGGAAACCATGCTGCAATTCATAGAACATATTGTTCTCTGTGAACTGTTTTGTTATGCTAAATGATACAATGTGTTTCAGGGTTTTACACAAGATACAGGTAAGAGATACTTGGCGATAGTTGGCTGGGTCTGACCTAGAGCCTTTCTTAAAGATGGGAGCGACATTCGCCATTTTCCATATCTGGCAGAGAACTGGACTGCAGGGATTTTTGTTTTGTAAGGAAGGGGAGATCACTTGGCTAATATTCTTAAGTACGACCGGTCTTCATATCAGCCAATGATTTCAGAAAGAGAGGAGATTTTGAAGTAAAAGCTGACAGAAATTGCTTATTGAGTACTGTGGCTTTGTCAGGGTCCTGTGTGTGAAGTTTTTTGTCATATTTGAGTGTGTCAATGCCAGTGGAATCTTGTTTTGAGTGCTTGAGAAGGCTGTATAATTTCTTGGTATTTAGTCTATTATGTTGTGCTTGCATTTGATCAGTTTCGACGTTCACATTAAAGATGTCTTCAAGGTACTCTTCATATGCTAATTTGGTTTCTTTCCTGCATTGATGTTTGAGACTAAGGTAAGTTTCCTTGGGAATTTTGTTTGTCTTAAAATTTCCTAAAGGTTTTATCCCGTCTTGACAGAATAAAATGTAAATTTCAGCATATTTTTTCACATAAAAATGTGTTTGTGCGTAGAAATGTGATCAAGCTGAGCACATGGCCTTATGGATTACATAATTTTCGGCGCTTAACGTAAAAACTGTTTAAGGACAGGATTCACAAACATTAAATTTATGCTTAAATGTACATGCGATACATTATGCATATGAATATAGTTCACGATAGTATCGCATATGGAAGTAACTGGAATAAATTTGGACTATTTCCTTCGGATGTTTACATGACTGTGCTGTCAAAAGGCTTCCCATGTGTTTACATATTTTGACAGGTCAGGTTGCTCTTGCAGGAACGACGATAAGTGTAAGTTTATAAATTAATTATTTTGCAACGAGTACAAAACCAGGTTGATAATCAGTCGTCTGTATTTCAAGACCTGGAAACGATTTGCCCAGTCATTTAAACGGGTGGAGAACATAGCTTACCGGTAAACATATGCATGCAGCCTACTGTCACCAGAGTTTAGATAAATCATTACATGCAGAATTAACGCATTGACCCATTATTTTATACACATAGGGAGTAAATCGATCAGAATGGGTCATTGTCATAGCAAATAAAACGTTTATGCACTTGTTGCATTCAAACTGACATAATTTGAAACTTAATAAGAAGACGGCTAGAAACCCTTTGCATAAATTAATACATGTATGATTGGACGTGAGGCTGAATCATACGGTTAGCTATGGCGTTAAATTACCGTGAATTTTATTCGTATTGTGTTTGTTTCAGATGAATACCTGCACCATGGAAATATTGTAGATCTAATTTGTAAACTGTCGTGGAACCTGTGTCCGGATCGCACATGGAGACCAACAGTACAGAAAGGTAAATGTCAATATTCTATATAGAGTCTAAAATATTCTTGTATGAAAAAGAAACGGTCTGTAAGTAAGCAAACGAAAGGATACCTCTGCATAGCTGAAAAGGTCAAGGGTCTGAATGAAGCATAGTCATGACTTCAATATTAACAAGTTGATACAAGTTGACTGACAATAACATAGATTACACCAGATTAAGAAGTAGTATAATAATTACAGTTGGTTGGTCAGTTCCGGATCATAGGGGTTCCGAAACACAGCATTGTATACACTTATATGACAAACATAATCATTTAGTTCTTAGCATGAATATTTGCTTCGATGATGGAAATAGCATACTAAAATATAACTTTTGCAGATCACAGGAATGTAAAAAGAAATCGTATTTTGTCAATCTATGTGATCCGGAACTCAGGCAACAAGGACACAACACAATCGAGAAATTGTTTTTAAACAAGAAAATATTTTTATATTTCCAACTTGCCAATGTGTAATAATTTGTTTGGATGAGAGAAAACAATTATTATTTCACAGGTGTCTCAGTGCGTTTTAGTTTTATTGAAAAATGATCATGGATAGACAAAAATGATCCATAACTGACCAAAGTGGTGACACCACTGTTGCACATACAGTATAATTATTTACTTTGAATTTTCAAACCAAATTTGGTGATTTAAAAAGCAGAATAATTTTCCTTCCTCCCTGTGCAAAAATGTGTTTTTATAAAAATATGTTTTCGAAGCTCCATAACAAATATAGCACTTAGTGATCCGGAACTGACCAATCAACTGTATTTTTCATGGCATGCATGAATTGTTCAACTACATCAACTGTGCTGTAGGCCTATTTAAAGAAGTGAAGCTAGATCTACATGAATAGTTTCAAAATACATAAATTCACACTTGACAAGATTACATATAATGTTAATTTCTAATAATTATTTTTCATATGGCATGCATGAATTGTACAACTACATTAAAGTTTGTACATCAACTGTGCTGTAGGCCTAATTAAAGTACATGAGTAGTTTCAAAATACATAAATTCACACCTGTCAAGATTCCATATAATGTTAATTTCCTTATACTCATAGTTTTGTTATACTGTACTTATTTCAGATGAAGATGTAAATTGATAATAAACAATGGGACAATGAATGCTATAATTACCAAGAAGAAGACTGCATTTTTATACAAGGAGGTGTCAGTGTTTTGAAAATAAATGTGACATTTACTAAAGCATTTATTAAACTAACTATAATAATTGA
Source organism: Mercenaria mercenaria (assembly GCF_021730395.1). Lineage (NCBI taxonomy): Eukaryota > Metazoa > Mollusca > Bivalvia > Venerida > Veneridae > Mercenaria > Mercenaria mercenaria. The sequence goes on along the minus strand of NC_069364.1, from coordinate 88,421,793 downwards.
TTTTAGATTTATGTATTTCTCAAAATTGTTTTAATATAAAGTGTCAGCAACTGAATTTGAAAGAGAAAGCACATTTAATTGTGAAAGTAAAATTTATATATATATATAAATGTGATGTTGGGTTTTTATTGCAGTTGAAGTATGATATAGTGAATAAATACCCTCAATGCAGCCTTATGGAGCTTTGGCTAGATCATGAACAGTAGACATCAAAAAGGTACAGGATAGTTGCTGCTTTTATTAAATTATTTCATGTATATACTAATTATCAGTTCATATGAAACTTGGTACACTACATCAGCATGAAGTGGACAGGGCTATCAAATTTGATTATTTGTTTCTTCAGTTAATATGCCGTTTGTTTATTTTTAAATTATTATATCACAGCTAACTTGATACCTTGTGTATTAAAGGCCTTCTGCAAATTCAATCAGATTCAAATCGATCTTGTTATACTTCATGGCCAGGCAGCAGACATACACATACTATTGCGAATTTTACATCTGGTGACCCATTTCTAAACTTATGGCTCAATTTGGATTTTGAATTAAATGCATACCACAGTATGTACTCAGCTCCTCCCCCACTTTCTATCCAGTACCCTTGTAACCTGTTATACATATTTACCATAAATGTCATGGCCTTTATCTATTTCAGGGATGTTGTACCCCCCTTTAAAATATAACAGTTATATTGGTATTTAATGTACTCCTCTCCTTCTACAGTTTTCATACTGTGTCACAATGGAAATGTATGTTGAAATGAAATTATCAACATGAAGTAGGCATGCACATATTGCCAGACTTCAATTTCAGGTTACTTTTTCTTGAGTTATGTCCTTCACTTTAAAATATCACAAATACACTTGTACATTGTGTAGGCCTACTCACAGTTTCAAACAATTCAAAAGAAATAGTTATATTATCAGCATGAAGTGATCATGTGCATAGTGTTAGTTGAAAATGAAGGTGTATGAAGACATAATTATAGACAAATATATATCATCTGTTAAAATTAATAGGTTTTAGTCTTCATTACTTGTATAGTGTACTGTTTTACCACTTCTTAATAAAATCATGACATTTTCTTAATAATATCTGTCAGACTAATATTGTTATAATTCTAAGATATAACATTTTAGATTTTGTATTCTAAAATTTGTAGTTGTTATGAACAAATGAAACATGAAGGATTTATACTAAGTGTAAAAATAACTATTTTTTCTCATTTCAGATGCTCATCTAAAGGGCCACAAGTGTTTGAAGCATTGGTCAACGAAAACAACTGAACTATTTGATGGATCATACAGAATGTACAATCAGATTTACAGAATCAGAGAAATAGAAGTATCAAGTATTAGGGAGATAGGAAAAATGCATCATGCATGAAGAACCTGCCTTAGATTAGTTTGCAAAATACATCGAAATCTCACAATTACATTTTTGTCATTGTCCGTGTCAGTTTGTCTGTCGTTCCGCAGCTATAGCTTGTATTCAAAAGTCTGACATATTGAGTTATAAACTTTGTTATCGTTTGTATATACAGCCGTAGAATGACAGAGAAATGGACACAGACAATGTCAAAACTCTAACGGGGAATAAATATCACAAAAACATGACATTTTCAATTTGATATCTTTTAGAACATGTGTGATACTAATTTTAGCGGTAACATTTAGTAATATATTTTCATATTTCTTTATTATGGGGGAGACATATTGTTTTTGCCTTTGCCGTCCGTCTGTCCGTCCGCTTTGAGCTTGTCCTGCTTTCACAGGTCAAACTGCTGGCTGGATTTCGACGAAAAAAGGAGTGATCAATACAAAGCCTAGTTGTGCATATCGCCGGCACGTTCCGCTTCGCTGCACAAATTGGCCGCCAGAGCTAAAAATAGGTAAGATCTTGTCCGGCTTTCACAGGTCAAACTGCTGGCTGGATTTCGACGAAACGTCACTTGAGTGATCAGTACCAAGCCTAGTTGTGCATATCGCTGGCACGTTTGGCTTCGCTGCATAAAATGGCCGCCAGAGCTAAAAATAGAAAAATCTTGTCCGGCTTTCACAGGTCAAACTGCTGGCTGGATTTCGACGAAACATCACAGGAGTGATCATTACCAAGCCTAGTTTTGCATGTCGCCGGCACGTTCCGCTTCGCTGCACAAAATGGCCGCCAGAGCTTAAGATAGAAAAATCTTGTCCGGCTTTCACAGGTCAAACTACTGGCTGGATTTCGACGAAACATCACATGAGTGATCAGTACCAAGCCTAGTTGTGCATATCGCCGGCACGTTCCGCTTCGCTGCACAAAATGGCCGCCAGAGTTAAACATAGAAAAATCTTGTCCGGCTTTCACAGGTCAAACTGCTGGTCGGATTTCGATGAAATGTCACAGGAGTGATCAGTACCAAGTCTAGTTGTGCATATCGCCGACAGGTTTCGCTGCGCTGCACAAAATGGCCGCCAGAGCTAAAGATAGAAAAATCTTGTCCGGCTTTCAAACGGCAAACTGCTGGCTGGATTTCAACTCACAGGAGTGATCAGTACCAAGCCTAGGTGTGCATATCGCCGACACGTTCTGCTTCGCTGCACAAAATGGCCGCCAGAGCTAAAGGTATGAGCTGAAATCAGACTTTTCTCGGAACAAATCACAATTCGTCTTAATAGTCATAAATTGGCTGCATATGTTATAAAAGGGTGTTTCCAATGCAAAATAAGAATGAAATTTGAAAAAAAATTGAATTTTGACCATATTTTGCATAGATGCACCTATTTCTGCAGCGATTTCTGGGATAAAAATGTCTCTAGAATGTCAGAAATGCACAAAATGCATCCGTCTGGGCCTTAATCATGACGGAATGAATGATATTTCAGAATCCAAGTAAAAAATAATACAAACAAGTGAAAATTTTGCCAAAATTTACATTGAAACGGCCATAGGACCTAAATTTAACCCAGCAAATGGGTAGGGGTTGGCTTCCATTAAATGTCTATATATCTCTAAACAATGAAACTTAGTAATATTTTTGGTATTATATCATTCTTGAAAATAGAAATGAAAATGTTATGGAATTTAATGAGAAATTTCTTACATAGGGAGGAGACATATGTTTTTGTGACAAAAACACCTAGTTCAAACTGTACTAGGCTACTGTAATGAACATGTCCATCAATAAGACTTTCAGTAAAACTTTTACGTGGCTTTACACACAACAAAGCAGCAAATATTCAAAATAAAAAGAGTTATGTCAAGAGCAGATGAAAGTGCGTGGTACAGTTTACATTGAAAAATGGCCTTTCGTGCAAATTGCTAAAAATTAATCACTAATAGTATCACCCGTTTAAATTACAAAACTTAAAAAATCAGAAATCATGAAAATTTCCCTTCTACAAGTCGATTTTCAACCTGACTATGTACGAAAAAGATCCACTTATGCGCTAATTTGACGTTACGTCAAAACGTTATTGAAAGTCATAAACGAGTACATAGGCCCTACAATAGTATGAGTATTAACGTAGTTTCATTTCAAATATACTTAAATTATGCGGGCGAGCTTAATATTTCTTTAATGAATGAGTTCAATATATTCAGTGCTGAATCTGCACGAAATCAATATTCTATTTCACATATTTAGAAATAACATCACACCATAAAGTTAACGAGGAAGACAGTAAAAAATAATTTTGCTGATTAAAATTAGTTCCATGATCAGCGTAATCAATAATAAATATATAAAAAATGTCCTATATATTTAAGTTGTTTGATTCATTGACAATATATTCGATCACGTCCTTGCAAATACAACCGTGCAATATCAGGCTCATGGAGTCCACAAGGTGCACGTTTATGTGATAATAGTATTTTCTTAGATTAGAGAGGTGGTACTTGTACGAGTACGCGTTCTTGTAGGATTTTATTCTGTATTTCATTAAGCGTCTATGTGCCAAAGTTTTGAACATTACACTTAACACATACTTTAGCTGTACAAGTTCGTTTAATATTTGTATGATAGAGCTCCGTTCAAGCCGTTGCTAGGGGGAATGCGGGGTGTTGTACATTTCATTAGACTCAATCAAAACAAACCTGCTGTTGTTTCCTTGGGTGTGTTCTGTTTTTACAAAGAGTCGTTTTGTAAATTTTATTTAATACAAAAATGACATGCTGGAAATTCTATAACAAAGATTCACTTATAAGAACGAGATAGAAACACTTGCCTTAAATTTATTAAAAATTAATGATAAAATGCTCGTTTTATTATGTTAATAAAAAAACGTTGAATAAATTCAGTAAGAAAATACACTCATGTAAGATCCTCTATGTACTTCACCAACATCCGTAAAATTCAAGTATTAAGACTGTCGACATTTTCCTTTCAGACAATTCACTCAAATGAGTATTTATCAAAATTATGTAAATCTGTATTATGTTGAAAGAATATACTAAATTTGAAATTTACGCCGTTTCGTTGAAATCAATAATAAGTAGAATGAAAAGTTGATTGCTTCGATGAATTCTTAAAAGTTTGTAGATTTAAGCAGTGTGGTTTATAAAACTATTTATTAAAGTTGGTATTAAATGCATGAAAACCTTTGCATAAACATGTTTCTTGAACATCGATGTAGCTAGCAAACTACGGGGACCCATGCATATATTTTCTAATTAATGTTGATCTGAAAGCGACACATGACAAGTACAGTATATTATTACCTAAAACATATTTCAATTTTGACTAAGTTACGTTCGAAATGTTGAATTAAATTTTACTCCTCCAAAATAATTCTTACCGCCGGACAGTGTAGAACGTATCATTTACGAATCTATAGGGTTATGCCTATCGGATAAGAATATTCAATAAGGAAATTGTCAATATAGTTTTGATATCTCCATACTTGGAAGTGATGTTGTTAAATGAACTTTTTAAAATCCATAGAAACTCATTTTATTAAGATATTTAGCTTATTTAAAAAAGGCCAGGCTGACAACATGTCAAGTTTTCGAAAAATACTCAGCATCCGCAAGCTGTAAACTTTATAAATTTTGTTAGGTGCTAGAGGTAACTCTTCCTTCCACATTAAAATGTAAATAATGAAAAGTTTATCCATTGCGGATATTGTTCATTTCTTGATTTTATAGCAAAAGCCACGGTTTTTCTAGCATTATGCAGTATTTCACATATAAATGGCGTCATCAGTGACGCCACAACTAGAAACGCTAGTAACGTTATTTTCACCATGACGTTTAAATATTTGTTTGTATATTTAATAGCGTTATTTTTCTATCAGAATGTTATATTTAATGTTTTAGAATTTTGAACTCATTATTTTAGGCCATTTTGTACTGAAAACCGTACCAAGCCCTTTGTAAACAAAACCATTGCCGCATATATAGTTTACACTGTTCAGTTCAATTTCAAAAGTCATTGGCTATGATAACTGTTGTGAAATAGGAAATTCCATTTACATAAAAGATACCATATACAACTAATGACCCTATGTTCGACATGCATTAGACACGTAACAATAAAGATAAGAAGAACAACCGTCAAAGGAAACGAATAGCTTGCTGATAGCTTAAAAGAGCATTGGCTCCCACTCTGGTTCTTAGCGCCTCCTCTGCGACGCTGGCTCCCCCTCTTGGTCATAAATGCTCACAGGTGGGTGAAACCTGTCAACATATCACGTAGGTTATACAGTATTCTAATACGATCCGCAGCAATTGCTATATAAACATATAGCGAAATCGCCTATGCATGAATCTTCGATAAAATATGATTGGCTGATACATTTTGCCCCCTACGATTGTAACATAAGACATTCTACTTCTGTTCCATTAACTATGAATTATTTCAGGACCAAACGGTTGAAAACTACATTTCAAAAACATAATTATGATAAAAAGTCATACTGACTTAAGTGTAGGGCCGTAAAACACATTTTGATCTCTACGAGCGAATTCAATTAGCTCAATTATGATTCAACGGTGGCTTCATAAATGTATGACATAGTTGTCGCCAAATTCAGAAATACATGCAATATATGAAATTTTGAGATTTCTCAATTTGATTTTTTTTTTACAAACAAAACAACAAGTTTTACAATATGTTTGGCCAATGAAATGCAAAGATTTAAAACCAATGCAGAAATCTGTTAGATACTATTATCCGGGGAACAAATTTTCTAAAACAGAAGTTTTAGTGTTTCAGTCAGCGAGGCGCAGAAAGGGAATCAAAAGAGTAAAAAAAATAATAATAAACGAATTTAAATGAAAATAATATATAAATTTAATGACAAAACTATGCGATAAAACAGTTATAATATGTAATGCCCGTGTGTTACGAGGATATATCAGAGCTAGGGGTACATCTCGGTATTTTTCTCTGCACATATCTGTCTCGGCCTACATGGGCGTAGGAGCGAGTTTAACTTTGGGGGGCCAAACCTTTTCGACCGGCGGCAGTGAGGGGGTGGGGGGGGGGGGGGGCGGGGTGTGGCAAGGTATCCTCGGTGCATTATTCATGACAAAGCCTCAAAGCCTTGTACAGGGGCCAAATGGGCCATAGGCCCCCTCAAGCCTCTATGTTTTAGCAATCATTGAGTTATTCTGATGATACTACTAGGCACTGAACTGTCTTAATCAGTCATATTATGTATTGTTCTAATTAAGTGTGCCATTTTTTTTACATTCTTCCGTCGAAGCCTTGGACATACAATCAATTAGCGCTGCATTTGTCTAATTTTGATATAACGTTGTGGAAATATCATTTCCCTTTAATGGACAATGAAAAACAAAATAAAATACATAACGTTTATAAACATGCATAAACAGGCTTAAAAGTTACACAGATTTTTCAGACGCTCAAACCGGAACTGTAGTTATTGCGCTCAATGATATAGTTTTTATAAAATGTAATCAAAAAATCCTTGGCGTGGCGCGTACAGATTTCAGTACTCACACTACGGAAAGAGACAAGTCAGAATACAAGGGAAGGCCAATGCAAATCAGAAATCAGGTTGAAAAGAATTATATGATGCTAAGCAAATGTTATATTAGACTCTCTTTTCCAAAATATTGGGGGGGCCAATCTATAGTTTGGCCCCCCCTCTCCTAGCTTTGGGGGGGCCTGGCCCCCCCTGCTCCTACGCCTATGGCCTACCGGCCTCGACGATATGTGCAGAGAAAAATACCGAGATGTACCCCTAGCTCTGATATATCCTGGTACACTCACACATAATATAACTATTACATAGTTTGCGAGCTGTCAGATTACTAATTTGTAAATACTTCTCAAAATTCTGATAAAAAAAACAAACAAATATCTGTGCGTTCCATTGGCTATGCAACACTTTTTAACCATGGGGGTAAATTGTAACAGCATATGACCCGAGTGACGTATTACGCTGAAAATGTAGTACTGTAAAATGTGAATTATTTGCGTTGTTAGAATCGAAATAATAAATATATTCCAACAATTTTATCAGTTAATAAAATATGAGCAGTCGTTCGGATGCGAATAACTAAATCACTCGTGCTACGCACTCGTGATTTAATTATTACGCATCCTAACTCCTGCCCATATTTTATTAACTGATAAAATATAGGAACAGATTTATTATTTCTTAAATAAGACATTCTTTTCAACAAGATCCATACGAAGTCTTTGAAATCGCTGACTTGTGTAAATAAGGCGAAAATATAGACATATGTCCACTTTCGGTTTTGAATCAGTCCTATTTCAAAAGTTCTCAAGTCAAGAAATGCCTTTGCTCTGCAGATCGACCTGCATACATAAAAAGTATAACCATTCCTGAGTGGAACAACATTGCCCCTTTTTTGAAATAAGGTCTTAAATTTGTTACAGAAAGTAAAAAGTAAACACCCTCTTTCTTTGTTTACATTTCTCGTATAGTTCCGGTCATTAGCGCCGCCTCGGAAGTATCACTGGCTCTTTTTCAACTCACCTTCGTAAAGAGAGGGAGCCAGTGTTTACAGGCCGTGCATGAACAGCAAAGAATTCCAGAATTTACATTTTGTCCTGTCACCTGTTCAAAATGTAACTTAAAAAAAAAAAAAAAAACAAAAAAACAAACAAAAAAAAAAAAAACAAAACAAAAACACACAAGCAGTTTGTATACAAATTGTAAACAAAACTTTAACACCTTTAACTTTGCACAAGAAAAGCAATGCAGATATTTAAGTTTGTTTGTTTTGGGTTTAACGCCGTTTTTCAACAGTATTTCAGTTATGTAACGGCGGGCAGTTAACCTAACCAGTGTTCCTGGATTCTGTACCAGTATAAACCTGTTCTCCGTAAGTAACTGCCAGCTTCCCCACATGAATCAGAGGTGGAGGACGAATGATTTCAGACACAATGTCTTTTATCAAATCGTCACGGAGAACATACGCCTCGCCCAGGGCTCGAACTCACGACCCCGACATCCGTAGATCTGCGCATCTGCGCTCTCCCCATTGAGCTAAGCGGGCGGGCTAAGAGACTATAATTTATAGCAACTTAAAACACGGTTGTGACGTAATCATTTGTTAGTTTTGTCCATTATATAGGTTATGGTACCGATACCGCTCTATATACACGATTATTATACTATACCTGTCCATTATTAACCTGTAATTGTCCATTCTTAAAATAATGGATACTTTAAGAATGGACAATTAGCAGGTAATGGACATCTATAGTAACAACCTTGTGTTTTGAGGGATGCGAGTACATAACCTATGAAATTAAAAAAAAAAAACGAAACGAAACTTCTGCCTTTGCGACCAGTGCAGACCAAAATCAGTCTGCACGTCCGTTCAGGCTGATCATGGTCTGCACTGTTCGCTATTGTCAGTAAATTTTCAGTGAACACCCCTTCGAATAATAAATGGTATTGCCTAAAATGAATGATGGACCAGTCAATTTTAGAAATTTAGCAGGCTCAGGGTAAAAACAAGAGGGTCACGATGACCCTAGATCGCTCACCTGAGTAATATGAGTTACATGTTTCAAATGTCAAACTGATGCTAAAATATTAAGAAAATAGGCCAGTAGGCAGGGTTACTGATACGATTAACGGTAAATATAACCACTATAAAGCAGGATAAATAGTCATATTAGCGTAATAACTCGTAAATAATATCAGAGATTACGTGGTATGATTACGACTATTTGACAGTGAGCGAAACTCTACAATTCGGATGAAAACAAGGTGAGTAATTTTTCTGTAGGTCAAGTTTTTGTGTACATTTACAATCAGTCTGAAAATTTCTGTGAAATGGATAAGTTTGTTATAAAGTCACTTGCAACACCACAAAAAGGATAGGAACCGGATGAAAATGAATGTTCAACTCCAAAAAAAATCGAAAGATATAGTCACAAGGAATATAATAACAACCAGAGGATTAGAAAATTTCAAGACGGAAAATTATATCAGCCATAATGAATGTCCTTTTTTATTGTGAGCTAATGATCTCAAAAACAATTGGGGTCATCTACAGGTCATGGCAATCTAAATATATTGAATTATATCCTAAAATATCTAATATCTATACTTTATGCAAACTAACCACAATTTCCTAACCAGAAGCCTAACAGAAGTAATGTAAACACATTTCCATTTACTCAACAAACTTTACATATCTCTATCAAAGGTTATCATCTCACTTAACAGCTGATTATTTGTTTACATGTTATGTAAGCAGATATTGATGACGTCATACACATCAACCTGTTTTTACAATTTAATATTAAGAAAAAGCATAATTCCACAAATAATCCTTCATCACCACCTAATTATAAAATTTTAGTGTCTAAATCAAATGCACCACATGAAAAGCGAAAATTGTAGAAATGAAAATGTAAACAAAAGGATCGTGTGAATTAGGTCACGGTCATCCGAAAGCGAAAGATGAAGATGGACGTAACTTACGGTGTGTTACGAAGATGGCCGAAACTTGTCACGTGACCCAAATTTTTTTATTTTTTTTTAAAAAAAAATTATAAAATATATAAATATAAATAGAATATTTTATCATTTAAATAAAGTGTTAATGTATCACACATCTACGAATAAAAAGAATCTGTACAGGATCGAAAATCTGTCACGTGACTTGCTCCATGTCCCACACGCGAAAAAAATTTAGGATACCAATAAACCCGCTGCCTCCTGGCGTCGGGTAATAAATGTCAATAAATTCTTTACAATAGTAACTACAATAACTGAAATATATAGAGTCGGAAATAAAATGATCTTCATTTTCAATAAAATCTTAAATAGATCTATATGTAATTGATTTACATTTTGTTATCATATTATTGTTCATGAAACACCCTCGAATAGTCATAAAACGCAAACACCCAGTGGACCGAAGCATGTAGGTGTGACCAATCAGTAGACTCCTTACATCCTGCCGCTTGGATATATTCTGCTTCCCGGCTTCTTGTAGTAGACACGATCTACATTTGGGGAGGTAAAATAACCGAAAAACAATATATAAGCTTGGAGCCGTAGATCCTGAGCAAGTTTACGATATTAGCCTGGATGATTGGAGATCAGGGATCTGCCACGAGAAATTTTGAAACTCTACTAGACAAATGGTACGTTTTGAAGTCAGTTTAGAGAAAACGTAATGTAGAGTAAAAGAAAACACCTTACTGAGAGAAAAATCGGGTCAGGTATTTCATTTTGTTAGGAGCAGTAGTCATGTGCCTCTCTTCAAGGAGTGTGACGTCATCATTTTCCCTATACTATATAAAGCCGGCATCTTGGTCTCGGAGGAGGGAATTTTCAGAGAAGGAAACTTTCAATACATACAATGCGTGACGTTATCAATATGGTTAAACAATGTTACGCTTCATCTTTTATGCTATATTGATTGCTTGGCTGATTGTATTGATATTAGAATGGAGTTTTGATGAATTACGTTTTAAAGGTAGATCAATCACACAATACATATATGTGTCTACATGATTAAGAAATGCTAATATGCCCATCCAAATGTACAAATAGCAGTAAATATCTACCCAGTATGGTAGGCTTTCGAGTCTAGGTTCAATATAGTATGGTTACATCGGTTGATGCAGGGGCCATATAAACATAATACCAACTGTGAGAGTTCTGTTACAAGTATATACATGTACAGGCATATAGTTGATCAATGTTAAGACACAGATCAATAAGAAACAGCATACATTTTCTATTCTTTTTATTAGGACTACGATACACAACTATAACAGCTTAATGTACAATATATGTGAAAACTATTTACATAGAAAGAAAGTTCCATATACTTCATAATCTTTAATTGCACACCACTGAAATCTTTTATTTGCAATTACACTTAATCCATTCGTCTTTGATAACGCTCAAAAAACACATTGTTCATTCAACTGGGAAATAGTCTATTTTGCCAATGTTCAGTACAACCAATATTGTCTTTATATCTGTTAAAATCCATATGGATAAGAGATAAAGTTTTCACGAATGACTCGCTTGTCAAACACTAGTCTGTAATTTTTGTTTTGTGACATAGTTAAAAGTTTTGTACTATTTCTGTCTCTACTAATTTTGAAAGGATCCTTAACTGTTATTGATTCTTCGGAACTATCAAGTACCATTGTCTTCATTACATCATAATTGATGGTTTGTAAATTTCTGTAACTATGTGTGATTCCTCTGATTTTACAATGTGTTTGTTTTCCAGATCCATCCTGCGTTTTCAAGCGAAATGCGTAGTTTTTTGGACCTCCAGTAATGAAAGTTATTATAGCGTTTCCTGGAACTTCGTCAGTAAGATCGCCGAGATAATCACCCAGGGGAGGTACCCATTCACCCTCTTTTGTGGCAAATATAACCGAATCTGTGTCCGCGTACAATGCCCTTTCAGCTAAAGGCTCTAAGTAACTGTACAGTTTTAGACGGGCTTGGGCAGTCGTATAAGCAGCTATAATGACATTTGTTTTTGCGTTAATGTCCACAAAATCGTCTTTATATTTCCATCTCATTTCAACCAAGTCGTCTGATACATAATTAACACAGGTGACTTCTTCTTTTTCACTGGTCAATTTATCGAAATAAACGGCAGGATCGTCGATGATTTCAACTTGTGACATGTTTGAACGTTGTCCAAACTTACCCCAAAACGAATTCAGCATCAACTTTGCTAAGGCTAATGCCGGGATTTTTTCGTACGTTTTCGTTATCAAGCCAGATACCCTCCTTTTCAAGGTATTGTGTAATATACTTGTGTTTTAGTTCTTCTGTTGTACACCATGATGGTCAACCGCTAGCTTCCTGCTTCAGTCTCAAGAAGGTATTTACATACTCAGCAAATACTCCTCCTTTCATAGTATCATAGATCGTATTGCGACACGTTCTCAAAGTGCCAGACTTCATAGATGTTCGCGATTTGATAGCCTTTTTCAATGGCTTTTTTTAGTTCATCTGTCACCCACGTTCCCTCAAAAGATCGTTGTTCATCTGTATGAATACACATATCTTTATTTTTGACTTCAGCACACGATTTACACAGATGAAATAACAACTTACCGTTGACCTTGCATGGTAGAACAAGGTGGAACAGCTGACGTGGCGAAATGACTTTGCATTTAACAAGACCTTCGTAGTTTTCAAGGCTTTCAAAATTTTCTGTGATGATGGTAGGATGACCCAATGGTACTTTTCCGGTTTTGTTGATGAAAGGATAAAGAGATGTGACATCGTAGTACTGGATTGTCTCTACTGATGAAGCTTCTTTGTAGAGTGTAAATGCTTCTGTACGTCCTCCGAAGAACGCGTCTCTCGGCTGCAAAGGTTTTGACAGTTTGACAGTTTTTGATGAATTCCGCCATTACAGGATCTCCGATTACCTGCTGGTCAAATTCTGACTCCCATATTGATACATACGTAGAGCCATTTTCCTCTAAATATTTCTTTTTATCAAGTGTCCTCTGGTAGAGTTCACCCATGGTTAGTTTTCTCACCGGATTCACTGTAGAACTTGAGTACTTTGTCGGATTTCCGTGCCAAAAATCTCCATGAAATTCTAATACGACCTTTTCGCCCCCGATAGTCTCATAGTAACCATCAACCATGTATGGTCCTATGCACTTTTCACCGCCGTTCCTGGCATGTTGAATCTGGTGACCATGGGTACGCGACAGGTATTTAATCCACTGCAATGCTTTAACTGATTGCATTTGTTCCGGTTTATACCCGTGATATGGAATAATGCCGATAGAATCTTGTTCTAAAAAGTTAGTTCTAAAAACTAAATTACACGCAGAGGCTATTGTAATACATTGCTCGAATGAATCCATGTTTGTTATGCTCATGAAGTTATCCCGAAAGGTTAAACAACCTCGTCTAAGTATATCTACGTCAGATCTACAGTACTCCAACAATTCCGACTGAAAGTTAAATAGCTTGTCTTTGTTTTCTTCATACCATTTCAAGAATACTTCTCTGTCTGATGGCTTCATCGAGTCGTAGTTGTAATATTGTACATCTGGTAAGCAATCAAGCACTGCTCCTTGGTTTTCCATTCGATTGTAAAGGTGTGGGAAGTAACCCTTTTTCAATTCTTCAATGCCAACCATAGCTGGTAGTTTTGCCAGTGCCATGGGTATAAAATTGATTGAATCAATCATTCTAACCTTGCATGACTCTACAACAAGACTCACCACTTTTGCTCCATTTGGAACAATCTTAGGAACGATGGCATTTCGGTATAGATACTGAAGAATAGGATATGAGTCATATCCTTGAAAGTTATGACAAATCACTGTGGTTTTAAAATTATCTTTTGAAAAAAAGCCACAAGCAAAAGTCGTCTAAGCTTCCTTTGAAAATATGTTCATTTTTACCACAGTTGTTACATTGGCTTGTGTTGGTGACATCGTGCTGTATACATTTTGTACATACTTTGTGAGCCACACACAGGTTGGGCAAATGCTCGAGAGAACCACACATTGTTTTGCTGCAGTTGGAACAAATTCCAGATGAGTCGGGAAGATATCCTTTACGACAGGCTACCATGTTCTCTTGTGTGCACTCAAAATCGAAGAAGATGAACGTTTTAGCAGTTTCCTCATCATTTATAAGTTCTTCTTCAATCGACATTGGCATATCATCCGCGGTTTCTTCAGGCAACATAAAACATTGATGCGTTTCACTGACGAAGATTTTGCAAGTGTCACAATATCGTTCCCCGCAAACGTGTTCTTTCTTATGCATTTTTCTGTTGATTGTCGTACTACATTCAGCACACCTGTAATAAGTCTTACAGATTGAATTACCTTTATAGGTAATCGTTGCGTGGAGATCAAAGCACACCTCTCCCTGAAAGTATCTGTTACATATTTGGCAATGTATCCAGTCGTCCAGATCATTCCTCTCGTGTACTTTTCGGCAAGAAGAGCAGATGTTGTTACAAGCATGTTTGTCTTTATGGTCGTACCCTCTATTACACGTAGTGCAGAAGTAATTTCGTGTCAAAAACGCGGACATTGACGTGATGACATCGTAATGGGCCTCGTGATAATATAAATATATTTTGTTTTCCGCTTCTGTTCCAGTATAAATCATAGCATTAAAATGTTCTTTAGAGAGAACGTGTAGCTGGTATCCCTCCAGTACTGTTTGAAATTGTTTGATTTCTTCTATTCCACACTGGCCTTCCTTCACGCTTGCAGCTTTATGTAAAGCTCTAGCTAGGTCACCCTGCGGTTCGTAACCCTTTCTAATGCTCTCCCACTTTTCATGTTTATCAATTCTGGCCATTGCTGTTACTATGGCCCTTGCACAGCATAAATTGTCAGAGTTTTTAATCCGAATAATACATTTCTTTTCCAGTAAAAATCTGTCATTGTTCACAAATTTGCAACGTTTTCTTGTTCCACCGCTTGGCATGTCTACTAATGTTATTTCGAACTCCAAACTCTCATTGATAACATAGTCCTCATTTGACTGTAAAACACGTTCCACTTCCTGAAGAAAACGATCAGCCGTTAAGACAGTTACAGGTCCGAATGGAATAACTATAGGGTAATCCAATGTTGGACTTTGCACAATAATTCGAACGAGATAATTTGACTTACTCCCTTTTGTAACCTCATTAAATATGGAAGAAAACAATGCCTGTAACGTAGTTAAAATGTCTTGTAATTCCACAACTTCCAAGTTCTTGAATGTGGCCTTGTATGTCGATGATTTGGTCCTAAACTTTTTTATTATCCTTTCGTTGACTTTACGCAGATTGTAGTATTCCTTGGCATTAGTAAGTTTTCTATGTTTTGGAGCTGATGCTTCTGAAGTGGATGTTCCTGCCCGCTTACGACCGCTACCAACTTGATCTTTGTCTCGCAAATGTCTGAAAAGATTGTCTTCCCGGCTAAATGCACATCCACCTTCTGAGCAATGAAAACTGTTTTCGTTTCGGTGCTTGTAAACATGTCTGTCTAAATTATCCTTCCTTGTGAATACTTTTCCACATATATTACAGTTGAACTTTTCCAAGTGATTGTCAGAGCGCTGATGTTTTAGTAGTTCGCTCTTTTTGTCTGTTTTGTAATCACACTCGGGGCAACAAAATTTCATGTTGACTGCTTGACGTCTGGAAATAGAAAGAAATAGTCGCTAAGTTAATTTGTAGATATACGAGTGAATGTTATTTCTAACATCTAATTGGTTACCAAAAATTGCATCTGATTGGTCAGAATAGCAGACTTTTTACTGGCCATCCAGGCATTAAAAAGACGTTTTCATTGGCTACTCTTTCTTGCATTTTAATTGGTTAATTTAGAAGGCAGTTTATGAATGAGGGCTTAAAAAGCACAAAAATAGAAAATAAGGCTTATTTGCGATTAAGTCCGCATTGGAACAACATGTATCCGGCAACATGTCCTGTCTGTATCCAGGACTTTTCGAGAAGAGATGTTATGCTGAGACACAAAAGAAACAAAAACCGTGGAATCACTCAAATGTATCCGCAGAGCAGTGAAGCGTATCCGCCGCCGCCGCCGCCGCCACAGGGAACGCCACCGTCACATGGCTTACCGCCGCCCGCACAACAGCAAATACTACCGCCGCCTTGGCAAGGAAAACTACTTAAAACAGAGCCGCAAGAAAAAACTAGTGACGCCTCAGAGGATATAATCTTTCAACACCCGTTTACCATGATGGTTTCAGGTCCAACGGCTTGCGGGAAGACAACACTAGTAAAGGACTGGCTGCAAAATAACAGCACTAAGATCTGTCCTCAGATACAAAGGACAGTTAAGTTGTATAGGAGATGGCAGCCAATGTATACCGAAATTCAAAGGACAATCTATCCAAGAGTTGAGTTTCACCAAGGCATTCCGTCCGATATTGAAGACGATGACTTTTTTGATCGGAAATTGAACAACTTATTGATACTAGATGATATGATGTTGGAGGCTGGAAAGGACAAAAGAATCACAGATTTATTCACAGAGGGATCGCATCACCGATTTTTGTCAGTGATTTCTATTAATCAAAATTTGTACGCCAGCAAGGACCCGACATAGAGGAGAAACTGTCATTACTTAGTGTTGTTCAATAATCCGATAGATAAACAGGCTACGATCACATTAGCGAGGCAGATGTACCCCGGTAAAACTGATTACTTTTTGAAGAAGTTTGAGAAAGCAACAAAACAGCCCTATGGCTATCTGTTGGTGGATCTAAAACCATTTACACTGGAACATGACAGATTGAAGTACGATGTAACAAGGAGGGTAGGGAAAAGCGAAAGGCAAACTGAATTGACCAATCACATAACAGAACAGAACCAGAATTGTATAAAAGGCGAGCAGCAATCAGATTTAAATCATTTGTCAGTCGGAAGCCAAACTGTGGACATCGCAGGAAATAATTGTGAAATTATGGCAGAAAATACAAATGCTTGCGACGATTGTGGACTTTTGTTTGACTCCTCACATGACGTGCAAAGACACGTAAAACGAGGGTGGTTTGCAGAAAATAACGATAGCACACAACCAAAGAAGAAGAAAATAGAAGACAGCAGTGATGATGAAATGGAACATGACGTTGGAGAAAATCAGGCATATCTTTCCCTCTGGGAAAAAGCTATAGACTATAACGACGATAAGTACGACAAATTGTATAATCAGTTTATACAGGACGGAGAAGACAAGGACTCTGCACAGGAAATGACAGAAGATCGTATTCAGCCGTATAATGAACGCACATTCTTCACGTAATACGAGTATTTGTTGGATTCGTATATTCTGCCAGTTCAAAACAGTACACTGCATCAAAAGATTTTACAAGACATACATTCATTGACACAGAAGAATGTAAGCACTCAATCGGCAATTATAAAGCGTGTGCTGCGAAAGTACAAGTCTGACGTTAAAGAACTGTTCGAGACAGAAATGTCGGACGAAGAAACAGATGATGAAAGCGAAGAAGACGAAACTGATACTGAATAAATATAGTCACATGTGAACATTCAATTCATTTATGTTGTTGACTTTGGATAGTGCGGACATGGCTCCGTGGGAGGACTATTTAAAGAAAATCTATTTTGATCCGTCGCATCCAGCTAGTTATAGTGGACCACAAAAACTGTACAAAGTGGTGAAAAATGAAGGAAAATATCATATTGGCATGCACAAGATCAAAAATTTTTTGCACAATCAAGAATCATACAGTCTACACAAGCCTGTACGAAGACGATTTCAAAGAAACCACGTCGTAAGCGCTGGAAAAGATTATCTTTGGATGGCAGATTTGACATGAAAAAATTTGAAAAATGGAACAAAAAATTCAAATATATATTACTTGTAATCGACACGCAAATACGTATGGTTGAGACCGCTGAAGCAAAAAACTGGACAAGATGTAACAGATGCATTCAAAGACATTCTGAAAAAGTCTGGTCGGGTTCCCAAACGACTTATTACTGATAAAGGTATTTCTTTTATTGATTTCTAATACATCATATTAAAGAAACTTAATACAGCACCGTTTTATGTAAAAGTATACATTACAAGTAGTAATGTTCCTATATTCTAAACATTCTGTATGACAAGAAAATTATATAAAATTCTGTGTGTTTTTTAGACATTAATTATATCTATGTTCAACTTTAGGTCAGGAGTTCAGAGCAATACCCGTACAAACGCTGATGAAGAAGCATGGCGTCATATATTCACCTACACAGAATGAAACAAAGAGTTCAATAGCAGAAAGGGCCAACTTGACCATAAAGTCAAAAATGATTCGCTACTTTACGTATAAGGGTGATTACAGTTATATTCCAATCCTGGAGGACATAGCCGACAGTTATAACCAGACAATTCACAGAACAATAGGAATGGCACCAGCTGATGTAAATCATGCTAACGAAGAAGAAGTCAGATTATCAACCTACTTTGCTCAAAAATCATCTCATAAACAGATATATAAAGCTACGAAGAAACGCTACATGTATAAGATCGGAGATTTTGTAAGAGGAACACACTTGAAAGATATATTTACTCGCGCTTATGACCAAACATACAGCGGAGAGATATTTCAAATAAGCAAGCGTTACTACAGAGGGACTTTTCCTATATATAGGTTATCTGACATGCAGCAGGAAGAAATTAAAGGAAGTTTCTATCAAAGCGAACTGCAAAGGTTGAACATTGATCCAGACCATATGTGGAAGATTGAAACAATTTTAAAGACAAAAGGCAAAGGAAAACAGAAGCAATTGTTTGTCAAATGGAAGTACTTTCCAAAGAAATTCAATAGCTGGATTAAGTCTAGTGACATTGAGGGAATGCACTTGTATACAAAACCTTTACTAATATTACCCATATTATCTTATGTAAAAAAAAAGCACTATAAGTATATAAATAAACGTAGAAAATCTACCCTGTATTATGTTATTATTTAAAACGCACTCACCAATATACGCCTTCAACTGAACCTCTAAGCAGCTCTGAAAAGAGAACAATACGGTATTTACAGCATGTGTTTCAATAACTCACTTATGGCTAAAAGGTAATAAAAACGTAACACGATGCACTTTTAGCTTTTAGACAATAAAATCTGAATATCTTTCGTCTACTTTACCTGTTAAATTAAATACATCAGTTACAAACATACAGATTCCCGCCCCACATACGCCCATCCCGCGGGCAAAATAAACATTTTAAGTGTATAAAAGTACAATAAAATGATCACCTCAAACAAATATGTAAAACATTACCTCCCTGTAAAATATTTGTCGATTTTCCAAATATACAGTCTTTTATTCTTTCCGTGTGACATAAACATGAATTATTCGGAAAATGTTATTAACTGATGAAGAACACCTATTGATTTTCAAAATATTAAGCGTGCGCCAGTGACATTTCAGTGTAAACATAAATCGTCCAACTGGTGGTAATTTAAATAATATAAATCATATAGAAGAATGTCTCATTTCGATGCTTAATTGATGAGAGGTTTAATTATGAAATGTTTATAAAAGGTAACTTTTCACTTCGTTATAATACAAGAAACCCCATGAATAATGTTAATTTTGACTTAATAGTATGGCATTTAACGGCGAGAACGGGTTGGCGCGCTGTTTTATCTACTAACTGCGGTAACCCACGCCTAATATGGGTACTATTTATAACCTCGGGTTTTCCGATACTCGTTGCTATATTTAGTATTTTACTCGGTTGCAATTATACTAGAACAACGGGCGAATCTCTATAAAACACACAAAATAACGACTTAAATTAAATCAAGACGAAATTAATTATCAACCGCATTAAAATCGAACGATTTACCTTTGTTATAATATCATTTAAATAAGTTTAATGGTTAAATTGACTTGCAAATGGAAAGTTTAAAATGTAGAAACTAAATTGGCGAACCGTTTCGTTCTCTGTGTCATACAGTGAGTCAGTCGTTTTATAGCTGTAGTATGTTTACATTATTGACTAATTGAGCGTTAAACTATCGCTGTTAAGTTAAAAAAATGTTATTTTGCACACTGTGGAATGTCAATTAGCATTTTATCTTTTTCTTTATTTTAAACACAGAGTGACCATATTGTCTACATTAAATAATAGTAATTCACCTTTGTTGTCTTATACATACACAATTCAAATGTTTAATTAAAATAGCAGACGGTTTTAATTACGTTAAATTGATTAAAAAATTAGTGGAGAAAATTCCCTCCTCCGAGACCAAGATGGCGGCTTTATATAGAATATATAGGGAAAATGATGTCGTCACACTCCCTGAAGAGAGGCACATGACTACTAGGAGCAATGACATAAATGGTGATTTTATAGGTAAATAGATAGATTTATATAGATATATATATATATATAATGCATCAAAATGAAATGCAATCTCTAGAATAGACGTTGTGTTGTACGCCACTCTTTTGGCGATGAACATTCATTTGTTTATGCCAAATAAAATAATGAAATGAATTGATCTTGGTCACGTTTTTCATCAGTTACATGTGCGGCAAACCAAATGTAACATTCTGAATAGAGATATGTATACGGTGCTGTTACAAACTGGAAATGTAAGATGGTAAAATTCTCAAAACAGTAAATCAAACTAGTACCTCAGCAAACGTATTTATATAAAATAAAAATTTGGGATAATACGTTTACTACACAGCCGTATATAACGTAAGTACAATGATAGACCTTGCGTTAACGTAAATGAAAAATCTATCGTACAAAGGCTATAATCATCATGGCTTGTATAATCAAAGTGGGGCTTCAGTTTCAGATTTATTGGCATATCGGCATATACAATATACCTTTGGCCATTTACAGAAATAAGGTTTCTTTTCATACAGTCAACTTTTAACGCGAAATCATGAGACAAATACATTAAAACTATTACAATTATATAAATAACTCGACACTTCAATGTATAACGATCATAAACAAGAGCAACACTATATGAGTTTTTATATAGTCAGTGGTCTTGATCGTTACCTATCGTTATGGTCACGGTACAAAGCTAAAAAATGTTATTACGAGGTTATTGAAGTGTAAAGTTAATATTTCATCAGTTAATAAAATATGGGACAGGAGTTCGGATGCTAATATGCTGACGCTTGAATACCCTTTATATATGTACCTCTTAATGTATGCTTCATACTCACTATTACTTTACTATTTAATAGCAGAGCTACCGGCGCCGCGAAGCGGCGCCAACAGCGTCGCATTACGGTTAGACGTGTCAAAAAGAAAATGAATAAAACTGTGTACAGACATTACTATCGAGTTGAAAATTCGTGGTAAGTTTTTGGAATCGGTGTTGTTCGGGTTTCTTCCAGTACGCAATGCTCATAGTAATTAATCAGTAAGACGTCAATAGACGCTTGCTGTTTACAGTTGACAAAAGCGTTTCGCTTACTGCTTTGAACGTTGAATAAAAATGTAAATGAGCGCCTGATAATAAGAATTTAGTACTAAATACATTTTCTACGAAGAAAGAAAGGTAAAATACAATATTTTCAGTGTGAAACGATTTTCGTCACGCTGCCGCAACTGAAGTTTTTATATATACTTATATTTGTGGTGATGACGTCATACTTCCACTGGTTGCAGTGGTTAGCGAGGTCGCGTTGAAATCCAAAGGTCGGGAGTTCGATCCTCACCAGAAGCGTCTTTTTTTTTTAATTTCTTTTTAATTTCAGTTTTTTTTTATTTTATTTATTATGGGTTTTGAAAGTATTGTAAAAACAATAAAGTTATTCATGTGATATTTAACAAGTGTTTTGTTAGTGATGTCAGGTTCCAATGTAGTACTGTCTGTAGCCTACAGTAGTCAGTAGATAAAACTTTTTTGAAAAAAAAAAGGTTTTTGGATCAAAATTACAGGCATTGAACTGTGAAAAGCACAAAATGCTCTTCTCCCTGTTAACATATATTTCATCCACAAGCTTAAAAATCACTGACCAGAGTTTATTACTAGAAAAAGAACTATTGACTATGAATTATCAATAAACATCAAAAAGGCTCCTACTAGTAACTACCATTCCTAATCTGTATCAGTTGTGCTAAAAGATTAACCATAAAAATGTTAACTTCGCAGTTCAGTAAATAAAACAGAAGTTTTCGAGAATTTCGGCAAAAAAGTGATTTTCTCTGGGTAAAATTCTCATCATTTACATGTACAAAGCTACTGGTCGAGGGCCACCAACCGGACACTTTTAGAGGTTTTTCGCCATTTTCTCTTTCATTTCCTTCATTACAACTGTGAAATTTCACATGAACATAGTTAGGTGCACCCTTAAGAAGAAGACTTAATTTGTTTACCCCTAACGAATGATTAATGCCCTTTCCAGGGCCGAATGTAGGGTCAACTAAACTATTTACTTTCACTGCTTGGCAGTACCATATATCTGGACAGTTTTTTTTACAACTTATGGGAACCTCTGTACTGATGACATTTTGCTATGTGATGTGAAAACGAGTCGAAGTATTCATTATTGGCCTGAAAGATATAAATTTTATTCAGATTTTTTTGTGTGGAAAACTGCTATATGAAAGTAAGAAATGCAGTGCGGATTTCCAAATCCCCCATGATAGTTTCATGCTTCAGTATGAATGACGAAATAAAAAAATGAAATTTCCTCCTCAATAAGTTATTTTTGTCAGATAAAATTCCACATCATTGTTAAAAAATCAAATGTGTGTTTGACTAATAAAAGATTATTAAAATTACAGCAAAATTTAGCAGCTACGAAACTGTCCGGTTTGGTGGTCGTCCGAATTTGGTGGTCCTCAACCAGTAGTCTTTTGGTTTTTAAACAAGCTTTGTACATGTAAATGATTTTCATTCTCCCATACCAGAGGTCTATCATAGCAGTATTTTGCCTTAAAGTTGGACACATTATTCTTTCTAAAAAGAACTGAAACTTTCTTTAGATTTAATCTTAATGCATTCTAAGACATTCATTCAGAAATCAGGAATTATCATTAATTCATGAAAATTTTAATAGATCTTAAAGAACATAAACTTCCTAAAACGGATCCATAATCCCAGGTCATTCCAGCAGCACTCCTTTAATTTTCAAGGGGCACTGGTGATTTTTCAAGGGAGCTCTGCCTTCTAGGTAGCACCTAAGTTCATATTAGTGTAATTGTTTAAGGTTATTATCAGGTGTTTTTTTTTTTGGCAAAAAGGTAGTATCCAAATATCAATATACTGCAATTTCTCATTGTAAAATCTTATCACTTTAATAACATATAAGGATATACATGTTTGTTAAAACATACAATTAAGGAGGTAGGTTACCTTCATATTTGTATGTGCGCATGTCCAACCGGAAGCTAACGTGACGATTTACGACGACGTTTACGACAAACTAAATGTGTTTGTATATTCATTCTTCTGAAAACAATTCATGAACTTGTCTTCGATCTGATGCTTTATGGTTTAATAATGCAGAAATAATGAATAAATTGCAGCAGAAACGCTTCAAAACAATGTTGCCTTAAAATGACGTCATTGACGTCATGACGTTACGTGTCAGTTACCGCGCAAAATTAATAGCTTTTATCTTGAAAGTACGTAATTCTGTACATTTTCTTTATTTTAACTATTTTCAGATAACCATTATTTGCTGAAATATTTTTTATGAGTCTTTTGCTCTGAATAATAATCAATATTTTGCTTCTTTTATGTAGTTATATTGAAATGTTATGCGGAATGTAAGAAAATGGATGATGGCAACCAATGTTATTTGGAATATAGTTGGGTGAAAGGTTACTTGTTATGGCCATTTTCAAATAAAAAGTCTAGCAGTTTAATTTGTAATACCTATTTTTCAGGTTCCATTGATAATTTGTTACTTACATACTAAAACTAAGATCTAAAATTGTTCAAATTTCAGTAGAAAATTGTGGTTTCTTGAATTGAATTGATGTTACCATGGAAACAAAGCCCGTGGCCTATGTATCTAAATGTAAAATTCAAAAGCGTTGACACTGGTCTATTTAAGAAACACAGCTTCGGCTTTTTATTTTCATTTCAACAATATCCATCGGAATAATAGCAGCACGCTGAACGATTTTTCCATGAAAAATGGCAGACGAGGGGTACTGCTGTACGTATTCTAAGCTGTGAAATTTGTTTGAATAAATGCAAATAACACGAAAATGTAACCTACGTTAGAAATTATATGTTTTAAAGCTACATCAACCAGAAAGACAATCTTATTCAATATTTTTTTAAAGAAATTACAACAAACAGCAAGATATAAGCTATTTAAAACATCTCTGTTGCCATGGTTACTTTAAAATTTAAGAAAAATAGGGTACCATGTAAAGTGCTTGGTATTTTGCTAATAATATTACCCAAATATTTCATGTTGGTCATTAACAGAATGGCACTGAAGCCGTCGAAAACCCCTATTTTTATACATAGTTGTTTAAAAATGTGAGAAAATGCGTTACCATGGAAACACGAGCCCCGCGACATATACATTTTAAGCTTATATTAGAAAGATAACGTGCATACCAGTAAAATTATCAATTATGCAGACTTCTACGGATATCAATGAAACTAAAATACACTGAAAAGTGTTAAATATCCGTATTTTCCTTCTTCTTTCAATATGAAATACCTTTGGAGGGTCATGTTCTTCAAACCTGGAAAAAATTGAACTTGAAGAGACAGAGACAAACGAAATTGAGATTGTAGCAGTTAAAACTTCATATTACACGAAATATTAAAACATGCTGCGGTTCAACTAATTATCCTACCTCCTAAGTGCAATAATTGCAGTGTGCATCAAGAAGAAAAAAAATACCCATATTGATTAAAAACATTAAGTAATAACCATAATTACATGAGTAATGAGCAAAACAAACATAAAGCATGATTCTGCATAAGGTTTTAGATTAGCGTTTAGATGAGTTTTCAATAATAATACTTACACATATAGAATACGAAATGTGCTACGATGCGAACATCTAGGAGTGTCCAGTTACAAACTTTTTATCAAGAACTGAAAAGCGAGATGCATATTTCAGGTATCGTGTACTAGATCATGTTAAGAAAGTAAAAATGTATAGGTTACGTTTTTACAAAAATATCACCGGAAATGCAAAGTGCATAAGGTATCATATAAAAACGTATGTACATTTCAATTAACGTAAAAATAATTCCACAAATTGGTGAAGGTCAGCAATTTATTTCTCAATTAATAAGGCGAAAACAGAAAAACATCGCTGATAATATAATAGGGTTATTATAGCAGTAGCTAAATCTGGAATGCTGTATTCGGATTGAGCGGATTTTTGTCAGATCGGATCTCACGAGGCGCGCAAGCGCCGAGTGTGATCCGACCTTGCAAAATCCACGAGAGCCGAATACAAAATCCCAGATCTAGCAACTGTTATAATGACCCTTTTATTACATACCTCTACCTTTTTGTTTTTGTTTTGTTATTGAACGAAATCTTCAATGTTTATCGATATTAAAATGGAACTAAGTGAAGTTTTTATATGTGTTATTTATAGAACTGTGTCAGGTCATGCATATTAATGAAAGTATTAATGAAAGTAGTCCGGCAGCATACAATACAAAAGTTACAATACGAAATTTAAAAGGTACAATGCGGATTTTTTTTTCTGCCTGATCATATTTAATTGTGAAATACAAGCCGATTTCTACAGAATTTATATAGATATATAATAAAGATTAGTAATAGCACGTGAAAAAAAAAACAACAAATAATTGCGAATCTTCAGTATATTGCTTGACAGTTCTCGAAGCATCTTGCAGATCACTCTTAAGGTATAAGTGGACTGTCTACAACATATTTCTGGTGATGTCACATGAGATAGATGTAACACCACACTGGTTGCATAGATTGAGAAAGTCAGCAGTTTTTCACACTCGGTTTTATTTACAAGGTTATACAGACGTCAACTATACTAATAGCCAATTCAGGTATAAATACATCAGCTTTTTTAAATAGTATTTTCCCGCGTCAAACTTTTAATTAATTTGTATGCTTAAGTCAAAAAGTTCTATAACATAATAGTCAGTTCCAAAACTTCCACATTTATTTTTAACCCGCTCTTTAACCCGAACCCAAAAATTGAACTTAACCGAGCTGATCTGAGCCGATCCAAACTGCTATTATCCGATCCCATTTTGTAAAACATTTCTATCTTCCTGATTTTGTCTCTCTCTTCTTAACTCAGTCCTCTTTTTTCTTGACTCAGTCCTCCTCTCCCCATTCTCCTCTCTTAATTCTCTAAGTATTTCTACCTTTTTTATGAACTACAACGCAATAACATGTTTACAAGTATTTCAAAATATTCGAAGCAATTTCAAAACATGTCAATCAACACGTCCATAATGTACTCATATAATAGTAAACAACAGATGTAGAATCAATCACCATTGTGTATTTTCGTAAATAAATGACTGTTACCGAAACAAACAAAATAATTACGGTCAAATCTAATAAATAAAACATTCAACGGTGATTCATTTTGTATAAATTGTAAACAACAACAATATGCTGAACAGGTAAACAAAGTAATTAATATTTCTGGCCAATTAATGAAAATTCCATCGAACACAAAAATAAAGTAATTAAGGCTGACCAAATCAATTTCTTTTGAGAATTTCGCAATATCTGATCGGTAATAATAGTAAACAAAGTCATTTAGGCCAAAACGTAATGGATAAAACACTCCGATGTTACGGTATTTGCTTGAGTAGTAAATACCAACAATGACCTACGCATGTAAACAGAATGCGTATCATTTGTAAGAATTATCAGGATTATCTACCAAAATCAATAACATATAAAATAAACACAATGATTAATTAACTGAAAACTGACCTGCGAGCTATCATTGTGTTACATAGATATACACTGTAGAATAATACCAGTTAGTCAACATTTGGAGACTGATAAACCGGGCTTCTCAGGTATTACTCAAATGGTTCCAGGTCTCGTTAGGTTTGCAGAAAATCATGTGAACAGCGATTTTATCGCTTTGCGGGTTTTGCTAAGACTGGTCCCTTTGGACGACTAGGCTTCAATGATATGCTTGCGATGATACAACGCAAAGATACAATGTGATGGCGGGATAATTTAAATGGAAGAACGAAAACACGATGCGAAGACGCGATATAAAAATTACACCTTCTTATCATGTTTTGGAATCGCAATATTGTCCCTCGATCTAAAGGCGAAATTACGATACGAAAGTACATATTGATATCGAACAATTACAATCGAACTTTCGCCCTAAAAATGCTGGAACTGGCATTGTGTTATAGTTTTATCGTGCTGTCACCTTTACCAGGGCGAATGGGGCAAGGCAACGATAGCCGTAACGGCATGCAGTACTTGTAGTTTTAACCAGGGTTATGATGCAAGCATTAAATTCTGATTTGTCTTAAGATGTCATTACAAGATTCCGTAAACTAGAGAACATTGTATGTATAAACTATAATGCAAACGGTTTATTATATATTCAAAATGACACGAAACAAATTTCGGTAGTCTGGTTACACGTTTGACCGATTTTGTTTATATGTTTTAAACCTTCACGCTATACAAGTTACTATTTGAACAAAGGTGTACGTTAACATACACACCAGTCATACGTAAACATACTAGTGTAAAGTCTAATCACTTTTCGAGAACTACAGCATTTACAAAATATAATGTTCATGAAAAAGTTAAGTTTTGCTGGGGAAAATTCCAACTTACTTTTGTGTGGACGGAATTTTGTTTACCTAAAAATAGTGAAAAAACGTGCAATGACTGTAAAACTTCTTGAATCATTTTGCAGCAAGAAAAATCCTTTGAAGATTATTTTGGTAACATTCATTGGAATAATTATTTTTATTTATGTAAATCTGAACAAAAAGAGACTTGAATCATGCGACTTGTCTGAACAGAAAAGCGAAAATTTGCGAATTTTGATAAAAACCGTATCCAGTGCATTAGAAATGTATAACGTAACGTACTGGGTGGATTACGGCACAGCGTTAGGTGCGTATCGATATTGTGACGTCATCCCATGGGATCATGACGCAGACATTGGATATTTAGATACGGACTATATCAAAGTAGTCCAAGCCGCCGCAAAAGTTAACAGGCACAAAGGTTTTTCTATGGACCATACGAAAGCTTGGTATCGAAATTATTCACTTGATCTATTTTCATGGAAAAAAGTGAAAACCTGGTGGACTTGGAGCTCAGTTAGAAATATTTTTACAGGTCAGGACGATACGCCCGAAAACTACAAACTGTACGTTCTTAGGCCTGAAAGTAATGCCTTAAAGATTTACCTCCTGAATTTCTTCGTGGAATATTTACCTTTTACTTACGTAAACGAAAGATCTAGAGTAAAGTTTGCAGATTTTGAGGTGTACACAATTCGGAATATCACGGAACTTGTGAAATGGAGATACTTTCTTACATATGACAAAGTAATGCCATTCTATTTGTATTGCTTAAGTACATTTTATAATTCAACTGGCGGGATGAACAAATGTGTGAACTAAACAACAGAAAAACGGGTAAAATACTTTTTTTCAAGCAAGTTTATCACGTAAGCCTTGGTCTGCTTTTACTGAGGATACAGACATTGGTTCCCTATTAGATCTAGAGTCAAGTCAAAGATTACGATTTGAGTAACCTTTACTGACTTTGGTCCGGATGTGGGTTACTTTTTGGGCTCAGTGAATTAAAGAAGTACTGGAAGCATTTGGTGAAATATTGCAAAATGATGGAATCTTTTCTTGCCTGGCTTCTCCATTAAAATACATACCGGTTCCACTATGCTTCCCTACAGTTCTCTCAGGGCTTTGTTTGAACAGCGCATCAACTTTAACTTATCTGTGTGATCAATAAGTAAGAACGCCTACAGGCATTAATCCGGTCGTAATAAAAGTGGAAAACAAATACATTAAAGCAGAATATAACACATCTCTAAGCTAAGCTACTGTAACAATAACTTTACGCACGGGCGCTTAAGGCTCTATCAATAAATGTATAGATGATGATGCATCAAGAGATCTAACCTGCATAATATATATTTTATTATTGAGCTTCAAACACCTGTGCTTTACGCAACAAATGACAAAACTAAACCAGAACCGTGTGTCCTTTAAACGTCATGACGTCATTCTGTTTACTGACGTTCATTTTCCACGCTTTGTTGAAATGCGCTACTGTAAGAAGAGTGCTGCAAAGAATTTATTTCGGTGTACTTTATTTATCATATTATTATTCGTATAATTCGGTATGCAAGAAATATAATACTAGTATACCACAGGTTGTAGATGCGGATAGAAATATCCGGCACTCGGGTAACTGTTTTTTCAGTAACTCGGCAAAGCCTCGTTACCTTAACCAAAATTTATGCATGTTTTCTCTATCCCCGGTGAATTGCGGTTAATGTGAAAGAGTTAGGCGTACATTCTATTTTAAGATTTTCTATAGTTAAACGAGAGCCAAAACAAAATATAATCCTTCGCTTTTCGATTGACCCTGATGGGCAGCACGAAAAACCCAAATCTACCCAAATCTTACCCAAATCTACCCAAATCTTACCCAAATCTACCCAAATCTTGATAGGAATGATCAAATCTTCGTAGATTATGAATATTTATAATATATTTCAACATAAATATATCATTTTGATGTATTATAACGATAATTAACTAGAAAAATCGGCGTTGAATTGAAATGGCTCAATATTTGTAAATATCACGGTCAAGTATTCTTACATAGGTGCTGTACGTAAGAATAATCGACTGTGATATTTACAAATTTCCCCATTTGGAGATCTATTTTCTTAATTTCATTTACTTCAAAACAACGGAAAAAAATGAAAAGAAAATCTTTATAATTATTGATTAATTATATTAACGCTTTACAGTTAGCACTGTTTGGGATGATAAGCGCGACGAGAGATAACATTCATTTTCAGGATTTTAATTTTCTGTAATTCATGTCGTGAAACGTGAGATTCTGGGCTATTTTTCATATCAACATACGATATATTGATGAATTTTGTGCGGTGACATCGAATAATGGCGGCATCCATATCGTTTTCGGTGGCAGCGCCTACGAATTTAATTGGGAGAGATGTTTTTGAATGAATAACACTATTATTCTCAGGATCAGAAATGGACAGGAAATATTAGTTCCCGCTTTTGATTTATTTTTGGACCCAAAAAGAGGCTGGAGTAGCCCTTCCGCAGACACAATATCCGTCATGGAATGCACGTGATTCTTTCCCGCCAAAATGCTAATAACGTGTCCACAACGTAATTGTTTTCACAAGGTGCACAATCAATCTCATTTCAAATTTATGGTAAGTATCCTCAGATGTAAAACAAGGGAATTGCTGTCTTGATCATGCTTTAAATTTCATTGAGAGCGTTGATGGTCACCGAAAGAATTATGTCAATCAAGATGTCATCGTGCCACCGATTTTTCTGTATTTCGCACTTGAGTAGATGTCTATAAAACTGATTTTTTCATTTTCCCGCCATGCACGTGGCGTTTATAATGGAGGCAGCATGCCTCCAGATTTGGCTAAAAAAATAATTTTTCTTTCAAATTGAAGTTTTGGTCATATCATGAACATTAGAATATGAATCTTTGTTTCTAAAATATTTTAAAAAATCCAAATCAAGAAAAAAGACGACCGCGTCGGGAATCAAACTCGGGACTGCCACGGCAATAAAGACATTTTCCCATCGTCGTAACCAATAGTGCTATAGCTGAAGTAGTGAATAATGACTTCAAAATATAGATATTTATAATCGAAACAGTTTACCTTGAGTAAAAGCGTGACGAACAATTTTCGATTTTCAACAGCAAATTCTCGAGCTGTCCTTCCGAAAGTTTAAATTGAGTGGAATTTATGAATATGACTTGCGAACTCCATTCTATTTGAGGTCTACGTGTATGATACTTACCCGAGTTTGAGTCAAGTGTGAGTTTGAGTAACGGCTATAAATATTGGCCAAAGTTTGCTGACATTCTGTTTCGAGGGCTTAGAGCGAAACTAGTCTGTTTGCTTCTATTTCTATATACACTTAGACTAGTTTCGCTCTGATCCCTTGAATTTTTTCCAGTCAATATTTTCAACGATGTTATCAAAAATAGGAAGTTTTGAAATAATCCGTGAACAAAATTCATCTCTTTGTGTACTGTCCCGTTTATATCAAACATCTGTGAATGTACAATACAATGAAAAATGCAACGGAGCAGGATCACTCCACTCATTTAAATCACCAACAGTAAAGTTAGATAGCAATTGAAAGCCTTGTCGGCGTCGGGACATGATACGTGCAAGTTTTGGAATAAAAATGCCTTTGGCTTAATATGATTTTTTTTCCAAAACCGTATTTCCGTAGAAAATATGCTAGCTCGACATAGATCTTCTATACATTTTCCTACACTGACGGGCAGAATTGTCCGAATATTTGGTTGCACGTGGGAGTAAGTTGTAAAGAGCCAGCCTAAACAAAAACGCGACACTGTTAACAGCAAATTTAGTACATTGTTTTTGTGTTATATTTCGTAATATCAGGCCATCTTCTACGTTTCTTCAATTATTTTGGCGGGAAAATTGCACGTGCCTTCAATGATGCTCCTTTGCTACTGACCGCGTTTTACATGCATTTTATTTTCGTGTCAGTAGCTATGTTAAATTTTCATGGAATTGTAAGCAAAATATTTTACAACCAAATGAAAATACATGCTTCAGAGCTTGAAATTATTTCATTTCTGTAGACCAGTGACCGTCTCTAAAATGGTTGAGGTTATAATATATTTCATTCAAGTTCTAAGTATATAAATGATGTGATCAGCTTCCAAAAAGAAAGGATGTTAATGTTTAAACAGCGGTTGGCTGATAATGTCAATTCTTTCATTTATACTCATAATAGAAATACACTAAACCCAGTGGCCTGAATAAAAAAGGGCTTTTTAGCTACGTGCCAAAAAAAACAACAACAACGAAATCACGACTTTTTAAAGAAAGTTGCGTTTTGATTCTTGTTCGAACTCCCCTGGCCTTTTTTTTATTTAGGTACTGATTTGTTCTTTCAAACAAGGTATCATGTACTGGCTTGTTCTCATGTTCCAACAACGTATTATTTTAATAAAATCGGACATCAGGTAATAAAGACATATTCCACCCCTCATTGAAATATTTTAACGGAAAATAGTACATTTTGAGAGGTTCCTACGACGGAACCGTATGAATTATTATATATGAATTATGTATCTGTTTAGACAATAACTTGATTTAATTTTAAAGCTATTTCACTAAAATATCTTGCGTCTGTGGTAGAAAGGTATGAAACAATTATATATTAAATATGTATATCACGATTGTTTGTTGATAACATCCGAAACGAAATTTCACCATCAATGTGTATATTTCAAATAGTTATCGAATTATATCTTGCATGTGATTGTGATAATATTTGTATTGATATATGCTTCTCTTCTTATGAAGGAATAAAAAATTGATCTATGTATTATTTGCTTACGAAAGAAATGTTTACTTACATTACTATTAAACAAGTCTACAGATCATACAGAGGGACACAACTTACGCAAAGGGACACAACT
The DNA here is from genome assembly GCF_021730395.1 of Mercenaria mercenaria. Lineage (NCBI taxonomy): Eukaryota > Metazoa > Mollusca > Bivalvia > Venerida > Veneridae > Mercenaria > Mercenaria mercenaria. The sequence goes on along the minus strand of NC_069364.1, from coordinate 88,389,163 downwards.
TACGCAAAAGTATTCATTTCCATAGAAATAATAGTTATACACAAAAGCCTGCTACTTCTGATTCTAAGCTGATGTACAACAGAGTTTTTTTTAGACAAATAAGATGTATTTTGGCGCTTTTCTCGCCTTTGAACATGGCACCGATGTTCGAGCCCGGACGACCCTTAGGGTCGGGATTAACATAACCTATACATTTATTGAAAAACCCTTGGTCATTGTGTGAAATTTGATCAGTGGCTTTCAAAGTTTACTTGCAAGGAGAAGCACTAACTTCATATAAATCAGCAGAATTATTGTCCTAAAATTACAGTCAGAAATTTTATAGTATTTTACAACAGCTGAAATACAAAGGAAATTTAAGAATTTCATGAAAAATTAAACGCAAAGTAAATTGAAAGTAAAGAAATTTAGATTGCAATTTGATAGTAATTTACATAAATTCAATTCAATGCAAAATATGCATTCCACATTTAGATGTGATTTAAGTTACATATATATTTTTTAATGCACCACTCAGGGAAACGCCTTCAGAACGTAATTTTTTATTGGTGATAGCTGATTGGTCAGTAACGATGTCAATTAATTAATTAGCCAACGGTTCCGCCTATCTTTATGACCACCAGCCAGGCGCAATACACAGTCACTGTGCACTACGACCAGCATTCAATAAACAGAATCGAGCTACTGAAATACATGACCTGTATATTTTTGTGACGTAAAATTAATTAAATTTACAGCTTTTTTAAATTTATACAAAGTAATTCATATAAAGTTAATTTTAAGGACGACTTTATATGAGCCGGTATACCTTTTAAATTAAAAGGACAGACAAAAAAGCTAGACATGATGGACATGATCGGAATACACTTTCCATAACCTGATTGTTTTTAAAAGAATTCGATCATATGTAACATAGATAATTAACATACGAAAGGAAAATAAAACACATTCGCGCAGAATGTTTTATACGAAATTGGAATTGTGAACCCGCGGGAAATTTCCATTACCGAAATGCAGCCGTAGCTCTTTTTTTTTTTTTTTTTTTTTTTTTTTTTTTTTCAAATAAATGGTGTTTTTGCAGGACTTATGGCAGCATTCATTCGTATATATAATATGAATAATTAATCTTTCAATAGGAAAGTAATATACATCCACGTAAAACGTTTTTATAATAAATACGAGTTTGAATTTCCACGAGAGCACGCGAAAATTTGCGCATTCGTAAATGAATTTCCTAAATCTCTCTATAAGAAACTACTTTTTTTAAAATTATTTTTGTAAGGTGCACAACCCTATTCAATCAGATTGAACATAAATGAATAAAACCGAGAGAAGTTTATTAAAAGTTATTTCTGTATACGATTTCTGACGGAAATATTCTTCGCTTACGTGAATGACCAAAATAAGAGTCATCATCTTGTCCATTCGGGTTTATTTTGAAGAAAAAAATACATATCACATGCTTTTCAGTTAAATAATTATAGGTTATTAGCTTTGTATCGGGAAATATGCACGAGTTCTCAGCGGAAATATTGCGCGACTTTAGGAGCGCAATATTCTTCCGCTGAAGAACGAGTGCATATTTCCCGATGCAAAGATAATAACCTTTTTATTACATACACATCTACACGTATAAATATAATGTAAATATCATAAATTTGTTCAATAGCCAGAATAGGATTGACAATACTGAACTAAATAAAAAAAATAGTGCAAGAACAAACACTGAATTACGTCACGCACCCGATATGAAAATCAGGCGTCAGTGTATGGAAAAATATTGACGTTTCCGGTACCAGTGAAACATAACGGGGAATAGAAACGTGTATGTAATAATAAACTTTGTCATGTATTGATATTAGCTACAAGACCGATTCAAGGCAGATTCTTTGAAAAGTTCGAAGCATTTATGTTTTTATTCTAAAATCATTTTTATTTTGTTTTAAATATTAAATAATTATAGTATAAATTGGTAAAATTTGGTGCATTTTTAATTTTATTGACTCTATTATACCCGTCAGTGCAAACCCTCAAAAATAATTGAATGTTAAGACTATGAAAAACTGAAATATATTTACAAATGTGTAGTGTGTTACCTGGGAGAGTTCATTTTCATTACAATTAAATATATATTTCTTGCAATTGAAGATTCTTTGCGAGTTAAAACGTGAAGTTAGGATTAATACATATATGAAACTGACATGTTTAAAAATTAGGGAACTGAAATTGCACGTGCCTGTTTTAAAATTGCACATCAACCTCTACAGAGAAAACACATTTTAATAAGAATATACCGTCTTGCAAATGATACAAGTTGATCATTTTTCCTCAAAAGATATTAACACTATACCAACTTACTAAAGATACACATATTTCATTGGATGTCTGACATATAATTTTAATATATGCGACTATGCACGAGAAAATGATTTAGCTGTATTTCGTGTAATTATGCGAAACATTATTTTTACTGAAAAAGCAGTGTTTCTTTCTTTTTTTTTTTCAAAATATATTAACACTATACTGACGAAATATTTTATTTGAAAGTCAGTATATTTTTGGAGCACGGGAACTTTGATTTGGTTTTCCGACTAGCTTTGTATCGACTATGTATTCAATATACATAAGTCTTTTTTTTTTCCATTCTTTATCCGAGACAACACACCCCTATTAAAGATGTTCTACTGGAGTAAGATTTTGGCATTTTGCTATCAATCTTATACTTATTTTATGGAAATATTTGTTATACGTGTCTGTGGAGCAAGAGTTCCATAGTACTATATATACTAGAACACACAGCAAAAGGAATTAAAATGCAAGATAAAGTTACTCGTTAGAGCAAACCCTGTAACAGAAATAAACACATTCTCAGATTGTTTGTTTTGAATGAATCACATACGGTTGAAGGTTGAATTTCATGAAAGAAGTGCTAGATTTAACTAAAATTTGTGCAATGCTTCAAAACACTAAACAATATTTCTTGACAAATCCTTTGTCGCTGATGTTTTTTTCCGACCACATTTTAGACACCAAGAATATAACCGATACATATTTGATAATATTACTTTCGCGTGGTACCCTATATAGGCTTTGTTGGCCCGTGCCTTCACTCAACCCCCCACCCCCCACCTCCAAAAAGAAAAAAAAGACATGGTAATACATCCGGAATGCATAAGATTGCACGAATATACATGCATTTTCATTATTTTTCTGTGGGGCATGCCTACAGACCCCCTACCCAATCCTACCTTCGGTTTTCTTATCTTATAGAAAGCGTCGTACACAACAAGAAACTATTCATATGCACATAGTTGTCTGCTGTTTATTGCTGTCCGTTCTAATGAAATATCATTTTGGCGGGAAAGAATCACGTGCATTCCATGACGGATATTGTGTCTGCTACTCCAGGCTCTTTTGAGGTCCATGTAAACAAAAGCGGAAACTAATATTTCCTGTCCATTTCTTGGCCTTAGAATAATACTGCTCTTCATTCAAAAACACCTTTCCCGATTAAACTTGTAGGCGCTGCAACCGAAAACGTGATGGATGCCGCCATTTTTATTCGACGTAACCGCACAAAGTTCATCAATATATGGTATGTTTTGTATTAAAATAGCTTAGAATATCACGTTTCACGACTTGAATTACAGAAACTTTAAATCCTGAACTCCTGAAAATGAATGTTGCCTCTCGTCTGGCTTATCATCCAAAACAATGATTGTAAAAAAACGTTAATATAATTCATCAGTAATGATAAAGATATATTTTCTTTTCATTTTTTCCATAGTTTTGAAGTAAATGAAATTAAGAGATTCATAGATCTCCAAATGGGGACATTTGTAAATATCACAGTCAATTATTCTTACGTACAGCACCTATGTAAGAATACTTGACTGTGATATTTACAAATATTGAGCCATTTCAATTCAACGCCGATTTTTCTAGTTAATTATCGTTATAATACATCAAAATGATATATTTATGTTGAAATATATTATAAATATTCATAATCTACGAAGATTTGATCATTCCTATCAAGATTTGGGTAGATTTGGGAAAGATTTGGGTAGATTTGGGTATTTCGTGCCGCATCAGAAAAAAAAACTAGATTGTCTACTTACTTTTTCCCTCGTCGCCTCATTTCTTTTTTCATAACAAAGTCCGATGAACAACTTTCAATTTGGTGTGGCCTTAAACGAAAAATGGCGTAATTTCACCTTAATATAAGTATCACGATGTTTGTATGTATAATGTTTTTGTTGTGATTTAAGTACATTTCATGTGGAACAATGTTTTTTCTAATAATCAAATCCATTCTGTTATTAATGAGAGTAAAAAATGTACCAAACTGGTAAAGAAAGTGTTTTCTTGAATTAACCCAAAGTTGTAGTTTGACAAAATAATGTCGTTAGAAGTCAATACTTGACATTTAGAAAATAGCATTTTGCAAATAGCATTTTGCACTAACATTTTGTCATTTAGCATTTGGCAATTAGCATGGCGCACCGGCCTTCCATACCTATCATGTCAAAACTGATCATATTTCTTATTTAGATGTTGATGAAATCAGACTCCTCCGGGTGTGTTTTCCCCACATTTTCCACATTCCTGCCTTTATAATAATAAAAGTATCATAGTTATTATATGTTAGATATATAGATTATCACTGGGTGTAATTTATGTCCTATGATACGGTTCAGTAAAAATGTTGAAAATCATTTTTTTTTACGTTTAACCTTATTAGATCTAAGTAAATATTTTTACCAGTGTGTTTCATAAAAGTGGTATTTGGTATTAATTAACTTGTCCGTAAAGTATGCAAGTCTGGTATGTTTCCGAAATGAAGAAATGAGCATTACGTATGATTTTCTTTTTTTTTTCAAAATATTCTATACATTTTTTGTTATTTCCAAATATTACAGATATTCTATTTAACATTTACTAATTTTCCATTGGTCGAAACTGCAACCATTCTCAAACGAATATTTACCATGTTCGACTTCTTCTTCTTCTTTGCGGAATATAGTAAGGCCAAAAAAGTAGAAAAATATGACGATATAATTCACATTTTAGCGTAATTGAAAAAAAAGAAGATAAATTTTGTAATAATATAGGTCTGTGTAAAGTGTCCGAGTTATTATTGTATGGGAAGATTAAATGAATAAAGACTGTCTATAATAATATATCTTTTAATGATCAGCTGCGATTCAATTGCATGTTGGTTAAACTCTGATAAAGATCTTACTCATACTACAATGAAATATAATATGTAGGCGGAGCTTAGAGAGTCTGGCTTTAGACTGACAGATAAACTTCTACTACAGTACATCTCCTCCTCACTTGAATGAAAACTTGCATAGTAATGTGAAATTAAAATAAACAGCATAATATTGGTGCTAGACAAATTCTGTCAAAGTGTCACTTTAAAATACCAGAACATAATAATTTAATACTGAAAATATCACCAGTTAATATTGATAAGTTTACATCCTGTGTGTTCTGCACGTATCCTAATATTTGTTGATTACACACCAGTCTATGTGCCTACAATAAATCTGTAATGTAATTAAATGAAATGTCAAATAAACTAGAGTCAATTACATCTTTTATCAATGAAATTCCAGAGTTAATTGTTGTGAGAAGAATAAGAGCAGTGGGTTAACAAAATATCGTTGTTTCTTTCTCCTTAAAAAAAATGAATTAAGGGGACGCATACTTTGAAATTAGAAAAAAGTGGGTGGGGTATGATAAAATTTACCTGCAAAAAAGTACAAGGTTTTGGTACATGAAATGGATACTGTTTCAACTGTTATAAGTACACAAAGGATTGCTCACTAAAGTAAAAATGAGAAAACTGAAACAAGAAAGTTATTGTTGAATTACATAAGACTTCTTGTGTACATTCAAAGTCAACAATTAAGACTTTTTGGTACGAAAATAATAGTGCTTCACCTTGTCCAAACATTTATCAATGTCCTACAGATTCTAATTTAAAGAAAGAATGTGAAATATGGTCACTGTCTAGCTTTTCATTTCGCATATGTAAGCTAAAACACATTATTTAGTTTGTTTACAAAGTAGTGCATAAGAAAAGATACGGTGGTCAAGGAATGCCACATTCCAAAACTAAAAGAGTATATTCCCCTTAATACATTAAACATTTATCGTTACAGAAGTCTAGTGGCTTACAATAAGGGCCTAGAAATGTTGCCATTATTAATTTTTAACTTGGTATTCATGAACTACAATGCACTTAAATATCAAAACACATTCAACAAACTTTTGAAAATGTATTGTCTTAAAAATCCCTAAAATAAGGTATGAAATTTGGTTGAGAGGTCCAATCAATGTGTATATGTGCAAAAGTAACATTCTAATCTTGTTCACAAAAGTTACTAATACACAGCAGAAATGTCAATGATCAAAACTGGACGAATATACAGTTATCCTCACTTTAATGTCATTTATAATTTGTCCTTGAATTCTCCACCATACTTTTCATAATTCTGTTTGCACGAGTTGCACGAGAATGCTGTCATTCACGTAAAAATATGGGGTCAAATAAGTTGTAAATGCAATATCATCTAAACGTAATTAATGGATTATGCAGTTCAAGATAAACTTTATCTCATAAGGCCATACCAAATTGATTAATAGTTCTTCGGAAAATTGGAGCGGGCGAGCGAAATTTTTATTTTATTTTTTTTTTCTCAATTTTGATTTTTTCAGAGGCGGGTAGATTTTACATGGAGCGAGCGGGCTTTTTTTTATTTTTTTTTCCCAGCTTGGACCCTTGAGGAGGCGGTTATGATTATACATGAAGTTAACATTTCTTTAGAAATAACACAGAAATCAAACATTTACTGTGTGGGTAACACAGTATATAGCTTTTCTATTATGTTTTAAAGACTACATGAATGATTTTGCAAATAAATTCTTGCCAAACCTCATTGAATCACTTTGTGTTTTTTTAGTTATAATTTCTAGGGGATGAGTGTCTTATTTTTAATTTTGATTTTTCTACATTAATCTGAAGGCCTGCCTATTTAACGGCACAGCATGAGGAATATTTAAGACAAAACAGGCACATGTGTGGAATAACATTTCTTCTGAAGCACAGTTAGATGGCTTCGGCACATTAACAACTTTGTGCCCCTAGTGGAACTCCAACCCATAGAGGTGAAGGGAAGTAACAAACCACTTGACCAGTGAGACCAAACAGAGTTGGTCATACAGATGCTTCGACATTGCTCGAATCCCTTTGGAATAATTTCTTAACAGATCAGGCTAGCTTATGTTTTTGTGGTGGAGATTCATTTCAGGCAAAAATGATAACAAGACTGACAAAGAATGCTCCCAATATGGCCATCCTTAAAGTGTTATATGGCCACCCTTAAAGTGTTGTTTGTTTTGCTTTGACTGAACTAGAAATTTAGAGTTGGGGAGGTCCGTTTTTTCCAGTTTTTTTTTTTTTTCGTTCTATCAATTCACAGCCAAGTAATAGACAAACAGGCAAAATTGGGGTTACAAAAGGACAGATTTTATATCTACACTACTTATTTGAAAAGCTAAACAATTTTTAAATTGACTAAATGCGTTTCGATAGAATATCTGACTGCTGTACTAAAGAAGTTACGTTCAAAAAGATTTGGCCTAGACAATGTGATAGGTCGGTTAGGATCTGTGAACAAACATTTTTTTTAAGATAGTAGTCGGCCTCAGCTTTGGGCTCTAGATATAACATACTGAACTAAACAACTGATAACAAATGGTTTGAAAACTATATCTGAACAATATTTCCAAATATTTTTAACTGCATCCCCGTGCACGTCTTACAAGTCGTGCTTCGTTCCTTTCACTGTATTGAACAAAAGTAGAACGTGCCTACTTCATTACCTACCGACACATCGAAGGCCATGTTTGGCACTAGCACAGACACTCCAGATTTAAAACAAATGATGAACAACACCATAATCCCTGACTTTTTGAGTTTTGGTCATCAGTAACATGTATTACGGATGCATGAAATCCGATCAATATCACTTTGACGCATTAAAACAGCGATAAAACCTGCTTTGCCGTTATTATTCCGGACCGCGTAATCGGGAAAAAAAAATTTTTTTCGGAGATTTTTATGTACGTGCGGGCGGGTGATTTTTATTTTTTTTTCTCGGGAACGAAATTATTGATGCGGTAGTTCCGACGAACGACATATCAATTTGGTGTGGCCTAACGTAACGAACATGTATAATGTTGTAACAACAACTTTACTTACACTGATTTAAGTAGCAGTCGGTTTATAAGTGACTTTATTGATTCATTTTATGTTTTGTTATTGTTGTCAAAAAGTATAACGGAAGTGCCTCACAACTGAAGCGGAAACCAGTTTGATGCGCAAAGTAGTCCAATGTAAGTAATATTTTTTGACAAATGTCCACAGAAATTAATAATTTTCTAATATTAAAGACGAATATCTGAATAGGATTCATTATTTGATAAGAAATTATAATCATCGACATGCTTTTTTAAAAATCGTACACGTGCTGACACCTAAGTTGTCTCCCGTTGTTTTTTAGAGTTACCTTTCGTCCGGCGCAGTAATACATTTGCAGTGAATCGCCGAGAAGTCGTGGGAAAATTAAAAACCATGTAAATAAACTAAAATTAACCACCTTTTCAAGATGCATTTCAAGTGATCGCCATTATGCATTTAACCCGCCTGACCTGTGTAGCATCTTAGATATCTGTTCTAAGGTATTCATTGTGTAGAATGTCATGTTATGCCCTTGCAATGCTAATCCCACTCTGATTTTTTTTGTTTACATTTTTATCAATGAGAAATATGGCGTCCATCCCGAGCTGAAATGACATGGCGTTAAATTTTTACATGTTTAAGCAAACCTGGTGTGTTAGAAAGAAAATTTCATCCCTTCAACATTATTTAGAACACTGTTATTGTAAAAAACCTGTTTTTTCCTTATACAAAAGCTTAATATTTTGTGCTGAATGTACTTTCACAAAGACCTCTGTTTTCCTATTACATTCATAGTACCACATCCTTACCCACAAAATACTAAATATTACAGGTGTCCATCAGTATTATATCAGTTTAGGAATATGTTTTTTATTTTCCCACCATCGATTTCTTGAATATTCACCCCTTCCGCATTTCTGTATGAACTGTGAATGTAGCAATATGCGTCCCCTTAAATGCACTTGATTCGTAAAACTGATAACATAGATAAAATGAAAGTTATATACACTATATACACCAAGTATAAGTTCAAGTCAGAGTTATCCTTTTAGAGCGAATCTGATAATATAAACTTGCACTTTTTTTATTGCTGGATTATTATGCCAGCTTCACAGCACTTCACACATATCACTTTTAATTAATTAAATTCCAATTGTTTTAATGCGTTACATAATCTTTGAGAAACATGCGCATGCGTAATGGCTAACAGCTGATCTCAAAACCGCTCTCCGATTTTCCAACATTTCATCAGATTTTTGACTGAGATCATACCAGTTTTTGGATTTATACTGGAAAATACGAATATTGGGATCATATCCTCCATTTTCCGCGAAAACTGTTCGGAAATTACCACAAAATCACATTTTCTGCACTTGTTGTCAGTTTGGCACTTGAAACCAGAACGAGTCTCAAGATGGCGGCGCCCATGTACTAAAGTTGTAGAATGAAAATTCATCTGTCATTTGTCTTTCTACTCACGTTTTGGCGTTCTGATATTTATTTTACCAAGAAATTCCACCATGTAAGTCTCACTTATACACCCAAGGTTACAAATGGACCTTTCTTCATTCCATCTAGACGATATTCCCCCCCTTCCCCACTCACCGTCATTACAATGGCTTTTCAAGATGTCAAGTCTGATCAAGTCATTTCTGAGTCATCGCACTCAACAAGACTAGTAGTCCTGGACGGCGCGAAGTCAGAAACAGCAGATGTTCTATCTGGCGTTCCACAAGGCACAGTCCTCGGCCCTTTGTTGTTTCTGGCATATATTAATGACCTCCCAGAATCTATCAAGACATCATCTACCAAATTATTTGCTGATGATAGTATGCTGTTCAAGGCCATTAGTAACGATAGTGACAGACAGCAACTCCAGGAGGACTTAACAGCCCTGGAAAAATGGGAAGAAACTTGGCAGATGAGTTTTCACCCAGCCAAATGCACTGTCATACGCATTGCCCCACACAGACGGAAGACGATCATCCCCACAGCATACTACCTCCACGGCCACCAACTCGAAGTAGTCGACGCCAGCAAGTACTTGGGAGTGACAATAACAAACACACTTTCCTGGGAGACCCACATAAACAGCACGGCAAACAAGGCTAACCGTACTATTGGCTTCCTCAGAAGGAACCTAAGGGACTGCACACGACCGGTTAGGGACGCCTCATACAAGGCCATGGTACGACCGACACTGGAATACGCGTCAACCGTCTGGGACCCCTACACAAGATCCAGTATCCAAACACTTGAGAATGTACAGAGGAGAGCTGCCCGTTATGTCTGCAATGATTACCACACAAAGACCCCAGGATGCGTCACGAATATGCTATCGGACCTAGGCTTGGAGTCACTGGAAAGTCGGCGCAGACAGATCAGGCTAGCAATGATGTTCAGGATAGAGAACAATCTTGTTGACATCCCCTCAGACAGGTACCTACAACGCAGTGATGCACGCACTCGAGGCCAACACAGGTTCTTCCAAGACCGCATCAGTGACAACAGATATGCCAACTCCTTCTTCCCTAGGACGGCTAGAGAGTGGAACAACCTCCCCACCACTGTTGTAACAGCCCCAACCTTGGAAGCTATCAGGTCCCTCCTGATGGAGTGACCTGCCACCACACCACTGAATTGACAACATTGTAGATAATTTTAAAGAATTTTAAATGACACTTTTAAACTTTTGGAGAGTGAAAGCCATTACGCATACTCAGTCTCGCAGAGCTAATTACGGTCTGCAAAGATCCCAGCTCTTAACGGGAAGAAGGGAAGAAGGTATTCGGGTGGTTTTCGTTCACGCTGACTTCGTCGTACAGGTTGTGAGTTGGTTGAATCGCGTGTCAGTGACGAATCAGAATTATTTCCATTCGGTATGTTGATGATGTTGTCGTTATCTGATGATGATGATGATGATGATGGTAACGGCGGTGGATTTTCTACGTTTTTGAATTCTGACGAATTTCTAGTAATTTGCTTGTCCTCGCGTTTTGCTGTAATCTTTGTTCCTTTTTTAGAAATGATTTCATACGGACGCGGGTCAAATGGTGGTGTAAGTTTATTGTCCTTCTTTTGTTCGACAAGTACTGTGTCACCAGTTTTCAGATTTGATGGTTTTGCATGACGTCTAGTATCAGCATAAGACTTCATTTTTTGCTTAGCCTTTTTGTCAGATTGTCTTGCTTTCTTGTGTTTGTCTCCTTGTTTTGAAGGTATTTGAACACTCGGTATTTTGATGTTTATTGAACGTCCATAAAACAATTTAGCTGGTGAAATGTTGGTGGAGGCATGTGGTGTAGCACGGTAATTTCGTAAATATGAATGCATGTCTTGTTTCCAAGATGTACCCTGAGCATGGGATACGCGTACTGCTTTACCTATCGATCGCATGAAACGTTTACATTCACCGTTCGCTTGCGGTCATAACGGAGTAATTTTTCTATGTTTGAATCCCATATAATTCGCAAATTGTGCAAATTCGTGTCCATTCATTGGCGGACCATTATCAGATTTTAGAACTTCGCAAATTCCAAATTCTGAGAATATCTTGTCTAATACAGGAATGACCGTCTTTGAAGAGGTTCAGTTAATAATTTCTACTATTGGAAACCTTGCATATTCGTCTATCAGAACAAGTAGGTATTTCCCATTCGGAAAAGGTCCTGCAAAATCCAAGCTAACATGCTGAAATGTATATTCCGGCATTTCACTCATATTCAATGGTTCTGACGAATTTGTTTTCGTTGCAGCAAGGCATGGTATGCAACTTTTGCATTTCTTTTCTATTCCCGGAAGATATACTTTTTCGCGTAATAGCTGTTACGTTTTCACAATACACTGATGTCCTTCATGAGCTATATTAATTACCTTATCTTGTAATGATTTTGGTATCACGAGCTTTGATTCATGAAGTAATACTTCACCATCTTCAAGGTAAACTACTGTCAGAGCATTTTTGCATCTTGCAAATGTATCAATTACACTGTTTTGCGATTTTTCCACTTCGAACTTTTGACATTTGATATTACTGTTTGTAAATCACTGCCATCGCGCGTTGCACTTATAATTTCCTTCATTGTTACTGCCTTCGGAACACAATGATGAGCAATGAATGAGATGTGTTCTTCCGCATGTTTTGATTGTTTTGACTGTTTGGACTGTTCTCATTCTCCAACGTTCAAGTCTTGCAGGTGGTTTCGGCTTAGGATTCGCGTAAATATGTTCGAGTGCTTTGGCATCACTGATTAAAGTGAATGAATGTCCATACAAATAGATATGCCAATGTTCAATAGCCCAGACAATTGCTAGATTTTCTCGTTCTGTTTGGGAATAACGCTTTTCTACGTCAGTAAGTGACTTGTTAGCATAGCAGACAACTTTGCCATGTGAAGCATAATTGCTGCAATTCCAACTGGACAGGCATCGACTATTAATTCAGTTTCGACTTTTGGATTGAAGTAGGTCATTACAGTATTACTGCTTAGATTGGTTTTGAGAGTTTTAAATGCATCTTGTTGTTCCTTGTCCCATTTCCAGTCTACTCCTTTTTTGATCAATTGACGTAGTGGTTCAGTTATTGTCGAATAATTTGGAATGAATCTCGAGACATAGTTTGTCATTGCCAGAAAAATACGTACTTCTGACACATTTGTGGGAGCTTGAGCATTTTGATAGCTTCACATTTCTTTGGATCGGCAGAGATTCCATCTTCACTAAATACATATCCAAAGAATTCAATCTTGCGCTTGTTGAACTCGCACTTCTTTTTTGTTAAACGTAAAACCTTTATCTTGGAGTCGTTCCAAAACAGCCTCTAAACGTTTGTCATGTTGTGCCTGATTTTCAGCATACACGATGATGTCATCGCTGATGTTTCTTACGCCATCAAGTCCTTCTAGCGCAGTGCGTAGTGTATTTTGGAAAATTTTAGCAGCGCTATTTATTCCAAAACTTAAGACGTTTGTATCGCCTGATTCCAACATGTGTTGTGAATGTCGTCATAATTCGAGATGATTCTGAAAGTTCTAGCTGATGATATCCTTGATTTAGATCTAGTTTTGAAAACACTTTTGCTCCATTCAAATCAACTATCATATCAACCAATGTAGGAATGATGTGTTTTGTTCGTTTGATTGCTGTATTAGGCAACCTCATATCAACACATAATCTAATTTCATTTGTTTTTGACTTTGGTTTTGATGTAACCACTATCGGTGACACCCAATCTGTAGCTCCTTCTACCTTTTCAATAATGTCCAAGTCTTCTAGACGCTTCAATTCCTTTTCGACTTGTTTCCGTTGTTGAAAAGGTATTCGTCTATGCGGTTGTGACACGGGTTGTACATCCGAATCGATTATTAGGTCAATCTGCTTATCCTTGTATTTCCCAATACCAGTAAATACTGAATTGTAGTTTTTGCAAATTTCATCGACCTTACTATGTTGCAGTGTTTGAATTTCTGGAATCACTTGTAATTCTACTGATGTGAGATACGATAACAGATTACCGCTTTTGCCTTCCGTCACTAAAATTTCAGCTGTAGTGTACTTCGGTTTTGTTTCAACGGTAGTCACAAATTTCCCAAGAAGTTTGACATGAGGATCAGTGTCATATGCAAATACTTTCATGTTTGGTTTTTGAAGCTTTGGTTTCGGATTCATTTGGTTATACGTCTCTTCATTTAGTACATTAACTAAAGAGCCAGTGTCAGTTAGGAACTTGACATTGTGTCCATTAACTGAAGCACTTACGTATGGTCTACTGGACATGGCATTTACAGTTAGTCCGAATGCATAATTGTCACTTTGGTCCCTGTCATCACTCCATGAATAATCATTTAGATTGTTAGTTTTCCTAGATTTCATTGTTTTTGAGCGGCACACACTTTCAGAATGGGTTTTCTTGTGACAATATAAACATTCTTTACCTTGCGCTGGACATTTTGTCTTGTGAGGGTATTCAGATCAACAGTTTCGACATTTTCTTTGTTTTTGCTTAACATTTGGTTTGTTTGCAGTAATTTTCTTCGGTGTAATTTCCTTTTTGTAACCTTGTTTGCACTTTCACCCGTACCATGTTCAATTTCGGAAGCATGTTTGTCAGATAATTCCAGTGCACGAGCTTCTTGAATCAGTTCATCCAAAGTTATTTCTTGTTTCAGCGCTTTGCGACGTAAGCTTGTTGACTGACATCCTTGGATAATCTGTGATTTTATTTCCTTGTCTTTGTCGGCAAATTCACAGTTTTCACAGAGCTGTCGTAGCCTTGTATGATACGTCTTGACTCTTGTTTTGCTTGGCGAAATTTGTACACCTCGTACTCAGTGCATTTTTTCGGTGCAAAGTATTCCGTAAGTTTCAAAAGAGCAGTCTTATAATCATCACCTGTCCCGGATAGTGTATCGAAAATATCATTTACTTCTTCCCCGGCATAATGTAGGAGTAAGGCTCTCTTTCTCTTTTCATGGGGCCTCCGTGGCCGAGTGGTTAGAGTCGTTGACTTCAAACCATTTGCCCCTCATCGATGTGGGTTCGAAACCTCATTTGGGGCGTAGAATTCTTCACGTGAGGAAGCCATCACGGCTTACGGAAGGTCGGTGGTTACCAGTGCCGCTCGTGATGAAATATGCACGGAGGGGCACCTGGGGTCTTCCTCCACCATTAAAGCTGGAAAGTCGCCATATGACCTAAAATTGTGTCGGTGCGACGTTAAACCCAACAAAATAAAATAAATAAATTCTCTTTTCATTAGTTATGTCCAAACCAATTAGTAGATTCTCTAGACGTTGACACCATTTTTTCCATCTAGTGTCCACAGCAGGCTCGTTAACAACAAAATTAGTGAACACTGGTAATCCCTGTGCCATTTTAATAGTAGTAAAACATCAGTGTTTCATGAATGAATTTCTACAATAATGTCACTGTTATTCCAATGCTGTTTATTAAACATTTAATCCAACATTTGTTGCTATCTTGTCGCCAGTGTAAAGTGTCCGAGTTATAATTGTATGGGAAGATTAAATGAATAAAGACTGTCTATGTTAATATATATTTTAATGATCAGCTACGATTGCATGTTGGTTAAACTCTGATAAAGATCTTACTCATACTACAATGAAATATAATATGTAGGCGGAGCTTAGAGAATCTGGCTTTAGATTGACAGATAAACTCTACTACAGTACAGTCTGAAGATGTTATTTCGATATAATAAATCAAGTATTGACTCCTGAGCCTTTCGATACTACAGTCAAACCTGTGTTAAAGACCACCTCTGAACAGAGACCACCTAGCTCTAAAGACCTCCTGCTTCATTATTCTTTAAGGAAATTTCTATATTCAAAATGAGTTTTATACACTGGGGTATATATTGTACATTTGCATAATAGTTTTAGACCTATGTTTCCAAGGCCTTCATGAAAGAAGGAATAGTTCTAGACTTCTGTCTTAAGGTTAGATGTACTGATAATTGAACTATGTACAGTCTCTTATAAATCATATTATGATTGATCGCATACATGTATTTGTGTTTTATATGTATATTTTATTGTATATGTATTGCGAATGAGACTCTAATAAAACATTGAATTGAATTGTTGTTGTTTTTTTTACATTTTAATATTTACAGTGTATTTTAACCCGAGAATAAAGACAACCTCCCAATAAAGATCACATTTTGGCTCTCTCAAGTGTGGTCTTTATAGACAGGTTTGATTCACCACGAGAGATTGCCTTCTTTTGACGAATTTCACGTCATATCAAATGGCCCAAGATCAGTCATTAATTGTATAACATCAAACACCGTGTGAATGAGACATACGTAATTTGACCCTAATGTCGAAAGGGTAGCTTTAAAATTTCTTTGCTATAAGATATCTGAAGTTAATTGAAAACAGCAGTATATTTTGACAAACCGTTTTATCATTTATTCAGTAGCAATAGCAGCATCTGTTTAAAGTTTCTGTATGTGTCTGTTCTGTAACTTGTGGTTCTTTTGCTGGAGAGATATATTTCTTTGTAATTGAGGTAGAAGTACTCGATAATGAGATATCAGTCAGACTTCTGACAAATATCTCAACTTATACAAATGTAGTAGTGATATCTTCTTTTTTAAATTACACAGATAGATCTTAACGGTGGATAATCAAATTTTGGTCAACATGATGACGTAAAGAATTGATTCGAGACTTTAACAACTTATCATTTACTTTATTTGTGTTCACCAAATGTTAAATATATCTAAGAGTAGTTTTTTAGAATTTGATTACTAGTATCTTATTCCGGTTGAATAAACAACATTGTACCAAAATTTCCCGACTTGTGTTAGATATTAAGATCAATATCCACTTTATTCCTCTGAAAATTAGGCTTCTCTCAAAATCTCTGGACTTTCGCGTTTGACGTATTAAATTACGTAAACGTTACTAACGTTGACTCATTGCAAAGTAAAAATCCGTTTATTCTTTTATCATTGAACAAACTGGTCAATAATGGTGCAACTACTTATCGATGACTAGAAAACCGCATTTCTGTATATCCGAATAAAACTTACCTGAATCGGTAGTCGCGCTTCGTTTAGCACAGACAAATTACTACCTTAATACCTTTATCAATTATGCATATTTCATAAATATATGAATTATGAAAATCTTCTTGATCTAATTTTCCAAATGCATAGATGGGCGTTTTTAAAGTTTTAAAGTCATTGAGTGTAGTCTGTAGAGCTATCATTTTTGATTAAATAACATTTCACTTTGTCTTAAAATACTATCTTTTAACACGTAAGAGATAACTCTTTTGGTTCACAAACGCTGCCTTCACGTTAGTGTTCAGGTCGTGGATCAACATTCAATGTAGACCAAAAACTGCAACCGCAGATAAACATTCACAACTGTTCAGGAACGTAGATCAACTTATAATGTCGACACGGGTCTGCACTCACAGATAAACACTCACAACTGTTCAGGAACGTAGATCAACTTATAATGTCGACACGGGTCTGCACTCACAGATAAACATTCACAACTGTTCAGGAACGTAGATCAACTTATAATGTAGACACGGGTCTGCACTCACAGATAAACATTCACAACTGTTCAGGAACGTAGATCAACTTATAATGTAGACACGGGTCTGCACTCACAGATAAACATTCACAACTGTTCAGGAACGTAGATCAACTTATAATGTAGACACGGGTCTGCACTCACAGATAAACATTCACAACTGTTCAGGAACGTAGATCAACTTATAATGTAGACACGGGTCTGCACTCACAGATAAACATTCACAACTGTTCAGGAACGTAGATCAACTTATAATGTAGACACGGGTCTGCACTCACAGATAAACACTCACAACTGTTCAGGAACGTAGATCAACTTATAATGTCGACACGGGTCTGCACTCACAGATCAGCATTTAAAAAATCTTTGTCGTAAATCGGAATTCAAAAACGTTCTCGTCGTATATCGACTATGTTCGGGTCGTAAATCAGCATTTAAAGTAGTCATCGGGTTTTAAGGGGACGCATACTTTGAAATTAGAAAAAAAGTGGGTGGGGTATGATAAAATTTACCTGCAAAAAGTACAAAGTTTTGGTACATGAAATGGATACTGTTCCAACTGTTATAAGTTCACAAAGGATTGCTCACTGTAATAAAAATGAGAAAAACTGAAACAAGAAAGTTATTGTGTAATTACATAAGACATTGTGTACATTCAAAGTCAACAATTAATATTTTTTGTGCGAAAATAATAGTGCTTTACCTTGTCCAAACATTTATCAATCTCCTACAGATTCTAATTTAAAGAAAAAAAGTGAAATAAGTTCACTGTCTTGCTTTTCATTTTGCATATGTAAGCTAAAACACATAATTTAGTTTGTTTACAAAGTAGTGCATAAGAAAAGATATGGTGGTCAAGGAATGCCACATTCCAACACTAAAAGAGTATATTCCCCTTAATACATTAAACATTTATCGTTACAGAAGTCGAGTGGCTTACAATAAGGGCCTAGAAATGTTTCCTTTATTAATTTTCAACTTGTTATTCATGAACTACAATGCACTTAAATATCAAAACACATTGAACAAACTTTTGAAAATGTATTGTCTTAAGGTTTCGATGGAGGCCTTGAGAAACAAAAATCAAACAACACCAAATCATAGAAAGAAAGAGTTGTTTGACATGAAAATTGAACAGCATGTAAAACATGTATATTACTTTACGAAACAAGTGTCAGTATACTGATATAAACATTGAATTCCGGAAAAGGGCTGCCTAAAGGGGCTCCACTTCCGGACAGTTAAACGCCTTATAAAACTCACCATTTTCAAAGAACTGTTACACATGTTTGTTTTGATGCATTTGCAATAGCGTGCGAGTGGTGAAATTTCACGTAACAAGGTGGAACATAGTTTTTAGCAATTGTTTATCTTTTTTTCTTTACAAATGGCATTCATTTTCAAAGGGAGACAACTTTTTCTCAAAGATTACTTAAAATAATCGGAAAAAGTTGTTTCCCTTTGAATATGAATGCCATTTGTACTTAAAATAATCGGGAACAGTTGTCTCCCTTTGAAAATGAATGCCATTTGTAAAGAAAAAAAGATAAACAATTGCTGAAAACTGTGTTCCACCTTGTTATGCGAAATTTCACCACTCGCACGCTATTGCAAAAGCATCAAAACGAACATGTGCAACAGTTCTTTGAAAATGGTGAGTTTTTAAAGGCGTTTAACTGTCCGGAAGTGGAGCCCCTTTAGGCAGCCCTTTTCCGGAATTCAATGTTTATATCAGTATACTGACACTTGTTTCGTAAAGTAATATACATGTTTTACATGATGTTCAATTTTCATGTCAAACACCTCTTTCTTTCTATGATTTGGTGTTGTTTGATTTTTGTTTCTCAAGGCCTCCATCGAAACCTTAAAAATCCCTAAAATAAGGTATGAAATTTGGTTGAGAGGTCCAATCAATGTGTATATGTGCAAAAGTATCATTCTAATCTTGTTCACAAAACTTACTAATACACAGCAGAAATGTCAATGATCAAAACTGGGCGAATATACAGTTATCCTCACTTAAATGTCATTTATAGTTTGTCCTTGAAGTCTCCAACATACTTTTCATATAACTCTGTTTGCACGAGTTGCACGAGAATGCTGTCATTCACGTAAAAAGCGGGGTCAGATAAGTTGTAAATGCAATATCGTCTAAACGTAATTAAGAAAAACTTTATCTCATAACGTAATGAACAAGTATAATGTTGTAACAACTATACTTAAACTGATCTAAGTATTGTCCGTAAGTATTGACCTGGCACTCATGAATATTCCGTGTATTTCCGTAAATTAATTTTCGGTGTCCGAATATAAATAGCGGTATAACTAAATAGTACATATATCGTCCTAACTGATATACTGTCGCATGTGCAGGTAGCTGTGCGGACAAAGCGTTTACTTGCAAATATCAGGATTGTAGGTTCGAGTTCTACGTGCGAACATATATTTTTTCCCCAAATTTTATATGCAGACTTACTACTCATTTGATCAAATGTATCGTGATATCTATGGTTCAGTTATTAAGAGTAATCATATTTTCCAGTTATAAAATAATGGAATAAAATTGTTTTAATAGTATCTTAGATAAAAAGACAAGTTACCTGTCACTAACGTTCCAGGAAAAGAAAATATTACAAGAGAAAACAATCAAAATTCATGAAATATGACACATAAAAATAACGTAAACGATAACCTTACAATGCATTAAATTGAAAAAAGATCTATTCCGTAAGTGATTTCGAACCCATGGTAACGTGCGTGCTAGTCAGACACCTTACCTCTCCGCCACCGTGTCATTGATTAACTTTACATGTTACTTTAGTAA
This sequence comes from Mercenaria mercenaria, assembly GCF_021730395.1. NCBI lineage: Eukaryota > Metazoa > Mollusca > Bivalvia > Venerida > Veneridae > Mercenaria > Mercenaria mercenaria. The sequence goes on along the minus strand of NC_069364.1, from coordinate 88,369,014 downwards.
TGTAGATACTTTCAGGATACTAATATTGCGTAAATTAACGAAAACGCCCGAAAATTTTGGCGAAGATTAATGAGTGCCAGGTCAATACTTACGGACAATAGAAGTCGGTTTATAAGTCACTTTATTGATTCATTTTGTGTTTTGTTATTGTTGTCAAAAAGTATAACGGAAGTGCCTCACAACTGAAGCGGAAACCAGTTTGATGCGCAAAGTAGTCCATTGTAATACCATGTTCAGATTACGTTTTTAATCCTACATTAACTTGGGTTTATTTTTTAAACTCGTTTGCGTCCACACTATATGTGGTGTAAAACATGAATTTTGTAAAGGTCAAGTGGTTTCTGTAATGTAGCATTAAAACTACCTCGGAAGGTGGTTTTAATACTACATTAAAAAATAATGCTACATTATTTTACAAATGTGAACGCAAATGTGGGTTATAACTGGTTTTACAATCCCAAATCCACAGATCTTACCTTTTGGAGGAAGAATACCATGTGTTTCTCTTTTGTATCAAACAATTGATGCTGTGGCTGGCAAAAGCAATTGGACTGTTGATGAAACAAAATCATTAAATTGCGGTTTGGATTCATGCTGACGCTCAAAATGGACAATAGATGGAATGAACAGAAATTCTTAGATGAACACAGAAGTTTAAATATTGATGACCCCTTCTTGTTTCTGTTAGCCTCAATTCTTTGTAACCTTTTTTGCTTATTGCAAGATATTTGTTAACTTCCAACATTGCATGTATATATTTAAACCACATTTCTTTGTCTAGTGTGGATGCAAACTAGATTATATTTTGATGGGTTTTGAATGTCAAATACCAATTATAGCCAATTAGTGCCTGATAAAAATAAAACCGTTTTGCTAGTGTGAACACGGTATAAGTAATATTTTTTGATAAATGTCCATAGAAATTAATAATTTTCTGATATTAAAGACGAATCTCTGAATAGGATTCGTTATTTGATAAGAAATTATAATCATCGACATGTTTTTTTTTAAATCATACACGTGCTGACACCTAAGATGTCTCCCGTTGTTTATTCGAGTTACCTTTCGTCCGGCGCAGTAATACTTTTTGCAGTGAATCGCCGAGAAGTCGTGGGAAAATTAAAAACCATGTAAATAAACTAAAATTAACCACCTTTTCAAGATCAATTTCAAGTGATCGACGTTATGCATTTAACCCACCTGACCTGTGTAGCATCTTAGATATCTGTTCTAAGGTATTCATTGTGTAGAATGTCATGTTATGCCCTTGCAATGCTAATCCCACTCTGATTTTTTTGTTTACATTTTTTATCAATGAGAAATATGGCGTCCATCCCGAGCTGAAATGACGTGGCGTTAAATTTGTACATGTTTAAGCAAACCTGGTGTGTTAGAAAGAAAATTTCATCCCTTCAACATTATTTGTAACACTGGTATTGTAAAAAACCTGTTTTTTCCTTATACAAAAGCTTAATATTTTGTGTTGAATGTACTTTCACAAAGACCTCTGTTTTCCTATTACATTCATAGTACCACATCCTTATCCACAAAGTACTGAATAATACAGGTGTCCATCAGAATTATATCAGTTTAGGAATATGTTTTTTTATCTTCCCACCATCGATTTCTTGAATATGCACCCCTTCCTCATTTCTGTATGAACTGTGAATGTAGCAATATGCGTCCCCTTAACTGATATAATTCCATACAGGTCATTTATATATATGACAAATATCTTCTTTCTGATATATTTATATGTAAACGCATAATTTTTCATCTTCCAATGACTGAAAACAGTGCTTTTTGATAGTTTGCCTTGCATTTCTGCACGCGCTTACGCATACACCTATTGAGAGAGAATGCAAACTCCAATGTTATGTATCTTCTGCTTTGAAACAACCCTTAATCATATTTACATTTGTGTATTAACTTACAATTAGTTTAAGAATTCCAGTATGTCGACAGCCGGTTGCTAGCTCGGCTCTTAGAAGAATAAGGAGAGCTGTTGTTCTCACACGGGCGTCGGTGTCGGCGTCGGAGTCGCCATTGCATTCAGGTTAAAGTTTTATACTTATATACATATTCCGCTCATCAAAACTTGCTACGTAAGGTTTCATCTTGGTAAAGGACAGCCTTCTTATGGTTAAAGACCAGGAACCCGAAGGACACTTGGGACAAATAATTAAATGGTGTTGGTTGAATTTTTATGGACTCTATAGTTCTCACTCAGTTTTATTAACGTTTCGGCCATAAGGCCTTTATCAAAATGACAAATTCCGAGAATTACTCTACATCATGGCGTCTCATAATATAACAACATTTGAAATACAAAACCGGAACTGACGTAACGTTATTAATTTTTTATGTACAAGCTTTTTAATTATTCTTAACTTCTGCTGCCAAAATCATCAAACCTCTTGTGAGGAGCAGACATCATTACGTCTATGGTCAGGTACCACAAAAAAGGTCAACTGGGTCAGCTTAAAAGTTTAATGGCAACCGTCCAGATGTCTTTGTATCTTCATATGCTAACATATCTTATATTAATTCTTATTATCCCTCATACACACTCCTAAACTTATTTCCCCATCCCAGTTACAACCTAGAATGATATGCAGTAACTTCTAAAAATGTAACAGCATGTATCGAAAAAGATTCTTATTCAAAGTTTTCATATAGAACAATAAATACCGGTACTACATGTAATTGTAAGTGTTAATTTTCAGAATTACTTATACCATTAATTAACGATTCAGTCTAGAGTTTCGAAATCATAACGTTAATAGGTGTCTCATTAGACAAAAAAATATAAACAATAACAGAACAGAATACAACAAAACTTTGATTTTCACCCAGCTTTTAAAGGGACAGGCCTCCAGATCGTTCGACAACTAAATTTTTTTTTAGATATCTTGAAATAAATGCTATATTTCTTAAGAAGGCTTTAAAACTTAATTACTGACACACTATATGTTACGGAAACACATGAAATCACAAATTGAAATTCCTCACAGGTCTATAAACACAATGCAGATCTATTCCTCGAACAATAACTATTATTTTTTCTTTCGAGGTCAAACATGCATGATGCTGAGCTGAGGACGACTCCGACACGTGTACCTTTCGCGGGAAGTTTTACGGACTGACTGACTGTGAAATGTTTTTAAAAATTGGGCCAGTGTTCTCCGACAAGAAGATTTTCTATAGTATCCACTATATAATACATAAATAAAAAAAAAGTGACAACCCCTATATGGCCATTTTTTTTTCGATTCGATAAATTGCAAAAATTTGAACACATTTTTTACATTTTTTGTTGGGTTTAACGCCGCACCGACACAACCATAGATCATATGGCGACATTCCAGCTTTGATGGTGAAGGAAGACCCCAGGTGCCCCTCCGTGCATTATTTCATCACGAGCGGGCACCTGGGTAGAAACTCCGACCTTCTGTAAGCCTCACATGAAAAATTCAAGGCACCGAGTTGGGCTTGAATACATATCGGTGAGGTGCAAGTGATTGGAAGCCAGCGATATTAACCACCTTAACTACTCGGCCACGGAGGCCCTCATATTGTGTACAGGGTCACGATAGAACATTTTTGTCATATGATTAAAGTTAGATTTTATACAGACATACATTCTGACCATGTTTTATGTAAATCAGGCAGATTATTAACCAAGTCTTGTATTCAAAGATTAAGTCCAGTGGCCACAGTGACCAAATTAAAATGTGTCCTAGATTTTAAGTAGTCTAACATTCTGACCAAGTTTCATGGTTTAATTTGACATAATTTTCAAACATTCTGAAGGAAGCAGAAAATGCGGCCCCTAGAGTGCTTATAAGAATTTTCTATGATTCGACTTAATGACATTGTTTAATGGTAATCCAATTTTAAAACTTGCCTAGATTTCTTAGATACATTCTAGATACATTCTTGCAATGTTTTATGAAGATTAACTGTAAAGTGTGACAGGCAGAATGTTGACCGGGTGGTCTAGTTTTTGACCTCATGAAGGTAAACCACTATTGAACTTGACCTGGATTTTATAAAGGCAAAAATTCTGACAAAGTTTTACGAGGTGGCCTCTACATAGTTAACAAAGTTTTATTGCAATTTTAGTATTAGACTGGTTTCAGTGGTGCTCAGTACTGTATTTTCCGCGTGGAGTGCAATATTTCTTTAGTATTGGACTGCATGAGAAAACAACGCAGGTGTAGGAAAACGATTAAAATACACATTCATTTACTTGTGCTGTCCAATATCTAACACTAACTTGATTACATGTGGGAAACACATTCCTGTCCAACATTATGAACACAACACTGAAAATACAAAAAGTGATCGATATTTAAACACAGTTTTATGTATGCATAATCGCTATACAGAAATACTCGTGAAAAAGTAAAACTGCTATTCTTTTGTTACAGAAGCCAAAATTTTTGGGCTCTGAAAGTCCCAGGTTCGATGAATTTTTTTAGTTTCGGAATATATTTTGAAGAAAACAAAAGAAAAAATCCACAGTTCACACTTTTTTATTGGTTACCCTTCCTTATTGTTCAATTTTTACAACTCAATAATAACAATTTCTCAATTACAAAACACTGAAAAATAAGCAACTAAAATTTCCTAATATAATATCTGGGGAGAGAGAGAGAGGGAGTGGTTCAGACAGGTCAGTGAAAGGAGGTAAACACTTCACCTTTCGTTTCGGCGACCAAACACAGAATAAACCCACTGCTGGGCAAACCTGCATATTTATTAGCCTAACCTTCCCGCCAAAAAACGAGGGACATAGTAAAAGTAATGTAAAAGTTATGAAAATTCTAGAAACCATGTACACAATCAATATGGTAAATTGAAATTTTAAAACTATTGACCAACCCTGCCCTGACATCTGCAGCGAAAAAGCAAGAATCATGAAAAAAATTATGAATTAAGCTATAGTCTAATACTGGGTATTTTAAAGGTGCAAACCAATGATTTAAAAGATGGTACAATATGCAAGCAAAACTGCAATAAAAAGTCCCTCAGATAGGAGGCAAATATAAGTATTTATCACCTAATTACTAATTACTAAGCTTGTGAAGTCCCAATAGGTACAAAACATAATTTAAATAAGATTTAGAAAAAGTGACCATCATTATACGTGTATATAAAGCAGTATTAATATATGGCATGGACCTTTAAGGAGAAAATGTACTGAAAACTGGTTTAAGTAAAAATAGAATGCACAATTGATTTAAGGTGACTGTATACAAGTTGAAATAAGAATATACTGACAGGTATGTACTTGAAGATATCATTCCTGCTACACTTTGCATGTGTTGACTGCGTCCCTATCCCGAAATGACATCTTCCTAAAGCAACAACCGTCCTTTGAAAAATGTTTTTCAAGATCCGGTTAGAAATTGCACCCGTTTCTGCAGCAAACACATTACCTGTAACTGTACTACTGATAATTGAGAATCAACCACTCATGAGTGTAACACCATTTTTCAAACAAAATTGATTGTAAAGACATAACAAAAGCACCGCAATGCGGAGAAATATACGCCCGAGGGTATGATCTTTGACTCCTTAGTGTGACATTGAGCTTGAAACTAGCCATCCAGAACATGCACTATGCATGTCGTCTCGATGTGGTGAACATTTGTGTCAAGTTTCTCTGAAATCCTTCAAGGGGTTCAGGTATGACGTTTGGTCCCTAAGTGTGATCTTGACCTCAAAGCGAGCCATCCGAAACATGCGCTGTGCACATCGTCCTGATGTATGCATCTGTGCCAAGTTCCTTTAGAATCCTTCAAGCAGGTCAAGAGTTACAGAGCGGACACGAAGTCATATGACCTTTGACACCTAAGTGTGACCTTGACCTTAAAGCAAGCCATCCATAACATGCGCTCTGCACGTCTCCTCGATGTGGTGAACATCTGTGTCAAATTTCTTTGAAATCCTTCAAGGGGTTCAAGAGTTACAGAGCGGACGGACGGACGGACAGACAGACGGACGGACACCGGCATCATAACATAATATGTCCCTTCGGGCGTATAAAAATAATGAATAAACTTACGAAAGCCTGGTTGAAATTGACATCTTCATACATAGTTCATTGCTGGTTATGTATCAGTCCACAACTCAAACGACTTTTAACAAGAGCTGTCCGTATTAAAGACAGCCAAGCTCGACTATTCGAAATATTGTCACAGATGCAGGAAATTATTACCCAAAATGTTAAATATCAAAAGAGTTTTAAGTTCGAAAGGAGACATAATTTGACCAAAATACATATCAGAGTTATGGGACTTGATGTTATCAACTAGTTTTATAACCCTGAAGAAACATGTTAAGTTTCAATTCAATATTAGTTTTGGGGATAATAACTTGCAAGTAAAACTTTAACCAGAATTTTCTATGTCCAAAAGGGGGCATAATTTGCTCAAAATACATGTTAAGGGTTATGGAACTTGACCCAGTGAGGTTGGTAATTGACCTAGAAAAAGAATAAATAGGTTTCAAAGCTATATGCGTTTTGGTAATAGCTGTATGACTTGCACGCAAAACTTTAACCAGGATTTTCTAAGTCCAAAAGAGGGCATAATTTGCCCAAAATACATGTCAGAGTTATGGGACTTGGTACTATCAACTAGTTTTATAACCCCGAAGACACATATGAAGTTTCAATTTAATATCTGTAGTAGTTTTGGAGATAGTTACTTGCATGTAAAACTAACCAGGATTTTCTTAGTCCAAAAGGGGGCATAATTTGCCCAAAATACATGTCAGAGTTATGGGACTTGACCCAGTTAGGTAGGTAATTGATCTAGAAAAAGAAAAAATAAGTTTCAAATCTATATGCCTTTTAGTAATAGCTGTATGTACTTGCACGCGAAACTTTAACCAGAATTTTCTAAATCCAAAAGGGGGCATAATTTGGCCAAAATGAAGGTCAGAGTTATGGGACTTGGTGCTATCAACTAGTTTTATAACCCCGAAGACACATGTAGTGAGTAAGATATAGAACAAAAAATGGCAAAGATGTTCCCGTTTGTGAAGAAAGCACCAAATTTTGCATGAACTTACGTTAAGGTATCTCAAATCCTACAAGAGGAGGAGACACGCTATATCTGCACTGGAACCTCCTTTTAAATCAATTTAGAAAAGGGAGGTAAAAATGTCTTGAAAAGAAATATTTTTTTCATTAAATTGAAATTTATCTATAAAGTAATGTTTCATATGGTCTAAACATGGATAACATACCACTAGCATAGACAAACAACCATTTGGTATTGACAAATATACGAAGTTTACCACAAAATACACTTATTTCTCAAGATACATACTAAAAAGGGAGGTAATCAGATTTTACTATAACGCTAAATTTCAAAAGTGCGTGTGAAAAGATGTTTCTTATGAAGAAAGCACGAAAGTTTGTATCTAAATATTATAAAGTATACTGGATCAGAAATGGACTACAAATACGATTTGTTAGCTTGAATAGACCAAAACATAAGGCCCCAAAGGGGAACTACCTTTTATTTATTTCAATTAAATATATCTAGAACAATTTCAAAAATGTAAATTCATTACCTTAACCAATTATAACTCTTGACACAAATTTTATTCAATTACATTTATTTTATACACATTCAATATACATGACTCAGGAAAAATAATATGAGGCCCTTGAAGGGGAAATTGTTAAAAATCACATTTTAAGGGCAAAATATTCTATTTCAATCATTAAAATATCATATTACTGAACTAAAACATAAGTAAAGATACAGAATTCATGGATCTTATGTATAAAATATCAAAAAAGTAAAAAATATTTCACATGTTTAGGTCCACGAGGTAACCTATATATTTATCAGGACAATAGATTTATACCAAAAAGAGGCTCTTCAATGGATCATTTTTGTATGTTACATAACAGTATAATGACATAATCATGTTTTCAAATCAAATGACTCATCCAAAGACCCATAAAATAAAAGAAACTGATATTTACACTCTTTCAATAGATATCTAAGAATTGTAATAGGTTTCCCAGTACTTCTCTAATACATTTGTTTGACAAATTTATATTTCTTTTACATGAATGTGTTATTGCACTGGAATTTAATTGGTTTTGTGAAGTGTACATAGTAATTAAAATCAAGTGTCAACACTGGTCAATCCAGATTCAACAGAATTAAGCAATGCAAGGGTCACAATTAAGGTATACAGGCACTAAATAGAAAACTGGCGCGGAAAAATATCATGATAGTCGCAAAATGGCGCATTCAAAGAGTCCTCCTTTTTTGCTCTGTAGAGCTTTATTCCTTCCTTGTTACATTTTTTTTTGCTGAAATCACATAACAGATCTATCCTTGACATATAGGAAGCATTTTCGCAAAAATATGATAGCATAACAGATTTATTATGGAAATGAAGGTCATACAATTTGGGGTATCATTTTTAGTTGATATTGTAGTTGGTTTGTTTGACTGAAGTACATGAACCCCAATTTTCTTTTGATGTTTTTTTTTCAGCATTGACAATATTCTTTAAGAAAATGTAAAGATCTAAGCTACAGACATTTAAAACGGGTCCTGCTCTTTGCTGTAGCCATTTGAAATCTGTCAATTTTATCTAGAATAAATAACACCAGCTATTTAGTATGTTCATACCTTAATGTATCTCTCCAAGTATGGCTTCATATTATGAATATTAGAAATGTGAACATAGGTAGTTTAGCTGTTTTCATGCTGTCTATTTCCTTCAGGAACTAGAATTTTATCTGGCACCATTTACTGACTTACAGCTTGATACTTTTGTTTATAACATGACCATGTTTTGTTCCAAAAGTTTGAAGTCACAACATGTGGTGCACTGACTGGTTTGCGACATGGTACAAATTTGTTTGTCGCAGATGCATAAAATCAAAACCACAAAGGGATGATGTTACGAGCAACCAATACTGATACACACTGTTATTTTCTATAGTAAAACAGTTTGCTAGTTGTTAGCTGTAGCTTGATTTAGCCGTTCCAAACAGTTCTGGTACATGCTGACTGATACTGTAGTACGCCGTCTTTTTGGCATAAAAATGAGGACAAAAATCCAACAGGAAAAGACACATCAAAGAAAGTAGAATTTGACTTAAAGCTAACATTTTTATAATGCATTATTTGGTTGTGATTCTGTCTCAATACGTTTGCAAGGCATAGGATATCTTTACTTATGGCTATGCCGTGTTAAAAGATTCAAGAAGCGCACATGACAACTGGAAGAATAGGTTGTTCTATCATGCAAAGGAATATCAAAATGAAGCCAGAGAATATAATTTCTTAAGCAGTTAGACGTATTGAAAGCAACCCCATAAGAGATGTTCACGTATGTAGCAAATAACATTGTATCAAGCAGGTTGTAGACAGGCATTTATAGCATACATTGACATTGTTAATCCTGTCAACTGGAAATGGTCAAGAGAACAGGTACTTGGCTTTAATTGTGTAATACGCTTCATAATTAACTGCTATAAGTTGGAGGAAACTCATCAATGTAACTACAATAATACATACAAAGGCAGATATAAATGTATCAAGCTAATTCTGTGTACTTAGACATTTTGAAGACATGTGTGCTAGACAGTGAAATACTGGCAAATCTATTACAGTTTTAGTTAAATATTGAAAGGGTTGTTACGCCTAAAATTAAAAGTTGTTTGTTTGATCGTACCCTGACTGTATTGGACAAAGAGTACATATCAGCTATGATTATAACTAGGATGGCCTGCAATAGTCATTTTATCCGTGCTGAATGAGCTCCATTGGCCATACCTAGATGCATAGTATACTCAACCCTGACCCACAAGTACAATGTTCTGAATGACCATTTCTTTATCAGATACATGATATCATTATATAGGCCGATTTGGAACTTAAGACAGAAAATACACTATTTCGCTGTTTGTTTGGCTTAATATTTAAGATAACTGTAGCTCAGTATATTTTAAGGCGACATTGTTTATAAACTAATCGATTAATCTTTACCTTCAAAAATTTTCATCTAACTCTAATTGGCATGACTTTATTTCTGTATTATATTTTCATCTTAAACAAATTTTTATATGTGTTCTTAGGGGGTCTGTTGTAAATCACAGCACTTTAGAAATGTTTATAGTTATAAGCTCTGTGGAGGGGTTCAGTGGGAGAGACCGTCTAATGGTAAAGATGTTGTCAGATCAATAGGAAGGTCGTTGGTTCAAACAACGTACAAAGGTTTATCTACCAGTGCTCTTTTCAAGAAAGCGGAATTTAGACTGATTCTGAAACTTGTAATCTTAATCAAATTCAAATAAATTAGTATCATTAAATATAGTATAAATTAGCAATAATAAATGCAACAATTCCATTATTTTTATGTTGTAAAGAAAGCATTAGAATAATCGCATGCTTTAGCTTGAAGTCATTAATTGTCTTGAAAAACATAAATTATGTTTTGTGTAATACATTTTACATGAATCTAAATTAGATATTGAATTACAAGAAAAACACAAAATAGCCCCTTCTTTAGCTGCTCTTTTGAATGCATAATAATAATATTTATAGGGAAATCGAACTTCGGTACCCCATGTACAGTATAAGTATTGTAAAATCGATTATACGAATTACAGTATATGTGAACTTGTTTTATAAAATACCCTTAATGAACCTCAAAATGTAAAGAATGTTAAAATAATATTTTGATATAATTAAATATTAAAATTAGTTTTGTTTACCCGAGTGATATAATATTCACACTTGAAAATCCTGTAAATGAAATTTTTAAATTTCCCCCTTTTAGGGCCTCATTTATGTCATTTGTCAGTGTCCTATATATTCAATGTGTATAAAATGTAACTAAATAAATATTATTATTATTTACTTATTTAGGTTATAAATTAACCTTTTGGACATTGCTTTCAAAAATATATGATTAAACTAAATAAAATAAAGGGTCCCTTTTTGGGGCCTCATTTTAAGCTAATTGAGGTTGGCGAACTGCGTGTCTCCTCCTTTTTTTGGATTCAGCATACTTCAAAATAGGTATATACGACGTTTGGTGCTTTCTTCACAAAAGGAAACATCTTTTTCCTATAACCTACTCACTAATGTGAAGTTTCAATTCAATATCTGCATTAGTTTTGGAGATAGTAACTTGCATGTAAAACTTTAACCAGAATTTTCTAAGTCCGAAAGGGGGCATAATTTGCCCAAAATACATGTTAGAGTTATGGAACTTGACCCAGTGAGGTTGGTAATTGACCTAGAAAAAGAATAAATAAGTTTCAAAGCTATATGCCTTTAAATGATAGCTGTATGTACTTGCATGCAAAAACTTAACCAAGGTGTGACGCCGACGCCGACGCCAGGGTGAGTAGAATAGTCGAGCTAAAAATGGATACAGGTTATATCTAGTGAAGTAAATATGTTTTAAGAATTTATACTTTGGAAAGAACTTAAGATAAAGATTATGAATTTTGTGAAACAGATCCCATCTTTAAATAGAGTTTCACAAACTTTCCATTCACCATAAACTATTGCAGTATGATAACAAACAAGTAATGTAAATACTTTGCAAGATACTTTATTATTTCATTTCACATTCATTTTTTTTAAAACAGCGATTTGCTAGTTTAATGATATTATATTGCAACTGTCATATATAATTAAATTCATGATACTAATACATAATTATATATTTATATATGGTGCAAATGCGTCAGTGATTTATTCGTAACTTGGTTCTAGACATCTTTACTAACAGACGGTACATGGCTGGACCTCATCTACTGCCCCTGTGCAATAAATACCGCCGTGTCGTGGTTCAGGGTTCGAGCATTCTCTTGTACGTCTCGAGAATCCCGCACAGTCGTCAGTTTTCTGGCACTCGCCCCATGTAGTCCATTCTGAAAAGTCTCCGTCAATCGCTGAAAAAATGAAGAAGATAGCGTGCACATTTCAATGGTCATGTGAAGATAAATGTTTCGTTTTTGGGGGCAAATCATCTTATTTATTTTCTTACAAAAACTGTTTCAGACACGGTAGAAAACAAACAAACCTCTAATACTTACGTGTGTTCCGGCATTTTCCAGAAGTTTCATCTTTTAACATTAAAAGTGTAAAAAAATATTTTATTACTTCATTTGACTTTAAACTTTCGATGTAACTTGAAACAACAGAACTTACGACAAGCTTTGTCGAAACACGGTTTTTCTTCTTTCAAAGGTCCCTCACAATCTTTGCCTCCGTTCTGCGGTCTTGGAGTGTCACACTTTCTGATTCGCCGCTGTGTACCATCTGTTCATTATTGAAAGCATTAAGGCAAAATTCATAATCATAATTTTATGCAAATTTTTTCATGAATCCTACAACCTTCCGCTGGCGTATAACTGGATATACCTACCGAGGTTCTTGAATATGAATTAAGTCCGAGGAGTTATGAATGTAAAACAATGGAAACTATATTCCAATAAAACAAATTGTTCTTAGTTTCATTTAAAGTTCGGTCATTTCATGACAATTTTGGTACACCTTCCTAATTTTCAGTCATATATCTGTTTTCTACAAGAAATCTATAGGCCTACTTTGCCTAAATAATGTCGGAAAGAAAAAGTGGTGTTTTTGTAGTCAGGTACCACTATATTGCCGTATTTCAGAGACCACTTCACAGAGTAAACATCCAGTTTTCAAGAAAATAACTCACAAACATACTAATATAAGAATGAAGTGTCTTTATTCTATGTGAAATACATTTCACGAGAGAGATACTAGTAATCCCCTCATGAAACCTGGATAACCGCACAAATGCGCCAACAACTGATTGTTTTTCGACCGAGTTACTGCTTCGTGTATTTCAACTGCATAGATATCAAAAACTACTTCGATTATAAACAGTGCTATTTGTTTACACCTACTGAAATACTTACCTCCGCAAGACACTGAGCATCTGGACCACCCAGTCCAGTCACTTAGGCCCCCATCGACAACATCTCGTGTAGTAAATGGTCGAGTTACACCGGCACCCCACCCCTGTCAACAGCAGTTAAGGAAGTTAAATGTATTAACAAATTAAATATATATATATATATATATGCATTACTGGGGTAATATAACATTCTGACAATTAAAGCTCACATATTAAAATATGTTCTTTGTGATTTCATGTTGTTAAAAGTAGCATTTCGATGCACTAAACATTTACATACGATTCTAGATATCAAAATATTTTAACAAAAATCATATTAATAATAGACAGAAATGTTTCACTTGAAAATTTTCAGTTTAAATATGAACAGCAGTCATCCAGAACACTAGCCCAACATGCTAAATTTGACACATTAATGCATTCAATTTCGCTAAGAAACCAGCTGTATTTCGATATAACAAACAAACATTATTTATATATAAAAACATACCTGAGGAGGAACAGAGGCACCTGTTGCAGGCAATACATCATCGAAGGTTGGAAGAGCTGGCTAAAATAAAAAAAAATGGGATATTAATGTCAAATGTACACCCGAGCCTTAGTTCATGTAAGAAAATATTGGTAAAACCGAGGGATGATTCCCAAGGTACAGCTGGGCACAAAAACGGATTTCATCTACTGGGCACATACCCCGTTTTAGTAGTGAAGCTTTCGAGGAAGTCTCTTAGAACTCACGCCAGTAGTTGTTAAGAAAACGAACGAACAAGATATGCGCATCTCCTTTCAGATCCTATTAAGTTTCGCTGAATATCAGCCAGAGGATCCGGATATAGACAACGCTACAGTTTACCATTGATGAATAATCAAAGGGCAGTAACTAACTGAAAAATCATCCGATCGGAACATGAAGATTATATGCGCATGTTTTTTTTTAAAGTAAAGCTTCCTATGAAGTTTCACTACTTCCATCCAGTGGTTGCTGAGGAATACTCCGGACAAGAAATGGTCCTATGGTATACTAATGTTGAATAATCAGAAAAAAAATCGCACGACTGGGACATGAAGGTCATATGCGCATCTCCTCTTGGGAGTGAAGGTTTCGCTCAGTTCCAGCCAGTGGTTATTGAAGAAGAATTTCGGGATGGACGAACGAACAGACGGACAAAGTGGCAACATATGTGTTTCCCCTGTCGGGGAACAAAAATAAATGGTCACAGAAAATGCCAGATTTAGGCATTGGCATTGCAAATATATAACAACTAAATATTTACAAGCAATGTACCTTAAAATGGCAGCGATAGTTTTAAAAGATATAAATGTTATTCAGAGTCATATTGATGTTAAGTTCGAACCTTTGGCATGTTTAGCTTATCCCCGTACAGTCTTTCACGACAATCTGCGTCATCCATTGTTCCGGAATCGACGTAGATGTTCAAATATGGGCATTTTCCGTCGGCACAAGAATTCCATTCGTTGGGACCTCTGTCCTTGTTGTTTATAAACTTGTAGTACAACATTCTGAGGACGCAAAAAAGAAAGCATGCATGCAGTTCACGTGCATATACTACTTTTGTACTGTATACATGTTAGGCATGCCTTAATCACGTAGAATAATAAATTATCAATTCCACTTTATAAATACATAAAAGCATTTGTTTTCGAAATGAGTGCTAGCACTGTGTGATATGTTTACATTCTATATACACTAAAGGGGTCATAGGCTTGACAAAGACACATGTTTGGCATTTTCAGTGGAATTTAAGCCCTCGACAACTGTAGATGCATATGATTATTTTATAGAACGTATGAATATGCTGTGCTTTTAGAATCCCATGGCGGTGAGGTCTGCTGGTATTTTACATTTTCATTAATAAAAAATTGGTACATATGATAGGCAGATTCAAATATGATTATAAAGCTTTACATGTAGGTGATTTTACGCCTGAGATATATTATTAATACCTTTCTTCTGTGTAAGGTTCTACTTCAGCGATATTTAGTCAAAAACCTATGACCCTAATGTCCGGGCAGCTATCAAATAACTGCGGACAACGACCATTTATACTGTCTATGTAACACAATGATATTTAGTAGCATTATCTGCCTACCCGGTGGAGTCATCATAAAAGTATTTCTTGCCGTCTAATTCGCTTGATTCGGCATCAAGTTCCTCGAGAGAGTTTACTTTTGTGAAGTAGTCCGCGCTGCGTAGTCTGTATGGCCAGAAACTAGAAATCCTGAATACAGCATCTTTTGGCAAACAAAAGCCAACTCGGAGAACGTCACCTCTGAAGAAAACAAAGCTATTATGTAGTAAAAACTGTAATAATTTCTTTGTTAAAAGTCAATAATATGAAATAAGGCAATGCCTCAATCGGGAATCGTTAGAGTCCATCAGCTTGCTCAGAATTATGCGTTTGTATCAATTTAAAGGTAGATCTTGGAATAAAAAAAAAACAATACTGCACATATTTGTACTGATGTGCAAGACGTTGCGGTTCGGGCAAGTTATGTGGACGCTTATTACGCTCAAGGAAAAAGCGTATTCATCCAAAAAATCCTAAGTCAGCTCTGTGCACGTGCCAGAAGACCACAATTTTTTTATTCGATAGTATATTTCATTCGGTATATATCGCATGTTACCGTACAGGGATCGATCCCGATTTTCGACGAAAATCGGTAGGATCGATTCCCTAATATGAAAAAGGCAAAGCCTCTGAGCGAGCGTAGCTTAAACGACAAAGAAACTATTCACTGCTCAAAATAATTCGCGAGAACCTATTCACTTGAAAAGAAAAAAAAATAGTGTCATCATACCTATAACAGCGAATATCATACGTTGCAAAATTTATCAAAAGCCGGTGTCACGGTGGCGTCATTACCTATTTGCCACGTTCATGTGGCTTTGTGCTTAATATGAATCAAGGCACCGCCTAGCATGGGGATTTATCTTTTATATATCCACTTAAAAGAAATATTCAACACTCAAAAGAAAGTGAAACTTTGCTCTAACTAATACAGTGAAGTTTACATTTAGTGTCATCATACCTCTTACAGCGAGTATCATGCAGAATTTACGGGAAGCCGTGACCGTGACGTCATTCACCGCGTTCTGATTCTCGCACTGGTTTTAGGACTTTGTTTTTGTTTGTTTGCACTCCACGCAGAAACTTGACGGCCTTTACACTTCCTTACTGTTTTAAAGTGTTTTTCAGTTGCATGTACAGTTTTCATTACGAAAAAGAAGTAAAAGAATCATGTTTGCGCGGTTTACGAATTTCTGTGACTGATTCCACAGGCAATCGGCGTGTGACTTTGACCCCTTATGAATGATGGACCCCCCACCCTGTTCTCTACAACCCAGATCCCAAACATAATAACAGAAAAACACATTTCCAAAAAAAAAAAAAATGCTATATATAAAAAAACTAAAGGTATGGTACTTTACGGCCAAACATTAAGGAAAAAATGGAATGGCCTCAGTAACGATCTCACTGCGTACACAATTTTCGGTCGATTTTTGAAAATCTGGTCTTAATCAACGCATAGAGCATAAATCTTAACGGTAAACATGCACTTTGGTCTCAAGGCTACATCATTTTGATGCAGCGAGACGCAATTCTTTGACAAAATCATCTCGTACACGATGTGACCTAACCCGTATATTTCTCGGGTCAATAGACAAGTCAATGGCAGCCACCTATTCCCTTCGTTATTTCCAAGCACAATCGTGGCCAGCCTTTAGAAACATAAATAATTAGTCGCTTACCTATAATTACTTCGTCCAGTTTCCGTTAATAACGATGCATCCAGCGTTGAGAAATTTCTTTCAAAACATCAGCTGCCATGTTTATACGGCGACCCGGAACTGGTTTTTACTACGTAGCCTTTTTGCGATTGGTCGATTCTGGAGGTGTGTTCTCCACGTGAGCTGGTATAAACATGGCAGCTGATGTTTTGAGAGAAATACAGCGTTGGGAAATTGACTGGATGCATCGTTATTGACGGAAACTGGACGAAGTAGTTATAGGTAAGCGACTAATTATTTATGTTTCTAAAGGCTGGCCACGATTGTGCTTTGAAATAACGAAGGGAATAGGTGGCTGCCATTGACTTGTCTATTGACCCGAGAAATATACGGGTTAGGTCACATCGTGTACGAGATGATTTTGTCAAAGAATAGCGTCTCGCTGCATCAAAATGATGCAGCCTTGAGACCAAAGTTCATGTTTACCGTTAAGATTTATGCTTTATGCGTTGATTAAGACCAGATTTTCAAAAATCGACCGAAAATTGTGTACGCAGTGAGATCGTTACTGAGGCCATTCCATTTTTTCCTTAATGTTTGGCCGTAAAGTACCATACCTTTATTTTTTTATATATAGCATTTTTTTTTTTTTTTGGAAATGTGTTTTTCTGTTATTATGTTTGGGATCTGGGTTGTAGAGAACAGGGTGGGGGGTCCATCATTCATAAGGGGTCAAAGTCACACGCCGATTGCCTGTGACTGATTCGGGGTGCTCGTTGTGTACATAAACCGGTACCGGAAAACATCGAAAAAATTGCCTCAGTATATGCAGACAATAAAGACGAATAACTATATACGGACGTTACCGTCTCGGGGATTTTCATCCCCTATTAATGTCGTTAAAACACATAAATATTACTTTCAATGAGTTCTGCTACCATTTTTCAAGATATTTCCCATATATCAGATTCAGGAGCCGGCATGCGACCAGTGCACTGGTCGCTATCCAATCAGTAAATTTTCAGTAAACACCCCTTCAAATAATAAATGGTATTGCCCAAATTGAATGATGGACCAGTCCATTATAGAAATTTAGCAGGGTAAGGGTTAAAACCACTAACATTTCCATGCCTTCCCCTTTGATTCTCATTTCACCCGGTATCTCTCCGAGAAAATGCACTGTATACGAACGACTGCCGTCTAGCACTACTTGCGGTCCATTCGTAAACTCCATCTTCATAGTCACCTGGGCGCTAGGCAAATCATCGCGAACATACACCGCTCCCTTGTTTTTGTCTGCTTTTCTTAATCTTAGCTTTAGCTGCGAAGAAAAGATAATCAGTGTTATAAAAGCTGGTTGAATGATTTAGGCCTACTGGCATTATGTACGTGAAATATCACTGATCATGTGTCACAACTTCTCACGTTAGTCTTCAAGTTCTTGTGTGTACAATTATTCGTTTCTCTAACGCTACTGCATTTTTCGGCAAACCTACTGTCGTCTGGTTGTCTTTTGCTCAGATGTTTCAACCATCTTGTGAACTTACTCAATGTAACTTAAAAAAAACCATATCAACTTAACTCAAAATAAAACCAGTTTCTTAAATTGATAGAAAAGAGCGTTTATTTTTTCTTGTTTTTTTCTGTTGCTGTTGTTGTTGTTGTTGTTGTTGTTGTTGTAGAAAATACACTTACTTTGGAAAAATGATCAAATACCTACTTCGTTTCACCGTTTGAAAAATGATAAAATACAATGAACTTTCTGATAAAAGTAAGTGGCTACTCCATAACTCACATCGCCATATTTAGTCTCACAAATTGCTAGACGCCAGTTGCTCCTGACTTTGCAATCGTCTGCTGCCGCCGACAAATGGTCCGGTCTTACAACATAGTATCTGCGCACACCCTCAGGCATATTCCGGTACCAGGTAAATCCCGTCACTTTCTGACCGTCATCATCCGGCCAACCAGGGTTCACACCAAACGTTCCCGTTATTGCTAAATTGCTAAGACCAGGCTGTAACAGAAATCGGTATTAAATGCTAGAAGTTCTCAACAACTTAGGTAAAGTTTACAGTCTGAATTTTTGAAAATGCTGAATTTTTATAAGAACTCAGTCATTTAATTTCGATGTCTATTTCAACATTAACCTTTAGGCTTGCTTTTTTTCAGGAAGAAGAAACTTATCAAGGAGGTTAAGGGCTGAAACAATGCAAAAAAATACAATCGAACTGTACATATTTACAGTGAAAATAAATGGAGAGGAACAAATGCTTTGACGTTTATGTTTTCTTAGAATGTATATTTTCTAAGAATTATCAATTTGAAATAACACGAAGAAACTTACACCGTCATCAAACGCGTGCTGTATATCCCTAAATTCGTTTGTCATTGGGAAAAGATAGGGTGAATCACGTTTCAGCCCGATTGCTCCGGTGTCATACAGATCGTTCTGTTCAAAGCCATCAAGCCATAACTCACTGAATTTGGTTGGTCCAAACCACATCGTAACTCCTGTATGCGGCGCGTTCCTGTAATGTGACTTATAAATTTATAAATGCACCAAATCCTATTTATTTAAAATTATCTTAAAACTGATAAAAAAAATGTGTCATGTATATTCCAAGATAAACATTTCCTACAGAATTACAGCCAAATTACACTTCTGTACTCTGACCTGCAATAACTAGTCATAACTGCAGTTGAGTTATACACTGAACTTCTTTGAAAATGCAAACCTCACACAACTCTGAATAACTCCAATTTGAAACATATATTTAGTAAAATTTTATCTAAGGATATAGCAATATAAGTCATTATTAATTGCATACAATTTCATAAAGAATAAAACCATAATCACGTGTTCGTATTCGTTAAGATACACCCATTGCGAAAATGAAAGTCATAGAATTACACAAAAAATCATAACTTTACAAATTGGCTTTATCCTAAAACGCGGAACGTAACAGTAGAATTCCAAAATAATGTTCTTATTACTGTTGATGTCTTTTAAAAAGATTTAAGGTTGATTGTCATTTAGCATATATGATCAATACAAAGTTTTGAGTTTTAGATAATATTCAAAGAGCTCTTTTTAAACCTGTTCCTGTGTAATCCGTTTTGAGAATGAGGCTAGAATCACAGGAATTTTAAAACGCTTTTTGAAGTACTTTCACGTAAGCCTTGATTTTGAAACAAATAGCCCCCTAAACATCCGTATGTGTAAAATGAAAAGTGTTTTTATGTGTTTTTATTTCCAGTCCGAAAGTTGTAAGAGAAGATAGTTCATTACCTTTATCTCAGATTTCGCAAACAATTTATCCCAAATCAAAATTCATTATTTTCTGGCTAAATCATCCAGTTTATTTTTACCGTGGTGAATAATGTCACGAAGCGTAGCCAGCTACACCCCTGAACGTGATACTTACCTCTCCCAGTACATTGGTATACTCCTGCTGTCCCCTTCCTCCGGCTCACCGATGTTTTCACTGTTGTCAACAATCACAGACTTCATCAAACGTCCGGAAAATCTATCGACCAGTTGGTCGCTGAAACGACGCAATATAAGTATTGTTTGAAAGAAAAATATAAACGTTCACAATCAACGGCTGTTTAAAAAAATATATTTTATTGGAAACGAACTTTGCGGGGAACAAGAGGTCGTAGAACACGAAATGCCCCTCTTTATGCATTCAGTAACTGCACAAGGAACAGAAATTATTTGGTCACCGTGACCTTGACCTTTAACCTACTAATCTCAAAATCAATAGGGATCATCTGCTGGTCATGACCAGCCTCCCTATTATGTTTCGTGATTATAGGCCCAAGCATTCTCAAGTTATCGTCCGGAAACGGTTTAACTGTTTGGGTCACTGTGACTTTGACCTTTAACCTACTAATGTCAAAATCACTAGGGGTCATTTGCTGGTCATGACCAACCTTCTTATTTACTTTCGTGATCCTAGGCACAAACGTTGTCAAGTTATCGTGCGGAAACCGTTTAACTGTTCCAGGTCACTGTGACCTTGACCTTTGACATAATGACCTCAAAATCAATAGAAGTCATCTGCTGGTCATGACTAACCTCCCTATTAACTTTCATGATCCTAGGCCCAAGCATTCTTGAGTTACCATCCGGAAACCGATTGGTCTACCGACCGACCGACATCAGCAAAACAATATACCCGGGGACATAAAAATGTTCAAGAATGTGTGGATTTATATTAGTCTCGAAAGAAGCTATTCATTTCTCAACAACAAATCGAAAGAACCTAAAACTGGCACCTATTTTTTCACTTCAGACGATACAGCAGGGAATGTCCTCGATGTGAATCAGTTTTGTCTTCATTTTGTGTCAAATGTAACTCCACCATCAAAGACAATCTAACTTGCTCTCTGGACACGGACGCGCAATAAATAACCAAAAAAAAAACCCCCACTAAGATTGCATAAAGTCGATACAGTTTGACAAAGTCCGATGGTTTCTCCTTTGGTGAGTGAATAAGTAGATGTTTTACTTTTCAACTGTGTTGTGGAAGGCGAGTAGGTCTATCTGTTGTGGAATGCGAGTGGGTCTATCTGTTGTGGAAGGCGGGTGGGTCTATCTGTTGTGGAAGGCGAGTGGGTCTATCTATGCATACCAGAGGCACGAAGGCAAATTTCGATGTTACATAAACCCAGCAATGTCATTTACTAAATTGGTAATTTCGTTTTTGTTCTACATACCAGTGCTTTCCCACTTAATACTTCTTATAAGAATAAATAGTAATTTGTATAAAACATCTGGTAAAAATATCTTCTTACTTGTGAACCATAATTCCGTTGGTGCTATCAGAAACACTGAAAGACAAAATATAATAACAGCTATATTGTTGGTGTTTTTGTATAGTAAAACTTGCAAATTCTAAATTGCTACATCGGACCTCTGCACTTTGTTATACAAACTTTCAAATACACAGCCTTTCTGCATCAAATGCAATTTTGAAATACGAAAAAGCTTTGCTTTCTGAAATCTAAACAAAAGTGAAAACTATAAAATCCTACAAAAAAGTTAATGATACAGTTATTTTAAAATCCTATTTCTAAAGCAACTATGGCCGTTTTGGGGCTCCACGACATCATCATTTTGGCAATCAGTCGGTATTTTAATACCCAGGTCTGCGATCGTATTTGTCTAAATGTACCTGTACATATCTATCTACATTGTCTGCATGTTTATTTTTAGTATATCAGTAGTCTTTTTAAATTCCTATGTCTTTCAAATATTAGGTGAGCAGTGCCATGAGAAAACCAACATAGTGGGTATGCGACCAGCATAGATCCAGACCAGCCTGCGCATCCGCGCAGTCTGGTCAGGCTCCATGCTGTTCGCTTTTTAAAAGGCTAATTGGAAAAAATATGTAAGAAAAACGATTAGCGAACAGCTGGATCTGACCAGACATGCCGATGGCTCAGGTCTGGTCTGGATCCATGCTGGTCGCATACCCACTATGTTGTTTTTCCATGCACAGCTCAGGTATTTAATAAAGTCTATTGTGAACTCTGCCTGTTCACGAGATACCAATATCATCAGGAACAACAATAGAAATATAACTGTTCCTGTATATTTTGCACAGTTAATGGTTAATTTTTACAATGTTGTCCGCCTATTCTGTGCATCTAATGATAAAGGGTTCGATATGTATTTTTTGTATGTGAATATGCAAGTAATGTGCGAGCAACTACCCGACGCGCAGAATAAGCCGAAATGACTAATTTAATGCCCATGTTCATAAGTTTCGAATCCACTTACATCACATATCAAAGAATGGTTTGATGGTTTGTTTTCGGTTTCACGCTGTTATTCAACAACATTATTTTAGTTATGTAACTGCGGGCATTTAACCAAACCAGTGTTCCTGGATTCTGTACCAGTACAACCCTGTTCTCCGCAAGTAACTGCCAACTTCCCCTCAATAATTAGAGGTGAAGGACGAATGATTGCATACACAATGTCTTTTATCAACCGTCATGGAGAACCGTGATGCGCCTAGCCCAAAGATCGAACTCACGACCCCGCGATCTGCGCTTTCCCTATTCAGCTAAGCGGGCGTGCTGTATCAATTAAGGTGAGGGGAGGGGGGGGGGGGGGGCGGCGGCTAAGACATTATATATAGATGACACAGTTTAGAAACGCAATCAGCTTATCTTATAAGACAAATGTTGAATGAATAAGGCTAACTAGAAGTTCTGAGATTTAACCCGTACTTACGAAATATGTGTCCAGTTTATGAGTCCTCCCTCTGCCCATATGTTTAAGCGTCTGTTCTTGTAAGCTTTTTAATACCAAAATAAGAAACACAAGCATTACATAACCACCTAAACAATATTCGAACTCTTTGAGAGTCTGCCAATAAAATAGCACCTTGCAGGAACAAATATAAATTGTAAGTTTTACAACAATAAGATGGAAAGACAGTAGAGAGAATTTACAGGAACTAATCACAATTACAATATACCAGATAAATTACGGCAAAGCGTCCAGCAGTACAGACGAGCGTGCACATTTCTAAACAAGTCCACTAACCCAATAAGATTAGTTTCGGTGCTACCGAATTATATTACACATTCGCACTGGTTCAACATTTGTATATATACTGAAATCTCTCATATAAAATTTATTCAGAAAAACATGACTTGTATATTTGATATCAATATGAGCCGTGCCATGGGAAAACCAACATAGTGGGTATGCGACCAGCATGGATCCAGACCAGCCTGCGCATCCGCGCAGTCTGGTCAGGATCCATGCTGTTCGCTAATAGTTTCTCCAATTCCAATAGGCTTTAAAAGCGAACAGCATGGAGCCTGACCAGACTGCGCGGATGCGCAGGCTGGTCTGGATCCATGCTGGTCGCAAAGCCACTATGTTGGTTTTCTCATGGCACGGCTCAAATATTTTCTAAGTATTCTCAGTTGAAATCCTTGTCGATCAGACAAGTTATGATTTCTTTGCTCTGGCCTTTTAAATTGAATCCCCAGCTGTGAATGTAAAATCATTGAATGACAAAATCTAGCCATACAGAGCCTTAATTTGCCTTGAAAGATTATCCCCAAATTTCCCCCGGTATGGCTATGATAGCAAAATAGCGGGAAACAGGTAAACGAACGTAAAAACATCCATTAGAAAATTTTCAACCCCACTTCTGTTCTTGTGTAAAACATCTAAATCTTTTCAACTTATTTACTTTCTTGCTACAAAAATAAAACATAAAAAGTTGTTTAACAATGATTACGGCGTCTATTTTCTGCCAAAATGTAGTCCAACGAGTAATGACAAATATCAGGGCTTGACAAGCTTTTTAAAAATTCCATTTACTGTATTGCTCAAAATAATCTTATTTTAAAGCATATACAATCAGAATCTGGTCGTGGTGTCGTGGAGTCGTGGACTTATGATCGTTTGCTAAATGCGATCATTATATATGGCACCGTAACGTACCGGGGCGGATTTAAGAGTTATGAACAAATCAACGCTTATGTGCTGGAATCATATTTTGGTAAAAATCGCACTCAACCTACAGGGCATGTACTATCGCAAGTTGCACTCGCCTGCAATTAACTTCTGTCGTATTTATGAGCAGATGAGTAGACTTTCAAAGCCGCATGGATATATCTTTCAATTCAAGTTATACATGGCTAAACTGTGCCGATCGCTGACCGTTAATGGTTTAATTTATTATCCTGTTTTGACCTTTCCTGGAGTTTTATGTTTGCATTTACTACGTTTGGGACTTTTTGGCCAAAGTAAAAAGTCAGTTTTCAAAGAAAAATGTGTGAACAAAGTTAACTCTAAAGACTTTAGGTAAATCTTAAATACCTGTTATTTTTGAAATAGAAATTTCAATCGGATCTGATTCCGGGTCTTTTGGATCCGCTCTTGGTTGCCAGTGGTTACAACACATTAGCGTCCTGCTAGCTGTCAGACGATTGCCGAACATAATTCCTTTCTAAGAAAGGGAAAATGATACAAGAAAGAACATCATTAACTAAAACATTTCTTTCATTACAATTAGTTATAAGTAACTTAAAGATATGTGCTTAAAGTCCCATAAGACTTTAAATTTTATGTTAAAATCAGATGGAACATAATCCAAATAGATGTTATGTATAATTTCATGGTTAGGAAAGTAACACTTTCAAAACTGTACTGAGTTATGGGACTTGGTGCTATGGTCCGAAGATTTGTGTGAAGTTTCAATTCAATATTTGCATTAGTTTTTGAGATAGTAATTGCAATCAAAACTTTTACCAGGATTTTCATAAGACCAAAAGGGAGTATAATTCTGCCAAAATATATGTCAGAGTTAGGGGACTTGGCCCTGTGAGGTTGGTAATTGACCAAGAAAAAGAAAAAAGAAGTTTCAAAGCTATATGCCTTTAAACGATAGCTAGTCGTACTTGCAAGCAAAACTTTAACCAAGCTGTGACGCCGACGCCGGCGCCAGAGCGAGTAGAATAGCTCGGACTATTCTTCGAATGGTCGAGTTAAAATGTGAATCTATTTTATTATACGTTAGATTGCTATACGCCTAGTATGAATGTTGAGTGCATCTCTGAATTACCGAAACAAAAGTGGACTTGATTACACATACGACGAAAGAGGATTTAACTTACGTGCACATTGGAATGAGCTACGTTGTTGTAGAACTGTGTGACTGCTGTTGATTTGGCCTCGTATAAGTCCATTGCATTGAGATGTTTGGATGGGCCCATTGGTTCGTCAGGGAACACGAACCATATTCCGGTTCCCTGGCCGCCGGCGGCAAAGTTGTTGACGAATCGTACATTGGGATTTGTTATCCAAAAACTTGTAGGGCTGATAAGTACATAAATACTAGATGTAAGATACTGGGCGTGACGTGCATTTAGTTTAGTTTAATAAATGGGAGAACATTAATTGCGCAAACCGTTTCTCTGTTGTTCATCCTTATATGTATCCAATATTTATGTTTACAAATTTCAATTAGTTGCACCGTTTTATAAAAAATCATGTTGTTCACTAAAAAAGTCGCTGTCTATAAGGATGACAAAAAGCACTAAGTCAACGCAAGAGTTATGTCCTAGTATATAGAGCGCTGCCACAGTCAAAATTGCAAAACAGTCATTTCTAATATGGTAAGAGCAATATTGTTTAAAAGGTCCATAAATTAGGTTTTCAACCTCCAAAAAGAAGATCTTAGTTGTGAAAAAGACAGAACATGACTTACTGGACATCAGTTGGTTCGAGGTCAGTGGAGCCTCTGCGAGCACCTACTGCGAGGTTCCCATCAAACAGCGTTCCTTTCTCACTTCCGTCTTCCAGAAAGTATCCATGACCAATATGATCGTAGCAGACGTTATCTATCAACTGATATAATATAATAAAAAAATGAGCCGTGCCATGGGAAAACCAACATAGTGGGTATGCGACCAGCATGGATCCAGACCAGCCTGCGCATCCGCGCAGTCTGGTCAGGATCCATGCTGTTCGCTAACAGTTTCTCCAATTCCAATAGACTTTAAAAGCGAACAGCATGGAGCCTGACCAGACTGCGCGGATGCGCAGGCTGGTCTGGATCCATGCTGGTCGCATACCCACTATGTTGGTTTTCTCATGGCACGGCTCATATTAGCACAACATTATTTAACCGGAAGCGAAGTAGACACAATAACAAAATTTAAAAGTCCGCGACAAAGTTTCAAACAGCTGGCAACGATGCATAAAATACAGTATAACTTTAGGAGGGTACAATGGGTTGCCGCTAGCTGCAGGCCATTTTTGAATATTGTTAAGTTTATACTAAATTATTTTAGCTGGATTGTGATGAAAGCTTCAAGCTTATTTGAACCACTCTCGAGTCCGCTTCCTGTAAAAAAAAACAGTATACCGGTGTCATATTGGAAGGCGTGGACGTGACCCCAGCTCGAACACACGACCACGGGCTGAACGGCCAACACCTTAACCACTAGACCACTGCTCCCCTTATTACTAAATTTTCAAACATTGGCCACGCGCAAGATATTTTATGCCAAAAAGTGACATACATGCATATCTTTTTATAGTCTTAATCAATATTTTACTTAGTCTATTTTAAACTTCAGAAATTCCAAAACATGTACAGTTTTATATACCTTATAAATATTATAAAACGACAAGCTTTTGAAGATATTAACGAATACAATTTATTACAGATTTTTGTATGTTAGCGAAGACATGTACACCTACCTGGACTTCGTTCGTGCCATGAATTGTAATACATCTTGCAAAGCTATGGTGAATGGAAACTTCCTTGATGTATGGAGGGTTAGAGCTGTCCGGGGGATCTAGGCACATATGGAAGTGTAGAGGGTATCGGCCTAAATCTGTGTGCTGCCCAACATTCCGCAGTTCAACCCCTTCAATATGCACACTGGCATATCCGTACAACACCTGAAACAAAACATGTCAAATGACTTACGAATCTTAAAAGATAATATGCTCACTATGGCTGTGACTGTTATCAACCTATCATCAAAAGCATTTTTGAAAACCACCATATCACGGTAACAGATTTTTTTTTCGTGAATTGCGATGTCATTTTTGCGAGATTAGGATATAAAGTTAGAAGCTTTATCGTCGGATTTCCACGATTCTCAGAAAAACTGTATGGATCCGTCATAGGTATGCCACGGAAGATATAATTTATCCTCTAACATTTAGAAAAATAATTTTTTTTAACATGGAACTGTTGCTTTTATGCTTTAACTAAAATTTCATTCTCTATAAAATCTTTTTTGACAATTCAAAACTAATCAAGCTAATATGAAAATTAAAAACGTTAATTTTACCTACACTTTTACGGAGAAGATGGATACAACAGTAGCTTGTTTAGGATGTTTTAACATAATCGTAGGAAGAACAAATAGGTAAATGTGATGCCACGATAGTACGATGGCACGTGATACCCCAGTTGCACAACAGCATGATGATAATTGAACGATGACGCGATGATGATTGAACAAAAGCAAGATGACGTAATGCTAATCATGATGGCAGGGCAGTGACACCGAGACACCGTCTTAAGCGTACCTTCACGTGTGCGCCAAAAGTATCCCAGCCGTATACGTAAATGTCGTCACAATTCCCGTTGCCTGGGGGACACGTGTCTTCCATCTCACCTTCAATAACTACATTTCTGGTTAGAAGAGCAATCTCGGCCCGCATATCAATTGTGTTTCCCTTTATGATCTTTCCAAAGTGAGTATACTCAAAGGGTGCTAAAACAAAACAAAACCGTATTACACACTAGGAGTACTACTATAGTATGTTTATTATAAGACTCTGCAATACAGGAGATTTTACTCGAATTAAGGTGGCAGGGGAGTGCAGATTTGCGAATTCCACATTGACGTGTGGGTACCAGTGTTGAAATATCCATAGAAATCTCGTTTTTGCTTATTTTTCTTTGAAACTACTACGAATCATTGCAGATACTATAGATTACATAAAAACGACTCTCCGGTCCTATACACCTGTCGCTTTCCACGCCAGATGTAGTGAAAATCGGCCAAATCACCCAAGTTTTATAGACCAAAAATAGCCTAACCGGGCCTCACTTTGAACTCTGCCATTCACCCATTTTATATTTTTAAATCCAGTTTCGTAGCATATATGTATAGTACGAACATAGATGCATATCCAGGTGGTGTCGAATGTGTCTGCCAACCACCACTTTATTTCCCTAATTTTCACTTGAAAAAATGTGGATGGATGACAGCCGCGCGTCTGGCCGACTTTTGTTCTGATATTTATGTTTTAGCCTCAACCAGAAGTACGGAGCTAGGAATTTTAAAACACCCGCCATGTAGAATCATTAACCGTTCCTCATTTCCCAGATATATTAAAGAACTGATAATGATAAATAACCAGTAAAATAGATATGCCTTTATATCTACCCTGTCCTGTTTATACAGAAAATCGACGGGCCAAAACTACGAAACCGCTCCCCTGCCACCTTAAGTTTTTTAGATGTTTAAATAAAATAAAATATAACCTGTCCTGAATCCTAAGACACTTATGCTGATATCAACTGAACAAAAAGTGTTGCCGTAACTTACAAGAGAGCCAGTGAATAAGCCAACAAAAGTGCCCACCCCTCCACGCAGAAATCAGCCAAAATTTGCATTTTGAATCAAAGTAACCCCGAAAAACTATTTACTACCTTTAAAGTTAATTTAACATGATATTTACATTTTAAAGCCTTTCAAATGTTAAAACGATACACTTTTAACATAATTTTGGTATACAAATGCAGATTACCGTATTTAACCTATCGGGACACCCCTTAAAGGCCACCCATCCATCCTTTGGGGCCGCCCAGCCACTATATAGCTTGATGGCATTGCTAGATATAGACGCACGTGCTACTTTTAAACAAAATTGCATAAATAGTCATTATCTAGGCACTATTTTCTTCTTTTGGCCGTTTTATGATATGAATCCTACTGGCTGAGGGTCCTTCGCTCCATTGTTATATGGCCACCCACTGCCATTCTGGGACTCGCCAGGCCGAATTTAGTACTCAGAAATGAATAAAAACCACTATATCTTACAGTTCATTCCATAAGGGTTTAAATAAATGCAAAAAGTCAATATTTTAGTGGTTTGAAATTTTGTCTATTTTCCTTAAGGTGGCAGGGGAGTGCAGATTTGCGAATTCCACATTGACGTGTGGGTACCAGTGTTGAAATATCCACAGAAATCTCGTTTTTGCTTATTTTTCTTTGAAACTACTACGAATTATTGCAAATACTATAGACTACAAAAAAACGACTCTCCGGTCCTATACACCTGTCGCTTTCCACGCAAGATGTAGTGAAAATCGGCCAAATCACCCAAGTTTTATAGACCAAAAATAGCCTAACCGGGTCTCACTTTGAACTCTGCCATTCACCCATTTTATATTTTTAATCCAATTTCGTAGCATATATGTATAGTACGAACATAGATGCATACCCAGGTGGTGTCGAATGTGTCTGCCAACCACCACTTTATTTCCCTAATCTTCACTTGAAAAAAAGTGGATGGATGACAGCCGCGCGTCTGGCCGACTTTTTGTTCTGATATTTATGTTTTAGCCTCAACCGGAAGTACGGAGCTAGGAATTTGAATTTTAAAACACCCGCCATGTAGAATCTTTAACCGTTCCTCATTCCCCAGATATATTAAAGAATTAATAATGATAAATAACCAGTAAGATAGATATGTCTTTATATTTTCCCTGTCCTGTTTATACAGAAAACCGTTCCCCTGCCACCGAACAATACTATATTATGGTGATATATTTCTGCCGTAAGATAACATTTTAAGGTACAAATAATGTTTCCAATCCCGCGAAATGCGCTATAAGTAGTTTCTCAGTTATGATAGGCTTGTTCAAACGAAAATTTCATGCGTATGTTTGCAAGTAGAGAAAAACGATTATGAATATTCAGGAAATGTCATTAAATCTCAACATGCACAATAGAGTTCGGAAGGATATGATTTTCCAAAACACCCAACACATACACAAACAGACGTATATAAAAATACAATAACAGACGTAATATACAAACAGAAACAAACCGTATAAAAACAATTGCACAACAGACATATACACACAAACAGACGTATACCACAAACAGACGTATACACACAAACAGACGTATACCAGAACGATTATACAAACAACAGAACGCGTATACACCAACAGAACAGACGTATACACAAACGCGTAAACATAACAGACGTATATAACACGATACATAACAGACTATACGCAAACAGAGTATACACAACAGACGTTATACACAAAACAGACGTATACCAAAAGAATATACCACAACAGAGTTACACACAAGACGTATACAATAATATACCCCACGATACAAAAACTAGACGTATACACACAAACAGACGTATACACACAAACAGACGTATACACACAAACAGACGTATACACATAAACAGACGTATACACACAAACAGACGTATACACACAAACAGACGTATACACACAAACAGACGTATACACATGAACAGACGTATACACACAAACAGACGTATACACACAAACAGACGTATACACAAACAGACGTATACACACAAACAGACGTATACACAAACAGACGTATACACACAAACAGACGTATACGCATAAACAGACGTAATACGCATAAACAGACGTATACACAAAACAGACGTATACACAAACAGACGTATACACACAAACAGACGTATACAACACAAAAACAGACGATATAAACACAAACAGACGTATACACAAACAGACGTATACACACAAACAGACGTATACGATAAACAGACGTATACGCATAAACAGACGTATACGCACAAACAGACGTATACACACAAACAGACGTATACACAAACAGACGTATACACATAAACAGACGTATACACACAAACAGACGTATACACACGAAAAGACTATACACACAAACTGACGTATAACACAACAGACATATAAACACAACAGACGTATACACACAAACAGACGTATACACGAACAGACGTATATACACAAACAGACGTATACACATAAACAGACGTATACACACAAACAGACATATACACACGAACCTAGACGTATACACACAAACAGACGTATACACAGAACAATGTTGACACACAAACAGTACGTATTGACACAATAAACGTATCACAAACAGGTATACACACAAACAGACGTATACACAAACAGACGTATACACACAAACAGACGTATACGCATAAACAGACGTATACGCATAAACAGACGTATACACACAAACAGACGTATACACAAACAGACGTATACACACAAACAGACGTATACACACAAACAGACGTATACACACAAACAGACGTATACACAAACAGACGTATACACACAAACAGACGTATACGCATAAACAGACGTATACGCACAAACAGACGTATACACACAAACAGACGTATACACAAACAGACGTATACACATAAACAGACGTATACACACAAACAGACGTATACACACGAAAAGACATATACACACAAACTGACGTATAAACACGAACAGACATATAAACACGAACAGACGTATACACACAAACAGACGTATACACGAACAGACGTATACACGAACAGACGTATACACACAAACAGACGTATACACACGAACATACTTATACACACAAACTGACGTATAAACACGAACAGACGTATATACACAAACAGACGTATACACAAACAGATGTATACACGTAAACAGACGTATACACACAAACAGACGTATACACACAAACAGACGTATACACACAAACTGGTGTATAAACACGAACACAGACGTATACACACAAACAAACGTATACACAAACAGACGTATACTCATAAACAGACGTATACACACAAACAGACGTATACACACGAACCGTGATGGGAATACTATATGTCACAAAAATGGTGTGAGCTGCAAACCAATATGTCGGTGAATATCAATTACAATGTATTGGGTTTGTAAATAAACTTCCACGCAAATATGTGAGGTCAGTGTGAGAAATGAGGGGGCAGGGGCAAAGCTTAAGTCGTGCGTCCATATTTATCATACCGACCCGACATTATGTCCGTAGAGATTCACTAACAAAGACAATAACTGGTTTGTTCATTCCACCACTTCGTTATAGTGTAACCAGAGTTGAAGTCTGCTACCTCTTCACAGAATTATAGGGGTTAGCATGTGACCACCTTTTAACCAATGTAGAATCTTGTGAAATGTAAAACAATGGCGACTATCATTTTTACCATTAACCCTAAGTTGGCGGGCTGTACAGGTGTTACACTCAAACACTGTCCGTTCTTCTGTCTGTTGCCAATCATAATCTGTTGACGTCACAATCAATTTGTCCCCTGTTATAAAATAAAACACTCTTAAACTTGCTTTGAACATTATTTAAGATTAGCATAAATGATACGTACAATATAACACTTTTCATACACACATAACATGTACATTAGTACCGACAAAATGTAAAATTTCATTTTAGAAGGAAACACATTTGTATAAAGCAAATGGTAGTTAATCAAGGAATTGGATCAGTAATGGCAATTGGCAGTTTCGTGCGTTTACGTATCCTACGTATATGATTTCGGGATCCTTCGGCCATTTTACATAACAACCGTAGAATGCCGAAATCGCAAACGGAGAATACATAAACGAACAGAAATTGTTGTCATTACGGATGCACCACCTTAAAGGGCAAGGAATGCCTAAATATAAGTTAATTGATATAAAAGCCATCTCAAGCCTTTCATAACGCTGAAAGAATTTTTAAAATCGGACCTCTACTGAAAAAGATATGGCAGTTTGAACTTTTTAAAAAAATGGCTGAATATGGGGGCAGCCATTTTAGTGTGTTTATGACGTCATTTACACCATGCTGAATTCTTTATTTAGCAAAAAAGCTTGTAAATAGATTAATTTTATATGTTTGAGTGTAAGGTGTAAAACATGGTAATTTCACTATAGCTGGAAAAAGTAGAGAAATTATTTTACAGAAATAAGTAAATACACTTTAAATATGTATCTAGAAATTTAATAAATCCGCCATTTTGTTTCTTGTTGCCATTGAAATAAAATGGCGGCCATTTTGATCAAATATTCAAATCGCGGGCTTAGCGCAAAACGGTTGTAACTTATATGAAATAAAGAATGAGTTACAACCGTTATGCGCTATAAGCCCGATTTTGAAAACGGTTACAAAATTTAGGTATTCTAAATCCTACTATACAGGTTCGGACAGACGAATTGTTATATAGCGCGCATTACATAGCATCCATCCCTCTCACAAAATGAGGGTTTAAAAAATGAGTTTGTGGCCATTCAGTAACACATACTCAAAGTTCTGACATAGGTTATAAACATTACTATGAGAAAGTTAGAAATCTTTGTTATTGTTGTGTGATTTAGTGTGTCGATCAAACGTGCACATCTACTTTTTGAATTAAACAAAGTATGGATACCTGGCATCCAAGATGAGACGTCATCGATGACGTCAAGTAGTGGAAAAGCGGCGTCAATATCACTTATTCTAAAGTTATCAAGATGATAGTAATAGTTAGGCCCAGAACCGGTTTCGGCAGCAAACACGAGCTTATCGTTCCATATATAATGTATCCTAAATCCCTCACCAAGTGGCTTTGTAATCTCCACCAAACTGTCAGTATTTCCTGCAAAATGAGACGAGTAAGTTAGAAAATGAAGGCCTATAGACTCCTTTTCTAGGAATATTTTCTGCTGGCTGCCAGTTCTATGTGTTGAATAATCAAAAACTGTATGAAAGGAAATTGAATATTATAAGAACACTGTAGAGTCAACTAAATATTTTCTTAAATTTTCTAAAACTTTAGTCTGGAAACCAAGGTGTGTTTTTTTTTAGCCATGGTGGCATATGCCTCCATTTCATTTTTAAAACAGACAACAATGGATTTAAGCTACCGAAAATGACGAACAAGTATTGTTTAAGTAGATACTTTGATGTGTATGATATATTGCCTAAATATTCTACATATTCTACATCGAATTTCAAAATCATTCACGCTTTTAGTGAGTTTTTCATGTTTAGAAACTTCATAAAGTAGACGTCATTGTATCATTTTAATAGTATCTACATATTTCTGCAGAATAAAAGAAGATAAACATATACTTTAGCAATCAATACAAATATCAGGCTGATGATAATGGATCATTCATACAGATTAGAAATATAATAGAATTACCCTTTTGATAAATAAGGCCATATGTAGTTCCATCGTCCGGTACAGAGCGTAGTATACCGGCATTATTCACTTCTCCGTACAGAAGAGTTTCCAGGGCGTCATATGCCAGGAACTGTTGGGATTTTGCATGGGAATCATCTCGGTGAATATATCTCTGTGTACTCATCATCACCATGTCTCCATCAGCGACATCTAACATACGACAAGACATGTTAATGTCGCAACTTTAGGTGCAAATATGTGTTTATGCTTATGTAATAAAAAAGATTTCTGGCCATATCAAGTATTAAGGAGTTGAGAGCTCAAAATACTAAAATGACGTAGCAAAGGTGAAACTCGTGGCATCCGTGGTTACTGTCAGAACTTAAGGTCTAAAGTATTTTGGAAACACTTGAAAATGTGCTATCGCAGAGTATCGGTTTGAGCGTGATTTCAATACATATATTTTGCGTCGCACAGTAGTGACGGATGCTCTATAGTAGCTGAACTGGAAGTGAATTTTTGAAGGAGAAAACTTATAATGGAAGGTAAAATTGCCAAATGCTAAATGACAAGTAATTAATGCAAAATGTTACTTGCCAAATGCTGAATGTCAAACGGTAATGGTCAAACGATAAATGCTGTTAATTGGGAAATGCAAAATAATAAATGCTAAATGCTTATTGCTAAGTGCTTTAAAAAAGAGCTGAATAGATCAGTGTGCGAATGCATCCTCGGGATAGTCATTGGCCTTTGTTACATAACTTCGTCTCTATTAAAAAAATTTTTGCAGACAGTTTCGGTCCTATGTTCTTACTGCCTACGGAGCCTGTTACTGTTTCAAGTCAAACTGGTAGAGTATCATATGTATTCGAATAAGTCAAAGGTACATTCACAAGGTTAAGATAGAGATCATAAATTCATAAATTTAAATAAATTGACAATTAGCATGTATATTTTAGCAATAATCAATAGCTATTTGGTATTAGCGTTAAGTTTATGACAGAAAGCATTTAGTATGTAGCATTTAGCATTAAGTAATTGGCATTTAGCATTAAATAATAGGCATTTAGCATCAATTATTTGGTATCTGGCATTTGGCAATCATTATGGCGCACCGGCCTTCCATAGAAAAGGCACTTGTGCTACATCTATACCGTTTATACTACAAGAGTATAAAAATCTATACGTACTGTTAATATGATCAGCAAAGTTTTTGCCTTCCCAAACCAGATCGTAAACTCCGAATTGCTTAAACTGAGGCATTCCTTCAGTGTCGATGGTAAATGTGTAGATAGAAAGACCCTTTTTATAGTATTCTACGTCTGCATTCTCACTCGTCTGCAGGGATACGAAATGTAATATCTTTATGTATAATCATTAAGATACATATACAAAATAGTATTTTGGCTTATTGGTTGACGGAACAATCTTTATATAGTGTCGATATGAAAACTTTTTTGTTTGACTTTTACGTTTCTACCGGCGACTATACTTGATACGCTTTAGGATTCTTTAGCTGGTAGGAGAAGTTATTAAAATGTGACAATGAAAAAATGATAATGTAAATAAAAGAAAAATAAGGCAGTTAATGAAAGGCTTGCACAAAGGAATATGGAGCTGAAAAATTGCATAAGATTTTTATTATTTCAAAAGATATCTTTATAGGAAAGTAGGAAACATGTATAAAGAACTTATCCGTATATAAATATCATTAAATGGGTCAGTTTCAAGTTAATCCAGGTAGAGTTATCTCTTCATAAGAACTGTTCCTCTAAAGTCACTTTAAAAGTGCTGCATGCCCGAGAGATTATTCACAGTACACTTTCAATGGAAGATTTTGTGAAGTGTGTATTGAATAAACTGACATTATCTGTGTTGTAGAAGTGATTAACTTATAACATGCAGTTTAAAGATCATGTATCAGTAACACTTTTACTATTATTTCTGAGAAAGGATGTGGTTAATTGTTGTTGTGTACCACTTTAAATGGGTTAACTCGCGAGGCACTCGGTGTTCAGTTCTCCGGCGACTTGATGCCCTGCATCAAAATTTTACTTGTTAGGAATTTGTGTCGATTCTCAGAATTGCTAAATGACATCGACGTCAGACCGCGCGGACGTAACGGTTACTCGGGCCATTACGTTACCACAGACTCTCTTTACAACATTATGGCGTGTACAGCCTTCCGTCCATCGAAACATGTATATCTAATAACATTTTGTTCAAAAACTATCTTAGTTCTACCAAAATAAAGGACGAAAAACGTAAGAATGGTGATAATTTATTTGTGTATTTTGAATAATAGGCCTATGACCCCTGTTTATACCGTTGAAATGGCGGGAGAAAGCCGTTAGTTAAGTTATAGTAAGGTTCATAACAAGCTGAAATAATAAATGCTTACTTTGGCTGGCAGATACTATTACAATTAGCTCATCTGTACATACGCACACTCAGTTTTTGGTAACATATCTTAATGTTAATGTTTTAGTAATACGCCTTGACATACCTTGTGTTCGAAGTATACTTCCCCCGCTGAAGAAGGTCCTACTGTCCTGGAAATCTTAGTCCATGGGAGTTTACTCTTGCCGTGTATTTCCAGTATTCCGCCATTTTGAACTAGAATGACCTTCGGATTCTTCTCGCCAGCATGAGATTCTCGTGTTCCTTTAAATACAGTTAAAAACTGTAAAATATTTTATTTGCTACACGAGCTGTGCTGTATGTGCCTTCTAACCATAATTGGACAACTAGTGCCACAGTTGCCCGAGGGCTTTATAAGGAAGATACAAGTCGTTTATTGAGATTTTTATTACATACATTCTCTTCAATTTTATCTTCGTATTTTCATTCATAATTTTTCCTACAAACTTTTCAGTATCATGTATTGTTGCTTTTTTTCATACACAATGCCACCAAAATGTGAGCATTTATCTGAAAACTTTAAGCAACATCTCACCCGCCTTATTGACGTTGCTACGTTACGTCGACATCAAAACGTGCCAACGTTCCGGGCGCGTGAGGGACACACTGTGCCATTGTCTGCCCGCTAAACTCAATTTAGAGAGCGCAGATCGCGGGATCGTGAGGTTGATCTCCGTGCGATGCGTGTTTCTCCGTGACGATTTGATGAAAGATATTATGTCTGAAATCATTCTTTCTCCAGCTCTGATTCATGTGGTAAAGTGGGCAGTTACTTGCGGAGAACAAGTTTGTACTGGTACAGAATCCAGGAACACTGGTTAGATCAACTGCCCGCCGTTACATAGCAAACAGGTGCTGATCATTAAGGAGTCAGATCCAACAAATTGAACTGCAGTTTCAATAACGAAAGCATAGGTAAATATCTGTGCGATAGGACTCGTATATTGTTGATTCAAAGACATTGTCTGACGGGAACTTCAACTGAATGACCAGTAAATCAAAGTATCTCCAACCTATAGGGCTTTGAGCTGAATATCATTAGATATCTAGTTGTTCGTTGAGAGTTTTTTAAAATATTGAATGATTTGCCTGATCCCCGAAATTATTGAGCTCACAATTTAAATCAATTACAAATCATTGGTATACTGATTTACTGTTGAAAATGGCGTTTAACCCCAAACAAACACTGCGCTGCGCCATGACCGTTTTCAATGATGTTTTCATTATTATTTATAATAACGTTTACAATAAACCTAGTTATCATATGACTCCTTATATAAATCGGCGGTCTATAGTGTGTGCTATTGACCGGTCTGTAGTTCAACACTGATTACTGTTGTGCTAAAAAAATATGCTAACACGCCCTATATTAAACACAGAAGACTATCACTGCGTGCTATTATGCAACATACACAGCTTGTACGTCACAGTTATTACGCCATAGTGTCAAACTGGCGTTATTTAAGAAATAATTTATAGCAAAAGTGTTTTAACACTATTTATGCACGATGGTCGGTTATACGTCGGGCGTAATAATTTCACGAGGGCGCAGCCCTCGTGAAATTATTTGTACGACGTTTTACCGCCGAGTGTATAAATAGTGTTAAAATACTATTTTGCTATAAATTATTTCGATTCTAATAGATCTATGCCCTTAATCTAAAACAGTATATAAAATATAGAAGCGCTCTTTCTTTGTCGCAACAAATACTTTGACGTCACTGCACGTTAACGTGACGTCATTCTAGCGTAAGAGTATTTTAACATAGCCAAACATATTAGAATATGCATTCTAACATGACCCGCTCCATTTTCCTATTAAACAAAGAAGGCTGAAAGTTGTGCGTTGTTTAAGAAATAATATATCTCATCCAGTGATTTGTCGTTGAATAAATCATTGTTTGGAGTTCAGATGTGAAGGAATCATATCACGAGGGCACAGCCCTCGTGATATAATAATACGCATCTGAACGACAACAATGATTTATTCAAGAGCAAATCACTAAATGAGGTATATTATTTCGATTCTAACACGTTACAAAGGATTTTTAAGTATATCTTTGATGACATGCATTAAATATTTGCCCGTTTTCAATCGGTTTCTTTTCCAGCGCGCCGCTATGCCGTTTGACGCCATGACGTAATAATTGTGACGTCAGAACAGTGATTTGTTGTATAATATTTCACTGCTTTCTGCTTTCTTTGTTTGATAGAAAAATGAATCGGATCGTGTTAGAATATACAACTATACACTTTTCTGACGTCACAATTGTTACGTCATAAGAAACCAACAGAAAACAAGCAGCAAATATTTGATGGATATCGTCAATAATGTACTTAAAAATCGTTGGTAACGTGTTAGAATCGAAATTATATATCTCATTTAGTGATTTGCTCTTGAATAAAATCACAAAAAAGATATATTATTTCTTAAACATACACAGGTTGTATGTCAGTTATTACGCCATGTAGCGCCAAGCGTCATAGCGGTGCGCAGTAAAAGAAAAGCACACAATGGCAGGCAAATATTTGTTGAATATCTTCAAAGATATAAATGATAATCCTTTATTAAGATGCACCCTCGTGATATAGCTTTTCCGCATCTGAACTCAAAACAATGATTTCTTTCAATGGCTAATCACTAAATGAGATACATAATTTCTTAATTAAAACTCATTTCTGACATCTTGTAAGTTATTGAATGGCTTTTGACCCTCGGACCTCGGTCAGACAACTGCCAAGCCATGCTTAAAGTGAAATTTCATAATATCAAAATAATACCTGTAAGTGTTATGGTAAGCTCCCCATCAAAGAGACATTCCTCACTCCCAATTTCCAGTGAGCCCCAAACATAAATATTAGCCGCCCTTAGAGTAACCTTGGATTCTGGGTCAGCCACAAGACTTCCGCCCGTTTCTATGGTGATGTTTTCCAGGTCAGGGGGTGACTCGTCCAACAGAATAGGTTCAGCAATAAACACGCTGTCACCTTCCAAGAGCTAATGTAAAGTATGAAAAATGGAGTCAGAATTTCGAAAAATTTAACGATGCATAGACAAGTTTACGTAAATAAACATTAAGGTCCTGCAATAGAAAGCTTCATAAAACCTGTAGATCTACTTGTGATTTTTTTTTTATAAAACAAAGGTGTAGAATTTTGGAATCATTCACTGGGTGCAGTTGCAGACGATAATTTTTGAAAAGCTGGATCTCTGTTAAATCGTTAACGAGAAACCAAACCGTTTTCCGAAAATCGAATATTTCCGTCCGCACAAATTAACAGTGTTAGATTCTTTTTTCTTGCGCTCCATTTCCAACCAAAAATATAATAATGAAACAACTTTGTTTCTAGCACTTTTGTGTTATTCTTCATGAAACCATTCACAGCCCAAGAGATTTGTCAGCTCTGTTGAATAAATGAATACTATATCTTCTCCACTACAAAACACATGTCTTAGACGCCTAACTTGATTTTATGACATCTACGTTTTAAACTTATTCTCCTTTTAAGTGATTTATAGGGGTGTAACGACTAAACGCCAGACAAAAAACTTAAATCTAAGTTAGATTTTTATAGTGATGTTTTAGAATAGACTTTAAGTTAGTTTCTAGAGTATTGAACTTCTTCTCCCGTCTCGTCCCAAAGTGAAATGTACCAGCAGGAGATATTCTAAATGCGATTTACCATAAAAAATACTTTAATTAAATGACGTTTTATATTTACAGACCTTGTTATGAGCGTTCCATGTTGTAACGTCTGACCAACGTTTGAGTCCCTGCCTTTGGTGAGGGCATGACGCGGAGCAGACGACCACCAGGCCGGTAAGGAATACAGCTACAATCATCAGATCGTCTGCTGCTATGCAATTTTTCGTTGAAAGTCTGGTTGATCAAAATACCCTACAAAGAAAAAAGTCACCAAACATGTAACTATTCTTATATTGTCAAGTAAATGATAAAGGAACATGTGCCCGGATTTATAAGTATTTTTTACTCTTCTTCAAAGTTTCGAGTTTAGAAATACTTTCATTCGCAATACATTTTTAACATGAATTAAAGAAACAGTGTTTTGTGATGCAGTTTTTATATATTTTAATACGCCCATGGTCTGTAAAACATGGAATAAAAACTTCTTTACGTGAAATTGTTAGTTTTACGATTCTTATATCAAATTTGATAATACCAATCTATGATGTTGTTTTAATTTTATGACAATGCTATTTCTTTTTAAAATGTTAAATACTGGTATCCGGAAACATGTCTCAATATAATACCAGGTATTCCAGTTCTCATTAATTTTTAAAATGTCGATAAGTTGAGAACCAGCAAATTCGTATTCAAAGAAAAACGAATCTCCCGGTTAACGTTTACTTACACTGTCGGCAAATGGCAGAGAACATCGCCGGACATCTATCCTTATATAAATGTGAGTACACCTGCTACTAGCCACACGACCAGTTTAGCCGCCAACTGGACTAGATTCTTTAATTACTCTTTTCAAGTGACCGGTTCAACGTTGCTTACCAATCAAATGATACAATCGTCAAAACTAATTACTTATTTCAGCGCAGGTGCACCATATCTACTTTTAGTTTAGACTTCTTGTAAAAGTCAACGGTCAAAGAAAGAGTAAAATAAGAGTTGTAAAGAAAATAAGTCCCTGTTCTGCAAACAAAGGCTTGATTGTTGAAATACAACGCAAATGGATTCAGCATTCTATATACTCAGTTCCAGAAGAAAGTGTGCACTTTTTAAGTTTAAATATTTCAATAAATTCCCCGACGTTTTTGTTTCATTAGCTCGACTATTCATAGAATAGTAGAGCTATTGGACTCGCCCATGCGTCGGCGTCCGCGTCGGCGTCCGCGTCCGCGTCGGCGTCCGCGTCCCGATTTTGGTTAATTGTTTTGTATGTAAGCTGGTATCTCAGTAATCACTCGTGGGAATGGATTGAAACTTCACACACTTATTCACTGTGACAAACTGACTTACATTGCACAGGTTCCATAACTCTTTTTTGCTTTTTTACAAAATTATGCCCCTTTTTCGATTTGGAAATTTTTGGTTAAGGTTTTGTATGTAAGCTGGTATCTCAGTAACCACTTGTGGGAATGGATTGAAACTTCACACACTTATTCACTGTGACAAACTGACTTACATTGCACAGGTTCCATAACTCCTTTTTGCTTTTTTACAAAATTATGCCCCTTTTTCGACTTAGAAATTTTTGGTTAAGGTTTTGTATGTAAGCTGGTAACTCAGTAACCACTTGTGGGAATGGATTAAAACTTCACACACTTATTCACTGTGATGAACTGACCTACATTGCACAGGTTCTATAACTCTATTTTGCTTTTTTTACAAAATTATACCCCTTTTTCGACTTAGAAATTTTTGGTTAAGGTTTTGTATGTAAGCTGGTATCTCAGTACTTACTAATGGGAATGGATTGAAATTTCACATACTTGTTCACTGTCATGATCTGACATGCACTAAGCAAGTCCCGTAACTCTACTCTTTTTTTTCAAAATTATGCCCCTTTTTCGACTTAGCAGTTTTTGGTTAAATTTTTGTATGTAATCTGATATCTCAGTATCCACTAATTGGATTGGATTGAAACTTCACACACTTGTTCACTGTCATGATCTAACATGCACTGTGAAGGTCCCATAACTCTACTCTGCATTTTTACAAAATTATGCCCCTTTGACTTAGCAGTTTTTGGTTAAGTTTTTGTATGTAAGCTGGTATCTCAGTATCCACAAATTGGAAAGGATTGAAACTTCACACACTTGTTCACTGTCATGATATGACATGCAGTACAGAGGTTCAATACCTCTACTTTGCATTTTACAAAATTATGCCCCTTTTTCGACTTTTGTATTCATTCAATTGACAAGGCTGTTGAATAGTCGAGCGTTGCTGTCCTCCGACAGCTCTTGTTTTTTTTCATACACTAACTCTAAGGTATAACTCAAAATCTAAAATGCACACCAAATAATTTACGAACTGATTTAAATTTTGGTACCAAACATTATAAGTTTTCATGAAAATAACCGAGAAAAAATAACAGAAAACTAAGTGCACACTTTCTTTTGGAACTGAGTGTATTTCAATATATGTTATAGTTGTTTTGTTTTATAGTGTAGTATAGTGGACGCAACTTGACCCCGATGGTTGACCTTTGTATTATAATACATAATGAGGCACAATCTATTTTTGAAAAGGAGTGTACGTTAAACACGAGATGCACGAGAAAAAGGAAATGTAAACTTGTGTAAATATAAATTAGTGTATTGGAAAGTTTTAACTAATCAAATGTAAGTATATATACTTTGAAACTGCATTATATACAAAGTAATTTCATATAAATATATACGGCTATCCTAAGCACCCTTGATTTCTATAATGAAATATTCGATATGAATAATCAGCCTAAGGTCAACCATCGCGGTCAAGTTGCGACTACTATAATTAAGTTTTTATTACGGATCCATCTGAAAAGCTTACACCTGAATAAAGTTTAATATCAGAATTGATTTAAATAAAATATCTTGAAATCACGAAATTTCTTTTCCAGCAATATGGCAACATATCAGCATTTTTTAAGAGATGTAAAACTGTACATGTTTAGTTTAACAAGAGCTATCCGTAAGACAGCCAAGCTCGACTATTCGAAATATTGTCACAGAAGCAGGAAATTATTACCCAAAATGTTAAATATCAAAAGAGTTTTAAGTTCGAAAGGGGACATAATTTGACCAAAATACATAGAGTCATGGGACTTGATGTTATCAACTAGTTTTATAACCCCGAAGAAACATGTTAAGTTTCAATTCAATATCTGCATTAGTTTTGGGGACAGTGACTTGCATGTAAAACTTTAACCAGAATTTTCTAAGTCCAAAAGGGGGCATAATTTGCTCAAAATACATGTTAAGAGTTATGGAACATGACCCAGTGAGGTTGGTAATTGACCTAGAAAAAGAATAAATAAGTTTCAAAGCTATATGCCTTTTGGTAATAGCTGTATGTACTCGCACGCAAAACTTTAACCAGGATTTTCTAAGTCCAAAAGGTGCATAATTTGCCCAAAATACATGTCAGAGTTATGGGACTTGGTGCTATCAATTAGTTTTATAACCCAGAAGACACATGTGAAGTTTCAATTTAATATCTGTAGTAGTTTTGGAGATAGTTACTTGCATGTAAAACTTTAACCAGGATTTTCTAAGTCCAAGAGGGGGCATAATTTGCCCAAAATACATG
Source organism: Mercenaria mercenaria (assembly GCF_021730395.1). Classification (NCBI taxonomy): domain Eukaryota; kingdom Metazoa; phylum Mollusca; class Bivalvia; order Venerida; family Veneridae; genus Mercenaria; species Mercenaria mercenaria. The sequence goes on along the minus strand of NC_069364.1, from coordinate 88,324,847 downwards.
TCAGAGTTATGGGACTTGACCCAGTGAGGTAGGTAATTGATCTAGAAAAAGAAAAAATAAGTTTCAAATCTATATACCTTTTAGTAATAGCTGTATGTACTTGCACGCAAAACTTTAACCAGAATTTTCTAAGTCCAAAAGGGGGCATATTTTGGCCAAAATAAAGGTCAGAGTTATGGGACTTGGTGCTATCAACTAGTTTTATAACCCCGAAGATACATGTGAAGTTTCAATTCAATATCTGCATTAGTTTTGGAGATAGTAACTTGCATGTAAAACTTTAACCAGAATTTTCTAAGTCCAAAAGGGGGCATAATTTGCTCAAAATACATGTTAGAGTTATGGAACTTGACCCAGTGAGGTTGGTAATTGACCTAGAAAAAGAATAAATAAGTTTCAAAGCTATATGCCTTTAAATGATAGCTGTATGTACTTGCATGCAAAAACTTAACCAAGGTGTGACGCCGACGCCGACGCCGACGCCAGAGTGAGTAGAATAGCTAGACTATTCTTCGGATAGTCGAGCTAACAATAGGAACGAACTTTCTTCACACACTGTATAAATCCCGCACAATAACTCAAACGATAACATGTTTGATAATTATGATTTTTCTTCATTAAAACGTTTCTATACAGAAAATATTTTTGTATAACATTACTGTGATTACAGCATGCACTTAACTTCTATCACTGAAAAACTGTTTGAGTTCAACGATGCTCGAGAATCATATATAACAATCAAACGATAATACAAACGTGCTGTCGTTTAAATTATCGTGCGGGAGTATTACATGTATGGTGTAAATGCGTTTTGGAAGGAATTGAAACTAAATACAAGCAAATCTCGTCGAAGAATAACCCAAGGGTGAAGTCAACTGCGGTTTTTAAAATCTTTTTTTTGGAAATCTGTGTCAACATCGGGATACTTGCAGAAGCATAAATTGCAATTTCCGCGGAAAAAAAAAAATCTTTTTTATGCACCTAATTATTAAAAATTTATGGAATCGTCCTAGTGCCATATGCGTGAAATAAAACTAGTTAGTAAAAGTAAGAACAGTAGCTACGCACGTGAAACTTGCACGATACCATAAACATCACTTTCATGTCCGAAAACATAAAAAGAAATTTCGAAAAACAAAAATTAAGTATCTTACCTACGCACAGTACTGCCTTTGAGCTAAATGACGATTGTAAGAAATCAGTGTGGTGGTCGCGGCAAATTATTTTACTAACAGATTAAAGCAAATTAGCCTATAGAAGTTTCCATGTATTTTGATTTCCGCTATCCGTATAATATAATTAATTCAGCTTATCACATACTTGTTATTTTATCTATTTAGATTTTATGTCATTTATTAATCTAATTCCCTTTCTTTATAGGATAACATTTTCATCTTAATCCCCAATACGGCATTGATAATATCTTGTTATAATATATATCGGACAATAGTTTGTATATTTAACATAATATACAAAAGCTATTTAATTAAGATATCAGATATGACAAGAACGGTAGCAAGTGCAAATTGCTGATTGAAATGTTGATTGTGCCTACAAAACTGACCAACTGGTTAATGATATGATAACAATAATGATAATATTTTTATTGAAAAGAAAATTCCTAAAACATAATGACGACGACGATGACGATGATGATGGTGCTGATGATGAAGAGGATTGCGGCGACGAGGACGACGACGACGATGAGGATGATAATAACAATACTGAAAGGATAATTATGGATACTAATTACAACAATAGAAATAATAAAAAATACAGAAATGTAAACTTTTTTTTTTAATTAAAGAGGTTATTATTGATAGGTTTTAGTCAGTCTGACTTGGTCATGTAAACTTTTAGGCTATAAAAAACTTAAAACTGATTATCAAGTTTCAATATAATATATTCTGTCACAACAGGTAGGATGAAAAAAACATTTAATGAAAACATTTTTTGATCAAACGCGAACATTCCGTTTACGACAAGCTCTGAAGCAGTTAGGGCAAAAGAAATAAAATACAACTGATATGTTAGAATGAAGTCCGAATGATCCGGGGTTTTTTTTTTGTTAGTTTTTTTTTTCAAAAGAGATACCAATATTTTGCTTATCACCAATAGCATTTTAAGGTCTTTACGCGATATCAATTTTAAGAAAATTAAAGGTATTTACTCACCTTATGAAGAAAGTAAGATCACATTAAATGGTCACTGATTAGGCCGAGAGTCTTTGATTTTTTCACTTATTTCTGTACTGCGGTCAAAGGTCTACTGACGTAGGTTCTACAGTGCGGTCTAGTGACGTTAGCTCAGTAGTGCAGTCTAGTGACGTAGTGCACATATGCAAGGTAAAAACAAGCTAATTTTTTTACAGTAGGCCTACCAGCTGCTTTCTGCGATTCATAGAATTTTAGGGGCTAAATGTAACCTTAGTTCGGTTCAGGAGACAGCGTGTAGTTCGTATTTGGATTTTAGTCAATGTGTTAGAAGCATACGTTATTTACACTCAATATTTATAACCGATAGATAAAGGCCACCTGGATGTAAAGGCTAGGTCACAAGATCAAAACATAGAAAAAACATTGTAATACTTTTTTTACTTCTTAAGCGCCGAGTTACCTCTTGGTTACGGGAAAATTCCTGAAAAAAATAATAGAACAGCCAACGTCGATTGAAACTAAAACGTAAGCTATAAACGGCAATTTTTTACAGTGTTGGATGGTGTGATGCTGGACAAGTCAACTGGAATAAGATCTCTAGGATGCCTCATACTTCACCGTCTGTTGTACAGTGTGGGATGGTGTGGATGCTGGACAAGTCAACTGGAATAAGATCTCTAGGTTGCCTCATACTTCACCGTCTGTTGTACAGTATGGGATGGTGTGGATGCTGGACAAGTCAACTGGAATAAGATCTCTAGGTTGCCTCATACTTCACCGTCTGTTGTACAGTGTGGGATGGTGTGGATGCTGGGCAAGTCAACTGGAATAAGATCTCTAGGTTGTCTCATACCTCACCGTCTGTTGTACAGTGTGGGATGGTGTGGATGCTGAACAAGTCAACTGGAATAAGATCTCTAGGTTGCCTCATACTTCACCGTCTGTTGTACAGTGTGGGATGGTGTGGATGCTGGACATGTCAACTGGAATAAGATCTCTAGGTTGCCTCATACCTCACCGTCTGTTGTAGTGTGGGATGGTGTGGATGCTTGACAAGTCAACTGGAATAAGATCTCTAGGTTGTCTCATACTTCACCGTCTGTTGAACAGTGTTTGATGGTGTGATGCTGGACAAGTCAACTGGAATAAGATCTCTAGGTTGCCTCATACTTCACCGTCTGTTGTACAGTGTGGGATGGTGTGGATGCTGGACAAGTCAACTGGAATAAGATCTCTAGGTTGCCTCATACTTCACCGTCTGTTGTACAGTGTGGGATGGTGTGGATGCTGGACAAGTCAACTGGAATAAGATCTCTAGGTTGCCTCATACCTCACCGTCTGTTGTAGAGTGTGGGATGGTGTGGATGCTGGACAAGTCAACTGGAATAAGATCTCTAAGTTGCCTCCTACTTCAATATCTGTTGACTGAAGACAAGCCGTGTATATAACCATAGAAAGCAACGCTGGACATTGGTGACAGAATGAGAAATGATTCCATCAATTTTACAGGTCAACCAATTTTAGTTGGAATATTAGGTGGGGCAGTCCCTAAGGACTGTGGAGGATCCCGGTTTGATTAGACGATCAAGACAATAATAAAGGAGCAATTTCAGCAATTTTCGATTATGTTCCCTTGGAAAAAGAACCATTGCGTAATTGATCAGCCCGGGGGTAATAGTCAATTTTCTTAAATAAATGTGCTAAATACCTTACTTTGAGCAGAATTCTGAGAATTTAATGGCTTACTTCCAGTGAGAGGGAGTTTAATCACCTATAGGTAATAAAGACACACTGTAATAAAATGTGGAAGGGGTCATTAATCAGTGAGTAAGATATTGTTTAATCCAAAAAGGCAAAGAAATCTATCAATGTTTTATTTTCAATACGTACTTAGTACAAACCCTGTATTAACAATAAGTAATCTTTGGATATGTACAAAATAGCATGTTGTTGATCAACATTAAATAATCATTTCTCAATTAAACAAAACAGACATTTTCAACTACCAAAAAAAACCCATAAACTTTCTTAAATTTCAACAACAAGCTCTGTATGTGTAGTAGATCCTTACCCAAAATAATAAGCGTTTCAATTATTCAACTAAAGCTAAATTTTGATTTCACAAGTACAATACTTGCTATGCAACACCATGATTAGCATGAAACAGTACCGAAATGAATAGTCACATGTTCTATTTCGTCATGTCCTCCTCTTCTGGAAAAATATAATATGGTTACTCTTCACATTGTTTCAGTTGGAAGAAGTTTTCGCTATTTTCTATTTCATTCCTTACCTAGAAGAGGCAAAAATGTAAAGTAATCTGTTCTTTCAACAGATGGAAGAAAACAATTCATTCTTGATGTTATGAAGCTTTTGTTTCTGATAAACCATGCTATGCTAGAAAGGTAAAAAAAAACAAGAGGGTCATGGTGATCCTATATCGCTCACCTGTTAAAATTGGCCTAGGAATCATCAAGATAAACATTCTGACCAAGTTTCATGATGATAGGGTCACAAATGTGGCCTCTACAGTGTTAACAAGCTTTTCCTTTGATTTGAGTGGTGACCTAGTTTTTGACCCCCACATGACCCAGTTTAAAACTTTACCTAGGAATCATCAAGAGAAACTTTCTGACCAAGTTTCATGAAGATAGGGTCATAAATATGGACTCTAGAATGTTAACAATCATCAAGATAAACATTCTATGCAAGTTTGTATCAAATCAAAGCATAAATGAAACCTCTATATGGCTGAAATGACCAGAATAGAACATTTTGACTCTTTCAGGGGCAGCAACTCTAAAATCCATGAAGGCATTTAGCCGTTTCCGAAAGGAACCGAGATCTTATTGTGACTTCAGTAGTGTGTAAGTGTGGTTAAAATTGAATGTAAAATGTCACTTCTATTGTGTTTACAAGGTCAAAATTAACAAATTTTGGCACTTTCTGAGGTCAATCAGGGGCCGTAACTCTGGAACCTATGATTGGATCTGACTGATTCATCATGAAATCCAAGATCTATTGTTGTTAAAGACATTTTGCAAGTTTGTTTCATATCAAACCATAAATGAAGTCTCTATATGACTGCAAAAGCCAAAATAGCAAATTTGACCCCTTTAAGGGTCAATAACTCTGGAACCCATGATGGGATCTGGCCAGTTTTCAAAAGTAAACAAGATATTATGCCAATACAAGTTGTGTGCAAGTCTAATTAAAATCGGTTGCAAAATGTGGACTCTATCGTGTTCACAAGTAATTGTAGACGGACGACAAATGGCCTATGGACAGATGGACGACGTACCATCACAAAAGCTCACCCTGTCACTATGCAACAGGTGAGCTAATAAAAAAAGTATACTATATAAAACTAATTAAGCAGCTTATAAGCATAACAAGTGAATCAAAATTTCAAATTATTGCACCATTGTACGTAAAGCATCCAGAACTGAATAATATAGGCAGTGGCTATGGGTCAGGCAGGACTATCTCTAGACCGGGAGTCTAGATGTTAGGTATGGTAATCAAATCGTGTAATATGGATGCTATATATAAAATAGTTAGTTCTTGACTTGTCTAGTTAGAGTAACCAGACTTTAACATGTACGATAAAAGTGTTTATTTACTCACTTTCTACAATACTAGTGTTCAATTCACTGATCATTCAATCAGAAGAGAAAAACACTGATATTGATAAAAGCATTGATTATATTCTTAACCCTCTTAAATCTTAAAGTAATTTTATCAATCTGATCATAGAACTTTTAACTGTGGATTTTTGTAAATATCCGAAAATGACTTGTAAATTAAAGGGCCTTAAGATTTGTTTTTACAAGTAAATTCTGTTTGTCCTGCATGATTTTATCATAACCAGTAGTTTTTACAGGTGGTAACTGGTCACATTACTTCCAGTTAACCTATTACTTCCAGTCAGAAGACATTACATTAAAGGCTCCGCCCCAGTAGAACATCTTCTAATTACCATTAAACAATACTTATTAATATATCTACTACTGTAACAGTAGCTCTAGTCAGCCCATATATCAGTCCAAGACCGGACTCTTAGCCACTGCCAATAATACATCATTGTTTATTTCAATATATACAAATTAGGAATGATTTGCTATTTAAAATACATGTATGCAGAAAACACTACACAGTTGGGTACCATTAAAGATCATAAAAGCATTTTAACTATAAAACTTGCATTAAGTTATATCATTTATATATATTTTCATACTACCAATACTTGTGAAATTTCTGTAAAAAAAAAGTGGTCTAATGACAGTGCCCTAGATTATCTGAGACCTTCCATAAAATACCAGCTTACAAAAAATTTCTTTAGTTGTAGAAGGGGCATAACTCTGTAAACTAAGTTCAAGACAGGGAACCTTCCTCAGAATTCTCATTTCATGACTTATGAAGAGTTTGAAGGCATTCAGTATAATAAATTCCTGATATTATACAAAACCTTCAACAAAATTTCTAAGTGAAAAAGACGCATATTTTTCCAAAATGAAGGCAAGGATTATGTAACTTGTCCAGTGAGGCTGGTGGATGATATTGAAGGTACGTTAGAAGTCTAAAGGCACTTGGTCTTGTAGTTTCTGAGAAACATAAAAAAAACATAAAAAAAATACTAAGTTAAAAATGGGTCTCATTTTGACAACATAAAAATAGAATAACTTGTCCTTTGAGGTCATCTAATGACACTACAGACATAAGTAAAGTTTGGAAGCATTTGGCCTAGTCATTTTTGAGAAACATGTTTGCATGCAAAACTTCCTTGACATGGACGCCAACACGGACGCCAACAAAAGGGTGACAATAAAAGCTCTTGTTACATGAAACATTTCAGATAATTGAGCCAAAAATAGTAAGACATCTACATTTATTTTTATATTTGTGCAATCAATATTCATAATATCAAAAAACAATTACAAGCAAATTTTGAAAATCTAATTATTTCTCTGGCATTAAAGACAAACTGAAGCAAAAATCAAAAGTTGGTGAAAAAGATTTGCACAACAGAGAAAACATTTTGTGGGTTTTCTTTGTAGTATTTTCCCTAGGCATCAACAATACATGTATATAATTTTGAAAATGTTTAAATACTCTCAGAAATGTCTATTTAAAAAAAAAAGATGTAAATGTTTGCAAATCTATAAAAAAAACTGTTTTTCTGGCCTTCGATTTCACATCTGACTGAGCATATCATAGAATCTGACACTATCGAAAATAGCTGAGCTTGTGTCATAACAAAAAACTTAGATATTCTGTATAGTTTGAGTATTTTGAAATCTTAGTACGGATGTCTCAGATATCACATAGTGCAGTATATAATTTGTTTAGATACAAGATATAAATTTTTATATTATGCCGAAGTTGAGTACAAATACAATGAAAACTGTGATAAAACCTGGACACAGTTTTCAAGATTTTAACATTTTGGTTCTACAAATAGTGATTATCATTTTCTTTCACAAATCAGTCTTTTCAAAAATACTGTCTTATGCCTACATCTACAGATAACTTTAGCTTAAGCTTATAGTTTCATTACATAAACAAGAGTTCATTGTAGAACATGTCAGCCCATCTACCATGATGGTCTGTCGGAAGTGACTGGGTAATTTGCTCTCGTGATATAATTCTTTAGCATCTGAACTCCAAACAATGATTTTATTCAACAACAAATCACTAAACGAGATATATTATTTCTTAAACAAACCTAAGTTAATTAATTTGAGTCAACAGACTTTTTGAGAAAACAAAATGAAATTACAATCAGTGTCAAGACAAATAACTAAGGACGATTTGTTAAAAAAATGTGATTTTTTTCCCATGTGTTATTACTTAAACACTTTAATTTTTACTTATTAAGAAAGACGTAATGAAAACAAAAGTCCAAAATATCAAATATCTCAATTCAGTAACAGAAACAATTTACATATCATAATAAAAATGTATGGCGAGCTATATATGGCTTAGTTTAGCACACTCTAAAACATCACAGACAGATTTACAAACAAGAATAAGTCATATAATACATGCATGTTGTATCATAATTCCTCCACAGTTCCCTCATCAAATGGCACGAAATATCTTGGTCCATTTTCCTGAAATAAAAACAACAAAATACTCTTAGATAAATTATCATATTTCACTAACAGGAACTTTCATAGTTTCGACCAAAGTGGCCATTTCCTTAGGACATAAATTAGCGGATTTCAAATTTTTATGCAAAACAAAACAGGTTTTGATTTGCTTGTAGGGATTCATTTTTTTGTTTTTGCTGGGTTTATTGTCACACTGACACAATCAAAGGTCATATGGCAACTTCTTTCCAGCTTTAATGGTGCAGGAAGACCCCAGGTGCCTCTCTGTGCATCATTTCATCAAGGGAGTAGAACCATCGACCTTCCGTAAAGCCAGCCAGATGGCTTCCTCACATGAAGAATTCAATGCCCCGAGTGAGGCTCAAACCCACATCGATGAGGGGCAAGCGATTCAAAGTCAGCAACCTTAACCCCTCAGACATGGAGGCCCTTTGTGTTAAAGAGTTGACATTAGAATATGACTTTTTTGTCCTTTTCAACACTTGATATAAGCTAGACTTGTTACTTAAAACTTAAAATACAAAAGAGAAAATAAAACTGTAAATATAAAAAGCAAACATCAACCTGAGCTTTCAAGAGAATGAAATACATTGGTTGCATCTAAGAATACCTGGAATACTTGGCTGCCACAAACTTTAAATACTCGCGTGTACTTTATACCTATGCAACAGACTTTAAATACCCCAATATTCTTCATATCCAAGCCACAGACTTTAAATTCCTTAATGTACTTCATACCAATGACACAGACTTTAAATACACCAATGCACTTCATATCCAAGCCACAGACTTTTAAATACCCCAATGTACTTCATATCCAAGCCACAGACTTTAAATTCCTTAATGTACTTCATACCAATGACACAGACTTTAAATACACCAATGTACTTCATACCCAAGCCACAGACTTTAAATTCCTTAATGTACTTCATACCAATGACACAGACTTTAAATACACCAATGCACTTCATACCCATGCCACAGACTTTAAATACCCCAATGTACTTCATACCAATGACACGGACTTTAAATACCCCAATGTACTTCATACCAATGCCACAGACTATAAATACCCCAATGTACTTCATACCAATGGCACAGACTTTAAATACCCCAATGTACTTCATATCCAAGCCACAGACTTTAAATACCCCAATGTACTTCATACCAATGACACAGACTTTAAATACCCCAATGTACTTCACACCAATGTCACAGACTTTAAATACCCCAATGTACTTCACACCAATGACACAGACTTTAAATACCCCAATGTACTTCACACCAATGTCACAGACTTTAAATACCCCAATGTACTTCACACCAATGTCACAGACTTTAAATACCCCAATGTACTTCACCATGCACAGACTTTATACCCAATGTACTTCCACCAATGACACAGACTTTAAATACCCCAATGTACTTCACACCAATGTCACTTTAAATACCCCAATGTACTTCATACCAATGACACAGACTTTAAATACCCCAATGTACTTCACACCAATGTCACAGACTTTAAATACCCCAATGTACTTCACACCAATGTCACAGACTTTAAATACCCCAATGTACTTCATACCAATGACACAGACTTTAAATACCCCAATGTACTTCACACCAATGTCACAGACTTTAAATATCTCAATGTACACACCAAAGCCACAGACTTTAAATATCTCAATGTATTTCATATCCAAGCCACAGACTTTAAATAACCCGATGTACTTCATACCAATGACATGGACTTTAAATACCCCAATGTACTTCACACGATTGCCACAGACTATAAATACCCCAATGTACTTCATACCAATGGCACAGACTTTAAATACCCCAATGTACTTCATACCAATGACACAGATTTTAACTACCCCAATGTACTTCACACCAATGTCACAGACTTTAAATATCTCATAATCTCAATGTACTTCACATCAAAGCCACAGACTTTAAATACCCCAATGTAAATTCATATCCAGCCACAGACTTTAAAACCCAATGTTTCAATACCCTCACAATTTAAATCAGTTAAAACCATATAAGACTGACGTTCATTAAGATATGCAATAAATTGGATCTGGATTATATATTACAAGTTTATAAAATCTAGAACAAATGGTGATAAATCAAGTTAATCTTGGTATTATTTTACCTGTATATCATGATCTAGAACAAATGGAGGTATATCCAGTTGATCTGGATTAATCTTTGCATAGAGAAACTGTACACCTTTCAGGGAATGAACTTTCTGCTTAATATCAGATGCTGTGAATGTTGTGAAAAACCATGTTGCAAACTGAAATATTCCAAAACAAACATTTATTATTTTTAATAAAACCTGAAAATATGAATATCCTTTGGAAGCATATAATGCAACCAAGCAAACAATAGCAGACTCAGCTTGATTGAGTCTGTTCATGTGAGGTAATGGAAAGTGCAGCACCCCTCATGTCCCCTTGCACCAGTTTAAGAAGAACTATATAACATAGATATTGAATATATAGCAGACTTGGTCTGATTGAGTCTATTCATGAGACGAAAGTGCAGCGTCCCTCACGTCCCCTTGCACCAGTTTACGAGGAACTATATGACATAGATATTGAATGGACTCTATGATCCCAAAGGACCAGAAAATATAACAACACTGAATCCAAGTATGGGAAGAATTGTTACAGCTGCCACACGGCACTTAAAGATTGCTGTTGTGATAAATAATAAAACCTATACGAATATCCTTTGCATAGAATGCAACCAAGCAAAGAAAAAGCAGACTCAGTTTGATTCTGTTCATGAGAGGTAATGGGAAGTGCAGCACCTCTCATGCCCCCTAGCACCAGCTTAAAGGGAATTCTATTACATACATATTGAATGGCCTCCATGATCCAAAAGTCATATAATCTATACTTTTATATAAACTTGCTGTATTAATGCTGTAAAAATATAATATTGCATTCACTTCTTATGACATGAAGTGTTTTACATGGCAAAAAGTTACCAAGTGCCATAACTCCATTTAAAATTATCTAACCAGAAAAAACAAGAGCTGTCTCCGTAGGATGACACATGCCCCCGATGGCACTTTCAATGAATAGTTATGGCCGATGTTAGAGTTTAGGACCTTTGACCTACGGAGCTGGGTCTTGCGCACGACACATCGTCTTACTGTGTCACACATTCATGCATAGTTATTTTAAAATCCATGCATGAATGACAAAGATATGGACCGGACATGCCCATCAATGCACTATCATGAAAAATGATCTTTAACGTATAAGTGTGACCTTGACCTTTGAGCTACGGACCTGGGTCTTGCGTGTGACACGTCGTCTTATTGTGGTACACATTCATGCCAAGTTATTTGAAAATCCATCCATCGATGACAAAGATATGGACTGGACACGCCCATCAATGCACTATCCTTTAACATCTAAGTGTGACCTTGACCTTTGAGCTACGAACCTGGGTCTTGTGCAGGACACCTCGTCTTACTGTGGTACACATTAATGCCAAGTTATTTGAAAATCCATCCATCGATGACAAAGATATGGACCGGACACGCCCATCAATGCACTATCTTTTAATGTCTAAGTGTGACCTTGACCTTTGAGCTACGGACCTGGGTCTTGCGCACTGCAAGTCGTCTTACTGTGGTACACATTCATGCCAAGTTATTTGAAAATCCATCCATCGATGACAAAGATATGGACCGGACACGCCCATCAATGCACTATCCTTTAATGTCTAAGTGTGACCTTGACCTTTGAGCTACGGACCTGGGTCTTGCACACTGCACGTCGTCTTACTGTGGTACACATTCATGCCAAGTTATTTGAAAATCCATCCATCGATGACAAAGATATGGACCGGACACGCCCATCAATGCACTATCCTTTAACGTCTAAGTGTGACCTTGACCTTTGAGCTACGTCCTGGGTCTTGCGCACTGCATGTCGTCTTACTTTGGCACACATTCATGCCAAGTTATTTGAAAATCTATCCATCGATGACAAAGATATGGACTGAAACACGCCCATCAATGCACTATCCTTTAACGTCTAAGTGTGACCTTGACCTTTGAGCTACGGACCTGGGTCTTACGCACTGCACGTCGTCTTACTGTGGTACACATTCATGCCAAGTTATTTGAAAAGCCATCCATCGATGACAAAGATGTGGACTGGACACGAAAATTGTGGACAGACCGACAGACTGACAGACTGACAGACCGACAGACAGACAGACGGCTCAAAAACTATATGCCTCCCTTCGGGGGCATAAAAAGGAAACCTGATCTGTATGACTTTAGTACAAACCAAAAAATCAGGTAAAAAGCTGCATCTCTGACAAGAAGTGTGGAAAAAATAATATTGCAACATGGAGAACATATTATGGTAATTTGTCTACAAAATGCCCAAATATGTTTTATACACAAAAATATTCAGTAGGGTCTACAATTTTTGGAAACATTCCTTGCAGTTGCCAAATCCATAGTACAATGCAGATATTCAAAATGGCATCCAAGATGGCCTCCAAACTATAGCCTTACAGGAATATTTTGCATACAGTCTGTACCACTTCATACTTAACTTTTCACTTGCAAAGGTTTGGACTCCTACCATTTCACATATTTAAGACTGTATGTGATTAAACATTCTTCCATGTGTAGCTGATACAATATCCTTAGAAAAGGGCAGATAACTCTAGTTTTGTGTTCATTCCACAAATGTCCTATTTAGTTGTCTTTCTAACCTGCTTTTCCTACCTAATTTTATCAAATGTTATCTAGATATTTTCTTCCCTGGGGAATTTTGTTTACCATTACATTTTGCAACAAATATTATATTACGAACATTTTAAAACATCTCATCATGTTTACAATGTAATGGGCTGGGTGTTTTCTGTAACACCCAAGTTCAATACTTCCCCATAAGGATAAACTAGATGTATGTCCATAGGACACTGGCGCCTCAACTCCTGTCACTGTATGCATATTTTTGACTACTTCACAGGCCATAACTCTGACCTGGCTGTGTAAAATCCCAATACACCAGATGCAAAATTCGGACAAATGGTCAGAGCATATAAAAAAAAATTGGGAGGTGGGTGAGGGGGCATAAAAGTCAGCTAAATACATGTTTGCATGAAAAAAGGGGGGAAACATTACTGATTACAAGGGCCATAACTCATCTAAAAATCACCCATCAAGAACCAAAGTAAACTGCAGATGTTTTTTCCGCATCAACACACCAAGTGCATTAATTCTATTTGACTGAAACTAGCCTGGATAGTCCTCTTACCTTTGACCACCATGTAGGATGAACTATGTAGAAAGACTTCAAATTTTTCTTATATCTGAAAAGGATGGAAAAAATATATAACATTATATAATAAATTGGCACAATTCAGTTTTTCTATCTGTGCATTATCATACCGTCTTGGGCATTAACTGACAGGCCTAGACTGAAGTATCTCTCTCTGGTTCCCATGGTGCTTAAACAACTTTTAACAAAACATATTCTGACATCTTCCAAAGTCACACAACAGCCCTCAGATCTATTACAGGGCCACGATGAAAACACTTAATACTTATTAACATTTTTATATGATGACCACTATCAATGAAGCATTATAATGGAGATGAAAGGAAAAATCAAAGCATAGTTCATACAAAAATTCTGAGACAAAAATCAACTACTTTTTTCACTTTTCAACAATTTTTTTCTGGAAACAACATCTTGTTAGTACGAACAACATTTAACAACTATTTCAAAAAGATTAAATTTTGATTCCTAATTTACCATAAAATTATATTTAGCACATAATAAAATGTGTTCATACATGAACACAGATGCATTCCTTGCTCTACAAGTGGTCAAATATAACGTTTTCTTTCAAATTATTTTCTTTTTTTCTTCATTTTTATAACTCTGTTCTTTCAATCTATCTACATATTTTCCAAATTCAAGCAATTTCTCAAGTTGTTTAGGGTTGTAGATATTTTCAAGGTGTTTTCCAGGAGCAGCATTTAAACTTACTGACTTTTTATGTTCCTGTAAAAAGAGGAGATGTTATGGAAGAAATAAAACTTTTCTTTTATCTTCGTAATACTATGCACTTCTTCCAACTAGAAGACCTTTATTCAGACAGACATACAAGAACAAATAATAAACTAGAAAGTGTCTGTAGGACACTGGGTGTACCCCCCCCCCACCCCCACTGGTACATTTGTCACATATAAGGGGAAATAATTCAGATGTTTGCAGTCTTAATGGGGTATAGCCTTAAAATAAATTATGAAAAGGATTCATTATTCTATACCATATACCTTATATACCATATACTATGAGCATCACAAACAAAAAAAATCCACTATTTTGGCTATTTCATGGGCCATAACTCTGTAATAAATGCTAAAATTCTCAAGAAGAATGCCAAGTGTGCAAGGTCACATTATGATAAAGACTCAAGCAAGGTTTCATGAATTTACATTAAATACTTTCTGAGTGAGGCACATAATTTGGTGAAAATGTGCATTTTTTGACTATTTCAGGGGCCATAACTCTGAAAATAGGGGGCGAACCCAGATGAAAAATAGTAGGTGCTCAAGTTCATATCATGATAAAGACTCATGCAAGGTTTCATCAATTTATATCAAATACTTTTTGAGCTAGGCGTGTCACAAGGTGAAAATGTGCATTTTTGACTATTTCAGGGAACTTAACTCTAAAATTAGGGGAGGAGCCAGACAAAAAATAGAAGGTGCGCAAGTTCATATCATGATTAAGGCTCATGCAAGGTTTCATCAATTTATATCAAATACTTTTTGAGCTAGGAGTGTCACAAGGTGAAAATGTGCATTTTTGGCTATTTCAGTGGCCATAACTCTAAAATTAGGGGGCGGAGCCAGACGAAAAATAGAAGGTGTGCAAGTTCATATCATGATAAAGGCTCATGCAAGGTTTCATCAATTTATATCAAATACTTTTTGAGATAGGCCCGTCACGAACTTCGGATGGACACACGGACGGACGGATGGACGGATGCACGGACAAGAGCAAATCTATATGCCCCCACCACTCATGGGGGGACACAACAAACACAAACAACTTGAAGGAAACAAGAAAATATTGGTAAAGCCAACAGATGCTCCTAGATTATTACATATTAAACAAAAGTGGAATTCACTGACTGGGTACAAAAACTTTACTTATGATGGATAATCAAAGGGAAATTATCTCACTGAAAATCTTCCCACTGGAACATGGAGATAATATGTGCACCTCCTCTTGACAGTAAAGTATCCAATGAATTTTCACTGCTTCAAGTCAATAGCTTTGAAAGTAACAGAGATATTTAATTTTATCAAAAACTTTTACCAACGCGACGCCGATGCCAAAGCAAGAGCAACAGCTCTACATTTTCTTCGGAAAGTGGAGCTTAAAATCATATGACTGAAACAGAAACAATATGCACAAACATGTACATTTTGTTTTTGTTCCAGTCGAATGATTTTTTACCAAGTTTTTGCACTTTTGATTATTCAACTTTAGGTCCATGGTAAAATTCTTGTCCGAAGTATTTCTCATTTTGGTTGTAAAGCTCCCTAAGAATTGCAGGACCGACGGACGAAACAGCGACTGTAATATGATTCTCCTTTGGGAAGCATCCAAACCAAAAGGTCTTTAAACCAACCTTTCTGAGGTAAGCAGCTACATGTAAAATAAGGCATCTTCTGCTACAAATTCTGGTCACTTCAACAGAAAACTGGAAAACATAACATCCCGCTTGGAATTCTATCCAATACATTAAACTAGGAATGCTTACTTACTTATGATCAAGAGTATGATAAACACTTTTCAAATAACTCATCGGTGGTAGATTATCACTGGTAGTTTTTGTATGGAAATACACAACAACATAATCTCTGTCAACTACTGGGTCCATCAACCGTATCATATATAACAATGCCTAAAAGGAAAAGAAAAGGTTTCATTACATTAGTAAGAGTCAAATTCATAGTAGGAGTTAAGTATGCAATATTCCAGTGTACATGTAATATTTCGAAGTACAAAAATGGGCTTTAACTCCAAATAAAAAGTCTAAAAAAGAAAGTCCTAAAAATCTGCATGTCTGCTTGTTCACTTCATGCTGATCATGTATTCCATGTTTCGATTCAGTTGGATAGTAAGCGTAGGAAGTGTCCACTACACAATGTTCTAATGTAGTTGTAATGTTAAAAGCAAAAGGCCATAAATCTAGAAAAGTGCACATAAAAGTCCCAATAATATGTGCACTGATGTTACCAAGTTTCATTTCAATTTAATAGAAACTGTAGGTGTTGAGTGCACATATTCTGATGCAATATTTTTCAGTCCAGAAAAGGCCATCACTGCCTGAAAACAATCAGACATAAAAGTCCTGATATGTGAATGTCCACTTGATGCTGATGACATATACCAAGTTTCATTTCTATTGGATGAATAAAAAAACAAAACAAAAAAACCCAAAAAAACAGAAGGCATGTAGCTGAAACGTTGGAACTATAGTAAATTTTGAAATTGACAGCGTGTTTGGTCATTATCTACTTCATTATTTCTATTGGATGGAAACTGTACGAGGAGCTGAATACTTTAGAAAGGTTAACAGACAGACTCATGGACACTTCAAATAATATACACCTCCTAGGTCTTTGACAAAGGGGGCATAAAAAGAATATCTGTTTGTTTCACATTTAAGATCAAATTATTTTTCATTCATGAACAGTATATCTTACATTGTAACTCACAGATTTAAGTAGTCAAATACATTCCTATACTAAGCTTATGCAATAACCAAATGATAAGTAGCTATATACCAGTAATAATGGCAGTATATATATAAATAAAGGGAATTATTACATGCTCATTTATAAACTCCTTTAAATTACAGATGAACCTGATGCTGAAACGTCAATATTTTTCCTTATTGACGTATAAATTTCATATCGGTTGTGTAATGTCATTTGTGACGTCAGTTTTTTATGCATTCTGTCACATTTAAAAGTTCTTTAACTACAATATTTTCAATTTTTCTCAGACTAAAGAACAAATTATACCATTAATAGAATAATAATAAGTGTAGTATATGTTTATGTAATAAAAGGATTATTAGATTTGCATCGAGAAATATGCACTTGTTCTTATGCGGAATGATACTGCGCTCCTTAAGTCGCACAATATTTCCGCTGCAGAACTCGTGCATATTTCTTGATACAAATCTAATAACCTAAAATGATAGCATAGGAAGGAATATTACACTTATTTAGAAACTCTATAAAGTTACACTGGAACCTGAAATGCCTAAATATTTCCATACTGATGTTCAAATTTCATATAAGATGCACAACTCCGTTTGTGACTCATTTTCATGTGTGTTGTCATGTTTAAAATTCTTTAATGACATAACTTTAATTTAGCTCATTGACAACCTAAAGTTCAAATTTATTCCATTCTTACAATAATTTAAAGTGTAGATGCATACAAAAATTATCAGATTTGCATAAAGAAATATGCACTTGTACTTTCACAGATTAAAATAATTGTGTTCCTAAAGTCGCAAAATATTTCAGCTGCAGAACTTGTGCATATTTCTCAGTACAAATTTAACAACCTATAAATATCAAAGATTATACCTTTTCCATATCAACAGTATTAGCTGGGAAGTTTTTGCCTACAAATACTATAACAGGTCGGCCAAATCTGTCCTGACCAGTACGATATAGACAGCGTAGGGCTGATATTTCAGTGAGATCTTCAGTTCTGGCACGCTTTAATAACCTCTCATACCTGCAGAATATAACTTGACATACAGCAAATAAGAAATTGAACTTCTGTGTCAGAATTTAGGCAGTATTTTTTTCTATCTCCCTACTAACTGTAGTACTGGTTGATACAAGGACTAACACTAATCAATGTTCCAAGTTTGAAATATTTATAACATAACATAAAGCCATCAACATATTCATTAATAATGCATCTTTACTGCTCAAACTTCCTTGCACTAATGAAATGGTTGTGCAACCAAAACCAAATCTTAGACAATGCAGTACAATTTTTCCTTTCTATATACCTAACTATCAGTTGACAGCAAAAAAAAGGAACAATGTTTTTCTGTTTCTGCCTAACTGTCAGTTGAGAGCTAAGATTGCAATACCTTTTCTTTTGTTCTATATGCCTAACTTCATGAGCAGACCTAGGATGGCGCTGTTTTTGCTGATCTGGGTCTTCTTGCATGCTTGCAAAAGGATGCTGACCTACAGAACCGTTTATTGACTTTCCAAATTCCTCATTTAAGTCCACTGTCTTTTCAAGTTCATCTTCCTCTGTTGAACCTGCATGCATTTACAGAAATTCCGCAACAATTTTTTTTTATTAGTTGTAAATTACACAGACAAAATTAAAGGTCATATTGTAGCTATCCAGCTTTCAGTGATAGAGGAAACCTTTAGGTGCTATTCCTGGCATTATTTCAGGCATGTTTTGGCACCTGGGTAGAATCACCAACCAGCTGGATGACTTCCTGAAATGAAGAAATTTAAACCATCTTTGCTGTCAGTTTTAGAGCCACAAAATTTAGGTCACGCGCCAATTCTCCAGCTTTTGGTGGTGGAGGAAGAGACCTGGTGCTCATCCTGGTATTATTTCAGGAACAGGTGAGAACCTGTGCAGAACCACCGCTCTTCTGTTAGACAGCAGGATCACTTCCTCCCATGGCAACCTGCATGAAGCTCAAACCAACAGAGGTGAGATGTTAACTACAGCTGTCAAAGGAGTGATGAATTATACCCCCACAATACGGCCTTGTCACAGAAGTAAGCCAGTGTCAAAGTCGAACCTCAAAATCAATAGGGGTCATCTGCTGGTCATGATCAATCTCCCTATTAAGTTTTGTGATCCTAGGCTCAAGCATTCTTAAGTTATCGTCTGGAAACGATTTAACTGTTCCGGGTCACTGTGACCTTGACCTTTGACCTACTGACCTCAAAATCAATAGGTGTCACCTGCTGGTCATGACCAACCTCCTTATCAACTTTCATTATCCTATGCCCAAGCATTCTCAAGTTATCGTCCGGTAATGGTTTATCTATTCCGAGTTACTGTGACCTTGACCTACAGACCTAAAAATCAATAGCGTCATCTGTTGGTCATGACCAACCTCCTTATCAACTTTCCTGATCCTAGGCAACCGTTTAACTGTTCTGGGTCATTGTGACCTTCACCCTTGACCTACTGACCTCAAAGTCAAATCTAACCTGTATTTTATTATGTTACACCTGTGTACCAAAATTTATGACCCTAGGCCCAAGCATTCTCAAGTTATCATCCGGAAACTGTTTAACTGTTCTGGGTCATTGTGACATTGACCTTTGACCTACTTCAAAGTTAAACCTGACCTGTATTTTATAATGTTACATCCATGTACCAAAAATTATTTAAATCTGTCAAGCCTTTCATGAGTTATTGTCCGGAAACCATGAAAACCAACGGTCGACAGACCAACCGGCAAGCTCACTCCTATATACCAACCCAAACCTTGCTTTGTGGGGATATAATAATTTAAAGTCATTTACCTTAATGATATGGCTATGGAGGCCCGTGATCAGGCATGTATAAAACCGTTTAAAAGAAAGAAAAGCAAAACTGCACTTGTTACCTGTGGGGTTGAATGTTGGTTTATCACTGATTCTGATTTGTCTTTCTGGTATTACTGGTTCCCCCATTTCGTTCCCTATATCTTCAGGGAGCCGGGAAAAACTCTCACATTGTTCTTGTGGATTTCGAGGAAAATACAGAGGTAACACAGTCTCATAAACAGGCTGGAATTTCAAACGTTTTTAACACCTTTTATTTGCAGCAGGAAGATTGTGCAGGGCAGAGAAATATGCTATATAAATGGAATGGTAAAAAAATATGTTCTTTAACTTTAATTTTATCTGATGATTGGTTCAGACAGACATCTGGAAAGAGATTCACATATATGATTCTTCCTTATTACTTTTGTAGTAGGGTAGAGTATAAGGGTGCACTTATACTTCCTTGCTATCGAGCTAGATTTTATAGTGACAAGGTAGAGTGTCCGCCTTAGGTGTGAGAGGTCCCAGGTTTGATTCCCGGTCAGGCCTAAAGTATTTTCAGACTGTTACATTTGGCGCCCAACATAAATAACTCACAAGTAGATATGAATGGACACCTTGGAACGTCCCACAGAAGTTCAAACTCCTGGAATTCAAGGACAAATTCTAAAATGGGGTAAATTAGAGTATAAGGGTGCACTTATACTTCCTTGCTATCGAGCTAGATTTTATAGCGACATGGTAGAGTGTCCGCCTTAGGTGCGAGTCCTGGGTTCAATTCCTGGTCAGGCCTGAAGTATTTTCAGCCTGTAACATTTTAATGTAATTATTCAGGCCTTCTTGTTAGATTATACACAAGCCATCACAGGCATTAGGATACTAGTAATATCTTGTTAAACTATTCATAACGGACTAATGTTTGATGATCTTCACATGGTATTTTTAAGCATAAATTTCTACATGCTTTCAAGAAGCGCTGTACTACTATTAATGTGAACTTCAATCAAATATAAAATCTTACGTAAGTTTCGTCATCACAGACAAATATTATAACATCTACATCATTTCCATACTTCTCCAGAAATCTTCTTACAGTTCCTGTAATACATGTGTTCAATCAATTTATGTTAAAGCTTAGTTCACAAGAGGGCCATAAAGGTCTAATATGTCAAACCTTTGTATTTTGATGTAGGTTTTATGACTGACATGGCATTGTTCGCGCGTCAGAATTTATTGACAATCATGACTTCAAAATATCAAGCAAATTCATCAAATTATGGAGATTTTCCATTTCTAAAGGATCAAAGAGGAAGTGCTGATACTATCTATTTATAAAAAAAGGCAGCACTTTTTCCTGATCAGTCAACAGTTTGTGTGAGCAAATCATCAATAGAGATCAATATTGTAAGACTCTTTCACTGGTTTTACGGTTTCCATAGAAAAATTTGGCTCAAGGGTAACTGTTTAAGTGGTAACAAGGCTCTGCCGAGTTACTGCAAAACAGTTGCCCTCGAACCGGATATTTTCAGCCACACCTTCAAATAGTGATAGACTCTTTTTCCTGGCAAAGTACATTCTTCAAATAATAGTGAAAATAAAATAAACAAGAGCTGTAGGAGGACAGCAACACTTGACTATTAGACAGTCTTGTCCATGGAATGAATATAAAAGTAAACAAGAAATATCTTTAAAAATGATGGTCGGCGAATTGTAATAAGGAAAGAAGTTTATGAATTTTTCATCTAACATTCATCTTTCATCTAACATTTTTTAAATTGCAAAACTAAACACCGCACTTTAACAATTTAAATGGTTCTCTTTTAATTTTTCGCAAAGGTTTCGTAGGGTTGCAATTTTGTTTCGTTTATCCTTAGACGAATAATTACAGCAGTAGTTTGATGAAGATTCATGAAGCGGTTCATGAGAAGAGGTCATTAAACGTATTTATATTTTTAGCTAAATTGGTCCCTATCCCAATTTGCAACAAAATAGCAGGAGACCTTACGATATTGTTACACATCGAGTTTGATAAAAATCCATTACATTTTAGTGGTTAATGCGAAGAAAGGCATATCTACTTTTAGCTATAGTGGTCCCTAATAGGGCCCAAGTTCCTATATAAATAAATTTGGAAGAGGACCTTATAATGATGCTCCAGACCAAGTATGACAAAGATCCACCAAGCTGTTCATGAGAGGCTGTATAAAGACATTTCTAGTTTTAGCTCTAGCAGCTCCTAAAAGGGGTTAAATGTCCCAGCTGAACATAGTTGGCTGCCGGCCTAATAAAGATGCTACAAATCAAGTTTGGTTAGAATACATGAGAAAAAATCAATTAAAGGATTTTTTTATTTATTATTTTTATTTATTTCTAAAATAGGCCAACTGATCCCGCTTTAACAAATGCATATTTGCTATTCATGAATCTTTGGACAATGACGCCACACCTATAAAAATGTGAAGGTCAAGCAAAACATACAATTGTAATTATTTCAATATTTCTGTTTCATAAGCAAAGTTTGACCGTATTCATATCACACAGATAAACTGTATGCAGCGTACCTTCATTTCAGTGTAATGAGATTCAGTCATTATATAGCATATATATAATAAAACAGATTTCAACTGAGTTCAATATTTGCATACCATACTAAAGAAAAATATTCATATATAATAAATCAGTTAAATAATTTATAACAAATATATCAAAGCAAACAAGACCTCATTTTAATATGCAATCTGAATAAGTCACAAAAGCAAGAAACCTTTTCATATACAGACAACAACTGTAACAAGGAAAATCTTTTAAAAAGCACTTCTCTACATAAAAGACTCTTATCACACCCTTATTCATGTGATACGCAGACCGTATTCAGCTCTTTCTTTAATTTGATATATGTTGGTATTTGAACAGGTTTATCATATTTATTAAACTATCGTTTTGAGATATATCAATATTCTTGCTAAATATACTGAGCCAAAGTTAGCTTTACCGGTAAAACTGTGAACAGCGTCGTTTAGGATAAACGCTTTGTCTACATTTCACTCTGACAGCGTAGCACAATCAACAGAGTGAAAGAAATTGACACTCTCATCCAATCAGGCAGAGAGTTGCATAAATCTTCCATTTTGATAAATTATCTATAATGCGTTATCAAGTAGTTTGATTTGCAAACTGAAGTCACGTGGCATAGGTAAGGAAAACGAATTTAGATGACGTCGCCGAAAAAGGGGCATAACTTTGTAAAAATGTAGAAGAGTTATAAAATCTGTGTACTGCATGTCAGCTCATCACAGTGAACAAGTGTGTGAAGTTTCAATCCATTCCCATTAGTGGGTATGGAGATACCAGCTTACATACAAAGACTTAACCTAAAATTACTTAATCGAATAAGGGGCATACAGTGTGTACAGTTTCAATCCATTCTCACAAGCAGTTACTGAGACACCAGCTTACATTAAAAAAACATAACCGATTTCGGACGCCGAAGCAGATGCACTCACAGAAGCACGGATGAGTCCAATAGTTCTACCTGTTTTTCAAATAGTCCAGTTAACAAATATTTTTCTTTAAAGCACTATTTCATTATAGTAGCATATAAATTAACACATTCATTCATTAATTTCAGCATGCGAGTCATCTTACATCCTAGGGTGTAAGACGAGTTTTTTCAACACATATAAAAATGTGAGAAAATCTTGTCTGACATGCAAACAAAGATGAAATCCTGACTTACTGATGGCTATATGAGCACCCTCTCCTGGCGGGTATCCTCTCTTGTTGGAATGAACACAACACAAACCGAGAGAACGTACAGAATTCTCTCTGAAATGTATTCAAGACTGTTTTAGCATAAATTTTGTGGTTTCAGTCAAAAAGGCTAATTTTTGGGATGGTGTAGACATGAATTAAAATGTTTTAAGATAATATAAAATGGAAATCTGATTTTTTTTACAGGGATTTAGTTCTAATAATTTAAGGCACCATGAAGTCTACCAAAGGTAGTCCACAACAGATATTCATGCTACAGATTTTTGAAAAAAAAAATGCTTTTAAATAACTTGTTTTAATATATATGGTGCTTCTGCATATATATCTCTTTCAACTCGCCCAATAAACAACATGCAAAATTCAAATTCAAAACAAAGAAATTCAGAGTTATGCTAACAATAAAGAAATAAGGACACCATATACCTGACTAGTTGTAAAACATTTCTGTAGCTACTAAACAAGGCTCCCTCAGCTGCAGTAACATACTTTACATTATATCTAGGACCTACAGTGTGGATCACATATCGGCATAACAATTCAAAACCTTCACTTATCTTAGCTTCACCCGTCTTACAAACTGAAATATAGGAATCAAAATTTATGATGAAAATTGATAGCTCAAAAAAAAACAACAAAGACGTATAAATCAAGGCAGTCTGAAAGACAGCTATATCCCCCGTCACTGTTATGGATAGTGAAAGGGTTGATGGTATTGGGTGGAACCATTAAACAATCGAGTTGTGCCCTTGACCTTAAGCCGGAGGGGTGAATTTTGAATTCTGCACATTGTCACGATAAAGGGGAATATTACAGCCAAGTCATATTAAAATCCTTCAAGGGGTTTTGGAGGTACAGAGCATGGAAGGCTAAAACCTTTGACATTGAGTTGTGACTAATGAGTTCTGCACATTGTCTTGATGAGGTGATCAATTGACCCAAAGTTCATGAAAATCCTTTAAGGTGTTTAGGAGATACAGAGCGGACACAAAATGGGAGGCTCAAACATTTGACCCAGAGTTGTGACCTTGACCTTAAGCCGACATGGCTGACTCATGGGTTCTGCACATCGTCTTGATGATGAGATCATTTGACCCAAGTTTCTTGAAATTTCTTCAAGGGGTTTAGGAGATACAGAGCAGACACAAAATGGAAGGCTCATACATTTGACCTAGAGTTGTGACCTTCACCTTGAGCCCACATGGCTGACTCATGAGTTCTGCACATCGTCTTGATGAGGTGATCATTTGAGCCAAGTTTCATGAAAATCCTTCAAGGGGTTTAGGAGATACAGAGCGGACAAAAAATGGAAGGCTCAAAACTTTGACCTTGACTTGTGACCTTGACCTTAAGCTGACATGACTGACTCATAAGTTCTACACATCGTCTTGATGAGGTGATCATTTGACTCGAGTACCCTGAAAATTCTTCTAGAGGTTTAGGAGATATAGAGCCAACACAACATTGAAGGCTCAAACCTTTGACCTCAAGTTGTGACATTGACCTTGAGCCAACATGGCTGACTCATAGGTTCTGCACATTGTCTTGATAAGGTGATCATTTGACCAAGTTTCTTGAAAATCCTTCAAGGGGTTTAGGAGATACAGAGTGGACACAAAATGTTACGGACTGAGACCATTCCTATAATCCACCACCACTTGTGGCGAGGGATTAACAAAGCTGAAACAGGCTATGATGAAGTCTTGTTAGCTCTCATGATAACCAAACAAGAGTTTGTTTATTCATGAAGATGTACAGTATGTGATTTCATGAGAAAACAAAAAGTTACAAATCCTTTGCAAAAATCAACAAAAAATTGGTAAATAATTTTTTTCTGGAGCAAAGGTAAAATGCGATCTGTTTATATCTAACACAAAACGTGTGTGTTTTTAGACCAACAAAAGTTACTGTCCTTTAATATACAGTAATGATTCAATCATCTAGAAAAAAATAAGTTAATCTAGGACATCATAAGACCAGTAATATACCTCGGATATTGTTCCTAATATCAGCTTGTAGTTTAGGACCGGCCTTGGTGAACAGTTTATCAGTGATGTGAGACCTGTCTGTCATTTTCTCATTGGTGGAATGTACTATAGCATGAACACTCAATTCTGTAATGTCACCTTTCCTGTAAAAATTTTGAAACATTTTATGCCCTCTTTGAATTTTAACAACATGAATTATATGTATGCCTCATAAATCTCATCACATTAAATGTCATAAAGCTACATGTATGTATGCATATCAAAAATCTCATTAATGTTGATAAATCTCATGTTGATAAATAAATGAGCCGCACCATGAGAAAACCAACATAGTGGCTTTGCGACCAGCATGGATTCAGACCAGCATGCGCATCCGCGCAGTCTGGTCAGGATCCATGCTGTTTGCTATCAGTTTCTTTAATTCCAATAGGCTTTGAAAGCAAACAGCATGGATCCTGACCAGACTGCGTGGATGCGCAGGCTGGTCTGGATCAATGCTGGTCGCAAAGCCACTATGTTGGTTTTCTCATGGCACGGCTCAAATCTAATTACGATTAAAAAATTCAGTTCATAAACCTCTTTATGATTAAAAAAAATAACTCTTCGTATATTTTTTCCCTTTTACAAGCGACAATTTCCTACATAAAACACAAGAGTAGGACATGTGCCTACTTAACAGCATACTTGATAAATGCAAACACAGTTAACCTTTACCCTGCTATATTTCTAAAATGGACTGTTCCATCATTCAATTTGGTTAGTACCACTTATTATTCAAAGGGGTGTTCACTGAAAATTTACTGACTGAATAGCAAACAGTGCATGTTGATCTTCGTCTGCACTGGTCACGAAGGCAAAATCACTTGCTGCTAGAAGGCTAAAGGGCCTAAAGGTTAATAAAAACATAGCTCAAAGACCATGTAGACCTAAGGTTATTTATGGACAACTGACCAATGGCATGGCAAAACTCTGAGACTAGTCTTCAGATTTATAATCTCACAGTGAATCAGTAGCCTATCACCCTCACTTTTGAATCATTACAGAAATTTAAATATTAAATTATACTTTTGTAAGGCTTTCAAAAAAAACAAAAAAACTCAGATGATAAGCTTTCCAAATAATCATTATTTTTAAGTGAAATAACAGACATTAATTTATCAGTAGCACTAAACTCAGTTAACTGGAAGTGATATTAGATAAGAAACAAGGAGCTGCGTTCAATAAACGCTTGATTCCCCCGGTGGCATCCTTGTCGATACAAAGCAACCTAAGTCCAAAATGAGGTCAAGTTAAAGGTCAAACTGAGGTCAGATGATGTCTGAAGATGAGAAATGGTCACAGGTTATATCTGCATTAGTATCAAGTCATTCTAGTAAGGGGTATTGACGCTAGACGAAACGGTCCCATTTGGTTAACCTCGTATGTACGGACGGACGAACGGACAGAATAATCACTATATGCCTCCCGCCAGGGTTGGCGACTACCCGCCCAGGGTAGGTAAACCCGCCATGGAAAACTCGGGTTTTCCCGGGTTGGGCAATACTCCTAAAAATGAATAAAGTGGGCAATACTGGGCAATAAGAAGTTTTTCTATTTCTTTTTTAACAAAACAATTGAGTTTCTATGTTATAAAATGTGAGCTCATTCTTACATTAAGTTTTACTTACTTTGAAACCATTGGTGAAGTGATAGGTAGCTGACAGAACAGTTTCATTAACAAAATTATGGTTTTTTACACAACAAAATATTTTTATGTGAAAGTTAAGTAAACACCTTCCAACATTTCTAGTTAGATCTCGCTAGGTCACAACTAGCTTTTGCTTAACATATATGATAATCTACCAGTTTAGTTCTTTATCACGAAGCATTCTGTAACTGAACACAAGTTTTGCAGATTTTTCGATCCCAAGTCTGTTTCTGAGTTTTGTCGGAATAATACCAAAATTTGAAAACACCCTTTCTGTTGACTAACGCAGTATAACATTTCATTCTATGACCTTTTAGACACTCAATTTTGGCACTAACCACAGTGCCACAGTCTTTACATTTTGCAATCTTTTTTTAATCATCTACAGTAACATTTAGAACAATTCCACACAGGGTCCTTAGGATTTATGGTTATATGATAGAAATGACAATGTGGTCTAAACTGATTTTCATGAGTAAAATGACACTTCTAACTTTAATCCCCTAATCTTGCTCAATAATTGCTCAATCACCATCATAATAATGTTTATTCAATAGATTTTTACAAATATTATAGGACTAGGCATGCAGGTGTCACTGCTATCACTATATGGGCTGTTTGTCAACTAATGTTGAAATATATATTGAAGTTTGAACTTAAAATTATATTGCCCAGTATTGACCACGATTGCCCAGTAAAACCCAGGTTTTCCCAGTATTACCAACTGGGCTGGGCAATATGCTTAAAACCCGGGTTTTTGCCAACTGTGACAGGGTGATGTTTATGATGTAATTTTTTATATTATATATAATGTTTAAAATAAATATTCAAGATACATTTAACATTTAGACAATGAGATTTATGTAAAGGTAATTAGTTATAAAGCATTAGCTTCAGGCTGATAGTAATTGATAAGTCTTTGAATGTGGGTTCCATACAGGTGTTACAAATTGATGCATATATCTATGTCTACTATACTGGACCAACTATTGAGGATAGTTATGCCTGATTAAGGTTCAAAGAAAGTAAACACCTACTTATCAAGTTTTTTGAGTCTGGGAGTTTAATAGCAGAACCATATTGGGATGAGAATAATTAATTATGATTGATATGGGAAGCTAATGTCTAATTGGCTAATATTTGTAAAAGGGTGTGTTAATACATGAAATCTTAAGGGTTGAGGAATGAATGAAAGGGTCGTGAAGAAGGGAGAGGAAAAGAGGTAGTGATAGAGGAAGTAGTGTTAGAAGTTTGACGGAAGAATATTAGTAAATAAATGCAAAGTTACAAATGATGGACATGGATATTGGAATTAATATTGAATAATATATAGTAGAAACACAGAAAGCGAGTTGTATGTGTAATTCCCCAAAATGAGTAAGAACAGTATAATAATAAAGGCGCGAATATGAGCCGGTTATACATGGTGGAGTTAATCCTAAGTAGAGATCCTTGGTGATAGTGAAGAAATTTGTGGATTTTGAATTGGGAATATGGTTTCATCTTATTATAAAATGGCAAAGGACAGTAGTGAAATTATGATGTAAATTAAGTATAGAAATTTTCTCCTAGTACAAGTTAAATAGCAAAAGCCGAGAGCAAAGATGGCAGTCAATGCTCCACAGTATCAAGATGGGCAAAATGTGAACTTTTCTTGGAAAAAAATTTGAAAAGGTAGCCAAATAAATCAGTGGACTGAAGAAGAAAAATGTGTGCAAATTTGTTTGGTAATGCCTAAAAGTGCAGAACGTGGTACTTGAATTTAACAGAAGGTGTAAAAGGAACTTTTTATGACCTTAAGGAGTCTTTTAAAATCGTTTTGACAATGTCAGTAACCGTGCCATCTTGTATGCTAAATTCATGAATTTGAAGTCAAAGAAAACAACTCTGTTCAGCAGTATATCGAGAATGTGACCTCCTGTGGAGACTTTTAAATAAAACTGAAGATGAAATAATGGACAGAAATTTATTATGGGGAAGGCAGATATTAAGAAGCATGTTATCCATGAAGGAGCCTAAAAACTATGGGTGAATTAGTGAAATTTGCTAAAATGGCGGATAGACGTTCAAGAGGTATACGATGCTAGAATACCTCTTAACCAAACACCTGAATCAAATGGGCCAACGGGGCAGGACTCACGGGCAATCTATCTGGGCAACAAACTACAGACAACAACAACCATGGCGGCACAACCCCTACAGAAGACAAGGATTACTCAGAAACAGAAGAACAAGTGTATTCATTGTGGTAGGTGCAACCATTTGTCTTCTGATTGCTATTTTAGGAATGCCACTTGTCATATTTGCAAAAAATAGGGCATACAGCAAGGGTTACATCAGTTAGCTAGTAATAGGGATACGAGCCTGTCCCACAAAATTTGGGGGATGGACATAGTAGGGAAAATTTAAATAATGCACAAATATTGGGAAAGCCTATCAAAAATAAATTGGGAATGGAGAAAAAATTTAGTTGATGTAAGATTGGGAAAATTTTCAGTGGCTGCTAAAGTTAGATAGTGGCGCCTCAATTTCATGTATAACTTTATCAATGTACAAACATGCTGGCCTTAGTAAGAGTTCCAAATGTCGGATTCTGAAATTAAACATGCTGAAACTGTTATGGTAGTCAATGTCCATTATGGAAAAATTTGTGTCCCAATGACTATTTGCAGGCTTACATTAATGCAGACCTTCTTGTTTACAGGCTAAGTACAGAACATGAGAGGGAACTGTAAAAGTGTCTGGGTTTTACAGTGGTGCCTGCCAGAGGATGTGAGGAAAAACTTCCATACAAAAGTACACAAATTCTCTGGTAAGGCCCGTAAATTCAGGCGGCTTAGTTGTGAAGCTGGTGAAGGGAATTTTATACAGCAAATTATGCTTACCTAATTGTATTAGTTAGTTTGTCGAATGAATTAAATGATATCGAGCAAATCTTAGCCACAGCCCTTAATTTACAATGGTGTGGAATGGTCTAAATTTGTTTGATGGAATTTTGATGTTTGTGAATGCAAATTCCAAATTAAAATCTTGCAAGTTACTTTGGTTTAAACTTTTGGGGGGTTGGGTTGCACAAGCATTTATTATTCTTACTTTAACCTGATTTGTTTATTTATGACTGTATAGTCAAGTTACATGCATAGTGATACCATGTGATAATAAAAATTCTGTAGTTCAAAATGTATGTAATATAAACATACAAGCAAAAAGTCTGTCCGGAAAGACTTAAAAATATAAAAATGATGGAAGTTAACATAAAATTGTGTCTAGTAAAAACCAACAGTTTACAAGTTCTTGAAGAATATTAGCTCCAAAGGAAGGGAAATTTGAAGGGAAACGTCTAGTTAAGACTTTTAGTATCCAGGTTCTCTTTCAAATTAGTAAGTATAGATATATCCCTTGGGAAAGTATAGATTTGTCATGGTGCAATTAATATTATGCTCTTGCTGTGAAGTATTTATGAGTAAAATCCAAGATGTGTACTCTGAGAAGTTTAATATGTAAGTTCACAAGGCATTTCTTATGGTAGAAATCAGAAACACTGGTTTACTGAGATTTAAATAAAACAAAAGAAAATGAAAACAGTGTAAAAGTACATTTGATGTGTAAAATTTATGAGTAATGTGTTAGAGATAGTGACTTTAAATAGATACTCATAAAGAGGCCGAGTGGAACTTTTTGTACAGTGTGATTTGATCGTGAAATACAGACAAACGAACACTGAATACAGTGAATTCAGACAATCATTTATACAATGAATTCAGCAATCATTTTAACTGTACACTGAAATATTTTGCTGTAATTATTTGATCACTTTTATATTCTTTGTAACTTGATACTGAGGATGATAAAAAAATGTAATTAAGAATAACATTTTATCTTCATGATGATGATTATGATGAATAGTAGTATAAGGTAGACTGCTGGCAAGTTAGTCTTTGTATAAAGTTTATGCCCCAAAAAAAAAAAAAAAAAAAAGGCATATTGTAGTTTCTTTCTTAAAATGTTTTCGAAAGAAAGGGAATTTGTTAAGCTAGCATTTATAAGTAAAATAAGAGTGCATTTTTACGATTTTTTTCTTAAAATATTTTCGAATGGAAAGGAGTTTTGTGACTAATTGCACCCTATAATTAAATTTGTCATAAAAAGATATTAGTTAATAAAATGATAGTGATCAATTTCTCGAATCAATATCATTGTAATATCATCATGGTTGTTTTATATGTTGATGTGATGCATGCCACAAAATTTTCGAAATGTTGTTTTACCATGTCCATCATACTTAAATGTCAAATATAACGAAGTATTTGATGTCTTTAAGTTTTGTAATGATGTTTATTATGTAATTTTTATATTGAGGTAATTCTTTTTATATGAAGTTCGAGTCTTAACAAAATTTCAATATTTACTGTGTTCAAAATTGAAATAATTTGCGGAGCAAATTTTTTAGAGAGTATGAGGATGTGTGAAGGGTGATGTTTATGATGTAATTTTTTATATTATATATAATGTTTAAAATAAATATTCAAGATTCACTTTAACATTTTTGACAATGAGATTTATGTAAAGGTAATTAGTTATAAAGCATTGTTCAGGCTGATAGTAATTGATAAGTCTTTGAATGTGGGTTCCATACAGGGGTTACAATTGATGCATATAATCTATGTCTACAATACTGGACCAACTATTGAGGATAGTTATGCCTGATTAAGGTTCAAAGAAAGTAACACCTACTTATTTAAGTTCTTTGAGTCTGGGAGTTCTAATAGCAGAAACCATATTGGGATGAGAATAATATAATTATGATTGATGGAAGCTACATGTCTATTGGCTAATATTTGTAAAAGGGTGTGTTAATACATGAAAATCTTAAGGGTTGAGGAATGAATGAAAGGGTCGTGAAGAAGGGAGAGGAAAGAGGTATGTGATAGAGGATGTAGTGTTAGAAGTTTGACGGAAGAATATTAGTAAATAAATGCAAAGTTACAAATGATGGACATGGATATTGGAATTAAATATTGAAAATAAATATAGTAGAACACAGAAAGCGAGTTGTATGTGTAATTCCCCAAAATGAGTAAGAACAGTCATAATAATAAAGGCGCGAATATGAGCCGGTTATACAACCCTGCCTCCCGCATCAGTAGATGACATAGCTAACATAAAAATTTAGATAAAATAAATATGGAGAAAAGATAAAGATATAATTGTAACTTAGTAACACTAAAATGTCTTTAATACAAATGTACTGCACACAGGGAAACTCCTCATCGTCATGCATCTATGTCTCAACCACCGAGGCTAATTTGAGAAATTATTAAGATCCCTGGCTGTTTCTCTAACATTTTCTATGCTTGGGATTACTTAAAACTCTGGATATATCACACATTTTGCTCACCACCTTGCAACTTTAAGCTTTCAGTGTTTTACTGTAATAACATGCTTACCACAAAACAATCTTATTATTGAGATCATTTCTCCATGGAAAAGGTGATTTCTTTTCATCATCATCAACCGGAGAACTCTGATCATCACTATCAGTTGCTAAGGGCAATGCTGTTAGATTCCATCTTGTCAGTGAGTCCAAGTGCACTACAGTATCCCTTAGACCAAGTGGATCTGAGTCCCTGTCTGTACCAGTTGGACTCCAACGTCTGTTCTCTGATTTCTGGTTTTCGACTTGGAGAGGGTCAACTGCTACATCAATGTCAGACATTTTCTCCACTTAGTGCAGACTGTTTGTCAACATATTATGATAATTTTCAGAGGATCAATTTATCATCATTCTGAAAATGATAAAGAAAAGATCTTTAGAAACTTTATTGCTTTACTTGAATTAATAGTGAATGTGTACATCCTACAAATATAATATAAAGGCTTTATTTAAGAAATAATCATTTTGTGATTTGTCATTGAATAAAATCACTGTTTGGAGTTCAGATGCCAAAGAATTATATTACGAAGGTGCAACCCTAATTATGAAGGCAAGCCCAAGTGATATAATAACTTCATTAAGGTAATAAGGTAAGATTCAATACCCGGTAATTAACTGTCATTATCTTAGCTGGTGGCATGAGTTGAAATACATATTTGACTTATTTTACTGACTGCTTTTAATCACATTTTTTTCTTAATTCATAACATTTCCGAAAAACAAGACGCCACAAGATTTGTGAAGAAAAGATTGAAATTGTATTTATTTTAAAGCAGATATGCAGACATTCATTCATACTATGTAACAATATTTATGGGACACATTTTGGTGGGAAACTGAAATGATGAAATCTTTTTGCATACAGAAATACACATCAATATGGATATTATCTTATTTCCACTTCAATTAAAGGTTCATATTCAGGAGAAAGTTATCCAAGTTTAAGATTAATTACAAAAATATAATTAATTATGTGAATGAGCGAATAAGAAAATGAGGACTTTAAAGTTGATTTATTTGCGTGGAAATATAGAAATACTGGAGCGATCCTGAAGAAACCGAATACATCGTGTTTATTTCATTGTTTATTAGGAACGAAAAAAAATAAAGTAGAAACATAATGGGACACATGTGCGCGGTTGACAAAGTTTGAAACAAATTAGCTCAAAACATTCACACAGCGGGGTTTTAATCTGCTTAATAGTTCTATAAATGCTGATATAAGCGTCACATATGATGTCATTTATTTGTTAATTATAAAATGACTGACGTGTGTCATTACATTTTATTCTCATATCAATGGCATGTTGTAAAGTATTGACGTTGTACTGTGTTTGTTCACTTTTTATATTCTCAGAAAGAGACATTTTTATTGTTTACTCCGCACTGAAAATTGATATTTTAAATCGACACAGCTTTAAAATACACTACCATGCCACCAATAAATTCCCAGCATGCAGCCAGCGTAAAATATAGTTTAACCCGGGTTTAAACCGTTTATAGAGTACCATTCAATGCGTGTGTATGTTCAATGTTGGAGAATTAATGCCGACCGTGCTCTGCCAGAGGATTCAGATTTTATTTACGCTAGTAAAAAGTCATTGCTTGCATTTCTGTAGTTTCATATATGCTTTTATACGCTTAAAAATTATCAGACATGCGTATATGCATTATTTCAAAGCGTAATTTAGTGACCCCCAAAACATAGTTAAAGGTGTATTGAATATTCTACTGGAGTTGGTAGTGAGTGTGAAGCCAAAGCAAGTCAAGGGAAATAGGAAGCAAAATCTTGAATGCTGAATTGAAACTGAACTGCAAACAAATTCATGAGTGTTACATCCAATAAGACCTGGTCACGGGCTAAAAAAAATATAGGTCGGTAGGTCGGAATTTTTTTTTTAGGTAAACCACTTGTCACTCGTACATGTCACTGGCTATGGAGATTCTGATTCAGAAATACTAGATAAACAATAGCTTTCCTTACTTGTCACATTTATTTGATTTTTTCACGCCTGTGGGTTTGATTAGCATGTAGTTCAAACAAGAGCACCGCCTTGCGGGTGCTGACGCTCATCTGATTTTTTTTTTGTGTAATAGAAATATTGTCCTACCCATGATTTTCTAAGTCTAAAAAGGGGCATCATTCTTGCAAAAAGCAGGACAGAGTTATGTTTCTTGATGTTCAGTGTCCACTTATGATGGTGAAAAACTGTTGCAAGTTTTAAAGCAATAGCTTTGATAGTTTATGAGGAAAGTTGACTTAAACATAATACTCAACCAAGAAAATGATTTTCTAAGTCCAAAAGGGGCAATAATTATTGCAAAAAGCAGGATGGAGTTATGTAGCTTGTTGTACAGGGTCAGCTTATGATGGTGAACAAGTGTTGCAAGTTTCAAAGCAATAGCTTTGATAGTTTAAGAGAAAAAGTTGACCTAAACATAAAACTTAACCAAGAAATCTGATATTTTCTAAGTCCAAAAGGGGCCATAAATCTTGCAAAAAGCAGGATGGAGTTATGTTTCTTGCTGTACAGGGTCAACTTATGATGGTGAACAAGTGTTGCAAGTTTTAAAGCAATAGCTTTGACAGTTTAGGAGAAAAGCTGACCTAAACATAAAACTTAACCAAGAAAACTGATTTTCTAAGTCCAAAAGGGGCAATAATTCTTGCAAAAAGCAAGATGGAGTTATGTTTCTTGATGTACAGGGTCTGCTTATGATGGTGAACGCCGACGCCGACAACCGCTCAAGTGATGACAATAACTCATCATTTTTTTTCAAAAAATCAGATGAGCTAAAAATGATCCTGTTACGATTGCCCAAAGTTCAGCCCAGCCAATTCTGTAGGAAATCTGTCTGTTCAATAATATAATCATGTGTACATATTTAACTAATTCAGTGTTTTAGCTTCAAAATGATACTTAAAACATTAAAATCGATTTTAATATAGACCGTTGCAACTTTATCTAAAAATAACCGGTCGTCCAACTTAAGCATGTGTCGCACTGTTGTAAGCTGCCGCCATTTTGAAAATTTTCGAACAGTGTAAAAAGCCGATAAATTTTTAACAAGTGCAAGCTCAAACCTCCTTCAACATGATCTTATGCATCAATCTAATGTTATTTCTTGATTTTACCATAAAATACTTCAAAATTTATTTCAAGTACGGCGGATTTCAATAAACTTGATTCCGCGCACTGTCTGAACTGTCATACAAAACATTGTCAAAAGATCACTAATATTATCTCAGGGGTCTCGCAAGGGAGCGACTTGAGCGAAGAAGTCACTTTGAAGTTTCTACACCCAAACTTCGCTTCGAAATCAACTTCGCCCGCAAAATTTCCAACCAACAACAAAGCGAATACACAACGTCGTGTCAAATTTTGACAGCAGCAATCAAGTGCTAATTTGAATGTACGTTAATTGGTCGATTAGAAAATTACAATCAGCGGCTGTCAACAGGGATTAAAGGCACAAATTCAGCTTATTGTGGCGGGCGATAATTTCAACAAATAATTTAAGTAAGTATGTTATTCTTACACAATATTTGTTTTCCGCTGGGATTTTTCGGCGAGTAAAGAAATGTTATCAAAGATCGATCAAATAGCAGCCTGATTTAGTGTTGTTTCGTGCCTTATACATACTCACACTTCTCATTCAGAGCCAGATCTGCAAACAGATAATGTTTAAGTTTGGTACAGTCTGTATTGTTTTCGAAAAGATTTACACTTTGTAAGTAATGACGGACATTTTTGTACTAAATACAAACCACGGGTGTCGGCATGTGGCGTGATTGACATCTGACAGCAGCTCCGTGTCCGCCATATTAATTGGAATGATGTAAACTAGTACGAAATGGATGCGTGAAAACTACTTTGTCGTTTTTAAATGTTATTTGTTTTAAACATGTACAATGTTTAAATTACTTTTTTGAATAGTATTAATTTGTATTTGCGTCATTACAGGTTTATAGATGTACAAACAAATTTAATTGCCATTAAAACTTAGAATCTTGCAGATTATCTGATCACTTTATATACTGGTTTGTAACACCTCGGCATTACACATCAAAAATATGTGAACAATACAAATTGACAGAAATTACTTAGTTTGTTTTAATTGTTTCTTTTATTGTTTTGTACCTTTTAAGTTTAAATTTCAAGTTTATTTCGGCTTGCTCCAATGCGGACGGTTTCCGCATTCATTCGTACAAGTTTATCTTCCAATATGGCGGACAGTATGCGGGCTAGTACACTTTTGGAGACAAGTAAACACAGATAAATGAAAAGGCATAGCTAGCTTGCTGAAATTTCGACAGCTTTATGCAGAGAAATAAAATTCCGGTTCCCTAGCCTATGCACAGTAATTTGGCTAGAGAACCAGGTCCTGTTCTGGACGAATAAGTTCCCTGTCTGGGGAACCGATTCCGGTTCTCTAGCCACTGCCTTTTCTCAATTTTCGCGGTCTTTTTGATCTTTTTTGGTGGAAAACAAATTACGGTCCGGGGTAAAAAATTACGGTCGGTCAGGTGACCAGAAACAAGACTATTTTTTTTTAGGCCTAAATATGTTATAAAACTGATTTCTGTTTTTTTTTAACATTCACAAACTTTCAGGAGTAGGCTAAAATTAGGCCTACTCCTAGTCAATTTCAGATTTTACTATTTTACTCATACAGAATTCATAATTCAAAAAAATTATCTGTACCACTGGGATCGCTACAAAATCCCCAGAGGATATGCTAGCCATCCGGTAACCAGACTAGAATGCAGGCTAGGCATCCTGTTACCAGATGGCAAGATACTTCCATAACTAACTAGTAACAGGTCTGCCGCACCGGTTACAGTTCACTAGCCACTGCCTAAAAAAAAAGACACTTCTGTTAATAAGTTTTGCTTTTTTTCTAAAACCAGGGCATTCGCGGTTAAAAGAATATCCCGGTAACTGGAATACGAGGTAAATCATAATTTCGACAGAATCCGATTCCTATCTATCTATCTATTTATACTGCAACACTCCTCTCTGCAAGTATTACGGTATGTGCAACTGTACAAGAAGTTAAAAGTAGATTGGATAGGAGCAGGGTTGGCATGGTATTTACCGGTGGTAATTCCCGGACCGGGAAATACTCCTAAAAATTGCAAAAGTGGGAAATACTGGGAAATACTCAAATTTTCAGCAAAAAAACAGTTTATTTTGACCAAAAAAAAACCCATAAAATATCTGTTAAATAACTAGCATTTGCATGCACAGATACACTATGGCAAAAATCATATTATATTCCACTGTCAGACCCCTGGTGACCATGAAAGTTCCTTCATCACCAGTCCAATTCCTCTTTGGACCTTAACATGCGGAAACACCAGTTTTGCTGCTTTTTTCACTCCAAGTCTATTTCTAAGTTTTGTTTGAATGACAGCAAAATTAGAAAACACTCTCTCAATGCCACCAGAGCTATCAATATCCGACTTTGGAAGCACTTTGACACATTTAGTTCTATGAGTCCTTAATCTGTCACTCTTTGCACTGACAATACATCCACAGTCTTTACACTTTGCTTTTTGTTTTGAACCATCATCAGATTCTATGATATCATAAAAATTCCACACAGGATCTTTGGGCTTCATATTAATGCTAACTGTCACAGGATGAAAAGCGGAATGAAGTACTTTTGAAAAATAAAAAGCAATTACATGTATTTTGAGAAAGTGAATTATATAAATGCTCAAAAGTTTGACTGATGAATTTCTTTCACTGTTTTGTGAAATCACAATGGTGGGAATTATTTTACAGCAAAGTATTGTTACTTTATTTGCAACAAACATGTGCAATAGGATAGTTAAATATAGTGCTTGGGGCTATACTGTATATTCTGTATTTATGAAGATTGGCTGTTAGTCTTACTAAACTATATGTTCTGTTCTGTATCATTATAGAATCTGTCAATAATCCACCAATTAGCAGTAACACCTCTCCTGTATTTTGGAGTGTATAACTGGACTATTTGAAAGGAGTGTAATCTTGTCTGAAGTTAGTATGATAAAATTTTTGGGTCAAATTTACAACAAATGTAAGGCCTGAAGAGTATTCACCAGTATTTCCCGTCTTTTTGCCAACCCTGGATAGGAGGATAAAAGTAATACATGGTGTGTATTGCAAGTATGAATACAGTTGATAGTGTTAAAAACAAGAAGGATTTACAGATAAAAGCAGTTTAAAAACAGGTCTATCATGTTAAGCATTGTGTACAAGTTTGGTCACACCTTGCTTAAACTGATTCAGGATGGGGGCTTGCACAAGTTGTACTGGAAGGGAATTCCAAAGCACTATAGTGGCTGGAAAGAAAGAGTACTTATACGGGAAAACCGAAGGTTTTTCCGTCTATAGATAATGTGTACGTGTATATATGTCAAAGTAAACCTATATACCGTTCAACTTGGGAATATGTTCTATACCTTCACCGGTTTTGTTGTTGTTGTTCTCCCATAATTCTACCGGACCTGCTGCCATGCTTGCGCAATAAATAATTTTCAGAACGACATTTGATAAAATAAAATTTCTTATGAACGATCGGGCGCCGCATTATTTAAACAAATTATTCTATCCAGTTGAAAATTCGCGGTATCAATAGAAATCAGTGTTATTCGGGTTTCTTCATGAAACGAGTTTATGGATGATTCAAGCGGCCCGCTTTTTGTTTCCAATAATGAATTATGATGTAAGCTACATTACTGCATTGTTTGAATAACAAAACCATTGTTTATTTATTTCTATGAATGTAGAAAAGCCAATAATTTCAAAGATGTCAATGTAAAACGAATATAGACACGTTGTCCCAGCAAAATTTATTTATATACATAATTTTATCACACATTTATGTCATAAGTCACTGTAGTCAAGTGGTTAGTGCACATATTTTCCATGCGCGAGGTCCGAGTTCGAATCTCGTAAGGTGCTTGATTTTTTTTTTTTTAAGCTTAGGCCCAATTTAATTTTTTTTCTTTATATTTATCACACTTTTTTCAATTAGTGGAACACAAATCAATAATAAGTATAGTAAACCAATGTTCTGTCTGTAAATTTTGAACAAAATATTCGAAGGCATGGAAAAGCATATATCGATATTGCTTATCTCCACTCCCTTCCACAATCTTTCACATACGTTGCAACTACTTTCTAAAAGTCAATTCATTGACTAGAGTTTTAGTAAAATTACACTTGGAAAAAAATGTTGGCTATAAACTTGAGAGGCTCACTACGATCACTATTAAGCTAAGAAATTAACCATAATCATATTCAAAAAAAGGTCCCAGACTGTTAGCAGTTAGGTAAATTAAATTGAATTTAGACCAAGAGTGTTTGTGTTATATATAAAATTCTGGTCAAGAACTTTTTACAATGAATTTGAAATAAGAATTTCACAAGTAAATGGTTGTTTGTCATTCTCACATACACGAGTTTTACCATAGCTGTATTAGTGGAACACAATTTGTCCTAAAAGAGTGTCAAGTGTTATCTTTAAGTCATGAACACTATTTTCCATTGTCTGTCTAGTCTTGATACATTTGAAGAAATGATTAGATCTATGTTCATTTAAACAAAACTTTTTAAAACATTTCCCTTTCTTATTTTTATAAAAATATCAAAACCATCAGGCTTACTGTCAAAACTGAAAGCCAAACAAAAAATATCAGAAAGAACAATTTAATGCAGAAAAAAAAGAAAGAATCCGTATCACTATCACTAGGTTTTCCCGTCAGATAGGCAGCACCTAATTTCATATTAGTAATTACAGGGAGTGAGGATCTGAGTATAGGATTGGAGATGCATACAGTATGTCTTGTTAGACGGGATGGGGGGCTGACATGGGGGGGGGGGGGGGGGGGGGGGTGGCACAGCAACCAAACCATTCACTATCTTGTAGAACATAAGGAGGCGTGAATCAGATCTCCTATCTTCAAGGGTACGCCATCTC
Organism: Mercenaria mercenaria; assembly: GCF_021730395.1. NCBI lineage: Eukaryota > Metazoa > Mollusca > Bivalvia > Venerida > Veneridae > Mercenaria > Mercenaria mercenaria. Next base: position 88,284,110 of record NC_069364.1, on the reverse strand, counting down.
AGCTGACATATAGCATGTTTGTGATTCCGAAAGTAGAAATGAGCAAAATGCTAATCAATGCTGCACGCCAGCTTAGAATGCTTTGTTTCCTTTACAGTCATGGTCATTAAATTGCAAGTACAAACAATTTGGGAGAAAATGCATACAGTATTAATTAAGAAGCTGAATTTATTCTTTCGCCTATTTTCCTTGTTCCTGTTCCATGGGTTCCGCCATTTTGAAATCATGTGATTAAATGTCACAAATACGAACATAAATTTTGTAATATATTGTTGCCGTCTACGTGTTTAGATTTAGGAAACGGATTTGTTTTGATAATTTTAACTTATAGTGAATATGAGTTTAGATTTTCACCAGTGGTGTTTCTCAAAGCCAAGATAAGAGTTATTTTAGCACAAGTATAAATTTGATAAAGATACAAGTTTATAATTTGCCTTAGACTATAGATCTATATAAGACTTATAGTATCACATTAGTTAAATATTAGCATTAACAACTAGATAATCTACATTTTTTGCTGAAATTCATTAGAAATTTAAGTTTAAAAAGAGTATCGTTACCTCCTTTTGTCTATCTTGATTGCGCAGCTGAGATAGATGGGGGGAAACATGTTGAACAATTCTCCTTTTGGCGATCTTATCAGTATATCTACGGCACATATTTTGATAAGCCATCAGATAGTGCAACTGATAAATCCTATTCCTAAACTTACATTGATTTATATAGGAAAATGATGCATTTACCATAGAAAATGTCATAAATTACACATTTCTATTTATTCTTTTATACCATCCCGGATATTTCCTTAAAAAACAATTCAATACCTTTACGATGGTATATTTTCCTTCAAAATAAGTCAATATTTGGTTGCTTCAAAATTCGTTTGAAAAACGTCTCTAAAATTCAATATACTCTCTATACATATTTGGCAGAATTACACGATAACCCTGTTTTTACTAAGTATTTTTGATAGAAAAGTTAAAGCTAAAATACCATCCCGGATATATTTGGAAAGTCCTCGTCGTGCACATTCTAGATATATATTTTATTATAAAATAAGTTATTTCTTTCTTGCTTCAAAATTCCTTTAAAAACAGTGTTTCAACGTTTTCTGTATATTGACAAAAAACGTGCTAAGTTTTACAATATCGGAATAGGAATATATGTATAATTATATAACAGAGTTTAGCATGATTTTTGGGTGCGTTCCGTCTGAAAAATGTTCCTTTTAAAGTTTTTTAAAGTTTTTTTTCATGGCATTTTCCTTTGAAAATACTGAGATATGTTTTAAAAAATTCGAAAATAAAAGTGTAAGCAGTTCTGTTGTTGCATTGCAGTAATAACCAAAATAACAATACAAAATATCTTTGTAGTTAGAGGCAAAAGTGTTTGCCGCTTGTTTACCCGTCAACGGTTCACCATTCTCTTCCAAAATTACTGAGCCTCTTCCTGTTTTTTCATCGTTCAGCTGTCTCGCCAATCTCCACAGCTTTTGGCCATCTCGCTCTAGGTTGAGTGAGGCTGTTTTGTTTCTCCAGCTCTTCCTCTGTGCTTCCCGTTTGTGCCTGAGTCCTTTCTTGCTCCCCTTGGAATGGCGCTGTAAGCAGCCTTAAGTATACTGGCGTTGAAGTCTTTGACAACCCGGTTGATGTCTCTACCTTCCACTCTGATGTCTTTACAGAGCTCATCACTCAGACTATGGTAAAAGGTCCACCTGGCCTTCTTGTAGTTCCATCTGGGGATGTTAGGTGAAGTAGAGGCTATACGGTCCATAGTAAGTTGGACTGGGAGATGGTCGCTACCTCCTAGTTGTTCATTGACTTCTCGCTTGACATATCCATGTATGTCATCAGTACATAAAGCAAGATCAGGGGTTGATGTTGTTCGCCAGCTTCTGGAGTAAAAATTTGGGGGATCATCTGGCTTGTTGGTGAGGTTTAGCTTGTTATCATCTTGCCAGGTCTCCACTTCCTCTCCACGTTTATCCAGGTGGTCATAACCCCAGCTTTGTGAGTGACTGTTAAAGTCTCCTACAATGATGAACCTGGTTTCATCAGTTGTAACTTTGTCAAGGGACAGAGCTTTGTCAGTTGGAGAGTATATGTTCACAAGTTTCAAACTGAAATTGTTCTTTCTGAGACTCAGAACTTGGAACTCGGAGTCATCCATATGCGTGTTGGTCTGGACAGCGCTGATGTTGTTCTGGACCAATGTCATGATGCCTCCTTTTCGTCTGCCTATTCTGTCACAGCGGAAACACTGGTATCCTCTGACTTTGAAGGATTTCTGAGGCTGTAGGTGAGTTTCCTGAATGCAACAGACATTGATGTCTTTCTCATGGAGGATATGCTCAAGTTCAGCTTTCTTGTTGAAGACATCCTCCGCATTCCAATGCATCAGCCTGAAAGGTTGTTGCGGATTGGATCTTCTCCTTGGTATGTTCCTCCTACTTCTCTTTGCATGTTGTGGATTGAAGGAGGAACCCCCAGTAGCTGTGGGTGGACTCTGTCGAGGCTCAGAGCCCGGCACTGAATCCCCCTGGAGGGACCTCAGAGATTCAGCAACACGTTGTTGAATACCGGATGGCTGTGTAGACATAGCGATATTGCATGGAGCTGTGGTTTGTTAAGAGAGTGCCAATGGCCCAGCACCTCTCTAGGTTTCTTTCGGGGTTACCTCACCCTTTGTTCCGAGTTAAAACCCTATCCTGGGAACACAGGAGCTATTTGTCCCATAGCTGGGGGTCTGTTCATAGGCATCAGGGCGTGTCCACACACCGGTGGGCCTGGCATGCCACATGTCTGGGGACAGACCTCCTCCGAGTCCCCTGCAGTTCTGCCTGAGGCCGCAAGGTGCTCAGTTACCGTGTGGCGCCAACTCGGAGGCACTGAAAAAGGGCTTGTCTGCAGAGAGGCTATGTACTGGCAGAGAAGACTTACGCACTCGGCTCCTTTTTCACCAGAAGGCTAGCCAGCGGTGGAGGCTGAAAGCGGAAGGTGACAAGCACACAACACACAGTACACCACACTTGACGCATCAGCAGACCAATTGCCACACAGTAAATTAGTTCAATTTGAATTAAAAAAAAATTAAAAGTATCATTTTGGTCAAGTAGCATCCTGTTTCTTGTTATGTATATCTTCGTGGCACTGGACAGCGTATTGTATTGACAAGATATTAGCATTATAAATTTTATGGTCATGTGCCTTAAATAAGTGTACGCAGAATTTAAATTGTGTTTATTAAATTTTAAAGTGACATGCATGTTGCCATCCTAATCACGGAAGAACCACCGACCTTCCATAAGCTAGCTGGGTGTAGACTAATGGCTTCTTCACATGAGTAAGGATCGCCCGCATCGGTTAGTGGCAAGTGATTTGCTTAAAGCGACCTTAACCAGTCGGCCACACAGGTCCCGTAATTGTAATGTAACGAATATCATATTGTGAAATAACTGCAAGTGATAAACCTTTTAGAGGTGAACACTTATATAAACACAATAACCTTTCTTCCTCTTAGCTCGGAAACTTCTGTTTTGCATACAGAATCTTAGAATGAAATATTTTTTTCCAAAAAAAAAAAAATATATATATATAAACTTATTGAGGAGAGTATAAAACTTACAGAAATAGAAATAGTCAATTCTGTTTCACTAGTTGCAAATCTACGTACGAAAACGTGGTATTAATTTAAGCGACATCTGAAAAACGGTACATTTTTCTGTCGTTACTATTCCTTCTATAGTAGTTATCTATCAGAACACTTGTTTAATATCTTCAAAACGTTAAAACTATCAAAATTGAACTATCATTCACACAGCAGTAATACATTATTTTTGAGTTACCTCCAGTAAAATTGTGTTGTAAAACTCTCACCGAAATAGCAACCATTGGTTTTCATAGGAATAGTATACAATCTCTTTATTCTATGTCTAATTTTCTCATAATATAAACCATGCGAACGTACAAAATATTGCCGTATTGAATATTCAAAGATTATTTTAAAACGAATTCCTGTGTTAACTAAATGTAAAAAATACCGCTGATTGATACAAAATGCCTGGAAAAAATTAACGTCAGAGAATGCTTTTTGCACTGTTTCTGCAAAAGTTCGGATCTTACAGTCTGTATTTTTCTGCATTATTTTTTGTATAAAAATGAGATAATTTAATGTTTTTCTAAATATATTTGGATTCGTACCAGTCCAACAAAACTGGAGTCTTCCAACAATTTTTTCGACTTGGCATACGCTTCTAAACATATGCCGGATTGTATAGAATAAAATCAAATTGCCTGTTGTTAAAGATATGTCTATGGATGTCTTCCTTATCTATCATTTTAGGCATTTACATTCTATGAATCTTTTGCATGTAAATACCACTTCCGGAATGCAAAACAAGCTAGCCGATCATACCAGGGGAGGTTTCTGTTCTCTTTGGTTTGGTCAACACCATTCTTATTTTTTTGGTCATTTACAGTATCTATTACACAATCTAACAAATGGTCGTCATTTTCACAATCATTTCTTTCCTGTTTTCTTCTTGGTGGACCAAGGCCTCGTTTTAGACGATCGTACAACTTCCCTTCACCTTCTGTCAACTTAAGGTCATCCTGAATTTGCATGATAGCGCGAAGTCGCCAGTTTCTAATCTCTGAAGCTGTAATGTTTCCAAAATTTATTACAATAATTTTCTTTGTTGTGTCCATTCGGAAGTGTCTCCACAACATTTCAAATTCTTGAACAGTGTTTTCATTACACAGATAGTTATTACGCAGAAATACTATATAATTTCTGCTTTTACCAACACCCTTAGCTATTTCTTTCTCTCTGTTTCCGCCAAATATGATGTCGTAAAACGGAACAAAAAGCGAATATCGTTCTCTTTTCAGAGTGGGGACGATTCCGCGTTCAATCCATCGAAAAATCTCGGGATTGTCTTCAGAAAATGTAAGCATTGCATCAAATTGATAATCGTGTTTTTTTCGCTCTGTTGTATATAAATTTTCTTTTGATTAGCAATATTTCATAACTGCAACCGTAACCATAAACAAACATACCTATAAAGGGAAAAATAGAAGCAAAAGAAGCAACTAATACGACCATAAATACCGTAATTGAAAATAAAATATATTCGAAAACACTAGCATTTTCTTCTTTAAAACACTCTAAATACCCTGATGTGACACGTTCAGCTGGTACAACACCTTTGCTAGTCGAACACTGAAGCTTCCCTTGTGCCCAATTATTTCTGATCCAATCCCCTATCCACACATTGCTACAATTGCACTTAACCGGTTTTGAACCGAACTTTATTCTGTTTTGATTTAATTTTTGAAATGCAACCGGTAATGTTTTCAGGTTATGATCACTCAGATCGATCTGTACGTTACCAGCAAGTTTCTGAATCGCATCAACATCCAGTGTTTGAATCAGTCTGCTCATACATTCTTTGTTAGGAAAGTCAAATATTTTGTTAATAGAGTCACTCGAATCCATATCCGTTCTGGCATTTTTCCATAGTCGTACAGGTGCATGATCAAACATAGTACTAGTTAATTCCTTATGCTTTACTTTAATGTCATACATTTATGACGTCACCGCTGAATCATAATTAAGCTAATTGAATTCGCTCGTAGAAATCAGAGTGTGTTTTACGGACCTACACATAGGTCAGTATGAGTTTTTATTATATTTATGTTTTTGAAATGCTGTTTTCAACCGTTTGGCCCTGAAATAATTCGTATGTAATGGAACTAAAGTAGAAGCTCTTATGTTACAATCATAGGGGGGTGAAATGTAACAGCCAACCATATTTTATCGTAGATTCATGTATAGGCGATTTCGCTATATGTTTATATAGCAATTGCTGCGGATCGTGTTAGAATTTAATGTAGTTTTCAGATGGCTTGACCTTACATAAACAGTTTGGAGGGACAACTGGTAATTCGCACGCTTGTTCCACAAGCAGTTTGGAACGGTTCAAATTTGTAAGATTTCTGCCTTTTACATTTTCTGTTCTGACACAAAACGCATGATAATTATTGCCTATCCGTGGCCAGTATTTATCCGCTTGCTCACCAAGACCCGTACAAAATGGGAAAACACAGCATACACATTTGATATAACTTCCTTCAAAACCAAAATTACCCTTGATATAATGTCCAAGTTTTGTATAGTCATGTGCAGCAAATATGTTGAAGTAAAAGTGTGATTTCTTCTCCGAATCTGATGGATTTAGCATAATGTTATCAAGACCATAGCTGTTTCTATCGTTGAAGAAGTATTTCAGTAAGTTTGTCTCTCTGTTTATTTCACATCCTTTACAACTCATGTTACAAAGTTGACCTGGCCGAATAAAATTTGTAATATCCATGGACTCTACAGTATTATATGAAAAGTCAGCCATTAGAATGTTTCCATTATTTTTCTTATTTGTGTTCGGATGAAGTATTTCGATCCTGTTTCTCGTCAAAGAAACAACCCTTAAATACACCATGTTCGAGAAAGTGGCATTACTGATTTCCGTTATTTTGTTACCGTCAATTGCAAGTCTGAGAGTGTCAAGTTTGTTCATGCATCGGATGTCGCTAATGTTCCCGATTCTGTTATAGTTTAGATCTAACTTTACGAGACTGTCAGCAAAGTCACATAAATTATCAGGAAATTTGGTAAGTCGTCCATGTGTATGAACTGCTTCATACAACGTATGCTTTCCTGATGAAACAAATAATGCCGATCCATAAATATCCTTATATTCTACACTTAATTTAACTGTCCAACAGTAACATTACAAGCCGCGGCATCAAGTTCCCAGCACGTGACGGCTCTACAACAACAACAGCGTTCATCTTCTTCAGGATTGTTGTAACAGTTTTCGGAACAATACATATCATTCCGAGTGCTGTTTATCGGCGACCATTTTTTATATCCCTTGAATGTAGCATTAGTTGAAATGACCGCATCCACTATATGGTATGCTGTGATAAAAAGCAAAGTATACAAAACCACTATGTGAAACTTCATAATCACAAAGACATAAAATTAAAAGTGTAAAATGTTCCAAATTCTGTTTCTTTTTTATTTTCTGACATAGCTGGAAACGCGTTTCAAAATAACTTAATTAATAAAAAGTTTAAAGATTTTCTTATAGATCTATATCATTTAAAATAAAACCAGGTTAGACAAATAAAATGGTAATACAATACGGCTGTTCATTTTCATTTTATATCATACTGTATAGAAGATATCAAACTGAACCAGTAACTGTTGAATAAATACAAATTCAATGATTTTCCATTACAGCGAAATGCTAGAATAGGCTTGTTTTGAATAGCACCTGGCATATGTAAAGTTTAATTAAAAATTCAATACTGAACATCATAGTTGAACATTATAACTGGGAACGCTTCAACAGATGTACCGCACCGTAATCAGACCCAAAACATCGAGGTGGGATTTTTTGGAAGAAGTGTGTACATTACGCCTACTGTACAAACGTAACTTAGGTATAAAGTCTCAAGACCAATATCTGGAATAATGAAAGATTGTGACATACGAGGGCCATTCTAAAGATTTATTGAAAACTATCTAACCGTCTCGGACACATTTTGTTTTGTATCAGGTGTAGTCCTATACATCTAGCAAAATACATATAGCTATAAAAAGCGAACAAAAATATGAAATTAGAACGTACATCCAAGTACGTTGTTCTTTAGAAGTACCTGCAATTAAAGCAGATACTCAGTTAAAACTAGTCAGGCAGTCCTTAATGACAGGACTCGTCCTGGTTTGCCTAAAATATCACTGACGTCAAAGGACACTGCTGTTGCAAGACGTCGGATGAAGACGCCAGGTAGATAGATAGATATTCTTTATTTCCTCCAATAAAAAGAGCATACCTTTTGCAAATAGTACAAATATATACATGTACAACGTTACAATGACATCATAAATCAATACCTACAATATCGAATATGCATGGGTAAATATATATCACTTTGTGTATCCTATAAAAGAGTCACAACAACAAAGCTTGTATATTAAACATAAATTACATGCATTTCTATAAAAAATATATCATATGTTCACTGCGGTATACATAATTGCATACTACCTTATAAAAGAATATTAAATAGTGAATGCGACACATAATGGGTGAACTTTGATACAATTTTAAAAAGCGCCCCCTCGTTTCATCTTTTATATTTTGAGACAGAAATCCTGACAGCATTTCTAGAAGTTGTTCTTTGTAACCCAGTTCACAGAAAGTTACAAATTTTTCACCTCCTAGGATAGCACGTGTTTTTCTCCATAATTTATGTGTATACGTGTCATTTAAAGGACAAAATAACACAACATGATGTATCACTGACTTCGTAGAGCATCGACATTTTGGACATATCAGAATACGTTCTCTTGTAAAAATTTGACTTATAACAACCATAACATTCCGACAGTATGGTAAAGAATCACGATATAACTGACTGAACCGCCAAGCATTACACGGTACTATTTCGGTATGAATGCTTAAGAAATCGGATAAAGTAGCATCATTTATCAACCTGCTAATGTACTCAAAATGTGCATGGTAACTTAAAGTTGATTTAACGGTTCTTTTCCAGACATTATTCGATGGAAACCTTTCCCTGCAGTAACAGTCATGCAAGTAAGTCATCATGTTATACTTTCCAAAGATTCTGAAGACATCTGATATAAAACCTAACATTTACTCGGGCAATCCATAAAGCAATTAAGACTGAAATCAAACATACTCTTTACTCGATTGTCTCGGTCTAAATAACATAACTGGCCAAAAAAGAGCAGTTTCCGCTTATCAATCTCGTGTTCTATTGAATATAAACCAATGAGGCTTAAGGCAACATCTGTTCTGGGGTGTCGGGGTAATGACTGAATAGACTTTATACATTGTCGGTGAACAATTTCTAGAGAGTGCATTTGTGTTTGTGTTATAGCAGACCAAAGTTCACATCCGAAAAGAGCTCTTGGCAGTGCAATAGTCTCATAAAGATGTTTGGCTGATATTGGATGTATTCCACCGTTATGTACTCCATAATTTGCGAAATCAATGTACTTCTTGCGCAGTTTCGTACATGCATTCTTAAAATTTTCATTTAAACACATGTTCTTGTTACACTTAACACCTAAGTGCACGTAACTGTTTGATTTTAACACACTGTCTGAACCCAGTTTCCATTTTCTTGAGGTTTACTGGTAAAGCTTAGGTACTTCGTTATAAACTACAACATTACTTTTCTTAGCATTGTATAAGTATTGTTCCTTTGTCGAATTTTCATAACACATAGCCATAAGACTGTCTAATCCAGCTTTGCTAAGTGACGTCAGGACCATGTCGTCGGCGGAATTGGGACAACCATAGCTTATGTTGTTAAAACGAAAACAATGCCTCGAATTTTCAACTGTGCCTATTAAACTATCAATAAAAATTAGGTACAAAAATGGACTGGTGCACTGGCCCTGTCTGGTTCCCTGTAGGATCTGGAACTAGTCTGAAGTATATCCTTGTGTTCTAACACACCTTTGTACATTTCTAAACATTTCGACAATTATTGTAAATATGTGTTTGTTAATTCCCGTTTTGAAGAGCATTAACATTAATATTGGGTGTGAAACTCTGTCGAAGGCCTGTTTTGCGTCCAGAAAACATGTAAACAGTCTTGTGTTATTTTTCTTCGCAAAATAGATACTTTCACGTAATAACAGCGATGTCATGGTACAATTAAATTGTTTTTGGAAACCACCTTGCATGGCATTCACTTTCACGGTATTCTCCTGGTAGATAATATGTAATATGCATTTTTCATATAACTTGAGTACTATCGAACACAGGGATATAGCGCGATAACTGTCGGTGTCTCTTCTGCTTTTATTTGATCCTTTGTATAGTGTAGTAATAACACCTTTTTTAAGGTTGTCGGGCACGTGCATAAAGTCAGACATGCTTTGGTATAGCTTTGTTATTACTAATATTATAACGCCGTTTTTAATATGCTCATAATTGATTTGATCATGTCCGCTAGCTTTTCATTTTTACATGTTTTCAACTGTTTTCGGACCAACTCTTCATCTATTTTAATCTTTTCAAAATTTGCTGTTTTCAATGATTCGGTAATATTGGAAATTCTGTTTCGCATTTCGAAATGTATTCAGGGTTAAAATTTTCACTTTGAGTGGGTTGGTATAAGAGCTCAAAATACCGTCTCCATTCTTCATTAATGTCTCCAGGTTCGCTGTACATTTTGCCCTCGAAATCCATTTCAAAAACAGGATCATTTTTTTTTTCATTTTGCTTTTTTTGTTGATCAGTTTCCAGAATTCGTTACTATCTATTTCAGCAGCCGTGTCTGGGGCGTTTTAAATGGGGGAAGACAAGGCCTATTGTAGTAAAATTCGGAAAGTTTGAAGATCGTGAAAAAGTACGTAAATCCTGCCCAAATTTGAAAAATACATCAATCGGCGTCTCGCCACATTTCCCCAAAGACATTGCGGATAAGAGAAAGGCCTTAAGCGGAGCATTTAAGAAAGCCAAGGAAGACAAAAAGTGTGTGTATTTTAGATACGATAAGCAATTTATCAATGACATAGAGTACGTGCCAGGGCCTCAAGCCTAGGATATAACCGAGAGTGGCATTAAGGTACTATCATGGAATGTGGAAGGCTTAACTAAAGCAAAACGATCTAGCGAGGAATTTACAGATTTCATTTCAAAATACGATATATTTTGTCTATATGAAACATTCACTAGTAGAAATACGAATATTACACTTAGTGGATAAAGCAACCCTATACACTCATTTAGGAAATTTCAACACAGACGCGCGAAACGTGCAAGTGGCGGTATTATTATTTATATTAAAGACAGCGTAAGAAAAGGCGTCAAATTGATACGAAATGATATTGACTGCATAGTATGGATTAAGCTAGATAAACAGTTTTTTGAAATTAATATGGACTGGTATATAGCAGCGACTTATATACCCCCGGAAGCGTCGCCAGCATATGATGTATACAGTGTTGATTTGTTTAACAAACTCGAAGACTAGATAGGTCAGTACTCACAATTAGGTCGATCTTTATGGATAGGTGACCTTAACTGCCGGGTCGGCCGGAAGCTTGATTTTATTGAGCATGAGACTTTTACGGACATGGAATTTACCGAGTAATTAAACAATATTCCAAATAGGAGAATTTCGATGGACACACGTAGTAATAGATACGGTGATTATTTATTAGATATGTGTAAGTCATTAAATATATGCATTTTAAATGGGAGAACGGCGAGTGATGACGATATGGGAAAGTTTACCTGCCACTCGTATAACGGGGAAAGTGTGATTGACTATGTAGTAACTGATTAAAACAATTTTGAACGTATTAAGGATTTTAAAATACATGAATATAACGAATACTCAAATAATTCCCCAATAACGTTTGAAATAAAAACTGGAACGCATAAAAGAATGAGTAAACATCAAACAAGAACATTTTATAAATGGGACAATAGCGTTAAGGATATTTTTAAGGCGCAACTCGCAAACGGAATGAGGAATCTAATAGACTCTATGAAAGATAATGATGTACGAAATAGGGAAAAGCTTAGCGCGGCAGTTACTTTGTTTAAAGACTATATTGATTCAAAAGCAGTGCTATTGTTAAAAAAAACATTTAAAACGAAAACGGTTACTTTTCTCGATAGTGAAAGATCGGAGCGTAAAAAATGGTTTAACGTAGAATACGAAAATAAAAGAAAACGATATCGGGAGGCCCTTAAAAGGTACAATTGTGAAAGAAGTATAGAAAAATTTTGAGTGTTTTCAGCGACTTAAAAAAGACTACAATTTTTTTTGTACAAAAAACCAAGACATTATATAATATTGAAAAGGGAAAAAGCATGAATGAAATGCGCCGTAAAACGCCAAGGGAATTTTGGAAAATGTTTAAAAATGGAAATAAATCAGTGGATAAGAGTGTTACATTAAACGACTTCTTTGAGCATTTTAAATCTCTGGCTACTACACTGTTTGAAAATAACGAAGAAGTAGACGACTTTCTAAAGGATTTTGATAGTAATGCACATGAATGTACATTCGAGGAATTAGATGTGTCTGTTACGGAGACAGAAATACGTAAAATAGTAAAAAAGCTAAATCGAAATAAAGCTGCGGGATTAGACAATATGATAAATGAATATTTCATAGAGTGTATTGATATACTTATTGAGCCATTGTTATTTTTGTTTAAAAAATATTAGACGTTGGTGAATTTCCGCGCCAATGGTCGATGGGATTAATTATACCGATTCTTAAAAAAACAACCGTCTAATAACACAGATAATTGTAGAGGAATAGCACTTTTAAGCTGCCTCGGTAAAATATTTACTGGAATATTGAATGAGAGAATCAAATCATGGAGTAAATGCAACGACAAATTATCCGACCTCCAGTTCGGCTTTAAGCCGGGCCATAGCACAACAGACGCTGTCTTCGTTTTATCAACCTTTATAAAGAAATATACTTCACAAAATAAAAATGTATACGCAGCCTTTGTAGACTACCAAAAGTGTTTCGACGCGATGTATAAAAATGGCCTCTGGTATAAACTGATAAAAGAAGGATTTGATGGCAAAATACTTAAATTGTTAAGATCTATGTAAAGCGATGTAAGATCGCGTGTAAAGCACGTAAATAATCTATCGGACTTCTTTAAAATTGATCTCGAATTATTTCAAGGGGAGCTAACTTCGCCACTATTATTTTGCCACTTCGTGAATGATCTTGAAATATGCTTACAAGAAAATATCGATTGTGGAATTACAGTAGACCAATCATCAATTTATTTAATCCTTTTCGCGGACGAAAGTGTATTGCTGAGCGAAACCCCAGAAGGACTACAAGCTAATTTAAACCAGTTAGAGGCGTATTGTAAAAAGTGGGGCTTAACAGTTAACGTCGAGAAGACAAAAATTATGGAATTTCGATTTTCGAAAGGGCGGTCCGTTATCAAGAAACCTGTCACGGACATATAACGGACAAAACATTGATATTGTTGACAGCTTTAACTATCTTGGCTTTGTATTTAGTAGTTGTGGTTCATTTCGCAAAGGAATAGAGGCATTAGCAGATAAAGCTCTTAAATCGATGTTTTCATTAAGAAGCATTACCCGGGACATGCAGATTCCTCTACATATCAGTTTTAGTCTGTTTGATGCATACGTAACGTCTATAATCTCATATTGCTCTGAACTTTGGGGGTTTTGTCAAGCAGACAAACTGGAACGGGTTCACAGAAAATATCTGAAGTGGACATTGAATGTTAAAATGAGTACAAACAGTTATGCACTATATGGCGAGACTGGTCGTTTTCCATTAATCTCGGATAGAAAAGTGAAAATAATAAAATATTGGTCAAGTTGTTAAACTATCATAATACAAATTGTATTTTATATTCTGTTTATAATGATCTATTTGAATCACACGAAATAGTAAATAATTGGCTATCAAATGTCAAGTTTATGTTACAACAGACAGGGTTCAATGATGTATGGACTTTTCGTACATCGGTTATAAATATAAGATGTTTTATCGCACAGTTTAAAATGAGGCTTATTAAAGACATTTATATAGCACAATGGAGAGAGAAGCAGTAAACACTTCAACGTCATTGTTGTTACAAGGAAATAAAACAAACTTTTGAGTTGTCCGAATACCTACATACAATTGACAATAATAAATCCAGAAATGCTTTGGCCAAACTTAGACTTTCATCCCACTGTTTGGCAATAGAGCAAGGTAGACACAGGAACCAGATAAGAAGTGAGCGAAAATGTGTATTATGTGATAAGAACGAATAGAGGACGAATATCACTTTGTGTGTATATGTGACTCATGCAAAGAACTGCGGAAATCATACATTCCTGCCTATTACAGAAATCGACCAAATATGTTCAAGTCTGTTGAGCTTTTAAAAAGTAGCAATCGTAAACTATTGTATAGGCTATCAATTTTTATTATAAAAGCACTTAAAATAAGAAATGACCTGATAAATGTTGATGTTTAAAGTGTATAATATGTGCCTTCTATGCAAACTTAGATATTTTGCAATTTTCATGTGCATGCATTTGTAATATATCTTCATGTATGGACGATAAGCTGTAAGTCAAAATAAATATTCTGTTCTGTTTCTGTTCTGTTCTATCTCGTGTTCTAGTTTTTCTATACATCCTGTAACATACATTCGATGCATATGTCGAAATTTTCTCTTAGCTGATTTATAAATTGATATAACTCGTACAGTTTGTGTCTCTTGGCCTATTTTCGTTAATCCAGGTTTGCCTTTTATTTAACATACAATTGTGCTGCTCAGTAAGCTCACTATTCAAGTAAGGTTTTATGTAAGGCTTAAACGATTGTTTAGGTATGCACTTTTCTGAAACAGATTGCAATATACTAACAATAGACTGATACAGTTTTTCAATGTCCTGTTTAGATTTAATTTCAGTATATAGCAATTGTTGTAATTGAGTATTTTCTTCTAAGCTACTACGGTATCTTTCTAAGATATCGGGTTTTACATGTTTCCAATTAATAATACGTGTATTCGATTTAACATGGGAACTGGACATATTCAAATTAACAGGGATATTTGATAGTTGATACGTTTAAACAATCACCATCTAATATAGCACAGGAATCAACAAAATACACATGTTCTGACTGTAACAGTATATGATCAATAAGTGTCTCTCGATTACTGGTATATGGTACGTTACTAAACATTGCCCCAGAGCACAATTCTGATCCCTCAATAGCAATGAGCTGATTTCTGATCATAAGGTCAACTAGCAAATGGCCCCGTTGATCAAAATGGAAAGAATGTTGTTGCCTGGAAGGGAGTTCAGTATTGTAATCTCCTATGATTAAGACTGTACCTTTATCAATGAATCTACATATAACGTTTTCTACATCATCCAAACTGTTTCTAAATGTCTCTACAGAATGGTTTATATATGGAAGATAAATTTAAATAATATACAAATATTGTCTTGGAGAGATATTGACTTAAATACCTATAATGCATCTAGACTGTATATTCAACGGTGCAATTTTATCATTTAGCATCTTGTTTTCTTGCACATTATGGCGATGCCGCCTTTACCAACCTTCCTATTACCCATAATGCTCAAATCTGGGTCTGATATTGCTAAACTGCTAAAGGTACTATTTATACAATTTAAAAAATTACGGCCATAAGAATATAGCATATGTTCAGCATTGCCACATATATGGATACAATTACGCTCAAGAAAGTCGCTAAGATAACTGGAACTCGACATAATACCAGCCGAGTTCCATGTTCCAACTCTTAATCTATCATTCACAATATTATACATTTGCAAATTGTCAGTTCACATTTAATCATCAAGGTCAATATTTAACCTTTCATACCTATTGCCACTATTGAACCCGCCTTGTATCCAATCTTCTGTTCTATTAAATATTGGGGGATTCCAGTTTCGCATTTCGCCATCTACATCATTGTTGTTGAAACGCCAACGATACATGCCATAGGAAAGCCATGGTCTACATGTTATTCCATATGGCCAAAAGTTTTCCTCGGTCATACAGTCAGCATTTTCGTCGTCTTCTACATTCGCGCGTATGACAACTGACCCAAATCGCGCTTTTCTGAAAATTGTCACTTGTGTAACTTTAGGCCCGCGTCTTCTTATATAATTTGCTACCTTTGTTTCTGTAATTTTTGGACCAACGCCACCGATATAAAAACGCTTTGGTCTTTTTCTAACGCACTGTTCAAAATCTTCCTCATTGTCTCACTCATCATTAAAATCATCTTGATTAATATTGTCATAATACTGATTACCGCGATTATAATGAAACTGGAATTCACGAAGTTTGTTTTCTTTTGAAACTTGTAGTTCTTTATTAATCACATGAAAGTTGATATTGCGCTTGCGTTGGTCTTTGTGGGCATCACGGCGCCTTTGTGCATATCGCTTTTTACTAAAGGGTTTTCTGTCAGATATAATAGTTTGGATGGGTTGCTGCTTTTGCACATCTTGTTCACTATAATTATCATTGTTACTTTGCGACGAAGGGAGATAATCACATGAATTTATTTGATTATGAGATGGTTGTTTCCGGTGGTGTACCGAATCTGGTATATTTGTCTGCTCCGGTCTTTGATCTGGTATTATCTGAGGAGAAGAGGCTGCCGGTGGGGGGGGGGGGGGGGGGGGGGGGGGGGGGGGGGGTGAAGGAGAGAGAGACTTGGTCTTCCGTGGACACTAACGCAGACCTAGTGTATTGACTTGAGCTTTCCACCTGACCAATGCCAATATTACTATAACAGACACTGACAGATCCAGTTTGCAAATTTTCTACCGGCGTCCTCATTGATAACATGTAATTCTGGAAGGCGTGAAGATGACCGTTCTGTTTCAGTTGCTCAGATTTACAACGTATGCGTTCATCAGAAATTGAGGACTCTGTTTTGGAAACGCTTATATTAAGTTCATGTTTTATATGATCAATGTAAGAATATACACCTTTAATTTCTGATGTACGTTCATTCTCTTCAGCAGCATTTGTCTGTTTCATTTGCAAAATATCTGCTTGAAGTGATGAAGTAGTTTCCTTTAGAAGATCGATTTCTTTCTTACATGGACACGTGGCAGCTTGAGTAGCATCTGATGTTGTTTCTTTTGATGTGGAATAGCAGGTGCGTAAACTCTTAGATGCGCTGAGTATATCCACCAGAATTTGATAGTCATCTCCTTCGGCTACAGATAAAAGCATATGTATATCACGGCCTAGCTTTGTAGCTACAGATTTGCCATAGCGCGTTTTTTACACGCCGTTTAACTTCAATATCCCTACTACATGTATATGGATAATCATCAGATTATCTGATTATTTCAAATAACATCTGGCGCGTGCGCTCCAAATTGGTCTCTGAGTTTTGATAATCCAGTAAAAGTTGGTCTATGAACATATCCGATGGAAGTTCCCCTAGTATGTTTTGCAGACGATTCACTTTGGCTAAGTCAGAGGTTTCATTGGCCTCCAGCAGTATACTTGCAGAGGAAGTGTACACTTTATTAGAATTAAGCATTTGCGAAATGTTTGTTTCAAGAGATGCCACATCGCTTGGTGGCTCATTTGTCAACTTGTCACATTTTAAGTTTTTACTGTTAATGGGCACCTTGATGTGTGTCTGACTGTTAATCTCAACTGGTTCTAATTCGATCATAGGATTATCCGTTTCCATTATCAAAGTTCATACAGGGACATACGAACGCCGTTACAGCGGGTTTAAGGGTTTAAGAAAGGTTTTTGCCCGAAGGGTGCTTGACACACTTAACCTAGGAGCAAAATGCTAATTAGGTCAAATATGCTAAAGAAACACTGAAAGAGTTCTCAAATTTAGATGGTCGCGCAATATCACAGCTCTTAAAAGGAGATGAAGCATGGATATACTTTCATGAGCCACAGCGTCGCGTTAACATCAAACAGTTGCTGCGAAAAGTTGACCATAGATCAGCAATTGCAGTTAAAAGAACTAAAAAAGTCAAAAAGGTTTTGTATTTCATTTTCTAACTGGCTGAGCGTAAATGATTACCGACGGGTATTTTTCAGTTACCTAAGATCATACCAAAGGAGACTTCTCGTCATATTTATCGACTGTTGACGTTTGTTGAATTCAAGGGCGAATACTTCGAAGGGATTAACTAAATTTGAAGTCTGTACACAGAGCGTGTTCCATATTCCAGCACGACTGTCATTATTAATTTTCGCAGCTGTAGAACATTTGACTTATATTCTACAGTAAGTGGGACACGGAACAGGTGCGCGCTGAAAAGATAAACCACTCATTACTAAGTCTTAAATAACATTGAATATTAGAAGGCACATATTAAATAGAGGATATTTAGTCATTTTAACCCAAAATTAAAATGATTTGTCTTTAGTAATTTATCATCTCAAGAGAAATCGAAAGTACACCCCTTCCCTCCTCGCTGCGTACCTCGCTTTCATATGAATAAGTGGTGGCTGGTTGTAACTGTAGTCGTGCTAGTGGGTGCTATTGGGGGATTCTGACCCAACACGAAATTATTTCAGAATCAGCATAGGACGTCAAATCATTTTGACCTTCTGTTAATTAAAGGATACCAGTTGATCATTTAAATTTGCTGCTTAGTTCGAAATATTTGCAAATGAGTCATGTGTTCACTGATGTATATCTAAATCTTTCTGTCTGTACACCCTGTTTAATTATGATTTTTTTCATGCGCCAAAACATTATTACCTCTTAGCCGTTTGTCTTTTTAAAGACATTTCTTGTTTTTAGAATGACCCTCGTATGCACAGGAGTCCGAAAATCTATCACTAAGACTCCAGAAGTCTGTCTTTAAAATACCTCCTATATATAAAATAATTTTAGATACACTTCTGGAGTCTTTGTGATAGAATTTAAGACTCATGTGCTCGTATATTAAGGCTGGATTTCGCTGTCCCCAAAGAGAAATGTTGATGTTCCATCAGACAAACTTCTGCATGTTTATGCCATTTCAGACGACACCAAATCTAACTGAAGTACACTCTACTAAATTGAATACATGTAATTGAAGAACAGGTAGGATTGGAATTCCAGTGTTCTCCCTGCGAAATGCTGAATTTCTGTGGCTTGAAAACAAAATGGTGCATTTACAAGCAAAAAATCTGAGCAAATTAGGTTGAAGAGTACACCTCACTTGTATTGATAATTGTAGTACAGGTAGAGGTTAGATTCGAGGATCCTCCCAGAGACAATACAATACAATACAATACAATACAATACAATACAATACAATACAATACAATACAATACAATACAATACAGTACAGTACAGTACAGTACAGTACAGTACAGTACAGTACAATTTAACATTGTGCATTTCAAAGCCATTTCATACAAAACATCTGGGTAAGTCATGGCATTGGCATTGATAACTGGAGTACAGGTAGGGGTTAGGGATTGTGATTCAGAGAAATTCTGAAATTCAACTAAACGACCCTTTGCATTTAAAAGCCATTCAGACACTGAGTCTGAGTAAATAAAGTTGAAAATATACATTATAAGCCTGGAAAATTAAAGTACAGGCAGGGATAGGGGATCTGGATCTTACCTAAAAAAATCTGAAGTTCTTTCAGACAATATTGTGTTTTTAAAGCAACCTCGGGCAAACGCAAATTGAAGAGAAACAATGCTGCATTTCAAAACAAAAACTTCTGAGCAATTAAGGTCGGAATGTACATGTAGTACAAGCCTGGATAATTAGAGTATAGGTAGGGCTGGGGCGAGGTGAAATTTTGAATTTCAACAAGACAACGTTACGCATTTGAACGGCATAGCAGTCCATGCAAAAACGTCCCGGCAAATCAGGTTGAGATGCACACAGTACCAGCCTGGAAAGTGTGTGTAGAAGTGGGCTTGGGGGCTCGAGTTTGAGTTTTTAGAGATTTAAATTCTACTGGGAAAAAGATAACCAGGCCAGATATTACCTTACATAAGGAACTGTAATTTACTTTCACCAAAGGAACGTCATTCATTCTAGTGGCTACTCAACTATTTTGATATGTTCTTCAGCATTCATACAGATCTATTTGAGAAAGATTTTTTCTCTGTTATGTAAACAATGTATATCCAAGAAAAAGATCAGTTTGTTATATATGCAATAATTTTGCAAAAGAGCATAAAACACTCATATTGTCTCTTGTATGTACTTTTGTTTTCTTTCATAGTCTTCAATTTATTTCCATACACATATATTCCTTGGGCACAAATTAAAAAACAATTTTGGCACTTTAAAAGGAAAAAAATTCATGTCGCCTTACATATGCAAACACAACATGTTAGAGATTGTAATGTCATTTCATAAATGTCTTATGAGTTGGACCGTGTTGACAAGAGCAGATACATGTATACAGACCTTTCTCTTTCTTCAGGGTTTTACTGGCTGGCTATGGTACAAAAAGATAAGAGAAATATAAACACTGAGGTTTTTGATGTTGTTTTCCGGGGCCACGACACCTCAAATAAATAAAGTACGAGAGTGCAGATCACTAGTGTTCCCATACTCTTTTATATTTACATCTGCGTTAACTTATCTTTTTATTACACTCTCATTAAGTGCACACATTGGCCACTTTTCAAGAGCTAGTACGCAACTGGTTGTTCAAATAAATCTAAAATATCATTCATTTTTGATACTGTAAAAAATAAAGTTATATATACGTTATTATTTTCATAACTTCACCTTTTATAGATGAAGTATATATGAACCGCGCTATAAATAAACCAACATAGTGGCATCCGCATCCGCGCAGTCTGGTCAGGATCCATGCTGTTCGTTTTCAAACCCTATTGCAATTTTAGAGAAACAGTTAGCGAACAGCATGGATCTTGACCAGACTGCGCGGAGTCTGGTCTGGATCCATGCTGGTAGCAAAACCACTATGTTGGTTTTCTCATGGCACGGCTCATATGATGTTAATAAAATGAATGGAGAAGCTTATCACCTTTAGCCTGCTCTTGACAATTGATTCTGCCTTTGCGACCAGTGCAGACCAAGATCAGATTGCACATCCATGGTCTGCACTGTTCGCTATTCAGTCAGTAAATTTTCAGTGAACAACCCTTTGAATGATAAGTGGTACTGCCAAAATTGATTGATGGACAAGTCCATTTTAGAAATTTAGCAGGGTAAAGGTTAAAGATGTATCCATATTTCCAAAAACGTAGACAATGGACAAATGACAAGTTCACACTATGTACCCGGATAATCCTAACTCTGTTCAGCGACCCTAACTCTGTGCCAATATGGCTGACAGAAAGACGATGTATGTAGTTAATTTCCTTGTCTTTTTTCATGTTTTTATGTTAGTATGCAATGTTAGCGTAAAACTTTTGATAGCCATAATATCCTGTATTGATAACATGTTTTGTGTACTAAATATTTCAGTCGAAAAGTCACATTATGTGGCTGGAATTCATTAAAATGTACTCAAAGAAGTCTTCAAAATGAACATGTTTTATGTTTCTAACTGTTTTAAAGTACCAGAAATTGCAATAAGACCTTACTTATCAACTGTATTAGTTCAATAAACATCTCTTTGACAATGTTTAACAGTATCAAAGTTTGAAATTCATTTTTATAGCTTTAAAACTGTATTGATTATGAGGTGGGTTTAAATTTGAGGATAATTCCTAACTGGTATAGAAAACAGTGCTGGATAAATACGAACTTAGAATGGATAAACACCTAACCAAACGAAAACATAGCTGTTCGTCTGTGCTTTATGTATGGACTATAGATGCTCGAAGTTCTTTGTCCCACCCACTCTTGCAGGGATGTGGGATTCCTATGTCCAACTTGTCCAACTCGTGATTTTTTGCCTGCGGACAAGTGCATTTTTCATTCTGTGTGTCCGCGGACAAGCAGACTTTTTCAGGTATAAAATGAGAAAACAAAACAATATCATTTAGATTGTGTGTTGCTTCAAGTGTTTTGAGGTGATAAAGATAATTCAATGTATGAAATCCGTGAGGTACTTGCTGAAAGCCTCTCGATTGCTGCAGTTTTAGAACAAAAAAACATTCATCTGTGTCTTTAAGCATCACTTTCCACGTCTGATTGGTTCTTTGGCTAGGTCTCGCGCACACTGTAACTCGGTGACTATGATAAAATATCAGAAACGTAAACAACTTAAAAAGTATTATGACAAGTTTGTAAATAGAATTCCAATTGCTGAGACAATAAGTCACTGTCAAAGGAAATATGTGAGTCAGTAGCCAGCCAAATGAAAATCAAAAGCACACAGAGATCGCAAGTATGATTAAAAATAAGTCGGAACGTTTTAAGAGTCTTTCTCTGAATTCATCTGGCTTTGCAGCATTGCGTGGGCAGTGTTTCGGGCATGACATCAAAAGATCCCGAACCCTGCTTACGCGATTTCAGACTTCTATAGACGTTAAAAGGTAAATATTTTAACAGTTTATTTTTTTTTTACCACATTTACTGTGATATGCTTTTCTTTTCATTGCCCTAAATAAAGAACTCTCCAGTTTATTTGCAGTTTCATGAAGGTTTAATATTACAAATCAGAGCAAGTGAAATTTGACTATGGACAAGTGGATTTTTAAGTGTCCGTGGACAAGTGAAAAATGTAAGGATATCCATACCCCTGCCCTGTCAGTCCATGCATCACTCTCTCACTCTCTCTCTCTCCCCCCCCCCCCCCCCCCCCCACACACACACATAAACAGATACCTTTCTTCCCTACTTACCGTCTGAAAAATATCATATTTAATAATTAATCATTAATCTAAACCCAGGGGCCTCCGCGGCCGAGTGGTTAAGGTCGCTGATTTCAAATCATTTGCCCCTCATCGATGTGGGTTCGAGCCTCACTCGGGGCGTAGAATTCTTCATGTGAGGAAGCCATCCAGCTGGCTTGCGGAAGGTCGGTAGTTCTACCCAGGTGCCCGCTCGTGATGAAATAATGCACGGAGGGGCATCTCCACCATTAAAACTGGAAAGTCGCCGTATGACCTATCATGTGTCGGTGCGACGTTAAATCCAACAAAAAAAATCTAATCCCATTTAAACAATATCAAAAATATTCCATTAGCACCTCTATAAAATATCTTAGACTATACGATATATAAGATTTGAAACAAACACAATTCTTCTGAAACAGTGTGTGTGTGTGAGAGAGAGAGAAATGGAGGGAGAGTGGGTTGGGGGTTACAGAACTTCGAACATCGGTGGTATTAAATAATTCCTTATATAATTATATAATAATTTTGACTTTTATACTGAATTATTTTCGAGGGTTTATCCAGATTTTTGCAAAAATTGCTATTTGCATAATTAAAATTATGAAAAAATAGTTGACTGTACTGGGCATAATTATAACATCTTGTAAAATTAATGACAAAGTTTGAAGACAATACCGCTTATAAAGATCAGACCATGTACATGTCAACTCATTCATTTCTATAGAATACTAGTCAGATAGGTGTTTATCCTTCCCACAATTTCGTGTAAGTTAGGTTTTTATCCATTCCTCATGTAAACTGAGTTCGGTTTTTATCAACTCGAAGTTAGGTTTTTATTCCTTTTCTCGCTGTCAGTACATTTGAACATGTATTGTGTCAACATGTAGTGGGTTAACAACATAGTGTAAACGAGCCTATAAAGCAGTATATTTTTGCTTTCAAACAACAAAATAGTAGAGGCACCAAAGCATACAAGTATTTTTTAAGATTTTTTGTAAAATGTTTCATTGAAAAATTTGCCTTGTTCGTCGGTATTCCACCTGAAAACACAAGGTTTGATATATTTAACATGATGCATTTTGAAATAAATATACACTTGATCAATGGAGACAGATCTAACAACAGAAACATTCCTTTATACATCGTAACTACACAGAAAACAAAGTTGTATCGGCTTTACATCCGCCATGTTGGCACTGAGTTAGGGTCGCTGAATAGAGTTAAGATTATCCGGGTACATAGTGAAGTTTCTGATTATATTGTTATGGCAGGGAGAATGTCTTTTACTAGGAAGTCACACTCCAGCCATTCTTCATGCTGAAAGAATTCTCAGATTTGACAATTATTGAAAAAAAAATATAACCGTTTCAAATTTAAGAAAATGGCTTACTATGGAGGCATCCATTTTAGTGTTTATAGTGTTATTTACACACTACAGAATTATTTAATTCAGCTAATACTCTTTCAATATGTTGATTTTTATAATATCTTGTTGTTAAGGTGTAATACATGATAATTTCTTTCGTTTTAGTTAAAAGTGGAGAATTTTTTTTACACTAAAGGAAAAACAGTCCAGATAAATGTATGAACAAAATAAATCATGTTACTTTGGAATCAAAATGACTGTCACTTTTCCAAACAATGGAATGTTCAAAACTTTCTCATTTAAGCCGATATCTTTTACTGCTTTGTATGATTTAAGAAGACCTAGCTGTTACGAAAAGTTCGAACAAATTTGCATTTAACTTTAACCCTTAACCTACTAAATTTCTAAAATAGACTGGTTCATAATTCAATTTGGGCAATACCATTTTTTATTCGAAGGGGAGTTTACTGAAAATTTACTGACTGAATAGCGAACAGTGCAGACCATGATCAGAATGCACGGATGTGCAGGCTGATCTTGGTCTGCACTGGTCGCAACGGCAGAATCTCTGGCCGTCGGCAGGCTAAAGCTTAATAAGTAAATATTTTATAACAGTTGTACACGAAAATAACGGCGTTTTTATATGTTAGGATTTTTTATTGGTGGATAAGTGGAATGTGGTTGCAAAATAGGTCGGTATTGGACATATGTTTTTCAGTATGTAATATTTCAACGTCCATAAATTATCATGCAACATACTCAGAACGATTAATGCAGTTATACGAAAGTTCTGCGAGACATTTTTAATTAGTTTTATGTCCCTGCAACTCTTACATTGTAGAGTATTATCTGTATAATTAAAATGTACTGTACTAAAACACTTTACCTTTTACCTGCATTTCAGCGAAAATAGTGATTTATTATTAACTTCCATGTCTTCCTTTTTATGAAACCTGATAAATCAAAGAGCTCACTCAGCCTTTGGGTCAGAAATGGATATTCTGTTTTATAGTTCTTTTTTGTTTGTTTTATTTGGGTTTAACGCCATTTTTCAACAGTATTTCAGTCATATAACGGCGGGCAGTTGACCTAACCAGTGTTCCTGGATTCTGTACCAGTACAAACCTGTTCTCCGCAAGTAACTGCCAACTTCTCCACATGAATCAGAGGTGGAGGACTAATGATTTCAAACACAATGTCGTTTATCAAATAGTCACGGAGAACATACGCCCCGCCCGAGGATCGAACTCGCGACCCCGTGATCCGTAGACCAACGCTCTACCTACTGAGCTAAGCGGGCGGGTGCTTTATACTTCTATAACAACAACAACAACAACAATAACTACAACAAATAATTTTATTTTCAAGTCAGGTTACAACAAAATGACACCATTACATTAAAGTGAATACTTTTAACAAGACATTCGGTACATAAATTTGCAAAGATTATGCTAATTTTGAATATAAGTTGTATAAAAGTGAGATCTTTGTTTATTTTGAAAGGTGATTTCTACCTTTTAGCTTTATCTTTTGTAGCATGTTTACTAGTACTTTAAAAACAGAGTCAGTCATAATTGTACTTGCAGTTGATAGGTTAAACTTGACACATGCAATGCAACAAAAAAGGTTGCACAGTATTTTTGTAATAATTACGGGATCAATGACCATGCACTAGAGTAGAAGATTTCGTGCCATAATTTATTCCACTGACAGTAATTGCAGAAAATTTATAACACTTTAATAAAATATACAGTACAAGTATATCTCTGAGTAAAATCTACTGATCAAGTGTAATACAATCACTATCATTATCTTGATCTTTATCAGAAATGGCGTACCTCGGTCCGTTTAACATCTGAGACTTTGTTAGCACTCGAGACATATCATCTCTATAGTTTCTGTGTTGAGTAAATGCTTGGACACGCTTTCTTAACCTGTCATGTTCAGCATTTACGTCGTATGCATCTTCTGCGTGTAAATAACATTTCCGGTATGTACAGTTACAAGTAGATTTTCTATAGGCCAACCGGTCATACCAGGTAATGTCTCTCTCTTTATTGTTTTTATCATCCGCATTCGTATTTTCTACGTCATGAACAATGCCAAGTGCACATTCTAACAAAGTTTTGGCATTGTCAGAATCATTTGTTTCACTTTTTTCTTTAGGTGGGCCAAGGCGGTGTTTAAGCCGTTCGAACAGCTTCATTTCTCTTTCAATGAAATTAAGGTCATCCTGAATTCGTCTGAATGCGCGAAGGCGCCGATTTTTAATCTCTGAAGCTGTGAAATTATCATAATTTATAACGATGATGTTCTTTTTGTTGTCCATACTAAAATGCTTCCATAATATGTCAAATTCTTGAACCGAGTTTTCATCACAGAGATATTTATTACAGAGAAATACCACATAATTTCTACTTTTGCCAACACCTTTAGCTATTTCTTGTTCTCTGTTTCCGCCAAATATGATGTCATAAAACGGAACAAAAAGCGAATATCCTTCTCTTTTCAGAGCGGGGACGATTCTGCGTTCAATCCATCTAAAAACGTCAGGATTGTCTTCGGAAAATGTAAGCATTGCATCAAATTGATATTCATCTTGTTTCGCTCTTTTGTTTACGAATTTTCTTTTGATTAGCATTATTTCATATCGAAAATAGTAAACTAACATGCTCATAGAAAAAATAAAAACAATTAATACTATCAGTAAAATAATTATGTACTCTGGAAATGGTTCATTAATAAAACACTGTAAGTACTGTGATGAGATCTGTTCAGCTGGCACATCACCTTTACTAGTCGAACATTGAAGATTACCTTGTGCTCGATTATTTCTGATCCAATCCCCTATCCACAGATTGTCGCAATTACACTCAACCGGGTTTGAACCAAACTTTATTCTGTTTGGGTTTAATCTATGAAATGCATTCGGTAATGTTTTCAGGTTTTGATCACTCAAATCGATCTGTATATCATCACCAAGTTTTTCTATCGCGTTAACATCCAGTGTTTGAATTTCGTTTCCATTCAGGTTTACCGTTACCATTCTGTCGATGTATCCATTGTTAGGAAAGTGAGATATGTCGTTACTAGGGTCACTTAAATCTAGATCTATTTTGTCACTGTTCCAGTACCCTATAGGTGCAAAATCTGGCATACTAGTTAAACCCGTACACTTTACCTTAACCACATCGTCACTTGGTTTATCCGTACATATACAATTTCTAGGACAATCCGGTAGGTCACATATTAGGTCTTCAAATTTTTGTGAATGGTACATATATGTAAGGTTCCTACCTTTCATATTTTCTGGACTCGCACATATAACATTTCCAACATCTAACCCAGGCCAGTATTTAGATGCATCCTTACCTAGGCCGGTGAAAAACGGATATATTTGACAATCACAGCTGATAGTGCTTTCATCGTATTCAACGCTACCTTTGAAATAATTTCCTAACTTTGTATAATCATGGACTCCAAGTGTGGTAAAGTTTAAGAAGGTTTTTCCGGACGTATTTCTTAGGTAGGTATAGCCAGGACCATGAATGTTGTTCTCGTCAATGACGTAGTTAAGTAAGTTTGTCTGTTCGGTTATTTCACATCCGTCACAACTTGTATTACAAAATGGACCTGGTCGGATTATATTTGTAATGTCTATAGATTCTACAATGTTGTATGAAAAATCTATCATCAAAATGTTACCATTCTTTTTCTGATTTGTGTTTGGGTGTAGTGTTTCAATATTGTTTCTTGACAATGATACGATCCTTAAATACTCCATGTCCGAAAAGGTGTCATTACTGATTTCCGTTATTTTATTACCGTCAAGTCTAAGAGTGTCTAGTTTATTCAAGCAACGGATGTCGCTAATGTTCCCGATTCTGTTATAGCTTAGATCCAGCTTTACGAGACTGTCAGCAAATTCGCACAAATTATCAGGAAATTTGGTAAGTCGTCCACTTATGTGAACGGCTTCATACAATGTATAATTTCCTGATGGAACAAATATTGCCGATCCGTAAACATCCTTATATTCAACACTTAATTGTCCAACAGTAACATTACAAGCCGCTGCGTCAAGTTCCCAGCACGTGACGGCCCTACAACAACAACAGCGTTCATCTTCTTCAGGATTGTTGTAACAGTTTTCAGGACAATACATATCATTCCGAGTGCTTTTGACCGGTGTCCATTTTCTATATCCCTGGAATGTAGCATTAGTTGAGATAACCGCATCCACTGTGTCGTATACTGCACTTAAAAGTACAAGAAAAATATTTACTTTATTTAACTTCATCCTGTCAAAGGCGTAAACCATACAGGGGTTTTAACATGAAGTAGACGTCTTTTATAGGCTGTGCCTCTACATTATTGATTCTCAAAGTTTTATATAGCTACCAGTTTTAAATAAATCTATCGGATAAAGAATACGTTTGTCATCTGGTGTACAGCAATACATTCGATCAAGGTCTCGACAATTAAAATGGAAATATAACACTCCTTATCTCAAAATGCCCATAAAGAATGGGCTGATATATTTTGTGAAGAGAAACGAATGAGATGAAAGAGTATTTTCAAAATATGTTTAAATCACTTTTCCAGAAGCGGACTTTTTAAAAACAAATTGATTGACATATATATTTTGCAAGTATAAGTAAAACCAATTTTAATTAATTTTAATAAACAATAACAATATAGTAATCATACTATACTGCACCTTTCTCATCTTTTAATTATTGTCTGATATACGTATCAATTGGACAAATATACTTTGAATTTTTCACTTGCCGTCATCGATGTGGGTTCGAGCCTCACTCAGGGCGTTGAATTCTTCATGTGAGGAAGCCGTCCAGGTGGCTTACGGAAGGGTAATGGTTCTACCCAGGTTTCCGCTTGTGATGAAATAATGCACGGAGTCTTGCTGGAAAGTAACCATATGACCTATACTTGTGTCGGTGCGACGTTAACCCAACAAAATGAAATAATAAAAGAAAATCCAAGCTTTTGCGTAGGAGTAGCTAAAATGCTATCCATCATGCATCAGAACCTATGTACAGACAAAAAGTGGTAATTACACTGACGAGATATGAAACGAAACAAACATATGTCTGAATACATTTTTACTACAAAAAAGCATCACCATGAAATGTTCAACACAAACACATCTCCAGACTTTATTCCCATTGTGCTAATTTTACGGTCTGTCGTGCTGATTCAATATGAACACAATGGGTATAGGGCATCGAGATGTGTATGTGTTGAACATTTGAAGGTGATGCTTGTTTAGAAAAAAAAATATTTTCAGGAATATGTTTGTTGCATTTTCATATCTCGTCAGAGTATATTTCGAGTGGTCTTTATATACAGACTAAAATACACAGCACGCGTTTGTGTTGCCCGTGTATAACTAACTGCAATAAGTTCAGTCGTAGCCGATCGTCATTTTCAGTAATTAAGATAAGTTTGCTTTAATTAATTATACGTCCTTGGAAAGTTCATAAAGAAAAATAAACATTTTGTTTGTACTGCTTTATGTATGTGTACCTGTTTATTCTAGCATTAAACTCTTACTCTTGTCGTTTTCAGGGGATGTTTGAAGAACATTGTTTCATTCGCCCTATTAGGCTCGGATACAATTTGTCCCTCCTGGAAAAAACATGCGTTATCCCTACATTTTAGTTTCTGACGAGATAAAATCCATTGACGACTAAATAAACGTTGCCCATTTTTTATACTCACATTTTGAAAAGATGGGACGTATTATTTGGAAGGGCTTTGTCCGTTCGACAGTTAACATTTTTGGTTTCCTGACTGTAAGTCAGCAAGGAAAACAACTGCAGCCTTCAAACTTTACATAATGTTTAAGCACCACTTGAGAGGATCTGTTTGTTTGGAGTCAGTAGGTCAAAGGTCAGTGTCACAAAGACTTGAAGACTGAAATTGATTTCCGAACTGTATATCATGAGATATGATATCTACGGTTTTGAAACTTTACACAATGACTAATTACTACTAGCGAAAGATCCCTATCAATTTCGGTATCACAGGCAAACAGGTCATGATCACAGAGATAAACCCTATCCCCATTTTTTTTAAATTTCTTGTTTACTTACATTCCATTTTCCAGATGCTGTATCTTAAAATCCTTCAACATCACCCTACACACATTTATTTACTTGCTTTAGTATCTTGTATTTCTTGACCTTTTAACCCTAAGAGGTCAATCCCTCCTCTTTCCCAAACTGTATGTATATTTAATTTTCATCTTCCCGGTAAGTTTAATAGAAGAAGAAATGCACACGTGTAGTTTGTTGCGCTTGATCCAAAAGCATTTGGTAAAACGTACCGAAACGTTTACATTCCAACTCGAGTTTATTGTAATGTGCAGTACACAATTTTAATACGGTTTTAAATTGTCATGTTGTGTTGTCAATTGCCTACTTTATAGCGTCCATTTCGTATTATACATTATATATTTGTTTTAATATTGTTTTGTATTTTATTCCAAACAGTATTATCTAATTATACCATTTAAACTTATGTAATCTGTGCAAATTTGCGTGTGTTGCCTTGGAGTCTTGTCCATCTATCATCTTATTATGTGTAAGTTCCATACTAAATGTCAAGAATCGTATGAACGCTTTTGCTGCGTCTTATTAGTTTTAAGACTACCATGGTTTCTTGTGTAAGTATTATGTTAGTATGTCTACAGTACTGCAAAGTAGCACGATATTTTGACGAGAAAAGACATTATTTTTTGTTTTTGCGAGGGATAACGTTGCGCCGCCACAATTATCGGTCGTATGGCGACATCCAGCTTTTAGTGGAGACACCATGTGCCCCTCCGTGCATTATTTCACCACAAGCGGGTACCTGGGTAAAGCCACCGTAAGCCAGCTTGGTGGCTTTCTCACTTGAAGAATTTAACGCCCGGAACGAGTTTCGGACCCACACCGGTAAGGGTAAGTGATTCATTCAGCGACCTTAATCACAATAAATAGAAATCAGTGAACTATTTATTTAACTAAATTCTACACAAATTTCACTAAATAAAATGTCAGTTCAGGAAAATTTATTAATAACAGTTTTAAAATGATAAAACTTTACGAAACAAATCTAAAAGGTAATTTCATTAACTTTACTACCTTTACCCATAATAATGCGAATTATTACGAAGACACAATATGTAATTGATATACTAATGTAACATAATTATAACTGATGCTGCAGAACAAGTTAATACTAGTAACAAGTTAATACTAGTATAGAAGACAGGAGGACTGGGGATTTAAACTTACCGCAGTAACATGACTGTAATACAATTGATTGAAGGGGAGTGGTGGTCTAGTGGATAAGGTGTCGGCCGCTCAATACAGGGGTCGTGGGTTCGAGCCCCACTGGGTCACGACCATGACTTCTCATAAGAAACCAGTATTGGCTTTTCCAGGAAGCGGACTCGAGAGTGGTTATAATAAGCTTAAAACTTTCATCACAATCGAGCTAAAACAAATTAGTATAAACTAATACGATTGAAAAAAAAGACGTGTTAAACATGGCAAAGAAATAGCTGGAAATATTATTAAGTCGGACAGTTGCGGTGTTCTATACGTTTGGAAAAATATGGTCAATTTGGTCTCAAAAGTATATTTCTTTAACTTAATGGTACGAACTTGGCAAAAGTCTCATAAAAGAACTTAGTTGCAATACAAAGCTTATATTGTAACTATAGTATATTCAGTATTACAGTAAAGTTCCGCTATTAAGACCACTCGGGGGACTGATAAAAAGTGGTCTTATTATCGAGTCGATCTTATTTTGGAGACCCTACAAAATGGCACTCAGATGAGGCGTTAATGCATTGAAGCTCTGAAGGGTAAGCGGTAAGCAAATGACAAAGTGTGTAATAAATAACAAATTAAGGTACATGATGTAGTTTAATATATATATGTATATAACACCCTTCTTACTATTCCAAATACAGTATACATTGTAATTAAATGAACTTTTTTAACAGAATAGCAAGTGGAAATAAATCAATATTGGCTAGACTTACAGAAAATACTTCAGTTATTCATTGTTCCATTTTGAAATATTTATCAGAACCATATTAGCATTTAAAACCTCAACAATAAAAACTCATTTTATAGAATTAACCAATGTTTATCATTATATCTCTAATACATTGCACTTGATAGTTATCGTGGAACAGGTAATTCAGTTTATCATGGAACAGATAACTCACTTAAAAAACTTGTCAAGTGTTGTTTGCTTTGTAAAGCTCAATGCTTTCACTGATTCTTTCTCAAGTCTATCCTGTGCAGTGTTAAACATGTCAACAATATCTATAAGTCCTTTGCTTAAACAGTACATCCTAATGTTCTCAATGCATTGAAGAGCATCCTTATGTGACCTTATCACAAGTTCATTTTCAATTTCATCACATTCATCATCACTTCCGTCATCGTTCTGCAGACTTTCACAATTTTCACAGTCCTCTGACTTATTACGTACCGAGTTCAATAATTCACTTTCCCATTCCGGTGACAGTTCCTCATGAACTGGAAGATCATTATCAGCACTGATGTACTCCTCCGGTGTCATGCTTTCCGCGGAAATGATTTTTTCATTTGCAGTTCTCATGAGTTCAACTAGCTCGACAAGAGGCACATCATCATCCTCAAATTCCTCAGTTTCAGACTCAGCGTTAATTCCGGCTTTTATGAAGCACTTACACACTGTTTCCTTCTTTATGTCCTTCACAGAAGCACTAACGTATCGCACAGCATCCAAGACACTTACACTTTTGGAAATGATCTCCGCGTTTACCGAACTGTCAGCATCATTTTTTGCTAGCACTGATCTTATAAGCCTTTTTCTGTATAGTGCACTTTCATATTCTGCAGGATGCCTTGGTTAAGTGGCTGAAGAACTGATGTTGTGTTCTTTGGTAGAAACTGAATTTTGACATTACTCAGATTAAGGTCTGCAGGGTGTGATGTAGCATTATCTTAGAATAAAATCACGTTACGATCCTATTATCTCATTCGTTTGTTAAAGGACTTAATCCACTCTGTGAATATTTCGGAAGTCATCCAGGTTTTTTTATTCCACTTCCATGTAACTGGCAGATCACTCACTTGCAGGTTTCTGAAACAACGTGTCACTCTAGCTTTGCCAATAACTAATGGCTTTTCAAAGTCACCTTTCATATTTGTACACAACATTACTGTCAACCTATCCTTTGAACGTTTACCTCCTTTGATTTCATCACCACGAACACACAGAGTTTTGTCGGGTAGTGCCCTAAAATACAGTCCTGTTTCATCCATGTTGTATATGTCACGCCTATCATAATCCTTCACAATATCAGGCAATTTACTTTTCCACTGTTCAACGGTTTCAGAGCTAACACTAAATCGTCTTCGGATATCCCGAGCTCCTTTGCATATATCAGTGCTTTTTCTTGTAGCATGGGTCCACTGACACGAACACCTTGTTTCATTACATTTTGGAACCATTCCCACATTAAGATGTTCACTTCTTCCACGGGTGAACGTTTACAAAGTCGTTTTCTGTCATTTCCCGCATTGTTTTCAAACCCTTCCATAATCTCAGCCTTACGTTTCAAAATTGTCTGGACCTGAAAATGTAAAATTTTCAGTACTGTTAAATGTAAAATAAAACAAATTTTAAACCTTTTTAAATTTTAAACAATTGATAAAATAAAATATCTAATTACACTGCTCTTACTCCTTCCCCAACCCCTTAGTAATTTGTACAAATCTTTTAACATGTACCTGTGTTTTTCCAGTTCCAAACTGCTCTTACTCCTCCCCCATTCCCTTCAGTAATTAGAAAAGAAAACAACTGTTTTTGTACATTTTTTTTACCTGTGCTTTTCCAATTCCGAACTGCTCAGCTAATTGCCGCTGACTTTTGCCATTACTTTCACCAATCAATTTGACTTTTTCTTGCAAAGTCAGCTCTTTACGTTTACGTTTTTCCATTTTTATCATTCACAATGAAATGTTCATTAAGAGATTGACTTAACTATGTAAGATACAAAAATGCAATGATTTTAAAACACTCTTATCCTATAAAAGTAAAATATTCGCTCAAAACATAATAAGTTTAATTACTTACCCATCCGAAAATCGGGTACAATTACCACTTGCTGCAATTCCAATTATCTATTAATTTGTACATGATGTAGAGATAGTACCTACCCAAATAAATCAAAGGGGGACAACTCTGAATTGATCAATAAACTGAAGCCAACATTAAACATTGATCAAAAGTGAAAAAAAATATAAGTTAGGTCCTTTTTCAAACAACTTATCAGGCAGACAAAATATGACCTACATTTGTTTAAATCCCTTTGTATTCAATATACAATATGCACGCTTTTCTCATGACTTACACTGACAGTTATTTTGTAAGTTGTAGTGAGGCCCTGATAGAAAGTTTAGTAATGCATGAAGATTATATAGAATAATGCATACATTCCTTTGAAGAAAATTAACGACATTAAGAAACGTTAAGTTTTGATCTTTTAGCCAAAGTTGTTTATTTATTGTTCTCAATGGTGATACATTGGTTTACACAAAATTTATATATCAAAATGTAAAATGTATATATCCAACAATGAGAAATAACAAAAAAGTTAAATTGGTAACACAAAAATTCATTGTTGTCAAATATAATTACAATGTTTTAAGGTAGTGGTTGTAATTACTACATGTTAACGCAGCTGACAGGTAATGACTCTATGTAATGTATTTTAAGCAATTCTCAATTTAAACATTCTCTGGGGGGGGGGGGGAACTAGCATGATCATTTGCTTTCCTTGAAAAACGAATAAATGCTGAAAAAGCATATGGAGATTACTCTATTTGATGATTTTCGTTACAGGTCAACTACCCTAAACAAACTTAAGGGTGTTTTATTTATTGTTGAAAACAAAGTAATCGGATAATTTCAGATATCAACATTAATTTAAAACTTATACTGTTTACACAACTTGAAAAAAGGTTTTTGTTGGGGCCTCTCATTTACAAATATATCAACAATTATCACCTGAATTGAGTGCATTCATGAGTGGAAAATATTGATGGTAAAATAGTGTAGGGGTTTGTTTACAATATAAAATCTTTAATAACTTGTTTAAGGTACATTTTTGGTATGGTTTTGGTAAGCTTATAATAAAGATCATGTCATTCTCTTTCACTCAAGCGTTTTAGAATCTTGGCTAGTCTTGGAATTTGACTTTATTAAAAGACAAAAGGAAGTTCAGTATAGGCTCTTTCAAAATGTTGAAAGTAGAGTTAACTTACCTTATACTCTATTGAATTTATTTAGCTGTGGGAGCTTTTGATATAGACTATAATTGGGGAAGTCCTAAAATCTTTGAAAAACGGTCAATACAAGGGTTGTCCATTTTGCTTCAGATATTTTGAGAAAGTCATTTTTTAGATATCAAATATTTCTATTTTTGACATGGAGAACAGGAAAACCATAAATATATTTAGAAAATGGTGCACTTAGCTATCATTTCACTCTGAAAAAAACCTATTAAGTTGAATTTGATTTTTTTAGCTACCATCTCTAGTACATGTGCCGAATCAATACATCAAACATTTTCTTTAATTGGTTTTCACTAAATGCACAATCAGTAATGGCAAATGAAATAAACAATCAACAAACAATCAAATTGTCATTACTCAGTCATTGTAATTGTTTTTCACACGTCTCTTCCGCGTGTCGTAAACCGTTCATAGGTAATGTTGCAAAATTACAAGAACAGAACAGAACAGAACAGAACAGAACATATTCTTTTATTTCATCCAGGCATTTTACAATACAACATGGATATATATCATAGTAAAGGTTAACATGAACAATAGAATGGTTCCGGCACAAGAAGTACTGTTAACAAAATTAATAGTAACAACATCAATAGACATTTACATAGGAGACTTGAAATTCGTTTTCAATATTAAGTATTCATCAAGTAAATGGAGAGCAGGGGTTCATTTACTAATAAATAGTTAGAAACTCTTGTATATAATACTAAAATCAATTTCAACAAGAAGATATTTAAATATATATATCGTGGGGGGGGGGGTGGACATTTAGTATAGGGGTGCGATATATACGCGCCTGTAATATAACCGAAACTCACAGTCAATTCGCCGAGAAAAGTAGTACCTTTATATTATTTAAAAGTGTATTTTATATATATAAATGAAAATATTCTATGGAAAAGCTGTAAACATTTTTCAAATATAAAATAATTATAACTGTAACAGTTCTGTTATATTTACATGGATAATATGTGAGATATTTGTTTTAAGCGGTTAGGAGAATTAATTAGATCTGCACGTGGATAACGAGGATTTCGTGTTTGTCTTTTCACAACTGAAAGGAATGTCATTCATAAAATAGAGCAAAAATGTAAATAACATACATGTGTTTAACTAATGCTTTATATAAAACACTGACGGATTTAATACTTAAACATGCGTACGAAGATGCGAGTTACGGATAAATATGTACATGTAAGTGACATCTTTTGAACATAAATATTTCAGTTGTAAGGCAGTAGAATAGTTACATGTATACTATGTTAGTGAGTTAGAAATATGAAATTACCTAATATTGATGATAATCAAAGAATATAGAAATGTAAAAAAAGTAGAAAGGAGGCGTTGGGATTATCTCTTGAACTGTTTCATAATAACGTCAAGGAGTTTTACTAAATGTTTTAAGACTAAAGCGTTCTTCGTTCCTAATAGCAATTTCAGAGTAAGGTCGCGTCTTTGGGAAAATGCTGAGTTTTGCATGAAAATTTCTCTTTGTCTTTCGAAAAAATTACAATGAAATAAATAATGTCTCTCAGTGCCGGTTTGATTCGAGGTACACAGTGTACACTTTCTTTCGTTAAACGGGATACCATCGTACCGCCCAACTTCTACTGGGAGTTTATGATTTGCAGTTCTAAATCTAAATAAGGTTATACATTCTTTTATGTCTAACAATTTGAAGTAATCTTCAAGACAATGATCTTCTTTAAAACTATTGTAAATTAGACCTTTATTCGACTGGGGAAGCTGTGGATGCCATGATTGTTTATACTGGTCTATTAATGTTTGTTTTATTTGTTTATGGATGATTCCATGATTTATTTGGGCCTGGTTCTGCCAGAGATCTGGTCGGCCTACAGAGTTCAAAATGTCTTTTATCTTAGAAATCCATTTAAATTCATGATTAGGATCGTTGACCATATATTTGTAAATTTAGAACGATATTTTATTTTGTTTCCCAGTAATAAGACGATTCCAAAATGATATCATTCGGGATTTAACTATGATAGATATTGGATATCGGCCAAGTTCGCCCATTAGCATGTAGAGGGGGGTCGATTTTCGAGCTTTAGTAATTTTACGTAAGAAATCATTATGCACTTTTTCTAATATTTCCAGATTTTCGTATCCAAATATTTCTGATCCGTAAGTCAGTATAAGTAGGACGGTGTGGTCAAATAATTTGATAATAAGGTCTAAAGGTAAATCTGAATTGTTCGATTTAGTAAATAATAGATACTTTGCCTTAGTTGCTTGCTGCACTACGTGTTTTCTAGCTTTAAGAAACGAACCATTACTGGAGAATGTTACCCCTAAATAGTGGTAAGTGTCAGAAATCTCAATAGTTTCCTCACCTAAGTAGAAACTGAAATTTCTCAATTGTCGAGCCCCAAATATAACTATTTTAGTCTTGTTTAAATTTACCTTTAAATGCCAATTAGTGCAGTAATTATTGAAACTATTCAAGCAGTTTTGAAGGTCAGATGATGAATTCGAGATTAAAATGTAGCAATCCGGGTATAACCGCTAATTAGTTGGCACTCGCTGATGGTTGAGCGGTCGCATTAAAGAGACCTAAAACAACACAATTTGACAGTTTGTTTCTTTAAAAAGTGGTCGTAATACGTAATAGCGGACCGGTCGCAATTTCGGACCTTACGACCATTAAATTATACAGAAAAAAAATCGGTTCTATCAAAAACTGTCCATATTAACGGAATGGTCTCATTTTCGGACCGGTCGTTAAGCGGAACTTTACTGTATGAGGAACTGGGATCACAATTAGAATTCACTAAAGTTTCGTTACTTCAAGTTTATTTCTGTGTTATCAAAAAAAAATTGGATATATACTGATCTCAGTTTTAGTCACTTAGCTGATGTTTCATCACAGTAATTACAAGTATTTCAAATACATGTTCAAACAGAAATATGATCTATCTGTGAAATTTCAACTTTGTATCAATATTTGTATTGCATTAACATTTTCACTGGTTGGCTACTACATGGACATATAACAATAAATGGCTTAAAGTGTTGGCAAATAAATGAACTTATCAACTCCAAATACAAACGGTGAATTCCATTATTAAATAAATAGCATTTGAAAGTGGTAGGCGAGAAATATATTGTCAACCGGCATATATGACTGAAAATACGCGCTGTTGGATAGGACATTTACATAGAAAAACTAAGGGGAATATACCAGTATGTAAAACAGAATAAAGATTTTAAGATTCAACTCCAACTGACAAAGTACAGACGCACACATCATCTTGTTAAAGATGATATAATGTATTCTAATGCTGGATTTTGGTGTTTTGTGCTTTTCAGCACAAAATACTATATAGTACATGCGGTCATCTCAACCAATGCTACATTCCATGGATATAGAAAATGGACGCCGGTCAACAGCACTCGGAATGATATGTATTGTCCTGAAAACTGTTACAACAATCCTGAAGAAGATGAACGCTGTTGTTGTTGTAGGGCCGTCACGTGCTGGGAACTTGATGCAGCGGCTTGTAATGTGACTGTTGGACAATTAACTGTTGAATATAAGGATGTTTACGGATCGGCAATATTTGTTCCATCAGGAAATCATATATTGTATAAAGCAGTTCATAGGAATGGACGACTTACCAAATTTCCTGATAATTTGTGTGACTTTGCTGACAGTCTCGTAAAGTTAGATCTTAGCTTTAACAGAATCGGGAACATTAGCGACATCCGATGCTTGAATAAACTTGACACTCTCAGACTTGACGGTAATAAAATAACGGAAATCAGTAATGACACCTTTTCGGGCATGGAGTATTTAAGGGTCGTATCATTGTCGAGAAACAATATTGAAACACTACACCCGAACACAAATCAGAAAAAGAATGGTAACATTTTGATGATAGATTTTTCATACAACATTGTAGAATCTATAGACATTACAAATATAATCCGACCAGGTCCATTCTGCAATGTGAATTGTGAAGGGTGTGAAGTAACAGAACAGACAAATTTACTGAACTACGTCATTGACGAGAACAACATTCATGGCCCTGGTTTTATCAATCTACAAAATTCGTCCGGAAAAACCTTCTTAAACTTTACCACACTTGGAGTCCATGATTATACAAAGTTAGGAAATTATTTCAAAGGTCGCTTTGACTTCGAGGGAAGCTCTATCAATTGTGATTGTCAGATAAATCCGTTCTTCACTGGCCTTGGTAAAGATGCATCTAAATACTGGCCTAGGTTAGATATTGGAAGTGTTATATGTACAAGTCCAGAAAATATGAAAGGTAGGAATCTTACATATATGTACCATTCACAAAAATTTGAAGACCTAACGTGCGACTTACCAGATTGTCCTAGAAATTGTAAATGTACGGATAAACCAATTGATGATGTGATTAAGGTAAAGTGTACAGGTTTAACTAGTATGCCAGATTTTGCACCTATAGGGTACTGGAACAGTGACAAAATAGATTTAGATTTAAGTGACTCTAGTAACAAAATATCTCACTTTCCTAACAAAGGATATATCGGCCGAATGGTAACGGTTAACCTGAATGGAAATGAAATTCAAACACTAGATGGTAATGCGATAGAAAAACTTGGTACTAATGTACGGATTGATATCAGTGATCATAATCTGAAAACTCTACCTGCAGCATTCAATAAGTTGAACCCGAACAGAATAAAGTTTGGTACTCACCCGGTTGAGTGTAATTGTGACAATTTATGGGTAGGAGACTGGATCAGAAATAATCGGGCACAATCGAGTCTTCAGTGCTCGACCAGTGAAGGTATTGTACCAGCTGAAATTGTCACATCACAATACCTAAATTGCCTCCATGAAGAGCGAATTCCTGTTTTCATCCCAGTGCTGCTTGCTATATTAAGTATTTGTATATTTGCTATGAGCCTCATATATTATTATTTTAGGTATGAGATAATGTTGCTTAAAAGAAAATATTTAAACAACAAGGGAAAATGTGGTGACTTCGAATTTGATGCAATGCTTACATTTTCAGAAGAAAATTCTGACGTTTTTAGATGGATTGAATACAAAATCGTACCCGCTCTGAAAAGAGAAGGATATTCGCTTTTTGTTCCGTTTTATGACATTATCTTTGGCGGAAACAGAGAACAAGAAATAGCTAAAGGTGTTGGTAAAAGCAGAAATTATGTTGTATTTCTCTGTAACAAATATCTCTGTGATGAAAACTCTGTTCAGGAATTTGAAATCTTGTGGAAGCATTTTTGCATGGACACAAAAAAGAACATCATTGTTGTAAATTTTGACAATTTTGAATCTTCTGAGATAGATATTCGCCGTTTACGAGCTTTCAGAAGAATCCGGGAGGATATCAATTTCATAGAACGTGAAACTAAATTGTTTGAACGTCTTAAACACCGCCTGGGTCCTCCTGGGAACTACACAGAAGACAATAATCCGTATATTACAAATGGTGAAACAGAAGACGATAGTGGTGAAGAAAACGACTCTTCTTTGGAAAATGGAAACGCTGTATCAGATGAAGCTTCTGAAGAGAGCGAACTGGACTTTGGAAATAAAAACGAAATATCAGACAAATTTTCCGAAGAAAACGGAAAAGATCATGTAAGTAGAAATATGAAACCCGGGAATACTAGCAGAAAAATAACAAGAAAGAAAAGATGGTACAATCGATTAGCAGTAAGAAAAACAACTTGTAATTGCACATATAGAAAGTGTTATTTACATGCGGAGGATGCATACGATGCGAATGCTGAAAGTGACTGGCCGAGAAAGCGTGTGCAGAGCGCTCAAACACTGCGAATTAAAAAGCTGAATTTTCATGACACTTCAAAAAGCAGACCAGAGTCGGTTCTGTCAGCCAGAGCAATAAGTTCTGTGTTAGAATCAGGAGAAGGTGTACTATAATTTCAACAACTTTAATTTTCAACAATTTTCATTACATACATATGTCAGATATTCGCATCCACCAATATAAACTGGTGGAAAAACTTTTGTTTGCAAAATGACATGTAATAATACAGATGTTTATATCCTAATGATTTGATACTGTTATGTACAAGTAAGTATATACAGCTTTTTAAACTCCCACCGCTCACCCAATGATTTGGTATATGGAAACACGCACAAGTATTTTGTTCGAAATATTTTGTGCTCTCACTCCCGTTTGCATACAACATTATTTTCTATTTTTTGTATAAAAGTAACCAAGTGCCGTATGATACAGACCCAATGTCAATCTATATTAAAATAACATATATTCTCCAAACAGTAACAGTAATCCTTACAACATGTTTCATAGAAGAAAGTAAATTTCATGATATCAAACCTACTCTAGGGGAATGGCACCAAGGGAACAGATCTGTTCACAGGGAGAAAGTTGTTCTTTCTCGCTGCCGAATAGGTCATACCCGTTTGACTCCTTCTTATCTTTTGAATAAAGAAGATCAACCCGAAAGTGTACCATGTCAAACACCGCTAACTATTAAACATATTTTAATCGACTGTGTGGACTTTGCTACACAACGCAGTACACATTATGGCGTTCAATCTTTGAAAGAGTTATTTGAAAACGTTTCAGTCGGACATATTTTATCGTTTTTAAAGCAGATAGGAATATATCAAAAAATCTAGCATTTCATACTTTTATTTACATCTTGCAATATTATTATGTTTGCAACTGATATTTTAACACATACGTATATACATTTTTACATAACTGATTTTAGATATGCTATACATTTTTACATGGATGTTTTTAGATATGTTTTACATTATTCATAGTGTTCTTTACATTTTTACATGGATGTTTTAGGTATGCTTTGCGTTTTTGCATCGGTGTTTATGCTTTACAGTTGGCGTTTGCAATATGACTTCTTCTCGGCGATATATGACCATTTGTGTCGATTCGCCGTAACACCCAAATCACTCACTCACTCGTTCTAAAATCTGAACTCTCTCTCTCTCTCTCTCACACACACACACACACTCTCTCTCTCTCTCTCTCTCTCTCTCTCTCTCTCTCTCTCTCTCTCTCCCCTCTCACACTAACAGTAGCTAAGAAATATTTGGACATCAAATGTAATTACCGGATCTGTTTTTATCATTGTGAGTTGACGCGTTCGAAGTATGTGTTATTTAAGCCTATTTATAGTCAGTACCGGTAACCAATTTGGTCATATGGGTGACTGATAAAATTTAAGTTGAATGAAAGCGGCAGATACAGAAGCCACTCCACGTTTAGAAGCTTTCTAAGTTCTTACGCGTGCTAGGTGTAAACTTTCATTACACTTGATAGTTATCTGAAGGTGATTAGTTTTAGTTAGAAGAGTAGGGACTCCAACCCGCTATCCCATGCTTTGGCGTCAAACATTGTTACCACTAGACTTTCACTGAATGGATCGCACAGAAATCCTTTCTTTGACGAACAACGTATGAAAATCATTAAATGAATATTTTGTGAGTTCTTTAATCTTCTACTTAAAATTGATTTTAATATGATAAATCTGCTTAAAACGGGATTATCTTTTGTGAATTTTTCAAAACCAAACTATTTCAGAATAGTATTTGTATAAACCAGATATCCATTTACAATGAACCGCGGCTAGCAATCTTTTAATTGGATTAGAAACAAGTTGAACTGCTTTTGGTTTTATTTTTCTTCCTGGTTTTGGTACGTACACAATACAATAAAATTGTCGAGTTTTAGCAAGTTTCCCAAGTCATTAAGGTAATCAGTCGTATTAAAGGTTTTAATATAGGACGTTTTACTTAATCGATCATACAGAAATAAATATATCTGGTATAGTACTGGTATTCCCCAAATTTATCCGATACGTATAATTGCGATAAATAGGGTAATCTAATAGCTATACATTAGCTTTATTATCAACTCAATATACAATTCATTATTGACGATATAGAAAACGTCACTGATGAACAAAGCAACCCTTCCTGCGAGAATGAATAGGATAAATCAGATATAGCCACTGATGAAAGAAAAATATCATGTAAAAAAAAACAAACCTCATAACTATGAAATATTTTAGCAGGAAAAGACCTGTTTGAGGAGTGGAGCAGAAAGATAAATATAAAGAAATGATGATATATACATCTCGTACTTATACATATAAAATTGTTATCTAAATGCGGATATGCGAATGCAGAAAGTGACTTACCAGCCCAAGAAGCACAAAGTCAGAGGTCCATCAAAACATACCTACTGTAATTTATACAGTTACATTCAAAGTGAATACTAAATCCATACAAATTAACGACAGAGCATTAGTTTCAGGTATATGTTATTTATCAAAATGATATTTCGAGAATTTCTTTCTCGAAACTTTAAGTTACATATTATCTTACTTTTTTATCCGCCAGATCTATACGTCTTTCCATTGCCGTATGTCCGTCTGTCAAAGGCCAAAATGTAAACAGCCTCTTCGATAGTAAAAGCGTAAACTGGATACATCTACCTACACACCCATATATTATACCCATCTATACGGACCTTAGCATACATTACCATAGATCAATTAGATCTATCCGGATGCCAAACTGTGTCTTGGATATGTACTTACCGGTATTGTTTTCCGCTGACAGGGGCTTGATCTTGGTCGGACGGTCAAAATAGTGAAATAAGTTCAACTGATCGCCTTCAATGATTTCTTCTCCAAATCTAGAGCTACCCAGGCACCCGATTGCGGTCCGACTTATAATTAAACGTTCATATGGGGTAAATTTATATTTCTTTGCCAAATGGGTTCAGACCGGATGGGGGTGAAATATATAAGTACATCTGTTTTCATTTGTGACTGGTATTACTCTTTTTTCCTCTATTTTGTAAATTTAATTCTATTTTTTTCACTGTTTACTATTGGTGATTTCAATAATGATATTTCAACGTGTTGTGTTGTGGCGTAACATTATTTTTCCGGTAAGCTGTGAATAAATAAAATCTGAAAAGTAGATCCCTCGGAAGCACCGAGAACAAGGCAAA
Source organism: Mercenaria mercenaria (assembly GCF_021730395.1). NCBI lineage: Eukaryota > Metazoa > Mollusca > Bivalvia > Venerida > Veneridae > Mercenaria > Mercenaria mercenaria. The sequence continues at coordinate 88,239,990 of NC_069364.1, read as the reverse complement.
CAGTGAAAATTGCAGACTCGGTTTGACTGAGTCTGTTCATGAGCAGTAATGGAAAATGCAACACTGCCCACGCCCATAGCACCGGCTTAAGCAGTATTCAATCTTCAAATCTAAATGAGTTGAAATCAATGATTCCGAATGACCAGAAAATATAACAACACTGAGATGAAGTCGGGGCGGCTTTTTACGGCCGCCACAGCGCACTTAAGCCTTGATCCGGCATGTGGAAACAAAAATCATTCTACGTATTTACGGCAACACGATGTAACGCAACTTTACTAATCTTATTAAAGCTACTCGCCAACAATTTGGGTAAAAATTTTCAGCATGTTCATTTCCACTACGTTTGGTACAGAATGCGTGTTTTCATATATCTTGTATTATGTAAAATGTACACCATGGATTTTGTAGCCTACATGAAAGTTATAAAGTTATCTCATCATAAATGACACTAAAAATTGATAAAGTAGGTGAAAATAAAAGTAAGAAATTGATAAAATGCATAAAAAATGTAGAATTTAAATTTTCTGCATTCTTTTAAAACCGTTGCAATGGTTTATTACCTTCATCACAATATTTTTGGTTATTGATAAGAATATCTTTCAAAAATCTTATGTCAATAAGTTTGTACCGCTAGTCACTTTCTGAGCTGCCTCTTTTTATGGATTTTTGAGAGAAAATATTTTTCGCCTAAAATGTGTAGGTTAGTCCTTTAAAAGATAAAATACGTAGTGTTCACACGTGATGAATTATATCGGGTTAATATTTGCTGATCTCTTTAATCATAAGCAATATCTCAAAAGTACTCATACTATATTTTATTTCACAGGACGTACGGACATTATAGATGATATCTTCTACATTGCAGAAAGTTTTCTATTCACGAAAATGCCACCGTAATATCATACATTCCCAGTATGAAAACTTGCTTGAGATCCAAATTTTTCGGAACCGTCTAGCAAAAAAGCAAGCCTAGGAACATCTCTTATTTATCTACAGAACCATGAAGTTTAAAACAACAAAAGTTTAATCGAATTCTACATTGTAGAAAAATATTATCCAAACATGCAGTGTTGGAAGACGATTAGTTGACAAACAACCTACGAGCGCCCATTTAATAACATATCTTTATCCAAACGTTTTCGATGTCTTATTCAATATTCGTTTTTGTTTTTTTTATGAAAATACAAAATACTGGACCTTGACAATGGAACTTAATTGTTAGAACATGCCAAAAACTTTTAAAAGAAAATACTATTATAATGCGGAGTATAAGCGGGTCACAACTGTACAATCGGATTAGTATAGACTGTGTTTTCTTCCTGTTCTTAAATAATCCAATGAACCACTAAAGGCATTACGAGACCAATCGTATAAGAAAGCTATACGTAATCGATCAACATATACATCGGGTATTGTACTGGTACACCAAAGGAGTAAGTAAACAATTAAATTAAATACACACTCAATGAAAAGTTTTTTTTTATAGATCCGGGTATTATACACTCAGACAAGCGTTTAAATGATTTCGCGAGGAGGCGCTTTTAAGAAAACATCACGGGTGTTACCTTTTCTAAAGCCCGATATAGCTCTCATACCCTCGTGGCGATGGATTCCATCAGGAATCAGGTGTCGAGTGGGATGAATATAATTCGCGATCGGCCTAAAATGAATTAATATAAAGTAAGACAAACATATAAACTGTTGCGTCATATCCTCGTAAATTTCCTTCGATCGCGTAGTCCCGTATGTGACTTCGGCATTTTCCGGTATGGCCAAAGAGTGATTCGTTCGTATGAGCATGACGGAACAATGCAGAAACCCGATATGAAAACGAAATTGCACGAAAATTACCGAATGTCGTTACGGATCCACTTCTAAATATTATGCACGAATCAATAATCAACACGAGCTTTCACGAACATTCAATACCACCTTTCACTTATTTTATTATTTCCTGAAGTGTTAGATAAATCTTTTATACAATAAATAATTTATATTTTTTTTTTTTGTAATTTGGTAATGGAATGTATATATGAAAATTCACGGGAGGAATTGGATAACCTATATGTGCTGACAGAGAAATAAACGGCCACATTACGATTATAGAAGGCTTATGATAACTTACCAGTTTTACATTCATGTCTAGGTAAACAATGCATTGTAATACCGGAGTTTTGTATGCTGCGCTTTTTAGTGCAATGTATTACTCAGTTGATGCAGTCACCTTGACGAATGCCAACTTCCACGGGTACAGAAAATGGACGCCGGTAAACAGCACTCGGAATGATATGTATTGTCCTGAAAACTGTTACGGGGCCTCCGTGGCCGACTGGTTAGAGTCGTTGACTTCAAACCATTTGCCCCTCATCGATGTGGGTCCGAAACCTCATTTGGGGCGTAGAATTCTTCACGTGAGGAAGCCATCCAGCTGGCTTACGGAAGGTCGGTGGTTCTACCCAGGTGCCCGCTCTTGATGAAATAGTGCACGGAGGGGCACCTGGGGTCTTCCTCCACCATTAAAGCTGGAAAGTCGCCATATGACCTAAAATTGTGTCGGTGCGACGTTAAACCCAACAAAATAAAATAAATAAATGAAAACTGTTACAACAATCCCGATGAAGATGAACGCTGTTGTTGTTGCAGTGCCATCAGGTGCTGGGAACTTGACTCAGCGGCTTGTAATGTGACTGTTGGACAGTTAAGTGTTGAATATAAGGATATTTACGGATCGGCAATATTTGTTTCATCAGGAAATTATACATTGTATGAAGCATTTCATAGAAATGGACGACTTACCAAATTTCCTGATAATTTGTGTGACTTTGCTGACAGTCTCCGGCGTAAAGTTAGATCTTAGCTATAAAAGAATCGGGAACATTAGCGACATCCGATGCTTGAATAAACTTGACACTCTCAGACTTGACGGTAATAAAATAACGGAAATCAGTAATGACACCTTTTCGGACATGATGTATTTAAGGGTCGTATCATTGTCGAGAAACAATATTGAAACACTACACCCGAACACAAATCAAAAAAAGAATGGTAACATTTTGATGATAGATTTTTCATACAACATTGTATAGTCTATAGACATTACAAATATAATCCGACCAGGTCCATTCTGCAATGTGAGTTGTGAAAGATGTGAAATAACCGAACATACAAACTTACAGAATTATATCCTTGACGAGAACAACATTCATGGCCCTGGTGATATCAATTTAAAAAACACGTCAGAAAAAGGTTTCATAAACTTTACCACCCTTGGACTTAATGACTATTCAACGCTTGGAAAATATTTCAAGGGTCGGATGTACTATAATGGAAGTTCTGTGCATTGTGATTGCAGCATTTATCCTTTCTTTACGCGTCTTGGTAAAAACGCACATAAATACTGGCCAGAGATAGACAATCAAGATATTATCTGTATAAGCCCAGAAAATATGAAGGGTAGGAATCTTACAAATATGTACCAAACACAAAAATTTGAGGAACTAACATGCAACATACCAAATTGTCCTAAGAACTGTATATGTACGGATACACCAAGTGATGGCGTCGTTAAGGTGAAGTGTACGGGTTTAACTAGTATGCCAGATTTTGCACCAATAGGATATTGAAAAAATGATAGAATAGACCTAGATTTGAGTGACTCTAGTAACAAAATATCTCACTTTTCTAACAGAAACTATGTGAAGGGAATCATTTCGATGGACTTAACAGGAAACACAATTCAAACATTTGATGTCAGTGCAATAAAAAATCTTGGGGATAACGTACAAATCGATATGAGTTATCAAAATCTCAAAACTTTACCTGTCGCATTCAATAAGTTGCATCCAAGAAGAATAAAATTTGGTTCAAATCCGATTGAGTGTGATTGTGACAATTTATGGATAGGAGACTGGATCAGATATAATAAAGCGCAAGGGAGTCTACAGTGTATGACCAGGAAAGGTGTTGTACCAGCTGAAATTGTCACAACAGAGTTCCTCGGGTGTCTTATTGAGGTGGAAATTCCTGATTTCTTTCCAGTGCTCCTTGCTTTGTTGATTGCTTCTATTTTTGCTGTGAGCCTCTTATGTTACTATTTTAGATATGAAATTATGTTGCTTAAACGGAAATGTATAAATAAAAAAGCAAAATGTGGTGAATTTAAATTTGATGCAATGCTTACAATTTCAGAAGAAATCCTGACGTTTTTATATGGATTGAACGCAAAATCGTCCCCGCTCTGAAAAGAGAAGGATATTCGCTTTTTGTTCCGTTTTATGACATCTTATCTGGCGAAAACAGAGAACAAGAAATAGCTAAAGGTGTTGGTAAAAACAGAAATTATGTAGTATTTCTCTGTAATAAATATCTCTGTGATGAAAACTCTGTTCAAGAATTTGAAATCTTGTGGAAGCATTTTTGCATGGACACGAAAAAGAACATCATTGTTGTAAATTTTGACAATTTTGAATCTTCTGAGATAAAAGTTCGCCGTTTACGAGCTTTCAGAAGAGTTCGAGAAGATTTGAATTTCATAGAACGAGAAACTAAATTGTTTGAACGTCTAATTCAACGTCTAGGTCCTCCAGGCAACTATGCAGAAAAGAGCAATATTTTTGTTACAAGTGACGATACAAAAGACGATAGTGGTGAAGAAAACGACTCTTCTTTGGAAAACGGAAACGCTGTATCAGATAAAGCTTCTAAAGAGAGCGAACTGGACTTTGGAAATAAAAACGAAATATCAGACAAATTTACCGAAGAAAATGGAAAAGGCCATGTAAGTAAAAACGTGAAACCCGGAGATACTAGCAGAAAAGCAACCAGAAAGAAAAGATGGTACAATCGATTAGCAGTAAGAAAAACAACTTGTAACTGCACATATAGAAAATGTTATTTACACGCGGAGGATGCGTACAATGAGCATGCCGAAAGTGACTGGCTGAGAAAGCGTGTACAAAGTGCAAAAAACGGTAATTAAAAAGCTGAATTTTCATGACACGTTAAAAGGCAGACCAGAGTCGGTTCAGTCTACCAGAGTAATAAGTTCTATGTCGGAGGCAGGACAAGTTGTGCTGTAATTTCAACAACTTTAATTTTAATATTTCATTACATACATATGTCAGATATCCGTATCCACCAATATAAAGTGAGAAAAAAAACTTTTGTTTGCAAAATGACATGTAAAAATCGTAATGGTTTAATATTATTATGTACAAGGAAGTATTTACAGCCAGCTCGCACCAATCCCCGATGATTTGGTATATGGAAACACGGAATATTTTGTGCTCTCACCCCTTTTTGCATACAACACGATTTTCTAAATATGATGTATATTGTATGACATTTTTTTCTGAGTTCCTCAGTCTATTATTTGAAATTTATCTCAATATACAAAATGTAATAAATGCTCATATGTAGTACTGCTTAACATGGGATTGTATTTTGCGAATTTGCCAAAACCAATCTATTTATACAATAGCAATTTTATAAATCAGATCGATAACCATTTTCAACGTGTCGCAGCTATAAATTTTACAATTGGATTAGAAATGATTTAAGCTGCATTTGATCTTCATTTCCTTCCTGGTGTAAGTACGTACACAATACAATGAATTTACGAGTTTTAGAAAATTTCCCAAGTCGTCAACGTCATCAAACGTATTTAAGGTTTCGATGGAGGCCTTGAGAAACAAAAATCAAACAACACCAAATCATAGAAAGAAAGAGTTGTTTGACATGAAAATTGAACAGCATGTAAAACATGTATATTACTTTACGAAACAAGTGTCAGTATACTGATATAAACATTGAATTCCGGAAATGGGCTGCCTAAAGGGGCTCCACTTCCAGACAGTTAAACGCCTTTAAAAACTCACCATTTTCAAAGAACTGTTACACATGTTTGTTTTGATGCATTTGCAATAGCGTGCGAGTGGTGAAATTTCACGTAACAAGGTGGAACATAGTTTTCAGCAATTGTTTATCTTTTTTTCTTTACAAATGGCATTCATTTTCAAAGGGAGACAACTTTTTCTCAAAGATTACTTAAAATAATCGAAAAAAATTGTTTCCCTTTGAAAAAGAATGCCATTTGTACTTAAAATAATCGGGAACAGTTGTCTCCCTTTGAAAATGAATGCCATATGTAAAGAAATAATGATAAACAATTGCTGAAAACTGTGTTCCACCTTGTTATGCGAAATTTCACCACTCGCACGCTATTGCAAATGCATCAAAACGAACATGTGCAATTGTTCTTTGAAAATGGTGAGTTTTTAAAGGCGTTTAACTGTCCGGAAGTGGAGCCCCTTTAGACAGCCCTTTTCCGGAATTCAATGTTTATATCAGTATACTGACACTTGTTTCGTAAAGTAATATACATGTTTTACATGCTGTTCAATTTTCATGTCAAACAACTCTTTCTTTCTATGATTTGGTGATGTTTGATTTTTGTTTCTCAAGGCCTCCATCGAAACCTTAAGGTTTTATTATAGAATGCCTGACAGAAACAATATCTGGTATTTCCCAATTCTATCCGATACGTGTCAATTGATTGCGATAAATAGTGTAACTTAATAGTTATACATTAGCTTTATTATCAACTCAATATACAATTTATTATTGACGATATAGAAGACGACACTAATAAACAAAGCAATCCTTCCTTCGAGAATGAATAGGACACATCAGATATAGCCAGTGATGAAAGAAAAATATCAGGTAGAAAAAAATATTTAAAAAAAAAAACATACTACTATTACTGCAAAACTAGAAAATAATTTAGCGGAAGACCTGTTTGATAGGAGGGGAAACAGGTAAGCAGAAAGACAAACAGAAAGAGACGCTGGTACAATCGATTAACAGTAAGAAATACATCGCGTACTTGTACATATGATATAAAAAATTATGATTTACATGCGGATATGCAAATAGAGCTACCCAGATGTCAAACTGTGTCCAGGATATGTACCTACATTTACTGGTATATTATTTTCTGCTGGAAGGGTCTCGATCTAGGTCGTAAACCGTCCAGATACGCTTAAGTAGAGAAATAAATCCTAAGTTCGAACACTACCCGGTTGCATTCAACGACTTCTTCTCAAAATCTAGAGCTACCCAGGTTTCAGATTTTGATCGGGCTTATAACTACACGTTCAGTTAGGTTATGTCTATATGTCCTTGCCATATGGGCTCAGATCGGGCTTATAACTACACGTTCAATTAGGTTATGTCTATATGTTCTTGCCATATGGGCTCAGATCGGGCTTATAACTACACGTTCAGTTAGGTTATGTCTATATGTCCTTGCCATATGGGCTCAGATCGGGCTTATAACTACACGTTCAGTTAGGTTATGTCTATATGTCCTTGCCATCTGGGCTCAGATCGGGCTTATAACTACACGTTCAGTTAGGTTATGTCTATATGTCCTTGCCATGTGGGCTCAGATCGGGCTAATAACTACACGTTCAGTTAGGTTATGTCTATATGTCCTTGCCATGTGGGCTCAGATCGGGCTAATAACTACACGTTCAGTTAGGTTATGTCTATATGTCCTTGCCATATGGGCTCAGATCGGGCTTATAACTACACGTTCAGTTAGGTTATGTCTATATGTCCTTGCCATATGGGCTCAGATCGGGCTAATAACTACACGTTCAGTTAGGTTATGTCTATATGTCCTTGTCATATGGGCTCAGACCGGGTTTAAAACCTTCCTGACTTACACATAGTTAAAATTGTAGTGATAGTTCCAAGAGAGAACTTATATGACCTTCTAAGGCTGCACGAGGGTTACATGAGATACCTAATCTGGATTATGGCTACTAATAACGCGAAATTTCAAGTTAATAATAACATAAACCAGGCATTATGCTGTTCCGTATAGATTCGCTTAAATATCTGCGTGAATTAATAAACTGGATAAAAATTATCTGAGATAGGTTCGTTTCAACTATTGTGGCTGGCCGCCTTATTCCGCTTCCCATACTATTTGTCACAGGACGGACGGAGGACACACAGACCGCAATAGTGTACTTGAACACGACCCAATACAGCATTTACATGGACTATTAATTGGACAAACAAATCGCGCAACAAACCACTTGTAACTTTGGTTAGTCTCTTTAAGCAAATAATTACATTGAGGTACATGTTCATATAGTTTGCCTATTCAAAGTTGTAATAAAGAATGTGATAGAATGCATTTAGAGTGTTTAAACGATTATGTTTCCCTATCCCACACTTCACTCGACACTTGATGACCTGATTGAAGCATGCCACTCCCACCCCGACCCCCAGCTCTACCCCATCTCCAACCTATACACACTGCGACCTTGTATATAGAAGCATGCAAAACAATGTAATGATTTTGGCAGTTAATTACTGCCTGTAAAAAGTGGAGTATTTTGTACCCATATTTATGCATACAGATTTAAATATAATGTTTGAAGTAAATGAAAAAGAAAAATTATCAGGCCCCACCAAACAGCTTTATCTGAAAGTTTTATCTGAAAATAAAAAGGGAATTCATACTGCAAACGACGTTTTCTGAAGAAGAAAAAACAGATACAAAGATCGTCACGTGCTCAGACATAAGCACTTTCTTTCATTTGTGACTGGTATTTCTCTTTTTTGCAATTTAGTTTCTTCATATTCATTTTTTTCTCACAAAGTGTTCACACGCGATAAAATTCCAAACTATACCAGGCTAATCTTTGCGTATCTCTCATAAGCATATATCTCAAAGACACTCATACTGTATTTTATTTCACAGGACGGACGGACAATATAGATAATATCTTCTACATTGCAGAAGGTTTTCTTTTCGCAAAAATGCCACCAAAATACCATACTTAGTGATTTTACCATACATTCCCAGTATGAAAACTTGCTTGAGGTTCAATTTTTTTTAAAACAGTCTAGCAAAAAAAGCAAGCATACGAACCTCTCTTATTTATCTACAGAATAATGAAGTTTAAAACAACAGAAGTTTAATCGAATTCTACATTGCAGGAAAAAAATGATCCAAACATGCAGTGTTGGAAGACGAAAAGTTGACAAACAACGTACGAGAAGTCTTTTAATGACATATTTTTCCAAACCTTTTCGATGTCTTATTCAGTATTCGTTTTTAATGAAAATACAAAATATTCACCCTTGAAAATGGGACTAAATTGTGCGAATCATTTCTTTTCCACATACGTTACCATCAATATATACTATGTATAGCGCCAAAAATAATCTTGGACCGTGATTTTTATGCCTTTTTTGCACATTTTATGAATAGTTTACACATCTCAAGCATTAATATACATAACAAATCCCTCGCTAGCCTTAAGAGGCCTGTACTGGTTCTTCCCAGGAAAGACGGCATCGCGTGTATTGCTGCTATACACCGGGCAAGTTAAAGAACCAGACTGTCTATTCCAGGGTTGTAGTAATGCTAATGCTAATGCATTAGTAATGCATTATTTTTTTCAAATAATGCCAAGTAATAATAAATTCACAATTTTAGCATTAAAAATAATGCTAATTTAATGCCAAAGTTAGTAATGCTAATGCTAATGCTTAGCATTACTTAGGCATTATTTTCTGTACCACTGGAAATCCGAGGTTCAAGTTAACTTGGTGTGAACTAGATCAGATCAAGAGATATATCACAAACCTCAAACAAGGACATAAAACACAGTCCAAATGTTCAGGTATGCACAATATTCTGCCTAAATATTGATAAAATTTAAATCATATATGGGCCATCTAGGTATGGAACATTTTTGAATATACAATTTCACCTAAAACACTAGCACTATTAATTTTGTCTGTAACCAATTAAATATACACAGTGTATCTAATGCAAATTGATGCATTGAACAATACAATTAAAACCTGGGACAGCTTCAAAGTGCAAATTTATAATAAGTAATTATTAACAATATATATACTCTATTCGCAAAGAGCTAGGCTAAGTTAGCCGAACAAGCCTGTATCTTAAAAGGTTTTTTTTTCTCTATCTGTTTTAAGGGCTTTATCTCAATCTGTCCGTCTGGTCTGATTGCTCTGTGTTTGTACTAGTAGAGGATGAATTTCGCGCCCTGTGTGACTGCGTTTGCTATATGTAAAGCGCATTTGCACGTGTTTATCATGAAAAGGGCGCTATATAAATCTGGTCTAATAATAATAATAATTAATATATTAGCAATACATTTATTATCACTAGTTACTTTCATATGTTCGTTTAAACGCTTTTCTATTTTTAGCTTTAGTGGCCCCTAAAATCGGTGAAGTGGGACCAATTGAAAAACAAGAGCTGTCCATAAGACAGCGCGCTCGACTTTTTTCAGTAATTGACTCTGAATTAGAGCTTTGCCAGAAATACAAGTTAAAAAGGGACATAGCTCTGTCAAAATTCAGAGTTACGGGAACTGTGTCTCCTGGTGTAGACTTTGATAGTAAATAACTATTTTGAGTTTCAAGTCAAAAGCTTTAATAGTAACAGAGAAATTTGACTTTATCAAAAACTTTAACCAAAAATTCTAAGTTAAAAAGTGGCATAATTCTGTCAAAAATCAAAACAGAGTTATGGGATTGTATCTCCCGGTGTAGACTTTGATGGTAAATAAGTATTTTAAGTTTCAAGTCAAAAGCTTTGACAGTAACAGAGATATTTATTGTGACTTTATCAAAAATGTTAAAAAAAATTCTAAGTTAAAAAGGGACATAATTCTCTTAAAATTCAAATCAGAGTTACGGGAATTGTGTCTCCTTGTGTAGATTTTGATAGTAAATAACTATTTTGAGTTTCAAGTCAAAAGCTTTAATAGTAACAGAGATATTTGACTTTATCAAGAATTTTAATAAAAAGTTCTAAGTTAAAAAGGGGCATAATTCTGTCAAAATTCAAATCAGAGTTATGGGGATTGTTTCTCCTAGTGTAGACTTTGATGGTAAATAAGTATTTTAAGTTTCAAGTCAATACCTTTGATAGTAACAGAGATATTTGACTTTATCAAAAACTTTAACCAGAAATTCTAAGTTAAAAAGGGGCATAATTCTGTCAAAATTCAAATCAGAGTTATGGGGATTGTTTCTACTGGTGTAGACTTTGATAGTAAATAATATTTTAAGTTTCAAGTCAATAGCTTTGATAGTAACAGAGATATTTGACTTTATCAAAAACTTTAACCAACGGCGACGCCGACGCTGGGGCGAGTACAATAGCTCTACTTTTTCTTCGAAAAGTCGAGCTAAAAATGAAAGGACTTTAAAAGGATGCTACAGACCAAGTTTGGTGATGATCCATAAGATGCTCATGAGAAGAGTTGTTTTCTACTTTCAGCTATTTTGGCCCATAAAATCAGCCAAGCGGAACCATTCAAACAAATTCGAGAGAGGACTTTACAAAGATACTACAGGCCAAGTTTGATCCATCAAGCTGTTCATGAAGAATTGTTTAAAGGTGAAAAGCTAACACCAGGCGGCGGACACAGTCCCATCGCAATAGCTCGCCCTCAACCTTTAGTGAGGCATAAGGACCATTTTGGAATGACGCCTGCGGTTTCCAAAAAGATTTGTTAAAATGTTCCTTTCGGTTGCTTGGCAAACAGAATTCTGCATGGAAGACCTATATTTGAAGGCCATTACTGTGAAGTCTGACGGAAACTGGCTTATTGGTTTAAGATGTTCTTTAAAGAAATTGTGGCTGACAGACTGACGACTGGCTCCAAAATTCCTTGAAGCTCAACATGAGCTTTGGTATTAGCAAATCGTTCGACAGTTTACTTAATATTGATACCAGTTTCCTGTGTGGTCTAAATCCTCCAGAAAAATTAATGCAAAGTCATTTTATATTTCAAAATGAAGCTGCACAAGACTCCAATTATTGGTTCTCTTTATTGCAGTGTGCAAGCACACACACTCGTTCAAGATTTAAACTCACATCGAAAACACTTGGGAGAAAATTTATGGTTTGAATTTGTGGTCAAGGGTTTTGTAGTTTAACACCCTATTATTGGATAAGTTTTGTTGTAATCCCTATAAACAGCTGGCTAAAAGTAGAGTACATAAGCCATATACCCCTTTCCCTGATCTTAAAATGAGACGTGGTTTCTATGCATTTAAGTCTCAGGGACTGCTGTATAGTGACCTCTCTGGGTACAACATTCAGTTTTATGACATACACTGTCTGGAAATTACTGGGAAGCAAATTTTCCTTTTCAGCTTCAAAACAAGAGTGCCAGACTGTCACAAAATACGCCCGTCATCGAACTTGGCATAATTCAAGGGCATAATCCAAGAGTGCCTGGGGCGATTTGGGTGGTTATCGTAGTTAGCCGAGATATTATGCCCACAAACATTGTCAGCAAGTTTTGTGAAGATAGGATGAAAACTGTTCGACTTAAGAGTGCAGACAAGGCTAAATTTGCAGTTTTTATAGTAATTCAAGGGCCATAATCCAAGAGTACCTGAGGCGATTGGCTGGTTATCGAACTGGCCGAGATATTATGACCACAAACATTGTCAGCAAGTTTGGTGAAGATCCGATGAAAACTGTTCGACTTTGAGTGGACAGGCTAAATTCGCAATTTTTCGAGTAATTTAAGGGCCATAATCGAAGAATGCCTGGGGCGATTTAACTGGTTATCGAAGTTGGCCGAGATATTACGCCCACAAACATTGTAAGCAAGTTTGGTGAAGATCGGATGAAAACTGTTTGACTTAGAAAGCGAACAAGGCTAAATTCGCTGTTTTTCGAGTAATTCAAGGGCCATAACCCAAGAGTGCCTGGGACGATATGGCTGGTTATCGAACTTGGCCGAGATATTATGCCCACAAACATTGTCAGCAAGTTTGGTGAAGATCCGATGAAAACTGTTCGAACTAGAGAGCGGACATGCTTTGGACGTCAACCGCCCTCCCGCCGCCATAGGTGTTCATGAAATACGCCCTGCTCTTTTAGAGACAGGCGTATAAAAAATTTCTTGACATTTGGTAGACATGCCAGGGTCACTAGACTCTTGACACTCTTAAGCTTGCTGGCGGCAAGAGATTTTGCCTTTGCAACCAGTACAGACCAAGATCATGTTTATTTATTTATTTGGGTTTTACGGCGCACCAACACAGTATAGGTTATATGGCGCCAAACAGGACTACAAATTTTGGCTTCACATCTCATTTACATCGAAATAAAAACATGAGGTATCGAATCAAAATTTGTATACCTGCTGGAATCACAGAGTTATAGCAAAACCAAGTGTTAAGACCCTATTAGTCGCCTCTTACGATCATGCAAGGGTAAGGCAGTGGTTCCAATTCTTTTCATACACAGATCGTCCCAGAACCCCATGGGGCCAGACCAAGATCAGCCTGCACTAGCTGCACTGTTTGCTATTCAGTCAGTAAAGTTTCAGTGAACACACCTTCTAGTAAAGCCCAAACTGAAAGATAGACCAGTCCATTTTAGAAATTTAGCAGAGTAAAGGTTAAGAAAGATTTACACATTTGATCATCAAGAACATTCTACTTTTCCTGTATTCATCAACATAACTACGAAGGAAAGAACAAGCAACATGATTATCAAAGCAATTTATTCTAGTTCAAAGCATAAACAGGATTGAACTTCTCTTAAACAGATAAAAAAATCTTCACATACATAATCAGTATCATAACAAGTAGGGCTCAAAGTATGGAGTACTATTGAGGTCAACAGAAAATACACCAGAATTACCACGCCAACTTAACAATGCTCAGTGATTTGATGCAAGGGTGAAAATCTATATATATTTCAATGGAAAATATACTATATCGTAGTTAATGTTACAAAAATATAAGAGCTTTGTAAGATCAACAAACTGAAAGTGCTTTTTTTTTACATTTTTAATAACTTTAAAATGAAAGGGAGATAATAATCACAGTAAATTATAAAATCTGATACACTGTTTTATCTTATGACCAAATTTTCAAACCATTTCCAAAATTGTAACCAACTATCATCAAAAAAGTGTAAGATACATGTATACATATATGGGACGTTCATACTGATTATGTCTGTTTTTCAAGTTGTTATGTCTCCTTACAAAAATAAAATATTATCCAAACTAAAACAAATCAATTTTACAATAATTAGTTACATGATAAAATGATACAACTGTTTAACAAGAAATAACAAGAGCTGTCTTATGACAGCATGCTCCACATCTTAAAACCCTTCAACGTAATACTATTTTACACACAAAAGCTTAGGCATTTTATGAAGTTGAAAATGGGGTATAATTTTGTAAACTGAAGTCTGAGATTAGCTAAAGATGCCAAAGATTTATGCGGAGTCTGAAAGCATACAGTACAATACTTCTCAGAAACCTGCTTACATGCTATACTTTCACCAAATTTCTATGTGAAAAAGGGTCATAGTATTGTTTAAAGTGATGGCCAGAAGTGTGACTGTGGATTTATTTATTTATTTGGGTTTTACGGCGCACCAACACAGTATTGGTTATATGGCGCCAAACAGGACTACAAATTTTGGTTTCACATCTCATTTACATCGAAATAAAAACATGAGGTATGGAATCAAAATGTGTATACCTGCTGGAATCACAGAGTTACAGCAAAACCAAGTGTTAAGAGCCTATAAGTCGCCTCTTACTATCATGCAAGGGTAAGGCAGTGGTTCCAATTCTTTTCGTACATAGATCGTCCCAGAACCACATGGTGACTGTGGAAACATCTTGTTCAGTATCATGGGGAAACAAAAACCTTCCCTATATAATGTTAAACTTTCATATCTTTTTATACTGGAAAGCTCATTTTTACATGCAGAAAGCAACTTGATCAAGTTGTTTTGGACATGTTTCTTATATACTATATACCATGGTGACTTATTTGGGACATTTCATTCTGTCGCATTTGAGTAGGTAGAACTTAATTAGCATATTTTGTTCCTGATACAAATGCCAATTTATCGACGCATCACAATGAAACATAAAACACAAATAAAGAAACAGAATGATTCCTTTTGTTGTATTTACTGTTTTGTTGTAAAAACACCAAAATTTTTAATTTTCATTACGGTAAACACACCAGTACAACATAAAAGCATTGTGCTACAGAGGTAGGACGCATCCCAACAAGTCTTAACTGAATGTTCTAAATTAGTTACCACAGCATATAGGCATTTTAGAGTACCATTCCACTGTTCAAAATTAAACAACATAACCAACCCTTTAAGTTAGATTTACATACATTCTACTCTTCCTGTATTCATAAATTAACATAATAAATATTCATTTTTTCAAAACAAAAAGGCTATTTGTTGTATATTTTAAGTATTGCAGTGAAAGACAAAGAAAAAATTGACAATTTATTATTCTATTTTGTTATCTACTTGCATACTTTCTCCAATGAAGAAACAGTTGAACAAATTCAGATGGGGGAACATGTGAACTAAACTTCATATCCCATGACAGCACACCCTGTGTAACACTCACACCTCATACAAGGTGCATAGTCTGCCCCTACAAATGAAAATGCAGGCATATATGTACCAACAAAATTTAGGGGTCAGGGAACATGTACTCCCAGCAAAGATTTAACAATAGATTAGCCCCGAAGCACTTTGACCTATATTGGAAGCTATAACCCATTTTAAAAATATAAATAAGAAGAACCATTCTTGTAAAACGCATGTTCAGGCATGGGCCTTTTGGGCTAATAAGTCGCAACATTACTGAATACTCCATAAACAGTTCAACTTGTCAAATTAATTTACCATAAAACAACTTTGCATCTCTGTATAAACAAACCCAGCACAGAGAATGTATATCTCCCCTTATACCATGCATAAGAAATACTTTACGAGTGCTGGGTACTCAATGACTATAACTGTCTATAAAATTACTATAAAGGGTGCTCGAAAATTCAAGTTGATTCATCATTTCATTGCTGAATTTTTTAACTTACATTGTAACTTAATTTAAAATTTAGTATTAAACATGCATTGCTGGTAAAACTGTTTAGAGTTATATTTGAAGTTTTAACACTTACCCTGCTAAATTTCTATAATGAACTTGTCCGTCTTTCAGTTTGGACAGTACCATTAACTGTTAAAAGGGGTGAATACCAAAAAGGTACTGACTGAATGGCGAACAGTGCAGATCATGATCAAGCTGCATGGATGTGCAGGCTGATTATGATCTACACTGGTCGCAAAGGCAGAATCAATCGTGTCCAGCGTGATAAGGGTTTAAAACTAGCGCTACAATTATCAATTGTGTTAAGTCAACAAAAGTGTAATTCCTCCTTATATAACAATTCTAACAAAATATCACAGAAAATCAATGTAACACCCTATAATAAGTATTGGATTAGCATAACAACAAGACAATCCTGGATAACTGTAAAACAAGGACAAACCAAGATGCATACAATTAGACTTATAATACATTAAAATACTGGTTACTAAAAGTCACAAGGGGATGAACAAAATTCTTCCATTACCCAGGGTTTTGATCTATCCAAATAAAGAAAATATCAGGAAATTAGCTAGAGACTAATTTGATAGCCCAAGGGAGCATAGGTGCTCAAGCTATCGGTGCTCTAAGCGAGACTATTTCACTGTATTTTTATTTTAAATTTTCCAAAAAGTTCTTGATTTTCCATAAATTAAATTAAAAAAAGATTATCATCAACATACTTAGCCGTAATATTTTCAACAAAAGTATGAATTTTTATAATTACTGTATTTTTATAAAAAAAACCATCAAAGGTAGATTTTGTCTGCAAACTCATCATCAAACTAAAAAGTGGATTATATCTTTCTCTGTCCTTGATTCCTGAAAAAAATCAATTCTTGCACCGAAACAGATATTGTTCCACTTGAACAAAAACTTGTTTTTATTACTGTTAATGTTCAGATATTAATCACCTTTCTTGAATCAAAATGTTTGGAGAAAACAAGTGGACCAGAAATCAAGTTTTGTTTTAGATTATGAAGGAACAAAACTAGGGTAGCTCAATAAACACAAAAATAATATTTTGAATCAAAACCATGATCATCACACTTATAGTTAAGATAAACTTTCTAACACAAAGGGAGATAATTAAAAATGGGACCATTTTGAGTTATGGTTTAGTTACTGCACTTCCTCTTACTGACCTGTATAATTATAAGTTTGATTCAGTATTAAGAAAGTGAACACTGTTTTTCTAATTTTACTGCTGTCTAAATCTAAAACAAGAGGGTCATGATGACCCTGGATCGCTCACCTGAGTAATATGAGCTACATGTTTCAAATATCAAACTGATGCTAAAATATTAAGAAAGTAGGTCACATCCATGGTCACTGAAAGTCAGTTTTAAGATCGGTGTACAAAACTGTACATGTCATCCAAATTTCAAGGCTGTATTTTAAAAAACAAGAAAGTTGGTTAGTAGGTCGATATCTCGGTTGGGTGACCCCAAATCATTTGGGGTCATCAGGTAATTATAACTTAACAGTCTAGGAAATATGACCTGATAATTTTTGAAGTATCTTCCCTATATTACTGATACAACAAGTGACCCCCAGGGCAGGGCCTCTTTTCACCCTAGGGTATAATTTGAACAAAAGTTGGAGATCCACTAGGCAATGCTACATACGAAATAACAAAGGCCTAAGCCTTAGACTTTCAGACAAGAATATTTCTTTTAAAAAATCCTATACAAGTCATGTTAAACTTGGGACCCCCAGGGCAGGGCCTCTTTTCACCCCAGGGGCATAATTTGAATAATTTTGGTAGAGGAACATTAGGCAATGTAAACATACCAAATATCAAAACCCTATGCCTTGCAGTTCCAGGCAAGAAGATTTTTAAAGTTTTTTCCTATATAAGTATATGTAAAACTAGAGACCCAGGCAGGGCCTCTTTTCACCCCAGGGTAATAATTTGAACAATCTTGATAGTGGACTACAAGGCAATGCTTCATATCAAATATCAAAGGCCTAGGTCTTGTGGTTTCAGACAAGAAGATTTTTAAAGTTTTTTCCTATACAAGTCCATGTAAAACTTGGGACCCCCTGGGGCAGGGCCTCTTTTAACCCCAGGGGCACAATTTGAACAATCTTCATTGAGGATCATTAGATGATATCACAGGCCAAATATCAAGGCTCTACGCCTTGGGGTTTTGGACAAGAACATTTCTAAAGTTTTTCCTTTCGGTTGCCATGGCAACCCGAGTTCTGCATGGAATTCAATTCTTTGAATAGTTTTGAAAAGGGGCCAACCAAGGATCATTCCTGTAAAGTTTGGTGCAATTCTGCCTAGTGGTTTTCAAGAAGATCTTTTTAGAAAATGTTGACGGACACACGATGGGTGACACGACAGACATTGAGCGGTCACAAAAGCTCACCATAAGCTTTTGGCTTAGGTGAGCTAACATGGTCTATCAAAGTGTGAACGTCTCAGCTAAGCCATTCAGACTGATTATATTAACAGATATTGAAATATGGACTTAAACAATGTAACTACTCATACAGCTTTCTCATGTCTTACATGGGTTTTGTTTCTAATCCACATCACAAAGTAAGTATTACTTCCAGTAACCTATCAGTATACTGTTCTGTATCTTGTATAATGCTGATCAAATATTCATCTTTATACTGAAATAACAATCCCACTAACCACTGTGACAAACAAGGCAAGCCTTGGGGTTTTATATCATAATAGGAAGCTAAAATCAATTTTGTTAAGTCACTCTACATATACTGGCATATTGTGTATAACACATACACATGTACTATCAGTCCTTTACACACTTCATATACCAGGCATACTGTATGCATCTGAAACTTGAACACAGTTTTTTATACACATAACCATATCTGGCATATTGTGTGTGTACAACACATGCACTGGCATGAGCATTTTGTTACACACTATATACACCCAGCATATCATGTGTGAACAACTCACATGCAATCAGTTGGATACATACTACACATCCAGGTATATTGTGTGTGTACAACTCATGCACTGGCATGAGCATTTTGTTACACACTATATACACCCAGCATATCATATGTGTACAACTCATGCACATGTGCTATCAGTTTGCTACACACTACATACACCAGGCATATTGTGTGTATACGACTCATGCATATGCACTATCAGTTTGTAAAACACTACACTATACCAGGCATATTGTGTTTATACAAAAAATTCACAGGTATGAGCACTCTGTTACACACTACATACACCAGGCATATTATGTGTGTACAAGCATTCTGAATATTACAACACCATACTAGGTATGGGTTGTTTCCATCTTTAAAAGATGTCATAGATATAAAATATCATTATTATAACACAGTCATTTTCGTCTAACACAATGAGTTTTCAGTGTCCCTTCCACTGTCGCAGAAAAAATGACTTATGCCTCAATGTCCATTCTTCAACTTGTCGGACACGTGACCTGAGCTTCACTGCCACGTCTATCCCCGTCACCATCACCATCATCTACGCTACTCAATCTATATCCCATGTTCATTAACATGACCTCTAGAGGGTCAGCATTCATTCTTTTTTGGTTGGCAAGTGCTGCATCATCCGAATTGTCCACTTCACGATCATTTTTCTTCCCATCCTGTAACATAGAAGCTATGAATTACACATTATACACTTAACAAAACTCCTGATGTCCCCTGGATATTTGAACAATATCTTTCATTAACTAACAGTAAATTCAAAGAAATTTCTTGCATATGACTCATATCTATCCTGATTCATCACCAAGAAAATATTTACTTCAATGTGTTTAACTTCATGCTACAACTTCATCTGGTTAATTCACAAATGGATAACATATGAAAATTTAACATATTATGGCTAGGATGTAAAACTTTATTTTAAAACTACATTTGTACTTGTTCATATCTTTATGACAAAATCGGCTTGTATAGTGTATTCAAAACTTTAAAAAAAAAAAAAACAAGTATATTTTAAAGTGACCTTGTGAATTTTTTAATTGTGTTCCTGAAAAGTGATTTACTCATTAAAATTTCTGAGAGAAAAGAAATTATGATTAACTAGATGTGTGTCCATAGGACACTGGTACCCCCATTTCCTATCAATAAACATGGTTTCAAGACTCTATGCGAAATATTTTTTAAGATATAAGCATTACAACATTTATGCACCATAACTCTGGTCTAGCCGGGTGAAATCCCAAACAGAATGCCATGCGCACAACTTCACATGCTATAGAAAAATCCTCTCATGTTTTATGGATCTAGGTCAAGTACATTTTTAGATACATGCAGCACAAACTTGTATGCCCATAATCCATATTTTTGACAATCAAGGGTCATAACTCTGGTCTGACTGGAAGATATCCCAAACAAAACACTAAGTGCACAACTTCACTTGCTGAATAATATAATTCCTATTGCGTTTCATGATCCTAAGTCAAATATGTTTTAAGGTATGTGCAACATAAACTTTTAGGCCCTTTTCTGCATATTTTTGACTAAGTCAAGGGCCAAAACTTTTGTCTGGCTGAGTGAGATCTCTCACAAAACCCAAGGTGCACAACTTCACATGAAGAATAACATTCCTGTAATGTTTCATAATCATAGGTCAAATACTTTTGAGATACGTGTGACACAAACATTTAGTAACAATCATTTTAAGTTTGAATCAAATCCATTTAATAATATCAGGGATAGAGTGAAGGTGTAGAACTTTTACTTGAAATTTCAAGTTAGAAGGGGGGATAACTCATGGAATATTGGTACAAGAGATACTGTACTTGTGTCATATGATGTGAGTTATGATGTGGAACATGCACTTTAAGTTTGAATCAAATCTACTAGAAATCACAGAGGTAGAGTGAACATGCACTAAAACTTTAACCTGAAATTCTTAGTATATAGGGGGGATAAGTCATGATATATTGGTGCAAGAGTAATAGCCCTGATGTCATATGATGTGGGTGATGATGTGGAATAACTATTTCATGTTTGGAGCAAATCCTCAAGTAATAACAGAGATAAAGTGAAAGTGCATCAAAACTTTAACCAAGGTGTGGATGTGGAATGGACGCTAACACTGGGTTGAGTAGGATACATTTCCATATACTTTCTATAGTCAAACTAAAAAGTACACTTGTACCTCTGGTTGTGGACTCCATAATCTCACTACCGGATCAATACCGCTGGTTGCTAGGAGACAATGAGACGGGTGTGGCTGTAGACAATTGACTATAGACTCATCACCTCGTAATACGCGCACAATGTTCGATGTACATTTCTCCCAAATAAAGAATGACCCGTCATCTGAGCCTGCTACTATATACTGTCCATTACTGTAAAAGAAAAAAGTTAACTTATATTGTGGACATAAAAATTTATCATTTTAATTCCAAAGCCATTAGCATTTCACTAAAAACAAGCAAACTACTAGCTACCAATATGTTGATACTTTTGTTCAGTAAAGCATTTACGTTTATAATGATCCACAATCAAAGATTCAAAGCTCTGATAACCTAAATAGGAACGACAGTCAAAGTTAAGTTCAGACAAACCTAAATTTTAGATTTTAAATAAAATATGTAACCAGTAAAGGTCTTTACAATGAAACCTGTGACTTTCTTTTTAATAAATGACTGGGCTAAAACTGTTTATCTTGATAATATGCTAAACAAGAAATATCTTTAAAAATGATGGTCGGCGAATTGTAATAAGGAAAGAAGTTTATGAATTTTTCATCTAACATTCATCTTTCATCTAACATTTTTCAAACTGCAAAACTAAACACCGCACTTTAACAATTTAAATGGTTCTCTTTTAATTTTTCGCAAAGGTTTCGTAGGGTTGCAATTTTGTTTCGTTTATCCTTAGACGAATAATTACAGCAGTAGTTTGATGAAGATTCATGAAGCGGTTCATGAGAAGAGGTTATTAAACTTGTTTATATTTTTAGCTAAATTGGTCCCTATCCCCATTTGTAACAAAATAGCAGGAGACCTTATGATATTATTACACATCGAGTTTGCTAAAAATCCATTACATTTTAGTGGTTAATGCGAAGAAAGGCATATCTACTTTTAGCTATAGTGGTCCATAATAGGGCCCAAGTTCCTATATAAAATTTGGAAGAGGACCTTATAATGATGCTCCAGACCAAGTATGACAAAGATCCACCAAGCTGTTCATGAGACGCTGTATAAAGGCATTTCTAGTTTTAGCTCTAGCAGCCCCTAAAAGGGGTCAAATGTCCCAGCTGAACAAAGTTGGTTGCAGGCCTAATAAAGATGCTACAAATCAAGTTTGATTAGAATACATGAGAAAATATCAATTAAAGGATTTTTTTATTTATTATTTTTATTTATTTCTAAAATAGGCCAACTGATCCCGCTTTAACAAATGCATATTCGCTATTCATGAATCTCTGGACAATGACGTCACACCTATAAAAAAGTGAAGGTCAAACAAAACATACAATTGTAATTATTTCAATATTTCTGTTTCATAAACAAAGTTTAACCGTAGTCATATCACATAAATAAACTGTATGCAGCGTACCTTCATTTCAGTGTATTGAGATTCAGTCATTATATAGCATATATATAATGAAACAGATTTCAACTGAGTTCAATATTTGCATACCATACTAAAGAAAAATATTCATATATAATAAATCAGTTAAATAATTTATAACAAATATAACAAAGCAAACAAGTACTCATTTTAATATGCAATCTGAATAAGTCACAAAAGCAAGAAACCTTTTCATATACAGACGACAATTGTAACAAGGAAAATCTTTTAAAAAGCACTTCTCTACATAAAAGGCTCTTATCACACCCTTATTCATGTGATATGCAGACCGTATCCAGCTCTTTCTTTAATTTGATATATGTTGGTATTTGAACAGGTTTTTATCATATTTATTAAACTTACTTATCATTTTGAGATATATCAATATTCTTGCTAAATATACTGAGCCAAAGTTAGCTTTAAAACTGTGAACAGCATCGTTTAGGATAAACGCTTTGTCTACATTTCACTCAGCGTAGCACAATCAACAGAGTGAAAGAAATTGACACTCTCGTCCAACCAGGCAGAGTGTTGCATAAATCTTCCATTTTGATAAATTATCAAAAATGCGTTATCAAGTAGTTTGATTTGCAAACTGAAGTCACGTGGCATAGGTAACGAAAACGAATTTAGACGGCGTCGCCGAAAAAGAGCTTGAGATTTTATACTTCATCATCATCGCCATTAACATCATCACCTTAATAATTGCCTCACTCTATCTACAGTATAATGTGAAATCATTTAATTTCGTGGGTACATAATTTTATCATTTTGGTCCAAAACAGCACTTAACTGAGGAGTTTAACCTCTGAAAACAAAATAAACGAAAATTTTACTCCCTCATTGGGAATTTGTGGATTGACTAAATCAGGAAATTAGTCCCCCATGGAAATAAATGATTTCATTCATATAATATACAAAACAAGTTTGACCTTCCAAAAAAGTTTGCTTCTTTAATGTCTGTAGTTGTGTTGCAGTGACCACAGAAGCGGGCTTCGTAATCATTTGCTTCTGCCCGCCATATCTGTTCTAGTTCCGACGGCTGAGTTTTTGTTTGGAAGAATTCTGTCCCGCACGTTTTACTGCCCTTACTGCTATCTTCTAAAATAAAAATAAATATCATATACTTATTAAGCGATTCTTCAAAAAACATAGGAAATATAAAATATTTCCTTCCTTGAGATGTTTGTTTTTGTTGTTTTTGTTTTGTTCAATATATGCCCTTTTTCAGTAGTATTTCAGTTATAAAAAATTGTCAGATAACCTACCGGTAACCAGTGTTCCTGTATAACAGAATACCTTACCAGTAACAACCTGTTCTCCACAACTCACAACTTCCCCACATTAATTAGTGGAGGTGAGATAAATGACCTTAAACTGTCTTCAATCAGCATATAGCATATGCATCGCCAGAGATACTAACCTATGATCTCCCGATGTGTAGTCTATTGCTCTACCAGATGATATATTAGAAGAGGTTCTTTTAGAAAAGGAGGGTGGCACTGTAACCTACCTTACAAGCAAAATAGGACCACACTACTGATTATACTTTAGGGAAACCAATCTGAATCGACTAACATATGTTACACAAAAATATACACATAGAATGCATGCGTAGCATTCTCTTTTGCATGAACTTTCTTACACAGATACTGATTCTCTTTTTTCTATATCATATATATTGTAATGTGAGGGCTTTTAGCAAATAATTTAATTCAAAGTTCACTCCAGTCCATTCACATAACATTCAAATACCGGTAACAACATTAATATATTATGTCAAACAATTGTTTACTACTCGAAAGATATTTGAAAGACACATTAGAGGTCAAATAAAATTTTAGTCAAAATTATTTTATTCAATGTTAAAGCTGGGCTTCTTAGGCCAGTGAATAAGGTAGCTGGTTTTAGTACACTTGAACTCCACCACTGAAGTTCCAGCCTCACATAAAATTGAATATTTAATTGTGAGGCAGTCATCCAGCTGACTTGAGGAAGTTCTAGAGATATACTCAGGTGACCTAACAATATATAAACAATGCCTAGAGGACAACCTGGGTCTTCCTCCATCAACAAAGGTAGGTAGAGGCCAAAACTGTATCACCTTAACATAAACTCTTACAAAAAAAGCTTGTCATATACAATAGAATGCATTCAAATACATACCACTTTCAGTTTTTGCAAATATAGCTGCCCTTATGTCTTTATCAAGCTGTTCACAGGCCCGAGATGTTGCATAATCAGGGAACTTATTTTTAAAGTGATTTAGACACTCAAATGCCTCTTTACACCAAGAAAGTTCATTAAGACACTTAGCAAGTCTGAAATGAGCCTTAAGATGATTGAGGTCCAGTCGTAAAGCATTATGACAGTCTCGCAGAGCTGCATACATATCACCATCCCTGTTGAAAAAACAACAATATTGTCATCTTATAAGTATCATGGCAGTCCCAGAGGGCTATGTATATACCAGTCTCTGAAAAAATAAAATATTGTTGTCTCACAGTGTTATGCCAGTCTTGCATGGCTGAAAACATACCACAGTCCATGAAAAGAAAAAGTGTTGCCTACAGGCCTTAGAGCACTGTGTGTTAATGACAAGCTGAAAGAGCTGCTCACTTCATCATATACAAAACATTATAACATTTTTAACTTAGAGCTGAGCTTTATGATAGTCTTACAACACTGAGCTCATACAATGAAATTCAAGCATCAAAAGCTCAAGCACCCTGACAACTCGAAGTAATTCCTTTGATCTCTTTAGACAAAATGAAATTTTCAGGATATATGGGCAAACTACTTTCTTGCCTCTGAGTATTCAAGGAACACTAAAACAGGCAAAAATATGGACGTAATATTGATGTTTATGATAACAAACCATTTCCTCTTCATGAACGCTGCTGCTCTATTGCCATACAGCATAGAGGCATGTGGTGCACGTGCTATGGCCTGATTGTACAGAATGATAGCTTTGGTGTACTGCTCCTTCTCGAAATATGCATTTGCTTTCTTCTTCAAGCTCTCTACCATTGGTGGTAAAGGTTTCTTTTCTAATTTGTGCCTGAAATATCAGAACATAGTCTCAATGTTATAATGTATACACAGTATTACTTCCACTACTAGTAAAATAAACCCTTCACTTCTAGGGAAATATTCAAGAAATGAAACAGATCTGAAACTATCATTAGAAATTTAAAGCCATAGTTTCAAGATTTATGTACCTTTTTTCTAACTGTGAGACAGGCTTTCATAAGATTGTTATTTTGAATATAAAAGTAGAAAGAATGTTTTGTTTTTGTATTGTATTATTATTTGTATTTTTGAAAAGTTCCATGCCATTTTTCAACAGTATTCAATTATATAATAGCTGGCAGCTAACCTATCCAGTCTATTGGATTTTTTACCAAGTTCTCAACAAGTGTCTGCCAATTTCTCTACATGCATTAGAGCTAGACAAATAATTTCAGACACAAATATTTTTTATCAAATTGCAAGTCTCTTCCAGGAAATACATTGAGAGCTGAATTTAGTTTTTTTTTTTTATATCATACTGCTTAAATACCAACTTAAATGATACTGATTTATGGTAAGTGAATTCAATACTCTCCTAAAGTTTTTGTTTGAGACTTGTTCATTAAGTATGCCCCTTTAAAACAACAACAACAAAAAAAGAATACTTTTTAGCTGCTGGTTTTTCATGGTCTCCATGAGCTGCAGGATGAGCACCCTGGACGGATTCATGTAAATGTTTGCTCATGCCGTTAGTAACAACTCCATTTGTTGTCGACCCATTACGATATGTACTATATCCATTCACACTAGCATGACAAGACTCTGAAATAAACGGGACAAATGTTTAACGTACATCATTAGACCTATAAATAATTCAGGTGTCTCTCTGCCATTTGCCAACTGAGACATTAGCTACAATTTTGTAATAAAATCTAAATCTTATTTTAAAATTAGACCATGATCCAATACACAATTCTGTTACTTTTGCAAAGTGACTAAAAAAGCAGTGTGACCATTGTATATATCATATCTACTTGCCTTTCTACTTAAAAAATCTGGTATATAATGTAACATCACCTTATAAGTGAGCCAATGTCAAGGGACACAGATCAACCTATTTGCTTTGTTTGCTGAAAGGGCAAGGGATGCCTGACAATAAGTTAATTTTATATGAAAGCCATCCTCAAGCCTTTCATAACGCTGAAAGAATTTTTAAAATTGGACCACTATTGAAAAAGATATGGCAGTTTGAAATTTAAAAGAAGAGGGCCATAATGGCCCTATATTGCTCACCTGTCATCATTGCACTTAAGGACAAGAAGGTCAAAAAATCATAATCAAGATCAATCAAAAGAATCATGAGAAAATATAGTTGAAATTTTCTTAAAGGTACAGATATGTCAAAATACACCTATAAATTGGAGGTACCATCCACGTTGTACCACAGGAAAGTGGTCTCGGTTTTTCCCTACGGCCAATAATAAAAAAGTTACTAAATAAGCTATTTATAGTAACATAAAAGGGAAGTAATTAAAAAAAAAATTATCGTAAGTGAAATAAAGAAGGATCTGCCAAATAAAAACAAGAGCACTGCAATGCAATGCAAATGCAGAGCAATATACTCACAAAACAAAGTCATATGACCTTTGACCCCTAAGTGTGACCTTGACCTTGAAGTGAGCCATCTGAAACATGCACTCTGCACATCGTTTCGATGCGGTGAACATTTGTGTCAGGTTTCTTTGAAATCCTTCAAGGGGTTCAAGAGTTACAGAGCAGAATGGGATCTGGCCAGTTCAAGAAAGGAACCAAGATCTTATGGTGACACAAGTTTTTGTGCAAGTTTGATTAAATTCAAATCATAAATAAAGCTGCTATTGTGCAGACAAGGTCAAAATAGCTAATTCTGGCCCTATCAGGGACCATAACTCTGGAACCCATAATGGAATCTGGCCAGTTCAAGAAAGGAATCAAGATCTTGTGGTGATACAAGCTGTGTGCAAGTGTGGTTAAAATCAAATCATAAATGAAGCTGCTATTGCACAGACAAGGTCAAACTAGCTAATTTTGGCCCTTTCAGGGGCCATAACTCTGAAACCCATTATGGGATCTGGCCGGTTCAAGAAAGGAACCGAGATCTTATGGTGACACAAGTTTCGTGCAAGTTTGATTAAATTCAAATCATAAATGAAGCTGCTATTGTGCAGACAAGGTCAAAATAGCTAATTTTGGCCCTTTCAGGGGCCATAACTCTGGAACCCATAACGGGATCTGGCCAGTTCAAGAAAGGAACCAAGATCTTATGGTGATACAAGTTGTGTGCAAGTTTGGTTAAAATAAAATCATAAATGAAACCACTATCGTGCAGACAAGAAATTGTGGCCGGACGCCGGACTGACGATCACAAAAGCTCATCCTGTCACTACGTGACAGGCGAGCTAAAAATGGCAGATCATGAAGGCAGCCATTTTAGTGTGTTTATGACGTCATTTACACACTACAGAATTCTTTATTTAGCAAATAACCTTTTATAATAAATAGAGTTGTTTCATATGTTTCTTGAGTATAGGATGTGAAACATGGTAATTTCTGTCATTATAGCTGGAACAAGTTGAGAAATTATTTTACAGAAACAAGTAAATGCAATTCAAATATGTGGAAATTTAATGAATCTGCCATTTTGTTTTTGTTGCCATGGAAACAAAATGGCCACCATTTTGATCAAATATTTAAGTGCTCCTAGCTTACTCAATTGTTAGCCAATTTTGAAAATTCTTTCACTTCTTTAAATGATTTATGAAATCCTAGCAGATGGAATTAACATTAGAACAACATTGCCTTTCCCTTTAAGAGTAATTTTGCAAGGTCGGATAAAAAAATTCTACAAAGTAGAAATTAAGGATATCTTGATTTCATCAGATAAATGACATTATGCCATGACTTCTGATTCATCAAACATGCAGAACTAAAACTGTTTTTCAACAGAATTTCTGTTATAAACACCAATCAATTAGCCTTTCCAACGTTCTAAGTAAGATATGAAATAAATCTCACCTTTTACTATGCCATTAGATGACAGTACCATTGATATATCAAATTTCTGTATTCTTCGCTTCTTATTGACATCAAACAGGTAAATCTGTTCTCCACCGAGATTTGCGAGTAATTCAGTGCCATCTGGACTAAATGTTACGTATGTGGCAGCAAGGGCCCGTAATTTCTTTCTGTAGTCATCTTTCTTCTGAGGTATATGACCTGGAATAATATAAAGGCATTTGTCACACATTTCAGAGGAAAATCTGTGCTAGACAAGTTCCTGATCTACAAAGATATGCATGTTCAAATACTGGCTTTTAATTATAGATTTTGTCAATTCATTAAAATGATGTTCTATGAATAAAACTATAACAGGAATTTAATTCAATTAACAGGTGAAGCAAGATGAAAAATCTATCCAAAATGACTTATTTATGTAAAATATATGCCAGCTCCCTGCCAGTGGTCTGCCCATCTATAGTTCTATCCTGCCCTGCAATCAGGAAGTCTGTCAATGTTTTAATCATTCAATCAAACCTCTCCTCTACTGTCTCTGACTATCAAATATCAACATCAATTTAGGAAGACAGAATCCCAGGCAAAGGAAAGCACAGCAGTCGGATGAATGGCAAAAATTGTTGATCCAAATTTGACCACAGCTTCTACAATCTCTAACCAATGTCATAAGTACTGGTCAGATGTCCAGAAAACAGTCACCAGGCATAGTTGATAAACTTTCTGAGAATTCTCTAGCAATTCTCTACAAATGATACCATGAATTCATTAATAGTCATGGGGACTAATTTTCATGAATTTCATGGTGATCCTAATGAACAAGTAAAGCTCCCATTTAGTTTATATTTAAAGTTTGAAACCCCCATAAAAAGCTAGATAGATAGATTAAGATAGATTTATTTCTGCATAAAATGTATAAAACATGGCATTACAATACATTATCCATGAAAACAGAAACAAACATGTGATAATGATCCATGTCAACTACATTATATACAAAGGATGACACAAAAAGAGACATGGAATCTCTTATTTCCATTGTGGTCCTTTAAATACAAAACAGTTTGACATAGGAAGACAATTTTAAAAAATACCGCAGCAATTGGAAAAAGTATGGTGCACTATTAAATGCTAGGCATGGACTTTTTTATGTATCACATATTTTAGATAATCACTACAATATTAAAATGATAAATCTATCTATAAATTAAAAACATGACTAGAAAAGGAAACCTACTTCTTTAAACAGGACTTAAAATTAACTAAAATTTCCAAGCCATGAAATTTTGTGCCCATCAAATTAAATGTTTTCGCAGTTACCAGGCTTAGACTATTCCTTCAATACAGATAATTTAGATATCTTACCAGGAACATAGTATTCCACACAACCTCGGGGAAGAGGAAATTCTTCTGTGGAGGAAAATCTGCAATAGAACAAAAAACAGTTTCCTTCTTTGTTTTTTTTTTTCATTCTGATGCATAGTCACAACTAAGCTCATAACATATGATGACTTTCCAGCTTTAATGTTGGTAAAGACCCAAGGTACCTCTCCTGGCATCATTCTAGGAATAGGCTTGCACTTGGGTAGAACCACTGAGCTTCTGCATAACCAAAATATCACTTTTAAACAGAACTAACTCAGGACTTTACCAGGTACTTTTACTTATTGTTTTATCTGCAATTTTACAGGCAACAGCCATATTCCCATAAATAAGTATTAACAATCCATTGCTTGTTATGCTGTTGGAGATATAATGCTCCTTAATAATGTAATGAATTCATATTTTGCTGTGTTCTTAAATAATAACTGTAATAAAGCCACTACAAGTGCTATCCAATCTATTCCAGATTTGCGGTATTCATAAGTGTAACCATTTTGTAAGTGGTATATACAAAAACATGAATCCGGCCCATAGGTGTTACTGTAGTAATCCAAAAAAGTTAGGAAATAGGTATTTTTCTAATATTATTTCATAAATATTGTTTTTGTCTTCTGTTAAAAAAAATTGATGCCTCTACAAACTTTCCATCAAATATTTCTGACATATCTGTTTTGCTACTAATAAATCCGTATTTAAGTATAAAAAAGTTCCTAAAAATCCATATCATTGAAGAGAAATTGTCTTTTTTGGGAAAAAACACTTAAAAACATTGTGCAAACTGACTGCCAAACACCATATATTTACCTCTGGTGGCCGTCATCAGACATTTTTAAACTTTGACATGTTAACATTCTTCTGTCATACACACGGACATACGGATCATTGGCTCCAACAGCCATCAGTTCTGGTCGTGCTGGGTTAATAGCAATACATTTAAACTCTGCTTGTCCGCCAACATGTGAATCCAAGTTGATCAAAACATTCTTGCTGTTAGAGTGGCACAGTTCGGGACATCGGAGATCAAATTGCCTGAAATAAACTAGAGCTATCACTAAAGGTGATGAATGTACCCCCCGCATGCACTGACACAGTACATTGCAATTTGACGCACACAAGATTGCATAATTATGTGGACTGTATGTATATAGACTGTATGTATACAGTATAGTAACAAAAAACAAAGTCCCATAACTATGCAGAATATTTATCTAAAAGAATGTAACATGCACCATGCACAACTAGGGTTGGTACTGATCACTAGTGTGAAGTTTCATTAAATTGTGTGCAAGGGTTAGGAATATAAGGCGCGCACAAGATTGCATAAGCAGACTGTATGTACATAGTATGTTAACAAGAAACAAAGTCCCATAACTCTGCAATTTTTGTTGTTGAAAGAACCTAACACGCCCCATGCACAACTACTGTTGTTACTAATCACTTGTGTGAAGTTTCATTTAATTGTGTCAAGGGGATGGGGAGAGATGGTGCACACAAGTTTGTGTCTATGTATATAGTATAGTAACAAAAAACAAAGTCCCATAACTATGCAGAATATTTATCTAAAAGAACGTAACATGCACCATGCACAACTAGGGTTGGTACTG
Organism: Mercenaria mercenaria; assembly: GCF_021730395.1. NCBI lineage: Eukaryota > Metazoa > Mollusca > Bivalvia > Venerida > Veneridae > Mercenaria > Mercenaria mercenaria. Next base: position 88,208,363 of record NC_069364.1, on the reverse strand, counting down.
ATCACTTGTGTGAAGTTTCATTAAATTGTGTGCAAGGGTTAGGAATATAAGGTGCGCACAAGATTGCATAAGCAGACTGTATGTACATAGTATGTTAACAAGAAACAAAGTCCCATAACTCTGCAATTTTTGTTGTTGAAAGAACCTAACATGCCCCATGCACAACTACTGTTGTTACTGATCACTTGTGTGAAGTTTCATTAAATTGTGTCAAGGGGATGGGGAGAGATTGTGCACACAAGTTTGTGTCTATGTATATAGTATAGTAACAAAAAACAAAGTCCCGTAACTCTGCAATTTTTTTTCTGAAAGAACCTCACATGCCCCATGCACAACTATTGTTGTTACTGATCACTTGTGTGAAGTTTCATTAAACTGTGTTAAGGGGATGAGGAGAGATGGTGCGCACAAGATTGTGTCTATGTATACAGTATAGTAACAAAAAACAAAGTCCCGTTACTCTGCAATTTTTTTTCTGAAAGAACCTAACATGCCCCATGCACAACTACTGTTGTTACTGATCACTTGTGTGAAGTTTTATTAAACTGTGTCAAGGGGATGAGGGGAGATGGTGTGCACAAGATTGTGTCTACGCACTCCCATACGATTCATGTATTAGGTGGTCATTCCATTGTTTGAAAACAATAGAATGACCACTTAAGGAACAAAAGAATTAAGTGGTTACGGAATGAATACAAAGGATTTCTATTGTCCTAGGCCACACCTCCTACCACCTAAGGTACCAATCATGTGCTCAGACAGACGGACAGACGGACAACCTGAAACCAGTATACCCCCCTTACAACTTTGTTGTCGGGGGGTACAAAAAGGCTGGAATACTTTGCTACACTACACAGCTATGCTATACAACTATTCTGAACAACTAATGACTTTACTGTTCTTTAAATGTAAAATAAAATCTAACACCTCCTAAAGTGACTCTTTCACATTTGTTGAGGTAAAAAAGATGTCAGCTTAAAATATGTTAAAAGTTGTATTTTGTAAAAATGACCTTTTGTATAAATTGAATTTTGCAAAGCACCTCTGTAATGTCTGTTATTTTCACTTTTGAAACATAGAATAAAATCAATCTAATACAAGTCTTCACTGATTTATAAATGCCAGAGTGTTGATTGGATATTTTAAAACAATCTCAATATAAACAATAAAACATAACCTGTTTAATTTTTTCTATATCTGTAAAAGTTTCATACAGTTGCAACAAACAGCAACAGAGATACTAGCTTGCTGGGAATTGCTAACACAGTGTCTACCGACGACACTGACATTAGGGATATAGCAACAGCTCCCCAGACTTCTGTCACAGTATTTGTTTGTTTCTTTTGGGTTTAAAACCGTTTTTCAATAGTATACATGTCAGTTAAGTAACGGCAGACAGTTAACCTAACCAGTGTTCCTGGATTCTGTTACTATTTCTGTACCAGTACAAACCTGTTCTCTGTGAGTTACTGCCAATGATTGCAGACACAATGTCTTTAATCAAATTGTCACAGAGAATATACGCCCTGCCAGGTGATCAAACTTGCAACTCCACGATCCGTAGATCAGCGCTCTCGCTACTGAGCTAAGTCGGAGGGCTTTATGTCACAGTAAGCTAAATATACTGGGTATAAAAAGGAAAGTCCTTTGCTTACATCACACATCCATCTTCTGCTGAACTCCAAAACATGAAGGGTACTTTTGGTGCCGTGGCAATACGTTTAACTCTGCTGGCATGACAAGCGAATACATGTGTAGTTTCCTTGCCCTCTATGTCATGTACTCGGATCTTACTATCTGCAGCTCCGCTTACAACAATATTGTCATTTGAACTAGGCAAAAACTGTAAATAAGTAATATAAAAAAATATGTTCTCTGTAAATTGAAAATTTCATCATCTATGAATTCATTAAAAGAATCAAAATCAAAAGTTCTTTAATATTCAACAACATTTTAAACCTTTTTACAGTTTTTACACATCATATAGATTTATGAAATTTATAAACTGGTACATAACAGCTATAATCCTGTACTTTTTATTTCTATCACCTTCTTTTCTTTCAACTTGAGCTATTTTAACTGATACAAATTCTTTAACCAAAAGTTATAATTAAAGTTCCGACAGGAATAACAGCTCTAAGGCTATTTACCTGTAAAAAAAAACACATTTTCTGTTTCTGCTGAATTGCTGCAAAATTTGTATAAATGGAAACTGCTCCATTACAATATGAAAGAAGTTAATGGAAACTGATGTTTCATACAGCACTAAGTCAATGGAAACTGGTTTTTCACATTCTAACAAGTTAATGGAACCTAATCCATAACAATATCAGGGGGTTTTTTTACCAGGAGGGGAAGGGGTCCAAGCATGCGATTTGGGAAAAAATAGCTCGTTATTTAGGCAAAGGGGAATAAAAGAAAACCTGATGTAAAGTCAATTTTTGGGGAAACTGCATGATTTAATAGAAATGTTCTGAGGGGAAGGGGCCTATTAACGGCCCCTATTATGAAGGGGAAAAAACCTGAATATTAAAGAAGTTAATGGAAACTGGTTGTTCACATTCTAACAAGTTAACGGAAACTGGTCTTTCATATATAAACTCAAGTAAATAGAAACTGATCTTCCACATAGTAATAAGTTTACACAAACTAATATTTCACATAGTAGTAAGTTAAAACAAACTGATCTTTCACATTGTAATGTTTTTTCTTGTAAACTTGCCTTTCACATTTTACTTTAAACAGAACTGATCTTTTCACATTCTAATTTAAGTTTAACAAGAGCTGTCCGTGCTCGACTTTTCTCAGTGCTTGACTCTGAATCAGAGCTTTGCCAGTAAAAAAATTCCAAGTTAAAAAGGGACATAACTCTGTCAAAATTATAATCAGAGTTATGGGAATTGTGTCTCCTGGTGTAGACTTTGATAGTAAATAACTATTTAGAGTTTCAAGTCAAGCTTTAATAGTAACAGAAATATTTGACTTTTAACAAAAAATTCTAAGTTAAAAAGGGGCATAATTCTGTTAAAATTCAAACAGAGTTATGGGGATTGTTTCTCCTGGTGTAGACTGTGATGGCAAATAAGTATTTTAAGTTTCAAGACAAAAGCTTTGATAGTAAAAGAGATTTTTGACTTTATCGAAATCTTTAACCAAAAATACTAGGTTAAAAAGGGGTATAATTCTGTCAAAATTCAGAGTTATGGGAATTGTGTCTCCTGGTGCAGACTTTGATTGTAAACAACTATTTTGAGTTTCAAGTAAAAAGCTTTAATAGTAACAGAGATATTTGACTTTATCAATTTAAAAAAAACAAATCTAAGTTAAAAAGGGGCATAATTCTGTTAAAATTCAAATCTGAGCTATGGGGATTGTTTCTCCTGGTGAAGACTTTGATGATAAATAAGTATTTTAAGTTTCAAATCAATAGCTTTGATAGTAACAGAGATATTTGACTTTATCAAAAACTTTAACCAAAATTTCTAAGTTAAAAAGGGGCATAATTCTGTCAAAATTCAAAGCAGAGTTAGGGGGATTGTTTCTCCTGGTGTAGACTTTGATAGTAAATAACTATTTTAAGTTTCAAGTCAATCAATAGCTTTGATAGCAACAGAGATATTTGACTTTATCAAAAACTTTAACCAACGGCAACGGCGACGCCGGGGCGAGTGCAATAGCTCTACTTTTTCTTCGAAAGTCGAGCTAAAAACTGGTCTTTTGCATTAATATCAAGCTAACACGAGGATGTATGAAAGGCAAAATAAGAAATATTAGACACAATAATATTACAGAGAAGTTTTGTAAAAACAACTCTCAACTGTCTCTGCTGTTTTGTAACATACCTTTACAGAGAATATATTTCCATGGTGCCCAGTCTGTATACTGGTTAATTTCTTCTTTCTGAATGGATCCCAGATGATAACCTGTGTATCATCTGAACCACTTGCCAGTAAACTAAAACAACATGTAACAGTTCAAACCTTGTTCAAAATTACACATCATTAATTCTTTTAATTAAACATGTTTAAAATCAATTTTCAAATAAACATATCAGTATTTGTGTAATCAAATTGAACTATATGCTGCATTAAGGTAGTTCTCCAAACACAATACTTTAGATTTATACTAATCTATTTCAGGTCAAATGTGAAACAAGTCCTACAACTTAAACTGAATTACTTTTGACACCTCATTCATGAAGGTACGAGTAGACAAGCCAGTTTCCCATTAAATGATGAGCACTTTGTCTTTGGTATGATGCTAGAAGGGAAAGTATTCTTGCCTACCCAGTGGGGAAAGTATACATTTATCCAAGCACGCGCCGGGGATAGATATTCCTGTCTTTCCCTAGGGAAAAACCTTGTCTAAAATAGCATGCACTAAGGTGACGTCACATAGTACTGGTACCATTGTGATGTCATAAACTTTATAAATAATGTCAGGAAATACCCAAACCTATTTGACTCCACGGTCTATTTTGAATATGATAGGCAAGAAAAATGATCTAACACTTCTGCCTGTGTAAGACAGCTGTTTTCCCTACCCTCGTGACAGCATGGATAAAAAACCTTGCTAACGCTCGGTTTTCCATTCCACACTGTCCCTCGGGTAGGGAAAACCCCCACAGGGCCACTTTTCACCCCCTGGGCAAAATCTGAACAATCTTCATAGAGAACCATTAGATGATGTCACATGCCGAATATCAAGGCTCTATGCCTTGCGGTTTTGGACAAAAATTTTTTTTAAAGATTTTCCTTTCGGTTGCCATGGCAACCAGAGTTCTGCATGGAATTCAATTCTTTGAACAATTTTAGAAGGGGGCCACCCAAGGATCATTCCTATGAAGTTTTGTGTAATTCTGCCCTGTGGTTTTCAAGAAGAAGATTTTTTTAGAAATTATTGACGGACGCACGACCCACGACCGACTACGGACATTGAGCAGTCACAAAAGCTCACCAAGAGCCTTTGGCTCAGGTGGGCTAAAAACAGGAAAGCAGGTCTCATTTAACCCCAGGGGCATAATCTGAACAATTTTGGTAGACTACTAGACAATGCATCATACCAAATATCAAAAGCCTAGGTCATATGGTTTCGGACAAGAAGATTTTTAAAGTTTTTTCCTATATAAGTCTATAAAAAACTTTGGACCCCCAGGGCAGGGCCTTTTTTCACCCCAGGGGTACAATTTGAACAATTTTGGTTGAGGACCATAAGACAATGCTACAAACCAAATATCAAAAGTCTAAGTGCTGTGGTTTCAGAGAAGAAGATTTTAAAACTTTTTTTCCTATACAGTAAAACACCGCTTGCTCGAGGTCGCAAGGGGATGAGCAAAATGCTCGAGTTATCCATGGTTTTGAGCGACCCAAACATTAACCAACATACGAAGAAAACTAAAGTTTGATTTACCAGTTGTCATCGGGACCATTTGCTGAGTAAACGGTGATGCGTAATTATAACATACTTGTGACATTTTCAAAAACAAACGTATTACAAACGTTATTCTGTTGATGACGTTTCAATATGTAATTTGTAAATAGCACATGCGAAGAAACAACTAAGATTTTTGTTAAGATTTTTATTCATCAACAAGTGCATATCATAATTATCGTCTCAATTTTATGAAACGGCTATATTATTTCCTTCATTTGCAAGCAAACAACTGCTGATTAAATTACTAAGATCTCATAACTATCTTCTCGATCCCGCAGAATAGATGCTTAAGTTAACAGTAAGTGATCGATATTTTATCAATAACTTTTCTTTAAGCTTTTATCAATAATTAATCTTATCATAATATCAAATATACTGACAAACAAACATTTAAGATAGTCTGGGAATAGACTACGCAATTCTCACGGTGTGTGAAAATGTTTAATTAACCGATACATTCTGACCGCCGAAGGTGTAAAAAAATCTGACACCTCTGCTCGAGTTAGCAAAAAGCAACAAAGAGTAAATTAATACACAGGGACCAGGTGTCATGCTTGAGCGATCGAAGTATCGATGCTCGACCCAGCCATGGTAATATCACATAGAAAATAGAAGGAAAGCGGCCGGGGCCACATGAATTGCTCGAGCGAGCCCGGGTGCTCAAGTCATCGATGCTCGAGCGAGCAGTGTTTCACTGTATAAGTGTATGTAAAACTTGGGACCCTCGGGGCAGGGCCATATTTGACCCTAGGGGAATAATTTGAACAAACTTGGTAGAGGACCACTAGATGATGCTATATACCAAATATCAAAGCCCTAGACTGTGTGGTTTTGTACAAGAAGATTTTCAAAGTTTTCTGGAGGATATGATTACGATGACACCGGTAACTTAAAAATTTTGTAAACAAAGCGGAAAAATGTGAAAGTTTGGTTTGAAACATCACTACCTCCCTAAAAACTGCGGGGAGGTCGCAATTCGAAACAATATGTCGGACTCTACCAGCCTTATAACTCTTATCCTTCCTGCATCTTCTACTGTTACTCCCCCTCTGTCTTCTTATGGTCACATATGCAACTGGAACAACTCACCCAAACACGAATTTTTTCCTGGCATCACCTGATGGGTACAGACTTACAATCATACAGGGTGAGGGTTGGTCTTTTTGCCTCATCTCAAATGTCATTTAAAGGTCTAGCATGTTTCACAACCTTTGAACTTATTATTTGGTTGTCAATGCTTCTTCTGAGAGCTGGTGACATTCATCAAAACCCAGGACCCAGTTCAACCACGACATCTTCCACTGACAACTCTCTTTCGGATTCTTACATTTTCGAGGATTTCCAAAACTCACTGTCATTTGTCCATTATAACGTTCAAAGCTTCTTTCATAAAAGGGATATTCTCCAGGCTGAACTACAACATTTCGACGTTCTTTCTTTTTCTGAAACTTGGCTAAGTGATCAAATTGATTCTTCTTCTCTCACATTTGAAAACTTTGCACCACCATTCCGGAAGGATCGTAATGGCGATAACCATGGAGGTGTAATCGTGTACGTCAGAAGTTCATTTCCCGCAATTAGGCGCACTGACTTAGAAGTAGACGGCATTGAGTGCATTTGGCTAGAGATTCACATTAAACACAGAAAAATTCTATTTGGTACCTTCTACCGACCACCTAACTCGTCTCCTATAGTTCTTACTCAAATAGAAAATTCTATTGGGCTTGCTTATGATACTTCTGTATCTGACATTATCATCACAGGTGACTTCAATCTAGACATCCACAAACCCTCAACATCTTCCAAAATACAAGACATAATGATACAATACAACATGAAGCAAGTAATCACAGAATCTACACACTACACAGAACACTCTAATTCTTTAATTGACCTTTTTATACTATCTCCTACCTGTCCGATCAAAATTTCTGGGGTTGGCGAACCCTTTCTTGACCAAAACATAAGATTCCACTGTCCTATCTTCTGCTGTCTGGATGTTACAAAGCCAAAACCAGCGACGTTTAAACGGAGAGTCTGGAAATATGATCAAGGGGACTACGAAGGTCTACGTCAAGAAGCTTTAATATTTGATTGGCAGTCGCTCTTTGATCATGATATCGACACATACACAAAAAATATTACAAACCAAATACTGTCTATGTCTAACAAATATATTCCAAACAAAATTGTAACAATACGACAATCAGAACCACCATGGATACACAACGACATACGCAAATATATCAGAAAAAGAAAACGCGCATATGACAAAGCTAAAATATCACAAAACCCTCGACACTGGCAAGCATACAAACAGCTTAGAAACAAAACAATTGACATGCTCAGACAAGCCAAACACCACTTATCTCTAAAGATTTCAGATAAACTAAAACAGCCAGATCTTAAAACAACAGACTATTGGAGAATACTTAAACAATTCATTGCACCCACTAATAAATCAAGCATCGATACATTACATGATAATGGAAACATAGTCACAGACAACACAGACAAAGCCAACCTTCTGAACAATTTCTTTCAAACCCAAACACAACTCAACGATCAGAATAAAACACTTCCACCACTACATGTAAACCCAGATGAAAATGTCCTCACTAACATTCAAATCACAGAAGACGAAGTAGAGATTACACTTAAATCACTTAATACAGGCAAAGCATCAGGTCCAGACAACATAAACAGTAGAATACTCAAAGAACTCTCCCACGAAATAGCAAGTCCTTTATGCTCTCTTTTCAACAGATCTCTTCACACAGGAAAGGTACCAACTCTTTGGAAATTAGCAAATGTCTGCGCTATTCATAAGAAAAACGATCCTCATATAGTCTCTAATTACAGACCTATATCATTACTAAGCACTATCAGTAAAACTCTTGAAAAAATCATTCATAAACACACATACAACTTCTTCAGGTCGAACAATATTATCTCTTCACTTCAGTCAGGCTTTGTTCCCAACGACTCAACTTCCAATCAACTTGTTTCTATCTACAATTCTTTCTGTCAAGCCCTAGACGAGGGCAAAGAGGTCAGGGCTGTATTTTGTGACATTTCGAAAGCATTCGACCGAGTTTGGCACCGTGGTCTCCTTCATAAACTGGAATCAAAAGGAATTTCAGGTCAGCTTCTTCTTTGGTTCAAGGACTATCTATCTGGTAGAAGGCAGAGGGTCGTTCTTTGTGGTTCCTATTCTGAAACTGTACTTATATCTGCTGGTGTTCCACAAGGTTCCATCCTTGGTCCTCTTCTTTTTATTCTCTATATCAACGACATCGTTACGGACATCGGTTCTACTATTCGTCTCTTTGCTGATGACACAAGCCTCTACATAACTGTTGATGATCCTATACAATCAGCAATTACACTCAACGCCGATCTCAATACTATCACAAACTGGGCCGAAAAGTGGCTAGTTGACTTCAATCCAAACAAAACAACCTCTTTGCTCATTTCACGAAAACACAACAAACCATATCACCCTCCTCTATCAATGAATGGCACAGTTATAGCAGAAGTAAACACTCACAAGCATCTAGGGGTCACATTTTCTCACGATGGAACTTGGCATGAGCACATTGAGACAATCAAAACAAAAGCATGGCAACGTATCAATATTATGCGCACACTCAAATTTACTCTTGACAGAAAATCATTAGAAACTATCTATACATCTTTCATTCGCCCTCTCCTAGAGTACTCTGACGTCGTTTGGGACAATCTTTCTCTCCATGATCAATATGAGTTAGAAAAAATACAACATGAGGCGTGTAGAATTATCTGTGGGGCAACCAAACTAGTTTCTATCGATAATCTCTATAGGGAAACCTGCTTTGAAACTCTCAAACAAAGAAGAGAACAACACAAACTCACACTCTTTTATAAAATGACAAACAACCTATCTCCTCCATATCTTAATTCTCTCGTACCTGATAATGTGGGCGATACGACTACATACAACCTAAGGAACGCCAACAACACAAGGGATATCCACTGTCATACACAACTCTACGCAAATTCATTCCTGCCATCGGTTGTAAATGCCTGGAATCAGCTTCCTATTGAACACCGAAACTGTACTACACTCAACTCTTTCAAAAGCAAACTCAGTGCGAACAAACCCATGGTTCCCTCTCATTACTACATTGGCAATCGTAAGCACCAAATTCTACACACTCGTCTCAGAACTCATTGCAGCACCTTAAAGGAACATCTATTTTCAAAAAACATAATCACCAGTCCTCTATGTGAATGTGGCCAAACCGAAAGTACTCACCATTACTTCTTTGATTGTCATTTCTATCGCCAACAACGCACTGTTCTCTTAAATCACATTCTAAACCTTACCACACCTTCTCTGTCTACACTTTTATTTGGAGACCCAAACCTCTCGGATGATTCAAATAGTGAAATCTTCGCACATGTCCATAATTACATCAGAACAACCAAGCGTTTTGATACATAGCATTCCTCTTTATATATATTATATAATACAATAAATTATTAATTATTGGATATTATGTATCATCTTGCTCACTTTTTCCATGCTGATAATTTTAGAACCAACCGCACTTCCAGCTCGTGTACGTGACCATATCTCTATATTTCTTTACCTCTATCTCCGCCACGCTCTCATTTCTACCCTTTTTACTTCCTTCACATGTCTCTTAGTCATAAACCAATGTAAAATATACTTACTGTTTCTAAGCACGTTTAAATATATGCAGTTACTATATTACCATTTTAAAACAAACAATATGAGATAAATAGTTGACTAGCTTTGGTAATGTATTATTGATATGCATGTTTCATTTGCACGTTTTCCATAGTTTATAAATACTTTATTTTCTAAGTTACCAGCTATCCCTGCTATTTATAAGGAAAGAGTTTCTAAATAAGCTTAGCTTCCTACTCAATCCTTGATTTGTGTAAATATATGTTTGCTGTATACCTGCTTGAAAATAAATATTGTTTAAACCAAAGTTTTCCCTATTCAAGTCTATATAAACCATGTGACCCCCCAGGGCGGGGCCATATTTGACCCTAGGGGGATAATTTGAACAATTTTGGTAGAGGACCACTAGATGATGCTACACATCAGATATCAAAGCCCTAGGCCCTGTGGTTTTGGGCAAGAAGATTTTCAAAGTTTTCGCTATATAAGTCTATACAAACCATGTGACCCCCGGGGCGGGGTCATATTTGACCCTAGGGGGATAATTTGAACAATTCTGGTAGAGGACCACTAGATAATGCTACACACTAGATATCAAAGCCCTAGGCCCTGTGGTTTTGGACAAGAAGATTTTTAAAGTTTTTCCTTTTGGTTGCCATGGCAACCAATTTTGTATGGAATTCACTTCTTTGAACAATTTTGAAAGGGGGCCACCCAAGGATCATTCCTGTGAAGTTTGGTGTAATTCTGCCCAGTGGTTTTCAAGAAGAAGATTTTTTTACAAAATGTTGACGGACACACGACGCACACCGCACGACAGACATTGAGCGGTTACAAAAGCTCACCATGAGCCTTTGGCTCAGATGAGCTAAAAATAAATGTTTAACATTAGGTACATAGGCATTTTCTCAAACTATTTAGGGGCCATGGGCTACTGGGCCCCTGCTAATTTATATCCCTGGAATAATTTTAATGACATTCCCTAATACACATGTAAAAAGGAGTCCATCAATATGTATATCACTTATAATTTAAAATTTTCTACATACTAACAGTTATTTTACAAGAAAATGCTCTAAGTACCTTCCTTTATCATTCCATTCCAGACAGTTGACACAACCAATATGTCCTTCCAGTTCATCTTCTAGACCAAGACGTTTAATAAGGGTACTTGTAACCTGCTGTTCTCGCACAAATCTTGCACCAATATTTTCCTGAAAAATTCAGTATCTAACAATGCCGTATTAGGTAGTTTTTTGCCATTTTTATTTTGCAATCTGATCTTGCTAACAGCCAGATCAACTTTTCGTTTTTTGTCAAGAATCTAGAGATACTGCTATTTACCAGTACACTTCACAAGAATTGAGCTCACGTATTACAATGTTTGTCAACACAACTAAACCTGTATTAATTAGCTAGTCAAGGACGTGACATACAAGCTGGCTGCGTAAGGCAGGAGTTGTTCAAAATAAGTTAAAATTACAACAAAGAGTCAATTAAGTTGCAAAGTTGGCTGACTGACTGCTTTAGGCAAGTGGTTGCTTAATACAGTGTGTCAACTGCACAAGTGAAAATAAAACAACCACCATTATCATCCAGTCCAGTGTAAGCTTCTGTAACACAGCTGTTTTTAGAAAAACTGTCTTACATAATATACCCTTGTAAGTAAATTTGTGTATCTGAGTTAAACCCTTGACATAGCAGTGTAATTCTATAAAAAAATATTCTGTATATTAATAAAATACATGTGGCTGAACTATTTCATTATAAGGAAAGACCAAGATCAAGGAAAAGCTGTAATAGGTAATTCCTTTCAGTTTTACTAGTTGAACATACAAGGCAAATGAATCTGAGGTAGATTAATATTTTCTAACTTAGCACCATTTTGTTGTTGTTACTATTTTCTTCCAAAGGTCAAGAGCAAATGACATCACTGTCATGTGTGACATTACAAGGCCAAAGCAGTAATTTATTGTTAAGGTATTGGACCCCTAATAGTAATGTTTTAACAAGAGGACCATGATGGTCCTGAATCGCTCACCTCTTCCCACATGATCCAGTTTTGAGTATGACGTCGTTTTTTCTATTATTTGACATAGTGACCTAGTTTTTGAGCTCATGTGACCCAGTTTTGAACTTGACCTAGATATTATCAAGATATAAAAATTCTGACCAATTTTCATGAAGATCCATTGAAAAATATGGTCTCTAGAGAGGTCACAAGGTTTTTCTATTATTTGACCTACTGACCTAGTTTTTTAAGGCATGTGACCCAGTTTCACACTTGACCTAGATATCATCAAGGTGAACATTCTGACCAATTTTCATGAAGATCCATTCAAGGGTATGGCCTCTAGAGAGGTCACAAGGTTTTTCTATTTCAAGACCTACTGACCTAGTTTTTGATCGCAGTTGACCCAGTTTCAAACTTGACCTAGATATCATCAAGATAAACATTCAGACCAACTTTCATACAGATCCCATGAAAAATATGGCCTCTAGAGAGGTCACAACGTTTTTTCATTATTTGACCTACTGACCTACTTTTTGATGGCATGTGACCCACTTTCGAACTTGACCTAAATATCATCAAGGTGAACGTTCTGACCAATTTTTATGGAGATCCATTCACAAGTATGGCCTCTAGAGAGGTCACAAGGTTTTTCTATTTTTAGACCTACTGACCTAGTTTTTGACCGCACATGACCCTGTTTCGAACTTGACCTAGATATCATCAAGATGAACATTCGGACCAACCTTCATGAAGATCCATTGAAAAATATGGCATTTAGAGAGGTCACAAGGTTTTTCTATTATTTGACCTACTGACCTAGTTTTTGACGGCACGTGACCCACTTTCGAACTTGACCTAGATATCATCAAGATGAACATTCAGAACAACTTTCATACAGATCCCATGGAAAATATGGCCTCTAGAGAGGTCACAAGGTTTTTCTATTATTTGACCTACTGACCTAGCTTTTGATGGCACGTGACCCACTTTCGAACTTGATTTAGATATCATCAAGGTGAACATTCTGACCAATTTTCATGAAGATTTCATGAAATATATGGCCTCTAGAGAGGTCACAAGGTTTTTCTATTTTTAGACCTACTGACCTAGCTTTTGACCGAACGTGACCCAGTTTCGAACTTGACCTAGATATCATCAAGATGAACATTCAGACCAACTTTCATACAGATCCAATGAAAAATATGGCCTTTAGAGAGGTCACAAGGTTTTTCTATTATTTGACCTACTGACCTAGTTTTTGAAGGCACGTTACCCAGTTTCGAACTTGACCTAGATATCATCAAGGTGAACGTTCTGATTAATTTTCATGAAGATCTTGTGAAATATATGGCCTCTAGAAAGGTCACAAGGTTTTTCTATTTTTAGACCTACTGACCTAGTTTTTGAAGGCACGTGACCCAGTTTCGAACCTGACCTAGATGTCATCAAGGTGAACATTCTGACCCATTTTCATGAAGATCTCTTGAAATATATGGCCTCTAGAGAGGTCACAAGGTTTTTCTATTTTTAGACCTACTGACCTAGTTTTTGACCGCACGTGACCCAGTTTCGAATCTGACCTAGATATCATCAAGATGAACATTCAGACCAACTTTCATAAAGATCCCATGAAAAATATGGCCTCTAGAGAGGTCACAAGGTTTTTCTATTATTTGACCTACTGACCTAGTTTTTGAAGGCACGTTACCCAGTTTCGAACTTGACCTAGATATCATCAAGGTGAACGTTCTGACCAATTTTCATGAAGCTCTTGTGAAATATATGGCCTCTAGAGAGGTCACAAGGTTTTTCTATTTTGAGACCTACTGACCTAGTTTTTGACGGCACGTGACCCAGTTTCAAACTTGACCTAGATATCATCAAGGTGAACATTCTGACCAACTTTCATAAAGATCCCATGAAAAATGTGACCTCTAGAGTGGTCACAAGCAAAAGTTTACGGACGCACGGACGCACGCACGATGGACGACGGACGCCGCGCGATCACAAAAGCTCACCTTGTCACTTTGTGACAGGTGAGCTAAAAATGGCATTTGCTTGGTATATTCTTAAAGTTGACCATGTTTCACACTGTGTTGCAAATTTTAAACAACTTTCACCGTGCCGTTTTTTGTAAATTTTGTATAATATATGGTATTTCCTCACGCTCAAGAAGAGACAAAATTCAATGTGATGTCCACTATCTAAAACGCTTGCAGAGAATTCATTACAACATTAATTTTGATAAAAGAAACATCAAACTAGAAAATGCTTTTGTAAAAAAGCGCATGTATCCCCCAATGCAAAGTCCTATAGGCAAGAAGTCAATAGGGGTCAGGAGCGAAAGTCAAAGAGACACTGACAGTTGGCTGCAATAGGGATCATCTACTTGGCATGTCCAGTCATCCCGCTAAATTTCAACACTCTTGGCCTAGTGGTTCTCAAGTTACTGTTCAGGCTCCTGTGACCTTGACCTTTGATCAAGTGACCTCAAAATAAATAGGGGTCATCTACTCTGCATCTTCAATCATCCTATTAAGTTTCAACATTGTAGGTCAAGTGGTTCTCAAGTTATTTCCAAAAAATGATTTTACATGAACAGGCCACTGTGACCTTGACCTTTAATTGACTGACCCCAAAATCAATAGGGGTCATCTACTCTGCATGACCAATCATCCTATGAAGTTTCAACATTCTGGGTCAAGTGGTTCTCAAGTTATTGATCGGAACTGGTTATCAATGTTCAGGCCCCTGTGACCTTGACCTTTAACGGAGTGACCCCAAAAACAATAGGGGTCATTTACTCTGCATGAACAATCATCCTATGAAGTTTCAACATTCTGGGTCGAGAGGTTCTCAAGTTATTGATTGGAAATGGTTTTCCATGTTCAGGCCCCTGTGGCCTTGACCTTTAACAGAGTGACCCCAAAATCAAAGGGGTCATCTACTCTGCATGACCAATCATCCTATGAAGTTTCATCATTCTGGGTCAAGTGGTTCTCAAGTTACTGACCGGAAATGGTTTTCAATGTTCAGGCCCCTGTGACCTTGACCTTTGACAGAGTGACCCCAAAATCGAAGGGGTCATCTACTCTGCATGACCAATCATCCTATGAAGTTTCATCATTCTGGGTCAAGTGGTTCTCAAGTTACTGACCGGAAATGGTTTTCAATGTTCAGGCCCCTGTGACCTTGACCTTTAATGGAGTGATCCCAAAATCGCTAGGGGTCATCTACTTTGCATGACCAATCATCCTATGAAGTTTCAACATTCTTGGTCAAGTGGTTCTCTAGTTATTGATCGGAAATGGTTTTCCATGTTCAGGCCCCTGTGACCTTGACCTTTGATGGAGTGACCCCAAAATCAATAGGGGTCATCTACTCTGCATGACCAATCATCCTATGAAGTTTCAACATTCTGGGTCAAGTGGTTCTCTAGTTATTGATCGGAAATGGTTTTCAATGTTCAGGCCCCTGTGACCTTGACCTTTGACGGAGTGAGCCCAAAATCAATATGGGTCATCTACTTTTCATGACCAATCATCGTATGAAGTTTCAACATTCTGGGTCAAGTGGTTCTCTAGTTATTGATCGGAAATGGTTTTCAATGTTCAGGCCCCTGTGACCTTGACCTTTGACAGAGTGACCCCAAAAACAATAGGAGTTGTCTACTCCAGCAGCCCTACAACCCTATAAAGTTTGAAGGTTCTAGGTCAAATGGTTCTCCAGTTATTGCTCGGAAATGAAGTGTGACGTACGGACGGACGGAAGGACGGACGGACGGACGGGCAGGGCAAAAACAATATGTCTCCTGGGGGAGACATAACTATTGTTTAACAATTATAAAACACAAAATAAAACTTTAAAAATCATTTTTGTCTAGGGTGCCTCATGTAAACAGATTTAATGAGACAGAATTCTAACTCCAACATTGAAAATTTAAGGTCGAATCCGGTGGGTCTATTTTGAATTTTGCTCACTTCATTCAAAAATAACCTTGGGGCAATAGTAAAACCTACCTGCATTTCTTCCACAACATGTAATCAAATGAATGAAAGCAAAATAGAGAACTTTAACCGCACGTAACTCAGTATTTTTAAAGATGCCTCACTCTACCCCTCCTGATTCGGAGGTAAAATCACATTAAACAGCAAAAAATCGCTTATAAAATGAAAATTTTCCACTTTTGTACAATTCATCCATAATTAGTCTTGAAAGAAGTAAAAACTTACTAGAAAAAAAGGAAAACATGGAAAAAAAAATTTGGTCCCAGTGGGGTTTGAACCTACGCCCCCCTGAAAATTGCAGCCAAAGTAGGTTTTGGGTAGGAATTGAATACTCTTCAAAAAGGAGATACTCTATTACGGGTCCAATACCTTAAAACCATTGAAAAGTACATGAAATAAAAACATGCTTGACCAAAATCAAAGTTAAATTGAGAACAAAAGATTTTTTTCATACTGCTTATTATTCTAGTACTACAATCTGAAAACAAACATTATGTACATTTAATTAGATATACATACTGATTAAAAAAATTCATCAATGAGATTCTGGCCAAAATCAAATAACATCATGCTTACCAAAAACATAGGGAACAAGATCTTAAGCAGGCCAAAATTTACCAAACCAAGAGTTTTAACTGTTTCAGAATGCTTGGATAGTATCTGGTCCAGTGACTCACATGGGACTCCCAATTATTCACTATGGGAATCCAACTTTTTCCAGCAAGGGAGTCCCGGACTACTACTTTTGAAATCCTAGTGAGAACCCTGATAATTCATAATTTTTATATATCCGAAACATTGCGGAAAGATACTAATTTCACTTGGGTAATGATTACATTTTACTCGGACTTTATCATAGACTCCCTGGGTAAAATCTCAAACTTTAAACTAAAATCTAAGTATTAAATCAATATAATATTTCAACGAACTTTGAAGTTTTGTTGCTTGTAGCATCACCTAGGGCATGTGCAGTAAAAACCTTAATTTGATTTCTGAAATAGTGTGATATTTATTTCTTAAGTCACTATATGTTCATGGCAAGAATTCATTCCGCTTTGAGGCTGCCCGGGTGTGGAACAGTCTGCCAAATGACTTACGTACAATCGATCAGTACAAGGATTTTGACTGATCCGCACCTGGACAGGCCCAAAATGTAAATGTGCCATGTGTGAATAGCTAAACAACTTTTCATCTGTTGTCCTGCTTTGCATGTGCTTGCTGTTTCTTTCTTTAAAGATTAAGTTTACTGTGTATAATTTTTGTTGCAATGTTCTTTCGCATTTGTTTTTATCGCTGCTTTTATGTACATGCTGCCTACTTGACAGGGTTGGCAAAGTATTTCTTGCACACCGGACTGGCGTTTCCGGTGATTTTACCCATGCCGACAAAACTCGTCTGGCACCCCCATGCCAGATGACTCTCGTGCTGTTAATGACAACTAGTGGTTCATGCACTGATAATAATATTGTTTATGTAAAAATAGGAAAAAAGCAGGTACCTTGACAGTTTCTCTCCGTTCCTTATAGTATATTTCTCGATTTAAAATACGTTAGTTTACCATAAGAACATAACGTTACGCTACAAACGATAAAACTTAAGTGGAACTTTGTTATTGCGCGTAACGCAAAACATCATGACGTCACTTCTGCTTACGGACGTTAATTTCCCACGCTCTACTGTAAGAAAGAGTGCTACAAAGAAAGTATTTCTACCTGTTATTTGTAAAATACGGTATGCAAGAAAAATAATCTGCCAGAATGAAATGCTAACATGTATACGTTATGCAAAAAAAATATCAGTCATGTGTTTACGAATCGGAATGAAATATCCGTCCCTCGGCCACGTGCGCATGGGCGTTAATTCAGCAAGCCTCATTACCACCCAATGCGCAGGTGCCCTCGGGACGGATATTTCTATCCGATTCGTAAACACATGACTGATATTATTATTCCCGGGGTGGTATTTCCCCCAAAACAGCAAAAGTGGGAAATACTGGCAAAAATATAGAATAACGCTATAATAAAATGATATTTATAGACAAATTGTTAATGAAAGCAATAGCACATGACACTTGATACCTATCCATAGCAATTATTACAGTAGCTACCCATATCAAACAGATCTCACTACCATTCTTGTTCAAAACATCTACTGATTGATGACTATTAAATTTAAGAGTTTTGATACAAAAGGCTGTAATAATTGTTGTACATTGTACTGCATGGTCAAATCCCTAAACAAGGCTAAATTACAGTTAACAGCTAGCTGGAAAATAGCTGAGATATTAATTTGATAACAATTGTTTTTTTGTTGCAAACTTAAACACACTGAATCTGTCTGATCATTATGACATCCTTTGATATATTTTAGCACTATTTTACTATTTTCTCGTAAATTCATCTTCAAGATACTCGATGAAAAATTTTTTTTTACTTTATAACTTTTGTCAGTGTTTCATTTACTGTTTAAAATGTAAAAGATTCAATGAAGTTTATGAACAAAGATAAAAAATGATTTAATTATGTTTATAAAACTTTTCTATTGCAAGGTACTAAATATCACAGAGTATTTCCCAGTAAAAGGCAGTATTTCCCCGGAATTCCCAGTAAAAGGCAATTATTTCCCGGGAATTCCCAGTATTTCCCACCGTCCTGTCTTTTATGAGTATTTCCCGCTTTTTGCCAACCTTGCTACTTGAAGACTGCTTCCCCTGTTGCCAGACACTGATGCCCTTTGTGCTTTTTTCTATTTGCCACAGAGAAGCCCATCTGTTGTCAGCTGGACGAGTACACTGGCTGGGCAAATTAGACATTCAAAATTAAATGTCAGTTAAGAGCAAAGTGATCTGGTTTGCAGTTGAGACAGTGTACTGTTTGTTCATGTTTTAAACTTAGTCTCCTATGTGCTTTTAACTTAAGTCTTTTATGTGCTGTCTTTTATATGATCTAGAGGAAGATGCTAAGGGCTACACCAACCTTAGTAAATATGCATTCACTAAGTCTTAAAATGCCTTTAAAAATTTCTTTTGCCTTTTATTTGTCTTTTATATATAGCTGCTGCCAAAATTAGCACCTTAGATATGCAATAAACTCACTAAGTAGTGTATTATATGAATGTCATTTCCCTTTTACTTATGTACTTATTTTTTTACAGGTTTGTGCTTATTATACATGTGCTATGTATGTAACTTTGTTTTTTTATAACCATGCCATTCTTAACTGCTGCCATTTAATTCATGTTTTAATATGCCTAACTTTCGCTTATCTTTCTTTTTAGTCGCTTTATTTTTGTTAATTTCTGTTTTCTTTGTTTGTCGGGAAATAGCTCATGAGCTAATGCTTTTTGTTATACTTTATCTGACGTAAAATAAAGATTCTTGTATCTTGTAAAAATACTTTGTTTTACCGAAGTGGAAACTTGCAGGTACTGAAAAATGCAGCTCTCTGATTGGTTAGTTAGAACCCCTGATGTCCTGATAAAGTTATGAATACAAGATAAAGCATAGCAAAAGTTCCTTCTAGGGCACATAGATCTATATAAATATATAATGATCATCTTGTAAATTTTTGGTTGCAATGTCTGTTTTATACTGCCAAAAAATGTCAAGCAGGTATTTACGCTAGTTATTATTTAACATAAATTGTTAAATCCAGCAACAAATTAAATTTGTTACCACTTTCAGTTGAGTAAATACAGCAATAAGACATTGACCCGGTCAATCCATTATGAATTAATGCGTGAATTTGTTGCATATAATTAGAGGGTCGCAATGGGGTTTGTTTTCACATATTAACCATGCATTTGAAGATAACGATAATATTTAGTTGTTTACATGTAAATTTGCTGATATATGTCTATCTGTTTGTACATATGTTATGTTCTTCAAGAATGGAGGAAATAATTGAATCAGTTAACCATCCTCGAGTTTAGTAATATGTAATCCATGGACGCGTTCAGTCAGAGTCGCCTCAATTAGGAAATAATAGTTTTAATGTCAGAGGTTATTTCTAAGGTCACGGAGTTTGACTGGCCAGCTTGTAATGACAACAGCTTTCGATATCAGTAGCTCAGTCAAGTGTGACTTACCAAACTATAATATTCCTTCTCAAGAGAAGGAACAACAACTTATTCCAACTTACATTTATTTCTCTCAAACATTTTCTGTTCAACAAATTTAATTTAAATTCCATGGCTGCCAATTGCAAAATCTGATTTCTGTTTGGATGCTTGAAGAAATGGTGTCCCAAGCGTGTTTACAGAGTTGTAGAACTGAAATAATCACTGCAGCTATTTGCTTTGAAAGTCTTGAGGAAATAACACCTCATTAACATAGCTGTCATAGTCGAAACACGGTAGCAACAGGTGGTATTTTCTTGCGTCTTTCAGTGAACAAATTCGACCAAAAAATGGCAAATTTGACAACGACATCAGACGTCTACAAGTTCGTGTTAGAAAACAACAAATATTTAAATCCTTAGATAAGATATCTCAAGAGAGAAAAAAATCCTGAAAATTATGTATTTTGTTAATTGTTACATTTATTAGAGAAAATGATAATATGCGACGAAAATTGACATATAGCCGGAAGTAGCTATTTAAGACAACCAGTGTTGTACGAACTTTTTCATAAAACGAAATTATTTCTCTTATTGATATCGTCGTTAATATTGTTGGTGATTTTTAAATTTGAACTTAAATATTGCATTGATTTGCATCTCATTTTTTTACTGGCTTACTGTACAGACAGACATTCTGAGATTCGTTTTAAATCTTTGGTTGCTGTACATGTTATTTTTCACACGTCATCTTATGCTTGGCTTGTTAAAAATCCCGAATCCTGCAAATGGCAACTCCCACCAAAGAAGTATAAAATACTCTTTGCTCTCACTGAAATTATCATGAAACTCGTCCTTATCCTATTTATGTATTCTCCTCCTGTCTATGTCACAGGGTGTAGAAAAAAAACCCTAGGCTAAACTATACATGCCAAATCAAAGAAGTATAAAAATTTTATAGCTCTTTGGCCAAATGTCCTTTTTTTTTCGTCATGTTAGAAAATCACAATCCCGACATAACAGTAGAGTCTTGGCTATCCAAAGATCACAAAGATGGTGAAATATTCCCAAAATCTCTTGGACATACTCCTCTTCACAAAGACAGAAATGGTAAAGATGGTGGCGTATTTTTCACATTCTATCTACAGAACAGAAACAATTCAAAACAGGTTGCGGTATTCTCTGGATTAAACTGCATTAAATATCATGAAAACCTTCATTTATTACAGCCTATTATCATCCGAAAAAAAGCTGATGCATACAGTGCAGATGAACTAAGGAAATCACTTGATATGGTCTGCAAACCAAAAGGAAGTATCTGGATCCTGGGAGATTTTAACTGTCCAAACTTTCTTTAAACTTCGAGTTTATACCCAGTACAAACAAGAATTTGACCGTCCTAACTTAATGATGATTTTTATCAATTCTATTGCAGATTTTAACTTGACACAGATGGTCACAAACACTACCAGCACACTCTGGATCCATTTTTAACTTTAAACTATATTCTTATATGTAAAGTCCAAACATTTCCTGGCATTTCAGATCATGCTATTTTTGCATTTATTCCTAATCTTAAACGAACAAAGAATCAACAGATCCTCCAGAATAGTTCTACTATGCAGAAAGACAAAATGGGACGGGTTCAGGGCTTAGTTTAAGGCTTATATGGAGGGGAAAATTATATGTAGAAACGATGTCTGTTGAAGAACTGTGGTCTGATTTTATCAATTTATTATTATCTTCCAAGATATTTCACATTTTGTTCCCTCAAAAAGAATTTGGCAGTTAAATATCGTCACATTGGGTTACTCAAAAAATAAGAAGACTGTTGAGAAAAAGGGACAAATCATACAAAAAAGACATACCTGCACAAAGATCAGGACTCAATCCTTTATCAACATAAAAATAGCATCAAATAGAAACTCATTATATCATAATTATAATAATTACATTGAATATATATTAGGTATCAACAACCCTGATGAGACAGAAAGCAACAACAAAAGATAAAAGGTAAGGGTAGATTTCCAGGAAGCTCAGAACACCACAAACTTTTCTACAAAAATAAACTTGTAAATTTGTTTAAAACTTCTGTAAGACCTCGCAGGGAATTTCTCCATTACAAGTTAACATCAGAGGGACTTTCAAATCTGGAAATCAAGTAAGATATACTAAACAGGCAGTTCAAATACGTTTTACCCCCATACCCCTTTTAACTTCATCTTAATCTTGTCATTCTCTTCTCTAAAATCCTGATATTGATATTGCAACGGACTCGTCAAGAAATTTACCGGACATAGCCACTGACCAGAAGGAGCTGCTGAAACTGTTATCAAACCTGAAGCCAGACAAAGTTGCGTCTGAAAAAGTCAGTCATCTAGAACTACTACACAAACTGCAAGAAGATGTCATCAAAACAAGACTTTATTATGGATTAATTCTTTTCTGATAGGTCACACACAGTCAGTTATTCTTGAAGGTGAAAAACTAACTGAAGTAGCTGTTACATCTGGAGTACCACATGGGTCTGTTCTTAGACCCTTACTATTTATACTATATATAAATGAACTCCCCAAAGTCTTCCAGTCCCAGACGACACTGCTGTTTGCCTTACTATTAATAGCCTACAAGATTCCCAAATTCTTTTTTGTTTTGTTTTTGTTGGGTTTAACGTCGCACCGACACAATTATAGGTCATATAGTGACTTTCCAGCTTTGATGGTTAGAGGAAAACCCCAGGTGCCCTCCGTGCATTATTTCATCACGAGCGGGCACCTGGGTAGAACCACTGACCTTCCGTAAGCCAGCTAAATGGTTTCCTCACATGAAGAATTCAACCAAAGATAATAGGTAAGGGTAGATTTCTCGGAAGCACAGAGCACCACAAACACAGCCTCAGAGCCACGCATCTGCAAAGTAGGCCCACAACAAAAAGAAGCTGTATCGGAAAAATATTACAGACAGGTTGCTTAATCCAACAAGTACACTTTAATTTTATGCAAAATAAAGATAGTGTGTGTGGGGGGGGGGGGGGGACGGGTAAGGGGTAGAAAGGGGATGGGGAGGGGGTTAAAGGGGAAGGTAGAAAAGGATGAATATTCAAAAGGGAATGCTACGTTCCTTAATCACAGTTACACTACAACGTAAACCAAAGCAGCGCGCGCGCACACACATACACGCACACGCGCGCACACACACAACTATCTTACATAGATTAACAGACAAACAAGATATATCAACACTGTAGGGCACCGCCCAAGACGCACAACCACACAAACGCACATATATATGCAAAGTAAATGTACTGTCTTTAATAATTCTAGAAATAAGAAAAATATAAGAAATATTTTAGAATAAGTTCAGGATGCAAAATACATAAGCCTGGAATCTCCGGTGACCTCTCTTGGAACAAATACATGAATATAATAACATCTAACTAAAACTCTTGGTTTTCTTCACAGGAACATCATCACTAAAAATCTGAGATCAAGCAGCTTGCCTATAAAACTCTTATAAGACCACCATTGGAATACTCTTCATCTGTCTGATCCCGTTACACCCAGTATAATAAAATTTTAAAAAAAAGTCCAACGCAGAGCCGTCCGCTGGGTTAAACATAATTATTCTTATCAGGATAGTGTTACCTCTTTGAGAAACGAACTGGGGTGGCATTTCAATAAAAGCATTTTTCTTCTGCTTCTGCATCTTCTGCTTTTGTTTCGGTGAAGGGCATTTGACAGCGTGATGCAACGTTGGATCTGGAAGGACTGCTTTGCCTTGACTGTTTGTGCGCTAACAGTGTTACAATCCAGGTGATTCCACTCGATAGCAGTCTTTAGGAAAAATGAATGTTTATACTGTTCAGTTTTAGCACTAGTTGTTCACTAAATGTACACGATGACTGTTATTTATCACATATTTGTCTATGATGTTTTTGTTTGAAAACTGATGTCTCTTACTTTTGATTTGCCTTTTTTGTTTTGCTGGTTTTATAAACTCTTCATGTGGTATTGCTGGTACCATCCCCTCAATAACATTGTAAAATAGTATTAATCTATTTGATAACCGTCGGTCTTGTAGAGGAGAAAGTTCTAGATCTTTTAACTTTCTTGTTACACAACCTTCACTTTTGTCTTTATAATCTTTAGTAATAAATCGTGCTAGTTGTCTTTGGACTTTTTCAAACCTTTCAATGTCCTTTTGATATTATTGGCCCCTTATCACGGCTCCATTGTCCATAAGTAATCGTACTATTGACACATATGCTGTTTGCCGACAATCTTAAGCTTTTTCAGATATTTTCTTAAACATGCCATGGTCGAGTTGGCTTCTTTAGTTTACTTATGCGAGATGAATTTTAAGGTTTCATGTATTGTCACACTAAGGAGAGATTTTCTTCTACCTGTTTCAATATTTCATTACTGGAGAGGTTCAAACTAGGAGGATTTAGACTAATCTACTAACTTTACGGCGTTAGATTTCACTTTCTAGCTCAAATTACGGTGAGCCAGTCTAAAAATGGCCCAATGCGCTTGCGCACAAGTAAGTTTTGAAATCCTCTAAGACGAAAATAATTGTTCATTTAAAATAAAGAAATATAGTGTAATACAATTGTTACAAATGTTGGAAACGGTTCAGTTATTAAAAAAATATATAGATATATATTTACTATTCTTTGTTCGCAGTATTCAAAGAAATGCATATGAATTGAATCATGTTAAAATGTATTTCGTTAAATTAAATGAATTTATTGTTTAACTGGTGGGTTCGTTTGCCCCGTTATGAAGATCTGCCGGAATAAGAAGAGTTCTTCCGAGCTTCTGTGTCTTCCGCCCGATAGTCGGAGATGTTAATCACGTGATCAAAACAGGGCGGCAATTCGACATATAAACCTTACAAACTGAGTAATAAACTAGCACAAATAAAATGTTAAGAATTTCTTTTTCAAATAGCACATTAACAATAAAAAGTCTCTGAAAAAAATACATTTAAAAAAAGAATGATATATTTTTTTCACTTCCGACAGACGTCCGTTCGATTGGGATTTTCTTCTAAGCTTTTCTAAAGCTTCTCGGAAGCTATTCTCTTGGGCCCAAACGAACGGGGCAGTTGACAAACAAGCCTGTTAGGTGAGGTTCTCGCAAAAATGATAAGATGCTAATTTGGCAGCTTTCACCAGGGCCAAGTTCAGTGTACAACTAGAAATTGCTTTTGTAAAAAGGCGTATGTCTCCCCCAATGCAAAGTCCGATAGGCAAGAAGTCAATAGGGGTCAGGAGCGAAAGTCAAAGAGACACTGATGGTTGGCTGCAACAGGGATCATCTACTTGGCATGTCCAGTCATCCCGCTAAGTTTCACACTTTTGGCCTAGTGGTTCTTAAGTCACTGTTCAGGCTCCTGTGACCTTGACCTTTGATCAAGTGACCCCAAAATAAATAGGGGTCATCTACTCTGCATGTCCAATCATCCTATAAAGTTTCAACATTCTAGGTCAAGTGGTTCTCAAGTTATTTTCCGGAAATTATTTTACATGACCAGGCCCCTGTGACCTTGACCTTTAATAGACTGACCCAAAAATCAATAGGGGTCATCTACTCTGCATGTTCAATCATCCTATGAAGTTCGAACATTCTGGGTCAAGTGGTTCTCAAGTTATTGATCGGAAATTGTTTTCCATGTTCAGGCTCCTGTGACCTTGACCTTTAACAGAGTGACCCCAAAATAGATAGGAGTCATCTATTCTGCATGTTTAATCATCCTATGAAGTTTCAACATTCTGGGTCGAAAGGTTCTCAAGTTATTGATTGGAAACGGTTTTCGATGTTCAGGCCCCTGTGACCTTGACCTTTAACAGAGTGACCCAAAAATCGATAGGGGTCATCTATTATGCACGACTAATCATCCTATTAAGTTTCAATATTTTGGGTCAAGTGGTTCTCTAGTTACTGACTGGAAATGGTTTTCAATGTTCAGGCCCCTGTGACCTTGACCTTCAACAGAGTGATCCCAAAATCAATAAGGGTCATCTACTCTGCATGACCAATCATCCTATGAAGTTTCAACATTCTGGGTCAAGTCGTTCTCAAGTTATTGATCAGAAATGGTTTTCCATGTTCAGGCCCCTGTGACCTTGACCTTCGACGGAATGACCCCAAAATCAATAGGGGTCATCTAATTTGCATGACCAATCATCCTATGAAGTTTCAATATTCTGGGTCAAGTTGTTCTCGAGTTATTGATCGGAAATGGTTTTCCATGTTCAGGCCCCTGTGACCTTGACCTTTGACGGAGTGACCCCAAAAACAATAGGGATCGTCTCCTCCATAAGCCCTACCAAACTATGAAGTTTGAAGGTTCTAGATCAATTGGTTCTCCAGTTATTGCTCGGAAATGAAGTGTGACGTACGGACGGACGCTCGGAAGGACGGACGGACGGACAGACAGGGCAATAACAATATGTCTCCCACAGAGGGGCGAGAGGGGGGGGGGAGACATAATTATTGCAGTGGTAGCTTTTGAACATTTTAAAATGAAATTCAGTAACTAGGAAATGCTTGGGCCTACAGTCCTCGGATTGGCGGAGGTTGATCATAACCTGAAGATGACTTACTGATTTTGAGATCATTAGGTCATGGTCACAGTGACCATGACCTCTAATAGGTCACAGTGACCTGCAACAGGGTGTAATGTAATGCCTAGGTTTAGAATTTTCTATTTTGGTATTTCTTTCAGATAATTAAGATAAAAAGCTGTACATTTCATAAATTATAAGTCAGACAAGATTTGACAATGTTCAATAGCTTAAGGCTTGTTGAACTTGTACACATCAGTGAATTCTTTCCTACGTATCCTTAAGTGATCGGGAAATTAGGTAATGTGTCTGCTGTGTTTTCCTGTAATCCTATATAAACTCAATATATTCTGTGGTCAGGGGGAGCTGCCCAGGTGACGGGCAAGGGACATGGTCGTCCCGCTCCCGCTAAAACTCAATTATCATTGTTAAAAGCTAGGCTGAAGTACATTTATACTTAAGAACTTGTGTTTATAGAGTTGTTAACAGAACTGTTTTAAAAGGCTCATTGAACATTGATTATATCTGTGAAATTAGATTGAACATTTATAAGTAACTGTGCATTGCTCTTCGTAGAAATAAAAATGTTAGAACTGTCATAATGCGTGTTGTGTTTCAAGACAGACTTCATGTGCACTACGCTACAAGGGAAACTGTTTTTCGTCTATAGCACAACCTATCATATAACCAGAGACATAGATAACAATTGTTATTGTTATCTATGTCTCTGATATAACTTTAAAAGGAGCAACACTGGACCTCTCCTAGGTTTCTTTTTTAAAAAGGGGCCTACTTGTTTAAGAAATAGAACTTAAAAGTGCATTGATTTATTGTTGACACTTAACAAGTAAAATATATGGCCCCATTTGTTTGCCCACTTTTCAAGTTCATGTAAATCGTTTTGTAATTGTTGATGGTCTTTCTGAGTCACTATTTTTCTATAAAGCAAACAGCCAACAGCAAATAATCTTACTTGTGAAGTAACCGATTATGCCAGATCGTTTATGTGGCAAAGGAATAGCATTTGCCCAAGTACCGTACCTTGGGGGAATCCCGAGTGAACCGCTACTTTTTGTGATGTTTCATCATCCGCTACAACTGGCATGTATCTTTTTGGTAGGAAATTTTTAATCCATGTATGAATTGGTCCTTCGATACCGTCACTTTTCAGCTTACAATATAGTTCTTCGTGTGGCACTGTGTTGAAGGTTTTTCGAGAAACGTGAGTTTGATGTCCTTCATCATTGTTCTTAAGAAGGTCTTTAAGTGTTACAATAAGTTGAGTCTCTCAAGAATACCCAATTCTGAAGCCATGGTTTAGATTCGTGAGAATTTTATTTCTTTCTAGGTGGTTCAAAGTATGTTTACATATATTATATGTTCTAAAATCCTGCATGACATGGAAGTTAAAGACACGGGTCTGTAATTTTCTGCAAGGTGGCCATCTCCTTTCTTGAATACAGATGTTACGTTTGCGATGCACTGGCACCAGAACAGAAAGAAAATGCCTCTGTACATGTTATACCCTACCCCTAGGTATTCTATAAGAACCATGGTCATGAAGGAGAAAATATACTAACCCGTTTCAATCGCGCATTTCATACCTAAAGCACGCAGTCCGGTAAATGTGTACTATGGATATCAAACAAAAGGTAATTTATCTTCCATTGTGTACCGGTCACATTTCTTCAATACTTCTTATCTTAGAAAAACAACGCGTGGTTTATATTTTTTCAACGTAACACAAAAAACTTACTTGAACTTCCCTGGTGAAGTTCCGTTCTAGATTACAAAACCATTCTGATTGGCTGTTGTGAAAATGTATGTCAATCGTCATTTTACTACACGTGTTCGCTAATATGTGAAAATGCAGCATAACTGTGCAAAATGAATAAAATAAACAGAACAGATGTAGACCAATGTCTGATTTCAAATTAAAAATCATATACAAAATGAATTTCATTCATCATTTCGAGTTTTAGTGTAAAATTGTGATTTTTTTTTAAATTCTGTTTTTGTTTGTTTACATTTCGCCTAACATGTACGTATTGCCGTGACCTCTAGACTGGATGTTCATTAGGGAAGGTCACGCAAGTTTTTTCTGTAACGTTGACGAAAGCATAAAATATATTGATAATCTCAGCAATATGGAATATTGAGACAATGTGACTGGTGCACGTTGGAAGATAAATTATCGCTTGTTCAATATACTAGGTACCCATTCACCGAACTGCGCGTTTAAGTTGAGAATTGTACGATTGAAACGGGTTAGTATATTTCCCCTTCATGACCATGGTTCTTATAGAATACCTAGGGGTAAGGTATAACATGTACAGAGGCATTTTCTTTCTGTTCTGGTGCCAGTGTTGCGATGACCCATTCAGACGGCAATTAACCACTATATAAAAAAGTTTGAAATGTTGTTTATATAGCTGGTGCTAGTTGTTTCGCACAGTTGTTAAGAATTACGTTTAATAAATTATCTGGTCCAACTGCTTTGGCTGTTATAATATTTGATGAGAGTTTTTTCCACTTCAGGTGTTGTTATTCTTAATTTATTGAGCTGATGCTTAGAGACTTTTCTAAGGGTTGATAATATACTTATATAAATGCTTGGTGAACACAGATCTAAATTTTCAACTAAAATCTGAGCTTTATCCTTTCCTTCACTCATTAGGCTGCACTTCAGCTTCATTGGTGCGACTCCTACGTTATCTTGTCTTTTTTATTTTACATAGTGCCAAAATGGTTTACTATTGTTTTCATCAAAACCTCGTTGGATTGTTTCATTCACAATTTTTTTCTGCTTTTTAAAATTCTATCTTGCAAAGTTTTTGATATGCTTTAAAGTCCGACCATTGTTTTGTTTTCTTGGCGTGGGAATATAGTCTAGCTTTTCTTTTGGTCATTTTAAGGAGCTTGTTGAGCCATGGTATTTTGTTTCTTTTCTTGAACATTTTAGAGGGAATATATTTATCCATGATGTTTTGGATACTAAGTTTTAAAGTGTCCCAGAGTTCTTGCACTGAATTTTTTGTCATGTTTATGATTGTGTTTGAAAGTTCTCCACAGGCTGGGTATATTTTGCACTTTGCTTTTTTGAACAAATATTTTTTTCTTGGACTTTGAATATTATAAATTGGCTTAATATCTGAGTCTGTCACTATCATCACGTGATCACTATAATCTGGTATACTTGTTGAGTTCTTTATCAACTAAGGATTGTTTGAAAGCACGTACCAGATCTAGAATATTGTCATTTGGCGTTGGTTTGTTATGTACCTGAATAAGTCCATGCTCGAATGATATATAAATTAAGCCTTGATGCACTTGTTTATCTGATGCATTTTGATTGACGGCTAGCGTTTTCCAGTCTATATCTGGACAGTTAGAATTTCCAGCTAGGAGATAGTTTTTCAATACATGCATTTTTGTGCCACGCCCACAAGTGATAATATATACATCTAGATCTAACCAGATATCTGCCAAATACAATCTAATTTCATTGCATCTAATTACCGCTATTAATAAGGACTTCATAAGAATCATTTGGGAAGCCAATTCTATTTATAGCAGACTACTGCAGTAAAACATTAAGGTAGCAGGGTACACTTCGAATTTTGGCCCCCGTCAATATTTGTTATAAATAGAACTTCGTGATTTTGGATGTCTGTAAATTAAAGTGAGAGATAATGATTATTATTTCTTTAGAAAATTTATACAGCCGATACATGTAAAATTCTGATGTCAGTTGGAAAACTAACTGCTGGTAGCTTTGTATGATCAATGAGACACCTTTTCGCGGAAAAATTCAAATCACGGAAGGGTTCTGTGCTTGTTGATTGATACTCGGGAACATTTTCGCTATTTTGTGAAAAAACGAGCTGGATGGGCCCCATTCCGTTTATATTCTGACGTTCGGTAAGGACTATTAAATTGAGAAATGCAATAAAATTGGGCATTGTTCTTGCAGCGGGATCATTACAGGCTGTTCAAACAGTGCAAAATTGATGATTTTGGCATGCTATTTTTCATGGATGGTGTAAACCTTTCGTTTTGATAACTTTCTTTATTCTTGTATGAGAATCCTGATCTTGTCATTATTTAAAAGCACAAAACATGCACATAATTTATAAAATGGCCACCCTGATTCTGCTCATAAGGGAAGTGCAATATTGCGACTCGCTACATGTAAGACCGTCGGTGCCCAAAATTTTCGCATCTAAGTGTACCCTGCTACCTTAAGGGAAATCTGCCAAAATTTAATTTTGAAAGAACTCTTAAATTTGTGCGGTTTCACATAGTTTAGAACCTCTTCTTCGATATTCTAAACTTTCTGGGCACTTAAAACACTACTTGATGGCACAGCAGCTCAAAAATGTTACGGTGAGGACACATAAAAGCACAAAAGTCAATATACGCGCATATGATTTTTTTAGATTCTAGCTCCAGTAACAATATTCTGGTACAGTAAAAACATCATTTTTATCGTTATTAACCCACACAGCCCATATTTGGCCCACCAGCTATGCATTTCGTCAATCAGGGGGATGTTCAGACGGCGGGAACCCCATGGAATAGGAAAATAGGGGATGGGGACATTTTATTTTCGCAAAATGGTGCAGAATTGCCCTTATATCATTCCTAATGACAAAATACGTTAAATCATGTCAGAAAATGGTTAACTCGGTTGTATTGTACGTTCTTTGTCTCGTAGCGACAATTTGTAAATTTTGGCTAAATTTGCGCATTAGGGGTGGGCAAGTTTAGACTCTCCCATACAGACTTCTTTTCATGCTATTGAAAACATTTTTATTTGGTTTAATTTGCGAAAGACATATAAAAGTTCAGAACTAGTAAAATCCTCTTATGTTCATTAACTGAAAAATCTTAAAGGCAAAGAAAATCTCCTATATAAGTGCCCCCCCCCCCCCCCCCCTCCCCCAAATACCAGACTTTTTAATCTCCAATATACAAGATCCTGTCTGGTCCAGTCTGATAAGGGTCCATAAAACCCCTGTAGACTTGACATGTAGCCTAATTATTGTCAGAGAATCATAAATTTTATTGCCTACAGATAAATTGGTTATTTCCTGTGTTCTGCATTTTACTGATTGAAATGCTGTTTTTTTTGGGTGTTTTTTTTTTCAGAATGTACACAAAATTATTTTAATTGATATTAAAATATACTAATTATGATTGCCAGTCATGTTGGGTAATGTCCTGGCCAATTATATTACAACTCTTATAGCAAAGCAGTTCTCACTCCTTTTAGGAAACTCATCTTTTTTATAAACAATAAAATAATTATTTTAAAGTTAATAAGAGAAATTTGTTTATTCAATGATTATGATCTTTTTATCAAAAATAACAAAATAAAACCAGAAAGAGAGATAATGGCTGGATTTTATTAGAAATTAAAGAAGCGGTCAGACGCATTTTTAATAAATAAAAAAAGGAATATGAACAGAAGGATTATATATATTTAATAATGCTTGTGTTGTCTAAATAACGTTTCTTTGTATTATAAAATCTAGCAAGAAAGGGATATCATTGTTCAAAATACACATAATTTATTATTATAAAAGCTATGTTCCTGAATGCATTTTTTTTTATATATTTGATAAACAAAACAGCAATGATGAGATGTAATTGTTTAAAAACTTGATTTATTAAAAATATGATAAAAACACTGTTGTATCTTGTCACTTTGTTTATTTAGCCCTAATTCAGTCATGCTTTCTAAACTCCTTATAAAGGTGAGAACTGATTTGCTATAAAGGTGAGAAATATTACCTGCATTTTATTTACTGCACAGTAGCTATACAGTAGCTTATTGTGATAAACAGAAGCAAGGCTATCAGTGGTCCAGACTTGTGTATTGGCCCTTACCGCCAATACGCAGACCTTATCATCACCATAGGCCACATACCTTGCATACCAGAATCAGTGTCTTTAAGGTAGCAGGGTACACTTCGAATTTTGGCCCCCGTCAATATTTGTTATAAATAGAACTTCGTGATTTTGGATGTCTGTAAATTTAAGTGAGAGATAATGATTATTATTTCTTTAGAAAATTTATACAGCCGATACATGTAAAATTCTGATGTCAGTTGGAAAACTAACTGCTGGTAGCTTTGTATGATCAATGAGACACCTTTTCGCGGAAAAATTCAAATCACGGAAGGGTTCTGTGCTTGTTGATTGATACTCGGGAACATTTTCGCTATTTTGTGAAAGAACGAGCTGGATGGGCCCCCATTCCGTTTATATCCTGACGTTCGGTAAGCGGTAGGGATAGAGTGCGAAATGGACTCCATTTCGCGAAATGGACTTTACATCTACGAAATGGACTTTTATTATTTAAAATACAGCTTAAATTTCAAATATATATGTATTTTCTTAAATGAATCTGATAGACGATAGTTTCACCTACATGATGATTATTTTTGATGGTAAATTGGCCGGGGGAATAAAAGAAATTGTACGATTTATCAAGATCGCGGCCTACGAAATGTACATTTTCATACAGAATCTTATACATAATGGACTTTTATTTTTTAAAATACGGCTTAATTTTCAAATATATCTGTATTTTCTTAAATGAATCTGATAGAGGATAGTTTCACCTACATGATGATTATTTTTGATGGTAAACTGGCCGGGTGAATAAAAGAAATTGTACGATTTATCAAGACCGCGGCTTACGAAATGGACATTTTCATACAAAATCTTATACTAAATGGACTTTTATTTTTTAATTGCGGCATTACAGTAATTTCAAAGATTTATGAAGTTTCTTCAATTTATTTTATTAAATAATAGATAAACCTTCACATTGGATTGGTCATGTTAGATGATATATTTTTGTTATTTATAACAGAATTATTACAATGTAAATTAAGAGCGCGTCATAGGAAATGGAAATTGTGTGCCAAACTTGTACGAAATGGACTTTTTATTTCATTTCTATTATTTTAATGTTGAAGATATCGTCATTTTCTTTGACAGATGTGATAGATTAGAGTTTAACTTACATGTTACACTCTTTTGATAACCTGCCGTATTTTATACGGAATATAGTTACATAAGAAATATTAGACAGGTTAGAACGTTTAAATAATGAGTTATTTTTTTTACGAAATAGATATGTCCCTTAAAAGATACAAATAGATACTTTTAAAAATTATTTAAATTGTTTTTCCATGTCATAAAGTGTTTATTTAATTGTAATTAAGTTGCCGCAGCTTTTAATATTATTTTCGCGTTAATTGCCCGATGATTGGATTATCACACCAAACTAATCAGTGTATGCACGTGTATAATATTAGCCCCTCTTGATTGACCACGTGTGTATCTTTACCATTGTCACCTTACTAATTATCATATATTAGAGCGGCAAGTATATTTGTTCGCTCCGACATCAAAAACAGTCAAAGGTAAGTTTAATAACAATTATATAAAATTGAGAAATGCCAATTAAATAAAATCGTATAAATACACCCGTTATTGAATACGCGGTCTACTCTTACACTTTTTTGTCAAAATGTCTAAGAAATACGCTTGTTCAGTGTGTCTGGAAAATTGTAAAACGGATTGTATTTACTGTGAGGTAAGAATTTTCGTTTTAATGTTTTGAATTGTTGTTTGATTGTGGTAATATATTACATTCAAATAAGAAAATTAGCATAATTGGATTTATACATTAATTGTCGTTTATTGACTTATTAGTTTAATTATGTACTCCCTGTGCTCCATATTATATTTTTTTTGTATTTGCTATAGACATTGTGTTAACACGCTTTATGCAATAAATCGAAATTGAATGTCCATTTCGGAGGGCGCGGTTTTAATAAATTGTAATAGTTTGGTTATATATTAGAAAAAAACTACCAAAAGTGTCCAACATTTAGTTTTACCTTTAATCTATCATATCTATTTATGAAAATACATATTTCATCAAAATTAAACCCGCACTTAGAAAAATAAAAATCCATTTCGTAGAAGTTTGGCGCGAAAATGTCATTTTCGGAGGACGCGGTCTCAATAAATTGCAATATTACGTTTAAAAATTAAAAAATAATTTATCAAAGGTGACCAATATTTAGTATTAACGTCTACCAATAATATCTTTTCATGAAAACACAAACATCAAAGACATTAACGCCACACTTAAGGAAATAAAAGTCCATTTCGTAGAAGGTTGGCACGAAAATGTCCATTTCGGAGGGCGCTGTTTTAATACATTGAAATATTTTGGTTATAGATTAGAAACAAATATTATCAAAAGTGACAAACATTTAGTATTACTTCTAATATATCATATCTATTTATGAACATACAAACTTCAACAAATTAAGACCCGCAATTAAGAAAAATACAAGACTATTTTGTATAACTTTGGCGCGAAAAAAGTCCGTTTCAGCGGACGCGGTCTGAATAAATTGTAATATTTTGATTATGACTTGGAAAAATAATTTATCCAAGGTGACAAATATTTATTTTACATCTTACCTATAATATCTATTTACGAAAATACATATAACTTTTTCATTGAAGTTCCATTTAAGAAAATAAAAGTCCATTTCGTAGGATCGAGGCGGTCTTAATAAATTGTAATATTTTAGTTATAAATTAAAAAAAAAAAAATATCAAAAGTGACCCATACTTTAACCTATCATATCTTCTTATGAAAATACAAATTTCACCAAAATTAAACCCACAGTTAAGAGAATAAAAGTCCATTTCGTAGAAGTTTGGCGCGAAAATGTCCATTTCGGAGGACGCGGCCTTACTAACTTGTAGTAATTTGGTTATAAGTTACAAAATAATGTATAAAAGGTGACCAATATTTAGTATTACCTTTAACTTATCATATCTTCTTATGAAAATACAAAAATCATCAAAATTAAACCCATAATTAAGAAAATAAAAGTCCATTTCGTTGAATTTTGGCACGAAAATGTCCATTTCGGACGACGTGGTCTTAATAAATTGTAATATTTTGGTTAAAAATTAGAAAAATATATTATCATAAGTGTCCAACAGTTAGTATTACCTCTAATCTATCATACCGTTTTATAAAAATGTATATTTCATGAAAATTAAACCCATAATTAAGAAAATAAAAGTCCATTTTGTAGAATTTTTGCACGAAAATGTCCATTTCGGAGGACGCGGTCTTAATAAATTACAATATTTTGGTTATAAATTAAAAAAATGATTTTTCAAAGGTGATCAATATTTAGCTTTACCTATTATCAATCATATCTATGGAAGAAAATACATATAACTTTTTCATTAAAGTCACAATTAAGAAAATAAAAGTCCATTTCGTAGACGTAAAGTCCATTTTGCGAAATGGAGTCCATTTCGCACTCTATCCCTACCCTTCGGTAAGGACTATTAAATTGAGAAATGCAATAAAATTGGGCATTGTTCTTGCAGCGGGATCATTACAGGCTGTTCAAACAGTGCGAAATTGATGATTTTGGCATGCTATTTTTCATGGATGGTGTAAACCTTTCGTTTTGATAACTTTCTTTATTCTTGTATGAGAATCCTGATCTTGCCATTATTTAAAAGCACAAAACATGCACACAATTTATAAAATGGCCACCCTGATTCTGCTCATAAGGGAAGTGCAATATTGCGACTCGCTACATGTAAGACCGTCTGTGCCCAAAATTTTCGCATCTAAGTGTACCCTGCTATATATCTTAAATATTTACATTTGAGACAATCATTTCACAATTAAATATATCAAGTTTCATTTTTTTTATTATTGGTTTAAGATAATTGGTTTATTGTATACTGATGGATTTATATAGTAGTATAAAATCAGTTCAAGTTAGATATAATACAAAAACGATATTATATTATGTTCATAATTTTATATAGTTATTATTTTTGCAGTCATCTTTTTCATCTAAAATAATTTTGTATATTGGATCTTCAATTTTGAAAACAAAAAAGGTTGTTTATTTTGAAAATGGCGTCGACCGGAACGTCCGAAGTTGCTTCGACGTCACAATCTAGTGAAGAGGCAGAAAAGAAAAATGCTGATAGTACATTTAATGAGTTTTATTCTGAGGTATATAGCTGTAGTTTGTTCTTGACGAAAGTTTGAAAAGTTGTTTGTAAACAGCATGTAAACATTATAACATCAGTTTCCGCGATGCTCCAAAATTGACATTTTAGGTTTTTCTGACTGTTTTACACGAGTTTTTAATATGACTTAATGTCATACTCAATTTTATATGAAGAACGTATACATCATTCATGTGCATTACTTTAACATTGAAAGAGTTGCATTTCAGTTATTTGATATGAAATTAGGTGCTACCTAAAAGGCAGAGCTCCCTTGAAAAATCACAGTGCCCCTTTAAAATTAAAGGAGTGGTGTTGGAATTGTCTGGAATTATGGATTCGTTTAGGAAGTTTATGTTCTATTAAATCTAATATGAAATTAGGTGCTGCCTATCTGACGGGAAAACCTAGTGATAGTGATACGGATTCTTTCTTTTTTTCTGCATTAAATTGTTCTTTCTGATATTTTCTGTTTGGCTTTCAGTTTTGACAGTAAGCCTGATGGTTTTGCTATTGTTATAAAAATAAGAAGGGGAAATGTTTTAAAAAGTTTTGTTTAAATGATTATAGATCTAATCACTTCTTCAAATGTATCAGGACTAGACAGACAAATATGGAAAATAGTGTTCATGAGTTAAAGATAATAGTGATATTTGGGTGCACAGAATCTAGTCCCAAAATGCACCATTAGTTGTACTGATGATAAAATAGAGAAAAGTGGAAACTTCACATGTCGCTCAACACGACAAAAACGAAACTGTTGCATAAACCCGGACAGATAACG
Organism: Mercenaria mercenaria; assembly: GCF_021730395.1. Taxonomy (NCBI): domain Eukaryota; kingdom Metazoa; phylum Mollusca; class Bivalvia; order Venerida; family Veneridae; genus Mercenaria; species Mercenaria mercenaria. The sequence goes on along the minus strand of NC_069364.1, from coordinate 88,170,711 downwards.
GGGGATTTTTGACCTGTCACTTTTTTATTTCTGCAAATTGTTATCATTTATTGGTATCAAAATAATGGTTTTGCTGAGAACTTTACATAATTCAAATTTATGTCTAGTAAGCAAATTTTAACTCACACGAAGTGAGCGCCGGAAAGGGGTATGTAGAATGGGGGCTGTACGAACATTGATAAATTCGAACACTTTGTCATTTACAAAATTTTCCTCATAGTATTATATATGGTGCAACAGCAGTGCTAGCCCTGGCCATTATAAATTAATAGCCACATTTGTTTCCGGGAAAAATATAATAGACACACTTGGCGTGCGAGTAATTCGCATGCACTTTCGCATTTCAATGAAAAACATAAAACAGGGTATTTATAACATTTTTTTTCATGAAACACTTTTAAAAAACACATTTTATTTTTCAGTTATCATTTTACATGTTTATCATAGGCTTTGAATAATCATACATTTATGCATATCTTCAGTTGTTTGTATTCAGATGTCACTGAAAATACCATTTTAGTATGTGACATGACCCATTGTGAATTTTTGTCAAGAATGATCATTACGTTTTGTGACGAAAGTCAGGGCTTAAGCTAGGCTAAGATTTTAGGGAGAAGTCACTTCTCTCTCATCTAAGATTAGGGAGAAGGGGAGAGATTTTATGGAGAAGTGACAAGATTTTAGGGAAAATGTGGAAATACTTTAAAGCCGTGACATGCAAGAGGAAAAAGGAACAAAATATGTTACTATTTTTGGTATTTCCTGTCTTTGTTTAAGTCTATGGATTTTAAGTAAATAACAAATTCACTCAAAATGTCAGTGATTCTGTTTTCTTATCCTTGTAAACCTTGTGAATCTAATGTGATTAAACTCCAAATTAAAGTGTGTGTTTTTTTCACTCTTGCAATGATTGCCCAAACTAAGAAAACCCTTTGAATATAAATACAATTTAAAAAAGTTAATTCCATATCAGCAAGCCAAAAAATAAATCAACTCCCAGTGCTATGCACTCAAAGTCACAGTCACTTTAAATAACAGGTGTGTATTGATGCTGGTTCTGAATTAAATACATGTCAATAGCAGTGACATCACTATGACATCACATGGAATACATGTCTTCTTTGATCTGCTGGTGTCTTCTTTGATCTGCTGGTGTCGGCACACATTAAAAGAAACAGTTGTCAAACAGGTTAAACCCAGTTTCTGATGGCAGGTGTCAAGTTAGGTTATTTAAGTCACAGAAAGTGTCAGTGATAATATATGTTTCTAAAGTCTCGGTTTTGAAAAATACGAGTAAAATTAAGTGGATTTAAGGAAATTACTGACCCAGTCAAGGTAAGATACTTTCTAAAGGTAAAAGAGAATGTGTAAGCTAATGTAATGTAAATACCTACTGTTAATTTGTGCTTGTCCGCGGACAGACGGAATGCAAAAACGCACTTGTTGCTCACTGTCTAAAAGTCCCGAGTCAGACATAGGAATCTGAAGGAATTATGTTTAACTAATTTGTTTGTTTGGTAATTAATGGCGATTAAATGATCAATGATAAAGTGATGATAATTGTTGCTTTAAACTTCTATACGATCAATAGTGCACGCATGCGGATCAATTAGTGAAGTATACCTCGTACGCGTGTTGGCGATAAACAAATCCATTTAGCATGTCACCGTTCAGAAGGGGTAATTATGGCTCTGGGCATATACGCTTCCTGCTTCCGACTTCGCATGTTTTTGCCGATAAAACTACGTATGTTCCAACAGTTTAAGAACAATTTCTTGCAATATTTTTTGTAGCATTTTTATTAATTAATAGCCATTTTCTATCGTCAAATATTGCGTTTTAATCGACACTTCAATAAAATAATCGCCATTTGGCGATAATGTCGATTGGCAGCGCGAGCACTGTGCAACAGTCATTCAAAAGTGACCCAATATCAGGCCTTTATGTGTTCAGGGCTCTAGCTAGGTCCCAATTTTTGGGAGAAGTCACTTCTCCCTCAAGCTGATTTAGGGAGAAGTGGGGAGACTTTAGGGAGAAGTGGGAACTTTAAGACTTTTTCTACCGCAATGATGTTGAGTGATTCGAAAGGTGGCTGTAATTTTCTTGTTTCTTCATAAAAAACATTGATGTGACCATTCATTTTCTTAGTTAGATCATTTCCAATACAGTGGTTATCGTTTTGTTACAAAATTCTGAAAAAAGTCGTTTTCAAAATTCAAGCCGATGCTATAAATGTAACCCGCCGAATTTTGGTTATATCTTGTACATGTATGAAGTGTTTATTATTAACAGCAGCAAAGAAGTAGAAGTGTATTTATTTTTTATAGCTCTTTGCACCGAGTCATTCACCGAGAAATGTCAGTATCTCACTCGAAATATAAAACTGAAAGTAAAATGTGTACAGTAATCTAGAAATACATATTCAAATAAATTCATCGATGGAAGTCAATTTAACGTAGTTAATACATTACATGTCGTTCTTTTATCATAGGTAACAAATAATTGTGTACCATATTCAAATTAATCGCATGGTTAATCAGCAGTTGGGTTTTTTTAGCACTCGAACCTGTTGACAATTAACGCGAAGTGTCAAAGACGTAAGCGCGGCGCTGATTGGCTTAACACAATAGACTCTGGTGTATCGGATAATTTGATTCGCTTTCACACTTCTCGGGATAATCTCGCAAGTACCTGAGGTAGGCGGAGCTTAAATTATGCTGCCGGCGTGTGTTTGTGTATTCGACACTCATTGTGTTGTCAGTGAGCATGCGTAAAACACACTCTTCTCAGTAGTTTTGGATAAATATTTTATTATATACAGATGCAAGTCATTTATTTATACATAATATTACCAATTTTGTTTCTGTTTACAACGATCATGCCTTTGCTATCAATTTGTTTCTCTAATACAAATTTCTGAATCCGGAAATGTACATATTCTTTTCAGTTCTTTTGTTACAAACAAATAGTTTCTAAAAACGACAAAACAGTCCAAAAAATAAAACACAACAATTTACACATTATGCCTGCGTAACATCATTCAATATCATCTTGTTCTGATGTTCTGATATTGTTTTGTAGTATAGATACCGGAACTTACATAATCCTGCTATCCTAAACACGGACTATTTTAATTCTTTTAAATGCCATTATTGTCAAATGACACTCTTTTAGGACAAATTGTGTTCCACTAATACAGCTATGGTAAAACTCGTGTATGTGAGAATGACAAACAACCATTTACTTGTGAAATTCTTATTTCAAATTCATTGTAAAAAGTTCTTGACCAGAATTTTATATATAACACATACACTCTTGGTCTAAATTCAATTTAATTTACCTAACTGCTAACAGCTAGTCTGGGACCTTTTTTTGAATATGATTAAGGTTAATTTCTTAGCTTGATAGTGATCGTAGTGAGCCTCTCAAGTTTATAGCCAACATTTTTTTCCAAGTGTAATTTTACTAAAACTCCAGTCAATGAATTGACTTTTAGAAAGTAGTTGCAATGTATGTGAAAGATTGTGGAAGGGAGGGGAGATAAGCAATATCGATATATGCTTTTCCATGCCTTCGAATATTTTGTTCAAAATTTACAGACAGAACATTAGTTAAACATACTTATTATTGATTTGTGTTCCAGTAATTGAAAAAAGTGTGATAAATATAAAGAAAAAAAATTAAATTGGGCCTAAGCTAAAAAAAATAAAAAAAATTCAAACACCTTACGAGATTCGAGCTCGGCCCTCGCGCATGGAAAATATGTGCGCTAACCACTGGACCACAGTGACTTATGACATAAATGCGTGCTAAAATTATGTATATAAATAAATTTTGTTAGAACAGCGTGTCTATATTCGTTTTACATTGACATTTTTGAAATTATTGGCTTTTCTACATTCAAAGAAATAAATAAACAATGGTTTTGTTATTCAAACAGTGCAGTAATGTAGCTTATATCATAATTCATTATTGGAAACAAAAAGCGGGCCGCTTGAATCATCCATAAACTCGTTTCATGAAGAAACCCGAATAACACCGATTTCTATTGATACCGCGAATTTTCAACTGGATAGAATAATTTGTTTAAATAATGCGGCGCCCGATCGTTCATAAGAACTTTTATTTTATCAAATGTCGTCCTGAAAATTATTTATTGCGCAAGCACGGCAGCAGGTCCGGTAGAATTATGGGAGAACAACAACAACAAAACCGGTGAAGGTATAGAACATATTCCCAAGTTGAACGGTATATAGGTTTACTTTGACATATATACACGTACACATTATCTATAGACGGAAAAACCTTCGGTTTTCCCGTATTAAAATTATAAATATTAATGATAGTTCATGATTTCTGAATGCATGTTTTAGACTGCATCAAATTTAATTCTTGACATGTGAAATACTCGAAAGATATTCTGTATATAATTAAAAGAAAGTTCGATATAGATTAAAATCTGCACCAAGATAAAGAAGAAAACGTATTTGAATAATTTCTGTTATTCTTATTAAAACGTACTGCATCAACAATTTTACATAAATTATTATCATACTGGAAACCAGTCACAAATGATAACTCATTCAAATTGAAAAGCTTCAAACCTAACAGAATCTCATTAGGCCGATAGCCGAAGGAATTTTGTTTCTTTGCGTGTGAATGTTTGGCAATAAGGACTTAATGTAAAAAGTTAATGTTTCAATTCCAAAGTTAATAGAAATTAGACGCCTGGTATGGGAAAATTACAATCATTTACATGACTGTACAAAGCTTGTTTTAAACTCAAAAGACTAGCATCTTTTAAAAGTTAATGATCAGAATTTTACCTGAGAAAAACAGTGTTTGCCGAAATTCTCGAAAAACCCTGTTTATTTACTGAACTTCTAAGTTAACATTTCTATGTTTTTTATGGTTAGCACTATAAAATAGGGATGGTAGTAAAACCTTTTAGATGTTTATTGATAATTCATCGCCAACAGTTTTAGTTTTTTTTGTTTTTTTTAGCTCACCAGAGCACAAAGTGCTCAGGGTGAGCTATTGTGATCACTAACCGTCCGGCGTCCGTCCGTCCGCCGTCCGTCCGTCCGTCGTCCGTCCGTCCACACTTTCCTTTAAACAACATCTCCTCCTAAACCAACAGGCCAATTTTGATGAAACTTCACAGGGATGTTCCTTGGATGGTCTTCTCTAAAAATTGTTCAAAGAATTGAATTCCATGCAAAACTGGTTGCCATGGCAACCGAAAGGAAAAACTTTAAAAATCTTCTTCTAAAAAACCAGAAGCCCTAGACCTTAGATATTTGGTGTGAAGCATTGCCTAGTGGACCTCTACCAAATTTGTTCAAATCATGACCCCAGGGTCAAAATTGACCCCGCCCCAGGGGTCACTTGATTTTACATAGAAAAATCTTAAAAAATCTTCTTCTCGAAAACCAGAAGCCCTAGACCTTAGATATTTGACATGTAGCATTGCCTAGTGGACCTCTACTAAAGTTGTTCAAATCATGACCCCGGGTCAAAATTGACCCCGCCCCAGGGGTCACTTGATTTTACATAGGAAAATCTTCAAAAAATTTCTAAAAATAAAGCAGAAGGCCTAGGTCTTAGATATTTCACATGTAGCATTGCCTAGTGGACCTCTACAAAATTTATTCAAATCAGACCCCCAGGATCCAAATTGACCCCGCCCCAGGGGTCACTTGATTTTACATAGGAAAACCTTAAAAAATCTTCTTCTCAAAAAGCAGAAGCCCTAGAGCTTAGATATTTGACATGTAGCATTGCCTAGTGGACCTCGACTAAAGTTGTTCAAATCATGACCCCCGGGGTCAAAATTGACCCAGCCCTAGGGGTCGCTTGATTTTACATATGAAAATCTTCAAAAATTTTTTTAAAATAAACCAGAAGGCCTAGAGCTTAGATATTTCACATGTAGCATTGCCTAGTGGACCTCTACAACATTTATTCAAATCATGACCCCAGGGTCAAAATTGACCCCGCCCCAGGGGTCACTTGATTTTACATAGGAAAATCTTCAAAAAATTTCTAAAAATAAACCAGAAGGCCTAGATCTTAGATATTTGACATGTAGCATTGCCTAGTAGACCTCTACAAAATCTCTTCAAATCATGACCCCCGGGGTCAAATTGGCCCCGCCCCATGGGGTTACTTGATTGTACATAGAAAAATCTTCAATATTTTCTAAAAATAAACCAGAAGGCCTAGAGCTTAGATATTCGACATGTAGCATTGCCTAGTGGACCTCTACAAAATTTGTTCAAATCTTGACCCCCCAGGGTCAAATTGACCAAGCCCCAGGGGTTACTTTATTGTACATAGGGAAATCTTCATAAATTTGCTTAAAAATAAACCAGAAGGCCTAGATCTTAGATATTCGATATGTAACATTGCCTAGTCGACTTTTACAAATTTGTTCAAATCATGACCCCCGGGGTAAAATTGGCCCCGCCCCAGGGGTTACTTGATTGTACATCGGAAAATTTTCCAAAAAATTTCTAAAAATCATCAGTTTGACATTTGAAACATATTACTCTGGTGAGCGATCCAGGGTCATCATGACCCTCTTGTTTGTTGTTGTTGTTTTTTTTTTGTTTTTTTTTTTTTTTATAAACTCTGGTCAGTGATTTTAAAGCTAACGGATGAAATACATGCAAACGGGGAGAAGAGCATTTTCTTTTATCCTAAAGCTGTTTTTGTTTTGAAAGTTATGTCTACTGACTACTGCACAGGCACTACATTGGAACCTGACATCAAAACTAAACACTTGTTAAATTTAGTTTAATCATAATTTATTGTATATATATATACATATTTAATACACACACATACAACAAGCATACAAATACATCAAAAATACTTGTTAAATTTCACATGAATGACTTTAGTTATACAATTTTTCAAAACTCATAATAATAGAAAAAGAACTGAAATAAAGAAAAGGAATTGAAAAAAAAAATCTGGTCCAAGTGAGGTTCGAACTCACGACTTCGGGTTTTTCAACGCGAACTCGCTAACCACTACACCACTGGGGGAGTTATGACGTCATCATGACAAACATAAGTTATATATAAAGTTCGGTAATGGCAGGTGACGAAAGTCGTTTCAAAATGAAATTATTGTATTTTATTTCTTTTTTCATCGTAGAAAATGTATTTAGCACTAATGTTTTATTATCAAACGTGCAATTACATTTTTATTCAATATTCAAAGCAGTAAGCGAGACGCTTTTGTCAATCGTAAACAGTAAGCGTCTACTGACGTCTTTACTGATTAATTACTATCTGCATAGAGCACATGAAAAAATCCGAACAACACCGATTCTAAAAAGTACCACGAATTTTCAACTCGATAGTATACACAGTTAGATCTCTCTATTCGTTTTCTTGTTCATACGTCTAACTGTAATGCGACGCTGTGGACGCCGCTTTGCGGCGCCGGTAGCTCTGCTATAAAGATCACAAAATGTAGGGAGGAAGGTTAGAATGCTAACCAAACCCTAGCATTCTTACGAAGAAATATTAAGGTCAAATCCCAACCCATTTAGACCATTGCTTACCAGACTCTAGTCCAACCCCAGCTTGAATGTGCCTCGCGTCCGAGGTATGGTCGCCCCACACCCAAACCCAAATTGACCAAATTGAAAGCGTCCAAATGAGAGCCGCCCTTTGGATCAAGACTGACTGTGGCCGTACTTCCAGTGTAATAGATATGCTACACTCTCACTCCCTAAACCTCCGTCAACTGGATTTAAGGCGTATAGATTCTAGGTTATCACTCTTCTGTAAGATTCAACATGATCTGGTTGCTATCCCAGTCGTTGATTACCTGACCCCAATGACCCGTTGTGTCCGCTATGGCCATTCCCTAAGTTATAGGTTAATTACAGCAACCACTGACTATTACAAGTTTTCTTATTTTCTGAGAACAGTGTACCATTGGAACCAACTTCCCCCCAGTGTCGCCCACCTCCCTACCCTAGAGTAGTTCAGTGCTGCAGTTTGCAGCCTAGAATATGTCTCGCCCTAGTTATCCTGCAAACTCAAGTTTTAACCTTTTTATATCACCAAAGTTATTTTTAGTTTCTTCCACTAAATTTTTAATATGAAATTAGGTGCTACCTAAAAGGCAGAGCTCCCTTGAAAAATCACCAGTGCCCCTTAAAAATTAAAGGAGTGGTGCTGGAATTATCTGGAATTACGGATTCGTTTAGGAAGTTTATGTTCTATTAGATCTATTAAAATTATGAATATTAATGATAATTCATGATTTCTGAATGCATGTTTTAGACTGCATCAAGATTAATTCTTGACATGTGAAAAACTCGAAAGATATTCTATATATTATAATCAAAAGAAAGTTTGATATAGATTTCATACTGGAAACCAGTCACAAATGATAACTCCTTCAAATTGAAAAGTTTGAATCTTGAAAATTTCAAACTTAACAGAATCTCATTAGACCAACAGCCAAAGGAATTCTGTCTCTTTGCGTGTAAATATTTGGCAATGAGGACTTAATGAAAAAAGTTAATGTCCCAATTCCAAAGTTAATAGATTCTGTTCTAAGAAATTAGAATTAACGTAATCCTGGAAATGACTATTGTAGTTCTTTTAAATGTCATTATTGTCAAATTTTGGTTCTTTTTGAATGGAAGAATGTGTCCAACTTTTAGTCAAAAATACTGCTATAAGAGATGCCTTGTATGGGAAAATTACGATTATTTACATTACTGTACAAAGCTTGTTTTAACCCAAAAGACTAGCAATTTTTAAAAGTTAATGAACGGCAGATCAGAATTTTACCTAGAGAAAAACAGTGTTTGCCGAAATTCTCGAAAACACCTGTTTATTTGCAGAACTTTTAAATTCACAATCTATGGCTTTTTATGGTTAATCTTTTAGCACTAGAGAATAGGGATGGCAGTAAGAACCTTTTTGATATTTATTGATAATTCATCGCCAATAGTTATAGTTTTATTTATATAAACTCTGGTTAGTGATTTTAAAGCTAACGGACGAAATATATGTGAACGGGGAGAAGAGCATTAGTTGCTTTTCACAGTTCAAGGCCTGTATATTTTGATCCTAAAGCTATTTTTAGCTCATCTGATTTTTTGAAAAAAAATGATGAGTTATTGTCATCACTTGAGCGGTTGTCGGCGTCGGCGTCGGCGTTGCCTGGTTAAGTTTTATGTTTAGGTCAGCTTTTCTCCTAAACTATCAAAGCTATTGCTTTGAAACTTGGAATACTTGTTCACCATCATAAGCTGACCCTGTATAACAAGAAACATAACTCCATCTTGCTTTTTGCAAGATTTATGGCCCCTTTTGTACTTAGAAAATATCAGATTTCTTGGTTAAGTTTTATGTTTAGGTCAACTTTTCTCCTAAACTATCAAAGCTATTGCTTTGAAACTTGAAATACTTGTTCACCATCATAAGCAGACCCTGTACATCAAGAAACATAACTCCATCTTGCTTTTTGCAAGATTTATTGCCCCTTTTGGACTTAGAAAATCAGTTTTCTTGGTTAAGTTTTATGTTTAGGTCAGCTTTTATCCTAAACTATCAAAGCTATTGCTTTAAAACTTGCAACACTCGTTCACCATCATAAGTTGACCCTGTATAGCAAGAAACATAACTCCGTCCTGCTTTTTGCAAGATTTATGGCCCCTTTTGGACTTAGAAAATATCAGATATTTTGGTTAAGATTTATGTTTAGGTCAACTTTTTCTCTTAAACTATCAAAGCTATTGCTTTGAAACTTGCAACACTTGTTCACCATCATAAGCTGACCCTGTACAGCAAGCAACATAACTCCATCCTGCTTTTTTGCAATAATTATTGCCCCTTTTGGACTTAGAAAATCATTTTCTTGGTTGAGTATTATGTTTAAGTCAACTTTTCTCATAAACTATCAAAGCTATTGCTTTAAAACTTGCAACAGTTTTTCACCGTCATAAGTGGACACTGTACATCAAGAAACATAACTCTATCCTGCTTTTTGCAAGAATGATGGCCCTTTTTAGACTTAGAAAATCATGGGTAGGACAATATTTCTATTACACAAAAAAAATCAGATGAGCGTCAGCACCTGCAAGGCGGTGCTCTTGTTTTAAAGTTATGTCTACTGACTACTGCACAGGCACTGCATTGGAACCTGACGTCAAAATTATAAACATTTGTTAATTTTTACATGAATGACTTTAGTTATACAATATTTTCAAAACTTATAATTATACAAAAAAAAAAAGACTGAAATAAAAAAGGAATTAAAAAAAAATCTGGATCAGGTGAGGTTCGAACTCACGATCTCTGGATTTCAACGCGAACTCGCTAACCACTACACCACTGTGGAGTTATGACATCACATGGACAAACATAAGTATTTATTGTAAAGTTCAGTAATGGCAGCGTGACGAAAGTTGTTTCAAAATGAAATTATTGTATTTTATTTCTTTTTTCTTTGTAGAAAATGTATTTAGCACTAATTTCTTATAATCGAACGATCAATTACATTTTTATTCAATATTCAAAGCAGTAAGCGAGACGCTTTTGTCAACCGTAAACAGTAAGCGTCTACTGATGTCTTTACTGATTAATTACTTTGTACATAGATCACATGAAAAAATCCGAACAACACCGATTCCAGAAAGTACCACGAGTTTTCAACTCGATAGTATACCCAGGTAGATCTCTCTATTCATTTCTTTTTCACACGTCTAACCGTAATGCGATGCTGTCACTATATTCTTTCTCTTTTTGATTTTGACACAGGGTTGGCAACTACCCGCCCAGGGCGGGTTTACCCACCCAGGAAAACCCGGGTTGGGCAATCCTCCTAAAACTGAATGAAGCGGGCAATACTGGGCAATAAGAAGTTTTTCTACTTTTTTTTAACCAAAACAATTGAGTTTCTATGTTATAAAATGTGAGCATAATTCTTACATTAAGTTTTACTTAAAGTTGTACTTTGAAATCATTGATGAAGTGATAGGTAGCTGATAGAACAATTTTATTAACAAAATTATCATTTTTTTTACACAACAAAATATTTTTATTTGAAAATAAACACCTTTCAAATTTTTTACATGAATTTATAAATGACACAGTATTACTTTTATATATAATCTACACACTGTCAGTGATCACATATTGAATGATCACATATTGAATGATCTCTCTAGGTCACAACTAGAGTTTGCTTAGCATATGATAGTCTAGTTCTTCTTTATCATGAAGCTTTCTGTAATAGAACACAAGTTCTGCATTTTTTTTTATCCCAAGTCTGTTTCTGAGTTGTGTCTGAGTAATACCAAGATTTGAAGACACCCTTTCAATTGACCCAGATGCTGGCAAATCTAGAAGGTTTTTTTTGCACGACAAAGTGGTCTTAGGCTGATCTAAAACCAACACACTGGTGACACTGCAACGTTTTAGTGTATGAGCTTTCAGTCTCTCAATTTTGGCACTAACCACAGTGCCACAGTCTTTACATTTTGCAGTCTTTTTATAATCATCCTCAGTAACATTAAAACAATTCCACAAAGGGTCCTTAGGTTTCATGGTTATATGATAGAAATGACAATGTGATCTAAATTGGAAACTGAATGGCCAGATTTAAGTTGTTCACACTTCTAACTTTAATCCTTAATCTTGCTCAATAATTGCTCAATCATCATCATAATAATGTCTATTCAAAAGATTTTTATAGGTATTATAACATTAGGCATGCAGGTGTCATTGTTATCACTATATGGGTTATAAGTCAACTGGTCATTTTACTCATGAAAATCAGTTTCATATTTAGATCCCATTGTCATTTATCATTCTATCATATAACCATGAAACCTAAGGACCCTATGTGGAATTGTTTTAATGTTACTGAGGATGATTATTAAAAGATTGCAAAATGTAAAGACTAGGGCCCTGTGGTTAGTGCCAAAATTGAGAGACTGAAAGCTCATATAGACTGTAATGTTGCAGTGTGATGGTTTTAGTTCAGCCTTGGACCACTCTGTAGGGTAGCCAAAAAACTTTAAGATATGCTGGCATCTTCTGTGTCAATTGAAAGTGTGTTTTCACATTTTGGTATTATTCAGACAAAACCCAGAAACAGACTCGGGATCGAAAAAACTGCAAAACTTGTGTTCTGTTACAGAATGCTTCGTGATAAAGAAAAACTAGACTGTTAGACGTCCATATGTTAAGCAAAATCTAATTGTGACCTAGAGAGATCATCCAATATGTGATCAATGACAGTGTGTAGATTAGATATACAAAGTAATACTGTGTCATTTATAAATTCATATATTTGTAACTATGAATGTTGAAGGGTGTTTACTTTCACATAAAAAATATTTTGTTGATAGAACTGTTCTGTCAGCCTATCATTTATATTCACCAATGGTTTCAAAGTAAGTAAAACTTAATGTAAGAATTAGCTTACATTTTATAACATAGAAACTCAATTGTTTGGTAAAAAAAACAGAAAAACTTCTTACTGCACAGTATTGCCCACTTCATTCATTTTTAGGAGTATTGCCCAACCTGGGAAAACCAGGGTTTTCCCGGGCGGGTTTACCCGCATCCTGCTTTCTTCTGTTGCTTCATCCGATTTTTTCTGCACCCTTTGGAGTTTGATTTTGTGAAACATTGCTAGTTTTGGAGACAGTAAGTTTGGAATGGTAGACAGATTTTAAGCAGTCAACGGGTGCACTTTCAATTTCATCTGCCGAGAGTGGGTGGAGAACAGTAAATACCATCGGGTTTGTGTGGTATATGGGGCTTTCTATGAAGTGACATAAAGTACTCGGTTGTTAATAATTGGACTGAATACTTTTCTTGTCTGCAGATACAGAAATGTACCTTAGAATTGCTCAATGTTGATCAAAATGACGTTTTTGCGGGAAACTCTTCTGTTTGGCTACGGAACGATTCATACTCAGTTCTGGTCGTCCCACAAGCACATTCGTCTCCAAAATTTTCGTAACACAACAACTGACACTTCCAGACCAATTTTAGTGTGACATACCTAATTTTTATGCGAGATTCTCACGATATCGCAGTCTCGGCAGATCCATGAAGTAGTGTTATTGCAATGGCTGCAACATAGTCCAAATTATAATAGGACGTTTGGGACAGCATGATAACTTTTGACTGTCGCTGTCCGGTGGGATGACAACTATAAAATAACAAATCATAAAATAAGTCATCCCAATAAGCCAAATAAGTAAGGCTACAAAGAGTTTGTTATGTTTTAGACTGCATTAAAATTAAATCTCAAGATGTGAACACTTGACAAATATTCTAAACAAAAGAAAGTACGGTATAGATATACAGAATTAAGACCCGGAAAATGCACCAGAAGCAACCATTTACATATCTGTATTTTGAAAACCGTCCAGGGGGACAGCCATTACCTCCCTTTCATTTGTACAATTACTCTGTGCTACATGCTGCTATGATTATGTCAGCTTGTGTCCCCTGTCAAAATATCTGGATCTGCACGTGTGAAGTTTCTTTTTTTTTCCTGTCTTTTCAATGGTTATATATTGAGCAACATAAAGACAATAAAATAGGTGGTAATAAAATGGTGATAAATGAAATCTTCATCAGGGCACTACCATTAAATTTATATAAGTGTTTTCTTTATAATACAGAGTCAGAGAAATACATGTTGCTTTATCAGTTATTGTTTAATTGCCATCTGCAGAGTTCGCCATAGCAATAGTATTGGTATAGTCATCCCGTGTTGAAATACACAGGGTATTATACTATCTGCGTTATCACTTTCCTACACTTAGCTTCAACAACAGCTGCTGACAATGGGTTATTTATTTACTTGGCAAAATGAATTTATGCAGCAGTTGAGTTAAACAATTGCCCCCTTTCCAAAAAATAAAAACAAAAAATTGCCATTAAATTTGGAAAAAAAAAATAAATAGATCAATCTTCATGATTTTACCTGGTTGTTTCTACAAATAATTTTTATGGGTTCATGTACAAGATGTCTACCAGTAAGTCCTTTGAAGAGTTGCAACATTACTGAAAAACCTGCTCGTAATGTTTTATATAGTTGCAATGATGTAGAGGTGGTTGTGGTTGTGGGGGTCGGTGAGTAGAAGGGCAACATATGCTTTCCCCATTCAAGTTGGAGTGCCAGTATTATTTAAAAACTAGTAAATACTGTTACAGGCAGTATGAAAACCGTCTGAGATAATATTGTAACCTAAAAACACAACACTTCAATGTAGATATGATTTTCTATTCCAAGATACATGTACACAGAAAGCATGAAGAAATTATTGAAATATGGTTTATTACCAAAACATATTAATTTTCTGTTATAGATAGGACATTGTGCTGTTGTTGCTTTTCTTTGACACATCTAAAACATATTGCAAGACTGTCGGCACTACTGTAGCATCAGTTTAAGCTAGACTTATGTTTAAGCCCTGAAAAAAATATACATTCATTTCAGGTAAAAGCAATAGAAAAGCATGATTCTGTCTTGACATCAAAACAGCAGATAGACAGACTGAATAGACCAGGCTCAACATACTTCAACCTCAACCCTTTTGATGTAAGTATAATTGTGTTAGGAGTCACATGATCAAAATAATCTCTAAACCAAAGTGATGTTTTGTAGAATATGAATAAACTATGTACCATGATCAGGTATGAAATTTAGGCATAGCCTTTACATAAAGCTTTCAGAAAACATAGCTTTGCATACAGATAACGAAAGTTGTTCAATACTTATATAGTTAACAATGATGATAGATTTCTGGTAATTACAAGCATTTACGAAAATAAGAAGTCGCAGTTCATTGAAGTGTTCCAGATAAACAGGAGGTGATTGTGATTGAAGACTATGTAGTTTTAGAGTACATCTATGTTGCCATAAGATAAGCTGTATTTTAGATGTAAAGAACAAACTTGCTTTAATTTTATCCCATATAAATTTACTCTTTGGTTTAGAGACTACCGTGATCATGTGATTCCCTACAGGAATAAAATGTGCTGCTCAGATGCCCAATTAGGTTTAAGTCATCAAGTGTGTAATTTATATATTTTCATGATTTTTTTTCATTATCACGGAGGGGGAACCAACATATATGTATGTATTCCTAAATGGGTTCCGCTTAAAATCATATGTTGTTCTTCCGGTAGTACATATGTGGTAAACATTTCACAGAAAAACTGGTTAGGTTTTTATTTGTGAGTGAATTTTGTGAAAATGAAATTGTTTTGCCGAAATATCGCGATGCAGTGCAACTGAGCATACATTACTAAGCACGTAAGTGCATTTACCTTACCTGTATTTGTAGAAATGACGAAGACAAACTTATTCTCCGTGAAGCAGTATGACTGAAAATTAGCAACATTTTTATCAACAGATGGAAATATTTGTAATTGTCCTGCGCCTGCTTAAATTTTGCCCTTGAAACCTTTCGTATGCTAAACCCAACCTAGAAGAGAAACTGTTTGGCGATCGCTTTGCTAGAAAAATATCTATTGGCGAAAAACCGAATGGGATACATATGTTGAGCATGGGCTACATATGTGGTGGATTAATTTTTTAAAAACTCCGCAGATCTTGAGCTAAAATGAAGGCTTGATGCCTTGCTGTCTTCAATTCGTTTCTTGCACTCACATTCTCCTCTGCATCAGGCCAATGTCAATATTGTTTGACAACTTCGAAACAACATTTTTAAGGTTTAAGAATATGTTTTGATGAGGTACTGGTTCCTTATCAAAATCAGTCTGTTCAAGGCATGACGTCAATAAAAGAAATCATTTACTAACATATAATTACAACTATTACTCAATTCATAGATTTGTGCGTTCTGGTTGGCTGCTTCAGCACACGTGACCAACTTTCATTTCTCAATGAAGCTATCACGTATTCATTAGATCTAATTAATATGCAAATGAGTCGTTCGCCTGCGTCCATGACGACGAAATTAATGCGCGTAACACAGGTACTCTTAAAGCTTGCATTTCAGTAAAAAATGTTGCATTTTTTTTTCAAATAGGAAACAAATGGAAGAAGTTTTTATAGATCTAGTTGTAATTATAAGAATTGAATGGTATTTTTCTGCGGTTTATCGATGTATGAATTGTCAGGAAATTTCGGTGTTTATGCAAATTAGGTGTAAACTTCCTAACAGTTCATACATCGATGAACCGCAGAAAAATACCATTCAATTCTTAATTAAAATGCACGGACTGAATTTTTGTTACATACAGTATCTTTGTTACAAGTAGTTATGATCCCCGGTAAAAGAGAGTGCCTTGTTAATGTTGAATTACCTATTTCTAGATTATGTCAATTTTACCATATTTGTTAAAATTTTCCTTTTCTGTTAGCTTTTGCAATGTTTTGGCGAGACCATTGGAATGTCAAAATAGATAACAAGGATCTGCAAGCATAGTTATTCTTATGCTCCCGAAGAGGGCGAGCATACATGTATTGTTAGGCTTTGTCCGTCTGTCCTTCTGTCTGTCACACATTTTGTTCTGGCATAAATGGCATTTGATTGAAACGTCAGATAGTCATAGAACCCATTAAGACAAAGTGAAGTGTGAAAGAACAATGACTCTCCCTTTCCTAGTTTTTGAATTACATCCCTTTTATTATACAAAATAATGCTTGTCCGTAGCATTTATTTCAAAAGAATTAAATGTATTGGATTGAAACTTCAAAAATGAAAAAGGCCATTGACAGGAAGTGCAGTGATAAAGAACCATAACATTGCCATACCTAGTTTTTTCAGTTATCTCCTTTTATTATTAAAATAATACTTCTGGAGCATAACATGAAAAATATAAAATGCATTTGGTTGAAACTTCACAGAAAGGTAGAGACATTGAGAGCAAGTGAATTGTCATAGAACAATAACTATCCTACCTTTTCTTTTTAATAGTCTCACTTTATTTTTAGCTTAGTCCGGGCAAACTAGAATTACCTCCAGAAACCCCATGACCCGAAAGTATTTACTAGTATTACATTTTATTTTTGAGATCGTTGCCCGAGATATTTGACCCAATTACTTAGTTCACCTACACAATTCATGGACAGACAATTTCAACAGGTAATGATGCAAAATACCTCCGAAGATACATATAGAGGCGCACATGAACGAGTAAAACAAACATGAAAACGACACTTGGATCAAGAACACATTATTTCGCAGACCGTATCGGCAACTAATAAACTATACACCAAACTATACATGTATATTTCCGACATAAGCAACACATAAACGCCTTTGGATTTAGAAGAGACGCGTTGTCCCCTAACTGGAATGTTCTGCAGCATCAAATTTTAGCTCAAAGCTATGTTCGTTTCTAATTGTCCCGAGGTCAAAGGTTAATCCTTTTTTACACATGTTTATAATATTTGGAATGATATGTCATAAACTTGAAATGTATTTCTAATTCGTTTCTTTATTAAGGTACCATTTAAGCTCAAGATCTGCAGAGTTTTTTTGTTTTGTTTTTAAAATAATCCACCACATATGTAGCCCTTGCACAACATATGTATCCCATTCGGTTTTTGCCAATAAAAATTTTTCTAGTAAAGTGATCGCCATAAAGTTTCTCTTCTAGGTTGGGTTTAGCATATGGAAGGTTTCAAGGGCAAAATTTAAGCAGGTGCAGGACAATTACAACATATTTCCATCTGTTGTTAAAAATGTTGCTAATTTTCAGTCATACCGCTTCACGGAGAATAAGTTTTTCTGTGTCATTTTAAAAATACAGGTAAGGTAAATGCACTTACGTGCTTGGTAATGTATGCTCGTTTGCACTGCATCGCGATATTTTGGTCAAACAATTTCAATTTCACAAAATCCACTCACAAAAAAAATATCTAACCTAGTTTTCTGTGAAATGTTTACCACATATGTACTACCGGAAGCACAACATATGATTTTAAGCAGAACCCATTTAGGAATACATATGTTGGTTCCCCCACCGTGATTATACACATCAGAGCATGTAGTTTCTAAGAAGATTAAATTGTTACATACCTTGAACACAAAGGTTGCTAAATGGGAGGTTAAACTGCTTGAATAATGTTTATTTGTATTTTAAAAAAGTCACTTCTGTATAACTTAATCTGCAGAAAGAAAAAACAAAATTACAGTTTTGAAACAAAAAGGTTACAGGTACCATTAATTATACTCACCTATGTGGAGTGTTGTACCAGAATTAGCAATGAATTGGCATTACTTTGTTATGTCTTGTGATTACAGGTGCTACAGTGTGATCCTGACACACCTATTGCAGATTTAAAGAAGAAATACAGACAGGTAAACATCCTATATACATGTATAGTAACAAGGATAGAAGGCATTTGAAGATGGTTAATCAGATTTTGATCAAGGAGCAATTTGTTCAAAACTTTAACATCTGGTTGTATACACTTACTTTCATGGTGTGCTTAAAATTTATGTTAGATTTTCATTGGAGGTATTTTTAAAGTTTGATTTTCATTGCCCAACCAAGATAGAGTTTATTTGGAAGAACAAAAAATTTGATAAACAGTCTTAGCCTGGGCAACGATATGAATGTAAGAACTGTTGTATTATATTTGTCAAAGAGTAACTGTTGCATTCACAACTATAGCTAAAATTCATTAGAAATGACAGTTGTAATATTATCATTACCTCTCTTTGCCTCTCTTGGTTGCATTGCACAACAAATATAGATTGGAAAAATATTTATTCCAAGGCTACACACAGTTTCAAAACTTACTTTTGACAACCCACGTCACTAGTTACAAGATCAAGGTCACATTTAGATAGTCTAAATTCATGTCCCCTCCATATCTAAGATGATTCTATTAAAAGAAACATTAATTATGTACTTCATTAAAACAATGTGCAGAGTGCACAACCAAGGTTATAAGTCCAAGTTAAGGTCATGCTTGGTGGTCACAGTCAGCTTTCAAGTATAACTTCATGTTTGCTCCGTATCATATAAACCACTTGCAAGATTTTCGTAACATTAGCATCAGTTGTTAATCTCATCAAGGTGACTTGCAGAGCATAATTATGAACAGGGTCACTAAGTTCAAGGTCAAGGTTACACGGAGGTCAAAGATTAAATAGAATAGCTTTAGTTCATATCTTCTCCATATCTTCTTAACCATTGGAAGGTTTTTAAAAAAATTAGCATCTACTGTTAACCTCATCAAGACCTCTTGCAGGATGCACTACCCAGGTTTCCAGGTCCAAGGTCAAGGTCACGCTTGAAGGTCAATGGTCGTGATCGTAACATTTTGCTTTCCCTGTATCAAAGCAGCATCATTGGGTATTAATCATGGCCTTTAGTGGTCATCACACCTGTCTCTATTCATAATTGTGAACAAACAATACATATCATAACAGAATAGGTAAGCACAGAAATTTCAGCACAGGCGTGAATATCTGAAGTAAACTTATTACTATCATGTGCTCTTCAGTTAAATACTATAAACTTTTATTACGTTTTGAAAGACTCATGGACAGCTTTCAGAAAACTGATAAAAATAGTTTCATTACACTGTCAAATAAAACATTTTAGATTCATGGTCCTATTGGACATTTTATATCAGAATATACTCTGATTTGTGTTGTGCTTCTTCTTCTTCAAATGTTTAATTGGCTACTTGTGTACAGTGAAAGTGGAAATTTTTATTTATGCATTTGTATATTTTTTATTTCATGGTAAACTTTCAATTTGTGATGAATGGAACTTGAGAATATTAGCCAAAGTAAAAGTTCAGTTGAATGATAAATGTTTTACAGTGTCTTACCAAATTAGGTAGTGTAAGCTGAGGCATTAAATATTTTATTAAATTTTACAGATGTCAATATTAGTCCATCCAGACAAGAATCAGGATGATTCAGAGAGGGCACAGAGTGCATTTGAAGGTACATTGTATGTGAACAATAATATGCTGTAATTCTAAGCAAAAGGCTTTTCATTCTTATATAAGAGACTGATTATTTGGCCACTTCACAGAAAGTAACAGTTCTTATAGCAGAACAGTTTCTAATTGAACTATGTAAGACTCCTGGACATTGAATCTGAATCTTAAACAAAAGAAAAGCAAATGTTCAGTTTGCCATGATTTTATTTATAGTGTCAAAGAATTATTATCATATACCTAACCACAATTATTAACAAAGTTGTTCAGGGCAGAAACATGTAACAGACTGCAGTAACTGCTGTAGACTTAATAACACGTAACTGACATGTCGTATGATGTTCCAGTCACCGGAAGATATGTTCAAAAAATATAACAAAACATCTCATTAAATGGCAGTGACATACTGACATACCTTATTGGTTATTGGCACCCTAAACCTACATGTACATTTGCAATTTGCAATTAGAGTTATATTGTTCATTTTTGTCTGTAATTATTTGTAGCGGTGAACAAGTCATATAAAACATTGGAGAATGAAGAAGGAATGAAGCGATGTAGAGAAGTCATTGAGGAAGCTAAAGCCAGGGTTGATGAAATGGTATGCCATATGCTATTCATAAGTTTAACATAACCAAAACATTGTGAAATGATACAATTGCACTTGCTTAATGGTTTCATTTTGCTTGGACTTTATCATAGACTTCCTGTTTAAAATCTCAAAGTATAAAAATATTAAATTGATTCAATATTTAACTAAAACTTTGAAATGTTGTAGTTTGTAGCATCCTCTAGGGCATGTATGGTTAAAAGAACTGATAATGATAACTGAAATGTGGTATTGCTATTCAATTTTAAATTAAAAATGCATTGGCAGGTTGTAGAAAAATGCAGCTCTCTGAATGGACAATTAGAATTTGTGATGCATGTTAAAATTATGAATAGGTTAGCTTGTTTGTTTCATTGATTTTCAGTAGAAAAGATTGTCATATTTTACAAGTGTTATTTCTGTTCTTGTACACAAATCAGTTTTTGTCCCTGAAGGTAGGTATTTAGTAATCACACTCAGTTAGTTTGCGTGTCAATCTGAAATACATCGTGTCTCAGTTATATGTCTTGTCCTAGTTAAAACTTCAAAGCAGTTGAAGGGATTCAAGTAAAATGTTACATAAATGTTAAGCCTGATAGGAAAGGAAGTCCCACTTAGAAGAAAAAGGTCTATACTTCCATGGTCAAAGGCAATGATACGCCACTTCATGGGCATTTTTCATTTACTTGTGACATCTTGTCTCAATCATTTTGTTATTTGATGAGGTAAAATCAATGTTTAGTGAATCTCATTCATGAACTTCATGCTGGTCAGAGCTTTTTGATGTACGTGTATTTTAGTCCAAGATGTTGCAGTTTATGTACTGATAAAGGTCTCTGCAATTGGCACCACTATATCCCGGTTGCCTGGGTCATATTTTCAATTCTGCTAAAGGATTTATGAAGAAACTTCAGTCTGAACAAGTGTGTATTTGAAGAAGTAGGAATTTCACATTTTTGTTTCACCTCAGTATAAAGATTATGAGGAGATACGTACATTTTCATGGAACCTCAGTATGAGGAAAGAGGGAGGACATAAAGGTTTGTCCGCAGTACAGCTGTACGTCTTCTGAGTCAAACTGCACAGTAATTACAAGGCTGAATTGGCTCATACTGTTGCCGATGACTTACCATGACATGTAGATGGTATGGAATACAGGGTGTAATGAAGGGTACATAATTCCTAGAGTCTGAGGGTTTTCGTTAATTTGTAACAATCACTTTATTCACAAACTGCTATTTTCCATGAACTTTAAATCTTGTCTGCAGTTCTTATGGCAGAAAGCCATTTAGTTGGCTTGCAAAATGTTGTTTTTTCTACCAAGGTGCCTGCCTGGGCCTGAAATAATGCCCAAAAGGGACCAGGCGTCTGCCTATACATTTAAAGCAACCATATTGCATTGAATTGGATTGATGAACAAAACAAAGCAGAACAGATTCTATTGAGCAGCTGTGTTATATATATCTTTGTTTTATAGATGAAGACACAGAGGAAAAAGTTAAAGAAGGAAGGGAGACCTCAAATAGTTCCTGAGGATGATAGAGAGAAGGTAGGTAAACACGTTTGTTGCTGTTTGTCACAGGGTGAAAAAAATTTGCAGTCAAACTAGAACTCAAACCTGTGGCCTCTGAATACTGTTCCAATGCTGTATCAACTGAGCTACCATGCCACCTTACTTACCTTTCTCCTCAAACTATTAAGTCCAAAACCATAACGCATATTCCCCACAAAAACTAATTTCAATGAATACTGTAAATTAAAAGAGTGTCATAATGCTAATCAAGTAATGTAGATACTATCCAACATTGGATGCTAAATGCCACAGGGTGACAGGTAAGCACTGAGCTACTTGGCCACTTGACTTAATGCTCTTTGAATCAGATATTTTTTTACAGTGAAAAATTTTATTTATCGTCAAATAACTGATGACAGGTTTTTCAAACCTTCAGTATTTAAAAATCATAAGATAATGCATGTTATTTTTTGCCAGTATAAAAATTAGAGAAGCACCTTCTCGTCGTAAGAATCTTTGAAGAAATCATAACTTAAGTAATGTTTTCATGTTTGCAAGAAAATCTACCATTTAAATAATACTGATCCTTTTCACAGTTTTGAATTAACCTTTTTAGATGATCTAATTTTTAGCTCGACTATTCGAAGAATAGTCTAGCTATTCTACTCACCCTGGCGTCGGCGTCGGCATCACACCTTGGTTAAGTTTTTGCATGCAAGTACATACAGCCATCAATTAAAGGCATATAGCTCTGAAACTTATTTTTTCTTTTTCTAGGTCAATTACCAACCTCTTTGGGTCAAGTCCCATAACTCTGACATGTATTTTGAGCAAATTATGCCCCCTTTTGGACTTAGAAAATTTTGGTTAAAGTTTTACATGCAAGTTACTATCTCCAAAACTAATGCAGATATTGAATTGAAACTTCACATGTGTCTTCGGGGTTATAAAACTAGTTGATAGCAGCAAGTCCCATAACTCTGACTTTCATTTTAACCAAATTATGCCCCCGTTTGGACTTAGAAAATTCTGGTTAAAGTATTGCGTGCAAGTACATACAGCTATTTCTAAAAGGCATATAGATTTGAAACTTATTTTTTTCTTTTTCTAGATCAATTACCAACCTCACTGGGTCAAGACCCATAACTCTGACATGTATTTTGAGCAAATTATGCCCCCTTTTAGACTTAGAAAATTTTGGTTAAAGTTTTACATGCAAGTTACTATCTCCAAAGCTAAGCAGATATTGATTTGAAACTTCACATGTGTCTTCGGGGTTATAAATCTAGTTGATAGCAGCAAGTCCCATAACTCTGACCTTTATTTTGGCCAAATTATGCCCCCTTATGGACTTAGAAAATTCTGGTTAAAGTTTTGCGTGCAAGTACATACAGCTATTTCTAAAAGGCATATAGATTTGAAACTTATTTTTTCTTTTTCTAGATCAATTACCAACCTCACTGGGTCAAGTCCAATAACTGTGACATGTTTTTTGAGCAAATTATGCCCCCTTTTAGACTTAGAAAATTTTGGTTAAAGTTTTACATGCAAGTTATTATCTCCAAAACTAATGCAGATATTGAATTGAAACTTCACATGTGCCTTCGGGGTTATAAAACTAGTTGATAGCAGCAAGTCCCATAACTGATATGCATTTTGGTCAAATTATTCCCCCTTTTGAACTTAAAACTCTTTTGATATTTAACCTTTTTGGGTAATATTTTTCTGCTTCTGGGACAATATTTCGAATAGTCGAGCTTGGCTGTCTTACGGACAGCTCTTGTTTGAAAAAAAATGATGAGTTATTGTCATCACTTGAGCGGTTGTCGGCGTCGACGTCTGCGTCGGCGTTGCCTGGTTAAGTTTTATGTTTAGGTCAGCTTTTCTCCTAAACTATCAAAGCTATTGCTTTGAAACTTGGAATACTTGTTCACCATCATAAGCTGACCCTGTATAGCAAGAAACATAACTCCATCTTGCTTTTTGCAAGATTTATGGCCCCTTTTGTACTTAGAAAATATCAGATTTCTTGGTTAAGTTTTATGTTTAGGTCAGCTTTTATCCTAAACTATCAAAGCTATTGCTTTAAAACTTGCAACACTTGTTCACCATCATAAGTTGACCCTGTACAGCAAGAAACATAACTCCATCCTGCTTTTTGCAAGATTTATGGCCCCTTTTGGTCTTAGAAAATCATTTTCTTGGTTGAGTATTATGTTTAAGTCAACTTTTCTCATAAACTATCAAAGCTATTGCTTTAAAACTTGCAACAGTTTTTCACCATCATAAGTGGACACTGAACATCAAGAAACATAACTCTATCCTGCTTTTTGCAAGAATGATGGCCCTTTTTAGACTTAGAAAATCATGGGTAGGACAATTTTTCTATTACACAAAAAAAATCAGATGAGCGTCAGCACCTGCAAGGCGGTGCTCTTGTTTAATCATATACAATCCGGTAAAATATATTGGTCCATGTTCTTTTGTCTAAGATATATGTCAAATTCTGTTAAGATTTAGAACATCATTTTGAATTATTTAAAGTGCCAACACTCTTTGTTAGCTCACCTGAACATTGTTTATGATGATCTGTAAGTATACCGTAGGTCAGTGGTCCATCATCCATTGTCCTGTGTCCATCATCCTGTTTCAACATTTTTACTTAACATCTCTTATGAAAGTACAGGTCAGAATTGCACCAAACTTTGTCTGTTTTGTCCTGGCATAGACCTCTCTCAGTTTCTCTCAGATTGTTCTGCTTGACCCCTAATAGGGGCTGCTAGAGCTTAAAATGGACAAAATTAAAACAACCTCTCATGAACTACTTAATATATTTTCACAAAACTTGGTTTGTAGCATCCTTTTTATACGCCCGTCTCAGAAAGAGCGGTGCGTATTATGTAAAGCATGTCCGCTCTCTAAGTCAAACAGTTTTCATCAGATCTTCACCAAACTTGGTCACAATCTTTGTGGGCATAATATCTCGGTCAAGTTCGATAACCAGCAAAATCGCTGCAGGCACTCCTGAGTTATGGCCCTTAAATTACTCAAAATCTGCAATTTTAGCCTTGTACGCCCTCTAAGTCAAACAGTTTTCATCCGATCTTCACCAAACTTGGTGACAATGTTTATGGGCATAATATCTCGGTCTAGTTCGATAACCAGCAAAATCGCCCCAGGCACTCTTGAGTTATGGCCCTTGAATTACTTGAAAATCTGCAAATTTAGCCTTGTCCGCCCTCTAAGTCAAACAGTTTTCATCCGACCTTCACCAAACTTAGTAACAGTGTTTGTGGGCATGATATCTCGACCAGGTTTGATAACCAGCAAAATCGCCCCAGACACACTTGGATTATGGCCCTTGAATTACTTGAAAAATTGTGAATTTAGCCTTTTCCGCTCTCTAAGTCAAACACTTTTCATCCGATCTTGCACAAACTTGCAGATAATGTTTGTCGGCATAATATCTCAGCCAAGTTCAATAACCAGCCAAATTGCCTCAGGCACTCTTGGATTATGGCCCTTGAATTACTCGAAATCTGTGAATTTAGCCTTGCCCGCTCTCTTAGTCGAACAGTTTTCATCCGATCTTCACTAAACTTGCTGACGATGTATGTGGGCAAAATATCTCGGCCAAGTTCGATAATCAGCCAAATCGCCCCAGGCACTCTTGGATTATGGCCCTTGAATTAGGCCAAATTCGATGACGGGTGTATTTTGTGACAGTCTGCCACTCTTGTTTGACCATGTTTCAAGTTTGTTCAATGATTTGGTTAGTCCATCTTAGGGGTACCAAAGGTAAAAATGGAAGGCAATCTTTAAACAACCTGTTCTCATGAAGAAGTACATAGATTGCCACAAAACTTCATCTTTAGCATTTCTGTATGGACTTCTTATAGTTTTTGTTTCAAGTGGTTCTAGGGGCTGCTAGAGCTCAAAATAGAAAACCTGTAAATGCCTTCTTGCGACCTATTTGAGGATCTGCTCCAAGCATGGGCTGCGGCATCCTTGTATGCACTCTCTCACGTTTTTAGCTCATCTGATTTTTTGAAAAAAAATGATGAGTTATTGTCATCACTTGAGCGGTTGTCGGCGTCGGCGTCGGCGTCTGCGTCGGCGTTGCCTGGTTAAGTTTTATGTTTAGGTCAGCTTTTCTCCTAAACTATCAAAGCTATTGCTTTGAAACTTGGAAGACTTGTTCACCATCATAAGCTGACCCAGTATAGCAAGAAACATAACTCCATCTTGCTTTTTGCAAGATTTATGGCCCCTTTTGTACTTAGAAAATATCAGATTTCTTGGTTAAGTTTTATGTTTAGGTCAATTTTTCTCCTAAACTATCAAAGCTATTGCTTTGAAACTTGGAATACTTGTTCACCATCATAAGCAGACCCTGTACATCAAGAAACATAACTCCATCTTGCTTTTTGCAAGAATTATTGCCCCTTTTGGACTTAGAAAATCAGTTTTCTTGGTTAAGTTTTATGTTTAGGTCAGCTTTTATCCTAAACTATCAAAGCTATTGCTTTAAAACTTGCAACACTTGTTCACCATCATAAGCTGACCCTGTACAGCAAGAAACATAACTCCATCCTGCTTTTGCAAGATTTATGGCCCCTTTTGGACTTAGAAAATATCAGATTTCTTGGTTAAGTTTTATGTTTAGGTCAACTTTTTCTCTTAAACTATCAAAGCTATTGCTTTGAAACTTGCAACACTTGTTCACCATCATAAGCTGACCCTGTACAGCAAGCAACATAACTCCATCCTGCTTTTTGCAATAATTATTGCCCCTTTTGGACTTAGAAAATCATTTTCTTGGTTGAGTATTATGTTTAAGGCAACTTTTCTCATAAACTATCAAAGCTATTGCTTTAAAACTTGCAACAGTTTTTCACAATCATAAGTGGACACTGTACATCAAGAAACATAACTCTATCCTGCTTTTTGCAAGAATGATGGCCCTTTTTAGACTTAGAAAATCATGGGTAGGACAATATTTCTATTATACAAAAAAAATCAGATGAGCGTCAGCACCCGCAAGGTGGTGCTCTTGTTTGTAGATGGTTTGGCATAGCCCCTTTTAGAGGGCCACCAGAGCTGTAAAAAGAATAACCTTTAAACAACTTATTCTCATGGACTAGTTGGTGTATCTTCACCATACTTGGTCTGTAGTATCCTTTGATGTACTACTCTTAATTTTTTCCATATTTCCACATGGCCTATTTTAGGGACTGCCAGAGAAAAATATGGCAGATTCTTTTAAATAACCTAAGGTCAAAGAAAATGCTACCAGTTCCATTCTAAAGTTTTCTATTTCTGTATTTTGTGAAATGTGGTTGGAGAGTACCAGATTGTTATTGAATGTACATTATTTATTTTATGAAAAGTGGGAAAAGAGTTATTTTTCAATAAACAAATCTTAAAATCATCCTGTGTTGATTGTTCATTCCACTTCTCACCATTTCCATATTATTTGTTTTACATGTAGATAGGTTTTAAGCAGTCAAGTTATTTCCTGTATCTTATACAGTTAACTTGATTTTGAATTGAACCCTTTGGTTTTATGATAGAGTTTTGAATGTTCCACTTAAAATCACAAATAGTTATTTTTATCTGATGCATATTTCAGTACAAACATTCGGTGTATGTACAGACATGTAAATTATTTGCTGATCTGGAGAGATTGAGGATAGAAAAAGAAGCCAAAGATGTACATGAAAGGTTTGTTCCTCTTGAGGTAGTATTATAAATACCAAAATGAAATACAGCCAAACTTAATTCGCTCGAACACTTCTCTTGAACTCATCATCAGGTCCCGGCAAAATACCTGTATAATATAAATTGTTTGATAGCTCGAACTACTGATAACTTGAACAAATTTTTTCTGGTCCCATCAAGTTCGAGTGATTGAAGTTTGACTGTAAGTCACATGATGAGTATTAGTTAATAGTCATGTCAATCGACAAAATTGAATTCCAACCAACAAATAACATTCCCAGGCATTTTATTATCAACATTAATTTTGAACTGAATGAATGTTTGTCGTCTGCCAAAACTGTGTAATTTAATGCCCATAAAATTTAATTATTTCATTCACAGTAAACATTGTTCAAGCAACTATAAGCATGAGGAAAGATGGTTCTAGCACTCGGGCTTGCTAGAGCATAGATTGTTCTAGCACATGGGCTTGCTCGGCATAGCTGGTGCAGGCGTGTGGGCTTGGTAGAGCATAGATTGTTTTAGCACCAGGGCTTGTTCAAAAAAAGATGATTCTAGGGCCTGGGCTGGTTTGAGCATAGATGGTTCTAGCAATTGTGCTTGCTCGAGCATAGATCGCTTCAGCCCCTGGGCTTGCTCATGCATACATGTAGATGGCTCTAGTCCCTGGGCTTGCTCAAGCATAAATAGTTCTACGGCCCAAGCTTGCTCGAGCATAGATGGTTCTAGCATGTGGGCTGGCTCGAGCTTAGATGTTTCTAGTACCCAGGTTTGCTCAGGCATAGATGGTTCTAATGTGTGGACTTGCTTGAGAATGGATGCTTCTAGCATCTGACACCTGGGCTTGTTCGAGCATAGATGGTTCTAGCTTCTGGGTTTGCTTGAGCATAGAAGGTTCTAGTTCCAGGGGTTGTTCAAGCTTAGATGATTCTAGGGCCTGAGCTGGTTTGAGCATAGATGGTTCTAGCAACTGTGCTTGCTCGAGCATACATTGCTTCAGCCCCTGGGCTTGCTCATGCATACATGTAGATGGCTCTAGCACCTGGGCTTGCTCAAGCATAAATGGTTCTAAGGCCCAAGCTTGCCCGAGCATAGATGGTTCTAGCATGTGGGCTGGCTCGATCTTGAATGTTTCTAGTACCCAGGCTTGTTCGAGCATAGATGGTTCTAACTTCTGGGCTTGCTTGAACATAGAAGGTTCTAGTTCCAGGGGTTGTTCAAGCTTAGATGATTCTAGGGCCTGGGCTGGCTTGAGCATAGATGGTTCTAGCACCTGGGCATGCTTGAGCAGCTAACCTGGCCATTTTGATTATAGTTTCTATATTGGGATTGTATGAAACCCTACCTTGAGTGGTTTGATTATTGTTTTGTGGCCTCCATCGATTGATGTTCTGCCAGCCTAATAAAGTCTAGAAATTATTGAAGATCAATGCTTTCTTATGCTAAATGTAGTAAAAATTGCGTAATGAAACGCAGCTTATATAATTGTGAGTAACATGATTATGTAGACATGCCCCTTTAAAGTATGTATGTATTTGAATAGAAAGAGGAAAGCAGAAGAAGAAGCTGACCAGAAAGAGAAAGAAGAAATTGAGAAAGAATGGAACAAGAACTTTGAGGTATATTTTTGAAGCTGAAATATTACTTCTTACTTTTGTCAAATTTTTGGTCATTCTGGAGGTTATTTAAAGATTTAATAACATTATATACACTGACAAAACACATTTTTAGTTCACCTGAATTTTGTTCAACAGTTTTACTTAAACATCTTCACCAGATTTTGTGTGTGGGGTGGGGCACTTTGCCCTTGTCCATCCATCTGTTTGTCATTCCGATTCTTTTATAGCATGTAAAATTGTGCACCTGGAGTTCTCTTTAAGGATTTCACTCAGCTTGGCCAGAGTTATGGTCCTTCACTAAGTGAAAAATACTCATAAAGCTGTTAAAAGTTTGTGTTGCAAAAATCCTAAGTAATCCACATTGTGTCACGAAACCATGTACAGTGACAGGAGTGGAGGTTAGGGGTGGGGTGGGGGGGGGGTTGCAATTGTGTCCTATGGACACACATCTAGTTTTCAAATGGTTCTCTTTAATGCCATGTTTGGGCCACCAGAGCATAAAATAGGAAAAACATACGAGTAATTTCTCATGCACCTTTTGATAGATCCTCACCAAACTTGGTCTTTATCATCCCTGTATGGACCTCTCTTAGTTCTGTTTAGTCGTTTGGCTTGTCTCTATTGTTGGGCCATCAGAGCTAAAAATTGGAAAAAAAGCCTATGATCTTCTTCTTTTCATGAACCTCTTGATAGATTTTCACCAAACTTATTCTAAAACATCTGTGCATGGACTCGTCTGTAATTCAAATAGGTCCACTTAACCCCTTTTAGGGGCCACCCTAAAAATAAGCTAAACAAATAAACTTGGTCTGTAGCATCCTTGTAGGACCTTTCTCAGTTGTATTCAGATGTTTCTGCTTGACTGCAGGGTGGAGACACCAGATCTGAAAATAGAAAGAAACATTTAAACAACTTCTTGTCATGAACCTCTTCATGGACTAAACTGGACATGTAGCACCCTTAATTAACCCTGTCTCAAGTTTTGTTCAAATGGACACAGTTTTAGGACTGTTGCAGCAAAACTTAGTAAATGTTTTAAATAACTTTTAATGAAACTCCTGCATAGATGTACACCAAACTTGGTCAGAAACAAGGTCAATAGGTCAAGGTCCTCCTCAGGTGAGCAATTGGGGCCCATTCGGCTTCTTGTTTTAGAGGTTGAGCTGGCTGTATTCTTCGGTCAGTAAAAACCACTGATGAGAAGATACTGATTTGAAATATCTTTCAAATATTCTCACATTTTCTTACAACATTTGTGGGTATATAACAGTTTTGGATTTATGGTATGATCAATACTGAGAAGTGGTTAGTAATGATGGAGACTGGTGTTCATGGTTTGGTCAATCTGTAAAAATAAATCCCGAGGAACAGGTGTTATTTTCACACATTTTTTGTTCTAAAGATAAAATCGTATTGCATTTCACTGAAGTAGCCATTTTCACCAAGACTATGAAATTTCCCATTAAGGAAAATGATTTTACAGTTTATATTTACCTTCACACAGGAGAGCAGAACTGGCAGGGTAGACAGTTGGAGACAGTTTGCATCGAAGAACAAGTCACACAAGAAAATGAAGGGTACATTTCGTCCACCTAAACCAAAGCTTGAGAAGAGATAGTAAAAACTCAAAAATGGTGCAATCATGTTAATTGAGCCGCACCATGAGAAAACCAACAACCAACATAGTGCATTTGCGACTAGCATGGATCCAGACCAGCTTGCGCATCCACACAGTCTGGTCAGGATCCATGCTGTTCGCTAATGGTTTCTCTAATTGCAATAAGCTTTGAAAGTGAACAGCATGGATCCTGACCAGACTGCGTGGATGCGCAGGCAGGTCTGCATCTATTCTGGTTGCAAATGCACTATGTTGGTTTTCTCATGGTGCGGCTCTTCCAGTAAATACTATGGTCAAAATGAGTACTTGTATATAGTTGTACAGTGTACTTGTGAAACACATTATATGCTGTTTGTTGAAATGTGTCTTTGAAAATTGTATGATAAACTTTTTAACTTGTGATTGTAAGTTTGGTATATTTCATGACACATAAATATAGGGCTTACTATGCATGTGTATTTAAATTGATTGTTGTTATAAGCTGTATCAGCACCTGAATGGAGTTTCCACCCGACTGATTTCGGTCAGTGACTTCAATCCCTTGCTTGTGTTGTCATGTGAACAAACCATTGAGTTGGCTCACAACAGGTTCGGGATTCAAACTAGGACCATACCTTACAGAATACATAAAGGAGCACCATTGATTTTAACAAGTTAGCAAGTTGCGTAACGACCAACATTGTGTCAGTGTGACTCAGAATCCAAATGAAAACAGTAAATTTTGTTTTATGTTGCAATTTTAATTTGTGTCTTCTTTAGCACGTTTATCACATTTTGGGAGATAATAATGCTTGATATTCACAGTTGTTAGACAATTTCGTGAACATTACAAATTGAAACAACATAGCAAATGTTATCTGATTTATAGAATATAACTTAATTCATCTGTTTTAGCTCCTTTAATTGTTTTTTAGCTTGACTATTCAAAGAATAGTCTAGCTTTTCTACTCACCCTGGCGTCAGCGTCACACCTTGGTTAAGTTTTTGCATGCAAGTACATACAGCTATTACTAAAAGGCATATACCGGTAGATTTAAAACTTATTTTTTCTTTTTCTAGATCAATTACCAACCTCACTGGGTCAAGTTCCATAACTCTGGCATGTATTTTGAGCAAATTATGCCCCCTTTTGGACTTAGAAAATTCTGGTTAAAGTTTTACATGCAAGTTACTATCTCTAAAACTAATGCAGATATTGAATTGAAACTTCACATGTGCCTTCGGGGTTATAAAACTAGTTGATGGCAGCAAGTCCTATAACTCTGATATGCATTTTGGTCAAATTATTTCCCCTTTTGAACTTAAAACTCTTTTGATATTTAACCTTTTTGGGTAATATTTTCCTGCTTCTGGGACAATATTTCGAATAGTCGAGCTTGGCTGTCTTACGGACAGCTCTTGTTTAGTTATGAGTTGATTATAGAAATATATGTGTCATGATTTGTACCAAGCTTACAATAAGAGTGATTTGTTGTTTAAATAAATAACAGTGATTAAATCCTCAGAAAATGATCTCTGCCATAAATATGAAGGAATGGATCTGTTTTAGTAGAATTATTATGTCTCCTAGGTTTTTAAAGTGAGTTTGGAGACCAGTCTATAAAATGCAACTCAACCATTGGTCATTTTCAAAATTCAGCTTGGAAACGCCAATCAAATGATGGGGATTTTAGACTGGTCTCCAAATTCAGTTTTATGGCCTTTGGCCAAGGATGAAGAGAATAAGTTAGTTGACAGAATTCAGCTTTCTCAGTGAAAGAAATTAGTGTATGTGGTGATTGGAATTCAAAATAAAAGGTAACTGTAGTTGTATTGGAATACACATACATATGTACAGTCGAAACTCGGTTTCTCAAATTCCATGGGATCAAGCTGTTCACTTTTTGATAACTGAAATTCAACTAAAAATGATATATTGTCCATGTGTTTTTGGGGCAGGACTTGAAAATGTCTTCGAGATAGCCAGAATTTTGAGATAAGCGAGTGCTAGATATTGAGTTTCAACTGTACTTCGGTCCAACTAGATACAGTGTGAAACTTTATTGACTGTTAGTAATTGTGTACTTCAGGGTCTGTATTCATCCAGGTGTAAAGTCTGAAACTTAAACTTAACAACAGCAAATATTTAGACATTTTCCTGTCTATATCTGTTGAAGGTGCATTCATGCAAATGTAAGTTACATTGTGTGTTGATTTAACCTTTATCATGCTGGACACGACTGATTCTGCCTTTGCGACCAGTGTAGATCATGATCAGCCTGCACATCCATGCAGTCTGATCAAGATCTGCACTGTTAGCCATTCAGTCAGTATCTTTTTGGTAAGCACCCCTTTTAACAGTTAATGGTACTGTCCAGATTGAAAGATGGACAAGGTCATTATAGAAATTTAGCAGGGTAAGGGTTAACAGTGACATAGCAAAAAGAAAATTTACCATGTTAAAGCTCCAACATTTATATGGTGGGCATATAGTTTTGCTGCTGTCCTTCCATTCGTACTTACTCCCCGAAATCTTGTTTGTCGAACTCCTCCCACACTATTAGCCAGATTTGCTTCAAACTTTCACAGATGATCGACCTCCTTGTTCAGGTGACCATAATGAAAAGAATTTTTGCTGTGGCTATTTTTACTGCAGTTATAGCCCTTTGATAGTTTTGCTAAATAGAATATTGAGAAAAATCTTGTGTGTCTAACACCTCAAACACTTTTGAAAAGATATGCTTGAAAGTCACTGATGAAGGACCTTGACGTAAAGATGACCATAAATAATGGACTTTTTTCTGTGGCTATGTTTTCTAGAATTATGGGCCTTTCTTAATTTCACAAAACAGGCCATAGTGAAGAACATTGGTGTGTTCAACTCCTCATATACTTTTTGAAAGGTTGGATTCAGAGTAGCTCAGATGCACAACCTTACCTGAATACAATTTGCTTTAAGTTTTAGTCGAACATCCTTCATGTGAGGATGGTCTGTACTTAAACTGCTATTTAGAGGATGGTGTAGTATGTGGGGGCATCCATGTCCAATGGATACAGTTCTTGTTAAGTTTAAGTTTCAGACTTCCAGTGTTAATGTATACTGACCCAGGAGAAAATGTTTGTTGTTGTGTTCTCT
The DNA here is from genome assembly GCF_021730395.1 of Mercenaria mercenaria. NCBI lineage: Eukaryota > Metazoa > Mollusca > Bivalvia > Venerida > Veneridae > Mercenaria > Mercenaria mercenaria. Next base: position 88,136,595 of record NC_069364.1, on the reverse strand, counting down.
ATGATGTGAGTGTTCTGTCAAACATACGGATATGTTAGCAAATACTCAATATAGTTGTGACATTTTTAGCTTGACTATTCAAAGTATCGAGAGCTGTCCTACTCGACTGGCGTTGGCGTCCTTCCGCGTCCGCACCTTGATTAAAATTTTGAAACACTTTCTCTATATCTTTGCAATTACTTGATGGATTTGTTTCAACCTTAAAATGGTTATTCCTCATCATCTTCCACATCATATGACACAAGGGTCATAACTCTCGCACCAATATTTTATGAATTATCCCCCCTTTTTACTTAGAATTTCAGATTAAAGTTTTGGTTCACTTTTACTCTATCTCAGTTATTGCTAATATCCCAGTCACACATCTTGCGTGGATAGCTACGTCTGAAACTTAAACATCCGTAGTTAAATGTACTAAACATAGTTACCGTACTGAGACGTACCTTGCCATAGTTTAACATGATGTCAAAGATAATCGTAATGGAAATGCTGGCAACACGTGGCCTATTTATATGAAACTTACCGACCCGTTACTAAACCTTAATGTGAACGTAGTCATGCATATTGATCCGTAGCTGAACGTAGTTATCCGAGGCTGCTCGTACTTAAGCATAGTTCAACATAGTGCCCCGCAGACCCATCCACGCACTGGGCAAGTTGCCAGGCACAGTAAAATGTAGTTCAACGTAGTACGCCATACCTATCCATACTTATTCACGTCCTGTATCTTTTTGTTCCCCGTTTCTCGCCATTTTTCGCGTATTAAGACGTACTGCTCCATACTTATCCATGTCCACCCCACCGCGGATCAATCCCATCCGCACCGTACCTCAATGCATATCCGTATGTGTGACTGTAGCTTAAATTGGTTTGATTCAAACTTGAAATAGTTGTTCCACATCATCACCCACACCATATGACACCAGGTCCATAATGCTGGCCCCAATATTTTACTAAATAGACTTGATTCAAACTTATAATAGTTATTCCACATTATAAGTCACATGATATGACACATGGTGCATTACTCTTGCAGAATTTTTCCATGAATGATGTCCTTGTTATACTCTTTTAATGTTTTGATACACTTTTTCTCTGTTTCTGTTATTTCTTAATACTTAAACACAGACATAAGCTATTGTCCAATATCTTCATCCACGTTGAAGTCATTAAACACTCCAGTGACAGCTCCAGTTTTCTTAGATGTGCCAAATATCACTATCCAGCATCGAAATAGTTGAGCACCCTGTCTCCTGTGACAGCTCTTGTTACAGGATGATTTCAGAAGTTTGAAAAAAAGGCAGTTTTCCTTATTTAAAATGACTATATTTAACTTTGTTGCAGATGGAAGAAATAAAAACACTGTCTTTTCTTATGTTACTGATAAATATTTAGACAGCCCTCAGAGTATGCATTTGCTTTTAGTATGGGATATAAGGGAGTTTGGGGAATTACAATATTTTCTCTTATATTTGAATATAACTGGATAATTTTGACATATTCTGAATTTCTTGTCCTTGATAAACTAATGTTATTTTTTAGCTCGACTTTTCAAAGAAAATATACAGCTATTGCACTCGCCCCAGCGTCGGTGTCGCCGTTGGTTAAAGTTTTTGATAAAGTCAAATGTCTTTGTTACTGTTAGAGCTATTGACTTGAAACTTAAAAACAGTTATTTACTATCACAGTCTACACCAGGAGAAACAATCCACATAACTCTGATTTGAAATTTGACAGAGTTATGTCCCTTTTTAACTTAGAATGTTTTGGTTAAAGTTTTACATAACGTCCAATATCTCTGTAACTATCAAAGCTATTGACTTGAAACTTGAAATAGTTATTTACTATCGAATGCTACACCATAAGAAACAATCCCCGTAACTCTGATTAGAATTTTTACAGATTTATGACCCTTTTACTGGAGAAGCTTTAATTCAGAGTCAAGCACTTAGAAAAGTCGAGCGAGCTGTCTTACGGACAGCTGTTGTTAAAATTGTCTGCCCGTCTGTTGGCAGTTAATTCCTTAATGTCCTTTAAATTGTTGCAAATAGTACAATGTCATGTTGGTGCTCTTTTTTTGTTTTTTCAAGGTTCATTACTCATCAAGATTACTAATTACATATCAGAGGTCATTAAACATCAGTAAGTTTCTTGCATACAGGAACAGTGTTTTCACCAGTCCTGGCAAAACTCCTTGTACACCATTTGTATGCAGGATGTCTCGCATTCCATAAATGATGCCATAATTAACCCCATTTATGAATGAATATGTAAGTTCATATGGTACTGTAACAAACTAAAGCTTTTAAAAGGAAATCATTTGTTTAATTTCATTACTTTTCTTATTTGTAGAATAAGGTATGCATGAAAAGAATCTAACTTTTGTATTCTAGCTTTTAATTTATCACAACATTCTTGTCTCTTTGCTATTACCTGATGCACCCATTAGGTAACATTTGTTAGATACATTCAGATGTGTTTAATATTATATTTGTTTCCAAAAGAAAATACTAAAAGAACACTGCCAACTTCGTCAGTATGGATGTATTTAACATTTTTGCACTTACCTTCCTTTCAACAATTTTTTATTTTATCAAGAGGAAGCAATATTTTTAGAATTTTGTGTTTGTTGTTATTATATAAGAATAATATATTTATATTACATGGACCTTTATAATGTAACAGTACATTTTTAGTTCTTCCCTCCATACAGTGTGACACATTGATTGAGTTTACTTTATGCCTTCCCAGCATTTTTGTTTCTTAAATAGGGAAATTTGTTTTACATCCCACAAGATTCTAGCCCTTTCATTGGTTGAGTAGTGTCACGTGGTTGCCCTCTATCTTTCTATAGAGGGTCAGTGCGTGACCCTACATGAGAATTGCAATTCAAAATGACGGAAATTTTCATCATGCAATAAAATTCGCTTTAAAAGAAATAGAAATTCTTTTTGTAGTAATTTCAGTTTTGTTACCAGTGTCACATTAGCTCAACCAATTTTTACAGGAATTTCTCTCAGTCATTACTCTTTTACACATTATGCTATTTCTGAAAACTGAAAATTCAGTTAATTTTATTACAAATAGCACTCTGGCATACTGTTGTTTTTAGGTTTTGTTGTTTTTGTTACGAGTAAATTTAGTAATCATCACATTTTCATTAAAATTCTTCTAGAAATGAATTTTATCAAAATTTCGTTCATGCCTAATTAACCTACTCTTAACATGAATTTGTTATGTTCTTGTGAGAGAATGTGGCAACATACTTTTGATTTTCTAGAGAACAAGCTGTGTAAATAAATTTGAGAAAATGTTGTTTTCAAATGAACTCTTCCGCTAGTTTAGTTTTGGTTCAGAACCCTGATGCCAGAATTACCATCACTTTGATGCAGGTATGAATACTTGACAAGATGTCAAGACAGTAAATTTGCTGTTTAAAGTATTATTAATTGTTTATAATGCTGATGGTTACTTGTTATGCTAAATTTAGTCTTTTGTAAAATACATAGTTGGATTCAAAGTGACCTTTCTGGTAAAGGTTATACCATATTGATAAGAAAGAAAAGTAGTATTGTTCTATGTTCATCCAGTTTCCTTGGTCTTCTTAAATCATACAAGGCAGTGAGAAAATTTTCAAATTCAGCTATATGAAAAAGTTATTTCAATATTTAATCAAAAAGACAGCCATTTCTTTTCCATGATAACTAAAAACAAGTAGTGTATTTAATTTGTTTAGATTATTGTTTGAACTGTATTTCAGTGGCATGTAAAGCTGGATGATCACTTGTATTTACAACCAACTTGTGATTAGGCTTTCCTTGTCCTTGAAAGAACAGTGTTTCTTGAAAATGGAGTGAATGGGTAGTTTAGGCCACATTTAAACAGATTAGCAACTATTGTTACTGCATATTGTTGTTTTTTAGATCCCTGAGTTTTGTAGATATACCCAGTAATCACCTTGTTTCCACCTGCATAACCTTTATTTGAAATGTCACTTTAAATCCAGCCCTACTGGTAATAAATGTGTTGAATGTTTTTGGTACGAGATGGCCTTACTACTAGCACGTAGATATGTTAGTTATTTTATAAGTTACTTATATTTTAAGCATGTAACCTATTTTTTTTTAATATTGTACAGAAAGAATAAGCCAGCTTTATTTTGATGCAGTATTTGTTATTTTTTTACTTCTTAAAAACATTCAATAACAATCATGAAAGTGCTTTGGCTATTGTTTTGATTCATATTTTCAGTAACAAGGTGTTTTTTTTTATTTAAATATGGGACACTAGCCCTCACATGATACTTTATTCTGAAGAAATTTAAAGGTGGTACAAGGAATTTAGCAGGACTTAATAGGCCACTCCAAATATAGACATATGATATTGATTTATGATAAGTTTACACTTGTTGCAATCTGCTGTGAAAGTTTTGTTACTCCGAGGTATACCCGATGGTGCAGCCCTTTAAATGACAGCTAACGGTGCTGTATATAGTCAGTAATCTTATATATTGTTGCGTTTTCTTCTTTTTTGGATGCTTTTTTGAATAAGTTTGTGTAATTGTTGATAAATGATATTGTTTTTTGTGAGAACATCTTTGTAATGACATTGTGAATGTTTGAAATGTTCTTAACAAAGGACATTGTCTCAGGATAAATTTTGATGATTAAATTTATTTTGTTTTTTCTCCCCTTCCCCCCGCCTCAAAAAAAAATGGGGTGGGAGGAGGCATTTAAGAGTTGCCCTTGTCTGTCTGTTGGTCCGATATATGTGTTTTGCATATCTTAAAAAGTATTTTGTCCAGAGTCATCAGACCTCACAGGATTGTCATTCAACTTGTGAACCCGGTGTTTTAATTGGGATTTCACACAGAAGACCAGAATTATGGCTCTTAACTTAGTAAAAAATATTTCCATCCATCTGTCCAACTTTGTGTTGTGTGTATCTCAAAAAGTATTTGACTTAGTCCTTTGGACACGTGTCTAGTTTCTTTTGAAACTCCTGTCTTTAAAATTCTTTTAAGGAAGCCATTTTAATCTCTCTCCTCCCTCTGCGCTTTGGAGAAGAGAATGTATATTTTGTTTTGTTGTCGTCTGTCTACCCACTGGCAGACCATTTGGTTTCTGATAAATAACAATGAAACCCTTGGGCTTATGTCAAACTTTATAGATTGATTGTCTGTTGTTGGTAGAAGACCATTAATCACTGACTTTTGTTTTGGGGTCAGTAGGTCAGAGATCAAGGCCATGGACACTGAAAACAGGTATCAGTATATAACTGGGGAACATTCTGGTCTGTGGTCACCAAACTTCACAAGATGATTGGTGAAGGGATGTATGTCTAGTACAGGGTGAAATTTACCTAATCTAAAAAAGGTTTCCAAATGGTAATTGGAGAAGACGAGGAACTATGGCAGTCACAAGTCTGCATCTGAAAATCAAAGGTCATTGACATTTAGACCAAAATTGTTTCTGAACAGTAACTCGAGTCGGGCTGTTAACCTTCATAGTGATTACATATGGTCTGTAGATGACCCCTTTTGTTTTGAGGTATCGGTATTTTGAAGGTCATGCCTAGTGAACCTTACATTAATTTTTATTAAATCAGTAATTCGAACACTGGAACATATAGCTGTCAAACTTCATAGTGATTGCATTTGGTCAAGTTTATCCTAATTTGGACTGAGGGATGGACAGTATGTGAACAGTCGAGGTCACAGTGAACTATAGACTGAAACTGGTTACTGAAAAGACAACTATAGACCTTTTTGGCATATGGTAACTTTGCAGGATGATTGCCTGTCACCAGGAAAGGTGTTAATGGTAGGTCAATGGTTGTAGTCCTAGCACACATACCCTGAAAAGTGTGGACAAGTTCTATTAATGAACACTTACAACCTGCCCAATTACGTCTTAAGACGATCAGATTACCCAAAGTTTCATTGCTTGGTGAGGTTCTGTTCACAGAAGACTATTTATTTATTTGTGTTTTACAGCACACCAACACAGTATAGGTTATATGGCTCCAAACAGGACTACAAATTTTGGTTCCACATCTCATTTACATCGAAATCACAGAAGACAAAGTCTATTCACTGGCAGATGAAAAGAAAGTGGTCACTTATTTGCAGAGATTACCTTAGTACTGATACTGAATCCAGAAGTACAGGTTTGATGAGGTTACTGCTATTATAACATCATCTAAAATATATACAAAATATATAATATCAAGAAAGGGAAGTAATTCTGAAAAAAATATTTCTTAGTCTACAAAAAAATCCTTACCAGGTACATATAAAAAAAAAATTATGTCAAAATACACGTAAACATCTACCGGTATGTCACAAAAAAGTGCTCAATAGTTGGCATTTGATTGAAACTTCACATAATCATAGAGGCCATTGAGACAAAGTGCAGTGTCAAAGAATCATAACTCTACCTTTCCTAGTTTTTGAATTATCTCCCTTTATTATACAAAATAAGGCTTGTCCGGAGCATTACTTGAAAAATATTAATGATATTTCATTGAAACTTCAAAAAATGATAGAGGCCATTGACTGAAAGTGCAGTGTCAAAGAACCATAACTCTACCTTACCTAGTTTTTGAATTATCTCCATTTATTCAATTTTCTTCTTTTTATTATCTCCATTTTTCTTGGTTTCTAATACATTATTCCCCATATTGGGACAAGCACATGCATCGGGTAGCATCATTCGGTTTTATCTATTCTTTGTTTCCGTACGGCCAATAATAAAAAAGTTACAAAGCAAGCTTTATAGTAACAAATCAAAGGCCTGAAGGGCCTGAACGTCGGCTAATGATTGATGTACTGGTAGTATAGTCTACCAGTTTCAGTTTGGTTTTAATTTTTTTCCCCAACTGAACAGAGATTTTGTAACAATAGATGAAATGGACATTCAATCGATGCCTAGTAAAACTTTGATTGACATTATACAAGTATTTAAACCCAATATATTTCTCTAAAATTGAAGAGTGGTTCGCAAAAATAAAAATGTTGAAAGTACAAACTACAATTTGACAGGTGACACTAAGATACTGCCCATGACTATAAATATTTTTCCAGTAAACATTTGCCTCCGGCATTACCAAAACAGGCAATTATCGGCTGGTATATATTTGCACATGATAAAATTTGAATATGAAAATTTATATATTGAAATTTTATAGCGCGGATTGCCACATACAATTTGTAACGGATGGACGAAAGAACTGTTCAGATATTTTACAGATAAGGGGCCTGGCAATAACCGTGTCACACGCTAGGTATTGTTCAATCATATTATAAGGGATGTGAATTTAAAGTATACTTACTTTTGCGTTTAAAGATTTGTAAATGTTGCTGAGTGTCAATATATAGTGTCATGAATGATCACACTGACAGGAAAATTGCGCATTCGAGACTAAGAGAAGTTACTCGGGCTAGCTACCAATTTCGGAAAAGATAACCAATATTAATAAATGCAGTTCTTTTTTAGTTAAAACCATCATTTATTCTATTTCAGACCTGTTAACCCCTTCAAAACCATGTCAGTAGTCCCCAAGTCAATGTACTTTCAATTATCCGTTTTGATTCATGTAGACAGACAGGCCCAGACTGGGCTGAAAAAATGTTTGAGCCATTTTTACGTGGTCGGTAGCAGGGTGGGTTTGGGGAGGGGTGTTCCTTCCGGCTTTGAACTGCAGTCAGATTTTGAAATGGGCATTGTGGCAGGTGGTAAAAGGGCAAATGTATCAAACTGTAAAGTGGCAATATGGGGGGAGGGTGTGGGAGGATACCCCCTCCTGCAATTAGGGTTTGGGGTATCACCACAAGGAAATTTTGAAAATGTAGACCCTTGATACAGCCTTTGGTGCGATTTCTAACTGAAAATTTTATGTTTCAATTTCTAAATATTACCTCTAGATTCTTTTTAGTATTACAATAATCAAAGTATGAATGACTGTCACTTCATATTTTTACTTTCAGGTCATGCCTCAGCACTAGAATATAAGTCTGATATTGATTCTATGTATGTATTATAAAAATAAATTCTAGAATAATTTCTGTTACAATAATATCTATCATGTCTGTTATTTTAATGTTTAAATTTCATAACACAGCTCGATATTTACCCAAAATATTATATCCGGATATGATTACACTTTCTTTTATACCGCCAAAATCTCCAGTTTCAACAATATGTTTTACAAATTGTGATGATATGAAGACAGTTTAGCAGCAATTGGCAGTATCTGACATTGAAGTTTACGGTGAAATTATTTAAATCATTTCATAAAAAAATGGTTTCGTTTCGTCAAAGCACTCTAACATAGACGATCTACTTTCGATTTCAAAAACTACAAGAAAATACAATTTAATGTTTCGCCGATTTGTTTATTTCTCGAAAAATAAGAAATAAAATCATTTTTAAAATCAGTAGTAATTAAACAAATCAGTAAGAGCTCTTTCTCGGGATAATTTATCCGCTTACTGACTGCAAAAATCAAGCCATGTGTCATCATGATAAGCAGAATGGGTGACGGTTTCATTTTTTTGCGAACCTGAATCGTAAGCAAATCACCCAAACCAGTCAAAATTCCAGAAAGGTTACGATCTAGATTCTTTCTAGTATTACAATATCCAAAGTATGACTGTCACTTCATCTTTTTACTTTCAGATCATGCCTCAGGACTAGAATACCAGTCTGACATAGATTATATGTAGCAATTGACGGTATCTGACATTGAAGTTACGGTTAAATTACCTCTTATTTAAATCTTTTCATGAAAAAAGTTGTTTCGTTTCGTGAATGCAGACGATCTACTTTCGATTTCAAAAACTACAAGAAAATACAATTTAATGTTTCGCCGATTTCTTTATTTCTCGAAAAATAAGAATTAAAATCATTTTTAATATCTGTAGTAACTAAACAAACCAGTAAGAGCTTCTTCTTCCGATAATTTATCCGTTTACTGACTGCAAAATTCATGTGTGTGTGTAGAAACCCACGCAAAGTTTATAGAAATCATACGATGCGTGTATACGTTCAATGTGGGAGAATTAAGGCTGATCGGGATCGGCTATGTTACCTAACGCATCCAGACGATTCAGATTTTGTTTTTAAAAAAGCATTGTGTGCATATCTGTAATTTTATATACGTTTTTATACGCTTAGAAATTATTAGACATGCGTATTTGCATTATTTCTATACGTAATTTACGCTAATACGCATCCTATCTGGAGCCCTGTGGAACTATTTTTAGCTCACCTGAGCAATGCTCAGGTGAGTTTTTCTGATCGCTGGATGTCCGGCGTCCGGCGTCCGTCGTCTGTCGTCTGTCGTCCGTCGTCTGTCGTCTGTCGTCCGTCGTCTGTCAACATTAAGCTTGTGTATGCGATAGAGGCTGTATTTTTCAATTAATCTTCATGAATATTGGTCAGAATGATAACCCTGATGAAATCTAGGCCGAGTTCGAAAATGGGTCATCTCGGGTCAAAAACTAGGTCACTAGGTCAAATCAAAGAAAAACCTTGTGTATGCGATAGAGGCTGTATTTTTCATTTAATCTTCATGAATATTGGTCAGAATGATAACTTTGATGAAATCTAGGCCGAGTTCGAAAATGGGTCATCTCGGATCAAAAACTAGGTCACTAGGTCAAATCAAAGAAAAACCTTGTGTATGTGATAGAGGCTGTATTTTTCAATTGATCTTCATGAATTTTGGTCAGAATGATTGCCTTGATGAAATCTAGGCAGAGTTCGAAAATGGGTCATCTGGGGTCAAAAACTAGGTCACTAGGTCAAATCAAAGAAAAACCTTGTGTATGCAATAGAGGCGGTATTTTTCAATTGATCATCATGAATTTTGGTCAGAATGATTACCTTGATGAAATCTAGGCCGAGTGTGAAAATGGGTCATCTGGGGTCAAAAACTAGGTCACTAGGTCATTTCACGTAAAAACCTTGTGTATGCAATAGAGGCTGTATTTTTCAATTGATCTTCATGAATTTTGATCAGAATGATTACCTTGATGAAATTTAGACCAAGTTCAAAAATGGGTCATCTGGGGTCAAAAACTAGGACACTAGGTCAAATCAAAGAAAAACCTTGTGTATGCAATAGAGGCGGTATTTTTCAACTAATCTTCATGAAATTTAGCCAGAATGATTACCTTGATAAAAAATCTAGGCCGAGTTCGAAAATGGGTCATCTGGGGTCAAAAACTAGGTCACTAGGTCAAATCGAAGAAAAACATTGTGTATGCAATAGAGGATGTATTTTTCAATTGATCTTCATGGAATTTGGTCAGAGTGATTGCCTTGATGAAATCTAGGTCGATTTTGAATATGGGTTATCTGAGGTCAAAAACTAGATCACTAGGTCAAGTTAAAGAAAAATCTTGTGTATGCGATAGAGAGTGTTTTTTTCAATTGATTTTTATGAAATTTGGTCAGGTTGATTGCCTAAATGAAATCAAGGTCGAATTTGAATATGGGTCATCTGAGGTCAAAAACTAGGTCACTTGGTCAAATCAAAGAAAAAACTTCTGTATGTGATAGAGGCTGTATTTTTCAGTAGATCTTCATGAATTTTGGTCAGAATGATTGCCTTGATAAAATCTAGGTCGAGTTTGAACATGGGTCATCTAGGGTAAAAAACTAGGTCATATCTAAGAAAATGCTTGTTTTATGGCAAGAGACCAATTGTTTGGTCCAATCTTAATGAAAATTGGTCAGAATATTTGTTTCCATGAAATCACTAGGTCAAACATGTTTTACACTGTTATGGAGTGTTTCTTAGGTGAGCGACCTAGGGCCATCTTGGCCCTCTTGTTTGTCTTTCGCTGGATGTTACGCAAGCTTTGTAAGCCTGCGCAATTCATAAAATGCACATTTATGCTTAATGAGTTACATTCGAGTGTTGCACAATTACAAGTCATAAATATGACAGATTACATCGTATATTGGTCATAGCAAAGAGAATTCACACAACTTAACTTCATTCATGCAGTGAACTGTTTGAAGTTTGAGAAATCTAATGGAACTACATCCCTTCACTGTGTTATTTGGTCCATTTAGACTTAGAGAATCGCTGGATAGCAAGGACTCGTCAAAACGATTTCATCGTTTAGCCGACTCAAAAAAGGAAGAAATTTTATTAAATGTCCACAAAAAAGGGATCTGCCAAATACCAAAAGGATTGATGCATATGTCAAAGTTATGGCCTAAGACCTTATATGACCTTTGACCCCTAAGTGGCACCTTGACCTTTGAGATAGGGGCCTGGAGTTTGCGTGTGACACTCCGTCTCGTTGATGCAAACATTTATGCCAAATAAAAATAAGGTTGTTAAATGCATGTTGAAGTTGTGGCATGGACAAGCTCTAAAAAGACCTTTGACCCCTAAGTTGGACCTTGACCTTTGCGGTAGGGGCCTGGGAGTTGTGCACGACACTTCGTCTCATTGAGGCAAACATTTATGCCGAATAAAAAAAAACATTGCTTTAAGCATGGCAGTTACAGCCGGACAAGCTCTAAACTGACCTTTGACACAGTCATAGGTGTGACATTTGACCTTTGAGATAGGTGATTTGCGTGCGACACTCCGTCTCATGGAGGTGAACACTTATGCCAAATAAAAAATATTGCTCCATACTTAAGGCCTGGTGGCCTCTTGGGTGTAAACAAGCACTTTCTTTGATTTGACCTAGTGACTTTTTTTGACCCCACATAACCAAGATTAGAACTCGTCCAAGATTTCATGGAGACAAACATTCTGACAAAGTTTTGTGAAGATTGAAGCAAAAAAGTGGCCTCTAAGTGTAAACAAACGGGCCTATATCGCTCACCTGAATACCATTGCTCTTAATGATAAGATCAAGTTTTGACATAGATCACATAGGCATACACATTAATTATCATCAGGATTAATATTTTCTTGTAACAGTCCCTTTGAACTATGGGTCACATACTAGTCAGGGCGAAGGTCCTAGGCTCAAATGCTGCATTTTTGTACGAGCATGACTATTCCTTACCCTGGAAGACTTAAATAACATTTAAAACCAATCTCATTAGATGCTGCTGAGGTATATCATTTACATAAAATAAAGAGAGGTAATTTGTCATAAATTCAGTCAAAAGTTATCTACCCTGATTGTCCGAGTCCATTTGATGGCATAAATGACATTTCAAATCAGTATCTTCATTGGTTACTGAGATACACCCATTTTAATTTGAAACAAAGGGAAGTAATTCAACATAAAATCAGTCCATAGTTATCTACCCTGATTGTCTCAGTCCAACCAGTGACAATAATGAAATTTCAAACAAGTCCTATAAATACTTACTGAGATAAATCCATTTTTATTAAAATCAGGGGAGGTAATCATGCATTGGTATATGCATGTAGAAGATACAGGGTACAAGCCTTTACAATAATATATTAGAAAAGTAAGTAAAAGTAGAAATTTCTTACCATGGAAGACATAAATAACGTTTCAAACCAATCTCATTAGAAGCTGCTAGGTATATTGATTTACATAAAAAATAAAGAGTGGTAATTTGTCATAAATTCAGTCAATATGTATCTTCACTGATTGTCGCAAGTCCATTTGATGGCATAAATGAAATTTCAGATCAGTATATTCATTAGTTACGGAGATTATACCCATTTTAATTTGAAATAAAGGGAGGTAATTTGACATAAAATCAGTCCATAGTTATCTACCCCGATTGTCTGAGTCCAACTAATGACAATAATGAAATTTCAAATGAGTCCTATAAGTACATACTGATATAAATCCATTTTGATTAAAATCAGGGGAGGTAATCAGAAATGAAATAACTCTAGAACCTATGATCGGATCTGACAGATTCATCATGGAATCCAAGATTTATTGTTGTTGGAGATATTTTGCAAGTTTGTATCAAATCAAACCATAAATGAAGTCTCTAAATGACAGCAAAAGCCAAAATAGCAAATTTTGGACCTTTAAGGGGCCATAACTCTGGAACCCATAATGGGATCTGGCCAGTTTTCGAAAGGAACCGAGATATTATGCCAATACAAGTTGTGTGCAAGTTTAATTAAAGTTGATTGCAAAATGATGTCTCCATCGTGTTCACAAGCAAAAATTAGAAAATTTTGGCCCTTTCAGGGGCCATAACTCTGCAACCCATGAAGGGATCTGGCCAGTTTTCGAAAGGAACCGAGACGTGACAGGTGAGCTAAAAAAATATAATTATACAAAAAATTCCTTTGATTTGACCTAGTGACATAGCTTTTGACTCCATGTGACCCAGATTCAAATTATCCAAGACTTCATGATAAACATTCTGACAAAGTTTCGTAAAGATTGAATAAAAAAGTGTCCTCCAAGTGTAAACAAGCTTTTTCTTTGATTTGACCTGATGACCTAGTTTTTAACCCCACATGACCCAGATAAGAACTCTGGGACAAACATTCTGACCAAGTTTCATGCACATCAGATGAAAAATGCAGCCCCTATTCGAACTTGACCTACAGGTCATCAAGAAGATCATTCTGACCAAATTTCATAAATATCTTGTGAAAAATGCAGCCCCTATGGCACACACAGTTTTTCTGTTATTTGACCGAACGACCTAGTTTTAGACCCCAGATGACTCATATTCGAACTTGACCTAAATTCATCAAGACAAACATTCTGATCAAATTTCATGAAGATCCAGTGAAAAATGCAGCCCCTATTGCATACACAAGGTTTTTCTTTTATTTGATCGGGTGATCTAGTTTTTGCTCCCAGATGACCCATATTCTAACTTGACCAAGATTTCATCAAGACAAACATTCTGATTGAATTCCTCGAATATTCAGTGAAAAATGCAGCCCCTATTGCATATACAAGGTTTTTCTTTGATTTGATCATGTGACCTAGGTTTTGATCCCAGATGACCCATATTCGAACTTGACCTAAATTTCATCAAGACAAACATTCTGATCAAATTTCATCAAGATCCAGTGAAAAATGCAGCCCCTGATGCATACACAAGGTTTTTCTTTTATTTGACCAGGTGACCTAGTTTTTGATCCCAGATGACCCATATTCGAACTTCACTTATATTTCATCAAGACAAACATTCTGATCAAATTTCATGAAGAACCAGTGTAAAATGCAGCCCCTATTGCATACACAAGGTTTTCCTTTGATTTTTTGATTGGGTGACCTGGTTTTTGACCCCACATAACCCAGATTCAAACTTGACCTAGAAGTCATCAAGACAAACATTCTGACCAATTCTCAGGAGTTTCAAACTTAAAATGTGGTCTCTAGAGTGGTAACAAGACTTTCCTTTGATCTGGCCTTGTGAGTTAGTTTTTGACCCCACCTGACACATATTCGAACTTGACCTAGAGGTTATCAAGCCAAACATTCTGACCAATTCCCACAAGTTTCAAACTTAAACTGTGGACTCTAGTGTTAACAAGATTTTCCTTTGATCTGGCCTACTGACCTAAGTTTTGAATCCACATGACCTAAAGATCATCAAAACAAACATTCTGACCAAGTTTCATAAAGATTGGGTCAAAACTGTGGCCTCTAGAGTGTTAACAAAGCAAATGTTGACGCACGACACCGGACGATGACCAGTCACAACAGCTCACCTTTTTCTTGCTCAGGCGAAATAAAAAGGCTTTAGTAAAATTTTCTAAACTGAAAAAGGGGCAGAAGTTTTCAAAATGTAAGCTAGAACTATGAATCTTGTTATGTGAAAGTCATCTCATGGTGCCAAAGATGTAAGGATAATCTAAATACATTTAGCCATGTAGTTCCTGAGAAACATGCTTACATGTAAAACTTTCACAACATTCCTGTTTAAATCGGGAATACATGCCTTGTTGGGTAAATTCATGATGCCAGACACAGGTCTGTAAAAAGTGAAAGCATTTGGCCTAGTTGTTTCTGGGAAACCTGCTTATATGCATAACTTAAGCAAATTTCTAAGTTAAAATGGGGCACAATTTTGCTAAAATATAAGCCGGAATTTTGAAACTTGCCCTGGGAGGTTATTCAATTTATGTTGCAGACATCTGCGAAATTAAACAGCATTTAGACAAGTATTCTTTTGAGAAACCTGCTTACATGCAAAACTTGTGGTGGACATTAAATTTTTTTTCAAATAGTCAAGGTAAACAAGAGCTGTCGGAGGACAGCAACGCTCGACTATTCAACAGCCTTGTCAATTGAATGAATACAAAAGCTGGCCTCCTAGCAGGCTTGAACAAAAATAAAGGTTTTTAAAAAGGCTCCAATCTATGGAAATAAAGGCCTTTTAGTGTAAAATATTAAAAAAACAGAGTAAATAAAGGCTATTTTTGTCGGAATTCTCGTTGAATACACATAATATAAATAGGTATTTACTAAAAACATCTAATGTATGTGGTCAGGTGAACACAACAGCATTCTGAAAAACTCAAGATGAAAGATACACAAGCAGTATCCTAATAACAACACTTAAAAGGGAGGAAGAAATACAGTAGTATAACCAGTACTTGCTTTAAACTGGCACGGCAAGCAGTCTGAACAAAAATATAGGTTTTGAGTGAAAATTACAGGCTATTTGGCCGTTTTAAAGGTTTTTTCAGAAGATTTAGAGGTTTTATAGGTTTGCTCTGAAATTAAAGGTTTTTAAAGGTTTCACTAGGAGGCCTGCAAAAGTCGAAAAAGGGGCATATTTTTTTAAAAATTGGAAAAAGGCTTATAGAACCTTCACAGTGCTTATCAGCTCATAAAGTGAACAAGTGCGTGAAGTTTCAATCCTTTCCCATAAGTAGATAATGAAATACCAGCTTACATACAAAAACTTAACCAAAAACTGCTGAGTCGAAAAAGGGGCATAATTTTGAAAAAATTGCAAAGTAGAGTTATGGGACATATACAGTGCATGTAAGATCATGACAGTGACCAAGTGTGTGAAGTTTCAATCCATTCCCATTAGTGTGTACTGAGATACTAGCTTACATACAAAACCTTAACCAAGAATTTCTAAGTCAAAAAGGGGGCATAATTTCATAAACAAGAGGGCCAAGATGGCCCTAGGTCGCTCACCCAAGAAACACACCATAACAGTGTAAAACATGTTTGACCTAGTGATTTCATGGAAACAAATATTCTGACCAATTTTCATTAAGATTGGACCAAAAAATTGGTCTCTTGCGATAAAACAAGCATTTTCTTAGATATGACCTAGTTTTTGACCCTAGATGACCCATGTTCAAACTCGACCTAGATTTTATCAGGGCAATCATTCTGACCAAAATTCATGAAGATCAATTGAAAAATACAGCCTCTATCACATACACAAGTTTTTTCTTTGATTTGACCAAGTGACCTAGTTTTTGACCTCAGATGACCCATATTCAAATTCGACCTAGATTTCATTAAGGCAATCATCCTGACCAAATTTCATAAAAATCAATTGAAAAAAACAGTCTCTATCGCATACACAAGATTTTTCTTTAATTTGACATAGTGACCTAGTTTTTGACCTCAGATAACCCATATTCAAACTCGACCTAGATTTCATCAAGGCAATCACTCTGACCAAAATTCATGAAGATCAATTGAAAACTACATCCTCTATTGCATACACAATGTTTTTCTTCGACTTGACCTAGTGACCTAGTTTTTGACCCCAGATGACCCATTTTCGAACTCGGCCTAGATTTTATCAAGGTAATCATTCTGGCTAAATTTCATGAAAGATCAGTTGAAAAATACAGCCTCTATTACATACACAAGGTTTTTCCTTGATTTGACCTAGTGACCTAGTTTTTGACCCGAGATGACCCATTTTCTAACTCGGCCTAGATTTCATCAAGGTATTCATTCTGACCAATATTCATGAAAATCAATTGAAAAATACCGCCTCTATCGCATACACAAGGTTTTTATTTGATTTGACCTAGTGACCTAGTTTTTGACCCAGGTTGACCCATTTTCAAACTCGGCCTAGATTTCATCAAGACAATCATTCTGACCAATATTCATGAAGATCAATTGAAAAGTACAGCCTCTATCGCATACACAAGGTTTTTCTTTGATTTGACCTAGTGACCTAGTTTTTGACTCGAGATGACCCATTTTCTAACTCGGCCTAGATTTCATCAAGATTATCATTCTGACCAATATTCATGAAGAATAATTGAAAAATACAGCCTCTATCGCATACACAAGGTTTTTCTTTGATTTGACCTAGTGACCTAGTTTTTGACCCGAGATGACCCATTTTCGAACTCGGCCTAGATTTCATCAAGGCAATCATTCTGACCAATATTCATGAAGATCAAATGAAAAATACAGCCTCTATTGCATACACAAGGTTTTTCTTTGATTTGACCTAGTGACCTAGTTTTTGACCCGAGATGACCCATTTTCGAACTCGGCCTAGATTTCATCAAGGCAATCATTCTGACCAATATTCATGAAGATCAATTGAAAAATACAGCCTCTATCGCATACACAAGGTTTTTCTTTGATTTGACCTAGTGACCTAGTTTCTGACCCGAGATGACCCATTTTCGAACTCCGCCTAGATTTCATCAAGGTTATCATTCTGACCAATATTCATGAAGATCAATTGAAAAATACAGCCTCTATCGCATACACAAGGTTTTTCTTTGATTTGACCTAGTGACCTAGTTTTTGACCCGAGATGACCCATTTTCGAACTCGGCCTAGATTTCATCAAGGTTATCATTCTGACCAATATTCATGAAGATTAATTGAAAAATACAGCCTCTATCGCATACACAAGCTAAATGTTGACAGACGACAGACAGACAGACAGACAGACGACGGACATCGAGTGATCAAAAAAAACTCACCTGAGCATTGCTCAGGTGAGCTTAAAAGCAAAACAGAGTTATGGAACCTGTGCAATGTAGGTCAGTTTATCACAGTGAATAAGTGTGTGAAGTTTCAATCCATTCCCACAAGTTGTTACTGAGATACCAGCTTACATACAAAACCTAAACCAAGAATTTCGAGGTCGAAAAGGGGACATAATTTTGTAAAAAAGCAAAACAGAGTTATGGAACCTGTGAAATGTAGGTCAGTTTATCACAGTGAATAAGTGTGTGAAGTTTCAATCCGTTCCTACAAGTGGTTACTGAGATACCAGCTTACATACAAAACCCTAACCAAGAATTTCTAAGTCGGAAAAGGGGCATAATTTTGTAAAAAGCAAAATAGAGTTATGGAACCTGTGCAGTGTAGGTCAGTTTATCACAGTGAATAAGTGTGTGAAGTTTCAATCCATTCCCACAAGTGGTTACTGAGATACCAGCTTACATACAAAACCTTAACCAAATCGGGACGCGGACACATGGGTGAGTCCAATAGCTCTACTATTCTATGAATAGTCGAGCTAAAAACGGACATGCAAGTCTCCACAATATGCACATTTCCATTTTATATTGATGATATATACCAGGTTTCATTTCAGTTAAATGGAAACTTTATCGAGTAGAGTACACAAATTACAGATGTAATATTTTAACGTCCGAATGGCCATAACTCTTACACAGAAAAAAAAAAAATTGTACACAAATGTCCCGAAAAAAATGTGCATGTCCACTTCATATTGATAACATATAAAAAGTTTCCTTTTACTTGAATGGAAACTAGGAATTGAGTACACCAGCATAACGAATAGACTGACTGACAGTTCAAACACCAAGTCTCCTGGGTCTTAGACACTGGGTGCATAAAATTTGTCCTCATAAAAACAGCCATTCAGATGCTGTGGTTTTGTGCCTGGCTGCCAAAATGAATTTAAACTTCAGAATCCAAGATCAGGCCAGATGCCTTACTATTGACTGAATGTATACAAGGCAAGTAATAATAAGAAAGGCATTTCTGCATCAGAATTTTATTATTTCTTTTTTTTTCATGATACAGGTAGATTATGTGGAAATCTATGATCAAGAGACAAAATAAACACTCTTATAGTACATTTCTCTGTTTGATTCGCACATAAAATACTATTTATATACAGCTTAGAAATAAATTACAACTTTACTTCAACAGGCTAAAAAAATTAACAAATGCCAAAACCTCGAGACATTCATCAACTTTATATGCATTTATCCATAACAAAATTTCATAATACTTTTTGCTACCAAATCATTATTTACACATATTTAATCTTTGGTAACAAAAAGTGAAAACAATGATTAAGAATTAACGCATCGGCAAATAAAAAAAAAACATTTTTATACATGAACATATTATAATTATGCAACAACCCTATTCAAGGCTATTATATATTTATTTTGCATTAGTCATTTACTCTGTGGCAATGCTACATGGCTTTGGCTTATCGAACACTACGAGTGATGAAATATCAGGTCAGTTACATGTACATTTATGAAATTCTGACAAACTGAGCCCAATACATGTATGACATACTGAAAAGCTGAGTATCTTTCAAAAACTTAGTATGATTGTATGTTTATATGACAATCTTTATTTCTGCCTTGCAATTTATGATTTACCCATATATGTTATTAAAAGTAATTCCAGTTTCAAGGGATTACAAGTGTTAAGGAAACCATCTTTAAAGGGGCAACACTCCAAATTCTAACAAATATATAAATTTTCAAGAACAGCACTGTTTATAAAGTATTAAAACAAGTATGCCCACAGCAGAATGTCGAGCCCGCCAGCTGTCAAGCGTGACCTTAACCTTGGACTTAGGGACCTGGTTCTTGCGCATTACACTCCGTCTCATAATGGTGAACATTCATGCTAAGTTACATCAAAGTCCCACCATGCATGAAGAAGAAATGCTCCGGACAAACTTCAATTTGACCTTTGACCTCCAACTGTGACCTTGACCTTTGAGATAGGAACATGGGGTTTGCACATGACATGCCTCCTCATTGAGGTAAACATTCATGTCAAATATAAACAAGATTGGTCCATGCATGTCAAAGTTATGGTTCGGACAAAATCAGACAGACACACACATACACCGAGTGGTGACTATATCGAGTTCACCGCAAGCAGCTCGACAGAAATATTAATTACAACTTAGTTGGTATTTTGTAGGTACAGACAATTTCAAATCAAATTATTTTCTATATATTTTACAGACAACATAAAGAAGTATGTTTCTATAATTAAACATTGCCAATGAGTCACTGTTTTTTACCTGTGGTTTACAGTTTTTGGAGTGTTGCAATTTTGACAAATCTGTAATATTTCGGTGTGCCCTATGAAGTCAAAGCTGCAGTCTACACATCATTGATCAATTACATAATTTCCCATGACAGCCAAACCTCAAATTATTCAAAATATGCAGATTTCAACTTAAAAACACAAGTTAAAAGCAGATTTTAATAAAAAGTGCACTTTTTAAAATAATTCTACCATGAAATTATTTTATCTGAATTTGAAAAAATCACTGATTACTGCCATGAAATAAAACAAATGCCAAAATAAACAAGAATAATCTAATGTCAAAATCGTCCTTTGTTTACAATGTTACTTACATTCTGGGAACATTTGTAAGCAATTTTCATTCTAAAAATCAATATTTTCTTCTACAGGTAACTAAACTAAAATGTGACTTCCCTACAATACTTCATTAAAATCAAATCAAATCATGGAACTGGTAGCAAACAAAGTATCAAATCTTTGTTTTGTTTTGTTTAAACAAAGCACATGCACAGCAAGTCGGAACTTGAATTTCGCACTTTGTGAACAAGAAATAGACCAACTGTACTTCAGAAGACAAAAATATTATTTTGTATAAAATTATTTCATACTGCTGTTCAGATGGTGTCTATTATACAACTTCTTGATTCTAGATCAAAATCAATTGTGGTGTTTCACAGCGGATTTTCAAATGGATGACAGAGGAAAATGCAATGGGTGGATAGTCTATGATGAATAAATAATGTTAGTTTGGTGAAAAAAAATAGATGGTCCAACAAAAATAATAAATAAATGCGAATTTGGAAACAAATATATAATTTGAAAAACTCTTCAATTGATTTCAACAAATAAAAGCCTTTTTCACATTCAGGGCTTCTTAAATAGAATTTTAAATATATTCAACAAATGAAAATGAAAATAATGACCAAATGTTTTTTTCTGATGGGGAAAACAGAATTGACACAAAAAAATAAACAAATGTATCTAGAAAATTTATAGTTGCATGTTACGCAAAAACACTCAAATATTCATGGATATAAATCTGTTTCCATTTATATTTAAGTCAGTTTACAGATGCATCTATAAACATGATTATTCATATAACAGAATAGAACAAATTCCAGCAAATTTATTTAAAAATCTTGGGGAAACTCTGATTCAGTAATATTTCAAAAGAAGCCGCTAATCTAAAATTATTACAATTACAATGATAAATTAACAGCCAATTGACATGTATTAAAGCACTTTCAGCTAGTTTAAATGTTAATAAATTGTATTATATAGCCTCCTTTAAAATGAAAAGTCACATTTTTGCTTACATTTGGAAATACATCAATCTTCCTGATACTATCAACTATATATGTTGATTAAATCAATTAAGTTATACTAGCCTTAACACTAGAAAATACTTTTTTTCTTAATAAACTGAGAAAGAAATTGGATCAAGTTGTTAAACATAGAAATAATGAAGTTTAAAACATTCTTAAATCTCACAAGTACTTGCGATACACATTCTGTATGAACTGAAGTATATATACATTGCCTCTCAAAAACAGAATTCATCCAATTTTTTTCTTAACAAACAGTATAAATATAGTATACAAATTGGGATTGAACCTTTTGTTACTGACATTCTTTTAATTAGATCCACAAAACAGAAAAATTAAGTTGCATATAAAGTGAGATCCAGCAAGATTTTAACCAATCACAGTATCTGTCACACTATACTTCACACATACAGTCCCAAGAAGGGAAGCATTCTAAAAATAAAGGGGAAAAAGTGATCCAGTAGTTAAGACGCAAGACTATATATCCAGGGTTGTGAGTTTGAACCCCCCTGCTCCTCCACTAAAATTTAGAGTCTTACTGACTTTAAATCCAGGTACCCTGTCAGACACTTACACTTGGGACATAAAAATGGAAACTTGGAGCATCTTGCACTATATCAAAGCCTACATTGACTAACATTCTTACTGAGTTGGTGCCCATACAGGCAATGCATAACCTAAATACCAACAATGAAGTGCTTATACATGCAAATACAGACTCTTCTGTTCTCAGCTAAAGCTTTCTTAGCAATCTCAAAATATTAGCAGTTGTGGCAAACAATTTCTTTTGCTTTAATAATACTTAATAACTCAAATCAAATTTGTGTTCCTCAGCAAAAAAAGCACATAAAAAGCTGCTAATCTAAAATTAAGAAGATAGGGAAGTTTTCAAAAAAATCAAACCCATTTTCATACTCACAATTTTCTCTATACAATCTGCATCCAACTGTTTTTTGTCTGATCTATAATTTTCATAAGAGGAATGGAAAATTCTGCTTTATTTTGGTAACTTATACTTAATTTTTTTTTTTAAAGCATCAAACTGAGAAAAACAAGAGGACCATGATGGTCCTGAATCGCTCACCTCTTCCCACATGACCCAGTTTTGAGTACGAGTCGTTTTTTCTATTATTTGACATAGTGACCTAGTTTTTGAGCTCATGTGACCCAGTTTTGAACTTGACCTAGATATTATTAAGATAAAAATTCTGACCAATTTTCATGAAGATCCATTGAAAAATATGGTCTCTAGAGAGGTCACAAGGTTTTTCTATTATTTGACCTATTGACCTAGTTTTCGAAGGTACGTGACCCTGTTTTGAACTTTACCTAGATATCATCAAAGTGAACATTCTCACTAATTTTCATGAAGATCTCATGAAAAATATGGCCTCTAGAGAGGTCAAAAGGTTTTTCTACTTTTATACCTACTGACCTAGTTTTTGACCGCACGTGACCCAGTTTCGAAACTGACCTAAATATCATCAAGGTGAACATTCTGACCAATTTTCATGAATATCCATTGAAAAATATGGCCTCTAGAGAGGTCAAAAGATTTTAATAATGTTAGACCTAATGACCTAGTTTTTGACCGTAGTTGACCCAGTTTCAAACTTGACCTAGATATCATCAAGATGAATATTCAGACCAACTTTCATAAAGATCCCAAGAAAAGTATGGCCTCTAGAGAGGTCACAAGGTTTTTTTATTATTTGACCTACTGACCTAGTTTTTTATGGCACGTGACCCAGTTTCAAACTTGACCTAGATATCATCAAGGTGAACATTCTGACCAATTTTTATGGAGATCCATTCAAAAGTATGGCCTCTAGAGAGGTCATAAGGTTTTTCTATTTTTAGACCTACTGACCTAGTTTTTGATTGCACGTGACCCAGTTTCGAACTTGACCTAGATATCATCAAGCTGAACATTCTGACCAATTTTCATGAAGATCTTGTGAAATATATGGCCTCTAGAGAGGTCACAAGGTTTTTCTATTTTTAGACCTACTGACCTAGTTTTTGACGGCACGTGACCCAGTTTCGAACTTGACCTAGATATCATCAAGCTGAACATTCTGACCAATTTTCATGAAGATCTTTTGAAATATATGGCCTCTAGAGAGGTCACAAGGTTTTTCTATTTTTAGACCTACTGACGTAGTTTTTGAAGATCGTGACCCAGTTTCGAACTTGACCTAGATTTCATCAAGATGAACATTCTGACCAACTTTCATTAAAATCCCATGAAAAATGTAACCTCTAGAGTGGTCACAAGCAAAAGTTTACGGACAGACGCATGCACGACGGACACCGCGCGATCACAAAAGCTCACCTTGTCACTTTGTGACAGGTGAGCTAAAAATGTGTATGTAGGTACAAAGTAATTAAGTAAGAATTTCTTAATCACTGAAATCTTTTATTTTACATATCATGAGATGCATATATCTAAATGAGTTATTTCATGTTACATACAACATACATCCTTTCAAGTTTTCTGAAAATACTTAATAATCACAGGCAATGCAAACACCTATTTATATTACGCAAATAGGCCAATGGGGTCCTTTCATTTTTGTCTACAGATAATAAATTGAAACGAAGCACCATATTAAATCGGATTTATCATTACACTGAAATGTACACGACTGATGACAATGCATTAAGATTCACCAAATCAAACATTACACTTTTATCTCGACTAATATTGTACGACTTTAACCTGTTAATGGTTTGCAAACAATCATACCATGAAAATGCTGGTATATCACATATACGCATAAATTATTTTAAACTAAATGTGTACAGCTTCTGTAGATTTTTCCCAGTAGTAGGTGAAATGTTGAATGAAACCAATAAATAGGCAGGCAACTATAAATACAAGTACAATATGCCTTAGTGGTCCAGAATGAGAAATGTGTTATCGTTTGTCACCAGGCAGGTATTTAAGGTAGTAGCTCTGTAACGGTTATTAACAATTTCTGTTTTATCCTGTGTTCTCCATATGAGATAACTGTCATTTTGGACCAATCACCTTAAATACTAATAACCAATGACCTACCTATCTACTGGATATCATTATTTGTACCTTCAACATTTATGACTAGGGGAATTCAAATCCACCACTTTGCATTTCAAATACACAACCTTATTAACAAACAGGAACTAATTCACTGTATGCAAGCCCAGAAATTGTAAAAGCTTATATGATATAAACAGCTGCTTAATGAATCCATTTACTATTTTGGCCAGCGGGCAGAATGGTGATGTAGATTTTTTTTCCAATGCAAGTCATTTTAAAAACAATCCTATCTCGCTAAAACCCATCATGTCTTTACAGATTTACAAACTAAAATGTAAGGATTTTATGCATCATATGCTGTATTTTCATGCATTTCTATGCGGCTATATATTCCAATATGCTGGTGCTTTTATGAGTCTACTATCAATTGTTTAACTAAAGTCAATTATCTCTAGCAACAACACTACACGTCTCTACATACTGAAATTTGCAATCACGATCACAGCATTATCTCTATATACAGTAACACCGACCTTTCAGCAGGTCGACGCTGTACTAGTTTTTATTTTACTTTTTCCTTATTAGGTAACACAGTGACCTTGAGTTAAGTCAAGGTCACTCATTGTTCACCTGTGGAACAATGTTGTTAGGTTTTACACGTAACGCATTATGATAGACAGACTATATACACAGCTGCCGTGTAATCACAGTATTATAACATGAACCAGGTTTTCTTTTTCAACTGTCTGTGTCGGCAAGTATCAAACAGGACCATTCTGTACATTGGCACCAGATTGAATTGCTGTATCAAATGACTCCAGCGCATCTTTAGCCTGAGTCCTGAAAAGAAAATTTAATAATAAGGGGCTCACAATCGTAAATGCATTCTTTTCTCAAAAAATCATAATTCAATGTAATACACTGGGACCCTGTTATAACGCTGTAGTCGTGGTCCAAGGTTCGAGACCCATGGATCTAGCAGGGTTAAAAGTTATAACACGGGTTGATGGTATCAGCGGTATATGCAATACCCCACCCATCAGTAATGTATCAGACGTATTTTGGACGCTGTTTTTTGTTAATAAGAAATAAGAATCACATAACGGGACATTTATTTACCTTAAATGCTACTGAAAAATACATTAAAAGAATTATAACGCTGTGTTATCTTCTCATTTTGTCGTGATTCTAAAAGAAAGTTGGAATTGTGTATCCCGGAAGTAAACATATATAACGCTGTGTGAGGAATGCGCGGTTGTGACATACGCAATGCAATTGCACTGAGGGTTTATGTAACTAAGAGAAAAAACGTGGACAGTCTTAAAAAATTTAATTTTGAAAACATGAAGAAAATCGATAAATAAGATTGAAAATTGTTAAATCACCGTCGTTAATATACCATATTCAAAAGGGAAAACATTCTCAATATGGTTTTCAGTTCGTCGAATCTTCGTTAATTCCAATGAACTGAGTGTGATGATTACGAAAAACGGCTGCATTTTATTACAAAACTGGGCCTGTTGTTCGATTTTTTATTCACTCAAGTGTTCATGTCATCCGCTTAATTGGTGCAAACTTAAACGGTTTGATAGTTGACTAACAAATGTTACAAACAATCTAATTTTGACACGGTACTGATTGCCTGATTGTCACATATCTACATGTATTCAAACTTTAACAAAGGCGATACGCAAACAAGTAAGCTAGCAGACAATTATTGATTTTTGACACAAAGTTGTCATGGCAAAGGTGTCAAAGTACAAAGTACATGTAGTTTTAACGCTGGTTATAATCAAATTAAATAATATCCGCGGACTCAGTTTTTTTGTTTGTTTTTTTTTTTTTTAACCCCCGAAAATTCCGGAGCCAAGGGCCTACCGCGTTATAACGAATGCCGCGGTATATCGAGTAGCGTTATAACGGGTTTCGAGTGTATTTGGGAACACTTTTGCAAGGTCCATGAAGTTTCCACATTTCTGTGCTTCATTTGTCATTGTTTGCTGCAGTTATATTAATTAGAAAATGTAACAATTTATTTTATTAAATCAAATCCAGCCCTGTTTTCTTACACGGTATAGTTCCTCCCAGACTTAGATTGGAGTTTCACCATATAGAAATTTTGAAAAACCTTTGCTAATTACACAGGACACAGGCCAAACTAAAGATCTCAGTTCAGAAACAGTGCGCACCTACTGAAAGTAATGTATGAACAATGAACATCAAAACTACAGTTCAGTATCATGTTTTCAACATTTAGACGAGCGTGTATCACAGTTTGGTGTACTGTCTTCTGTAACAAGCCACTTAACGTAAGAACATACCTTAATTCTTCTAATTTATCTGTTGATATATCAGGTGTATCTTTCGTTGGTCCATTTCCCTGAATATCTGACTGACTGGGGCTCACACAGTTTGGGGCACCAGCCGGCTTCAAAAGACCAACTTTGGTCAGAAAACTGCAATATACAAATTCCAAAGTTGTTTCTCTACACACATGTAAAATTACACCAAGCCTAGTTCCTGCTTTTGTGTTATACTGGTTAAATATGTAACATGTTGTCCTGTTAATGTGGTAATCTTAATTAATGTCACTATACTACTACATGTACGTTGTAGGTGTTACCAAGACAGATATTAATTTATGCATGCTTGCTAAAGAGTACCACTATTAAAATGAAAAGTAAAATTCATATTCTCATATATTAATAAGATGGTTCAATAGCATTATGAATCATGTATTATACTAAGGTTTTATAAACTTTATAAATGAAGCAAACAATGTGTATAATTGTGCTAGTACATTAATTATGCTGTGTCTAAGTTTGAAGCCAGCTGTTCAAAATTATTTACAGAAACTGTCACCTGTAACAATAGATGTCAACACCTTCTAGATACTTGGCTAACAACTTGTGTAAGCAGTTGCGTCTTGTTTTCGAAACAGTATGAATTATTCAACAACTTTGTCTAACATGAAAACAGGCTTTAGTATTTGAGACAGAGGGCATTATCTGACATGAAAGGGGACATAAATGGGGTTCTTTTATTTTTGCCATTCTATCACTTTTTAAGGAAAACAGAAACAGGAACTTGGAAATCTAGGCCAGTACTTAAACCTAGAATCTAATTTTGCAGTTAAAAAAAATGCAAGTGGTAAAAATCTTTGAGTAACATACAATTTTGCTTCACAAGGCATATCCATTAAAACTGCTTATGAGTCAGTAAGCACACTAAGACAGACAGGAGACGTGCAAAATTTCCAGAACACAATAAGCAAATAATGCAGGTCTACCATTTATCCTCTAGATATGGATACAAAAACTTTTGGTCCCTATTCGATTAACCAACTCACAAACATATTTTGACTACCTGTTTGATTCATTAAGGACATATTCCTTTAAACAAGACTTGAAACTTGCATAAATACAGATTTTCTTAAAATAATTCCTATGCTGCTGAAGTCCCTAAAAAGTACCAAATTTTATAACAGAAAAAGGGGAGCCTTGTGAGGTTACTGACTCATAACAGTGGCAAAAGCATTTCAGGCAACACTTCACACCAGTTTACTGTAACTTCATTCACATTTTCTAAATGCTATTAAATTATTACATTTTGCTTTAGATATAATTTTCATTTTGTTGGACTCTTACTGACAATTACACAGTTCAGGTCGTACAACCACAGGGATCTGTCACGTGCTATGATAGAGGGGTAAAATTTCTTTTATATGTTTTGAAAAAAAATACATATAAACCATATATAGAGACAAGGGGGATAACATGGTGAATTTCAATTTTTTCCCTACGTTCTTGTACCCCATGCTATCGTGCAACATTTTGGTAATAGCCGACTCATAACTACTGAACTACATGAGCAAAGGATGATACTAACAGAAAATGTATACTTTTCCCACTTTAAAATGTACCAAAAAGTCGTAAATCATAATTTTCTATATGCTGACACAGCCGTGTTTACAACTTGGACACGATCGCGTAAAGCATTAACACTGTCATGTCGAGGTGTAAACTGCAATAAATCGCGGTAGAAATTAGTGAAACAAGTTATGATTCATAAGAATGTTAATAAATACACTAACTGCAAACATTTACACACCTCTGATATTTCTGTCCGGGAAGAATACGCGTATTTTATCATAACTGACAAACATTGTCTTCTTTTCTAGTTATGAAGCAAGAAAGGTCACATGATCTTTTTTTTGTATCGGTCATCCAATCAGAAAACAGGTTTCATCAACACTTAGACGGCTGTCAACATGGAGAGAAATGCATGAATGTACAGCGAGAAAGATAAAATACGCGTATTCTTCCCAAACAGAAATTTCTGAGGTGTGTAAATGTTTGCAGTTAGTGTACTTTTAACATTCTTATGAATCATAACTTGTTTCACCAAGTTCTACCACTATTTATTGCAGTTTACACATGGACATGACAGTGTCAATGCTATACGCGATCGTGTCCAAGTTGTAAACACGTCTGTGTCAGCATATAGAAAATTATGATTTACGACTTTTTGGTACATTTTAAAGTGGGAAAAGTATACATTTTCTGTTAGTATCCATGGTTTTCCCTCGGAAATTTTGATAGGGGGTCATTATGACCCTTTCAAGTTTGACTTTGGGGGTCATTTTCAATTTCAAGGGGTCATTTTTTTAAGTTTAAAAAAATGAATAAAATGGTATTGAAATCTATATAACAAGAGCTGTCTCCATAGGATGACACATGCCCCCGATGGCACTTTAAATGAATAGTTATGGCCAATGTTAGAGATTAGGACCTTTGACCTACGAAATTGGGTCTTGCGCGCGACACGTCGTCTTACTGTGCCACACATTCATCCATAGTTATTTTAAAATCCATGTATGAATGACAAAGATATGGACCGGACACGCCCATCAATGCACTTTCATGAAAAATGACCTTTAACGTCTAAGTGTGACCTTGACCTTTGAGCTACGGACCTGTGTCTTGCGCGCGACACGTCGTCTTACTGTGGTACACATTCATGTTAAGTTATTTGAAAATCCATCCATCGATGACAAAGATATGGACCGGACAAGCCCATCAATGCACTATCCTTTAACGTCTAAGTGTGACCTTGACCTTTGAGCTACGGACCTGGGTCTTGCGCGCGACACGTCATCTTACTGTGGTACACATTCATGCCAAGTTACTTGAAAATCCATCCATCGATGACAAAGATATGGACCGGACACGAAAAATGCGGACAGACTGACAGATGGTTCAAAAACTATATGCCTCCCTTCGGGGGCATAAAAATCCAAAAGAAAACAGTGTGTTTATCATAAATTAACTTGCAATGTACTGTAAAGTAAAGAACAAAAAGAAATACTAGTACATTAACAAATTAATTTTTTACACTTTTTTGAAATCAGACAGTAATTGCAAACTTTTGAGTGCATCTGCGTGACGGAGGGATCTTTCAACGAATCTTGGACGTTTCGACCCCAAGACATTTCAACCCCAAAATTTAATTTTCTTGGACAATTCGACCCCAAAGAAATTTCGATCCCAAGGGATTTCGACCCCTCAGAAATAGTTGTATGTTTTCATTTTATATTTCTTTCATTTTGCATATTTTAGAAAATATGAATATATAGATCTATATAAATATTCTATTTTTAAATGAATCATACACAAAATACATGTCAGTGAATAATCCGCGCCGGCTGGAAAGGATCGGCCGTATGTTTATTATTGACAAGTTATTAACAAGTTTCGTGAAGAATTTTTGCCTAAGGCTAAGTGTAGTGTTGCAAAAAATTTCGCAGCCCAATACGAAAGGATTGTTTTGAATCTTTGATACATGGCCAGCATTTCATTTCGAAGTGATGACAAGTGATATATAGGGATATATAAATGTTTACATTTTCGGTTGAGGACCTTTCAACAGGGTTTTCCTCCGTGCAGAGAAAAACGTAATCTTTTGTTGATGCACCATTTTATTGAATGGTTTACCGTATAAAGAGACGCCGATATCGAGCCGATAATTAAACCTAGAACGCAGTCTACCTTTACTACTTCGTACCTACGCGCGAATCGGTACTTACTTACAATATTGGGTACGAAAATTTGTGTCGTCGTAATTTCGGCCGATAGTTGAGTTGCGTCAACAATGACGCGTTCTGAATTATTTTGAGGGTCATTCTGAAAATCAGTGTGCTAAAACGCACAAAAATGTGCGTCAAGGAAAACCCTGAGTATCATCCTTTGCTCATGTAGTTCAGTAGTTATGAGTCGGCTATCACCAAAATGTTGCGCGATAGCACAGGGTACAAGAACGTAGGGAAAAAATTGAAATTCACCGTGCTATCCCCCTTGTCTCTTTATATAGTTTATATGTATTTTTTTTTTCTTGAATTTCATTTAAAACATTTAAAAGAAATTTTACCCCTCTATCATAGTACATGACGGACCCTGTGCATACAACAACTTTCCAGTTTTAATGGCAGATCAAGACCACAAGTACACCTCCCTGTGTTAATTCAGACACAAGCTGGCACCTCGATAGAACCCATAAGCCAGCTACGGAGCTTCTTCACAAGAGTCAGTGTTCAAAGCAACAATCTTATTTTTACAGAGGTGAGCGTAAGGTGATTTGCAGTCACCACATTATCCACTTGAGTAAAAAGGCCTCTAGCTGTATGCTTTTTTTTCTGTGAAGCAAGATTTCCTATCTTGTCTTTTAATATTGCTAAAACTGAACTAACTAGAAGAGATTAAATGCCAGTTCAGATACTATTCCAATCAGATAAATGATCTGCCAATAGGAGGGCGGCCAACCCATGTGACTTTTCCGTATCGTATAAATGGGGGAAGATTGCTTGATTTAAGTAACATTGTAAGTTCCTTGTTAATTGTTATAAAAAGGTTTTGAAGACAGATAAACAAGTGCTTTCGTCTACAAGAATTTATCAATGTTTTTTCAAACACTTCACCCTAATTCCAGCATGTACATTACCTACACATTTGGTCCATGAAAATACATTTGGGCCAATTGTTCCAGAAAAGTATCAAGAATGTCTGGCAGACACTATGTGGTGAGGAAAGCACCCATTTTCCTGTCTTAGATGCTTTTTATTTTATCGCACCCATTTTCTGGTCTTAGACATTTTTATTTTATCGCACCCATTTTCTGGTCTTAAGACATTTTTATTTTATTGCACCCATTTTCTTGTCTTAGATGCTTTTTATTTTATCACACCCACTTCCCTGTCTTAGATGCTTTTTATTTTACAAAATCTGTCTAATAATGAAATTATAAGCAAAAATACATGTTACCAGAATCAAGCGATTTTCCCCTATGTGTACAATATCAAAAAGTCATGTGGGCTGGCCATCTTGAATAGATCGGTGTCAAAATATCTAGCCTTTACTAAACCATCCATTTTCAAAGGCAAATTACTGTATGTCTAACACCAGTAAGGAAGAAAAGTTCTAAATATTTATGTAACCTTCACCCCCACCCCCCAAATGAAATGTAACAAAATTACAGTAAACATAAATCTGATTAATACAAAGCTGAACACAATAGCCAAAGAACGAAGTTATACAGTACAGAAAACATTGTGTTGACAACAACGTGGTTAGTGTTTGTAACCAAAACTCACTTAAAGTTAGAACTAAGATCATCATCTGCAGACTCTTGTTGTTCATTCAAGCTTGTGTTACACCTTAAAACATAGCATATGCCCAAAAACGTTAAAAACAAAAAGCAAAATAGATGAAAATACCGCAACTTCTAGAAAACACAGACATCAAGCTTCATTCTGACATATCACAAATTACTGTGAATAACTAAACTAATTAATGTGAATGTACTATGTACTAATGTGAGAAAAAAATCAACTTATTTATATAAAGTAAATGGTCTCATTCATGCTGAATTGCATATATGTTAAAAAATAAAAATGTGAACATATTTTGGAAAAAGTGCGACTATTCTGCAACAAAAAATATCACTGTGTACAAAGTTCTTTTAAATGATTGAAATGAAACATGCTACTGTTCTACCTACGACTTGGCAAGGCAATTTAATATTGTTAGTGTTTCACAAAGTGATGTAACATACATACCCATCCCCCTGTGCGTTTGTATCTAGGTTTGGCTTTTCGGAATCACAGTCTGTACTAGGGGCTGGGGGAGATCTAGGGGACTGGGGCACCTGCTGGTTCCCTTCTTCATCTGGCAGGGGACTAGATGGTGGTGTAGGGGGCTTCTCTAAGGGACTAGTAATTACAGGAAAAAAGTAAATTGTAATTTATGTTCAAACTACCTAAATGGAACCTTGCATATATTACAAATGTGTTGACCAAACGCTACAAAAACAAAGAGCTAACATGCAACAAAGTAAAAACAGCCTGTCTGCAAATTAAGTAAACAATGCTTTTTTCTGTTTTAAGACTCCCCCTTCACACTGCCACAAAAGAACAAAACGGCTTTTACAAATCTGCCATGCTATCTCGTAATATATCATGTAACTGTCAGCAACAAAAATAGAGATATATAAAAAAATCTGCAATGCAAGCTATATAATAAATAGCAAGGAAATTCTTTTCTGGCATACTGGCAGTTAAAACAATCCCTCAAAGTAAAAGAAAGCAGTTACCTTTCAGTTTTTTCTGGAATATTTGACTGTGTCACCTTCTGTGTTGTGTCTTGTGAAGACTGGTTCTCTGATTTATTCACACTGGGAGACTGTGAACTAGACTGAGAAGCAGACTGGGAGTCAGTCTCCTTGTTGACATTATCACTTTTTTCACTTGAAGTGTCAGTATTTGATTGTTCCTGTTTTGCACTAGAGTCTGAATCACTATTTTTGTCTACAAGTTTATCGACATCAGTTCCTAAATCTTCGTCTGTTGTGGTATCTACACTTTCTAACTTTAAATCCATTTCTTTGTTACTGGCCACTATAAACATACAAATATGATAGTTTTATTTCATGAAATTCAATCGCCAGTTTGACAATGATCTCTCAGCTTCTACAGTGAGACCCTTACTACAATTTTACATCTACAAAAATTATCTTTTTAAAAGCAAAGAATGGTTTACTGCTCTGACATTCTTTTATCAACATAACATGACTGAATAAAAGCACTTTTTTGCTGTAAAATTGACAAGCAAAATACATTTCAGATGCGATGCGATTTTATAGTTGTATGCATGCATTAAGGATTTCAGCCTTTAATTTAAATAGCTTCCAAGGAGACAAAATTTAGTAGTACATGTTTTAAACACATTTTAGCTGTATAAATCCAACACATACATCTAAAGCCAAAATCTGAAGTTTTTAAGTATGCAAATTTACACATAGCAGGCAAGGCAGTTAATTTATTTTTGTTTTTGTTGGGTTTTAATGTCACACCGACACTTTAGGTCATATGGCGACTTTCCAGCTTTTCGTGGAGGAAGACCCCATAAATTATTTAATCACAGGAGGGCACCTGGGTAGAACCACCAACCAGCTGGTTGGCTTCCTCACATGAAGAATTGTATGAACAGGAATTTTTTACATGTAGATCTACACACAGAAGCAATGAAATCACCTCTCTTAAATTACAAGACTTGTCTGAAAGTGTTTGTACATACAGTAAGCATTTGTTCTTGAGCTAGGTTCCGTGGTATCCATGGCGACTGGTGAACTACTTCTTGGCTCAGCTTCACTACCTTCACTGTAATTAATTAAATGACTTAATGAACTGTTCAATCTGTAACCTGCAAAGTACCTATGATTAGTATGAATTCATGGATTTCAAATTTTCTATGTAAAAGTTGCATGTTGTTTTTTTTTGTTGGGATTTAAAATCAATATTATCATGTACTGACAATAACCACGAAATCCATGAAAATTAGTTTCCTACGAAAAATAAGAATTTAACAGTTATAACATCAAGCACAATAGTTTTAATGTTTCCATCAAGCAGCTGCCACAAAACCTAACAGAGTGAAACATCTTGTTCTACACGCAACCAATCAAACACAATCCATGGATCCAAGTTCTTAACAGATTATCGTACCTTTTAATGTTATCAAAATTCGTGAAATCTGCCCAGTTATCTTTGTTACTACTGTCCTCTGAAGATTTAGTCTTCTCTCCCTCTGAGGCCTTCTCAAAGTTTGCCCAATTATCTGATTGTGCTGGTTTATCTGTAGTGTTACTGTCCCAAGGCGAGGTATCCATGGCAATAGGACCACCTTCTATTGAGCCTGTCTGTTGTTGTTGTTGTTCAAAGTTTGCAGTCCATGCTGTAAAATGTATATATATATATATATTTTTTTAATCTAACAAAGTAATTTACATATCCCGCACCTTCACACAAATCTGTTAAGCTTCATGCCAGTAAAATCATATCGTATCAGTTTATTTTTAATGGAACAGCTGAAATTTTGTCATCTAGCAGTCTTCCGGGACATTATATCAAGTGTTGCTTTGAAGTAGAATTAGTCATTCAGAGGACCTTTGACTTACAAAACTCAAAATAGTAAGTCATCCACTGACCATCAGAAACAATCCTTTCAAGTTTTATGGTTGTTCTCTTGTTACTTCCCAGAAATCAAATAGTCAACCAACCAAATTACCACTGCGACTCCCTTTTCTTCAAAGGATTGGGCAGGATGGAGAAGCGACTTACCCTCATTTGAATCAACATCCATCTTTTCTGTCGGTCCTGGTTGTTGTACAATACGTTTGGGCGAGTCTAGTTCCTCCTCACTGTCTGTACTATCACTGTCGTCCTGACTACCACGAGTGACTGGCAATCTCCTGAAATAATGAAATAGTGGTGTAAATGATTGTTGTGCACAGAGATTGGCTTACATTGCTTTACTCAAGATTTCGTTTTGTTTTCTGGTTTTAAGTCACACTCTACTTTTTCCCAAATTTTAGAAATGAAGTTCTAAACAGTGCCACTCTACTCTGCTAAAATGGAATGTGTCCTTATATTTCTAATGTTGTTGAGAACAACGTCAAGGTGAATGCAATCTCATAGTCAGGGTTCATAAGTGGACACCTAGCCTTACAGGGTGGGATAGAATGTGCTGGCAAACTAAGACTCAGACCTGGGGCCTTGAAATACTGTTCTTCTGCTCTACAGATTGAATTACTTAAGTTCCATACAGAGACAAAATCAGCAGAAACAGTGCCATGTTTAATTGATCGTAAAGATGAACCTTTCACAAACTATTACAGTTTAAAAAGCTTACTCTGATCGTTTCTGTTGTGAAGAAGGTGAAAACGTGATTTCTTTCTCCTCCCAAATATCTTCATCACTATCGTTATCAAATTGTTGTAGTCTCTCGTTACAATACTGTTCAAAACGGGACGCATTTGGCCGCTGAAATATAAATATTTAGTACTTGTAGACAACTAGAAATGTGTCCATAGCCTAGGACACCAACACCTAATTTTTTTATGTAAAGCCTGAAGAGTGTGTCCTGTGAATAACAGCACTCCTGACAATTAAACATTTAGGAACTGTGACCATGTTCATTGATGTGACACATTGTCTCATACTGGTGGTCATTCAGTTGGTTATTTCTGAATCTGTCCAAGCAACATAAAGATATAGACCAGACATATTTTTGAACTGACACAAATGCAAAGACAAGGGTAACCCTCTAATATGCCCTTTATGGGGCCACATTAAACAGAGCCAATAAACTGACAATCAATTTCAATTTAATCATTCAGCACTATCAGTATTTTATCAAATTTCTTTTGAAATATGTATACATAGTCTAAAATACTGTTTATTTATTATACTTATAACCTGTAACTTAAGTTTATTCATTTTTTTTTTTTTTTTTACTTCAAGGCTACTTCTGAGAAACAGACAAAAATTGTAATTTTCATATTCCATGAATTTTCAAGACAAAAAAACCCAATTTGAATGACTTTTCCA
This sequence comes from Mercenaria mercenaria, assembly GCF_021730395.1. Taxonomy (NCBI): domain Eukaryota; kingdom Metazoa; phylum Mollusca; class Bivalvia; order Venerida; family Veneridae; genus Mercenaria; species Mercenaria mercenaria. Next base: position 88,100,101 of record NC_069364.1, on the reverse strand, counting down.
GGTCTGTGCAAGCTATGTAATGTAACAGTTACTTATCCCACATGCTCTTATTCATAAAAGAAATAGCCAGGCATAGTGTTTTTTGCAAACTGTCTTGGGGAAACGTTTGGCACATGTCTCATTCTTTCCTCCGAACTTAGGAGGAAGGATTATAAACTTGTACAGTATAAAGTACCTACCACATCTTCGTTAACAGTGCCTCCAAAATCTATACTTGATATTCTGTCTGTAAATGGGGAACTGAAAACAAACATGTTTACATGTTTAAAGTAATACAATTAAGCACTCACTGCACATACATGTCATTCATAGTAATACTGCTCATACTTTGTCCAAAATAATTTGTTACATGAAACAGATATGATATTTTTAGTAACTTCAAAGAAGTTCACATATGAAACATCAAAATGCAGAAAGAATTTACCAGTGATATGATTTAGAAAATCATTTTATATTTGTCTCTGAAATCAATTACAGTTAAGACAGTTTTTCTTTGAGCAGCTTTTATTTAATGTGTAAGGCTCCTGCTAAATAAGAAATCTCCAACTTACTCTGTTTTTTCTTCGTGTTCCCCGAACTCATCTTCGTTAAATCCAAACTGGTCTATGAAGTTGGATGTCATCTGTTGCAGCTGATAATCAGAGAAGGCCTGAATAAACCAGGCAGTATTTCATGGTCACCAGCTTATAGGCGCAACACAATCGTAACACAACACACACACACACACACTACCAAAAAGCCAGCACAGGCACACACCAGTAATACAACCCATCAGGCATTAGCGATGTTGTGAATTTGTACTTGTTCTGGTATGCATATATGTAGTACTTCATTTTTTATTTAACTGAATGTCTGAGGTGTCAAAAATTAGAACATTACAGGTTTTTTTCACACAATTTACTCATACATGTTTGAAATGTACATGTCAAAACTAACTCTGAAGCCATCAATATGTAGATTTACATGTAGCAAGCAAATTCATCAGACAAAGTTTAGCTGAAGCTTATTACAATATATAGAGAATTACTACACTTATGCATACTTGTTCAAGTATGAAACCACAATACCACAACTGTCTATATTTTCTTGCTGTTTAAATACTTTCCAAGGACAATTTGTTTGTTTGGTTGGTTTAATGCTGTTTTTTGACAGTTTTTCAGTTTCCATACCAGTATTAACCTGTTCAACAAATACAAAACACGTCCTCCACAGTAATCAGTCTCAATCAATTGAGGTTTTGAACAGACTACCTCATACTCTTTCTACTGAGCTTACTGGGTGTAGCTTTTTAGAAAACTAATATACAAAATTAATTGTGTCTTTCAGCATAAAATAAAGAATTTTTATAACATGACACCTTATATAAATTGCCAGTACATAGTTTGTGCTACTGACAGGTATATAGTTCAACACTAAATTTTGCCACTTGAAAGTCGAAGCTTGAAGAAAAATATATGAAAATTTACTTCTGATGTCAGGTCATAAAACACTTACTGAATGTCAGTCAAAAGTCAAACTATCTACCAGCATGCCATTCAGTAAGTATATATTATATGCTTGTTTCCAATTCCTTCCCACTAATGTAATGTATCAGTATATTTTTAAAGTGTTTGTAACAATACTTTCTCTTACATTTCACCTTTAGATGTACAGTTAAAATGGACAAGCTCAGTATCATGACAAAATTTAACATTCACTGGTGTGTCCCTGGCCTTTACATGCAAGAATAAATGGGGGGAAATCTTTGAACAGAAATGGGGAAGATTCCTTATTAAATATTCTCAACAGAAAACACACATGTGACATATACTGAACATCGTATTTTCTACCTAAACATCTCTCAATGTCAAAATATATGAACAAGGTGTTCTATGCGAGGATTTGAAAAGAGCAACCAAAGAATAATGTATCTGTTATATCATTACGCACATAAAAGCTTTTTTAGTATTTCATTAAAGCAAGAAATTCTGTTGTTTAATGACTTATGAGAAGTAAATAATCTTTCTATTGAGAAGACATTCATACAAAAGAAAGCCTGGATTTTCTAGGTAACAAAAGGTGCTATACATATTAATACATGCAGATTTAGTACCATGAGTTTGATTTCACACAAGTATTCTAATCTTCATAGGAATAAGGAGAAATTCTGCTTTAAAACATAACAATTTTGTAATTTTTTCTGCACCTGCTAAAGATTGCAAGTATCTGGAAAACTACTTGCGATTTTCAGTGGCATTTTAAGAATGCTTTCTTGTGTTATATTTGGGCCCAAAGAGGAAAACATTTTTTTTTCCAAATTCCTTTCAAAAAGCAAGATTTCCAAACAATATAAACTAAAATTCTCATAACAAAAGACAACTGAATGAAATTGATGACTTATAAATTATGATATAATGTCAAATAAATATCATATGCGCACATATTTTTCTGCAATTCAAGAATTCCAAAAATCTGTAAACTTTGGTAAAAGTGTCATGCAGCATCATAAAAATCAGGTTTTAAATGCCATATGAATATATATGACAATATACATGTAAAACTGCAAAAACACAAGTTAAAACATGCAAAAACAAATTGTTACAAAGTTCAACTTGAAGTAGACTAAATCAAATATCGAAAACACGGAAAGCAAATCATTTCAAAAAGCAGTGTTTAGTAAGTGAAGTATCCCAGCTGTGACCATTTAGCTGGGAACATATGACCCAATGTTCTTGTATAAAACTACATCAACAGTACTGTTAGCAACATTCATTTCAAGAATAATTCTCTTTTGAAAGTATTCTTTATGCTTTATTAAAATGTCTTTTTGTATTTCCAAAACTCCTATTTACATACACTTTCAGAATACTGGGTCATATGTAAAACATAGTTGAACATAATTTTCACAAAAAAAGTATTTAGGTTTGTAAATTAAAAAGAGTACAGAGTCAGTAAAAATCTACCTAGTTAAAGCTAGTAAGATCTAAATCACATTGAGCTTGAAGCTTTATCTCTTAGCTCAAAAATTACTAATTAATTAAGACAGGTAAGCTCTGCTGATACAACTCTAAAAAGTTTCCAAATTGTGAAGGATATGCTACTTGAGAGTAACAAATTGTATCCCAAACACTTTGGAGGTGATTCAGTCACAAAACCTTTTTGGCATCGTTTGAAACTTAACTTTCAAAACTAAGCTAAGTTAAATTTTTCAAAGTACTGACTCTTCAAGTACTGGAAATTTCATAAATATGTATGTACACACAGGCTTTGCTATTAATCCATATATTCAATACAAATGTACCTATTTTGTAGTATCTGCAAAACACCTATAATCATGATATAAATACAGGATTTTATATTTTAATACTGTATTTAAACAAAATTGTCCATTAATTTTAATAATGCTTGTTCTTTTTAATTAGATTTGGGAACTTTTGTATGAAAATAATATCAGTGTTCTACATACTGCTAACTGCAAAGCCTGTCTGAACATATTATAACAAACAGGTTAACAATTACACATGGAAAACAGCAGATTCATGTGCTTGACAGCTGAAATATACTCCAGTGCTTTAATTCCAACAGGACAGGATACTTTTTATGTACATACAAAATAGAAAGTGATATCCTTTTCAACATTAACCTTGCAATTTTTCTAAGCATTCTTTTAGCATAACAGAAAACAAGAGCACCGCCTTGCGGGTGCTGACGCTCATCTGATTTTTTTTGTATAATAGAAATATTGTCCTACCCATGATTTTCTAAGTCTAAAAAGGGTCATCACTCTTGCAAAAAGCAGGATAGAGTTATGTTTCTTGATGTACAGTGTCCACTTATGATGGTGAAAAACTGTTGCAAGTTTTAAAGCAATAGCTTTGATAGTTTATGAGAAAAGTTGACTTAAACATAATATTCAACCAAGAAAATGATTTTTCTAAGTCCAAAAGGGGCAATAATTATTGCAAAAAGCAGGATGGAGTTATGTTGCTTGCTGTACAGGGTCAGCTTATGATGGTGAACAAGATTTGCAAGTTTTAAAGCAATAGCTTTGATAGTTTAAGAGAAAAAGTTGACCTAACATAAAACTTAACCAAGAAATCTGATATTTTCTAAGTCCAAAAGGGGCCATAAATCTTGCAAAAAGCAGGATGGAGTTATGTTTCTTGATGTACAGGGTCTGCTTATGATGGTGAACAAGTGTTGCAAGTTTTAAAGGAATAGCTTTGATAGTTTAGGATAAAAGCTGACCTAAACATAAAACTTAACCAAGAAATCTGATATTTTCTAAGTACAAAAGGGGCCATAAATCTTGCAAAAAGCAAGATGGAGTTATGTTTCTTGCTATACAGGGTCAGCTTATGATGGTGAACAAGTATTCCAAGTTTCAAAGCAATAGCTTTGATAGTTTAGGAGAAAAGCTGACCTAAACATAAAACTTAACCACAAGACCCACATCTTGATAATTTTTTTAAAAAACAGATGGCCAAAAATCTACTATTAAAAGCATGCAAGGATGAATCAGTCTGTATCTTAACATCAATTATTTTTAACAATATTACACAGTAAAGAATAGCTTATAGTTGGGCAAAAAAGCAGACCTAAACATAAACTTAACCAGGCAACGCCGACGGCCGACAACCGCTCAAGTGATGACAATAACTCATCATTTTTTTTCAAAAAATCAGATGAGCTAAAAATCTACTATTAAAAGAAAACAATGCAAGGCACATGAATCAGATACTGTCATCTTACCATCAAATTATTTTTTTCCAACATATATTTGTTAAAACAGTATGTAGAAAGCTATAGCATTAGCACAAACAGAGCAAGACTGACTTTTTCTAATCAAAATAAAAAATTTGGCACACCCTGGTCCCTGGAAGTATAAAGCTATCTTATCAACCACTGTAATATCTTCAGTATCTTCTACAGATAATAGCAGCTCTCAATCTGTGCTAATGTTATTACCTTTTCTATGCATTAGAAAACAAGATCATCTGATGCCAACAGTATCCACCTGTCACTCTTACTTTTTTTGTAATAGTTACTTTAACACTTCACCTAAACCTATTAACTACAAAAGCAGTGTTTTAATCTTTAAACACAATAGCACTGCATGTCACAACAAGGGATGCATATTTTAAGTAAATTAACATTCAAAATCTCTGATCAAATGAAAAAGATGACCAATCCAATCTACATGTAACATAAGCGAAGGAGACATTTAATAAATCAAAATAGCTAGCATGTCATTTGCTGGAAAATCTAAAATGCAAGTGAAAAGTGGATAGCTTTTACTTAAAATACATCACAGAACAGACCGATCTTGATTTGCTGAAACACTTATAAAGCATAAAATTTTCCAAAATCTATAACAAAATGTAACTCAGTTTGGTCTTATTGTAAATATCTGACTTTGTAAAATTAAAAAGCAAAAACAGACAGTTAACAAACCCAATGGAAAGCCCTGCGTAACTAGTACGTCAATTTTTTCAAATTGTGAAGTTCAGCAAAACAGATCCTCCCAATAACATGTAAGATGTAAGAAAATTGAATACCTGTTGCATAGCTGTATCCTGGGGGAACGGAATGTTGCTGAAGTCTGCGTCATCATCCTCGCTGCTTGAAGCAAGGCCATGACCTTGAACCTTTAGTGTAAAAACCTATTTTTATCAGACTGGATAAAAAAGTTAATCTGTAAATTATCTGTGTATCCTGAATAAAAATTGTATCAAAATTCATTTCTGGTTGTCACCAATTGCTAATACTGGCAACCCCTCCAGAGGGATGTTGGTCATTTTATATTTGGAGGAAAAGTGAAAGATACAGAATATGCTTATATGCCAGAAGCTTTCCCTGTGTATCGCCAACTTTAAGTCACATATAAATGACTATTAATATCATTTATGCAGTGTCCAGCTTTCAGTGGGGTTAAAACACAACCTTCCGCCATGTCACCAGTGCACTGAAACTCCCTTTAAGAACAAGGTGTCTGATGACAGCCCGCTCGACTTTTCTCAGTGCTTGGATCCGAATTGCTTTGCCAGTAAAAACTTTATAAAACTTTAACAAAAAAAATTCTAAGTTAAAAAGGGGTATAACTCTGTCAAAATTCAAATCAGAGTTATGGGGATTATTTCTCCTAGTGTAGACTTTGGAAGGAAATAACTATTTTAAGTTTCAAGTCAAAAGCTTTGATAGTAACAGAGAAATTCTACTTTATCAGAAACTTTAACCAAAAAATTCTAATTTAAAAATGGGCATAACTCTGTCAAAATTCAAATCAGAGTTATAGGGATTATTTCTCCTGGTGTAGACTTTGATAGTAAATAAATGTTTTAAGTTTCAAGTCAATAGCTTTGATAGTAACAGACATTTGACTTTATCAAAAACTTAGCCAATGCCAACGCTTCGAAGTCGAGCTAAAAATGGGAAGTTTCAAGACATTTAAATACTACAAAATAAATATTGTAGACATCATGTACTCAGAAAAAAAATGATGGGTTCTGAAAGAAACTGATGAGTAGAACTGCAAACCTGCAATTCAACTGGTTGCTTCCCTCTTCTCTATTTGAACCCGCAGCAGTAAGGAACTAGTAAACTATAACCTCTATGCCAGCGAGGTCTAAATAGGTTCTGATACAATACTGTTTTAAATTAAAGCAGTTGTTTTGTATTAAGAGTTTTCGAAAAATACTGACCAGCTCCACTGTGTTTCTTTTATTCGTTTCTGTTAATGTACCCGTTAAAAATGTTTCCCATTTTTCCTTTAACTCTTCAGGGAGGTCTGAAAATAAAAATAGTCACTTTTTCCTAAACCAAGTAAATTTTCCACATTTTTTACTTGATGCACTGTAATCACTTCTGACCATCACAATTTTATTACTTATAATACAGTGAATAGGACATGGAAGAGCTGAACCGATAAATGAGGGATTGTTGGGTGATTCAGCAATGTACAAGTAAGAGGGCAATGATGGCCCTTTATCACTTACCTGCATTTATAACTGTTTAAACTTGTAAATATTTACTCCCAAACTTGAAATTATATAGCATTTTTAACTAAAACAAGGGTCATGTTATCTCAGCAATCTTGTCCAGTATCAAACTTTTTTTTTTTTCATCTTGCAGCTGCCATATACATTGTGTGTGTTTCATGTAGATTGGATGGAAGAACTAATGCAGAGCTAAAAATCTATCATCATATATGTTTATACCCAATCAGCCGGACTTCAATTTAACTGTTAAACTGATACTGGTAATTTACCTGTAATTAAGGTTTTAATAGCCTCTGCATTCTCTCCCTTTTCCTGAGCATTGACTACATCATTGGCTAACCGTGTTAAATGACCCATAAAGCCTTTTCTTCGACCACCTTCTTTACTCCTGTGGATATAGAATAAGTTCAGTCATTAGTTTTTACGTCATACATACACTTACTAACTCTATTCAGTTCATATGTTGACTTTTCAGCTTTAAAGTGAAACAAGACCTCAAGAGCAGATACCTTGGTAGAACCCACTACCTATCCATGGCTAGCCGTACACCACCATCACAAAAAGACCAACCTCAAACTGTGAGGGGAATGATTCAAAGTCTGCCACCTTAATCTCTCAGCTGGCGAGACTATTTGCTTACATGTCTACAGCTGCTCTTCCAGTCTCCATAATAGTAGTTACGAGCTAACTATATAATTATAAGACAGAACTAAGGATGGGAACAAATAATTAATTACAGATTGTTGCAGATATGCAAATATTAAGTACTTGGTCCCATCCTCATAAAGAACTCATTTAATATGAAACAAATCAGTCAGGTAAATCTTAAAAAGCCTTGCACATCAGTGTTCATAATATTATATGCCAAACAGGAAAAATATCAAGCAACTTATTAAACCTATGAAACCTGCCTGCGTATTACTGGTAAAAAACTGCATTTTACCTGACTTTCTACCCACATTATCATTCAGATATAACTTACATTATATTGCAAAAATTTATGACTTTCACGCAGATTTCTCATCATATTTGAAAGCAAACTAGAGATGCTTTTGAGAAAAGCGCATGTCTCCCACAACTGCCCCTATGAAAAATGTTAGTTTCTCTAGATGTTTTAGACGAGTGGATCCAATTAGATGGTCTGGATGAGTGGATCCAATTAGTAATTCAAGGGCCATAAATCGAAAGTGCCTGGGCGGATTTGGCTAGTTATCGAACTTGGGTAAGGTCTTATGGCCAAACACATTTTGTTCAAGTTTGGTGAAGATCGGATGAGAAATGTTCGACTTGAGAGCAGACAAGAGTAAACAGACAGATTTTTTCGGTAATTCAAGGGCCGTAACTCTAAAATGCCTGGACCGATTTGGCTAGTTATCGAACTTGGCTGAGGTCTCATGGTCAAACACATTTTGTTCAAGTTTGGTGAAGATCGGATGAGAAATGTTCGACTTACAGTGCAGACAAGAGTAAAAAGGCCGATTTTTCGATAACTCAAGGGCCTTAACTCCAAAATGCCTGGACTGATTTGGCTAGTTATAAAACTTGGCCGAGGTCTCATGGTCAAACATATTTTGTTCAAGTTTGGTGAAGATCGGATGAGAAATGTTTGATTAAGAGTGCGGACATGAGTAAAAAGGCCAATTTTTCGATAATTCAAGGGCCGCAATTCCAAAATGCCTGGACCGATTCGGCTAGTTATCGAACTTGGCCGAGGTCTCGTGGTCAAACACATCTTGTTTAAGTTTGGTGAAGATTGGATGAGAAATATTCGAATCAGAGTGCGGACAAGAGTAAAAAGACCGATTTTTGGTAATTCTAGGGCCATAACTCCAAGACGCCTGGACCGATTTGGCTAGTTATCGAACTTGGCCGAGGTCTAATGGTCAAACACATTTTGTTCAAGTTTGGTAAAAATCGGATGAGAAATGTTCGACTTAGAGTGCGGACAAGCTTTGTGACAGACACACACACACAGACTGGAGTAAATCAGTATGTCTCCCACACCACTGTGTGATGGGAGACATAAATACTATGACAGGATTATCACAAAACACTTACTGATCTTGATCATTTGTGTCCCACTCATCTAAAATTCTTTGTACTAATTTGTATTCAGAAAATAACTGAAATGGAGAGAATATTGATTAATAATAATATTTCTAACAAGATTTTTCATGATAATTAGTAGTTAATCAATTAAGCACTTTTTTAACTAACAAATTTTTATTTTATTTCATTTCTGTTTGTTCAACTAAGGTTTGTAAATTCAAATTTTAGTTCTGTATTTACTAAGTAATATGTACCTTAACGTCATATCATTAACATCATTTTTTCATAGCAGGGGTAAAATTTATAACCAGTGTCAGTGTAAACTCTACCTCAAAACTTTTCCCCCAGGATTTTTGGCTAAAATCGGGGATGCATATTATATGCGAGTGTGCATCACAGATATCTACGGTAGCACAAGGAAAAGATATACTTGTTACAAAAATAAAATGGTTTCAAATAGAGAAATCTAAAAACTATATCAGATACACTTACTTGATTTAAAAGAGGACTTTCCTTTTTACCATCAACATCTATTGGTGGATTACTGAGTATTGTATATAAACACTGTGTGACATGGGTATGTAAGAAATTATTCCATATATAATTAAAATACAAATCCTGAAAACAGAAAAGAAAACCTAGTCATTTGAAAGACAAAAATGTTCAATCAAAATCATTTAAAAAAAAATATAACAAACATGAATCTACCATCAAAGTAATAATGTTACAACAATCACTCCAAATACTGTACACTCAATAATATAATTTTTTAGTCATGCTGATTTAGAGATTTCATAAGATTTTTTCATAGACAATTGATAAAATGTCAATGGTGAGAATTCTCAATTGGTAGGAAACACTTCTGGGAAAAACGAAGCTAATCATTCACATATTTGAAATTTGCATGTTGCTCATGTGGTACTGTTTGCCAGTATAAGTTAACAAGAGCACCGCCTTGCGGGTGCTGACGCTCATCTGATTTTTTTTTGTATAATAGAAATATTGTCCTACCCATGATTTTCTAAGTCTAAAAAGGGCCATCATTCTTGCAAAAAGCAGGATAGAGTTATGTTTCTTGATGTACAGTGTCCACTTATGATTGTGAAAAACTGTTGCAAGTTTTAAAGCAATAGCTTTGATAGTTTATGAGAAAAGTTGCCTTAAACATAATACTCAACCAAGAAAATGATTTTCTAAGTCCAAAAGGGGCAATAATTATTGCAAAAAGCAGGATGGAGTTATGTTGCTTGCTGTACAGGGTCAGCTTATGATGGTGAACAAGTGTTGCAAGTTTCAAAGCAATAGCTTTGATAGTTTAAGAGAAAAAGTTGACCTAAACATAAAACTTAACCAAGAAATCTGATATTTTCTAAGTCCAAAAGGGGCCATAAATCTTGAAAAAAGCAAGATGGAGTTATGTTTCTTGCTGTACAGGATCAGCTTATGATGGTGAACAAGTGTTGCAAGTTTCAAAGCAATAGCTTTGATAGTTTAGGATAAAAGATGACCTAAACATAAAACTTAACCAAGAAAACTGATTTTCTAAGTCCAAAAGGGGCAATAATTCTTGCAAAAAGCAAGATGGAGTTATGTTTCTTGATGTACAGGGTCTGCTTATGATGGTGAACAAGTATTCCAAGTTTCAAAGCAATAGCTTTGATAGTTTAGGAGAAAAGTTGACCTAAACATAAAACTTAACCAAGAAATCTGATATTTTCTAAGTACAAAAGGGGCCATAAATCTTGCAAAAAGCAAGATGGAGTTATGTTTCTTGCTATACAGGGTCAGCTTATGATGGTGAACAAGTCTTCCAAGTTTCAAAGCAATAGCTTTGATAGTTTAGGAGAAAAGCTGACCTAAACATAAAACTTAACCAGGCAACGCCGACGCAGACGCCGACGCCGACGCCGACGCCGACAACCGCTCAAGTGATGACAATAACTCATCATTTTTTTTCAAAAAATCAGATGAGCTAAAAATGAAATCTGTATAAATATAACGGAATTACATTAACAGTAATGCTATACAGGCTGTTCTCAGCACTGCAGGAATAATCTTTGTCCTACAGACAATAACCCCTTTAGACTTGAGCTTCAAAGGCATACACAGAAAATAATTTTCAATGTCACTTGAACACACAAGTTGAGAAAGCTTATCTACAGATAAAGTAGCCCCTGAAGCTAAGTGGTTATTGTTGTGTCTTTGAATCACATGCCCCTCACATCTTGTGTTTACCAGTACGCCTCACGTTGTGCATCATGCCAGGAAGCCATCCAGGCTGGTCATTTTACTCAGGTGCTTGGAAGTAAACTTCCATTTAAGCAAGAGGGTCAACATATGATTAAAACTAAAACTCCAAAACATTTATCAATATACTTACTATTAAAACATTTATGGTCCCCAATTGTGCTAGTTCTATATTTATAGAATGTGTATTGGTTAAAAGAAGAGAAGCTACCAGTCTACCCGTCTGTAATCTAGTGTTACCCAGAGGTGGAGCCAGGGGCCCAGCTGTGGAAGGCATTACAGAAAAACGTTGCTGAAAATAAACACAAATTCATTTCATACAAAATCCTTTCTTCACTGCAAAACTGCTCTATCTGCTTCATCATCTATAAGAAGTTTCATTACTTTTCAAACAGGGGTATCATTTAAGAACAGCTGTAGTTCAAGAGCCGGCATTCATATGTTGTCAAGAAATTCTACAGCATGAAGAAAACTGAAATATATTTCATTATTTTGGACATAATTAAGGGAAAAACAACCTCTCTAAACTTCTGAACGCTAAGTTTGGAAATCTGTAAATTAAGCCAATTTTCACAAGGTTATGCAAATCAGAAGTATTGCTATATATTATTAACTCTAAAATCATCAATTAAGACATTCTAATACAAGGATAATAACATATGACCATATTTCATTATATACAGTATTCATAAACATGAAAACTTCATATCAGTTTCTCTGGGGTTTTAGTCAACCCAATATGACAATCGGCAAATAACAAATTCTCTGTATGTTATTTGGGAATTTCCTGTTTTTATGGGAAGTTATATGCGCCTTAGCTACTTTACATCCAAAGAACGCCAAACTGTCTGGCAAGAATATGGAACAGCACAGAACTGCCAACTGTCATTACAGGTTCAATACCTTACTAGAATTTTTATTCCGCGTAGTACTGACTTGTTCTTTAACAGTAACTAACAACTTCACAACTTGTGTAAGCTGAGCAATCCTAAAGGTAAACATTTGCAAAGGAGATTGCAGGAAGGTTATGACTTTATACCTCTGTTGGCTCCACTACTATGGTGTGGAAATCTTTCAACCAAGAATAGAAATGGACTATGGCTTATCTTTGGTGCTTTAATTCATATACTGTGGAAACTTTACAATCTGGGGCAGACTGCAATAAGGACTATGACTTACCTTTGGTGGCTCCACCAATATTGTGTGGAAATCTTTCAACCGAGGACAGATTGCAGTAAGGACATTATTTACACCTAAAAACATCTGTTCAGCATCTACAGTAGTCATCTGTTCTACTGAATCTTCTGGCCTAAAATACAACAACAGTTCAGTCGTAGACTAATATCACTCACATTTTGTGTTTCCAGGCATTACTTATCTTAAAAGTATGCAAAATTACTATGGCTTGTGGGTACTGATGGCTTTTAATATCAGAACCTTGCAGGGATAACAATCAAATCACAAATGATGTCACCACTGTTTTTACCCCAAACATTATTATTATTATTTACCAGATTTTCATAGCGCTCTTTTCATCTATAAAATAAACGTTCAAAAGTGCTGGAATAAATGACTCCAGTCAATTTCCAAGCTTTCTATCTAATCTAACTAAAAAACAGCTTCTATTTGTTAGTTCGGGCTTAGCACCATTTTTTAGCAGTATGACTGTTATGCAGTATGACTGTTATGTAACAGCTAGCAGTTAACCTGTGCTCCTAGATTCTGCACCAGTACTATCAACCGGTCTTCCGCAAGCAACTGCAAACCTAAGACAAAGTATCTTTTATCAATTCGTCAGTAGAACATACAAGATCCTGAGATCCATAGATCTGCCCTTTGCCTACTGAGCTAAACAGGCCGGCTTCTAAACAAAAGCAGTGTTGAAGACTATTGTTTGTAGTTTCATTCAACACCAAGGTAAACATTATGTTTTATTGATATTGTCTCATAATAAAAAGCAGAAAACTGGGTAACAGTTCTTCTAAATTGTAACAATTAAATGGATTCATTCATGTTTCTACAACTTTCAGTGTTTGCATTATAGATAAATCATTAACAGCATACATAAATGAAGATAATAATGTGTATTTATCCTTGCTACAGGCTGTCTAGCATACCCTGACAAAAAATTAGGGCTAATTTTAGGGCAATTTGTACAAAAAAATAGGGCTAAAATTAGGAATTTGGTACAATTTTAAGGAAATTTTAGGGCTAATTTTAGGAATTTTCAAATTAAAATATGGACTTTAAAGGCCATGTAATGTGCTTACCTTTATGTGATTGACATAAAAGTAACTCACAAATAGTGCTTTATTTACAGAAAAGACGTCTACCACTGGTAAACTGCTTTGAACTGTGCTAAACTGTTTTTTTTCTGAATCAGAAGAACTTTTAAACAACATTTAAAACATTTTCTCTTTTTGATCATTGCAAAAAAGTTAAAAAATTAGGAATTTTTGTGGAAATATAGGCCTTTTTAGGAATTTCCTTTGATTTTTTAAAAAAAATAGGAATTTTAGCCAAATTGAAAAAAAATAGGAAAAAGTAGGAATTTTAGGGACGCTAGACAGCCTGTTGCTACTTTCCAACTTAGGAGTGACTGTTAGGCATTCAGACCATTATCACCTTTTTTTGTTTTTATAAGATAGAGGTTTATCGCACTGAAACAATTTAGATAATACGACAACTGGTGAGGTTCAGCTTTAATGTTGGGGAAGACACCAGATGCCACGCCAATTATTCATTCAAGAACAGGTTGGCAATAGGGTAGAACCACCACCATTACATAATAAAAACCAACTGGGTATCTTCTAACGTGAAATAATCCTACATTGAAAGCAGATTTTCAAACTGACAAGCATGGTTCAGTCAGCAATCTTATTAAACTATTTGGCAAAGAAGGCCCCTTGTCACTATACACAAGTGAAGATTTGATATACTCACCCTTGTTTCTTAAACTCTAATAGCGTCTGTATTACAGACAAACCATTAACGATCACAGACTCATTCTTTTCTTCATCATTCAACATGTTACCTAACATCTTCGAGACATTGTCTTCCCTGAAATATTCATGTTAACTATTAACCTTTACCCTGTTAAATTTCTAAAATGGACTGGTCCATCATTCAATTTGGGCAACACCACACATTATTCAAAGGAGTGTTTACTGAAAATTTACTGACTGAATAGCGAACAGTGAAGACCATGATCAGCCTGCACGAATTTGCAGGCAGATCTCGGTCTGCACTGGTCGCAAAGGAAAAATCACTTGCCGCCTGCAAGCTATAGGTTAACACTTGTCTTCCCTGAAATAACACTTTCAAGAACTTATGAAACAAGTTTCTCATTTATTTTTCAGTAACTTAAGAATCTTTTTTTGCAGTTTCTTTAGAATCAACTTAAGACATCTGAAGTGTATACTGTGCAAGAGATTATTTTTCTGTCACAAAATTTTTGCGGCTACCCAAATAAAAAACATTTTACACACAGAAATGCTTCCTATGAATTAAATTTTGGTATGAAAGAGCCTAAAGTCATAATGAATCAAATTTTGGTATGAAAGAGCCTAAAGTCATTTTCATTATTAACAAGGCAGTTTGAAAGACAGCTAAATCCCCCACCACTGTTATGGATAGTGAAAGGTTAAACCTTTGACCCTGAGCTGTGACTTGACCTTGAACTGACATGGCTGACACATGAATTCTGCACATTGTGATGAAGTGATCATTTGACACAAGTTTCATGAAAATCCTTCAAGGGGTTTAGGAGATACAGAGCTCAAACATTTGACCTTGACCTTGAGTTGACATGACTGACTCATGAGTTCTTGATGAGGTGATCATTTGACACAAGTTTGATGAAAATCCTTCTTAGGGTTGAGGAGATACAGAGTGGACACAAAATGGAAGGCTCAAACCTTTGACCCTAAGTTGTGACCTTGACCTTGAGCCCGCATGGCTGACTTATGGGTTCTGCACATGGTCTTGATGAGGTGATCATTTGAACAAAGTTTTATAGAATTCCTTTAAGGGGTTTATGAGATACAGAGCGACACAAAATGGAAGGCTAAAACCTTTGACCTGGAGTTGTGACGTTGGCCTTGAGCCGACAAGGCCAACTTATGAGTTCTGCACATAGTCTTAATGAGGTAATCATTTGACCCAAGTTTGATGAAAATCCTTCAAGGGGTTTAGGAGATACAGAGCGGACACAAAATGGAAGGCTCAAGCCTTTGACGCGGACATAAAATGGAAGGCTCAAACCTTTGACCCTAAGTTGTGACCTTGACCTTGAGCCGGCATGGCTGATTCATGGGTTCTGCACATCGTCTTGATGAGGTGATCATTTGACCAAAGTTTTATAAAATTCCTTCAAGAGGTTTTGGAGATATAGAGCGGACACAAAATGGAAGGCTAAAATCTTTGACCTCGAGTTGTGACCTTGATCTTGAGCCAACAAGGCTGACTCATGAGTTCTGCACATCGTCTTGATGAGGTGATCATTTGACCAAAGTTTCATGAAAATCCTTCAAGGTTTAGGAGATAATGAGTGGACATGAAGGTGTACCGACAGACCTAAGGACGGACGGACGGAGACCATTCCTATAACCCACACCACTCGTGGTGGGGGATTAAAAATGGCTACTTACAATCCTACTTTTTATCATCAAGTATTTATTTAATATGTTGTAATAAAAGCCTATAAGCTGTCAACAAATGAGCCGTGCCATGGGAAAACCAACATAGTGGGTGTGCGACCAGCATGGATCCAGACCAGCCTGCGCATCCGCGCAGTCTGGTCAGGATCCATGCTGTTCGCTAACAGTTTCTCCAATTCCAATATGCTTTAAAAGCGAACAGCATGGAGCCTGACCAGACTACGCGGATGCGCAGGCTGGTCTGGATCCATGCTGGTCGCACACCCACTATGTTGGTTTTCCCATGGCACGGCTCAAATATTGATTGTTTTACTTTTGTGAAGGTGTGAGAAACTAAATCCTTTGTTTCATAATATTACGAGTGGAAAGTCAAAATATATATCTTAATTCAAAATACAATTATGTTGAAGTTCTAGGCAGGTTTATACAATTTTTTTCATTTCTATGTAGCATTTTGCTTTAACTTTTGCATTATTGCTATTCTAAAACAAAGAGTATTCAAACACTTTAAAGACATAAACCTATATTTTGTTTGTTTGTTTGGTTTTGGGTCTAGCGCCTTTTTCACAGTATAACCTAATCAGTGTTCTTGAATTCTGAATTTGAACAATCAACTAAAATGAGATTGCTGACTCACACAATGGATCAATTAATACAAAACAAATTCTGGAAATGCAAACTTACATTTCTACAGTCGTAAGTAAAGGGTCAGGATCTGCCCTGTCTTGTAACTGTATAACCTGCTCTCTACCAAGACGTATAATGTCACATAAACTCTGTGCAGCATTACAATGGATCTGAAACAAAAATGTTTGGTATTTCTTAACCATATATATTTGATGTCATATGTAGTCATTTACCTTAAAACTGAATTCAGAAACAAATAACAGGGTTCGAATATATAAGCTCGCATACTCGCAAATTACGAGTGACTTTTGCACAAACTCACAAAATTTTGCGAGTGCAAAATCTCAAGTAGAAATTACCACGGTTTTAATTTCTTTAACTTTCAGTTGGGATCTGCTGTAAATACGCATTTAATGATGATGTTAAACATAGTACGCACTGACTGATGACATCTTTACATAGTGTGTGGACTGTTTGCAGATTTTGATTACGCAACACTACAGCTACGGTATGCACCTGCACGATACTTGATGGAAAAAACTTGTTTTGTACTACACACGCTTACCGGTAGTGTTATAGAAGACAGAGCCTTATACATAGAAAGAAAGGTTGAACAAATTGCGAGTAAAATTGATAAATTGCTAGTAAAGCTTCGCAAGTGCAAAAAGCTGTTAAATTCTAACCCTGAATAAATTTTCTTCTGACAATATTTTTGTTCACAACTGAAACTTTTAGAAAATTGAAAAATGCAGATCTTGTAACAGTCAATGATGCATGAGCTTCAACGATTAATGAACGTAAATCAAAAGTAGTCACTTTCTCCTACCATGGATTCGCAAGGCTTAGAGAAGTTCAGATCACATTACTGTTTCGCTGTAATGAGAGTTAAAATACTTACGTCTTCATCATAATCTTTATGTATACAGTTGACTAGTTTCTGGACAATTTGCTGTTCATTCAACCACTAAAATATTATATAAGAACCACAAATGTCAAAATATACACATTATTCATTTATTTCATATTAACACAATGAGGTTTAAAATAAAATACAGTTTATGACTACCCAACTAACTCTTGAAGATTTTATCATAATTTCTTTCTGCAACCAAAGTCTTGTCAAACTACTTTCAGTTACAATTTCTGAGTGTATTAACACCAAGGTTCTTTGAAGGAAACTTCCTGGGAAAGCTAGTAGATGATGTGGTATTCAATTCTTGACAGGCAGGTGTCTATTGACAGATAAGGAATCATGATCTGTAAAACATTTATATTGTAACTAGTAATGTTCCAATTGTTGCCGATGATAGCATAATTGTCGCCAAATTTTCAAAGTCGGCGAGATCGATTCCCACCATAGAGAATCCATTCTAGTCGCTCATTTTAATGATATGAAAGTCTTGAGAAAGGTTTTCTGTTACTACCATACTGCTACATTACAGTAGTCTATTTTGGTCTTCCAATTTCGATTCTTTTAGATTAATCGGATCGGAGAGATTAGAATTGGACCGAATAATCAATGCCGCTTCAGCCGTTCCATTCTCATCACTCGTAACAATAAATGGTAAGATCTCATAAAACTGAAGTTTACACATTCCCTTCCGTAAGAAAAATGTTTTTGACCAATATAATTAGTTGGTAATAAAACTAAAATTCATGGTTCATACAGAACTTTCAAAACAAAATTCAAGTACTTTTCAAGGATTTTTTCCACATTTTCAAGGACTACAAAATCGCATTTGTCGCATTTATTTCTTTTACTCATGAGGAATTCTGTAGATTTTCTACAAAATAAACACTGCGACAATAACCCAGAAATGACCTTCAATTCAGCACCAATAAAATTTCACATTGTGATTAATTGCGTTTAAAGTACTAAAACCAAACCCGGTACCGTACCATACTATCATTTACTCGTCGGAAAGCCCAGTCGAAGATAGGTCTGTCATTTGTTCGTCTTTTTTTCTATAGTTTGGTGTGATCTATTATTTTTTATCAAAATTTACATGCTTTTTTCAAAATTCAAGTACTTTTCAAGGAGTTTTTGGCAGTTTCAAATTCAAGTACTTTTGAAGTACTAGGCATCAAATTCAAGTACTTTTCAAGACATGTGCGAACCATGTAAATAATGAGAAAATCTTCTACAAACCTCAATCATGGCACGCCTGATTTCAGGTGATTCTATACAAGTGAGCAATCTCAGAAGTAAATCCATAATGGCAGAGGTCCCTATGTGTTTGAGAAGTGTACCAACAAAATCTTCACGTGTTTGTAGAAATTCTAAAATCTGAAATGTTATATATAAAATCATTCTAAAGTTTATCGGAAAAATTCGTGACGGACTAATTTTTCACTAATTGCATGGTTTCATTATTTTGCTGAGAACTGTTCCTAAGAAAATTCCTGAATCTAATTACTTTAATAGGATACAATTATGCAAAGATAAAGCCTAGCATTTCAGACTTTTTATATATATACATTTCACTTTTATTTACAAAATTGCACTTTTGACTTGGAACATGTAGTTCAACAAAGTTTTCCTTCATTTTCTTAAAAATATTTAGACAGTAAGGGACAAATTACTTGAAATGAGACATATACTGTATAGACTTTGAACAGCTCTTGCAATATATCCAAAAATGTAACCAGTACCACATAGCAATACAAAATACTAATTTCCTGGGGACTCAAATGGAGTTATAAAAGGAAATAATTTTCCCCTTGTTTTAAAAACCAGGATTGGGACAAATCTTGACTATCACAAAACTGCTGTTATTTTGAGACCAAAATAAGTAATCCAAATATTGTAATATATATATATATTCAACACATTATCTAATCTGGAACTAGTCTTTGTATGTGTTCTTTAAATCAGTTTTCCAAGGAATGAACATTTCGAACTTCCAACAAACTGAATCATTTTTCTCCAAAAAAAAATATATAAACTGAGCAGTGCTGTCATTTTTCTCTGACATCAAGCTAACTTACCATTTCACTTTTTCTAGTTATAAGAAGCCCCATAACTTTACTGAAGAAACTGGCAAGTAATGGATTAAGTGTCTTGTCTGTATCTAAGAAAGCGTAGAGTTTTTTGACAAGTTCATCGCTACCAGCTAACGCATCATTGATTTGTGATACATCTGAGGTCAGTAACTCACATGCAGTGTTTGGATATCTGCAAAAGGATAATTGATATGTACTGTTTATTTCATAAAGACAAAGGAATTCTGAATCAACAAGTGATTTAGGCGATACCACCGTAGTCTGTAATTGCAATCCAAATGCTGCAAAAGAATACTAGCTTTATATAGCGGGGTTAAGGTAGTACCTTTTTTGCATTAACCCCATGAACTGTGCAATCATTAGAGAAATTATCCCTTATTCAATACTGCATCCAACAATGGAATCTTTAATTTACAAGTAGTCATTGCCCACCAGCTCCAATGTCTGTAACTCACATGCTGTATATGGATATCTACAAATGGTATTCACTTCCACATGAACTGAGAAAAAAAAACAATGGAACCCGGGCTTTTAGCCCTTTTTAATCTACCTCCTGTAAAGGAGGCAGTCCAAAAGCAAAAAAGTTTTTTTTTTTTTCCTTCCAAAATCTGAACTGAAACTTCCCAAATGATAGTTGACTTTTACGGTTTTTGCTGTTTTACAATACTTTGCTAGTATGTCTGCTTATTTTGGTTATGTAAACAACATAAATATTAAGCTGTTGAACAATTACGAAATGTCATCCTACATTTGTAAATATAACACACAAAAACCATCTTTGTATACACTATTGTAATTTTCAATTTTTCCACATTTTGCCAATTTTTAAAAATGAGCGCATTTTCCCAATTTCACCGTTGTTGGTGCTCAAAAGGCATGGAACATAAAGTGTAGGCTGCAATTTAGAAGACAGTAAAATAGTTGTTGTATCAACAGATATCAACTGATGGTCATATTGAGGGGTGAATGCGAAAGAGTTCTAAGTGCATATAAATAAAGAAGCACAGAGTTCTGCTGAGGCTGCATTTTTGCGCCACTGGCGCGAAAAAAATATGAATGGCGCACCAAATTTAGCGCCGGTGGGCCTTTGGCATGCCAGAAAATCTGAAACTAAAACCCGTTAGTTTGCCGGTCTTGCACGGTAGATAGACATACCTCCAGGGGAGATCACTGCGACAGGCTTGAAAAAATAATGTGTCGTGATAATTGCACCATGACTGTATCAAAATGGCGACCGCACCGAAAGGAAAAGCGATTATGCACAATTTTTTCAGTCCTCCTGCCCCTAGGAAAATGAACCAGACTTTAGTTACACCAGGGAAAGATACAAACAAGAGGACCATGATGGTCCTGAATCGCTCACCTGTCCCAACATGACCCAGTTTTGAACTGAGTATGACGTCGTTTTTTTTCTATTATTTGACATAGTGACCTAGTTTTTGAGCTCATGTGACCCAGTTTTGAACCTGACCTAGATATCATCAAGATGAGCATTCAGACCAACTTTCATACAGATCCCATGAAAAATATGGCCTCTAGAGAGGTCACAAGGTTTTTTCATTATCTGACCTACTGACTAGTTATTGATGGCATGTGACCCAGTTTCAAACTTGACCTAGGTATCATCAAGGTGAACGTTCTGGCCAATTTTCATGAAGATCCATTCAAAAGTATGGCCTCTAGAGAGGTCACAAGGTTTTTCTATTTTTAGACCTAATGACCTAATTTTTGGACCGCAGCTGACCCAGTTTCGAAACTGACCTAGATATCATCAAGATGAACATTCAGACCAACTTTCATGAAGATCCATTGAAAAATATGGCCTCTAGAGTGGTCACAAGGTTTTTCTATTATTTGACCTACTGATTTAGTTTTTGAAGGCACATGACCCAGTTTCAAGCTTGACCTAGGTATCATCAAGGTGAACATTCTGACCAATTTTCATGAAGATCCATTCAAAAGTATGGCCTCTAGAGAGGTCACAAGGTTTTTCTATTTTTAGATCTAATGACCTAGTTTTTGACCGCAGCTGACCCAGTTTCGAAACTGACCTAGATATCATCAAGATGAACATTCAGACCAACTTTCTTACAGATCCCATGAAAAATATGGCCTCTAGAGTGGTCACAAGGTTTTTCTATTATTTGACCTACTGACCTAGTTTTTGAAGGCACATGACCCAGTTTCAAGCTTGACCTAGGTATCATCAAGGTGAACATTCTGACCAATTTTCATGAAGAACTTGTGAAAAATATGGCCTCTAGAGAGGTCACAAGGTTTTTCTATTTTTAAACCTACTGACCGAGTTTTTAACCACAGTTGACCCAGTTTCGATCCTGGCCTAGATATCATCAAGATGAACATTCAGACCAACTTTCATACAGATCCCATGAAAAATATGGCCTCTAGAGAGGTCACAAGGTTTTTTTATTATTTGACCTACTGACCTAGTTATTGATGGCACGTGACCCAGTTTCGAACCTGACTTAGATATTTTCAAGATGAACATTCTGACCAATTTTCATGAAGATCCATTCAAAAGTATGGCCTCTAGAGAGGTCACAAGGTATTTCTATTTTTAGACCTAATGACCTAGTTTTTGACCGCAGCTGACCCAGTTTCGAAACTGACCTAGATATCATCAAGATGAACATTCAGACCAACTTTCACACAGATCCCATGAAAAATATGGCCTCTAGAGAGGTCACAAGGTTTTTCTATTATTTGACCTACTGACCTAGTTTTTGACGGCACGTGACCCAGTTTCAAACTTGACCTAGTAATCATCAAGGTGAACATTCTGACCAATTTTCATGAAGATCTTGTAAACAAGAGCTCGTCGAACACGAAATGCCCCCCTTGATGCATTTAGTAATTGCACAAGGAACAGAAATTATATGCACACTGTAAATAAGTATATGTAAACCATGTGACCCACAGGGTGGAGCCATATTTGGCCCTTGGGGAATAATTTGAATAATCTTAGTAGAGGATCACTAGATGATGTCATATACAAAATATCAAAGCCCTAGGCCCTGTGGTTTTGGACAAGAGGTTTTCAAAGCCTTTTCCTATATAAGGCTATATAAACCATGTGACCCTAGGGGTGGGGCCATATTTGACCCCAGGGAAACAAGTGAATGAAGTATTGCCATGCAATACAAAGTCCCCTACTGGAAGGCACCTAATTTTCTCTACTGCAGTATAACATAATGAACTGATATCTGTCAATGATGTATAAACAATATTGTACTACATATACAATATGTGATAACAACACACTTGGATTAAAATGTGCATATATAAAAACCCACAGTTGTTTTCATATTGAATTTTTTTGGCTGATTATAAAAATGTTATCATGTAAGTTATTTATAGTAACAACAAAGGGAAATTAATCTTTAAAAAAAAAAAAAAAAAAAAAAAAAAAATCTATATAATATAAGTCCACAAGAAACTCTTTACCAGGTAGAGATAGGTCAAAATACACCTAAAAATTGGATGTAACATGCATGCTGTACCACAGAAAAGTGGTCTCAATTTTTCTCTACCGCCAGTAATAAACAAGAGGACCATGATGGTCCTGAATCGCTCACCTGTCCCCACATGAACTGGGTATGACGTCGTTTTTTCTATTATTTGACATAGTGACCTAGTTTTTGAGCTCATGTGACCCAGTTTTGAACTTGACCTAGATATTATCAAGATAAAAATTCTGACCAATTTTCATGAAGATCCATTGAAAAATATGGTCTCTAGAGAGGTCACAAGGTTTTTCTATTATTTGACCTATTGACCTAGTTTTCGAAGGTACGTGACCCTGTTTTGAATTTTAACTAGATATCATCAAGGTGAACATTCTCACTAATTTTCATGAAGATCTCATGAAAAATATGGCCTCTAGAGAGGTCACAAGGTTTTTCTATTTTTATACCTACTGGCCTAGTTTTTGACCGCACATGACCCAGTTTCGAAACTGACCTAGATATCATCAAGGTGAACATTCAGATCAATTTTCATGAAGATCCATTGAAAAATATGGCCTCTAGAGAGGTCAAAAGATTTTTCTAATTTTAGACCTACTGACCTAGTTTTTGACCGCAGTTGACCCAGTTTCAAACTTGACCTAGATATCATCAAGATGAACATTCAGACCAACTTTCATACAGATCCATGAAAAGTATGGCCTCTAGAGAGGTCACAAGGTTTTTTTATTATTTGACCTACTGACCTAGTTTTAAAGGCACGTGACCCAGTTTCAAACTTGACCTAGATATCATCAAGGTGAACATTCTTACCAATTTCATGAAGATCCATTCAAGGGTTTGGCCTCTAGAGAGGTCACAAGGTTTTTCTATTTTTAGACCTACTGACCTAGTTTTTGACCGCACATGACTCTGTTTCGAACTTGACCTAGATATCATCAAGATAAGCATTCAGACCAACTTTCATACAGATCCCATGAAAAATATGGCCTCTAGAGAGGTCACAAGGTTTTTTATTATTTGACCTACTGACCTAGTTTTTAAAGGCACGTGACCCACTTTCGAACTTGACCTAGATATCATCAAGGTGAACATTCTGACCAATTTTCATGAAGATCTCATGAAATATATGGCCTCTAGAGAGGTCACAAGGTTTTTCTATTTTTAGACCTACTGACCTAGTTTTGACCGCACGTGACCCAGTTTTGAACTTGACCTAGATATCATCAAGATGAACATTCAGACTAACTTTCATACAGATCCCATGAAAAATATGGCCTTTAGAGAGGTCACAAGGTTTTTCTATTATTTGACCTACTGACCTAGTTTTTGAAGGCACGTGACCCAGTTTCGAACTTGACCTAGATATCATCAAGATGAACATTCAGACCAACTTTCATACAGATCCCATGAAAAATATGGCCTTTAGAGAGGTCAAAAGGTTTTTCTATTATTTGACCTACTGACCTAGTTTTTGACGGCACGTGACCCAGTTTCGAACTTGACCTAGATATCATCAAGGTGAACGTTCTAACCAATTTTCATGAAGATCTTTTGAAATATATGGCCTCTAGAGAGGTCACAAGGTTTTTCTATTTTTAGACCTACTGACCTAGTTTTTGATGGCACGTGACCCAGTTTCGAACTTGACCTAGATATCATCAAGGTGAACATTCTGACCAATTTTCATGAAGATCTTGTGAAATATATGGCCTCTAGAGAGGTCACAAGGTTTTTCTATTTTTAGACCTACTGACCTAGTTTTTGACGGCACGTGACCCAGTTTCGAACTTGACCTAGATATCATCAAGATGAACATTCTGACCAACTTTCATAAAGATCCCATGAAAAATGTGACCTCTAGAGTGGTCACAAGCAAAAGTTTACGGACGCACGGACGGACGACGGACGACGGACGCTGCGCGATCACAAAAGCTCACCTTGTCACTTTGTGACAGGTGAGCTAAAAAGTTACAATAAAATCTATTTATAGTAAAACAAAGGGCCGTAATTCTAAAAACAAGGGTGCCTCATGGTGGTGAACATTTAGTCCAAGTTACATCAAAATCCCTCCATGCATGAAGAAGAAATGTTCCTTACAAAGTCATTCTTGAATTTGACCTTTGACCTCTAAATATGACCTTGACCTTAGACCTAGGGACCTGGTTCTTGCGCATGACATGTTGTCTCATCCTGGGGAATATTTGTGCCAACTGATATCTAAATCCTGCTTTGCATGACAAAGTTATAGACCGGACAGGAAAAAAATCCTCTTGACCTTTGATCTCAAAGTGTGACCTTGACCTTTAAGCTAGGGTACTGGGTGTTTCGCATGACACGTCATCTCACCATGGGAACATTTATGCCAAGTAATATTGTAATCCCTTGATGGATGACAGAGTTCTGGATCGGACAGGGAAAACACCTTATTGACCTTTGACCTCCAATTGTGACCTTGACCTTTGAGCTAAGGGTCTGCGCTTTGCGCATGACATGTTGTCTCATAATGGGGAACATTTGTGCCAAGTAATATTAAAATCCCTTCATGGATGGCAGAGTTATGGACGGGACAGGAAAAAAACTCTGTTGACCTTTGACCCCAATTGTGACCTTGACCTTTGAGCTAGGGGTCCTGGATTTGCGCATGACACGTCGTTCATCATGGGGAACACTTGTGCTAAGTGATATTAAAATCCCTTAATGAATGTCAGAGTTATGGACCGGACACGAAACAGACCCTGTTCATGCTATGTTAACATTTGACTGCTAAGTGTGACCTTGACCTTTGAACTAGGGGTCTGAAAGTTGTGCATGACACATCGTCTTATTATGAGGTACATTTGTGCCAAGTAATATTAAAATTCCTTCATAGATGGGAGAGTTATGGACCGGACAGGAAAAAAAAGCCTTGTTGACTTTGACCTCCAATTGTGACCCTTGACCATTAAGCTAGGGGTCCAGGTTTTGCGCATGACACGTCATCTCCTCATGGGGAACATTTGTGCCAAGTAATATTAAAATCTCTTCATGGATGGGAGAGTTATAAACCGGACAGGAAAAAAACCATGTTGACCTTTGACCTCCAATTGTGACCTTGACCTTTGAGCTAGGGGTCCGGGATTTGCGCATGACACATCCTCTCATCATGGGGAACATTTGTGCCAAGTAATATTAAAATCTCTTCATGGATGGGAGAGTTATGGACCGGACAGGAAAAAAGCCCTGTTGACCTTTGACCTCCAATTGTGACCTTGACCTTTGAGCTAGGGGTCTGGGTTTTGCGCATGACACGTCGTCTCATCATGGGGAACATTTGTGCCAAGTAATATTAAAATCCCTTCATGGATGACAGAGTTATGGACCGGACACGAAATTGCGGACGGACGGACGGACGGAATGACGGAAAAGTGCATTCCTATAGTCCCCGAAACTGGTTTTCAACCAGTAGGGGACTAATAATCTGAACAATCTTGGTAGAGGACCACTAGATTTTGCTACATACCAAATATCAAAGCCCTAGGCCCTATGGTTTTGGACAAGAAGATCAGAAACCATTTAACTGTTCCTGGCCAATGTGACCTTGACCTTTGACCTAATGACCTCAAAATCAATAGGGGTCACTTGCTGGTCATGACCAACCTCCCTATCAACTTTCGTGATCCTAGGCCTAAGCGTTCTTGAGTTATCATCCGGAAACTGTTTTACTGTTCAGGGTCACTGTGACCTTGACCTTTAACATACTGACCTCAAAATCAATAGGGGTCATCTGCTGGTCATGGCCAACCTAACTATCAATTTTCCTGACACTAGGCCCAAGTGTTCTTGAGTTATTGCCTGGAAACCATTTTACTGTTCCTGGTCACTGTGACCTTGACCTTTGACATACTGACCTCAAAATCAATAGGTGTCACCTGCTGGTCATGACCAACCTCCCTATCAACTTTCGTGATCCTAGGCCTAAGTGTTCTTGAGTTATCATCCGGAAACTGTTTTACTGTTCAGGGTCACTGTGACCTTGACCTTTAACATACTGACCTCAAAATCAATAGGGGTCATCTGCTGGTCATGACCAACCTCCCTATCAACTTTCATGATCCTAGGCCCAAGTGTTCTTGAGTTATCATCCGGAAACCGTTTCACTATTCAGGGTCACTGTGACCTTGACCTTTGACATACAGACCTCAAAATCAATAGGGGTCATCTACTGGTGATGACCAACCTCCCTATCAACTTTCATGATCCTAGGCCCAAGCGTTCTTGAGTTATCATCCGGAAACGGATAGGTCTACATTCCGACCGACCGACAGACAGACCGACCGACATCTGCAAAACAATATACCCCTCCTTTTTCAAAGGGGGGCATAAAAATATGGCCTCTAGAGAGGTCACAAGGTTTTTCTAATTTTAGACCTACTGACCTAGTTTTTGACCGCACGTGACCCAGTTTCGAACTTGATATCATCAAGTTGAACATTCTGACCAACTTTCATAAAGATCCCATGAAAAATGTGACCTCTAGAGAGGTCACAAGCAAAAGTTTACGCACAGACGGACGCTGCGCGATCACAAAAGCTCACACTGTCACTTTGTGACATGTGAGCTAAAAACAATTCCATCAAGGTCAATATTTCTTAATAATGTGATCTTCCACAGGTACCGTAGATACCCATGTATAATGCGCAGTTTTTTGATCCCCGGGACCACCCCCGAATCGTGGGTGCGCATAATATACAGGTATAGACAATTTTCCTACTTCAAAACAAGTTTGTTACCGATGTTCGCCATTTTGGTAAAGGGAAACTACTCCCCGCGCTTACTGTCTCCGCTAAAATCTAAGATTGCCGTTACGTTCCGTAAAAGATCGAATTGTTTATTTTTCTTTGAAAGAAAATTAATTTCATATAAATTTAAAAGTATTTTGACGAAAGAAATGTTTATAAATCACAAAAATTATGATACTAATTAAAGATCGAGAATTATCTTTAACCGAGATCAAACTGTGAACAACATAATTGACACGAGGTGACACGTTAATTGCCGGTAATTACTGGCTTTATGATCGTGACAAAAAGACTATCACACCTTTTGTTATCAGTTTGAATTGAGAAGCTCATGTCATTTTGAAAGATACCATTCCGAAATATTGAATCAGCTGCTATTTATTTATTCAAAATAGTGAATTAAAAAAGGTAAAACAACAAATATAACAATAATTTACTGGTTTTATTTTCGAGAAAACAAAAATCGATAGTACCGTGAGACTGATGCTGCTCTCCGCCGCGGAGATAAAATTCATTACCGGTGTCGATGTAAACTCTACTTTCGTTTTCCATCCACCTCAAAAATTGACCAAAATTTTTTTTTTTTTTTTTTTTTTTTCCCCCCAGGATTTTGGACTAAGATCGGGGGTGCGCATTATACACGGGTGCGCATTATACATGGGTATCTACGGTAATTTAAAGTCCAAATTCAAACTGTTTAAATACCGGCCTTACATCTTTTTAAAGATTTGAAGGACTTTATAAAATTTATAAATTAAGATAGAGGTGATCAGAAGAATAGACCTATTAAATGTACTAGCCCAGTTATCAAAAGCACACATGTAAGTATAGACCTATTTGAGAAAAGTAATCAGAAACAGGACTATAAATTGTATTTGGCCTTAATTGGTATTGAATCATGATCATTTGCATTTGTTTTTTAACTTTTGGATTATCAACGTTTAGAAGGAATGAATGTAGCAAAATACTTAGAGGCATTGCAAATTACAATGTGAATATGAACAAAATTAAAATTCTACAAAGGGTATCCAATTACATATTTATAATAATATGTTTCCTTCTTGTTTTAGATCTCTTTATCAGTTTATAAAATATAACATTTAATGTCATTTCCTGTGTATCTGAAGATACCGAAACTTTCGTGATAGCTTAATAAAATGGAATTAATAAATATCTAAGAAGGATCTGTAATATTTACTATACTGTGAATACTACCTGAAGTTTGATAAATTAGAATATCACCTTGAGATATAAATATTTCTCTCCTAGAAATCGTAAATTCTAATGTAAATATAAAACCACAAGAAAATTACATCTTAACCAAGTCTCTCCAGAAAATCTATCACAATGGAAAAACAGTCCTGATGCAAGTTTAATTACACTATCTCAAATACCCTAAAGAATTTTTTGTTTATTTCTTTAGGAAAAAAACATATATTTCAGAAACCTACATACTTAGTAAGCTAACATCACCTGGGCGTTTCTTAAGTTGTTATTATGAATAAAGTTCACTCCTAAATAAAATAAATGTCTGCCCCATTACTTGATAAAATTTGTTCTACATGTACACATTGACTTAACATGCTAAAATCCATTAAAAAGAATTCTTACAACTGCAAGAATGATTTAAAAATTTGTTGAGAGAGATAATGAAGTAGAGATACAGCCACCTAACCATGTGCACCCAATTTGCTGATCAAGCCAACATCATCACTCAACATCCTCATATAAAACATTACTGGTTCCATGATTATATAGGGTATGATAACCAGTCTGTGATGGTCAATTTCAAGAATGAGCTAAGAATTAACCAAACAGATGCTGGAGCTCTGAGACTGGTGTCCAAATGGAAGGATGTCTCACTGCGTATAATCATAGCGATGAAAGCACTGAAGGACAGTAACTGTTGTTCTGAAAAGTGTCAAACCAAACAGAGCAAAAATGAAAAGCACTAGGGCTCAATTTAACAATTAGCTAGAT
The DNA here is from genome assembly GCF_021730395.1 of Mercenaria mercenaria. Taxonomy (NCBI): domain Eukaryota; kingdom Metazoa; phylum Mollusca; class Bivalvia; order Venerida; family Veneridae; genus Mercenaria; species Mercenaria mercenaria. The sequence continues at coordinate 88,070,294 of NC_069364.1, read as the reverse complement.
TATATCTATTTTAAATTTCAGTTTCGGCGGCGTACATAATTTATGTAATACTTTTTTTTTTTACATAGGAAATATATCGGGCACTATTTTTTTCACTATCACACACTCATTTACATTGTTATTCACAGTTCAAAAGAATAAATGGGTCACTTTAATCATCCGTTAACTGCAAGCGTCTTCTGAATCCTATTAAAACAAACAAACTTTCAGTTAGATACTGTTAATGTATGGAACTATTTTATTCCAAAGGAGTTTCGAAATCACAGGAGTGATAAAAAAATCGAATAAGGATTTTTTCATGTATAAATTTATCGTTTTTCATATATATATTTATTGGAGAGTGGGGGAGGAGTGTTGTATGTCTTCGACAACCGTCAAAAAACAATTTAAAAGGTGTTTTATGCTGAAAATATGTTCAATGACATGTCAATTCTTATAAATCCAACTTCCAAAATAACATAATTATATAAGCTTAGAAGAGGGAAAAGAGAGTCAATTTTCTGTTATTCTATTACAATAACTGTCCATAAAAAAACAAGAGGACCACGATGGTCCTGAATCGCTCACCTCTTCCCACATGACCCAGTTTTGAGTATGACGTCGTTTTTTCTATTATTTGACATAGTGACCTAGTTTTTGAGCTCATGTGACCCAGTTTTGAACTTGACCTAGATATTATCAAGATACAAATTCTGACCAATTTTCATGAAGATCCATTGAAAAATATGGTCTCTAGAGAGGTCACAAGGTTTTTCTATTATTTGACCTATTGACCTAGTTTTCGAAGATACGTGACCCTGTTTTGACCCTTACCTAGATATCATCAAGGTGAACATTCTCACAAATTTTCATGAAGATCTCGTGAAAAATATGGCCTTTAGAGAGGTCACAAGGTTTTTCTATTTTTATATCTACTGGCCTAGTTTTTGATTGCACGTGACCAAGTTTTGAAACTGACCTAGATATCATCAAGGTGAACATTCAGATCAATTTTCAATGAAGATCCATTGAAAAATATGGCCTCTAGAGAGGTCAAAATATTTTAATAATTTTAGACCTACTGACCTAGTTTTTGACCGCAGTTGACCCAGTTTCAAACTTGACCAAGATATCATCAAGATGAACATTCAGATCAACTTTCATACAGATCCCATGAAAAGTATGGCCTCTAGAGAGGTCACAAGGTTTTTTTATTATTTGACCTACTGACCTAGTTTTTTAAGGCACGTGACCCAGTTTCAAACTTGACCTAGATATCATCAAGGTGAACACTCTGACCAATTTTCATGAAGATCCATTCAAGGGTATGGCCTCTAGAGAGGTCACAAGGTTTTTCTATTTCAAGACCTACTGACCTAGTTTTTAATCGCAGTTGACCCAGTTTCAAACTTGACCTATACATCATCAAGATTAACATTCAGACCAACTTTCATACAGATCCCATGAAAAATATGGCCTCTAGAGAGGTCACAACGTTTTTTTCATTATTTGACCTACTGACCTACTTTTTGAAGGCACATGACCCACTTTCGAACTTGACCTACATATCATCAAGATGAACATTCTGACCAATTTTTATGGAGATCCATTCATAAGTATGGCCTCTAGAGAGGTCACAAGGTTTTTCTATTTTTAGACCTACTGACCTAGTTTTTGACCGCACATGACCCTGTTTCGAACTTGACCTAGATATCATCAAGATGAACATTCAGACCAACTTTCATACAGATCCCATGAAAAATATGGCCTTTAGAGAGGTCACAAGGTTTTTCTATTATTTGACCTACTGACCTAGTTTTTGATGGCACGTGACCCACTTTCGAACTTGACCTAGATATCATCAAGATGAACATTCTGACCAATTTTCATACAGATCCCATGAAAAATATAGCCTCTAGAGAGGTCACACTGTTTTTCTATTATTTGACCTACTGACCTAGTTTTTGTTGGCACGTGACCCACTTTCAAACTTGACCTTAATATCATCAAGGTGAACATTCTGACCAATTTTCATGAAGATCTCATGAAATATATGGCCTCTAGAGAGGTCACAAGGTTTTTCTATTTTTAGCTCTACTGACCTAGTTTTTGAAGGCACGTGACCCAGTTTCGAACTTGATCTAGATATCATCAAGGTGAACCTTCTGACCAATTTTCATGAAGATCTTGTGTAATATATGGCCTCTAGAGAGGTCACAAGGTTTTTCTATTTTTAGACCTATTGACCTAGTTTTTGATGGCATGTGACCCAGTTTCGAACTTGACCTAGATATCATCAAGATGAACTTTCTGACCAATTTTCATGAAGATTTTATGAAATATATGGCCTCTAGAGAGGTCACAAGGTTTTTCTATTTTTAGACCTACTGACCTAGTTTTTGATGGCAAGTGACCCACTTTCGAACTTGACCTAGATATCATCAAGATGAACATTCTGACCAACTTTCATAAAGATCCCACAAAAAATGTGACCTCTAGAGTGGTCACAAGCAAAAGTTTACGGACGGACGGACAAACGCACGGACGGACGGACGACGGACGCTGCGTGATCACAAAAGCTCACCTTGTCACTATGTGACAGGTGAGCTAAAAAGTTAGGCACTCAGTGGGATTTAGATTTACAAAGTCTATTGAGATCAAGTAATCTGTAATAAAGTTTATTCTTTCTTCATACTGACACTGACATTTTCTCAGAAAATCCTCTTCTCTCTTATAGGCTCATCTCAACAGAGTTAGAGTCAGAGATAAGAGATATAAGATTCTTTCACTGGTTATAGGTGCAGATGGGAATTTCCGGCCTCGAGGGTAACTGTTTAAGCGGTAACGAGGTTCCTACCGAGTTACCGCCTAAACAGTTACCTGAGAGCCGGAAATTCCCATCTGCACCTATAACCAGTGACAGAATCTTTTTCTTGCATACCGATATCAAGATATAATAATAAAAATAAAATCAGTGGAATGGCTTTCTTTTTAGAACTATTTCTTATTGCAGCGTATTTAAACAAAGCGCGGGAAATCAACGTCCGTAAACAGGAAAGACGTCATGACGTTTCAAAGACAAATAGCAATGTTAAGTTCCGGTTTTATTTAATCAGTTTCAGCGTAACGTTATGAATTTTTGATAAAATAACGTGTTTTGAATCGAGAAATATACTATCAGGAACAAAGTGGAACTGTCAAGGTATTGGATTTTTATTCCGTTTTCCAAAATAAAATATAAATAACCAGGGGTTCCACTAGACCTGAAAACCCAAGAGTCCCAGGACCCTTGGGCCCAAATTTTGAAGGGTCCTTTTCCAAAATACAGGAGTCCTGTCCCAACACGTCCATATAATTGACTATATTTTTTTTATTTAGTAATACGTAGATCTTTACCTAAGAAAACAATAAACCCAAGATCATGTTACAGCATAATAAAAATGTCAGTTTCAGGTCATATAGTCTCATATTGTAAACTAATAGTTATCAAAATTCATGTTATTTTGATAGGTTTTTCTTCTATATTTCATTTAATTTTTAATAACAGAACAGTGCTATAACACTCTATAAAAATGTATCCAAAATGTACTATCCGGATACTGGTACACTTTCGGAATGTCATCGGAAAGTAGTTTTTGCTTGGTTTACTTGGCCAACTAAGCTAAATCAGAGATAGTTCCTCAAATAATGATGCTATTTATCATTAAAAACTGCATTGAAAGTCAGTTTTTTTAAGGAATTTTGGAAATATGCATATGACATCGGGTGTAATTAGACTCGTGAACGGACATTCTAAATTTATTTTTGCTTTCAAAATTCATCAAAATTTGTGAAGTTTCTTGTTGAAATTATGGTATGATCACTAAACAATGGTCTATTTTAAAGTTGGCATGGAAAAATCTTGCAGGGCACTTTTCACATGCTCGGTAATCAGCTGTTTACGATAATTTAATAATTGGCGCCTTTTTTGACAGTACACAGGATCAGTACTCTTTATCAATTAATTTCAACACTTCATTGATTCTTCTTATCTATGTGCACTCACCGTGACGTAACTTGCTGATAAAAAAATCAGCGAGGCATGTCTACAGGAGAAAGGGCGGGATTTAGCAGAAGATCAAAGGCAGGAGGGCATGACCGCGAGTGTTTATTTTGGAATACACGTGTCTATCGTGGAAATAGTTTTACTAAAGGAAATGAATGATAAGAGAAAGGATTATCAAAGGAAAATGCCTCCGGGTCCCGAAGGACGCACAGGCAAGTATCATGCCGGGTCCTTTGAGCGTCTTTTGAAAATCTCCCGAGTCCGGACCCGGGGTCCCGGGTCAAATGGAACCCCTGAATAACTACATAAATCTTCTACATATATGTAGTTCGTAATACGTCATTTAAAGCACGAGAGTCATCTTACACCCTGGGGTGTAAGATGGATTTTTCCAGCACCGGTAAAAATACCGGAAATCCCCGTCTGGTATGCAAGAATAAGTTATCTCCAAACTAGAGCTATTGAGCAGAAACCATTTTTCTGTTTTTATTTACAGTGACCTTGACCCTGACCTGAGTGACCCCTAAATACATTCCCAACCTTTGAGTTTGATAAAGGCTATAATCTACACACCAAGTTTGCTGACAATAGGTGTAACCCTAAATAAAGATACAGTCAGTGGAAGCAATTTTACTTTTTTTTTAGTAACAGTAACCCCAAATATGTATCATCCAAGGCTTATTCTTCAGATAAGCTTGCTGTACATCAAGTTTGGTTAAAAGAGGTCACAAGGTTTTTCTATTTTTAGACATACTGACCTAGTTTTTGACCACACGTGACCCAGTTTTGAACTTGACCTAGATATCATCAAGATGAACATTCAGACCAACTTTCATACAGATCCCATTAAAAATATGGCCTTTAGAGAGGTCACAAGGTTTTTCTATTATTTGACCTACTGACCTAGTTTTTGAAGGCACGTGACCCAGTTTCGAACCTGACCTAGATATCATCAAGGTAAATGTTCTGACCAATTTTCATGAAGATCTTGTGAAATATATAGCCTCTAGAGAGGTCACAAGGTTTTTCTATTTTTAGACCTACTGACCTAGTTTTTGAAGGCACGTGACTCAGTTTCGAACTTGGCCTAGATATCATCAAGATGAACATTTTGAAAAATTTTCATGAAGATCTTGAGAAATATATGGCCTCTAGAGAGGTCACAAGGTTTTTCTATTTTTAGACCTACTGACCTAGTTTTTGATGGCACGTGACCCAGTTTCAAACTTGACCTAGATATCATCAAGATGAACATTCTGATTAATTTTCATAAAGATCCCACAAAAAATGTGACCTCTAGAGTGGTCACAAGCAAAAGTTTACAGACGGACTGATGCACGGACGACGGACACCGCGCGATCACAAAAGCTCACCTTGTCACTTTGTGACAAGTGAGCTAATAAAAACTAGAGCTATCACTAAAGGTGATGAATGTACCCCCCGCATGCACTGACACAGTGCATTGCAATTTGATGCACACAAGATTGCATAATTATGTGGAAGATAAGGCGCACACAAGGTTGCATATGCAGACTGTATGTACATAGTATGTTAACAAGAATCAAAGTCCCATAACTCTGCAATTTTTGTCGTTGAAAGAACCTAACATGCCCCATGCACAACTACTGTTGTTACTGATCACCTGTGTGAAGTTTCATTAAATTGTGTCAAGGGGACAAGGAGAGATGGTGCGCACAAGATTGTGTCTATGTATATAGTATAGTAACAAAAAAAAAAAAACCCCCCGTAACTATGCAATATTTTTTTCTGAAAGAACCTAACATGCCCATTCACAACTAGTGTTGTTACTGATCACCTGTGTGAAGTTTCATTAAATTGTGTCGAGGGGATGAGGAGAGATGGTGCACACAAGATTGTGTCTATGTATATAGTATAGTAACAAATAAAACAAAGTCCCGTAACTCTGCAAATTTTTTTCTGAAAGAACCTAACATGCCCCATGCACAACTACTGTTGTTACTGATCACTTGTGTGAAGTTTCATTAAATTGTGTCAAGGGGATGAGGAGAGATGGTGTGCACAAGATTGTGTCTATGTATATAGTATAGTAACAAAAACAAGAGCTGTCTGATGACAGCGCGCTCGACTATTCGAAGAATTGATTGAAGAATGGGGTCAAAATATTTCCACAGATATTCAGACAAAAGAAATAAATAGATTAGACAAACAATGTTCCTGTATTACTTTGATTTCGATAAGTCTTGCACTAAATGGCAATATATGAGCCAATTTCAAAGTCCAAAAAGGGCCATAATTCAGTCAAAATAGTTATGTACTCTTGCCTACAGATGGAAATCATAATGATAAACAAGTTTTCAAAGTTTAAAAGCCATAGGTCAAATAGTTTTGACAAAACATGGACTTGTATGAAAACAGAACCAATTTCAAAGTCCAAAAAGGGCCATAATTCAGCCAAAATAGATGACAGAGTTATGTTCTCTTTCCTACAGATAGAGACTATTAAACTAAACAAGTGATAAAAGTTTCAAAGCCATATGTCAAACACTTTACAAAAAATATGAACTGGTACGAAAAACTTAACCAAGATTTCTAAGTCAAAAGGGGCCATAATTCAGCCAAAATCCTTGATGGAGTTATGTACTCTTGCCTATAACTGGACATGGTGATGGTAAACAGGTGTTGAAAGTTTCAAAGCTTTATCTCAAAAGACTTTGTCAAAATATGAACTGGTACGAAATATTAACCCAGATTTCTAAGTCAAAAAGGGCCATAATTCAGCCAAAATCCTTGATGGAGTTATGTGCTCTTGCCTATAACTGGACATGGTGATGGTTAACAAGTGTTGAAAGTTTCAAAGCTTTATCTCAAAAGACTTTGTCAAAATATGAACTGGTACGAAAAACTTAACCATGATTTCTAAGTCAAAAGAGGCCATAATTCAGCCAAAATCCTTGATGGAGTTATGTGCTCTTGCCTATAACTGGCCATGATGATGGTAAAGAAGTGTTGAAAGTTTCAAAGCTTTATCTCAAAAGACTTTGTCAAAATGTGGACTGGTACGAAAAACTTAACCCAAGGTGTGACGCCGACGCCGACGCCGTGGTGAGTAGGATAGCTCTACTTATTCTTCGAATAGTCGAGCTAAAAACAAAATCCCATAACTCTGCAATTTTTTTTTCTGAAAGAACCTAACATGCCCCATGCACAACTACTGTTGTTACTGATCACTTGTGTGAAGTTTCATTAAATTGTGTCAAGGGGATGAGGAGAGATGGTGCGCACAAGATTGTGTCTACGGACGGACAGACAGACAACCTGAAACCAGTATACCCCCCTTTACAACTTTGTAGTCGGGGGGGGGGGAGGGGGGGGGGGGGGGTACAATGATACACTGAACAAAAACGACGATTCAAATATAGATATCGCTGAACATTAAACAACCTCAGAATCACAGATTGATTGGACCCCCACCCAGTCAAGTTATTTGTATAAAGCGAAAAAGTAAAAAGAGTAAAACATCTTGACAAACAGAGCTTTCAGAAGAACTTATTGGTTGAGCATACATGGTTAACAGGGTTCATACAGACAAGACCAAGTCAAATTCAAGGACTTTTCAAGCACTAGTCTTATAGTTTTCAAGGGCTTATTTATAAATAATACTTACACAGATTTGTAACGAATTGACGCCATTTTAAGCAGGGGAGACAACGCTAACAGAAAGTATGAAACATTCATACCCAAACTTTGCTTTCGTCCCGAACACATTCGACCTTTTTTATTATGGTGTTTTCGTAGCTCTGCCCATTGCTCGAAACTTGACGATTTTATTCTAGTAGATTTACTTTTGATTTTCAGGGAGATTTTAATTGTCTAGCATACCAGAAAATAAGAAATTTAAGTACTTTTCAAGGTCTTTGGGCAATTTTCAAGCACTTTTCATGACAAATTTTGTTTTCAAGGACTTTTCAAGACTGCCCTTCATTTTCAAGTACTTTTCAAGCCTGTGCGAACCCTGGTTAAGATATAAGGAAAAGAGAATTAATGACATGTACTTTGTGTACAATTTTACATTTAAACAAGAGATCACAGAGTGATCTTGGCGCCCACCAATGTGCCATTTTTGAGTGTTCCAAATTTCAAGACTTACTGACTAGCTCAAGGTCAAATTTCATTTCCGTACACAACACTTTGCATGTGGTCCAAATTCGAAAGCTGTAGCTTGAGAAATGTGAAAGTAGGTCACTAGATCAATTTCAAGGACGAAATGTGAAAGTAGGTCACTAGGTCAAAATCAAGGTCAAATAACACTTCAGAACACAAATTTATGCATGTGGTCCAAATTTAAAGCCTGTACCTTCAAAAATGTGGAAGTAGGTCACAAGGTCAAAATCAAGGTCAAATTTTATTTCGGAACACAGAACTATGCATGTGTTCCAAATTTGAAGCCTGTACCTTCAAAAATGTGAAAGTAGGTCACTAGGTCAATGTAAAGGTCAAAGTTTGTTTCGGTACACAAAACTATGCATGTGGTCCAAATTTGAAGGCTGTAGCTTGAGAAATGTGAAAGTAGGTCATTAGGTCAAAATCAAGGTCAAATTGCAATTCAGAACACAAAACTATGCATGTGGTCCAAATTTGAAGCCTGTACCTTCAAAAATGTGAAAGTAGGTCACTAGGTCAAAGTCAAGGTCAAAGTTTTTTTCAGTGCACAAAACTATGCAAGTGGTCCAACTTTGAAGGCTGTAGCTACAGAAATGTGAAAGTAGGTCACTAGGTCAAAATCAAGGTCAACTCATGTCAAGGTTCATCTTGCCACTCAAAACCATACATGTGGTCCAAATTTGAATGTTGTAGGTTATTGACAAGAAGATTTTAAAATCTTTTCCCTATATAAGTCTATATGAACCATGTGACCACCCTGGGCGGGGCCATATTTGACCCTAGGGGGATAATTTGAACAAACTTGGTAGAGAACCACTAGATGATGCTACATTACAAATGCCAAAGCCCTAGGCTTTGTGGTTTGGACAAGAAGATTTTCAACGTTTTTCCCTATGTAAGTCTATGTAAACCATGTGACCCCCGGGGCGGAGCCATATTTGACCCTAGGGGGATAATTTGAACAATCTTAGTAGAAGACCACTAGATGATGTCATATACAAAATATCAAAGCCCTAGGCCCTGTGGTTTTGAACAAGAGGTTTTTCAAAGTTTTTCCCTATATAAGTCTATATAAACCATGTGACCCCCGGGGCGGGGCCATATTAGACCCCAAGGAAATATTTTGAATCATCTTGGTAGAGGACCACTAGATGATGCTTCATACCAAATATCAAAGCCCTAGGCTCTGTGGTTTTGGACAAGAAGATTTTCAAAGTTTTTCCCTATATAAATCTATGTAAATTATAGAAATAAACAAAGGGCCATAACTTACTAAAAAATTGTTGAACCAGTCTGATTTTCAGGGGGACACAACTAGGGTACCAATACATCATTCTGACAAAGTTTGGTCAAAATCCCCCAGGTAGTTTCTGAGGAGATGCGATAACGAGAAATTGTTAACGGACGGAAGGACGGACGGACGGACGGACGGACGGAAGGACGACGGACCACGGACGCAGAGTGATTTGAATAGCCCACCATCTGATGATGGTGGGCTAAAAACTTTACACTTCTTAAAGCATAAGAAAGGTAAATTGTTTTATAAGAAAGGTAAAGTTTTTTAAATGTAAAATTTGATTCTTTTTGAATGGCCCAAAAAGTTTCAGAATGGCCCCATGTTTTCAAGGTAGACGGGCCATGGGCCCATCATGCTGAAATCCTCGGCAGAACTCTGGAAGCACTTAGAACTCTTTCGCATTCACCCCTAGATATATATTTGTAATGATTCAAACAGTACTACACTTTATCATGCTTCCTACATGTTCCCAATAAAAAGAAGCGTAACCTTACTTGTATCTGATTTTCTCTTCCACATCCTCTGCTGGTTCCTCTGTAATCAGTCTCACCAGCTCTTCCATATTCTCTGGCAGTACCAAACTGAAATACAATATCACAATTACTAAACCAAGAGCTGTCGGAGTACAGCAATGCTTGACAATTCAACAGTTTGTCAACTGAATGAATATTAAAGTCATAGGAGCATAATTTTGTAAATTGCAAAACAGGGTTATGGAACCTGTACAATGCATATCAGCTCATGACAGTGGAAATTGTGTGAAGTTTCAACCCATTCCCATTAGTGGGTACTGATATACCAGCTTATATACAAACAAGAGCTGTCACTAATGGTGACAAATGCCCCCGCAGCGCCTTGATCTTTGACCTGGTGACCCCAAAGTCAGTAGGGGTCGTGTACTCAATAAGTACTATCAGCATGTGACGTTTGAAGGTCCTGGGTGCAGTGGTTCGCGAGTAAAGTGCCCTCATGCAAAAAGTTAACGTTGTGACGAACTAACGAACGAACAGACAGTTGAAAACTAATATGCCTCCCTTCGGGGACATAAAAATTAACCAAACAAGAGCTGTCCGTAAGACAGCCAAGCTCGACTATTCGAAATATTGTCCCAGAAGCAGGAAAATATTACCCAAAAAGGTTAAATATCAAAAGAGTTCAAAAGTTCAAATGGGGGAATAATTTGACCAAAATGCATATCAGTTATGGGACTTGCTGCTATCAACTAGTTTTATAACCCCGAAGGCACATGTGATGTTTCAATTCAATATCTGCATTAGTTTTGGAGATAGAAATTTGCATGTAAAACTTTAACCAGAAGTCCAAAAGGGGGCATAATTTGCCCAAAATACATGCCAGAGTTATGGGACTTGATCCAATGAGGTTGGTAATTGATCTAGAAAAAGAAAAAATAAGTTTCAAATCTATATGCCTTTTAGTAATAGCTGTATGTACTTGCACGCAAAACTTTAACCAGAATTTGCTAAGTCCAAAAGGGGACATAATTTGGCCAAAATGAAGGTCAGAGTTATGGGACTTGCTGCTATCAACTAGTTTTATAACCCCGAAGACACGTGAAGTTTCAAATCAATATCTGCATTAGTTTTGGAGATAATAACTTGCATGTAAAACTTTAACCAAAATTTTCTAAGTCTAAAAGGGGGCATTATTTGCTCAAAAAACATGTCAGAGTTATGGGACTTGACCCAGTGAGGTTGGTAATTGATCTAGAAAAAGAAAAAATAAGTTTCAAATCTATATGCCTTTTAGAAATAGCTGTATGTACTTGCATGCAAAACTTTAACCAGAATTTTTTAAGTCCAAAAGGGGGCATAATTTGGCCAAAATGAAAGTCAGAGTTATGGGACTTGCTGCTATCAACTAGTTTTATAACCCCGAAGACACATGTGAAGTTTCAAATCAGTATCTGCATTAGTTTTGGAGATAGTAACTTGCATGTAAAACTTTAACCAAAATTTTCTAAGTCCAAAAGGGGCATAATTTGCTCAAAATACATGTCAGAGTTATGGGACTTGACCCAGAGAGGTTGGTAATTGACCTAGAAAAAGAAAAAAATAAGTTTCAAAGCTATATGCCTTTAATTGATGGCTGTATGTATTTGCATGCAAAAACTTAACCAAGGTGTGAAGCCGACGCCAGGGTGAGTAGAATAGCTAGACTATTCTTTGAATAGTCGAGCTAACAAGAGCTGTCACTTTTAGTGACAAATGCCCCCGAAATGTGCCGAAGAATGCTACAGTTATCTGTGCAATATATGCCAGAATAGTTTAGGTATGAATCATTTTGTGACCAAACAAAAAAAAGTGTTCTCCGAATATAACTTTGACCTTGAAGCTACGAGTCTGGGTCTTGCGCATGACACATCAACTTGTGATAGGGAATATTTGTGCCAAGTTATTTTAAAATTTGTTGATCAATGTCAGAGTTATTGACCAGACAAGAAACAGACCCTATTAACTTTTGACTTCTAAGTGTGATCTTGACCATGGAGCTAGGGGTCTGGGTCTTGCACATGACACATCAATGGCAGAGTTATGGACCGCACAAAAAACAGATCATGTTAACCTTTAACCTCTAATTGTGACCTTGACCTTAGAGCTAGGGGTCTGGATCTTGAGCACGACACATCGTCTCATTATGGGGAACATTTATGAAAAGTAATTTCAAAACCCTTGATGAATGGCAGAGTTATGAACTGGACATGAAACAGACCCTGTTAACCTTTGACTTCTAAGTGTGACCTTGACCTTGGAGCTAGGGGTCTGTGTCTTGCACATGACACGTCATCTTATAATGGTAAATATTTATGCCAAGTAATTTCAAAATCCCTTTATGGATGGCAGAGTACTTCATATAATCAAAACTCTGTTTATCCTTCAGCCTGTTGGCAGCAACTGATTCTGCCTTTGCGACCAGTGCAGACCAAGATCAGCCTGCATGTCCGTACAGGCTGATCAATGTCTGCACTGTTCGCTATTCAGTCAATGACTTTTCAGTGACCACCCCTTTGAATAACAAATGGTACTGCCCAAATTCAAGGATGGACCAGTCAATTTACAAATTTAGTAGGCTGAAGGTTAAAACTAGATGCAAAATCAACTTACAAATTGATAAGCTTTCTGTTTTGTGCCTTGCATTCCTGCAGGATATCATCTTCATCCATTAATTCATGGAGAGTAACATCCTGTAAGTACAAAGAAACATATAATCCTAACGTGTCAGTTAAAAGGATGTCAAACCTTGATTATTCTACAATAAAAAGCACTTGAAGTGGTATGGTGTCAATGTCATTTGGCAGCATGACGTCTGTTTCATTACTCCCAGAATATTTTTCATCAAAATATTTCTATAGAAATGTTAGAATGAAAATAAACAAAACCTTTCTGTGGTTAATTGTCCGATTTACTACAGTTTATCATCAGACGCTCTGCTAGTTAACCACTTAGGCTAATGCTCTCATAGTTAAGTTCCTGTGCATCTGTACATGGTTTATCCGACAACAAAAATGAAGGCCTTATTATTTAAGGTAGTCTTTTTTTAAAAATTTGTTTGAACTGTGGCAATTGTGACTCCATCTACTGGATAAAATTATGTCTCAAGATATATACAGGGTCATGCTAGCTTTTTTGTGAAAACATACTGCAAGATGTCAAATGTCATCAGTGCAACAGTGAGCAGTCATGTGGTTCTAGATGAAGATATAAATTTGTTTTGTATCAGTATTTTTTATCTGCTAACTTAAGGCAAGTAAATTAGGGCAACAGCATTAAGGAGAAATATATTATATGCATAACTTTCAATAAATCATTCTTGGGCAATAGTCCTTTAATGAACAATACTTACTTCCTTGTCTAACAAGGTATCAATGTGGGATGTTGTCAGCAAGTTAAACTTCCAAAACATCCTGAACAGTGTATCTCACTGAAAAACACAAAATGTAACCTTGTGATAGGCAAGCTAAATATATGTCTTCAACATGAAGAAACAAACTGCTCCTAGACTGCTCACCTACATGTAAATTAATAATATAGTTGAATCAAAGCCCCTCCCTCCTCAAGTGGAATTGGACCAAAGATCTTAGAGGGGGAATAAGAAGCAATTTCACACAACGAATGGGAATACAAGCAAAACTGGAACTCATGAAGAGGGGTGTAGTTTGAAAATGTCTGGAAATCTGTAACTGGTGAATATTTTCAATATCAATATCTGTATTTAAAATAAGTGTATGCAGGGGTTCCTCTTGACCCAGGAGAAGGGATTTAGATCCTTGAAATTAGCAAAAATGTACATACAGACTCCTAGGATTTCAGCTGAAGGGTCCTTTTTATCAACATGAGATATATTTCAAGTTTAAAGTAAACTACAAAGAACTTGATATATGGTCTCAGAAAGGACACCACATCACCTAATTTAATAGCTGGATCGACCTGTGTTTGTGATGAACCAATTTGAGATCAACCAACAAACGCTTGTATAGAGCTGGTTTCGCGAAGATCATTCGGCGCTTTATGATCTAGACTGCCCGAAATAAAGTCATTGTATAGGTCCAATAACGAGTTAGCATAGGAATAATTGCACCGAAACCAGTCTTTGAGAGTTATTTCACATTGAAATACCGCTACGATTCTGAAAACAATAGCGAAAGTTGTTATTTTACACCAATGCTCTTCAATTGGAGGAGCGCAAGTTTAATTTGCGACACGCTTTATCATGTTTATTTTGCAGCAGCATTAAAACAAATGTATAGGACCCTTCCGCAGTTCGTACATTTTTGGTTCCATTTTTTTTTGTTTGGTTGTTTTTTGGGGAGCGGCAGAATAAAACAAGAGCACCGCCTTGCGGGTGCTGAAGCTCATCTGATTTTTTTTGTATAATAGAAATATTGTCCTACCCATGATTTTCTAAGTCTAAAAAGGGCCATCATTCTTGCAAAAAGCAGGACAGAGTTATGTTTCTTGATGTACAGCGTCCGCTTATGATGGTGAAAAACTGTTGCAAGTTTTAAAGCAATAGCTTTGATAATTTATGAGAAAAGCTGACTTAAACACAATACTCAACCAAGACAACTGATTTTCTAAGTCCAAAAGGGGCAATAATTATTGCAAAAAGCAGGATGGAGTTATGTTTCTTGATGTACTGGGTCAGCTTATGATGGTGAACAAGTGTCGCAAGTTTCAATAGCAATAGCTTGATAGTTTAAGAGAAAAAGTTGACCTAAATTAGGGGTGGGCGATCTTGACCGCGGGTTTAGACCGTTAATTGCAAAATGTTATTCCTACGATACAGATTTGCGAATGGTTTTCAATTACCGGTTATTTTTAAATTTAAGTAACACTACGAAACCCATATAGAGTTCACAAAAAAAATCCTTTTTCTTGCAGCACGATCAACTTTGTTTTCATTTGTCTCCATCATTTCGTTGAGTGTAGCAGACTGGTTACGCTTTTAGGACCAATCCCATAATAAAACCCAATAAGAATTAGTCAAATATAATTTGGGTATTTGTCAGCGACTCATTAGTATTTTTCTACAACTTGAATTATTATTCTAACAACAGTTTTATAACCACTTTCTTTGAGATCGGTGAATTGAGCAACCTGTTATATATTGATTGTCACCCGTAAAACCGAATGTATGCGCACATTACATAGTAATATTTTGTCGCATCTTCTTTCGCTTTGATATCTGGGTATCGGCGCATACATGATAGCACCTTGTCTGGACTATCGATTTGTTGAAAATAAGCAAAATATCCATACAGTTAAAAGTATTTGTTGACAAATTGACAAATATTACCCCTTATTAGTCAAAACTTTTTTATTTTTATTGTTTACTGTATTTTATTTATGAGAAGTCGAGCAAACACCATTTGTTGAACAGTAATTTTTAATCCATTTTAATTGAATAAATTTGAAAAAAGCAGTATGAGTCATCATGTTTTTGTTCATTAAAGTGGTACATATATCCGTATATTGCAATTCCAATATCAATATGCAATATATGCAATACAATTTCGTGAAATACCCACCCCTACTAAACATAAAACTTAACCAAGAAATCTGATATTTTTTAAGTCCAAAAGGGGCCATAAATCTTGCAAAAAGCAGGACTGAGTTATGTTTCTTGCTGTACAGGGTCAGCTTATGATGGTGAACAAGTGTTGCAAGTTTCAGGGCTTAAGCTAGGCTAAGATTTTAGGGAGAAGTCACTTCTCCCTCAGGTAAGATTAGGGAGAAGTGGAGAGATTTTAGGGAGAAGTGGCGAGATTTTAGGGAAAACGTGGAAAGATTTTAGCACCATGACATGCAAGCTGAAAAAGGAACTAAATATGCTTTATATAACGTTACTATTTTTTATTATTCCCTGTCTTTGTTTACAAAGTCTATTAATTTAAAGTAAATAACAAATTCACTGAAAATGTCAGTGATTCTGTTTTCTTATCATTTTTAACCTTGTGAATCTAATTTGATTAAACTGCAAATTCAAGTTTTTTTTCACTCTTGCAATGATTGTCCAAACCAAGAAAACCCTTTAATTTTAAAATATGAATACAATTAAAAAAAGTTGATTCCATATCAGCAAAAAAAAAATAAATCAAGCTCCCAGTGCTAATGCACTCAAAGTCAGTCACTTTAAATAACAAGTATGTGAATTAAATACATGTCAATAGCAGTGACATCACTATGACATCACACAGAATACACATCTTCTTTGATCTGTTGTTGTCTCTTTGATAAGCTGGTGTCAGCACACATTGAAAGAAACAGTTGTCAAACAGGTTTAACCCAGTTTCTGATGGCAGGTGTCAAAAATTTGCCTAATTTAGTCACAGAAAGTGTCAGTGATAATATTATGTTTCTAAACTTTAAGACTAAAGTTTGGGTTTTAAAAAATATGAGTAAAATTAAGTGGATTTCAGGAAATTACTGGAGCCAAACACGGTAAGATACTTTCTAATGGTCAAAAAAAAATGTGTAAGCTTATGTAATATAAATCCCTACTGCTTTGTTTATCAACAGTCAGTTTACAAAACAAGTGTCACCTTCGCACTTCTCCGTAATCTGAAGTAGGCGGAGCTTAAATTATGCTATCTGTATTCCAGTCAAGTGTCAACAGGCCGATAGCGGATAACTGGAGGAGTGTGGATGAAAAAATCGGGCGACTTGAATTTCGCTTTGATGTTAGATTAGAGCGAAGTGGGGAGCTACAAAGCGACTATTTCGCTAAAGTCGCTCCCTAGCTCAAGCCCTGAGTTTTAAAGCAATAGCTTTGATAGTTTAGGAGAAAAGCTGACCTAAACATAAAACTTAACCAAGAAAATGATTTTCTAAGTCCAAAAGGGGCAATAATTCTTGAAAAAAGCAGGATGGAGTTATGTTTCTTGATGTACAGGGTCAGCTTATGATGGTGAACAAGTGTTGCAAGTTTCAAAGCAATAGCTTTGATAGTTTAAGAGAAAAAGTTGACCTAAACATAAAACTTAACCAAGAAATCTGATATTTTCTAAGTACAAAAGGGGCAGTAAATCTTGCAAAAAGCAGGATGGAGTTATGTTTCTTGCTGTACAGGGTCAGCTTATGATGGTGAACAAGTGTTGCAAGTTTCAAAGCAATAGCTTTGATAGTTTAGGAGATAAGCTGACCTAAACATAGAACTTAACTAGGCAATGCCGACCCCGATCAAGTGATGACAATAACTCATCATTTTTTCTCAAAAAATCAGATAAGCTAAAAATGTTGGGTCCGCATAAAAAGGAGGGGTGGGCGAAATACCCCTAAAAATTGGAGGTACCATCCATGTTGTACCACTGAAAAGTGGTCTCAATTTTTCCCTACGTCTGCTTTTCAGAAAAGCGCACGTCTCCCACAAGCATCTGGTATGACTTTAAATCAGATTTATGAATGTTTTATACTGTTAGAAAGATAATTTTATCATCTTTTAAAAGGTATTTTTTATATTTGTGTAGCTTGACAAAAAATGATTTTATGGGGAAAAAAGTACAGTAACCCTTAGAAATCACCAGAATTCCAGCTGATAAGCCATTGATTTCCTTATCAGCTGTGGTTGCTACCACAACAGTTACTGCCTAATCATCTAAATAGTACCGTAATTCAGTCTTTATATACTGTTTACTCACTACAAATATAACTTTGAAGAAAAAAATGCTGATTTTGTTTAATTAAAGGGCCATAACTCTGAAGTGCCTAGGGCGATTTGGCTAGTTAATGAACTTGGCCGAGGAGTTATGGTCAAAAACATTTGGTTCAAGTTTGGTGAAGATCAGATGAAAACTATTCGACTTGAGAGTGCGGACAAGAGTAAAATTTTTGGTAGATTTTTGGTAATTCAAGGGCCATTGCCTGGGCCAATTTGGCCAGTTATCGAACTTGGCCAAGAACTTATGGTCAAACACATTTTGTTAAAGTTTGGTGAAGATCAGATGAGAAATGTTCCACTTACAGCGCGGACAAGAGTAAAAAGGTCGATTTTCAGTAAAACCAAAGGCCATAATTCCAAAGTGCCTGGGCCAATTTGGCTAGTTTTCGAACTTGGCTGAGGACTTATGGTCAAACACATTTTGTTCAAGTTTTGTAAGATCGGATGAGAAATATTTAACTTAAGAGTGCAGACAAGATTTGTGACAGACAGACACACACAGACAGAAGTAAATCAATATGTCTCCCACACTACACAAAACAACGTCTTTTGACCTTTGACCTCTTAATTGCGACCATGACCTTGAAGGAGCCATCCAAAACATACGCTCTGCATGTCGTCTCGATGTGGTGAACATTTGTGCCAAGTTTCTTAAAATTCCTTCAAGCAGTTCAAGAGTTACAGAGTGGACACGAAACAGACTGATATGACCTTTGACCCCTAAGTGTGACCTTGACCTTGATGCGAGCCATCTAAAACAAAATTGCTAATGAACAGATGGACAGACAGAAGGGCAGAGGGACAGACGAACAGTGGGGTATATCATAATACGTCCCTTTGGGCGTATAAAAAACTATTGACAGGGTTCATACAGCCAGACTGACAAAAAATTCAAGGGGTTTTCAAGGAGTTTTCAAGGACTTTTATTACATTTTCAAGGATAAGCAAAAAATTGAACAATCACTTATTACACATGAAATGACTGGCTTACAATTGGTGAACACTTCTTTACATCCAAAATGACTATCACGTGATATAAGTTTTTCTATAAAGTTCTAATTTGCAATTGATCACACAAAATGACTGGAAAACAATTGATCAACACTTCTTACATCAACAGCGACTTATCATGTCATATAAGATCAAGTTTTAGGTGCCTCTGGCTGCTAGGGGCGAAGGTGGAATAGTAAACACATCAAGAGTGGCCGTGGGTGACTCTCGATCAGGTACATTTTTCTTGTGCTTCTCAGACTTGACGTGCGATTTCAGAGCCGATTTACCCATTGAACTAAAGTCAATAACTTTGTTACAATATTTGCACATGGCTTTCCGTTTGTTTTCGTGCTCGACCAGCCATGGATAGGATACAAGCCACTTTTTGTTGAAAATACACATTTTCTTCAATATCGGTAACGGAAATGGTGTGCGTAATTTTTACACGTCGTAATTTTCCTTGTCCCAGTCTGTTTAAAGCTCGTATCGTACGGTACACATAGGTTATGTAGACATAAAACATGGCGATGCGTACATATAACAAAGCGTCTTTTACGATCTATTTTTATTAAGCTGACCAAAATTTCTGAAGAAGGAAATTCAAGGACTTTTATCATAAAATCAAGCACTTTTCAAGCAGTTTTCAAGGCAAGAAACAAATTCAAGGAGTTTTAAGGAGGTTTTTGCAAATTCAAGCACTTTTCATCTAGCAGCTTGAAATTCAAGGAGTTTTCAAGTCTGTGCTAACCCTGATTGAAGATAATTAAAGATAGCAGTTGGATAAACATGGTTAACTAGAGATGCTTTTGAGAAAAGCGCATGTCTCCCACAACTGCCCCTATGAAAAATGTTAGTTTCTCTAGATGTTTTAGACGAGTGGATCCAATTAGATGGTCTGGATGAGTGGATCCAATCAGTAATTCAAGGGCCATAAATCAGAAGTGCCTGGGCAGATTTGGCTAGTTATCGAACTTGGGTAAGGTCTTATGGCCAAACACATTTTGTTCAAGTTTGGTGAAGTTCAGATGAGAAATGCTCGATTCAGAGAGCGGACAAGAGTAAACTGACGGATTTTTTCGGTATTTCAAGGGCCATAACTCTAAAATGCCTGGACCGATTTGGCTAGTTATCGAACTTGGCTGAGGTATCATGGTCAAACACATTTTATTCAAGTTTGGTGAAGATCGGATGAGAAATGTTCGACTTACAGTGCGGACAAGAGTAAAAAGGCCGATTTTACGATAATTCAAGGGCCGTAACTCCAAAATGCCTAGACCGATTTGGCTAGTTATTGAACTTGGCCGAGGTCTCATGGTCAAACACATTTTGTTCAAGTTTGGTGAAGATTGGATGAGAAATATTCGAATTAGAGTGCGGACAAGAGTAAAAAGACCGATTTTTGGTAATTCAAGGGCCATAACTCAAAGACGCCTGGACCGATTTGGCTAGTTATCGAACTTGGCCGAGGTCTTATGGCCAAACACATTTTGTTCAAGTTTGGTGAAAATCGGATGAGAAATGTTCGACTTAGAGTGCGGACAAGCTTTGTGACAGACACACAGACTGGAGTAAATCAATATGTCTCCCACACCACTATGTGGTGGGAGACATAATAATTGTGTAACAAGAGGGCCAAGATGGCCCTGTATTGCTCACCTGAGTACCATTGCTCAAAATGATGTGATCAAGTTTTGACATAGAGCATATAGGCATGGGGAACATTTGTGCAAAGTAATATTAAAATCCCTTCAGAGATAAGAGTTATGGACCGGACACAAAATTGCGGATGGACGGAATGACAGAATGACGGAAAAGCACATTCCTATAGTCCCTGAAACTGGTTTTCAACCAGTGGGAGACTAATAAAATCCTAAATGAAGCTGCTATAGAGCAGACAAGGTCAAAATAGCTAATTCTGGTCCTTTCAGGGGCCATAACTCTGGAACCCATAATGGGATCTGGCAAGTTCAAGAAAGGAACCAAGATCTTATGGTGATACAAGTTGTGTGCAAGTTTGGTTAAAATAAAATCATAAATGAAACCTCCATCGTGCAGACAAGAAATTGTTGACGGACGGACGCATGGACTGTAGAAGGACGACCACAAAAGCTCACCTTGTCACTATATGACAGGTGAGCTAAAAAGTGTAACATGATGCTAAAATTAAAATTTTAAGCCAAGTTAATGACATATTACCAGTCTTCTAGAGAACCAGTAACATCTTGCACGTAATATCGGCTGCCTGAAATTATTTTTGATTGTTTACTTTGTGTTTTTTTAGGCTGAAAAGCATCGTATTTACTTAGATATGTGATCAAAATACAGCCGTGATTCGTCAATCCAGTTAAGTGCAAAGTTTTAAGTAAATTGCCAAGTATTGTGTAGAGGTCTTCCGCATAAAAAGTAACGCGAATCAGCTTTTGTATTTGCAACCATTTAGTGCATAATATATTTTGTAAGCTAGAAATAAAATTAAGGCAATCATAAACCGTCTGCTGTGTATTTGACATCTTTTGAAGTAGTGACACATGTCAGAAAATTGGAAGTTCTAAGCAATCACACTCAAGCGTGACGTAATTATCAGGGATCACTTTTTGCAGATACCTTTTTGAAATTAATTCCCATTTGCCTTGAATCAATGAGATTTTGATAAAATGAATGGGATTTTTTCTTTTTATAATGAGATTTTACATCAGCAGACAGCCTTTATTACACTGAAAAGAAAACATCTGTTTATTTGTAAGAATAATTCATCTTTGTAAATAAACAAAACTGTTCCTTTCAGAGACACTTTTAACATAACTCAAAATTCTGTGCCTGAATAGGTTGATGAAAGGTGTAGCCGAGTGCAGGGTCCACATGCATTTTTCCTTTCAGGAAGGAAATTAACTTTTGAGCTTTTACTTCGAAGCTGCTCTGTCCAAGTGGAAGTTCAGTTATATATTAATCTTTTGGATCTGATACACTTCCATTAGGCCAGAACAGCTTTGAAGTCAAACTCGTAATGACCCTACCCTCGCCCTCAATTACAAACATTTTGTTTGGAATTTCTGGCGTTCAGCGTTTTTTTCATGAAGGGACTTCACGAGGGGTTTCTCCACCTTGTTGTTATTCTCACCGCTAATCGTCCGCACGAACGGAAGCACAGTTTGGCCTTCCAAACGCTTCAATTTCTTCTTCGGTGGCAATTTGACACTTCGCGAAAACTGGTGATTTTTGCCTTGTTATCATTATCACTTGACCCTCTAAAAGAGATAAAAGCGAAATTCAAGGGCCTAATAAACATCTTACGATCAGCAAGTAACGGCAAGTCCACATTTCAGCGAAAAGTTGCAATTTCGGCAAAAGATCAACGGCCGCACGGATGCAATTTTAAATCGCATGTGAGCAAAATTTATTCAATTTTCGCAAAAAAAAAACCCGTGAGAATATCGCGAAATCGCAGCCAAAAGTGATCCCTGCATTATCGGATAAATTGTAACACCGCGGGTGGTATAATAGCACAGCGGTTTTGTTTGATTTTAAAGTCAAAACACTGTGCTTTCACAGTCATGCATTAATCCATCTAAGCTAAATTAAATTACGGTCAGCGGTTTAATTTTACCGTCAGTTGGGCAACCAAAAACACAACTATTTTTTTAGGCCTAAAAGGGACCAAACACCTCAAACTGAACAAATTTATGAGAAGACCTTATATTGATGCCACAGACCAGGTTTCATGAAGATCCATTGAGTGGTTAACAATAAGTAGTCATTAAAATGTATTTTTACTTTTAGCCCTAAAAGGAACCAACTGCCCCCATTTCAACACATTTGAGAAAGAATCGCTCTTTATGGTAATGCAAGTGCACTTTCACACTTGGTGGTGGATTTAAAAACTTTTGCGCCAAAAGCCAAAGGTCGCGAAAGACCCTGAAAAAATTCACAGGACAGTCAGTCTGGTAAACATTATTTTTTTACAGGACTGGATGATATAATACCAGACCGAATTTAATATCTGAATCTTTAAAACTGGTATTTATACATATTCTATATAGATAGCATTACAAATTTATTACATCCCTTAAGTTTATTTCCACATAAATCTATTAATTAAAACAGATTTCAGACATTAAGTTTTCATATTCATTTTCTAGATCTATATCATCGCTGTCTTTTCCCCAACAAAGTTCATTTATGTAGTCTATTGTTCGCTCAAAACACGGAGTCACATTGATGTTGACATTGAAAGAGAAAGATGACCTCGGAATATCTGGGAATTCCCATCCGGTTCCCATGCTATCGGTAGAAAAATTGAATGCGTACATAAATCAAGTAACCATCCACAATTAGTCAGAACAACGTATTCAATGATATGCGCGTTCTTAGAATTGTCGTGATGTCGAGAGGGGTTTCTATTGTTTCTATTTTAAGGACCAATCAAACAAGCCCTTACTAAAATTAGGTCTGACAACAATTTCTCGGGATTCCATGTTACAATAATAATGAGTTGTTTTTTTTTTGTTCAAACTTTAGCCAAATTGTGGAGGACTTTCTTCTTATTTTATCATATTGACCTGCAATTTTTATTGTACACTCGGTCTTGTGAACTTGATATATCCCGGCGGACCAGATCAAAATTTACTGGACAGGTCCGACGGCTTTTCGCGACCTCTGCAAGGCACCCTAGCAGACAGCAAGTAGTTCTCCCCAAAGTGAATTCAAAACCTCCATTTGACTGCTGAAAAATATTCATCTCTCAAAAATCATGCATGATAGGTTTCCAGTTAATTGAAAAAATATGATTATTTTCTTTTAAGAGATTAACCATTGGACAGAAATTGGAAACTAAATAAAGAACCCGGCGAATAGGAAATGATGTAACGGTGACCCGGCTTCCTGTGAATTTTGCAAAGTGTGATATTTGCTGTAACAGGTATGATGACACTAAATGTAAACTTGCTGTTTTCAAGTGAATAGGTTTTTGTGAATTTTCAGTTTATTTTGAATAGTGAATACTTGCTTTGTAATATATTCTTAAAGCTAAACCCGATATCATTGAGCTTGCTTTGAGGTTTTGCCTGATATTAAATTTTGAACCACTACGGCATCACGCAGATGTCTGAAACTTCCACAATTCAAAATCCTATACCGGATAAACTATCTTTATAAATGCAGTAATTTGTTGTACACTTTGAATGTAGGGGCAAAGCCATCTTCGAATGTAGATGCATAGCAATAAACATGACATCTACGCCAGTGTTGTAATTTCATCAAACATGGGATAATTTGGGAGGGGATGTCATTCTGAAAAAGGTTACGCATGTACGAAATTGAATAATACCTTTTATATAAAAACAATCTTGAGAACTTCTTGATACTTGCGATAATCTAGTTGTTATTTCGTAGTCATAACCTTGGTAAACATACCGAGAGATGACAAGTTCGCAAAAAAAGTGATTTTATCCGTTTAACATGTCAAAGCCATGACAAAAAATCATGACATTTTGCTGGATTTTTTCGAAGTAACTCGATAATATTGTTGTTTTACATTTGCGGTTCTGTAACACAAATAAAAGAAATCAGGAAACAGCGCAAAAACCACAGAAACGGGCGGGAATGAGTAAAATTTTGTCCAAAATGGCGTATTCCAAAGTGAACGTCCCAGAATCCTTCACGAAATCTCGAGAAATCTCGAGCGTCTTAAAATAGAATTTCACGCCGAATAAAATGTATTTTGTTACAAAAATATAGAAACATGAATGATTGTCATTTCTTAAAAAGAATGACAGTTTTGTATTCAAACAGTAATTTCTTGTTAATTTTATGATTTTAATAAGATATGTAATGAGAAACTTGTAGGTTTATGTTTGGAATTTTCGTTTCCTTGTGCGTCAATGAAATATTTGCATATCAAAGCGTCATCACGCATGCGCATTCATTGATCATCAGAAGCCGTGTTGACCAAAGAGGAAACAGACGTCTGTTCAGAAAAGTTTACATCTTCAACGAAGTAATTGTTGGAAAGAAGAAATCCACTGCGGAACCTGGTAATTATGCTTTGTTTTCTAGCTATGATTATTTACTTTCAGCTGTTACTTCTTTTATTTAGAATTATTTGAATTTTATTTCGTTGACCTAATTTTCTCATAAAGAATTCCAGTCAGTAGGTCGTTGGCCTATAGGCCTACTCCGTCGCAGTGTGTTGTATCTATGGATTGAATTTCTTTGTACGAAAGGAAATAATTCGCTAACACGTTTATTTATGACAGTTGTTAATATTAACTAAGTTATTCACATAGAAAAATAATTTATAAATAGTCAAGTATGTGCATGAAATTTAGCAGTCGCGGTAGTATTTTCTTTGTGAGGCTTTTGCTTCGTGACAACCACCCTCGGGCTATGTAGAAGTGACAGGATGATAACCAACTGTCAATCCATCAATGTACCATTTATTACATTTCTTAGAGACGGTTTAGAATTTTGAAATATGTGTATATCCCTGTAAATGGTTAGAAAGTAAAGGAAGAGAGATAGAGAAAATGTATAAAGTAAAACTTCAGGACAAATTGATACATATTGGTCCCTCCCTGGGATCGAACCTCAGACCTTGTGGTCAGAAGGTGGACACTATAACCACATTCCTAAAGGGTAAGCAAGGCTGTTGGAAGTGGCTTATAAACCTACTCCCCTTCTGTTTTTCAGAGCTCACCAGCTCTCCAGACAATCTATGCCCACCACATGAGTCTGTCAAACACTTATGACACCATTAAAGTAAAACTTGGAGAGAAAATACCTAGTCCCCTCTCAGAAATTGAACCCCGGGACCTTGTGTTCTGTAGACAGACACTGTACTGGTTGGGAACCATTTTCCGGACACATTTTTATATTTCGGCTCTATTATTCCTTAAAAAAATATTTGACATGAATGAAACCCACACTGCACAAACTTCAGCTCCTTCCACATCCGATGTTGTAATCAGCATCGTGTTGTGACGTGAAATATGGGTTCCATGGGGCCTCACATGGGGTCATTAAAAGTTATTTTTCCCGTCAGGTAAACCAGTATCCGGACAAATATTTTGACGTTGTTTGGTTGTTAATTTGATACCAAAATAAGTAATTAAACTATTTCTACACATTTCTTTATCATTCATCTCTTCAAAATTGCACATGAAACATAACCCTACGTTCAATAGCAGCTACGAAAGCAAACTGAGGTTGACTGTAAAACACTCGAATTTCGTCTTATACGAATTCTTGATAATTCCAATTGATATAGAATAAAATTAGTGCAAAAATCGACAGCCCTGCATCTTACGTAACTTTTAGCATGAAATTAAAAGTAGAACATTTTATCAGCAGACAATCATTATGTAGTTTGATTATTTCTTCCCCACTTGATACCTCGGCATGTGTGAACTACTGCCCATGCACAGTGCTATCTTCATGACCTGTTAAGACAGAAAGTTGTTTTGTAAACGCAGGTGAGTTATCATCAAAAACCCAAACATTATACAGCCTTTTAAAATAGTGGTTTGTTGTAGACATGAAGAACAAACATCTAAATGATCTAGATGAAACAATTACATGAATAACAACGAAATTAAGCGGATATTACATGTGTCCTGGAGCTGTTCCAGTCCGGAAAATGGTCCCCAACCACTGAGTAGCCGCATCAGTAATGGATTAACCCAACAGCAAGGTTGTTGGAAGCAACTTATAAATCTGCTGTCACTACAGTGCACTGGAGTAGGACAATTTCAAAGTTAAGAGTAGGGGTAATGGGGATGACCAGCTAGACTTATGTAGTGGGGTTAATGGACTGAAACAACAATGTTATAGTTAATCCATTTATTGCACACAGTAGCAGTGTAGTACGTACAAAGAAAACGTAATTTTTAAGCATTTTATAATACACATGAATTAATACAAATTATAATACAACAATTGCAGATTTCTCAAAACATTTAAGTAAATAATATGAAGTCAGTTGTCCAAAGGTAAGGACAGGTTTACAAAAAGATTAAAAATGCTATAAAGCGGCTAGAAAGAGGAACTTGTGTTCACTAGGAACTGATTCTCAAGAATGATTATAGAGGGCTATGCAAATGTTAATTTATGTCCATAGTATTTTGTGCAGAAAACATAGCTGACCAATCAAAACATATTCCCTCTTACTCCTTGTTTAAATGGGTCAACAGTGTTGTTGTACTTATAAAATAGACTGGCCCAGTTTATAGGTTGGTCATGGCTACGGATATGCGATATGTATTGTATTTTGTCATTATTTTTTAGCATGGATGCCCTTCAGTTTGGAACTGTCCATGTTTACAAACACGTTTGTTTATTAGCTCGACTATTCGAAGAATAGTCTAGCTATTCTACTCACCCTGGCGTCGGCGTCGGCGTCACACCTTGGTTAAGTTTTTGCATGCAAGTACATACAGCTATCATTTAAAGGCATATAGCTTTGAAACTTTTTTATTCTTTTTCTAGGTCAATTACCAACCTCACTGGGTCAAGTTCCATAACTCTAACATGTATTTTGAGCAAATTATGCCCCCTTTTGGACTTAGAAAATTCTGGTTAAAGTTTTACATGCAAGTTACTATCTCCAAAACTAATGCAGATATTGAATTGAAACTTCACATGTGTCTTCGGGGTTATAAAACTAGTTGATAGCACCAAGTCCCATAACTCTGACCTTCATTTTGGCCAAATTATGCCCCCTTTTGTACTTAGAAAATTTTGGTTAAAGTTTTGCGTGCAAGTACATACAGCTATTACTAAAAGGCATATAGATTTGAAACTTATTTTTTCTTTTTCTAGATCAATTACCTACCTCACTGGGTCAAGTCCCATAACTCTGGCATGTATTTTGGGCAAATTATGCCCCCTTTTGGACTTAGAAAATTCTGGTTAAAGTTTTGCATGCAAGTACATACAGCTATTACTAAAAGGCATATTGATTTGAAACTTATTTTTCCTTTTTTTTAGATCAATTACCTACCTCCCTGGGCCAAGTCCCATAACTCTGACATTTATTTTGAGCAAATTATGCCCCCTTTTGGACTTAGAAAAATCCTGGTTAAAGTTTTACATGCAAGTTACTATCTCCAAAACTAATGCAGATATTAAATTGAAACTTCACATGTGTCTTCGGGGTTATAAAACTAGTTGATAGAATCAAGTCCCATAACTCTGACATGTATTTTAGGCAAATTATGCCCCCTTTTGGACTTAGAAAATCCTGGTTAAAGTTTTGCGTGCAAGTACATACAGCTATTACCAAAAGGCATATAGCTTTGAAACTTATTTATTCTTTTTCTAGGTCAGTTACCAACCTCACTGGGTCAAGTTCCATAACTCTTAACATGTATTTTGAGCAAATTATGCCCCCTTTTGGACTTAGAAAATTCTGGTTAAAGTTTTACATGCAAGTTACTATCTCCAAAACTAATGCAGATATGGAATTGAAACTTAACATGTTTCTTCGGGGTTATTAAACTAGT
The DNA here is from genome assembly GCF_021730395.1 of Mercenaria mercenaria. Taxonomy (NCBI): domain Eukaryota; kingdom Metazoa; phylum Mollusca; class Bivalvia; order Venerida; family Veneridae; genus Mercenaria; species Mercenaria mercenaria. The sequence continues at coordinate 88,042,168 of NC_069364.1, read as the reverse complement.
TGATAGCATCAAGTCCCATAACTCTGATATGCATTTTGGTCAAATTATGTCCCGTTTCGAACTTAAAACTCTTTTGATATTTAACATTTTGGGTAATAATTTCCTGCTTCTGTGACAATATTTCGAATAGTCGAGCTTGGCTGTCTTACGGACAGCTCTTGTTTTATGAGGAATACAAAACAAGTTTATATGCATGGCTAAACATGATAAAACAAACACAGTGTACAACACAGTAAAATGGATTACAGTGAATAGAGACAATACAACAGGCTATTGAGTAATAATGCAGTTATTATCAGGACATGGAAATGTACATACAAATATAATACCTCTGGGAGGGCTTGCACCCTCTGCACCTACACCTTTGATTATTTGCACACTTGATCAAGCTAGAGTTCTAAATTGTAAGTTATTTTTGAAAACCAGTACTAACAATAAGTTGCTCCTAAAAAGAAATGACACCCTACTATTGTTAAATTGTATACGAGAGAGACAGAATGGTGGTGGAAGGGGTCTGGAAGAATCTGTCGTAACAACAGTAAACAATTACCATTCATATGCTTACTCTGAGATCTTTCTAGAGTTTGTTGGAGCCTTCAGATAAGTTTTTGAAAAAAGTAGGGGTACCGTTAGGAAATGTTGGAGACCCTGGAGAATGAGTAGAAATTCTTGACTCTTGTCCATTGACTAGGGGTGGGTATTGCCACGAAAATTGGTATTGCGATATATTGCAATATTGTATGTGGATATTGCAATATACTGCGATATATTGTACCAGTTATTTAATTAATGAACAAAAACATGACGAATCATACTGTTTTTTCAAAATTTATTCAATTAAAAATGAGTACAGTGACTAGTATCAACAACATGAGTGTTTGCTCGACCTTCTCAATAAATAAAAATACCAGTAAACAAAAAAATAAAAGTTTTGATTACCGGATATGTAAAAGCGAAGTAGACTTCGTCAAAGTATTATTTAGTTTATTGTGCGGCACTACATTCGGTTTACGGATACAATCATATAACACAGGTTGCTCAATTCACCGATTATAAAACGAGGAAAGTGGTATAGCTGTTGTATGAATAATAAATTCAAGTTGATAGAAAAATTACTAATGAGTCGCTGACAAATACGAAATTATATTTATCTAAATTTTCTTATTGGTTTTATTATGTGGAATTGGGTCCGTAAAATAACTGTAAACCTGTCTGCTACCTGCACTGGAAATGAAAGGAGAAAAATGAAAAAAAATTTGAATCCTGCTGGCAAGAAAAGGATTTTTTTGTGAATCTTTTTGGTTTACGTTTGTGTTACTTTATGTTATAAAATAACCGGTATTCGAAAATTATATCGCAATATTGTATCGTCGGAAAAAACATCGCTATAACCGGTCTACCGCGGTATATCGCCTACCCCTACCATTGACATGGAGATTCAGACGTGAAACATTTCGTAACTGCTTTTATTATCTTGAGTCCCGCACCACATCATGAAAAATCTAGTTGATTGTATTTCAAATTAAAGGATGCATTCAGCTGCAATATATCCAAGGGGTCTCATACCTGTGCGCTGGCAGTCATGTGCATACAAGTTTTAATTCTTTTATTACTGCCGAAATTCTAATCTAAAACTATTGACAGCATAGAAAACTTTGATTTCGAAGATTCAGTTATCAGTTAAGAGAACATGCAAGTAAAATTTGAAAATGTTTTGATACTTTAGTTTATTCTCGTCAGTGATTTTTATTATCTTTAAAAGTTAAAAACGTTTTTGTTATTAACCAGTCCAAACAGAAAATTAACAGAAGGAAATTAGAAACAAGAGCAAACTTACCTGAAAGTTGATGCCTAGTTTCCATTGAGTCACATTAATGAAAAAGGGTCTCGTTTGTAATAAACTTCCCTTATAAATGAATGTACCCAGGAAGTTTCAGAACGATTGAGTTGTTTCCCAGAAAAAGAAGTGGATCATTATAATGATATTCTGTGAATCTGATATAAAAAGATTTTCATACACCTACAGTGGAATACACACACAGACATGCTGAGGAATAGAAAAAAAAAGATGGAAAGCTTCATAATGTTTCAAATTGATTTTCTGATTAGATTATTCTTTTCTACCAGCTCTAACAGCTTTATCTGCACCATTTTAGATAAATATTTTTTGCCCAAATGTTTATATATTCAATTTTACAAATATCTATATGTTTTTAGGTTCTGATACATTTTATTATAATATCATGAATATTAATTAAGCTAGCAGTAGTCTCCCTGTAGCCAATATAATGTCTTGATGTCAAGCAGTGCATGGATCAGTTATGCTTGAACAGCTCTCTACTTCGGTCTAGTGTTATTCATTACCCAGTTGAGTGGGCGTTCAGTTTGAATCATAGTGCGTAAGTGTAACTAGTGTTGATGCAGTATTGAGAGAGTGAAAATATTTGTGAATAGAAAATATGTAGACATTGTAAGATTTACCAGTGTTCTTTAGTTTGATTGTATTGTAAAACAAATTTCAGGTACAGTACACATAAAAATTTGAGAGAAGGAAAAAGGGAAAATGTTTAGTTTCCATAAACCGAAGATATACAGAAGTAATAATGGATGTTGTATTTGTCGAGCAAAATCATCAAGCTCAAGATTTACAGATAGTTCCAAGTACGAGGATGAATTTCAGAAATGTTTTCGGATACAAGAGAGACGTTGTGGGGAAATCTGTAATGCTTGTGTCTTGCTTGTGAAACGATGGAAAAAGTTACCAGATGGAACAAACAGACATTGGAATCATGTAAGTAAAAATGTATTGAATTCATACAATTATCAAAGACATTAAGAGTTACATGTTTGACATAAGTTCCTTATAAATTATTTTGATTGAGTGACAAGCCTTGAAAAAGTTATCAATTTTGACTTAAACACAAGTACCTGGTATGGATTGAAAAGATTAGTCTGGTATTTGGTTGGAATGTTTACATATACTGGCCCACACACATCTCTCAATGATATCGTAACCTGTTACACTGACTACACCCAGGGTAGGTTTAAGTTTGGTTATCTTGAACTGTTAAACGCCAGTCTCATTACAGATATGTGAATTTTGTCCGCTTTCTAAACTACATGTAACAGATAATTGACGTTGAAGTGGGTTGGACAAAAATGGTCAGTTCACCTCAGATTGACCGCCATTTTCTGTGTCCTTAAGTTGGCAGATGGTCAGCTGGGTGACTGATCAAAGTTTATTAATTTTAGGGGTTACTCAAAGGTCCATTTTATTATTTTCAAACAATTACATTCTTGTTTTGGGGAAAAGTGTATTTCAGTGAGTCTCTTGAAAAAGTGGGTAAAAAATATTATAGCTTTTCATGGAGGAAGTAATTATAACTTTCAAGCAAGAGAAAAGATCATCTTTGATTGGCCTACAGGAAAATATTGTGAAACTCAAGACATGATAACCATAAAAAGTTATCATGCCCCCTCAAACACATCTCAAGAATACCTGGTTTTTGATGAATATCATGTGGTTCATGAAAACACTGCCTACATAATGAAAGCATGAAAGGTTGGTATGTAATCATCTTTCAGCTCTGTTGCAACCCACTGACCTAGATTTTTATCTGGAGAGAAATCATAACACAGATGGGGGGTAGTTGTTCGGAAAAAAATATGTCCATATGCAATATGTATATAAAATTCAAATGAAACAGTTTAAGAGAAGAGTGCAAAAAATGTAGCTGCATATTAACAAAAAATTTTGCTTAATTTGACAGGAATTTCTGACAGTAAGGTTGTTAGTTTTTTGTGTGTATGCATAAAGAGATCAGCAGTCTTTTTAGAAATTAGATGCTTGACAAAATAAAGTCCCTTTGTTAACCCTTATCATTCTATAATAAATTTATTCTGCCCATTGCAACCAGTGTAAATCATGATCAGCCTGCACATCCATGCAGTCTGATCTAGATCTGAACTGTTCGCCATTCAGTCAGTATCTTTTTGGTAAACACCCATTGGTACTGTTGAAATTGAAAGATGGACAGGTTCATAAAAGTTCACAAGCAGGGAAAGGGTAAATGAAAAAAGGGGTCTGTTTTTCACTGTTAAGTGAGATCAGATGTACAATACTTTCCCAGTAATGGTATTATTCATTACAAGAAATTTCATATGCATCTTATAGATGTCTGTAGGTCCATCTAGCGGTCAATATTAGCCTGTACTGCTATAAGGTTCTATCTCTCCTAATATTCGTAATGGGATACAATCATTATGACCTGGCCCTATGAAATTGAGAGTGATTACATTGGAGGCTTAGGGGTACCTTCTGTTTATGTTAATAACAGGAGTACATTGCCCCCAGGTCATAATGGATATTGCCTAGTTGTCCTGGTGCACAGATGTGGCAGTAGATCATTAGGTGTGAAATCTGCAGGGCTTATCACACTTCTTATAGATAATTAAATGATTAGTTGATTGATGAAAGGAAATGGCACATGCCTGCTCTATCCATATACATATGGTTAAAGAGATAAACATGTCAGACCATTATGTATTAATCAGCTAGGTACTGATTTGCAAATCTGCAGAAACTGTTGTTAATATACATTTATATGTATATATAACAACATTGAATTATTTGTTATTGAAACTAAAGTTCTCTTAATTTTTTAAAAAACTTTTTAAGGACATTATACTAGGTTTAAATGGAAATTTTATTAAATATGTTCTTATTGAACCCTTCTGATTTAATCTTACAGCAGTACAAGGAAAGATAATTTTTGATTTCATGGAAAGGTATTCCTATACTATTTCCGAAAATATTACAAATCATATCACATGAACAGCGTATATATATATAGATCTATATTTAAGAGCTGATTTAATATTACTAAAATATTACGACATTTTGAACTCCCAGGACACAGATAATCAGCTAAACTACTTCCTAGTGTCAACTAGTTTAAAAACTTACCTGTATCTTTATTCTAGGTAGTTGGTTGCCAAAATAAAAACAAAAAAATATTGAGTCAGTATGTCAAGCCTGCTTTAGCATTTTCGGATCATTGCTCTGTTCTGTTTTCTTTCAGTTCATTGTTTATTGTGGTCTGTGTTTTTTTCTGTGGCCTGCCAGTTTTGTAAATTGCCATTTTACCAAAATAGGAAAACTTTAATGGTTTTTAGCCCACCATCATCAGATGGTGGGCTATTCAAATCACTCTGCGTCCGTGGTCCGTCGTCCTTCCGTCCGTCCGTCTGTCCGTCCGTCCGTCATTCCGTCCGTCCTTCCGTTAACAATTTCTCGTTATCGCATCTCCTCAGAAACTACTAGGGCGATTTTGACCAAACTTTGTCAGAATGATGTATTGGTACCATAGTTGTGTCCCCCTGAAAATCAGACTGGTTCAACAATTTATGAGTGAGTTATGGCCCTTTGTTTATTTCTATAATTTACATAGATTTATATAGGGAAAAACTTTGAAAATCTTCTTGCCCCAAACCACAGAGCCTAGGGCTTTGATATTTGGTATGAAGCATCATCTAGTGGTCTTCTACCAATATGATTCAAATTATTTCCCTGGGGTGTAATATGGCCCCGCCCCGGGGTCACATGGTTTATATAGACTTATATAGGGAAAAACTTTGAAAAACCTCTTGTCCGAAACCACAGGGCCTAGGGCTTTGATATTTTGTATGTGACATCATCTAGTGGTCTTCAACTAAGATTGTTCAAATTATCCCCCTAGGGTCAAATATGGCCCTGCCCCGGGGGTCACATGGTTTACATAGACTTATATAGGGAAAAACTTTGAAAATCTTCTTGTCGAAACCACAAAGCCTAGGGCTTTGATATTTGAAATGTAGCATCGTCTAGTGGTTCTCTACCAAGTTTGTTGAAATTATCCCCCTAGGGTCAAATATGGCCCCGCCCTAGGGGTCACATGGTTCATATAGACTTATATAGGGAAAAGCTTATAAAAACTTCTTGTCAATAACCTACAACATTCAGATTTGGACCACATGTATGGTTTTGAGTGGCAAGATGAACCTTGACATGAGTTGACCTTGATTTTGACCTAGTGACCTACTTTCACATTTCTGTAGCTACAGCCTTCAAATTTGGACCACATGCATAGTTTTGTGCACTGAAATAAACTTTGACCTTGATATTGACCTAGTGACCTACTTTCACATTTTTGAAGGTACATGCTTCAAATTTGGACCACATGCATAGTTTTGTATTCCGAAATAAAATTTGACCTTGATTTTGACCTAGTGACCTACTTTCACATTTCTCAAGTTACAGCTTTCGAATTTAGACCACATGCACAGTGTTGTGTACGGAAATGAAATTTGACCTTGAGCTAGTCAGTAAGTCTTGAAATTTGGAACACACAAAAATGACACATTGGTGGGCGCCAAGATCACTCTGTGATCTCTTGTTTGTTAAGAGACAGTTAAGATTTGATTAATGAAAGGGAGTGTTCTTTATATACTGTGAAATAACTGTCATGAATGTCATGACAGGCTCATTACTTATTTCTTGATTTATCTTTTTGACATTTTAACCTAAATATGGATATCAAATGTCAAAACATCTAGGCCTATGTTATGTTAAGGTGACAGTTGGCAAGTGGCTTAATGCAAGTGAAATATTTCTCTTCTTTATTTCTTTAAAGGTGTTAGTATTATACACAACCCCTAACCCTTATCATGCTGGACACGATTAATTCTGCCTTTGCGACCAGTGCAGATCAAGACCAGCCTGCACATCATGATCTGCACTGTTCGCTATTCAGCCAGTATCTTTTTTAGCCCACCATCATCAGATGGTGGGCTATTAAAATCACTCTGCGTCCGTGGTCCGTCCGTCCGTCAGTCCTCCCTTCTGTCCGTTAACAATTTCTCGTTATCGCATCTCCTCAGAAACTACTGGGGGGATTTTGACCAAACTTTGTCAGAATGATGTATTGGTACCCTAGTTGTGTCCCCCTGAAAATCAGACTGGTTCAACAATTTATGAGTGAGTTATGGCCCTTTGTTTATTTCTATATTTTACATAGATTTATATAGGGAAAAGCTTTGAAAACCTTCTTGTCCAAAACCACAGAGCCTAGGGCTTGGATATTTGGTTTGAAGCATCATCTAGTGGTCCTCTACCAAGATCATTCAAATTATTTCCCTAGGGTCAAATATGGCCCCGCCCTGGGGGTCACATGGTTTATATAGACTTATATAGGGAAAAACTTTGAATAACCTCTTGTCCAAAACCACAGGGCCTAGGGCTTTGATATTTTGTATGTGACATCATCTAGTGGTCTTCAACTAAGATTGTTCAAATTATACCCCAAGGGTCAAATATGGCCATGCCCCGGGGGTCATATGGTTTACATAGACTTATATAAGGAAAAACTTTGAAAATCTTCTTGTCCAAACCACAAAGCCTAGGGCTTTGATACTTGTAATGACTGTAGCATCATCTAGTGGTTCTCTACCAAGTTTGTTGAAATTATCCCCCTAGGGTCAAAAATGGCCCCGCCTCGGTGGTCACGTGGTTCATATAGACTTATATAGGGAAAAGCTTTTAAAATGTTCTTGTCAATAACTACAACATTCAAATTTGAACCACATGTATATTTTTGAGTGGCAAGATGAACCTTGACATGACTTGACCTAGTGACCTACTTTCACATTTCTCAAGCTACAGCCTTCAAATTTGGACCACATGCATAGTTTTGTGTACCGAAAAAAACTTTGACCTTCACATTGACCTAGTGACCTACTTTCACATTTTTGAAGGTACAGGCTTCAAATTTGGACCACATGCAGAGTTTTGTATTCCAAAAAAAAATTTGACCTTGATTTTGACCTAGTGACCTACATTTACATTTCTCAAGCTACAGCCTTCAAATTTGGACCACTTGCATAGTTTTGTGTACCGAAATGAACTTTGACCTTAAGATTGACCTAGTGACCTACTTTCACATTTCTGTAGCTACAGGCTTCAAATTTAGACCACATGCATAGGATTGTGTACCGAAACAAACTTTGACCTTGACATTGACCTAGTGACCTACTTTCACATTTCTCAAGCTAAAGCTTTCGAATTTGGACCACATGCACAGTGTTGTGTTTGGAAATGAAATTTGACCTTGAGCTAGTCAGTAAGTCTTGAAATTTGGAACACTCAAAAATGGCACATTGGTGGGCGCCAAGATCACTCTGTGATCTCTTGTTTAACAGTTAATCAATTAATGGTACTGTCCAAATTGAAAGATGGACAAGTCCATTAAAGAAATTTAGCAGGTTAAGGGCTAAATTAAACAAAAGTCATGATAGTTTCCAATCAGTCCTCTGGCCATTGAAAACTTGGCCTTCTTACATACAGACATGAATTTGCTTGGGTGCTATCGGTAAAATTTCTAACAAATGTTGTAATGGAACTAGTTCTAACCCCATATCATGCCTTGAGCAGTGGTTTGTTGCTATTAGTTACAGAAAATGCACCCTTGTTTTCTTCTAGTGTCTGCAGTGGTTATTACCAGGTGAATATGCTGTATTTATGTAGCAATTGATCTCATCAGAAATACTGATTGTATAAATTATGATCCTATATATACAGAACTGATCACAAGCTTACTAGCATTTCTAGCTAATTACCAGAGATATATTGGCATGTCTGATACATGACCAGTATGAAAGGTCTATGAACTTCTGAACTAAAACCGCTGGTCATCTGTGGTCACTTCAAGAGGCCTCCAATAGGGTTAGATATTTATTTGATCAATGATAAGGGTGATAGAGAATATTTTAGGCATTTTTTACTAACCTATTTAATTCATCCAGGAGTGATTGTTTTCAAAACTATAATTATAACTTTACTGATATTTAGTCAGCAATAACAGTGACTAGATTGGGCAACATTTCACTTATAGATAACTAATGAACATTGGACTGACTTTGTAAAAATAAGTCTTAATTATTACTTAGTCTTAACTCAGGTATTTAATTAGGTAGCCAGCAAATTGTTAATGAAATGACAGTGTTATGGTTTTGTACTCGAATTGAAATTGGGGCAGGTGTTTGCAGCATGTTTTCAGTTAGAAGTTTCATAGAAGAATTTTACATGTAGTCGTATTTACCAATTTATCTCAGCAGTTCAATCCTGCCCTTTGTCTGACCAAATATACTGTTGTCCACTCTTCATTATTTATAGGTAGGTTGTTTTCAGTATGTACCTAGGTGGTCAATAAATGTGTATTGACCTTTTTGTTAATGGTCAAACAGTGACAGTTGTTATTGTTTGGTCAGCAAGGTCACTTTTAATCTGTCTTCACCAGCTGACCCCACCCTCATTATAAATGGAAACTAATTTCTTTATTTTAAACACAAATTTATGGCATCATTTAGGGACTGTATGCCACTTGAAAAAGAGAAAAGTAAACAAAAATGTTTGCGTTTACATTGATTTCAGATACAGGTACTCGTCATTGTCAGACAAAGAAAGTAGTTACTTACCTTTGTCTTTACATTTTGATAGGCTTTAGTGGAATATAGCCAAGTTTAAATTGCTGCCATTTTAAGCCTATTGCAATTGGCAGTTGACTTTTTCTCATCGTTTGTTTTCTTTCTTTCTTTTGCTTATGAGTCATGGTGTGGTTTGCATATTTTGACTGACATTCTGAGGACGAAACATCCAAGAAGGAAAATACATGGGCAGCCTGTGGTCGAATAAAATGTTGCCACTGTTATCAAGGGTTTTTCAAGTATGTCCAAATCTTAGACCAGAAAGCAGGATATTTATTGTGTTGTAAAGATAGAGTAACTTGGCAAGGAAATACTCAGGATGGGGTGAATTGATCAGTTGAGTGTAAAATAGTTATTTAAGATATTCATAGTGTCATCAAAAGGTCAGGGTAAATTAGTCAAATGTTTCTTTTCCAAAGATTTCATTACTGTTGCTAGGGATAATAATGTGAACACCAGATAGGCAGTTAGAAACCTGGCTTGTTATTTAGTGCCTACTCAGCTTCCATTCCTATGAAGTCTAAGTCCATAATTACTAATTTAGAAAATTCTATGATACTGAAAATGATAAAACGGCATGACCGTAATAAATTCAGTCCACCAGGCAAAATGTACAAGAAATTGATTTGTATTTGAGTTTAGATAGTGGATAGAATTCTAAAAAGGTCCCAGGGAATTTAGTTACAACACAAACAATATAATTATTCCAATATTGATGGAGCTTTTGCTGACGAAGGGTTCCCTGATTACGATCAGCTGATGATTGGTTCCCATGATGAAAGGGAAATCAACAGTATAATATTGATTCTGTCTGATGACATTGCACTTATGAATTGTGTATATTGATTGATAACTGTGCTATGACTTATTATAACATTAGTAATTTGTATATTGATTAGTTTCTGAAGTAAATGTGCCTTTGTTAGTTTTGATCCTTGGTCTTTGTCTACAGATCATATCACAAAATGTTTGACAATGTAACAAGTAAGCTTCAAGTTTCATTATCTTTGACCACCTGTCTCATGTGTGGATATACTGCCAAAAATGTCTATTCACTTTTTTTTTGGTGAATAACTTATAAATTTCAGTGCTAATGTCCGAAAGAATATATTTTCATTACAGTGGGAGTTTAATGTTATAAGCTCTTATTTCATACTAGGCTGACTGTCTAGACCTGTTACATACTAGTATGTTTGAACAGAGAGAGAATAGATACTGGAGTTGCTTGGCGACCCCAACCCAGAGCAGTTGTTCTTAGCCTTGTCTTGTCAGCATAGGTTACTGAAATCACAACACAGTGCCATCTTTCAAAGTGATATAAATTATGGATGTTTGATTGATATTGAATATAAAGCACTGAACTTAATTTATAAATAGAATGTCTTGTCAGATGAACATGAACCATGCAAAAGTGAGAAAGATCGGAGATAAAGGGTGATTAAGTTCGAGCCAAAGACAATTTTAGGATTGCAGTCCTTTAAAAATGCAATTTATAGATATATTGCAGTTTTTTAGCCCACCATCATCAGATGGTGGGCTATTCAAATCACTCTGCGTCCGTGGTCCGTCGTCCTTCCGTCCGTCCGTCCGTCCGTCATTCCGTCCGTCCTTCCGTTAACAATTTCTCGTTATCGCATCTCCTCAGAAACTACCAGGGGGATTTTGACCAAACTTTGTCAGAATGATGTATTGGTACCATAGTTGTGTCCCCCTGAAAATCAGACTGGTTCAACAATTTTTTAGTAAGTTATGGCCCTTTGTTTATTTCTATAATTTACATAGATTTATATAGGGAAAAACTTTGAAAATCTTCTTGCCCCAAACCACAGAGCCTAGGGCTTTGATATTTGGTATGAAGCATCATCGAGTGGTCTTCTACCAATATGATTCAAATTATTTCCCTGGGGTGTAATATGGCCCCGCCCCGGGGGTCACATGGTTTATATAGACTTATATAGGGAAAAACTTTGAAAAACCTTTTGTCCAAAACCACAGGGCCTAGGGCTTTGATATTTTGTATGTGACATCATCTAGTGGTCTTCAACTAAGATTGTTCAAATTATCCCCCTAGGGTCAAATATGGCCCCGCCCCGGGGGTCACATGGTTTACATAGACTTATATAGGGAAAAACTTTGAAAATCTTCTTGTCCAAACCACAAAGCCTAGGGCTTTGATATTTGAAATGTAGCATCGTCTAGTGGTTCTCTACCAAGTTTGTTGAAATTATCCCCCTAGGGTCAAATATGGCCCCGCCCTGGGGGTCACATGGTTCATATAGACTTATATAGGGAAAAGCTTATAAAAACTTCTTGTCAATAACCTACAACATTCAGATTTGGACCACATGTATGGTTTTGAGTGGCAGGATGAACCTTGACACGAGTTGACCTTGATTTTGACCTAGTGACCCACTTTCACATTTCTGTAGCTACAACCTTCAAATTTGGACCACATGCATAGTTTTGTGCACTGAAATAAACTTTGACCTTGACATTGACCTGGTGACCTACTTTCACATTTTTGAAGGTACATGCTTCAAATTTGGACCACATGCATAATTTCGTGTTCCGAAATGAAATTTGACCTTGATTTTGACCCAGTGACCTACTTTCACATTTCTCAAGCTACAGCCTTCAAATTTGGACCACCTGCATGGTAATTGTACCGAAACAAACTTTGACCTTTACATCGACCTAGTGACCTACTTTCACATTTTTGAAGGTACAGGCTTCAAATTTGGACCACATGCATAGTTCTGTATTCCGAAATAAAATTTGACCTTGATTTTGACCTAGTGACCTACTTTCACATTTCTCAAGCTACAGCCTTCAAATTTGGACCACATGCATGGTTTTGTGTACCGAAACAAACTTTGACCTTTACATTGACCTAGTGACCTACTTTCACATTTTTGAAGGTACAGGCTTCAAATTTGGACCACATGCATAGTTTTGTATTCCGAAATAAAATTTGACCTTGATTTTGACCTAGTGACCTTCTTTCACATTTCTCAAGCTACAGCCTTCAAATTTGGACCACTTGCATAGTTTTGTGTACCGAAATGAACTTTGACCTTAAGATTGACCTAGTGACCTACTTTCAGATTTCTGTAGCTATAGGCTTCAAATTTAGACCACATGAATAGGATTGTGTACCGAAACAAACTTTGACCTTGATATTGACCTAGTGACCTACGTTCACATTTTTGAAGGAACAGGCTTCAAATTTGGACCACATGCATAGATTTGTGTTGTGAAGTTAAATTTGACCTTGATTTTGACCTAGTGACCTACTTTCTCATTTCTCAAGCTACAGCCTTCAAATTTGGACCACTTGCATAGTTTTGTGTACCGAAATAAACTTTGACCTTAAGATTGACCTAGTGACCTACTTTCAAATTTCTCAAACTACAGTCTTCAAAATTGATGCACATGCATAATTTTGTGTACAAAGAACTTTGTCCTTGAAATTGATCTAGTGACCTACTTTCATATTTCTCAAGTTACAGCTTTCGAATTTAGACCACATGCACAGTGTTGTGTACGGAAATGAAATTTGACCTTGAGCTAGTCAGTAAGTCTTGAAATTTGGAACACACAAAAATGACACATTGGTGGGCGCCAAGATCACTCTGTGATCTCTTGTTTTTTTTTTTAGGAGTTGGGAAAGACCCTTGGCGCTGGTCAAATGGGGAAAAATTACGCGAAAGAGGCCTATTTGGGGAAAATTCTCAATATTATATGCATCATGTAATACTGCTTTTACACTGTACATTAGTCATTAGATTTTTTTAAAGCAATTCATATTTTAAGTATCCTATTTTAGGGATCAAATTTAACTTATTTTCCCATTGGCAGTTTTTTCTAGTGCCATTTTTTTTCAACTAGCAACATTGTGGGTTCCACTTGCAATTATTTAAAGGCTGTTTTTCGTGCTAAATTTATGAAGTTGTTTTGTTGTTGCTTGTTTTCATATAAAAGTTAAATGTTAGCTCCGTTTCCAACTTTTTCACTGTTCGAACAGGCCAGGACTTTCTGGTTTCAGAAGTACGTACCAAAGTACTCAATGATTCTTTGGATTTTTGGCTGGACACGGAAGTTTTAAGTTCTTTCAGGTCACTGCCTATGGTGTCGCTAGCATTTTAGGTCTCCGTGGTCCTTTTTCGCCCAAAGAAACTTGTAATTTTTCTCTCCATTATCGCAGTTGCGAATCACCAACCAAAATGAAAACAAATATCGTCTAGATGCTTTCTTAGATATCTGATAATTTACACTTGTATAACAGCAACTAGCGTCTACAAGCGGTCACATGATTATCAGTAAAATAACTACCCCAAAGGAGCTTTTAAAGAGCAAAGGACAGTTTGAGCGAATTTGTTGATTTCCAAACGTGAATATTCGAGTGCAATGACTTCCTACACGTATTTTTTATTCTTACTCAAATTTTGCAAGTAAGCGACCGTTAAATTTGATCCCTGAAACATAAAAGTTGGAGATAGATTGGGGAAAATTATTTTTTGGGGGGAAAATTTTCCGAGGGGAAGACGCCAACTATCGGTGTCACTTTCTTAGTAAAAAACAAACAAACCTGTAATGTAGATAGAATTTGGTCAGCAGATAAGTTAAATGAAGTCATATTGCTATAAATCTTTGAGAGAAGTGTTTGTCGCTAAAAAGCGATTAGCTTGTATGTGAAAAGGTGTGGTACTGCTCATCTCACAAATGTCTGGTTTTCTGTCACTTGCAGACTGTTTATGTAGTGCTATAATTATGGTGATGATTTGAACTATGTCTGAACTTCTGTTTACAACATAAATGTTTATTTATTGGGTATACAGTCTGTACATTTCTGTTTTCAGGTAGTAGATGCGCGAGCAGGGCCAGGAACAAAGTCCACACACAAAATCAAGAAACAACTCAGTCCCACTATGCAGAAGTATAAATCCCCACTGAAAGCCAAGCATCGTTCATCATCATCACCATCATCAGTGTCATCACAGCAACAACAACAACAACTCCATCAACAGACCTTCTCCTCCATTCCAAGTCCACTTCCAGAGGAATTATCAGGTATTCTCAACTTGTCATTTTCATTGCAAATGAGACACTGATACAAAATGTCTCAATGTGTTGATGAGGTGTTTTATGACCGTGTTGTGTCGTGTAGTGCATGTTCATTGTTCACATTTGACATGGTACTCTTTTTAGCCATAGGGCGTAAACGGCATAGACTTTCTGTTCATTAAACCAGAGCAAGGAAGTGCAGATATGTTAAAAAGTTCAGACCTAATGACTTTAAGTAATGATATTGTGCCCACTTGATTACTGTACCTTAGATAATTTTGTGTAAATGGCAGTCTAATTTACATTGTTAGGAATTAGCAAAACATGAGCTTTTGTTTTTAGAACATGATGGAGATCACAGTTCATATAAATAATGGTGCTTGAAATACAATCAAAATAGTCTCATTGGGATTTGTTTGTGAAAAGGAAGTACCTTTTAAATAAATGAAAAATGTTTCTGGAACACTTGAAAAAGAAACTTCAGTGTAACAGAAACAGAATCGTATTATTATGCCTTTCTTCAGAGGAGACAGCATTGTTTTTCTTGTCAGTTGCAAGTTGGTAAGTCCAGTCCATAAGAGAAATTCTGGTTTCCGATCAGTAGGTTGAGGGCCTACAGCCTTCAAACTTAATAGGATGATTGCCTGTGGTTAGTATATGACCCTTAAGCTGGAAATAAGGCGGTGTTGTCAGTGGTCAAGGTTATTTCAGCCTGAAAACCAGGGACTAAGTTACCTCAGACATACCATCAGTGCATTTATTTTACAAACAGCTGTAGTTCTAGAAAATCCTTAGAATAGCTGAATACATTACCAAAGGAGCAGGCTATGAAATGACACATTCCAATCCTGTCATCCCTAATTCATTATGCAGATACAAAAGCTTATTATTTATAATTCATACTATTTTCTGGGGATTATTCTTTATTTCTAATGGACACAAGTGTTTCACAGCTTATTAACAGATTTATGACAGATGGGCTGACTCCATAATCTACAATGGCTATAAAAAACATTACAAACTTCAGCATAGTGGCTAGAATTTTTAGCCCACCATCATCAGATGGTGGGCTATTCAAATCACTCTGCGTCCGTGGTCCGTCGTCCTTCCGTCCGTCCGTCCTTCCGTCCGTTAACAATTTTTCGTTATCGCATCTTCTCAGAAACTACCGGGGAGATTTTGACCAAACTTTGTGAGAATGATGTATTGGTACCCTAGTTGTGTCCTCCTGAAAATCAGACTGGTTCAACAATTTTTTAGTAAGTTATGGCCCTTTGTTTATTTCTATAATTTACATAGATTTATATAGGGAAAAACTTTGAAAATCTTCTTGTCCAAAACCACAGAGCCTAGGTCTTTGATATTTGGTATGAAGCATCATCTAGTGGTCCTCTACCAAGATGATCCAAATTTAATTCCTTGGGGTCTAATATGGCTCCGCCTCGGGGGTCAAATGGTTTATATAGACTTATATAGGGAAAAACTTTGAAAAACCTCTTGTTCAAAACCACAGGGCCTAGGGCTTTGATATTTTGTATATGACATCATCTAGTGGTCTTCTACTAAGATTTTTCAAATTATCCCCCTAGGGTCAAATATGGCCCCGCCCCAGGGGTCACATGGTTTACATAGACTTATATAGGGAAAAACGTTGAAAATCTTCTTGTCCAAACCACAAAGCCTAGGGCTTTGGCATTTGTAATGTAGCATCATCTAGTGGTTCTCTACCAAGTTTGTTCAAATTATCCCCCTAGGGTCAAATATGGCCCCGCCCTGGGGGGTCACATGGTTCATATAGACTTATATAGGGAAAAGATTTTAAAATGTTCTTGTCAATAAACTACAACATTCAACTTTGGACCACATGTATGGTTTTGAGTGGCAAGATGAACCTTGACATGAGTTGACCTTGATTTTGACCTAGTGACCTACTTTCACACTTCTGTAGCTACAGCCTTCAAATTTGGACCACGTGCATAGTTTTGTGCACTGAAAAAAACTTTGACCTTGATTTTGACCTACTGACCTACTTTCACATTTCTCAAGCTACAGCCTTCAAATTTGGACCACATGCATAGTTTTGTGTACCGAAACAAACTTTGAACTTTACATTGACCTAGTGACCTACTTTAACATTTTTGAAGGTACCGGCTTCAAATTTGGAACACATGCATAGTTCTGTGTTCCGAAATAAAATTTGACCATGATTTTGACCTAGTGACCTACTTTCACATTTCTCGAGCTACAGCCTTCAAATTTGGACCACTTGCATAGTTTTGTGTACCGAAATGAACTTTGACCTTAAGATTGACCTAGTGACCTACTTTCACATTTCTGTAGTTACAGGCTTCAAATTTAGACCACATGCATAGGATTGTGTACCGAAACAAACTTTGACCTTGACATTGACCTAGTGACCTACTTTCACATTTTTGAAGGTACAGGCTTTAAATTTGGACCACGTGCATAAATTTGTGTTCTGAAGTGTAATTTGACCTTGATTTTGACCTAGTGACCTACTTTCACATTTCGTCCTTGAAATTGATCTAGTGATCTACTTTCACATTTCTCAAGCTACAGCTTTCGAATTTGGACCACATGCACAGTGTTGTATACGGAAATGAAATTTGACCTTGAGCTAGTCAATAAGTCTTAAAATTTGGAACACTCAAAAATGGCACCTTGGTGGGCGCCAAGATCACTCTGTGATCTCTTGTATGACTTTAACACATTTTCCACTGTCTAAGACAGTCCTATTTGCTTGCTTTACACCTAATTAACACACTTCATTGCTGTAAAGCCTTGTCCACATTCTTCACTAGAGTTCACTGAACCTTAGAAATGTGTTTTTTACAATCAATAAATATCCATTAATATCAGTGAGAAGATCATGGGGGAAGCTGGATAGTGTTGGGTTGTTAACATAATGAGGTTTTGAGTTCCCTTGACTGCACCAGGGGAAATACATGTTCTTTCTAGTGAGGGTAGAGGAAGTATGGCTATTCTTCAATGGCAGTACAGAGTGCACACATTTACTTCCCTCAATGTACCAGTTGTACAAGTTTACACCTTTACATTCTTAGATGAATGACCTCTGTTCAAATCTCAGTCAAGGCTTAGGTTCTGTGTGATGTTGTACTGAAGCCAGCCTGTTGAAAGTCATTCGTTCTGTTTGATTCATGTTGGCAAAATTGGCCAGTACTTTAGGGGTACAGGTAAATACTGGTAAGGATTCTATGAACTTGTAGGATCAATTGTTAGGTAATTGATAGATGTATATAACTTGGGTAATAGTGTTGAACAGCATTAAAGGCACAAAATAACATAGAACTACAAAATAACATTTTCACACAAGTACACTAAAATGAACACATTGATTGAGTTATGCTTCATTTATTGCAGTTTTAAAGTAACAGGGTAATGTCCGATGTGTGCTTTGAGGTCAGTGACCGTTTTCTTTGCCTCATCAGAATGCAGGGTGAATGATCCCACAATGCTTTTTTGTGCATTGAGCTTGAAACACATGAGGAAGTGAGAGTGTTAGCTACTGTACGATTTGCCAAACTCTGTTTGATTACATTTCCAGATGTATTGACCTGTACTGAAACACAAAAAATATTTAAGGTAGTCTATAACTATGGTCCCAAGTTATATTCATAGCTACAAGAACCATGCCCAACATCATAATATAGTACAAGCGCATGTTAATATTTACGGAATGAGAAAAACAAGGGATTTCTTACAGAGGGGCAAGTGACCAGGCCAGAGATTGAGGGGACGGGTTGGTAAATTCTCAGTATTTGGACAAAGGGGAATACAAAAAACATGATGTAAATCAAAGTTTTGGCAAAACTGAAAGATTTTGAAGTTTTCTGAGTGGAAGAGTTTTTTATGTGGCCCCTGTTACAAAAGAAAAAAAGAAAAAAGCCCTGACGACTGTTTAAACTCAGAAGAGAGTTTATTGGTATAGGGCTCAGCCTTTGCCTGCTGCCGTTATGACATTCCCAGTGCAAAAAAAAAACACTTAAATATTCTGTTGTCCATTTAGATATTCAATTGTTCACTCTCCCCTAAGTAAAACAGAAAAATGCCAGAAACAAACCAGATTTCTCTTTTCTGTAAAAATCAAGAACAATGAACTTGTTTGTAAACATTTCAGTTTACTGTGAAATCATTAATGTTCATGGGGGACTAATTTTCTTGGATTTCGTGGTTGAGTCAATCCACGAAATTTAATCCCAACGAACACGTAAAATTCCCACTCATTTTATGTTCAGAAGTTGAAATCCACGAATTTTCGTCCCTACGAAATTGCCATTTTGACCAAAACCACGAAATTTCATGCCTACGAAGTTAAATGAATTCACAGTAAACAACAGTCATAAAACCACAACCATTCCTTCTGTAAATACTATGGACACTACAAGAACACATTTAAGCAGCTTAATATTTTGTTTAATCAGCTTTTTCAACAAAACATGCCTTTAAAGTGATACATCAATCATTAATCTGATATATCAATTTGTCTTTTGTGCACTGTTTGTCTGGATCTGGTACAGCACAGAATGGTAACAGCTGTGAAATTGCCCGCGACTGTTTTGTACTTAATTTTATATAAAATTTGTTTAGATATTACATCCTCATAAAACATATAATTAACATTAACAACAGTTACTTGTGTAATTGATTCTTTATTTTACAACTATTTGTATTTGATTCAGCTTGGGTTTAGAGCTTCATATTAAATCAGACAAGATTTTAATAATTAAAGCATCATTACCTTGAATACCATGTTAATGAGTTCATTTATTTAACTGAGTTCAGGGCAGGTCCATTGGGAATAACAATTTAACCTTTGAGAAAATTTCTGCAGAATTTGTCCATCTGTTGGCAGTTCTTCATGAATTTGCAGTGTAGCTTCGGTGTGGTGAACATTTGCAATGCTAGTAGATTGAACTTACGACCTCTTTCCCTGTAGAAAATAATTATGCTCTACCTATAGAGCTACCCCAGGCTTAAATATTTACTTGTCCACCTTTATGAGAATTGTACAAAATGTGCTAAATTTATTGTCATATATCCAACAGTGACTAGCTGTATATCCCATTCAGTATACCATTGATGATGAAAGTGGTTATATAAGTGTCTAGACATTCTAATATATTCTGTTGTTGAAGTGTGCAATCTTGGAGTATACTGTGTAAAGGTGATAGATAGTCTGAATGCTGACTGGAGTATATTATATGATAAACAACATATGTCTTCTTTGATATAATGCATAGAACTAGCAAAAAAGCAACGACTAGATACACCACATGTTTACAAATTAAAGGTTTGCAAGAAGGGCAATTTAAACTACAAATTAAAGGTTTGCAAGAAGGGCAATTTAAACCACTTACAAAGACTATAACAAACAACTACCCATATTCTAACTGGCATTGTATCCTGTAGTACCTGAAACTTCTATTGGTGTGATGATGTACTCCTTCAGCACTAAGAATGCAAGCAAAGAACACCTTGTTTAAACTGACTGTTTCCTTGTCACTAGCTGACCCAGGAGTCTTCACCATTTCTTACTGACATACCAGGAAAATAAACAGAGTAATATATATTCTTTGTAACAGCATTTTTATTTTACCACAGCTGAAGACATTGTCAATTATATTGGATGTTTTCACTGCACATGCATCTCTCTCTCTCTCTCTGCATTACAGGACATTGTCCTCACATGACCTCTGTCACCAGAGATAAAGGTCATAGGTCAATGTCTCCTATTTCTTTTGGGGTTAAGTGTAATTAGCAGAGCTATTGCTTATCTCCCATGGCATCATTCTTAAACTTAACATTGCACTTTTTTATGACATGTTTATAATGAGGAAAGTTTCTGCCCTTTAATTTTTGAGTTTTTGAGGGACCACTCACTGTATCTGGCAGTGTGAAAACTGATACTGAGCATCATACAGGGTGACAGAAAAGTCAAGTTTAGGCAATTTGCAAATGTATTCATGTGTAAGATTGATCGGTGACATCAGTCACATGACCAACATGTAGGATATTCTGCTGTGTTTCAGAACAATTACCTTTTATATCCTATTTTGTTGAATGACATGTTCTTCCTTTATGCTGTTTATGGTAATTTGTTTATATGATGAACACACTAAAATGGCATGTGGGCTTGAATTCATAAACAGCTCTTCCCTGCATTTAGAAAGGCACAATAATATTAACAGCTGTTGTCCTCTGTGAAATGTTTCTCCTTTTTTCCACATTGTCCATAAAAGACTTTGCATACGGTAGGTTGTGAAATTTTCCATTAATTTTTTGTGATAGACGTCAGACTTGTTTGTGTTATTACAAATATGTATTTTGTACTTGATATAAATAGTATAAGAGGTAATGCTTGGGCATTTTTCCCTTATAAAGAAACACCTTTGGTAAAAGGGATGCATTCCCAAAGCAAAAAAAGTTGTGTTTTTTTCTCCAATTCTGAACTAAAAAATTCTAAATGATTGTAAGCTGTTTTTGCTGTTTTACAATAGTTATATTATTTAAAAATATAAACAAAGTTGTGTTTATTAATTTCACGAATGTTTTGTTAAGTGTACTTATTCACTTTGTTGTTGTTTACTACTTGTTTCAATAATTTGTTTACGTACATTGACCCAGTTCCATCCCAGTTTTCAATGAACTTTCTGTTATTGATTTCCGCAGTTCTACAATTGTCTGACATGGGGAACGCATTTAGAAATCTGCAGTCTGGTGGTATCGGGAAGGCATGCGGGGGAATTTGATCAATATGGATATTGGCTTGTACCTAACGCGGATGTTCAAGCTCTCAAGGAGATCAATACATTTATTCAGTCATTGAAAAAAATAAATTAGAATGTGCTTTGGCTCATCTGACTGAATTACGTTAAATCAGGGCATGATTATTGGCTGAAGGGAAAGTTGTGATGCAACTTTATACTTTGATGTTGAACTTAAAGAACTTGTTTATAGTTTTCTATAAAGTTCTTCATCAAGGTTTCACCAAAGGGCGGGCCACTGAAACCTAAATTTTTGCTTAACCTGGTAGATGGTACCTGTAGGTAAATGAATGGATCCTTATCAAAAACCATGACATTCAATGATTGCAGGAATTTGTGAAGACTTTTTGGCTCACCTGAGCACAAAGTGCTCAAAGGTGAGCTTTAGTGATCGCCCTGTGTCCGTCGTCCGTCCGTCCGTCGTCAACAATTTGACTGTTAACACTCTAGTGGTCACATTTTTGGCCAAATCTTAATGAAACTTGGTCAGAATGTTACCCTCAATAAAATCTTGGACGAGTTTGATATTGGGTCATCTGGGGTCAAAAACTAGGTCACCAGATCAAATCAAAGGAAAAGCTTGTTAACACTCTAGAAGTCACAATTTTGGCCCAGTCTTTATGAAACTTGGTCAGAATGTTACCCTTAATAAAATCTTGGACGAGTTCGATATTGGGTCATCTGGGGTCAAAAACTAGGTCACGGATCAAATCAAAGGAAAAGCTTGTTAACACTCTAGAGGTCACAATTTTGGCCCAATCTTAATGAAACTTGGTCAGAATGTTACCCTCAACAAAATCTTGGCCAAGTTTGATATTAGGTCATCTGGGGTCAAAAACTAGGTCACCAGGTCAAATCAAAGGAAAAGCTTGTTAACACTCTAGAGGTCACATTTTTGGCCCGATCTTAATGAAACTTGGTCAGAATGTTACCCTTAATAAAATCTTGGACGAGTTCGATATCGGGTTATCTGGGGTCAAAAACTAGGTCACCAGGTCAAATCAAAGGAAAAGCTTGTTAACACTGTAGAGGCTGCATTTATGACTCTATCTTCATAAAACTTGGTCAGAATGTTAATATTGATGATCTTAAGGTCCAGTTTGAATCTGGGTCATGTAGGATAAAAAACTAGGTCACCAGGTCAAATCAAAGGAAAAGCTAGTTTACACTGTAGAGGCCACATTTATGACCTTATCTTAATGAAACTTGGTCAAAATGTTAGTCTTGATGATCTATAGCTCAAGTTCAAATCTGGGTTAGGTGGGGTCAAAAACTAGGTCACCAGGTCAAATCAAAGGAAAAGTTTGTTAACACTCTAGAGGCCATATTTATGACTGTATTTTCACAAAACTTAGTCAGAATGTTAAACTTGATGATCTTTAGGAAAAATTTGAATCTGGGTCATGTCAGGTCAAAAACTAGGTCACCAGGTCAAATCAAAGGAAAAGCTAGTTAACACTGTAGGGGCCACATTTATGACCGTATCTTAATGAAACTTGGTCAGAATGTTAATATTGATGATCTTTAGGTCAAGTTTAAATCTGAGTTAGATGGGGTCAAAAACTAGGTTGCTAGGTCATATCAAAGGAAAAGCTTGTTAACACTCTAGAGGCCACATTTATGAATGTATCTTCATGAAACTTAGTCAGAATGTTAATCTTGATGATCTTTAGGTCAAGATCGAATCTGGGTCATGTCGGGTCAAAAACTAGGTCACGGGGTCAAATCAAAGGAATAGCTAGTTAACACTTAAGAGGCCACATTTATGACCATATCTTAATGAAACTTGGTCAGAATGTTAATCTTGTTGATCTTTAGGTCAATAGGTCAGGTGAGCGATACAGGGCCTTCATGGCCCTCTTGTTTTTCATCTTGATTTGAAAACCTGACATTTGAGTCAGCACTTGTTTTAAAATTCAAAACCCCTACCATTATAATCCTCTGAAACCCTAATACCCTTACCTCTATTTTGTAAAAAAAACAAAAAAAAAACAACAAAAAAAAAACAAAAAAACTTTATATTAAACTTGCTGTGAAATCAAAAATATTCATGGGGGACTAATTTACATGGTTGAGTCAATCCTTGAATTTAAATCCCAAGGAACAAGAAGAATTCCCATTTCATAATTATATATTCAAAGGTTAGAATACACAAATTTATATCCCCATGAAGTAGCCATTCTGGTCAAAACCACAAAATATTGTGTGCATGAAATTGAGTGGTTTTACGGTATTTTTAGTACACTGCATAAAATATCAACCCCTTTAAGTATATACATATTTGTGGTTGCATGGAATGTTAACAGCACTTGAAACAGCTTCTACATATTTGATCTTGCATGACATATTTGATCTGTTATGACATAATTTACACACAAATAATAATTTGGACATATTTCTCTCCATTGCAGGGTACGAGGACAGTTTAGATAAATCAGACCTGTTCAGTCAGCCAATGACAGATAGTGAAGAGTCTGACACAGAAAACAGCCAGGGTTCGAGTCTCTCACATATCAACCATAAAACACCACAGAAATTATTAGAACACCAAATAAGTCCATTCCTCGATCTCACATACTGGAAAATGTAAGTAAAGGGTGTTTGTATATCAGTATTATAGTAATCAGGCTACATGCTGTCTGAAATTTCAAAACTGTGCAAGAGAGCACACAAGGTGAAAGACAGGTCTGTATTTCACTGATCAAGAGCTAGGGTAAATGTGTCTTCGATATGCTGTGAAAGCACTTAATTTCATGGGCAAAAAGTTACATGGCTTTGGCCAATATGGCTATTTCATGGGGATATGAATTCATGGATTTCAATTTTTGAATATCAAATGAATGGGAATATGTTTATATATTACGATATAATTTCTTACACAACCAAGAAATCCACAGAAGTTAGTCTATGATTTGACAGTAACTAAAGCTGTTTGTGGGGTTTGAATGGATCTTCAAACAAATGTTAAACATGCTTAGAAGGTTTGTCATGCAAACTTAAGTCCTTACCTCACTTTAAAGGTCCATTACTAAGGGAAAGTTGAGTTGGCAATTTTTTTCATAGCCAGTGCATAGACTTCTGCAAGACACTAAATAATGAAGATTGACAGGTCAAAATTTACAGAAGGTCTTTGGAACTCAAAGAAATGTATGTGTATTATGTTGAAATTTCTATGAATCGACAGAATGACCCCCCAGTTCTTTTTAACTTTCTTTATACTTCATACATAAACTGCGATTTATTTCGAATTTCTACATACCAACTTTCATTTTCCAATAAAATGAAATAGTTTCTGTGCTTTTTAAAAGAAATTAAAATGTTCACTTTCCTTAGTATTGGACCTTTAAGGTCACATTAAAGGGCACTTTGGGTAGGAATAGAGTGGCCTGGCACTATTAAGGGGATTCAAGTGAAACTTTCCAGAAATGTTAAAGATACTGAGAATTATGCTTAAAAGCAAAGGTCTATACCTCTAAGGTTAAGGTCATAGACAAGGTATTTGATAAGGGTGTCTCAGGTATAACATATAATCAATTTGAATAGGGGATTCCTGTAAAACTTCATGAAGTTTACGCATGTATGTTTCTCAAACACCGTAGTTGTTGTTGTTGTTTTTTTGTACCACCTGAACAACAAAGTTGTAAGGGGTGTACACTGGTTTTAGGTTGTCTGCCTGTAAACACAAATCTTGTGCACACCAACTCTCCTCATCCCCTTGACACAATTTAATGAAACTTCACACAAGTGATCAGTAACAACAGTAGTTGTGCATGGTGCATGTTAGGTTCTTTCAGAAAAAAAAAATTGCAGAGTTACATTTTTTCAGTATACATATATTTTACTTCAACTTCGAACTTTTGCCATACATGTGTAGATACAGGTCAGTAAACAACTTGTTATTTGTAGTTACATTTAAGTGCTTATATAATTTATCAACTGACCGGCCAGTGACCAGTAGCAAAAATGTAACTAATTAGACCATATTGACCATAAGTAAGTAAAATAGGTCAAAATATGATCAGGTAGATCATGATTTATAAATAGCTGAGAATGGTTGATAGGTGAGACATCCATAATGTCATTTATGATGTAGTTTTATTACTTGGAAGGTTTGAAATAACTTGGTCTGGTAATGAATGAATTTCTTCCTAGAAGTGATTAGTTCAGTTTTAGGTATAGGTTATGTTAGGGAATGAGGGAAACTTCGCCCAGCGACAGTGGATTGGCACTGAATTAACCAAGGTATATTTAAGAGGCCATTTAATCTTGTATGCTGTAGGGTTTGCCTGTAAGCTAAGCATGACTTGTAAGGAGATCCTAGGTTCAAATCTCAAGTAATGTCCTCCTTTATGATTAACTGAAAATATACTGGTGTCAAGGTGAGAAGCAAGTATTTAAGATATAGTAATGTAAATTTCAAATGCTCCCATCTTCTAATGATTTTCTGGGCTTAAAACAAAAAGAAAATGTGCAAAACACGCACTTAAAAAATTCAAAGATCACCTTACAAATTTCATTAAGAAGCACACATTTACAAAGAACTGAGGTATATATTAGAAATGTGAGGCAGTAAACACTGCACTGTATTGTTCCTATGCAAGTAGGTCAGACAGGCGTATAATATATTTTGTAGTGTATAGTACTCAGGAGTTCAATTGTTACTTCCGCATGTCACATTACTTACAAATTAAACAGATTTAGAACAGGAATTTTACTGTAATGATAACCTGTAGTTCTGTTTTGCTTGTTGAGTGCCCTGGATGTAAGGGGAAAATTCAGCAAGCTTGGAGGGATTGTTTTACTCTGTAGACTCGTAAGTGTAATGGAGTGGCCGGCAAAACAACTTGTAATTTAGATATTCTTTATCAGTGTCTTTAGGTAGCAAAAAGTTTTCATGTTTGAGAAATTTCAAACAAAAATGAAAATAAAGGAAAGGCAAGTTTACCATGGATAGCTTTTGATGCTGGCAATATACCTTCTACAGATGTAGTCAAATGCATGTATTTTTTGTTCCTCCCTTAGTTGTTTCATATATATATATATATATCTGTTTGAAAACCACAGTCTTACACATCTGACAGCAGTAGACTTGTTATATTGCTGAAGGGAAGGGATCTTCAATAAAATATTCAGTAAAATATAAGTGAAATAATGTCAATAACAAGTTCAATCAGTCCATATGATACTGCTCATGGCAGCCTGACTCAATAGAAAATATGTCAAGGACAGCTTGCTTGATTGATCAAAAAAGCAATAATCACGTTTTCAAAGGATGTACATTCTTTCATGTTACTATAAACTGTTTTATATGGTGTTGGGACTGTCAGTCTAAACACATAATGATTCTGGTTTACACAGTACACAAAATAGACAATACAAAAATTGGTATACATCTTCCAGAGACATTAAGTTCACACTCCTTTAAGATGATGTAATGCATTTACTTTTAATTGAACGCGGGATAGTCTGAAAAACAGAACCATTTCGCACATGGTAGCTTTTTTACTGGTTTTGTCCTTAGAGGGAAAGATGGAATCTTTAAGAGATCTTTGGGGGGAAAAAAAGAAACAAAACATCCTTATAATCCTAATGAATAAAGCTGATCAAGGGAGTGCTTTTATGATGTAAAGATGAAATTTCCCAATAAGGGGGATTAAGGGAGATTAGA
This sequence comes from Mercenaria mercenaria, assembly GCF_021730395.1. Classification (NCBI taxonomy): domain Eukaryota; kingdom Metazoa; phylum Mollusca; class Bivalvia; order Venerida; family Veneridae; genus Mercenaria; species Mercenaria mercenaria. The sequence continues at coordinate 88,015,111 of NC_069364.1, read as the reverse complement.
ACTGTAAGTAGAAGAAAAGTTTGAACAAGGATGACAGTCAAAGTAAAGTACTTAGACGTTTCTAACACTTTTCTTAAATTATCTGAGAAAATGGAGGCAAAAAAAATCACCAACAGCAGAAAACTAAAGATATTATAGAAGGGTATAACAGATGTGTAAAACCACTTTTATTATATAATCTCTCATCTTGGAATGTTAACGGTATGCGCAGAAATAGGCGAACCGTCTGCACACTTGGTGCACTCACGTTTTCTCATACACACTCGTATACTCCTCCCTGGAGGCACGTGTTTGTGATCTAAGGAGTCTAGTTGTTTCAAGTGGCTTTTTCATGAAAACATACTAGAGTTATGAATCATTTCTGCTAAATCATCAAATAGTAAAATTCATAAGCAGTTTATTGATTGTCTGTTGTGTAGTAACATCCCATATAAGGCTGAATACACCCTTCCATCCCCAGGTATAAAATTACTTGCTGATATAAAATCATCAATATTTGTAAGGGATTAATTATACTTGAATTCATAGTTGAATTAGTTCACTTAATTCATTCCTAAACTTGTCTTAAGAAACAAGCAAAATTCTTTCAAATTTTTGAAATCCACAAGTAAAAGCGCCATGTCCTGAAACCACGGAATTGAATGTGTATGAAATTAGACAGTTTTAAAGTAGACTTAAGGAAGGGGATGGTTTTGAAGTTAAACACGTGGTCTTTTCAGTTCCTGGATAAGAACAAGTAAACACTGGTATTACCGTAACTGTACCTCTAACTTTTATTTATCATTGCTTTGTTAAAAGCTAAAAGCATCTGAGCTCCCTCGATTTGGAATACTGTAAAAGCAGAAATTTTTGCAAGGGTTTAATTTTCGCTATAGTCACACGGCCCTACATCTCGCAAAAATTAATCCTTGCGTAAATATTCACCAGTGGTGTGGGAGACATATTGATTTACAGTCTGTGTGTGTGTGTGTGTCTGTCTGTCTGTCACAAAGCTTGTCCGCACTCTTAAGTCAAACATTTCTCATCCGATTTTCACCAAACTTTAACAAAATGTGTTTGACTATAAGACCTTGACAGAGTTCGATAACTAGCCAAATGGGTCCAGGCTTCTTGGAGTTATGGCCCTTGAATTACCAAAAATCGGCCTTTTTATTCTTGTCCGTACTCTAATTCTAACATTTCTCATCCAATCTTCACCAAACTTGAACAGAATGTGTTAGACCATGAGACCTCGGCCAAGTTCAATAACTAGTCAAATCAGTCCAGGCATTTTGGAGTTACGGCCCTTGAATTATCGAAAAATCGGCCTTTTTACTCTTGTCTGCACTCTAAGTCGAACATTTCTCATCCGTTCTTCACCAAACTTGAACAAAATGTGTTTGACCATGAGACCTTGGCCAAGTTCAATAACTAGCCAAATGGGTCCAGGCATTTTGGAGTTATGGCCCTTGAATTACCGAAAAATCTGCCTTTTTACTCTTGTCCGCTCTCCAAGTCGAACATTTTTCATCCGATCTTCACCAAACTTGAACACAAAATGTGTTTGCCATAAGACTTAGCCAAGTTCAATAACTAGCCAAATCTGCCCAGGCAGTTTTGATTTATGACCCTTGAATTACTGATTGGACCCACTCATCCAGACCATCTAATTGGATCCACTCGTCTAAACCATCTTGAGACACTGGACATTTTTCATAGGGGCAGTTGTGGGAGACATGCGCTTTTCTCAAAAGCATCTCTAGTTCAACTTCAAGTAGGATACCATTGACTTTCGCGAATATTAAACCTTGCGAACACACTCAAAACTTCAAATTCGCGAAATTTTGACTCAGCGAAAATATTTGCTTTTACAGTATAGGATTGCTGATTATAATTATGACTGTTGCTGAAATATCTGTTGGAAAAATTGCAGTAGGCTCATATAATAAATGATGTATCATCCAACACTAAAATATTCTATAAAACAAGTCTTATTGATTTCCTGCTCAATTAAGTTAATGTGCTGATCAGTCATCACCTTGTAAGTGGCTCTGATTAATTCTGGACCATGTGGCCTCACACTTAAACTGTAGTAAAACTGGGGTCCAGGTCATAAAGTTCACATGAAATGTAATCAGGGAAACAAAGTTTGCTGCCCTTAAATGGGTAAACAGGGAATTGTTTCCTATAATTACATATTAAATTTCATGCAGGATTATACATGGTATTTAAGACTAATAATGCACTCATTGTAGTGGATCTGTTATGACAATCGGCACTTTCCGTGTTTGATTCTGGTTTAATAGGAAACAACTTACACTTAAACCCCACCCACATTAAAAGAAGTACGTATACATTAATGATTTTTTGGCCATTTGAGTCCTGATGTCTTTACCATTGAATTCTATATTCATACTTACTTGTCGGTTTGATATGGAAAGCCATAATTTATGCTCTTGTGAGCTGTATAATAATTCGTGCTGTTGTGAGCTGTATAAACATTTCCTATGCACGCTGAAATACAGTAATGAAATGTAAATCGCCGATTGTCTTTAGGTTACCTTAAGTTACGAAATGCAGAAAATCATGCAATCATTTTTTCATACTACTCATTTTTTTTGCAAAATTGTTCGGTTTTAAAGTATCTTTGAAAATAGAAATTTATGCTAATAAAAGGTTTAAATATAGCTTAATGGTTTTCAAGTTGTAGATCTGATAAAGTGCTTTTCATGTAGTAGCAGACATGCAAAGCAATGGTGTTTATTCAAGCTTATTCTCCCCAGCAGCTCCCTGGAGTTTCTCATTTTCTAGGAAATATTATCATTAATGAATCTTTTCTGCAAGAATTCTCTTAGTTTTTAGCTCATCAATTTCAGAAGAGATAGTTTTCCATGTTCTATATTTAGATTCATTCTATACAATGGTAAATCTTATTTTGCTGAGTAGCAACTTGGCAGAGGCTTTCTGCAAGTCAATACAACAATCTTAATGAGCTAAATTCCGTTTGTGCAAGAGTTACATCACGACCGCCCTGGCTGTACAATGCACAATATCGATTTTGCCCATGTGTTTCCCATTATAAAAAATCACAATGTCTGCAATCAGAAAATATCAAACAAGTTGCATTTTGAGAAAGTGCACATTCTAATGGGAATACTTTCTCGGTGCCACATTATTGCTGGTGCCACATTTTTGCAGACTTCTACAGCAGTTAAACAAAGATGTGTCTCTTAGATTTAACAGAACTTTGCAAGAAGATGTGGTTACCGTTATCAAAACATTTTGTTGATCATGTTTTCGTTGCTGTAAATAAAATTGTTGCACCTCTGAGGTTGAGTGGTTCATTTTGTGGTTTTCATGTCATCTCTCCCTCTCCTGAATGTGTTATGCTCCAGTTGTAGTATGAGACAGTTATCCATTTGACTAATGAATGAAGGTTGTGGTTCTACCAAGGTGCCTGTCAGAGGAGTATCAGGCGTCTTCCGGCACCATTAAGCTGGAAAGTGGCCTCATGATCCAGTTTATGTTGATGCGTCTTAACCTCCAAACAGCAAATGATTATAAATGGTACAGATTCCATAGCCATCAACTTTTCTTGTCAAATCAGTCTTGGTCAAAGTGTGGACAGAAAACATGAGTGTATTCTTCAGAAATGTTGCATACCTGCAGTTGAAACTCCTACATTCTGTTCCACCTGATCCTAGAGACTGCTGTCAAAACTGTAATAGTTTCAGTTCATGTGTACTGGTGCATGTTTAAAACTATGTCAGTATGGTACAAGTGCAGAAAAGTAATTCGTTAAAGTTACCACTTATTTTTTTAGCTCACCTGTCACAAAGTGACAAGGTGAGCTTTTGTGATCGTGCGGTGTCCGTCGTCCGTCGTCCGTCCGTCCGTGCGTGCGTGCGTGCGTGCGTCCGTCCGTCCGTAAACTTTTTGCTTGTGACCACTCTAGAGGTCACATTTTTCATGGGATCTTTATGAAAATGGGTCAGACTGTTCATCTTGATGATATCTAGGTCAAGTTCGAAACTGGGTCACGTGCCATCAAAAACTAGGTCAGTAGGTCTAAAAATAGAAAAACCTTGTGACCTCTCTAGAGGCCATATATTTCACAAGATCTTCATGAAAATTGGTCGGAATGTTCACCTTGATGATATTTAGGTCAAGTTCGAAACTGGGTCACGTGCCATCAAAAACTAGGTCAGTAGGTCTAAAAATAGAAAAACCTTGTGACCTCTCTAGAGGCCATATATTTCATAAGATCTTCATGAAAGTTGGTCAGAACGTTCACCTTGATGATATCTAGGTCAAGTTCGAAAGTGGGTCACGTGCCATCAAAAACTAGGTCAGTAGGTCAAATAATAGAAAAACCTTGTGACCTCTCTAAAGGCCATATTTTCCATGGGATCTGTATGAAAGTTGGTCTGAATGTTCATCTTGATGATATCTAGGTAAAGTTCGAAACTGGGTCACGTATGGTCAAAAACTAGGTCAGTAGGTCTAAAAATAGAAAAACCTTGTGACCTCTCTAGAGGCCATATATTTCATGAGATCTTCATGAAAATTGGTCTGAATGTTCACCTTGATGATATGTAGGTCAAGTTCGAAAGTGGGTCACGTGCCATCAAAAACTAGGTCAGTAGGTCAAATAATAGAAAAACCTTGTGACCTCTCTAGAGGCCATATTTTGCATGGGATCTGTATGAAAGTTGGTCTGAATGTTCATCTTGATGATATCTAGGTCAAGTTTGAAAGTGGGTCATGTGCCTTCAAAAAGTAGGTCAGTATGTCAAATAATGAAAAAACATTGTGACCTCTCTAGAGGCCATATTTTTTATGGGATTTTTATGAAAGTTGGTCTGAATGTTTTTCTTGATGATATATAGGTCAAGTTTGAAACTGGGTCACGTGCCTTAAAAAACTAGGTCAGTAGGTCAAATAATAAAAAAACCTTGTGACCTCTCTAGAGGCCATATTTTTCGTGGGATCTGTATGAAAGTTGGTCTGAATGTTCATCTTGATGATATCTAGGTCAAGTTTGAAACTGGGTCAACTGCGGTCAAAAACTAGGTCAGTAGGTCTAAAATAATTAAAATCTTTTGACCTCTCTAGAGGCCATATTTTTCAATGGATCTTCATGAAAATTGATCTGAATGTTCACCTTGATGATATCTAGGTCAGTTTCGAAACTGGGTCACGTGCGATCAAAAACTAGGTCAGTAGGTATAAAAATAGAAAAACCTTGTGACCTCTCTAGAGGCCATATTTTTCATGAGATCTTCATGAAAATTAGTGAGAATGTTCACCTTGATGATATCTAGATCAAGTTCAAAACAGGGTCACGTACCTTCGAAAACTAGGTCCATAGGTCAAATAATAGAAAAACCTTGTGACCTCTCTAGAGACCATATTTTTCAATGGATCTTCATGAAAATTGGTCAGAATTTTTATCTTGATAATATCTAGGTCAAGTTCAAAACTGGGTCACATGAGCTGAAAAACTAGGTCACTATGTCAAATAATAGAAAAAACGACGTCATACTCAAAACTGGGTCATGTGGGAAGAGGTGAGCGATTCAGGACCATCATGGTCCTCTTGTTTCTATTTCAGTATGTGAAAATAGGTTAAAGGTTAATGTTATGTTTGGACTTGTCTTGTGAGTTTGAGATGAAAAACAGATAAACGCCCTCTCATTAAAGTGTTAAACAGCAAGACACATTATTTGTTTGTGTAGTTAAGTTTTTGGTATGCCTTTTGTAAGGATTTATAGAAAACCTATGGGAGGATGAATTTTTTTAACTGTTTCACAATGTCGTGAAAACTTTCCGGTCAACAAAAAATTACAGAATGGACTGTTTGTTGTAGGGCTGCTGTCTGAAATCCTACATTAACTAACATTCAAAGTTTCTGCTTATTTTGCCTATTTTAAATTTAATTTCATTTTAACTATAGGCTCAATATGTTAGCAGTCACTATATATAAGTAAAATAGGTCACAGATGTAGTGGTGAGTCATGAAAAATTCAGTTCGACATTTATCTGGGTCAACATATCTAGCTATTCAGGTGTTGTATGAGGAAGAGCTTCAGGGTATGGGTGTGCCAACACATTTGGTATTTTGCGGCTTTAATGAAGCTATTAAAATGTATATGGTTGATAAAACAGTACTTAGTAGTCACACAGGTGTTGTTAGTTTAAATGCTCTGTAAATACTCAGAATGTTGTTTCAAGAACTAGGTGTTATTTTTTGGTGAAAAGGGACAGAGGGTGGTGATAAGGTGCTCATATTGTGGCAATAATGTCAGTAGAGATGTAGTAATGAAAAATGTTGCATGTAATGGTGAAGTTTATACAGATTAAGCAAGCAGTGTGAGATTAAAAGCCAACCCGGTTTTATATTAATGAATCATATATGAACTTTTTTCCTTTGATGTGCTTTGAAGTAGTTTAAGTTTGTTTGATGTTGAAACAAAGAGATTTTATGAGAGTGATTTTAATTTATTTAGTGTATTTGATTTTTCATTTGATATAACCAGTATTAATGTATATGCCCAGACAGAAGACTGGTTTTGTAACAGTTTGTCCCCTCAGTGCTAAAAAAATGAATATTTATTGATATGATTGAGATGATGTTATAGGTTTAGAAATTTAAAATGGCTTTAGGAGAGTCTTTAGTAACCCCTACTAATGTTAAAGATAATCCAATATACATTTTTCACTAAAATACTTTATTTTTAGATACAATTCACATCAGATGCATTTCACTTGATGACTATGGATTTTGTTGAAATCTTATCTTTAAATAAGTGTATGTATAAGGAGAAGAATGCTGGTACAGATGTCCCTCAGGGGGGTGAGGTTGTGACTTCATTTTGGCTCTAATAATTGACTAAAACTTCATCCTTAACACACTTGCTTGTTAAGACATCATATTAATTATATGAGCCGCGCCATGGGAAAACCAACATAGTGGGTGTGCGACCAGCATGGATCCAGACCAGCCTGCGCATCCGCGCAGTCTGGTCAGGATCCATGCTGTTCGCTAACAGTTTCTCCAATTCCAATAGGCTTTAAAAGCGAACAGCATGGAGCCTGACCAGACTGCGCGGATGCGCAGGCTGGTCTGGATCCATGCTGGTCGCACACCCACTATGTTGGTTTTCCCATGGCACGGCTCATATCATATTCTGTTGTCTGTTTTCAGGACCCAAGTTTGTTGCGGTACCATATTCAAGGGAATGAATGGTGAAGTTCTTGTTGATCCACAGCTTTTGAAACCCTGCTGGTCGTGCAACAAAGACAAATCATCTCGTACAAATAAAAGCAAGGAACTTAAACGCAGTACATCCTTGGAAGATACTGACAGTAATTTAAGCACGCCAAGTTTCAGTGTGGCAGACTTTTACGATGCGAATACACCCGAACCTGAAACTCCGCCGGAAAGTCCCCCAGACAGTCCAAAAGACTCCTTATCAGAAACAGACGGTCTTACGACACTAGCCCAGTGTACCTCAACTAAAATGAACTTTGTCTCCAACCACTCTATACCAATGGAATGTTAAAGTAAAAAGTTGTGTATACAGAAATTTGGACTGGCCTCAATTCATTAAGTTATACAAAACGAATATTAAATCATGTAAATCAGTCTAGAGTAATAATGGATTATATTTAAAGCATACAGATGTGCACATGGACACTACATAGGAGTGCTTTCAGTAAACAAAAACCCAAAAAAGAGAGGAGTTATGATTTTTAAGGGAGAGTGAACATAAAGGTCCCATGTTCACCTCATCCCAGTGTCTAGCATACAATTTCAGGGATTCATGTACATTGAAGTTGTCTACATTATACTTGCCAGTAAAATTGCTGAATCACTGCATAAAGTTTTCAGTAATTAAATGTTGTGATAAACTGTTCAAAAACATTGGAAGTGGTGATGAAAGTCTGATGTGAACAAAATAGCTTTTTCCCCTATATTTGAAGTGATCTCAGGAATTGCAAAATAAACAACAGAAAGTTGGGATATTCTGTCCCCTATTGGGAGCAGAATGTACTTCATGGAGTGAACAGTGTGAAGAAAACAACAGAAAAATGTGTTGATAATATTATTAAAATGGCTGTTTTGCAATTAACAGTTTTTTTAATCATTGATGGATTTACTATTTCTATTTTAAACCTCAATTGATTTGTGTGTTGACGTGTCGTAGATATGTGTTGCCTTGGTGATTTGAATGAAAGGTCATCAAACAGCGAAAAGAAGCTTCATGGATATGTGTGGATTTAACCTTGACCTTTGGTCGGGTCCGGTTATGTCATAAATGGATGTTTCTTCATAGTATTGCCTAGCATCCATGAACAAATGTTACAGCAACATGTACTTTAGTGTCAGGCACATGCAAATGCACACATGATATTAAAAAGCATGTGACTGGTCCATTTGGGATGACCTTGTAGTGAACAGGAATGATGAACTTCATATATACAAGTTTCTAGATCTAGTCAAGATTTATTCATAATTTTTTATACTTTTATAATAAAAATCCATGACTGCCAATTGAACTTTGTGTCAAAACATAAAAAAATTGTACATGTCATGTCAGTATTTGTTAAAATAGGTCAGTTCTCATAAATGTCTCTAGTAATTTTCTGTTTGTAATTCATATCATTATTAATGCAGGCTAGGTATTTTTTTTTTTTTTTTGAGACATGCATTATATAATTTGTTCCTCATTTCTCTCAGCCATGGCAGTGTTTTCAATTAATATAATACAAATGTCATGTTGGAACTCCTAAGCTAGCTCATTGGTTTATTGTGAGATTGCAATATTTCTTACAGTCCGAATCATTTCGTATGAAATCTTTTCATAATTACATTAAAATGTCTTTTAATTCTATAACTAGGTAAGTCTATGCAATGAAAGATTCTAGCTTCCTTTCATTTTAGTATAAAAAAGAAAAAAATTTATATTAAATATTGATTTTATGATCTCATTTATTTCTTTCACTTCTTTCTGATAAAAATACTCTTATGACATTTAGACGTTTGTTTATCGTCATGACATACTTTTCTTTATTTGAGATTTTATGAAAGAATCTTCATAATTTGTGTACTATTGAATGAATTTTAATTAATCTGTGATGTCGGTATAAAAAAGATCTGTCAAACAGAAGATGTGCATGAATCTTGTATAGTTACTTCTACCATTAAAGTATGTTAGGTAAGGATAGGTTGATTTCACAGGTAGTGCTAGAGCTCTAAAATTTGTATGCACTATTTTACAGAAAACTTAAGGATTTGGGAAAAGTTATTGCGAGCGAAACGTAAAAAAATAAGGCTTATGATGAAATTAAGGTGGGTTGCCTCTTACATATTTCTATCAGATTGAACTTTAGTTAGTGCTTTTGTTATGTACGCGACAGCTATGATTTGAACACAGATGGCTCTATGTTTTCACGAATAACTTAAAGTCATGGTATAATTTTGGTATTACAGAAACTTGTATACGTGGTTATCTTTGGAGAGTGTAATATAGCATGGTGTAAATAATGTAAATATCTATTTATTTATTTAAAATCTATTTATTGAGAGGAAATATATTCTGTATTATATTTCTGTTAATTCATTAAGTTTGTAGTTGATGAACCAAAACACTATCCAAAACTCTAATGGCACCAATTTGAAATACTCTAAAGACTTAGTCTTATGGCATACCATTCTACTTTTATATGTTATCATTCCGTAAGTTGTAAAAAAAGTATGGATGCAAACAGACTGCGTGTAACAGTTTTTGAAAAACTTGGAATAGTTTTATCTTGAGACCAGTACTGACATTTATTATATACCTACATAAATTCTGTCAAGAAAATGGCTTGTATGTCACAAGTAAATACGAACAGGCAGAAAAAAAAACAAAACAACATTGTGCGTTTTGTATTGTATGTTGCCAGACTACTTTCATATAATATGTATGGCCTGACAGAATTCTGTTAATAGCACACACAAAAACTACACTCGGTTGATAAACATTGGTGGTTCCATTCGATAACAAAATGACAAACAAAAAGATGGAGGTATATAATAAAAAGATAATAACAGTAGCTAGATCTGGGATTTTGTATTCAGCTTGAGTGGATTTTGCCAGATTAGTTCACACTGCACTTGTGGGCCTCGTGTGATCTGCCCTGGCAAAATTTACTTGAGCCAAATACAGCATCCCAGATCTAGCTACTATTATAATAACTCTTTATTTTGATTGATTGATTCCTCAGTTATCGCGATTGAAGCAGTTTTTGTTTAATTCCTTACAGAAAACACAATGCAGGCATATATTACATAATGGCAATACAAGATCAAGATATTACAGGTTTCAGCTGGAAATAGATATTTCTGTGATGTGTAAACAAGCAGAAAGCTGTTCAGATTTTGTTGTATGGTTTGAAGTACTTTTTCACATGACGTAGGTGATAAACTATGATGACAATTCAAAATGCTCCTGCATGACTCACATACTACATTTTGATCTAACTTAAATATAAACAAACATAAACAACTATAAAGTGTCAGCTAAACTAGTCCAAGTTGAATATAATGAACCAGACCTATAAATGGGTAAGTCATGCATGACTGGTAATTTACATGATTATTGTTACAATTCAAAACACTCAGTTATGACCAGAATCATTACAAAAATTTTGCTAATATGAAAAAGAAAAAAACTTTTTGAAGGAGACAAAAATATTTTCATTTTTTAGGTCAAATTAATCTTCATATAAATTGCTTTAATACTGGCATGTATTCTTACCTCTTAGCAGAAGTATGGCCGACTTCTGTATGTCCTTGCAGTTTTCCACTATTTGCACCAAGGTGAAAAAATGTGTACTAAATGTTTAAAGATTCCAGACCTATTTCATATTTAATGGTAGTGTTGCCCCCAAAACAAGTTAATGTTGATATGTAAAAATACCAATATTTTTATTAATTCTCACCAGTGAAAACTGTTTTGTTTATAACAATTATCTGTGAATTGCCGGAGGACTACAGGGCAGAATGGGATACAAGAATCACAAGAAATGTCTATCCAGTTTATGTATTATGTATATATGAACTATTTTTCAGGCCGCGGGACAGGCTGTGTAGATATACTTGTAAATAAGGTCAGAAAAAAATCTATAGATTTAAGCTTTTGACTAATTTAATTCATTCGAATCAGTAGAGTAAATGTTGCGCTTGTATATACAGGAAAAATTTTATGCGGTGAATAATTTGTTTAGAGTAGGTGGGTGTTGTACATTAAAAGAATTTCATCTATTTATTTATTTGCAAATAGAGAATGTACCCTTTACCTTTATTATGTTGAAGGTCGTATCCAATGTCAAAAAGAATATTTTCGGATTATAAAGGAATCGTAGGCTGAACATTCATGTGACTGTTGGCTTTATTGACATCATTAAAACCATTTAGAAGTTTAATGACAAAAATGAAATGTATTGTAATATATATCAAATATCACCACCTGATCAAAATTACAAGAAATTAAAAATAGTCAAATATCGCGAGATGTAATTTTACATAAAGTCAAGTCATACGGTTTTTCTGTAAAAAGTATTAATTTTTGTTTTTGCAAGGATTTACTTTCCTGAAATAAACAAAAAGTGTGAGTTACAATAATTAGATTATTAAAGAAGTTTAAAATAAGATTTTTACGTATGTCTTAGAAACAGGATGAGGTTACGTTAATATTTGGCTTTGTCAGAACTGGCAGACTAGTAACTATGAGGAATTTGGTTGTATATAGAAAATTTGTTTCTACCTTTTGTTGTTTCTGCACCAAATGTTTGAGTTTTACAGTTAGAGTTAAGGTAGCCCGGTTTAGCAGTAAAGGTGGAAAACTTATTTATTTAACTTCCCCGGTGTTTGTGTGTAAATTATCTGGTGTTTTGATTTGTCATCTCTGTGCAGAAGGACGATAACTGCATTAATGTAAAGAAGCAGTTGTCCATTTTTAGCGCAGAGATTACAATATGTCAGTTTGAGCATGTAGTGTAGTATGAAAATGTGGGTGTAGAAATGTACAGTTAGGGACAGCTACTGGTGAAATGGTAGAAACCTTAGTAGTGCATGCTAATTTTTAGGGAGATGTCGGATTCTTAAGGTGCTTAATATAGAAAACAAAGTCTTTAAATGGTAAATTGTGTATGATTTGTGCAATGTTAAAAGTGCTTTACGAAAGAACACTCATTCTGTTAGAATTTTATATTTTTAAATTGTAGTGCTGGAGGAATGGAATCGAAGTTCATAATTGTAAAATGTAGAAAATTAGAGGTACCCTTCAAAATATGTCTTGCCTAAGCTGGTTACTGTAGTAATAATTGTCGTTTTTGTAATGGGTTTATAAGAAACACATTTTTTTTTAATCATAAAATGATGGAAGTTCGTTCATGTCTATGATTTACTATAAATGTTTTTAATTAGTAATGTAACTGATTTTTAGAATGTCAAGCAATAAGTTAACAGATTGATTTTTAGCAGGTCTAACCATTGATAATGGCTTACTTGATGATTATTTTGCTATAATAAGTTTATGAACATTGGGGTTACTCCAGCTACTGTACAGAGATGTTCTTTTAATACCTTACTTTTTTTAATCTGATATAACTTCACCAGTGATTGTATCCTGTCCATGAAAGACCTTCTGTACCACTTAACCTGTTGATCCTCATGTTTTACTGTGAAATCATTTAATTACGTTGGCACGAATATTTTGTGGTTTGGGCCAGAACAGCAGGTTTGTTAGAATATAAATTTGTGGGTTTCAATATCCAGACAAGAAACAAATGAGAATACAACTTCTTTGTGGGGATTTCATTTCTTGGAATGGCCCAACCATGAAATCCATGAAAATTAGTCTCCCAGAAATAATTACGCTTTCGCAGTATTTTCTTTTTTGGGGGGAATGTATATTAAGTGTTTGTGACAATGTTGTATTATATATACAGAATAGTAATTCTAGGAGTTTTAAGTTTACTGTACAACATAAGCTTTATGTGTTATTAGTAGAAAATTGTCTGTTAGACATGTTACTGGGTATGTGTTGTATTTAGAACAGATCTGACTACAGGTTCTTGCAAAAGTTTGTTACACTGTGTACGTTTATTTCAAATGATTTTGGATAGTTTTGCTGCTGGATATTTAAGTGTTGATTAATGTTGGTGTATAATACTTCAGCATTTAAATAAGTATTAAATCACTGTAGAAATTTGTTGGTGCTTAAGGTATGTGGTTCAAGAATTAGTGGAGTCCTAGGTATTCATACTTTTTACATGTATATCATTTGTCAGAAAATCTGTCAAGTTTTATTAAACGTCTGTAGCATTTAGCAAGGAGCCATATTTTTCATTGTGTTTTTTGAAAATGATGGGTGAAAGGAAAAAATCATTTTACAAAGGATTCATTATTATATTTAAAGATATAAATACATTAATATGGGTTGATTTATGCTCAAAACCTCAAGTTCCAAGGTTAAAAAACTTGAGTTTGGAGACCAGTCAATGAAATGCAGACATGTCATTGGTTAGTTTCAGGATTTATGTCAAAGTCAGCCAATCAAATGCCAGAATTTTCAGACTGGTATCTAAGTTCTGTTTTTTAATCTTGCACCCAGCTCAGTTACTATTAGACACCCTTTAAACCATTCCAGTACAGATATATCTAGAAATGTCTCAAAAGAGTTTTCTTTTTTAAACATTTTATGTATCAGTTTTATTCTAGTGAACACCTGTAGTAAGGCTGATAAATGCAAGAAATGTGCATATGTCATTTAAAGGAGCATACCTTCAGAAGATTCTTCACAATATCAAAATAATAACAAATTATTATTTTGTTTATATATTGTAAGCATGAGCAACATTTTTCCATTCTACATAAAATTTTACTGTATTTCTGACACAGCAGACAGCTTTCCTACATACAGAGTTGATATATAAATACTGTCAAGAAGTAGGTGAAATACTTTGTTTATACCTTTTGTTTACAGACATGATAAGTGAAAGTATCATCTAAATTCCAAACCAAATTTACCTAAATCTGGAGGTGTGCTTCTTTAACTGTAAAATACAGCAAGATGTTATGTTTTTCTTTGTTTATATGAATGCTGTGGTATAATGTTTATCTATGTATAAAGCAAAAGTAATCTAGAAATGTTGAACATTTCAGAAAAGTTGAACCCATCAAAGATCTGTTATTTTTTTGCTATGTTTCATTAATGTTAGAATATTTAATGTTTATAATTTGATTGATATTTACTGATACCTCAAGGATATACTTTATTGTTAAAACTGTTAAAATTTTTCCAGAAGGAAAAAGTATTTTTTTTTTTCCAATCAAAGCTTGATACAAAATTGTTGAGAAAATTTATGGAAGTTTCCGCTCTTTTTTTTTTTTTTTTTTTTTTTTTTTTTCCTTTCTTCGTAAATGCCTTAAGTTGGAATTGGTTTTGTTAAAAAGAATGTCCCGTGGAAAATAAAGTTGTTGCATTAATTCAAAGATATTGGCAAAATGAGGTTATTAGTTCAAAATGAAAGATAAAGTTTGATCAACAATCGCGAAATATTGAAGGGATGTATTGTATATATATATACAATAAAACAAAAGATAAAATAAAACAAGTATTTGGGTTGAGGTTCAGCCATATTGTCCTCTCTTTAAGCCAAAGGGCACTTAAAGTTAAAATAGGATTCTAGCATGTGGGGTGAGGGGCAGTACTTTGCAAGTTTTAACATTTTTTTTATTGTAAATATCTTAGAAATTTGTCAGTGTCGCCCTTATACTATCAGTATGAAATAACCAAGAACATATTATAAGTGAATTATTTTACCATTCTTGAAATTATTGAGCAAATGATTAAAAGGATAACCCCCAATAACGTCTTTCTGTCCTCAGGACTGTTATTTATTTCTGTCTATGGGACTGTTATTTTTCATTCTGTCCATAGGACTGTTATTATTTCTTTTTACAAAATTCATAATTTTCACGGATTTTTATGTATCTCTTGTTTTTATTGATGCTTTTTTAGCCAGTGATCTGAGCTTTTATAAATTCTGTATCTAAAATATCATTTAATTCTAGTGTATATTGATTGCATAGAAGATTTTTGTGTGAGAACAAATTGTACTACTGAACTGGAATATATGTAAATATTATATGTCTTGTGTTATGTCAAAATGCTGCATATCGACTTTGTTTTTCATCCAAGACAGCTTGACATATATGTCTGCCTTGATAGTTAGCCTTCTGTTTTAGACATAAGAACATGCCATCAGAAGCACATGAAAATCATGCATTTATCTGAGGGTGCGGACATAAGTCCTAGGGGCCTCAGTGGCAAATTGGTTAAGGTCGCCGACTTCAAATCACTTTCCCCTCACCTATGTGGGCTGGAGCCTCCCTCGGGGCACTGAATTCTTCATTTGAGGAAGCCATCCAGCTGGCTTACGGAAGGTCGGTGGTTCTACCCAGGTGCCCGCTCGTGACGAAATAATGCACAGAGTGGCACCTGGGGTCTTCCTCCACCATCAATGTTGGGAGTTCGCTATATAACCTATAATTGTGTCGGTGCGATGTTAAACCCAACAAAAACAAAAAAAGACACATGTCCTATAGGGGTGGGGTCCAAGGAAGATGGAGTTGGGAATGAAGCTTGATTCAAGGCAGAAATATATTCACACTTTAACAAAACGTGATACAGTTTGTATATTAATGAAAAACAAATTTGATATGCAGTTTAAATGTTATTTATTAAATCATAGCGTTTTCATTATCATTCTACATTCTATTTATTATTATCTGTGTAAATGTAAAAGTATTTCATTGTGTCGTTCTGTAGGTATATAAAGTAAAGGTTAGTTACAGGCAGGGGTAACACCAGAGGGCACAGTGTGTGACACTTCTATAGGAGACAAAGATGCCTGTTGCCATTGGTGCTCCACCTCCTGATTCTTATGGAGATGACACCAATGTTGTCAGTTACTTGTGGAGAACAAGTCAGTACTGGTGCAAACCCAGGAATGTTTGCTGTTGTTTCAAAAAGCAGTTAAGGGTGAAGTTTTATGAGATGTATACATAAAACTTAAAAAAAGGTTTTGCTTTTGTCCATTGAACTGGCAATCGGTATTAAACTGTTATTTACCACACACAAGATTGCCTGACAGCCATTAATTTATATACTTACAGAATATAGAAATTTTAAAAATGTACAAAGCTGCTCCATATGTTTACGTTCTATTTGTAAAGATTATTTGTCGTTCATGTTTGTTTATTTATTTATGATTATAAATTATCAGATAGATTAGAATGGTTATTATATTGAATGCATTGTTTGACTATATCTCCATGGCGACCATTGGATTCCATAGAGCGGCTGAAATTTTTCACTTCATGACAAAAAATGAGTAACTGATAAAAAATATAATGTGGTTCACACATTTAAAATAGCAAGTTCCATTACAGACACATAGAATGCATGATTTAATGTAATTGGTTGCCATGGAAACTGAATACATGTGACTTTAAGAGATGTCATTTTGAGAGTCACATTTGTAAAAAAAATCTTCGATAATAAAGTTGGACAAGTGTAAATAATTTAGGCTTCAGTTGTTCTATTTTCTGTATTGGGAATACAAAGGAGGCATTGATACGCCAAACTGATATGTTGGTACAACGGTATGGATTTCGTTGTGAACGAAGAATAATTGTTCCATTTCCTTTGGTGAACATGATTTGGTTTGGCCACTTTTCTCTTTTAGCACCCCGGTGCTGTAGACCACTCTATCACGGAAAACTGAGCTAAATTGAGTTACTGTTAACAAGGCCGACAAACGTACTCCTGCATGTTGCTATTTATGGCTCTGTCGGTACAGAAAAGGAATGTTGTCGACAGAAAAATCAATGTTGCACAATATTTGAGTGAGATAGTGGCCTAGAGTCTCTTGGAATCTAGGGCGAACTATATTGAAAACGTTGCTATTGGAAACATCCGATATCTAATTAATTCAGTTCCTATTCTGCTGATGTACCAGGAAGTTTGTTTACTTTTTTTGAGAAGCACAATAATCATGCCGCCTTTTAGGCGTGGCTCAGCCGCTAGGTAAAACTCAAAATCCGACATACTAAACATTGTAATACGAGTCCATCCACTACGAACAATAGCCCGAGTTAAATTCCACAATCTGCTTGTATAACCGGCGCAGTAAATCAATTTTTAACGTAAAAAGAGTAGATTTCTATCATAAAGAGGTGCATTCATAACTCGATTGTATTTGTGTTCCCCCCATTCTTCAAACATGATCGATCCACTGTACTGATAGGTCGGGTTACAACATGCGACATTCCAGTGTCTTCTTTCTATTTAGATTACTAGGTCAATTATGTCACGCAAATATAAAAACTAGATATTTTTGACATTGGGGAAAGTAGGACATTAAATATATGGAGATTTAAAGGAACGCTTTAGGCTGATTGGCAAAACGGTCCATCACCATCCTCGATTGGTACATAGAATTTTTTATGACAGGAGACTTACGGATGTTCTACGTTCTACGTAGAATCCGGCCTGTGTCCGAAACAATGCCCAGAGAGACACATAGAATCTTCCACTACCGAGAAAAAAGCTGGAAAAATTTGCCATATATGACCATAATTGTGTAGTTTAACCCAACAAAAAGAAACTTTAAGCTCAACTGAGATCAATGTTTTATTATACCAGATTTATATAGCGCCGTTCAAGTGCAAAGGCAACCACTCGGAGCGCCAAATTCATCCTCGACTAGTACAGACACATAGCGATCTGACCAGAGGGACAGAGTGAAATAAAGCCCCCCTCCCCCAAGAACAGTTTTTTTTCCTTTTGGAAACACTGCTGTCTTACTCTTTAGTCCTATAAGCCGTTGCATGCCCAGTTAGCATGCTACGAAAAATGAAGAACGTAAAATATAAATCTGCGCATGTAACTATCATGGAAACGTAAAATTCTAAAAGTGAAGGCTTATTTATAGCACTACATTTTCTAGTCCGTCTTGTGAACTCGAGCTGTTACATCGTGTTTGAACAGCATATACTATAATTGTAAACATTTAACCTGTCGCAGATCATTAAAGGCAAATAGCTACTAAAATCGATGAGCTATCGTAATACTTGACATATATAGGAAATAATTCTTTAAGATATTCAAATGTTTGAACTGAAAGTTATATGGTGGTTGGGGGTGGGGAAGTGTTGGGGGGGGGGGGGGGGGGGGGTGTAAATAATCATACCAAGACATTCACTGAAAATATTCCAGCAACCACAAAAAAAAAAATGTTTGTCCCTTATTGACAATAAAGATTTTTCCCCTTTTGTCGGGTGGGGTGCAAACCATATGCTGCTCCCCCGCACCTACGCCTAAGAATCTGTAGACTTCCAACGACCAAGTAGCTCCTATAATTCATAACATGCTTATTAGTCTTAAAAACTCTTAATACATAATGGTTGTGGGACATCCGTAATCACTGACTTTGAATCCCTTCGCCTCTACGGGATAGAGCCCAATGTGAGAAAGACATCCAGCTACACACGTGGTTTGGTGAAGTCTGGTACCCGATCATATAAAAAATAATGCATTTGGGCCGCTGGGTTTTTCAACTATCAAAATAGTAACGCCGCCACACACGTCGACGTATGACCTGAACCACATGCGCTTGAAGCTCTATCAATAAATAAATGCATTACCATATCCCACCCACCTAATATACTCTTCAAGAGATCTAACCTGCGCTTATACTTCATTGATAGAGCTCAAACACCTGTGCCTGAACTTTGTCGGCGTGACTTAAAAAAATAGAATGAGGAAAAGGCAGCATACTCTGTGTTTGTCAATGTGTACAAGAATTAAAGTCTTTATATGAGCCGTGCCATGAGAAAACCAACATAGTGGGTTTGCGACCAGCATGGATCCAGACCAGCCTGCGCATCCGCGCAGTCTGGTCAGGATCCATGCTGTTCGCTTTTAAAGCCTATTGGAATTGGAGAAACTGCTAGCGAACAGCATGGATCCTGACCAGACTGCGCGGATGCGCAGGCTGGTCTGGATCCTTGCTGGTCGCAAACCCATTATGTTGGTTCTCTCATGGCACGGCTCAATTATAATTGTCAAAACATTGGTGGATGATTTCAAAATATAATATTATGATAAAAAAAAATGAGCCACATGCAGTTATGAATATGAAACACCGCATACTTTGGTCAGTTGTTTTTGTTGTTTTTGTCAAATTTGGATATTAAATGATTTCAGATGATGAAGCTATCAGCTGTCTTGCGGAAGTTCGACCGCTATAGATACAAAGGTGTCCAATATGCTTAAAATATATGTGCAGATTTTCCTTCGAAAAGGCTGAAAGGCGACATTATGTGACGCAGCTCCTTTTAATATTGAATTCATTGATGTAGATTAACATTGCAACAACACGTAAAACATGTGTTATTTCACGTTTCATCTACATTTCAATAGGTGTCCGTTTGATTCTTTTTACGATTAGCCTGTCGTTGAAAAAAAGCTCGTTTTACTCTGACGTCTATTAGTACGCCAATCGTAGTAAAAATACCATATATGGTATACGCAACTTAACGCCTTCATTCGCAACAATTCATACTCTGTTTCCCGCATTTGCGTTTATCGTAAACAAGTAAAACGAGAACCAGACCCAAGGTTATTTATTGCGTGCGAGTCGCCAGCCAATGGAATTCATTGAATATGACTGACGTAAACACACGAATTATCTAAAATACCGTTTTCCCGTAAATATCGTTAACAGTTTCTCAGTAGATGTTTTATACGCTGAAATCACCCGACAAAATATGTGTATACGGACAGGTGAGTATCCCTTGATATAGGAGTGGGCGGCATGAATGTTTTGTTTGATCTGCTGTCGTGAAGCAACTGGTTCTTGCGTACGCAAACATGGTTTTCAGCAGCATTATTGTACGTTTCAGGCATGGAGTCGCTGTTTCCTTAATCGGGAATTAGAACAAGTCAATTTTTTCCCCGCCATTAACATTCGATGCACCTATTGAGACGTGTCGTCGGTGTCACTGTTGCTGCATTTATTGCCTGCCGGCGACAGTATTTCACCTGGTAATTATATATTTATGTCGTCGTCAGAGTAAAATTTGCTAATAGGGATCATCGCCTCATACTTACAATCAAGTTTTGTTATAATCAAAATAAAAAAAGATTAAACAAGTACACCTTGACGCACGGACGACGAAAAACATGGTACTACAGTTGTCCACCAATCTGATTGACGAAAGGACGACGTAAAACACGGTACTACAGTTGCCCACCAATCTGATTGACGCACGGACGACGTAAAACACGGTACTACAGTTGCCCACCAATCTGACTGACGAAATGACGACGTAAAACACGGTACTACAGTTGCCCACCAATCTGATTGACGAAAGGACGACGTAAAACAAGATACTACAGTTGTCCACCAACTTAATTGACGAAAGGACGACGTAAAACACGGTACTGCAGTTGCCCACCAATCTGATTGACGCACGGACGACGAAAAAAAACAGTACTACAGTTGTCCACCAATCTGATTGACGAAAGGACGACGCAAAACAAGATACTACAGTTGTCCACCAATCTGATTGACGCACGGACGACGAAAAGCACGGTACTACAGTTGCCCACCAATCTGATTGACGCACGGACGACGTAAAACACGGCACTACAGTTGCCCAGCAATCTGATTGACGAAAGGACGACATAAAACACGGTACTACAGTTGTCCACCAACCTGATTGACGCACGGACGACGTAAAACACGGTACTACAGTTGTCCGCTAATCTGATTGACGAAAGGACGACGTAAAACACGGTACTACAGTTGCCCACCAATCTGATTGACGCACGGACGACAAAAAAAAAACGGTACTACAGTTGCCCACCAATCTGATTGACGAAAGGACGGCGTAAAACACGGTACTACAGTTGTCCACCAATCTGACTGACGAAAAGACGACGTAAAACACGGCACTACAGTTGCCCACCAATCTGACTGACGAAAGGACGACGCAAAACAAAATACTACAGTTGTCCACCAATCTGATTGACGAAAGGACGACGTAAAACACAGCACTACAGTTGCCCACCAATCTGACTGACGAACGGACGACGAGAAAACGGTACTACAGTTGTCCACCAATCTGACTGACGAAAGGACGACGTAAAACAAGATACTACAGTTGTCCACCAATCTGATTGACGAAAGGACGACGTAAAACACGGTACTACAGTTGTCCACCAATCTGATTGACGCACGGACGACGTAAAACACGGTACTGCAATTGCCCACCAATCTGATTGACGAAAGGACGACGTAAAACACGGTACTACAGTTGTCCACCAATCTGATTGACGAAAGGACGACGTAAAACACGGTACTACAGTTGTCCACCAACCTGATTGACGTACGGACGACGGGAAACACGGTACTACAGTTGCCCACCAATCTGACTGACACATGGACGACGTAAAACACGGTACTACGGTACTACAGTTGCCCACCAATCTGATTGACGAAAGGACGACGTAAAACAAGATACTACAGTTGTCCACCAACTTAATTGACGAAAGGACGACGTAAAACACGGTACTGCAGTTGCCCACCAATCTGATTGACGCACGGACGACGAAAAAAACGGTACTACAGTTGTCCACCAATCTGATTGACGAAAGGACGACGCAAAACAAGATACTACAGTTGTCCACCAATCTGACTGACGCACGGACGACGAAAAACACGGTACTACAGTTGCCCACCAATCTGATTGACGCACGGACGACGTAAAACACGGCACTACAGTTGCCCAGCAATCTGATTGACGAAAGGACGACATAAAACACGGTACTACAGTTGTCCACCAACCTGATTGACGTACGGACGACGTAAAACACGGTACTACAGTTGTCCGCTAATCTGATTGACGAAAGGACGACGTAAAACACGATACTACAGTTGTCCACCAATCTGATTGACGCACGGACAACGTAAACACGGTACTACTGTTGTCCACCAATCTGATTGACGCACGGACGACGTAAAACACGGTACTGCAGTTGTCCACCAATCTGACTGACAAAAAGACGACGTAAAACACGGTACTACAGTTGCCCACCAATCTGATTGACGCACGGACAACAAAACAAAACGGCACTACAGTTGCCCACCAATCTGATTGACGAAAGGACGGCGTAAAACACGGTACTACAGTTGTCCACCAATCTGATTGACGAAAGGACGACGTAAAACACGGCACTACAGTTGCCCACCAATCTGACTGACGAAAGGACGACGTAAAACACGGTACTACAGTTGTCCACCAATCTGACTGACGAAAGGACGACGTAAAACACAGCACTACAGTTGCCCACCAATCTGACTGACGAAAGGACGACGTAAAACACGGTACTACAGTTGTCCACCAATCTGATTGACGAAAGGACGACGTAAAACACAGTACTACAGTTGCCCACCAATCTGACTGACGAACGGACGACGAGAAAACGGTACTACAGTTGTCCACCAATCTGACTGACGAAAGGACGACGTAAAACAAGATACTACAGTTGTCCACCAATCTGATTGACGAAAGGACGACGTAAAACACGGTACTACAGTTGTCCACCAATCTGATTGACGCACGGACGACGTAAAACACGGTACTGCAATTACCCACCAATCTGATTGACGAAAGGACGACGTAAAACACGGTACTACAGTTGTCCACCAATCTGATTGACGAAAGGACGACGTAAAACACGGTACTACAGTTGCCCACAAACACGGACTACAGTTGTCCACCAATCTGACTGACGCACGGACGACGGAAAACACGGTACTACAGTTGCCCACCAATCTGACTGACGCACGGACGACGGGAAACACGGTACTACAGTTGCCCACCAATCTGACTGACGCATGGACGACGTAAAACACGGTACTACGGTACTACAGTTGCCCACCAATCTGACTGACGCATGGACGACGTAAAACACGGTACTACAGTTGCCCACCAATCTGACTGACGCACGGACGACGGGAAACACGGTACTACAGTTGTCCACCAATCTGATTGACGCACGGACGACGGGAAACACGGTACTACAGTTGCCCACCAATCTGACTGACGAACGGACGACGGAAAACACGGTACTACAGTTGCCCACCAATCTGATTGAAGCACACGATCTTGCTTAGATAAGCGCAGCGTTTTAGATGATTTAAATCATATTGATTGGCTGGAGGAAATGTCCTCTGAATGTGACCCTTTTTTGGCTGTCCAAAGGTCCAGGAAGATACAACAAATGTCTTGTGCACGCCAACGCGCCATAAGTTGCATATATAACGAAATGTTCTGAATCAGCCACCATATGAAACAGATATTTTATGGCATACATGACAAGAAGTGATCTTTCAAGAATGTTTATTTTGATTTTATTTCAATTAAATTTATGATTTGCTTCAAATAAATGTGTTTATATTAGTATGATTTGTATGTAGATAAAAACTATGCTCAGGGGCAGGACTACGTTAAAGTTTTGATGATAGAAGTTATACATCATTCAAAAGGTCACTAAGGTTGGTATAGCAGGATATTTTTGGAAGTTGTAAGACATTTTAAACAATGTCAATTTTATGACCAAAACTATATTTCCCTGTGTAATGATTATTACGATTTGAAAAAAAAATACGAGCTCAAAAACGGAGATCATTATGCTAAGTCAGAGATAGGAATAGAGATCGTGCACTTACACAAATTCCTGGAACTAGGTAAACCACTTTGGCAGATAGATATTCCTCTTTGTTTGATGATCAGATGGTCTATAAAGCACGCTTAAAATAACTGGGTCGCGGCCTAGTTTTCTTATCCTAAGCGCACAACAAAGCCAATACATTAACTGATATTTTTTGTGGTCATCGACCTCTGATTAACAAAAAGCATAGAACGGGAGTAATGTCTTCGATGGCCTATATTGTAAAAAACGTGACATATTGACCTTGAAGCAATAAAAATACCGTAAAACACATCTGGGCGTACAATGGGAAAATTGATTTTTTTAACGTTGCGTCTGCAAAAGAATTGCACACAGCACGTGACTTCGAAACTTTGATGTAGGAGGATCCGTGTAAATAGTCAAAATTCCAGCAAGTATTTTATTACACGAAATCAGAATTTCTTTTATTTTGCTTTTATTTTTGTAAGGTTAAACGTTGTACCAACAATGATAGGTCATATGGCGACTTTTCAGCTTTGATGGTGGAGAAAGAACCCAGGTGCCCCTCCGAGCATTATTTCATCGGGCGAGCCCCCTGGGTAGAACCACCGACCCGAAGGCAGATGAATGGCTTCCTCACATGAAGAATTCAACGCCACGAGTGAGACTCGAACCCACATAGGTGAGGGGCAAGTGATTTGAAGTCAGCGACCTTAACCACTCGGCCACGGAGGCGCCTTGATAGCGCTGTGACATGTTGAATATGATGGACCTATGGACCGGTGATATCTAGTAATTTAATTAGGATTTATGTAATAATAATGGTTATTAACGTATTTTAATTAATTCTTTAAATGCGACACAATCGTGTCACTGAGGTCTATGTGATGACTCATAATTTTAGTTGATTGCCTAAAAAGAACAGTTCATTTCGTAGCATGTACACATTCATACGGCTATGGCTTTAGGGCTTACAGATTTTCAACAACAACATTCAGACTATCTTCAATAAATTCAAAGTCTGACACATTTTTAACTTGGAGATTATTTCACGTTCTGGTCACAGAGGACAAGCTGAGTAAAGCAAAAATTACACAAAGCAGTCATCTTCGAGACTGTGTCTCATCACTGGTGACTGATATGGTTCAATACGTGTGATCTTAGCAACACAGGTCGTTGACCGCTAATTAATTTTGGTCACTCTTTGTCCAGAAATGGTCTAAGGGGACTGATGCGTGCGCGTGGTTGATTTGAAAGAGAAGATTATTGAGCTGTGATTAATCATAGATGTTATATTTAATAAGGGAATTTTCATTGATCAGTGTTTATATTATGTTTAATTCCGCCAAAGAAGCACTGACACTAACCATGATAAATGCACGTGCTTTTGGTTACAACACGTGTTTACACGTGTCTTTGATCAATCTACGACAGTGAGGGGGTCTGTCCTCGTGCCAGCCCGCTCGCTTAGCTCAGTAGGGAGAGCGTTGGTCTACGGATCGCGGGGTCGCGAGTTCGATCCCTGGGCGGGGCGTATGTTCTCCGTGACGATTTGATAAAAGACATTGTGTCTGAAATCATTCGTCCTCCACCTCTGATAATTCATGTGGGGAAGTTGGCAGTTACTTGCAGAGGACAGGTTTGTACTGGTACAGAATCCAGGAACACTGGTTAGGTTAACTGCCCGCCGTTACATGACTGAAATACTGTTGAAAAACGGCGTTAAACCCAAAACAAACAAACAAACAAACAAACAAAACTGTCCTCGTGCTGCTGAAATAATTATTTTTTTGTAATTTAGGCAGACAGAAGAGAAGCAACCGCTACAATACTTGACAATTTATATAGACGAAAGTTATTCTCCTTTGTAAAAATTAAATAAAAAGCTAATCCGCCACAATTTATATTTTAACAGTTACAAAATGTTGTTGTTGTTTTGTTGTTTTTTTGCACTAAGCATACGTT
Source organism: Mercenaria mercenaria (assembly GCF_021730395.1). Lineage (NCBI taxonomy): Eukaryota > Metazoa > Mollusca > Bivalvia > Venerida > Veneridae > Mercenaria > Mercenaria mercenaria. Next base: position 87,989,348 of record NC_069364.1, on the reverse strand, counting down.
TAGATCGATATGTTGTTACTAATATGAATTGGTAAATGTCAAATAATATCGACAATGACTCCATTTTTTTGTATTTTTTCATCGACAGTTTGTTAATTCTACATGTTAGTTTTCAAAATTTGGTTGAAGTCTGTAAATGAGTTCATTTATATGAAGTTATTGTTTCATTTTGTTGAAATTTTTAATATTTTTCAACAACATAAATTATTGATCGCGGCCTAGAGCCGCGATCATATTGAATAGGTGAAGTATATGCGCGCTGGGGAAAATATTTCATGATGGACCTGTGAATTCTTTACTTATGGGTGAAACAGGTCTCATAAGCGTAAATACGACTAGCTTCTACTGATTATAAAACATACCGTACGATTTGTTGTGAATTAACTGTTGTTGTACTTTTTGTAGTTCAACCGCCACCCTTGTTTAACAGCAACATTTAAAAAACACGTTTTTTTCATTCTCAAGTAATAAGTTAGTAGACTCGCCCAGTGTAATCAATAACCCACAATTGACCGACCCCTCTGATACAGTATCAAGACGCATAATCTAACTCTACACATAGTGTGCCTACTTCACCCGATTTACATTCGGAACATTTTCACGCGTTTCGGGCTTTATCGTATGTTTAACATGGGATTTTTGAACCGTCCAAAGATGTTGGAAATGTTTGTCTCATTGTTTATTTTTTTTTAATAAAAATGTTACTGCTTTCATTGTCTACCACTTTTTTTTCCACCCTTGCCTGAAAAAACAGTAATGAGTTTGTACACTGTTCAGACAATTGTGCTCTGTTGAAATTTAACCAAACACAAGTTTACCCTCAATAAACAGAAAGCATGATATCTTAAACGTATGTCACTATACCTGTCCAGTACTGGACATTATGGTAAACGCTTCTTTCCTGCACAAATGACAATTTCACAACTTCTGTCCGGTTTGTACAAATTTCTGGCCGCGATAAACCATTTGACTTGTTGTTCTAATCGTCTAAATGTCAACAACAAAGTACTGAAGGTATTTGTGAAAGACATTTGCAAAATAACAAATGGTGAGTTGACTGTTCTGTTCAGTATATAGTTCAATCACAACCGCCTTAAGCCCTGATGTCTGCATGCCTTGTTGTGTTTTAATTAGTTATACAGTATCTGTCGCTGGAGCGGTTTCGAACTTTGTCTGGCAAGCAGCGAATGTCTTAGAATACAGGGAAAAGATAACATAGAAAAGGGATTAAACATCGCGCTGTACACTCCTCAGATCCGTAATTTCTTCTGAGCACCATCTCCCACACCTATCCCCTCCGTTTTCATCTTAATCTGTGTCAGATCTAAACGACAATGGCCAGTTCGTATATATAAACATGTATTGTCCATTTGTGTGTGTGTGTGTGTATGTGTGTGTGTGTTTAGGGCACAGGGAACTTAGAAATGGGCTTTATATCCACAGATAACGCATTTTATACATATAGCGTAACGTCACTCCTTTCCATCAGTGCGAAAGTATAAAAGTGTTACCGTAATGTACACAATGTTGATAACGATAACTCGTCAGAGTCTAAATGGGGTACATGCCCTAAATCTCTCTGATGGGAGGGGAACACCGCCTTCTCCACATACCCATTTCGCCTTTTTGAGGCTTAATAGCCTTTTCAAAATCCTGTTTTTTTTTGGTCTATATACTAAACTCCGGGCTTTTTGCTAGAAAACTGTAAAGATTGAACCCAGCTTGGCTGGTCAAAAAAAGGAAGCGAAGCCTACAAATGTACAGACAAAATACATAAATGCTTTCAACTATTTTATAAGTTATATAGGTTATCTTAAAACATAGACCCCGATATCTTAGCACTATACTTAATGATATGACATAATTATGACTATGCCCAACATTAATTAATTAATTATGCCCAACATTTTGGTAGCATTTTCATTTTTCACCCATCTGAAATTTGGTGACATACCAAATACTAATGGCTGGTCTCACGTTTAGCTCATTTTACAGTGTGTTTATGGAACTGTAAATGTTTTTCTTACAATTAACATGACCCCTTGTGAAAGGTCTCCTCGAAAAAAATTCGTCCTGTGAACATATGGAAAGCCATATGCTTATTTTTATCAATGAAGTGCCTCTATTTATGTTTGCAGTGGTTATATATGTGCACCGTATATGAGGTGCTTGCATCAGTATGTGCGGTGTTTTTATAACTTTATATGTCACAGTGGTCCTTTCAGATGTATATGCAATGCGTTCATTGATTGTGCAATACAGCTATGGCTTTCCATAGAAACAAGTGAGGAAGCTGTCAGTGACTAGCGGAGAATGATTATGGTGATACTGGTTAAGAGACTGACATCAACACTTCATGATCATAACTGGCCCCTTGATATAACTTAGATATTACAGTGAAATAGTTTTAAACCCAGTAAACAACAGACACATTTTCGCATATGATATTTGTTAATTGTTTTTTACATAGGAAAACAAAACCATTTTTCAAGTTCTGCATCCAGGAAATGTCCAAGAATAATGTGTTAATGGATCAACATCGTACTTATTATCTTGGTCACTCTCTGTTTGAATATAGGGAGACTGGACAGTCATTAGGAAGGATAATAAGACTAACAAGGAAATTTTCAATGACCGGTCAATGTGACTACTTTTGATAAATTTTGACACTATATGATTAATGAATATACGTGTTTACACGTGTCTACGATCAATCTAAGGAGCGTATACACGTGCATTCGCGTGTCGGTAACAATTAATTGATTACTAAAAGTATCACTGATCTATTTTTGATAAATGTTGATACAAAATGTGGTCTTTTTTTGTAAGAGGAGAAATCCCTGATTGCTTGACAACTGTGCAGGCGCCATTTACCTCCCTTTACAAGTCAAACTTAATGCAGATGTTATTAATAATAAGGATTTATTGACAAAATGTATTTAATATTGTCAAGTTACATGTTTAAGCATAACTAAATAAAATTTGTTTTGCAACAACCATTTGTTTTAATATTATGGTCAAACATGTTCAAAAGACTATCTGTAAATAGAGGCATACCACTAGTTCATGGTCAGATTAGATTCACCCAAAACCGTGAAAAAGATAATAAAGGCCATTTCTATAAAATCTGCTCATAAAAGCTATTATTAATTTTGTCATCCCGTTTGACCATAAATAGTATATTATTTAGCCCTGATGCCCATATGTGCAGTTGAGCAATACCGTTAGAGGAAACATGATTCGTGCCCAGTTTTATTATCTTCTATCAGGTGGTGTAGGAACAGACGTCCGAACAGATGGACTGAGAGGTAAAAATAGTCATCATGCGTACTACGTGAACTCATTATCCGCGTGCAAGAAAATAATATACAATTAAACCAAAAATATTATGCCAATAAATTATGACATCCATGATTGAATGCTTCATAAAAGAAAAAAAGTGAAAAAAATCGAGTCATATTTACAGAAAAATGTGTAGAGTCAAAAATTAAAATCATTTTGAGTCAAAATCCTGCTGCTGTAAAACATTTTTGTCTGACTATAAAGAAATAAGCTTTGCGCCACCGCGCTGACACAATTATTTCGTGTAAAATAACAAAAACCCACTTTCTGGTCAAAATATAAAGAAATCCAGTACATGTACTTTTGGTTCAACATGCATCCATACTTGTTACAGCGAATCATTTCTCTCACTTGATATTTACAGTATACCACAGTGCACTGTACGCACTCACCCTCACCCTCACCATCGGCCCTTCTTTCAAAATGCCAGACCGAGCAGCTGTGCAAGATTATACATGTATATTGAGCGTCGCGGTTGTGTATTTTTTTGAAGATTATCATACTATTTACTTCAAATCCGATTGCATGATGCAGCAAACCAGAGTAAAAGATAGAGGACTGTCTTTAGATTAACACCCGCAATAAAAGTCACAAAGGACCAGGCTTTTGTCACCTTCAAGCTTTAATACTAGTACGTACATATCCATTACGGGAATTCATAATGATGTTATGCATACTGCGTAAATTATTGCATTGAATTACCAATAGAAAGCATCAAACATTACCAACATTCAGTAAGCTGAAAATTGCAGCTATGGTATACTTGGGGATTTTGCTACTCCTGGCTGAAACAGCTCCTCCCGGCGAGACCTGAAAAAAAGCACCTTTTTTCGTCATGTGTTTGTTTACATAATTCATCTTAAACGACATTTTCAGTCGTGTTTGTAAAAGTTTTCTGACCACTGACAAAGACTACTAGAGAAAAATAAATTTGGATCTTATAAAAAGCTTTACTAGATGGCATATTGAGCGTCATTAACAAACAACAATATTTTAACGGTGGAATTAAACTACTTACTATTATTTCAAATCCGATTTCAGTGTGCCACATACTAGCTTAAAGGATGGAGGATAACTGCCCACATAATACCCGGACTGAAGATGACACAACATATAGAAAGATCCTATGGAAGCAAAGAATGCAATCAAGCAAAATGATTGACTGAGCCTGTTCATGTAGGCATAGGAAATAGAGATCAATATAATTGCACCTTTACTAATCCTACCAGGTGTTCTGTATTACAAAAGTGCTTCTAGTGTGACATTTTGATACAAGCAAAACTGTATTATCTGCACTATTAATTACTTACTGGTACTTCATTTTATTATTGTCTTGTTAAAAGTTAATCTTTTACCATATGTAAGTTGACAGAATCATAGGAACCATGTTTGGAGGGGTAAATCAAACACAAATGAATAAATCCTATATGTTTTTGTTGTGCAAAAAAGTATGATATTGTGTCTAAAAAAGTTTTCATTTTCCACTCAAATGTGTTATTGCAAGGGAAGTAAACTAATAGATATCTCTGCTTATAAGTACTAGCCCAAGGCAAGAGTTGTCATTCTTTGTGGATCACAACTTTAAATTAAAAATTAAAACTTCTGTTATTGATATTAACAAAACTATCATAATGATAAACTTCACAATTTTGAAATCATTTTGGTTATTTCAAGGACTTGGAAACCAATTTCTAGACTTTATTTAATGTATTACTATCATTGAAAATTTTAGGGTCTATCTCTAGTTCATGAGAGGTAACGAATGTGGAACGCCTGTCATGCCACAAGCGCTTGCTTTAGCTGATTACACAAATGAACTCGATAGAAAATATAACACCACCGAGTCCAAGTCGCCTTCTGGACTATTAGCGAACAAACGTTTCTAAATATACACATGTATTATATACCTATATAAATTCTGTAAAAAATCGGCTTGCATTTCACAAGTAAATATGAACAGGCAGAAAAAGTCCGTATTGTACCTTTTGTATTGTATGTTGCCGGGCTACTTTCATTAATATGCATGACCTGACGCAGTTCTATAAACAACAAACAAAAAGGTGGAGGTATATAATAAGAGTGTCATTATAACAATAGCTAGATCTGGGATTTTGTATTCGGCACTCATGGATTTTGCAAGGTCGGATTACACACGGCGCTTGCGCGCCTCGTGAGATCCGACCTGGCAAACATCCACTCGAGCCGAATACGGCATCCCAGATCGAGCTACCGTTATATTAACCTTATTGTATACAGCAGAAATTCGCATAGATGCTATACGTATTGCTTAACTTTTTACACTGGATTACCATTGAAAAGTATGAAAGTCTCAAATGCGATCGCAGTGACATCCGGAATTAGGATCTAACTCTTCTATGATCACAGTGGACCAGACACCAGTTGCCTTAGACAAATAAATGTGCCTAAAATGGGTTATGGTATGCAACGAAAACTGCGTGGTGGTTATACATATTGCATTTAATTACCATTTGAAAGTATACAAAACATTACCTACATTCTGACTGTTATTTTATTTAACGTGTTCTTATAGTCGGTGCTGTCCCCAGTCTTAATTAGTTCGTTCATAGTTTGAGCAAAATAAAGACATTTTTGTTCTATATTTGTTTGCAGAGTTTATTTTTTTCCATTTCCACATACTTTGACGGTCATTTGATTTATCTGTTTTGTGCATTTTTGCTGGTTATAAACTTTGATTGCAGAGTCCCACATAACTTATATAAAGAAGAATGCTTTCCAAGACGCCTGGCTCGAGGAACAAAACAAATATAAAACTTGTTCCTTACATTTGAAAATGTCATATTTTCTTTTATTTTATCTGTCAAAAGAGTTTTCTTCAAATAGCTGTTCATATATTATCCGAGTTGAATGATATCTATTATAAATTTTTAAGGACGTCCCTTAAAGGGAATTCCTATAGTTTTTTATGCGCATTTTTCTGCGCAGCCTACACTTTCTATGGAAAACTGAACTGTAGTCAACATTTATTGAAACATGTTACAGACAATCTTAAATATGAGGAATTTTGAATGAAATAACATTTTTGATAAGTTATATCAGTAATCAAATGTTGATACTGGTTTATGTTGTACTGACAAGTATCATGCCTGACAGGTATCTTGCTATTTTTGTGGTTGTGTTTTCACATCGCATTTTAGTACAAAGACAGTGTTGTTCATATAATGTAACATAATTGACTTAGTACTGATAAGACAATATCATCTTTCAGATTATTTAGCATTCAATTATAGAAAGAATTAAGAATTTTTAAAACTTTTTTAAACTTTTAGCAGACATACATGTAATCAATTTGGCCAGGTTCGCGCCATTTCCGTCCGAACTGGTGTTGTATTCTAGCAGTCTTAACATAAAATTTAGCCTGGTGACCCATACATTTTTATTCATTTTTATGCTCACAATACAATTATCTATACACAAGAAGAAAAAGAAAAAATTCTATAAAAGAGTTTTTTCAAAATTAAAAAAAAATATTCTTCACTATGGGTATTTTTCATTGAAAAAAAGTCCACGAAAGTAAATATAAAACAATATTTTTTTTTTCATTTGTACCCATTATTGTAAGGATAGAGTATTACAAATATGACTATGATATCAAATAAGTATATTAATAAAATCTGTAAAAAGAAAAAGCCGTATTGTGCTGCCTGGATGTATATTTTGGTTGGTATTTATAAATAAGCAGAAAATTATGGAAATGTTGAAAAATCGCTGTCAGTTTCAGCAACAGTGGATGTGTTCAAAACATTTTTTCACAACAACAAGCCTGGTGACCTATTGTTTTTATTTATTCATTGTTTTCAGCACAAATTTTCCTGTCATATATGTGAATTTAAAAAAATTCTATGAAAGGAAAAAAACTATAGGAATTCTCTTTAAGTTGCTGTTTTACGTATTATATTATTAAACTATTATATGTTAAATATACGAGAAATTATTACGTAACTATTATGCAACTGAGATGATAAAACATAGGTCACCTTGGTGATCAAGACCATAACATTGGACTTGTTTGTAATTTCCAGGATGTCATCTAATTAGACCGGTCATAGACGTTACTGAAGCATATGCTTATATGACCTAAATTGTGTCGGTGCCACGTTAAATCCAACAAAAACATTTTTATAGCACTAGTAGTGTATCAATACCATTGTTGACATATTATAGATGTTGATTCTTTTTAAAGAAACATGCACCTTAGAAACAAAAGACCGGCTAAATACTGCAGTATAGTCAAATGATATGCGTTACATTTTCTTACATTCGAATGCCGTTTTAATTTTCAGACTTTTATCAAGGTCACCTTATCACAGTTAATTATAGAATGCTTACATTTTAATGTGGAAAAATGGCAGTGTTGGAACTATTATTTTGCTTCTTTTTAATGTCAAAAATATGTAGTTGCAAAACACGTGAGAACTTGTTATTTCTCTACATATACTTACTGAATTGTTATAATTAACGCCCTCATTTTATTGGGATTAAAAACAATGTCATAAGACTCATTATATCTAAACAATGAAATAGCCATTACAAGGAAATTTACAATAACAGGATGTTAATGTAAATTATTTTGAATGTCTCTAGACCTTTATCTTTGTTCCCTGTGAACATTGAAATTGTGTCGAATTTCTGATGAATGAGCATGGCAAAAAATATTAAAACAGGTTTAAAAGTTCCTGTAAATGTATATTTTCGTTTGTGATGATATTTGATAATTTTATGAAAAGAACAAAACAGTTATTATTTTATTTTTTTTGTTGTTTCATAAAATATGTATTACACATTCAAATTTTATATAACGCAGCACTTTCCCTTGCCTCGTACTATGGTGATAACATGGTGCTACAGAAGGCTCCTGCCTCCAGTCAGATATGGGGTTATGCTGATATGGTCGGTTCTACCGTCACTGTTACACTGGGTGACCAGGTTCGTGTTCAAACTACGGTGTATATGGACAACACAATTGGAAGAAATGTGTGGAAAGTCCTTCTACCCCCGCAACAAGGTTAACAGCTCCTTGTATCAAACAATGCCTTAAGATGAGTATGTCTTAAGTGGGATCTATTGATGACATAAAACAGTAGTTTTACATTTTGCTCTATGTGGTTTTCAAATCAAAGGGGAAGATATTTTTCTGACCAAACAATACGATATGATCATTATATCATAACAGCTAGCTCTTATCATAATTTACTTTAAAAGTATTTATACATGCTCTTCTTAAAGTTATCATAGTGACCTGAAAAGAATTATTCAAACTAACACTTGGGGTCTCTGTTATGATCTTAAGCGCGTACTAATAAACTTTGATAATGTGGCAGTTGAGTCCAGTAAGTCCAGGGGTGTTCAAAGATAACCCTTCATAGATCTATTGTAAAGCAAATATTGGATTTACCTGTTTTGGAAAATAGATAGATAGATATTCTTTATTTCCTCCAATAAGAAGAGCATGCTATTTACAAATAATACAAATATATACATGTACAACGTTACAATTACATTAGAAATACAAATTTACAATATTCACGGGAAAATATATATCACTATGTATATTCTATAAGAGAGTCAAAATAACCAAGCTTACATGTATGTTGACATAAATTATGTCTAATACAAATATGTCATATGGTCACTGTGGTATACATAATTGCATACAATCTTATAAAAGGATATTATAAAGTGGATGCGACACATAATGAGTGAACTTGGATACAATTTTAAAAAGCGTCACCCTCGTTTCATCTTCTATATTTTGACACGGAAATCCTGACAGCATTTCCAGAAGTTGTTCTTTGTAATTCAGTTCACAGAAAGTTATAAACTTTTCACCTCCTAGGATAGCATGTATTTTTCTCCATAATTTATGTCTATACATGTCGTTTAAAGGACAAAATAACACAACATGATGTATCACTGATCTCGTAGAGCGTCGACATTTTGGACATATTAGAATACGTTCTCTTGTAAAAATTTGACTTATAAAAAACACAACAGTCCGACAATAGGGTAAATAATCACGATATAACTGACTGAACCGCCAAGAATTACACGGTACTATTTCGGTATGAATGCTTAAGAAATCAGATAAAGTAGCATCGTTTATCAACCTGCTAATGTACGCAAAATGTGCATGGTAACTTAAAGTTGATTTAACAGTTCTTTTCCAGACATTATTCGATGGAAAACTTTCCCTGTAGTAATAGTCATAAAAGTAAGTAATCATGTTATACTTTCCAAAGATTCTGAAGACATCCGGTACAAAACCTAGCATTTTACTTGGGCTATCCATAAAACAATTAAGACGGAAATCAAACATACTCTTCACTCGATTGTCTCTGTCTAAATTACATAACTGGCCAAAAAAGAGCAGTTTCCGTTTATCAATCTCATGTTCAATTGAATATAAACCAATGAGGCTTAAGGCAACATCTGTTCTGGTGTGTCGTGGTAATGATTGCATAGATTTTATACATTGTCTGTGGATAATTTCTAGAGAGTGCAATTGTGTTTGTGTCATAGCAGACCAAAGTTCACATCCGAAAAGAGTTCTTGGCAATGCAATAGTCTCATAAAGATGTTTGGCCGATATTGGGTGTATCCCACCACTGTGTACTCCACAATCTGCGAAACTAAAGTACGTTTTGCGCAGTTTCGTACATGCATCCTTGATATTTTCATTTAAGCACATATATTTATTACACTTAACACCTAAGTGTACGTAACTGTCTGATTCTAGCACGCTGTCACAACCTAATTTCCATTTTCTTAAGGTTTTCTGGTAATGCTTAGGTACTTCGTTATAGACTACAACACTACTTTTCTTAGCATTGTATAAGTAGTGTTCCTTTGTCGAATTTTCATAACACATAGTCATTAGACCGTCTAATCCAGTTTTGCTAAGTGACGTCAGGACCATGTCGTCAGCGGAAGTGGGACAACCATAGCTGATGTTGTTAATACGAAAACAATGCCTCGAATTTTCAACTGTATCTATTAAACTATCAATAAAAATTAAGTATAAAAACGGACTAATGCACTGGCCCTGTCTGGTTCCCTGTTGGATCTGGAACCAGTCTGAAGTATATCCTTGTGTTCTAACACAGCTTTGTACATTTCTAAACATTTCGACAATTATTGTAAATATGTGTTTGTTTATTCCCGTTTTGAAGAGCTTTAACATTAATATTGGATGTGAAACTCTGTCGAAGGCCTGTTTTGCGTCCAGAAAACATGTAAACAGTTTTGCGTTATTTTCCTTTGCATAATAGATACTTTCGCGTAATAACAGCGATGTCATGGTACAACTAAATTGTTTTTGAAAACCACCTTGCATGGCATTCACTTTCACGGTATTTTCCTGGTTGATAATATGTAATATGCATTTTTCATATAACTTGAGTATTGTCGAACACAGAGATATAGCGCGATAACTGTCGGGGTCTCTTTTGTTTTTATTTGACCCTTTGTATAGTGTAGTAATAACACCTTTTTTAAGGTTGTCTGGCACGTACATAAAGTCAGACATGCTTTGGTATAGCTTTGTGATTACGGATACTATAACGTTCCCGCCGTTTCTGATATGCTCATAATTAATTTGATCATGTCCGCTAGCTTTTCCATTTTTACATGTTTTCAACTGTTTTCGGACCAACTCTTCATCTATATTAATCTTTTCAAAATTCACTGTTTTCAGTGATTCGGTAATATTGAACAGTTCTGTTTTGCATTTCGAAATGTATTCATGATCAAAATTTTCACTTTGAGTGGGTTTGTATAAGAGCTCAAAATACCGTCTCCATCCTTCATTTATGTCTTTGGGTTCGCTGTACATTTTGCCATCGAAGGCCATTTCAAAAACAGGATCATTCTTTTTCATTTTGCGTCTTTTGTTGATCAATTTCCAGAATTCGTTGCTGTCTATTTCAGCGGCCGTGTCTATCTCATGTTCTAGTTTTTCTATATATCCTGTAACATACATTCGATGCATATGTCGAAATTTCCTTTTAGCTGATTTGTAATTCATATAACTTGTACAGTTTGTGTCTCTTGGCCTATTTTCGTTAATCCATGTTTGCCTTTTATTTAACATACAATTGTGCTGCTCTGTAAGCTCACTATTCCAGTAAGGTTTTATGTAAGGCTTAAACGATTGTTTAGGTATGCACTTTTCTGAAACAGATTGCAATATACTAACAATAGACTGGTATAGTTTTTCAATGTCCTGTTTAGATTTAATTTCAGTATATAGCAATTGCTGTAATTGAATATTTTCATCTAAGCTACAACGGTATCTTTCTAAAATATCGGGTTTGACATGTTTCCAATTAATAATACGTGTATTCGCCTTAATATGGAAATTAGACATATTCGACTTAACAGAGATATTTAATGTACATACAATCGGACGGTGCGTTGATACATTTAAGCAGTCGTCGTCTAATATAGCACAGGAATCAACAAAATACACATGTTCAGACTGTAACAGTATATGATCAATTAAAGTCTCTCTATTACTGTTATATGGTACGTTACTAAACATCGCCCCAGAGCACAATTCTGATCCTTCAATAGCGATGAGCTGATTTCTGATCATAAGATCAACTAGCAAATGCCCCCGTTGATCAAAATGGAAAGAATGTTGGTTCCTGGAAGGAAGTTCAGTATTGTAATCTCCCATGATTAAGACTGTACCTTTATCACTGAATCTACATATAACGTTTTCTACATCATCCAAACTGTTCCTAAATGTCTCTACAGAATGGTTTTTACATGGAAGATAAATTTGAAAAATATACAAATATTGACTTGGGGAGATATTGACCTCAATACCTATAATGTATCTGGATTGTATATTCAATGGTGCAATTTTATCATTTAGCATCTTGTTCCACATTATGGCGATGCCGCCTTTACCAACCTTTCTATTACCCATAATACTCAAATCTGGGTCTGCTATAGCTAAACTGCTATAGTTACTATTTATACAATTTAAAAAGTTAAGGTCATAAGAATAAAGCATATGTTCAGCAATGCCACATATATGGATACAATTACGCTCAAGAAAGTCGCTAAGATAACTGGAACTCGACATAATACCAGCTGAGTTCCATGTTCCAACTCTTAATCTATCATTCACAATATTATACATTTGCAAATTATCAGTTCACATTTAATCGTCAAGGTCAATGTTTAACTTTTCATACCTATTGTCACTATTGAAACCGCCTTGAAACCAATCTTCTGTTCTATGAAACCTTGGGGGGTTCCGGTTTCGCATTTTGTCATCTACATCTTTGTTGTTGAAACGCCCACGGTACATGCCATAGGAAAGCCATGGTCTACATGTTATTCCATACGGCCAAAAATTTTCCTCGGTCATACAGTCAGCATTTTCATCATCTTCTACATTAACGCGTATGACTACTGACCCAAATCGTGCTTTTCTGAAAATTGTCACTTTTGTAACTTTAGGCCCCCGTCTTCTTATATAATTTGCTATCTTTGTTTCTGTAATTTTTGGACCAAAGCCACCAATATAAAAACGCTTGGGTCTTTTTCTTACATACTGTTCAAAATCTTCCTCATTGTCTGACTCATCATTATAATCATCTTGATTAATATTGTCGTCGTACTGATTACCCCGATTATAATGAAATCGGAATTCACGAAGTTTGTTTTCTTTTGAAACTGCTAGTTCTTTATTAATCACTTGAAAGTTGATATTGCGCTTCCGTTGGTCTTTTTGGGTATCACGACGCCTGTGTGCATTTTGCTTTTTACTAAAGGGTTTTCGGTCAGATATTATAGTTTGGATGGGTTGCTGATTTTGCACAGCTTGTTCGCTACAATTATTGTTACTTTGCGATGAAGGGAGAGAATCACATGTATTTATTTGATTCTGAAAGGATTGCTTTCGGTGGTGTGTCGGACTTGGTATATTTGTCTGTTCCGCTCTTTGATCTGGTATTATTATCTGAGAGGAAGAGGTTTCCGGAGGTAGCGGAGAGACCTGATCTTCAGTTGTCACTAACGCAGACTTAGTGCATTGACTTGAATTTTCCACTTGACCAATGCCAGTTTTACCGTAACAGACACTGACCGATCTTTGCAAATTTTCTACCGCCGTCCTCATTGATAACATGTAATTCTGGAAGGCGTGAAGATGACCGTTCTGTTTCAATTGCTCGGATTTACAGCGTATGCGTTCATCAGAAATTGAGGACTCTATTTTGGAAATGCTAATATTTAGTTCATGCTTTATACATCGATATAAGAATGTATACCTTTAATTTCTGATGTGCGTTCATTCTCTTCAGCAGCATTTTTCTGTTTCATTTGCAAAATATCTGCTTGGAGTGATGAAATCGTTTCCTTTAGAAGATCGATTTCTTTCTTACATGGACACGTGACAGCTTGAGTAGCATCTGATGTTTCTTTTGGTGTGGAATGGCAGGTACGTAAGCTCTTAGATGCGCTGAGTATATCCACCAGAATTTGATAGTCATCTCCTTCGGCTACAGATAAAAGCATATGTATATCACGGCCTAGTTTTGAAGCTACTGATTTGCCATATCGCGTTTTTACACGCCGTTTAAGTTCAATATCACGATTGTATGGATAATCATCAGATTGTCTGATTATTTCAAATAACATCTGACGTGTACGCTCCAAATTTGTCTCTGAGTTTTGATAATCCAGTAAAAGTTGATCTATGAACATATCCGATGGTAGTTCCTCTAGTAGGTTTTGCAGACGATGCACTTCGGCTAAGTCAGAGGTTTCATTGGCCGCCAGCAATATACTTGCAGATGAAGTGTACACTTTATTAGAATTTAGCATTTGCGAAATGTTTGGTTCAAGAGATGCCGCATCGTTTTGTGGCTCATTTGTCAACTTGTCACTTTTAAAGTTTGTATTGTTAACGGGCACCTTGATGTGTGTCTGACTGTTAATCTCAACAGGCTCTAACTCGATCAAAGGATTATCCCTTTCCATTGTCAAAGTTCACACAGGGACAGACGATCGCCGTCACAACACAATACAAAATTTGTCTATAATACAGTTACGATATTTGACCGTTAGTGCAATCAAATCGTGAACACTTTTTACGGGATGGACTCTTTTTTGACATCTGTGTACATCTGATAAGAGGACAATATGAGAATAAATTTTCATCAAAAAGTCATATTTCTAAGGTACAAGCTACCTTGTTAGTACTGTAATCCAATAAAATATCTCTTTATCCATAAATCCATCCAATATTTATGTACACCATAAGTCCAAATTTTATTTAAAAACACAATTTTGTCGGAGCTTCAAATTTGTGCATCCGCCATATTTTTTTTCTTCTTTGCTCCATTATCAAAGTTTATTAGTAAGTATTGAAAGCAACAGAAATATCATACGCTACCACGACAAAATAAAGTATTAATGAAATAATCGCTTCCATAAACAGAAATAGAACACTACGAAATTAATCGTTATTTAAAATGTAGAGATGGTACCTACCCAAATAAATCAAAGGGGGACAACTCTGAATTGATCAATAAACTGTAGCCAACATTAAACATTGATCAAAAGTGAAAGAAGAATCAGATAGGTCCCTTTTCAAACAACTTATCAGGCAGACAAAATATGACCTACATTTGTTTAAATACCTTTGTATTAAATATACAATATGCACGCTTTTCTCATGGCTTACACTGACAGTTATTTTGTAAGTTGTAGTGAGGCCCTGATAGAAAGTTTAGTAATACATGAAGATTATATAGAATAATGCATACATTCCTTTGAAGAAAATTAACGACATTAAGAAACGTTATTAAGTTTTGATCTTTTAGCCAAAGATGTTTATTTATTGTTCTCAATGGTGATACATTGGTTTACACAACATTTATATATCAAAATGTAAAATGTATATATCCAACAATGAGAAATAACAAAAAAAGTTAAATTGATAACACAAACATTCATTGTCGTCAAATATAATTACAATGTTTTAAGGTAGTGGTTGTAGTTACTACATGTTAAGGTAGCTGACAGGTAATGACTCTATGTAATGCATTTTAAGCAATTCTCAATTTAAACATTCTCTGGAGGGAACTAGCACGATCATTTGCTTTCCTTGAAAAACGAATAAATGCTGAAAAAGCATATGGAGATTACTCTATTTGATGATTTTCGTTACAGGTCAACTACCCTAAACAAACTAAAAGGTGTTTTATTTATTGTTGAAAAAAAGTAATCGGATAATTTTAGATATCAACATTAATTTAAAACTTATTCTGTTTACAGTACTTGAAACAAGTTTTTTGTTGGGGCCTCTCATTTACAAATATATCAACAATTATCACCTGAATTGAGTGCATTCATGAGTGGAAAATATTGATGGTAAAATGGTGTACGTGTTTATTTACAATATAAAATCTTTAATAACTTCTTTAAGGTATATTTTTGGTATGGTTTTGGTAAGCTTATAATAAAGAGCATGTCATTCTCTTTCACTCAGAATTTTTTTCAAGCGTATTAGACTCTTGGCTAGTCTTGGAATTTGACTTTTTTAAAAGACAAAAGGAAGTTCAGTATAGGCTCTTTCAAAATGTTGAAAGTAGAGTAAACTTACCTTATACTCTATTGAATTTATTTAGCTGTGGGAGCTTTTGATATAGACTATAATTGGGGAAGTCCTAAAATCTTTGAAGAACGGTCAATACAAGAGTTGTCCATTTTGCTTCAGATATTTTGAAAAAGTCATTTTTTAGGTATCAAATATTTCTATTTTTGACACGGAGAAGAGGAAAACCATAAATATATTTAGAAAATTGGTGTACTTAGCTATCATTTCACTCTGGAAAAAGCCTATAAAGATGAATTTGAATTTTTTAGGTACCATCTCTATAAAATGTATTGCTTTGCTAACATGTAAAAATAACAAATGAACAGGTCATGGCCCAGTAAACATAACGGTAACATCCGGATTTGAAAGTTTGACAATAACGAACGTTATGTTCGGTGATGTTTGGCTATGTTCAGGACAAAGTAACATGAAGTTTACTCTCAGTATGGTGAGTGGTCTGCTCGATATATGAGCCGTGCCATGAGAAAACCAACATAGTGGGTATGCGACCAGCAAGGATCCAGACCAGCCTGCGCATCCGCGCAGTCTGGTCAGGATCCATGCTGTTCGCTAACGGGTTCTCTAATTGTAATAGGCTTTGAAAGCGAACAGCATGGATCCTGACCAGACTGCGCGGACGCGCAGGCTGGTCTGGATCCTTGCTGGTCGCATACCCACTATGTTGGTTTTCTCATGGCACGGCTCATATTATCCTACTTTATGACTTTATTATTGCTCTTGTATAGTAGTCGCAACTTGACCGCGATGGTTGACCTTAGGCTGATTATTCATATCGATTATTTCATTAGTATGAATAAGGGGTGCTTAGGGTATCCGTGTATATTTATATGCAGTAAGTTTGTATACACTGCACTCCTTTTCAATAATAGGTTGTGCCTCATTATGTATTATAATACAAAGGTTAATGGTCCGAGAGCTCACGGACTTTTATTGCAACAATTGAGGCCAAAAGAAGTTTATACATTTTTGGAAACAATATTTCATATCCTCCATGAAAACCAATTTCTTAAGTGTCAAAGCCGTGCCTATCTATATTTTGTTCACTTATGTTTGTGATATGGGAGGTTAAACTCACTTGTAAAAATTTAGGGGGTAGGGTAAAGTTTACGTCTACCATTTTTTTCAATGTTTAGTTACAGTAGCTATTTGATTGTCAGTAAATGTATATATGTCAACCAATGTCAGCAAAAAGAAATTCATCAAAAAGGAATGAGAGGCAAACTTGATATTTAAGGTCAAAGGTCAAATTTATGTACAAATCACAAAAATTGGCATATTTGAAATTTATTTTATTCTTAAAAATTAGTTTGTTATCATAAGTCACTCAGTTTTACTTATGTAATGTGTTTATATCAGCCAAAGTCAGAAATGTAAATCTTGTTGCAAAACGTCAAGGTCAACCCTGATAATTGAAGGTCAAAGTTCATTTTCATGCAAAAATGTGAAAAATGTTACCTTTACTTTTTTAATCTGTTTAATATGTATTCGCATTATTAGTCACCGAAGTTAATTTGTTTTAATGTCTGTATGTCAGGCAAAGTCAGCAGTGCAGATGTAACCCCAAAACTGCCAAGGGTAAAGCTTATATCAAAGGTCAAAGGTCAAATTTGAGTGAAAAATTGCATGAATAGCTTCCTGTTTGAAATATAAATGCTATTCCTAATCATTATTAGTAATTGTTCGTGATTTATTTTAATGTATATATGTCCCACAATGTCAGTAATAAAGATATCGTCTGAAATCAGAAAAGTTCAAATGTGATATTAAGGGTCAAAGGTCATTTTCATGTAAAAGGAAGAAAAAAATGGCTCTTTAACTTTTCTTCTTGCTGATAATATTTTGTCGATATTAGTCAACGATATCAGTTCATTTAATGTATAAATGTTAGGCAATGTCTAGTATGCACATACAGTTTTTGAAAACATTTAAGGTCAACCATAATATCAAAGGTCAAAGGTCAAAGAAGTGAGTAAAATGTTGCAAAGATATCACCTATTTAGTATTTGTTTTGTCATTTTAGTAACTGATCGTTGTTCATTTTACTGTATATATGTGTGACGATGTCATAGAAGAGAAAATAAGTCAAGGTCAAACCTGGTATTGGAGGCCAGGGGTCACTTTTGTATAAAAAATCACAACCTTTACCATACTTACTCATTACTTTGATCAAAAATAGCTTGTTGTTATAATTCACTGTTAGCAATTTACTTTAATGTATACATGTCAAGCAAGGTTAGCAATGTAGGTCTTATCCTTATAAGTAAACGGCAAACCTATTATCAAAGGTCAAAGGTCAAATCTGTGTAAGAATTCGCAAAATAACAAGAATTTTGCAATGATTTTTGGTTGCGGGTTTATCCCGCTACCAAAGTTAAAGTGTATTTCTGACTATCATAGCATCTTTATTTTATTCCGAATCACATCCAAAAGATGTTCATGTGCTACACAAAATAGTCCCATTCATGCACAGTGCGGATGAAGTACCAATGAACAAGCAATTCTTATTCAACCTGTATCCACTCACACTAACCATTTAGATTATATAAAATCTATCAATGATAAGGTATTCCAGCCCATGGTTACATCACAAGCTGGGTCAGGCAGAGTTCATTTTAGATATGAGGCACATTAAATTTGTATTTATTACTCATTCATGTATATTCATAGACTGGCATTTTAAACAGAAAATAAATCTACCAAAAACCCGCAACCATCAGACATTTCAAGGCTTCGATTCTTTATTGTGTAGGTTATTTCTATCACTACTAGTAAAACTGATCAGTATTCATTTTCAAATACATACAACTGACAATATCACTGTTGAAATAATAATGAAAAGTAAGTCAAGGTCAAACCTGACATTAAAGGTCAAAGGACATTTTCATGTAAAAATTCAAAATACAGCATTTTTAATTTCTTCTTCGTTACAAATTATATTGTCATTTTGTTCATTGAAAGCAATTTTGTCTTATGTTTATTTGTAAATCAATGTCAGCAATGCAGATCTAATTTCAAAAACAGTGATTGTTAAAGCTTATATCAAAGGTAAAAGATGAAATTTGCGCGAAAGTTCGCAAAAAGTAGCATTTTGCAATTAATATCTGATGGTTATTCCTTGAAGTCTCATACATGTATATACATGTATCTATATATGGGTCAATGTCAACAATGGAGATATCATAAGACATGGGTCTAGATCAGCCCTGATGTTAAAGTTTAAAATTCATTTTCGGGTAATAAATACAAAAGATAGCACTGTTATTTTATTTCTTTGTTCAAACATATCTTGTTATAGCTTGATGTTAATTCATTTTAAAGTTAGCCTTTACCTCCTTACTTCTTTACTGCCTTCCATCTTCTTATGACCGTTTTATATTTTATGATTAGATGCGGCAATGAACTGCATCGTATTCTGCAGGTCGCTGATATCTCTTCACGGCTTGGTCTCAAATGGGATGTCTGTTGGCCAAACTTTCTGGCGTGCTTCTTCCAGATAGGAACAACTCTGCAGAATGTGAAACGGTGTTTGTTCCTCTGATCCGCACTGACATTTAGCTTTCTCTGCAACTCCTAGCTTCTTCATATGTTTTCTCAGGCCACAGTCTTCAGTGCGCAGACGGAAGACAGTTAATTGGCTGTTTAGCTTGTGTAGACAGTCATGATTTGGCGGGTAACCTCCATTTATGTTCTTCCAGTCTGACGCAAAGCTGTTCTTCCACAGAGTCTGAGCTTCTCTGTATGAAGTTGGAGGTTTAGGCTGTCTTTATCTGGTTGCTGTCTTTGCAAGTTTGTGCTCAGCTTCATTTCCAGATGTGCAGCAATCTATCGAAAGGCTACATTGTTGTTCTCAGGCAGGAGACTGATGTTTTTCAACAGCTGTCTGATTAAGTTGTCTGATGGACCTGCTGAGAGAGCCTGAAGAGCTGACTTGGGGTCTGTTAGGAATATATTGTCCCTTTTCTCCTCGCCCATACTGTTCGAGTGTCGCCGATGCGAGGGTTTGCATCTGGATCTCTAGTTGGAGCATCTCTTGCCGACTGTATGAGAGAGTATGAAAGAGGAGCTGTCTGAAAATTTGATGTAGGCACCACCCCAAGCTTTCTGAACTGCTTTTTCCACTGATCCATTGGTATATTCTTGGATGCAAGAGTGTGCTGGATAGCGGTTATTGATCATTTCTAGCGTAAGAGATTGTTGGTAAGCCTGATTTTGCTTTCCCCTTTCTTCTACTCCTGGCACCTCAAATCTGATCTTGGGAGCAAATTGTCTGGGAAACCATTCATTGGGCTCGAGCGGCTCTGCCTCTGTGTCCAGTGCTGCTGCTTTCTATTTTTGCAGTTTTTTGACGATGTGAATAAGACTCTGTCTTTTCAATTTGTTTTTGGTTCTGCTCTCGAACTTTGAGTGGAGTGGGTGGGATGGTAGTCTCTTTGCCTTCTCTGCACGGACAAAAACTTTGTACTCTCGTCTTGTCTCTAATTATTCAGGGTTGGCTGTCTTTTCGATTCATTTTATTTGAGTTGTTTTCATTGCCCCCTGGATTATCCTCAGACCTGAAATTTAACCTTGTCCAGTTTATTTTTACTGGTTTTGGAAGCAGGTACCAATGAGGTTGATGCGTACTCTGCTATGTATCGTACTTTGCCTGTGTAGACTTGCAGAGGATCTTTGCATTTACTCCCCAACTTGTTCCTGCCAGTTTTTTTCATAGTGGCGAGTTTTTTGAAGGCCCTCTTCTTTGACCTTTAATGTCAGATTTGACCTTGACTAATTTTTCATTATTATTTCAAGAATGATATCATCTGTTATAAGTACATTGAAATGAATAATAATTAGTTAATAGTTTTTAAATACCCTAAAAAATAATGAAAAATCGTTGCAAAAATACTGGGTTTTTTTGGCTAATTTTCACGCAAATTTGACCTTTGACCTTTGATAATAGGTTTTGCTTTGCCTTATTTGGATACGACCTACATTCCTGACCTTGCATAAATTGCCAACAGAAAATTCTAACAAGAGCTATTATTTTTGAACAAAGTAATGAGTAAGTATGCTACAAATTGATCTTTTACAAAACAATGACCCCTGACCTTTAATACCAGGTTCGACCTTGACTTATTTTCTCTTCCATGACATCGTCTGACATATATACAGTAAAATGAAAAACGATCAGTTACTAAAATGACAAAACAAATACTTTTAAACAATAAAAAATATTACAAACAGGTGATATTTTTGCAACATTTTATTCACTTTTTTTACCTTTGACCTTTGAAATTATAGTTGACCTTGAATGTTTTGGAATAATATGTGCATACCAGACATCACCTACTTTTTATACATTAAAATGAACTGTTATTGTTGATTAATATCGACAAAATACCATTAACAAGAAGAAAAGTTAAAGAGCTATTTTTTCATTCTTTTACTTGAAAGTGACCTTTAACCTTTAATATCACATTTGAACTTGTCTTATTTTAGACGATATCTTTATTACTGACATTGTGGGACATATATACATTAAAATAAATTACGTGCAATTACAAATAATGATGTGAAATAGCATATATATTTTAAACAGAAAGCTATTCATGCATTTTTTCACAAAAAATTGACCTTTGACCTTTGATATAAACTTTAACCTTGGCAGTTTTGTGGTTACCTTTGCACTGCTGACTTTGCCTGACATACAGACATTAAAACAAATTAACTTCAGTGACTAACAATGTGAATAAATATGAAAAATGTTAGAAAAAGTAAATGTAAAATTTTTCATATTTTTGCCTGAAAATGAACTTTGACCTTCAATTATCAGGGTTGACCTTGACGTTTTGCAATAAGATTTGCATTTCTGACTTTGACATGATATATGCACATTACATATATAAAGCCGAGTGACTTATGATAACAAACTAATTTTTAAGAATAAAAATAAATTTGAAATATGCCAAAATTTGTGATTTGTACATAAATTTGACCTTTGACCTTAAATATCAAGTTTGCCTCTCATTCCTTTTTGATGAATTTCTTTTTGCTGACATTGGTTGACATATATACATTTATTGACAATCAAATAGCTACTGTAATTAAACAGTGAAAAAACTGGTAGACGTAAACTTTACCCTACCCCCTAAATGTTTACAAGTGAGTTTAACCTCCCATATCACAAAGATAAGTGAACAAAATATAGATAGGCACGGCTTTGACACTTAAGAAATTGGTTTTCATGGAGGATATGAAATATTGTTTCCAAAAATGTATAAACTTCTTTTGGCCTCAATTGTTGCAATAAAAGTCCGTGAGCTCTCGGACCATAACCATCGGGGTCAAGTTGCGTCCACTATAAAGTACACTGTATGTTTGAACAATCATTTTGGAACTAACGTCTATATAGAAAGATATAGTCACTTAAGCTAAACTGTTACTATTCTTCATATTACCTTGAACTTAAATTGCAATCATATTGTAGATAGGGTGTTTTCGCGTATAGCTTTTATTTTGCGATATAAGCCTTTAGAATTTTGTTTCTACATTAATAAATTGTGTTTTAGTGAAACAAACCAAATCTTTTTATCTTCTTAACTAGATATGAATTTTCAACTAAGAACTGGTTAAACTGTAAAATTCGAGGTATGTCATTGGTACATATAGAGAAATGTAGTGACTTTCGGTTTATTCAAAACCCCTAGTATATTGTTGGCTACTTCCTGTCATCAGATCACATTAAACTTGTTGACATCCATTAGTGTCAATGGCTAACACTGGTTCAACTGGTTCACAATAACGTAACTATTTTTGTACACGAAATATATTTTAATTGATAAAATTAAAAGCCATGTCAAGACACTGAAAATTCCGACAGCCTAATTACACATTACTACACTATAGTCTGTGTTCGCCTACGTAAGTTACGTATTATAGATATGCTTGTCATTTAATCGTGAAGAAAATACTTTTTCTTTGTAAATAAATGTTGTTTCTTGGAAAATTACCAGACATTATTATTAATTGACATGCTTCCTGTATATATCACTTTCATATGCTTTCTGAGTTTCTCGATCACTTCATAATAATTCTTTGTGATGAAAAATGTCTATACATGTTCAAAGGTATTCAATGCCAGTGAAGAAGTAGCAGACGCTGTTAACTATCCAGATATACGGTTGTTTACAGCAGCCCAGAAATGGTCGAACAAGACTGAGTACGAATTGCTTGGTGTTGAACAATATTGGAGTATGCCAAACAGCGGTAAAAAATTTCGGAAAATGTTACAATATCATTTGACGCCATCGCCACTGTAGGCAAAACTTTATCTGCAAAATGTTAAAATTCTTTTAAGACACTAAAATGGAGCGTTTGGTTGAATGTGTCAGTGTCAGTGTAAAACACATGTCCATTTTCATTTGCAAACAATGTATATAATATTACAATGAACTTTTACAAATCCGGCTTTTTTTTTCATTATTTACAAGAACGTTTTGTCAAATTGCATGATACATTTGTATGAAATTAATACTTTCTGACTGAGTCTCTATTTCTAATTCTGAACTGCCATAAGTAATATTGTCTAGTTTACATTATTTTCTCTATGACGTTTTCATATTGTTTTGTCCGAAAATTTAGAAACGTTAAGAGCAGTTCCCGGTCTTTCAATAAGCCTAGGTGTTTCCAAAATTATCAAGTGAAATTCATTTCCCTTCTTTAAAATGCCAATAACATTAATGTATACACTACCTTAACAGATTCAGTCGGCCACTCAGACTGGAGCTATTTTTCCGCCGTGTGTTGGTTGTTTGGAAAATATCTGTACAAACATTTACAATACCCGATCGGACTTATTGCTACTGATTGGGGAGGCACTCCTGTCGAGGCTTGGTCATCCAAGGATGCTATGGAGGCATGTGAACCTTCAGTGATCGTAGATACATCTTCAGTGAACGAAGCTCCGCAGAACATGCCGACACATTTATGGAATTCTATGATCCACCCTTTCTTAAATCTGACTATATATGGTGCTGTTTGGTATCAAGGTATATTATGTTTGTTTTCATAGCTTAATGGTTAGTGCTCTGGCTTCACATGCGCAACTGCACCGGAGGCTGGGCTCTCCAAATTAAACGCACTAATATTCTTTCGTGTGTGATCTTAAATTGACGTCCTGTATAGGTGCTACACATCCTTTATTTAAAAAAAAAACAACAACAACTGGAATTGGTGTGTATCCAAAAAACGAAAAAAAAAAAGAACAAAAAAAAAAAAACGAAAACAGAACATGACTAGCAGTCGCCTGTATGGGCAGGCGGCGGCGACGAAAATAGAAGTTAGATATTATGTCTGCTATCAATGTAAACTTGTGCACGTTATCTTTACATTTATGCGAGATCTCGGTTTGAGAAATGAAATACATGTAGACAACCAATAAAAAACGTTTTACTCCAAAGTTTGGAGAATACGAACCAATTCTTTAAATTTTTGGGTTTAATGCCGTTTTTTTCAAGAGTATTGTTGCTCTGTTTACATAGGTGAAGCAAATATGAACTCCCCGCCGGATTTGTACAAATGCAGATTTCCTGTGATGATTGATGACTGGAGAAAGAAGTTCCACGAAGGTTCAGCCGGACAAACCGATGTCATGTTTCCGTTCGGATTTGTTCAGGTATATGGTTACATAAACTTACACCACAAAAAAGTATACACGTTTTTCCGCCTGAAAGACAGTAAACATAATTATTTGTACCGCCTTGCCATAAAGCAGTGTGAGATAAACATATTGTGAGTGTATGGATTGAACAGGCACTGCTGAAAACTGAACCATAGCCGATATTTCTTATCTTAATTTCGGTATTTGGAAAGTCCCATTGGTAATGATAACAACTAAACGTAGTTACTTTTTCTAGATTTATTGCTTTTTATCAAAAGGTCTTGATGCCATATCCTATGCGATGCAAAACTGGAGATTACTTTCATGTATTAATACGTACGCTACTAGACGCAAATACTCGAGAAAAAAAAGAAAGAAAAGAAAACAACAACACGTATGTTGTTTTTCTTTCACAATTTACAAAGAATGTAAGTTCTGTTCCCACCAAAAACTAAACTGTCTCATGTTACAATTTATTTGTATGGAAATGATTAAGATGTCGTGAAAATGTTTTGACAATCCATTTTATAGATAGAGCTAAGATTTTTTTTTTGTGTGTTCAAAATGACCGTAATTTATAATAGAAAACACCACACAACGATTGTTTTTTATGATAAATTCAAAATTAATCAAGATATTTTGAAATTTATAAAACTTTAAATAGTATATAATTTCGATACTATTATATTTAGAGAGAAAACAAGGAAACACCGTAATGGAAATGGGGATCACTGATTTTGTTAAGATGAAGTTGTTTTCCTTTTATCAGCTGGCTCCTTGGCGCAATGACTCTACAATTACAAAGGGATTCCCTGACATTCGCTGGGAGCAGACATGTGACTTTGGCTATGTACCTAATGCACAAATGCCCCAAGTGTTCATGGCCACGGCCATTGATCTGCCGGACTTTTCGTCACCCTACACCAGGTAAGTAAATAAGCGAATCAAACAATGTCTGTGGAAATAGTTTTAACACCAGTAGCAAAAAGAGACAAAGATCCCGTTAATTATTGTTATTTATTTCCAGTAAAATTACACAACATAATGTTACGTTTAAACTACATCTACTTCGAAGAAATGTTATTGACACATATTTTTACTTTTGCTCAATTCAAATAACAGTTGAGATTCAACATATGGACCAACGGTTACTATATATATATGTAGTCACTGAATGCGCTGCGGAAATAGTAAACAGCTTGACCTCACAGGTTCACATACTATTTTAGATGGATCAACCATCATTTAAATGTGCCGGTCTTTTTCTTCAAAAGTAGCAAAACAGTTTCAATGGAAATTTTTACACAACGTTATATTTACAGAGCATAAACTCAGTGTTATGAAATTATCAAACGGAATTTGTAATATATGCAAAGAAAACGAGAAACTTTAGTGCACCTGGTGTGGGAATGTCATTTTGCCAAAAATACTTGGAAACTTTTAAATAAGAACTTGAACTACCTGTTTAGATATGTCAACATCTGTGATTCTGCTTTTAAATTTGCTGTTTGATGACAGGCAAGTGAACAAATTGATTAATACAATTATATATGAAACAAAATGGGAAATTTGGAAATATAGAAATAATAGTAAATTCAATAACAGCTATCAGTCAATAAGAATCTTTTATAAACATCTAGATAGAAAAATTAAAGAACAAATAAAATGGCACAATACTGATAATAAAAAACTAAAGTTATTGAAATCTATTGAGGCCATTTCAGATACATATATAGACGTATAATTTTTCACAATGTTGTGTATGATAAAATATTTGTAAGCTTGACAAAAGAAACTTCATCTAAGTTTACTTGTCATTTCGTTTTCGAACAAGTTCTATTTCAATGGCGAAGTAACTATTGTGTTCAATATATCACTAAATTTATTATTCATATGTTTATATGAATTGGTTGTTTAATGACTTCTTTTATGGTTATTGTTTTGTAAATGTTCATACCTTACAAAAATCAATGGGGTTATCCGAAGTGGGAGCCCGAAAAAAAATGTGCCGGTGAAATGGCACTAACTCGATCTCACATATGAGTATATATTCTGTATTAAAAGGCCTGTCACATTCTAAGGCATTAAATCCTTGGATTTTGCTTTTATCATATTGTAAGGCAGTATTTTAAATGTTATAGTTTATCTCCTTGCAGTATACATCCTAGAGATAAACAAGATGTCGCCTACCGCCTTGTTTTGTCAGCTCTTCAAGTGGCTTACAATATCAAAACAATGGGGAAATTCTTAGGCCCAATGATAAATATTTATACAATGGGTCCCAATGTCAATACACTGCGAATGATATTTGATAACGGAACATCACCAATAAAAGTTAAAGCGAAAGACGGTTTTGAGGTAAGATATTTGTGAAGTTATTTTCTTTCTTTTTTTTTGGCCATATTCGTCATTTTCTTGTCTGGCGAATGTCTCTTAATTTTTGTGTTACACTTTGATTATTTTCAGATTTGCTGCTCTGACAATAACAGATCTAAATGTGATGGCACCGACTCAAAATGGTTAGCCTCTCCGATTGTCGATTATGATAACACGAGTGTAACGATTACGTCATGTTATAGAATGTGGACGATGGGTGTACGTTATGCTTGGAGGGAGTCGCCATGTCCAATATTTAAAACATGTGCTGTCTATAGCAAGGAGAATGATCTACCGATGCCGCCTTATATGAAAATATTTATAATCAACGGAACACATATATACCGTTAGTGTGAAGGATGTTGTTGCAGAGTTTCAAAATAAACGTCTGTATATTGAAAACCTTGCCTTTGAATTTTAGTTTTATAAGTTCTTGCACATTTCATATAACACTGCAGCCCTTTCCTGAAGCATTTTTCATTCATATTTGGAATAAAACATTCTTTATGAGCTACCTAGTAAGAAAGGATCAAGTTTTTTTTACAAACTGTATAATAAAAAAATGATTTGCTACTTTGGCTTGTGAACACGATATACACACAGTTTGCAGTTGATTTCAATCAAACTTGCACACAACTTGTACTGGCATAATAGCTCGGTTTCTTTCGAAAACTGTTATGGCCCCTTAAAAGGCAATTATGGCATTTGCAGCCATATAGAGACTTCATTTATGGTTTGATTTGATACAAACATCATTAACAACAATAGATAAATTCATGAAACTTGGTAAGAATGTTTATCTTGGTGCCTCCTATGCCAAGTTCAATACTGGATCATATGGGTAAAAAAACTAGGCCACCTAGTCAAATCAAAGGAAAAGCTTGTCAACACTCTTGAGGCCAAATTTTTGACCCTATCTTCATGAAACTTAGTAAGAATGTTTATCTTGATGATTCCTAGGTCACTTGTGAAACTTGAACACGTGGGGTTAAAAACTAGGTCACCCGCTCAAATCAAAGGAAAAGCATGTTAACATTCTAGAGGCCATATTTATGACCCTATCTTCATGAAACTTAGTAGGAATGTTTATCTTGATGATTCCTAGGCCAAGTTTGAAACTGGGTCATGTGGGGTCAAAACCTAGGTCACCACTCAAATCAAAGGAACAGTTTGTTAACACTAGAGGCCATATTTATGACCATATCTTCACGAATCCTGGTAAGAATGTTTATCTTGATTATTCCTAGGCCAAGTTCAAAACTGGTTCATGTGGGTCAAAAACTAGGTCACCACTCAAATCAAAGGAAAAGCTTTTTAACACTCTAGAGGCCACATTTAAGACCCTATCTTCATGAAACTTGGTAAGAATGTTTATGTTGATGATTCCTAGGCCAAGTCCGAAAGTGGGTCATATGGGTCAAAAACTAGGTCACCCGCTCAAATCAAAGTAAAAGCTTGTTTACACTCTAGAGACCGTAATTATGACCCTATCTTCATGAAACTTTCTCCGAATGTTTATCGTGATGATTCTAAGGCCAAGTTTAACAGGTGAGCGATATAGGGTCATCATGACCCTCTTGTTACATGATACATTTTCTTATTTCCTTTCATGATAATATTTTAGATAATTGAGCACATATATAACTTTAACGCTTTTGGTTTGCATGCATTTTACCCGTATGGTATGTTCTACTTTCTTCTTATTTGTTTCTCACGAAATAAAGACCTGAGTTTCCGAAATAAAATATTTTCAAAAAGACTGTAGTCTCTAGGGTTTCGGCAGGTCAGTGCAATTTTGGCTCGATTTAAAATACCTATGGTTGTGATGTAGCAAACAAAATATAAAAGATCATTTGGAAGTAATATAGAATTCAACCAAAGTAAATAACAGAAGACCCAGTTTGATTGAGTTAATTCAGTAGAGTTACGGAAATTGTTGAACACCCCTCGTGGTCCTTAACACTGGCTTTAGCGTTATACAAATACATTGAATGAACTCTGTGATCCCAAACGGACAAGGTTAATTGCAACATTTGGTCCAAGTACGGAGAAACGTTGTTTTTTTTTTACGTTAGACACACCGCACGTAAGGGTTGCTGTTGTGATAGTTCTGTTTCGTAGAGAGCATAGAAGGTCACCAAGTAAAATAATAACATATTTTGTTTTATCAAGTCTGTACGTGAGAGGTAATAAAGTGTACAACACCCCTAATCACACCCAGATCCCTTCCGGGCCCTCCCCTATAACCGGCTAAAGAGGAATTAAATTAAGATACATTGAATGAACACCATGGTCACAAAGGAACAGAAAATATAACAACACTGAATGCATTAGCTTACTATATTTACGGGGACTCTCAATTTAAATAGGTACGAACTATAATTTCACCTGGCAAATGCACTCGGGGATTAATTACACTGGCGATGATAGTTCGATAGTTGGCAAAAGAACTAGCTGTTTATCAGAGCCAACTATTTTTTATCTAGTTTTTCTACTAGTTTTATCAAAATTTACTTGAGTTTTAGAAAATATTATAAGTGCTCATTTGTGTACGGAAGAGCATTAGTGCCAGGTGTATGTTATTTATTAACTTGAAATTTCGAGTTACTAAGTCGAAATTTCGAGTTATGTATCTCGAAATTTCGAGTTACTAAGTCATATAATTAGGATGACCGGGCAGCGTTTGCTCGTAGAAAATGTCACTACTTAAACCATGTTTATTTATTTATTTTGTTGGGTTTAACGTCGCACCGACACAATTATAGGTCAGATGGCGACTTCCCAGCTTTTATGTTGGAGGAAGACCCCAGGTGCCTAAACCATGTTTACTCACTTGGGGCGTTGAATTCTTCATGTGAGGAAGCCATCCAGCTGGCTTACGGAAGGTCTGTGGTTCTACCCAGGTGCCCGCTCGTGATGAAATAATGCACGGAGGGGCACCTGGGGGTCTTCATCCACCATTAAAGCTGGAAAGTCGCCAAATGACCTATCATGTGTCGGTGCGACGTTAAATCCAACCAAAAAAAAAAAAAAACATGTTTAAGTCTGGAAGGTTTTCGACGACCTAGTTTAAGCCCATATGGCAATGAAATATAGACATACCCTAAATAAACGTGTAGTTAGGAGTCTGACCAAGATCTGGTACCTGGACAGATCTAGATTTTGAGGAGAGGTCATAGAAGGTGACCGGGAAGTATTCAAACTTAGAATATTTCACTATTTTGACCATATCTGGAATGTTTTCGACCTAGTTCGAGCCCTACCATCTGAACATACTGTACATGTAAATGAAGGTCTGGATACAGTTTGAAATCTGGAGTAGCTCTAGAGGCTATGGTTGGTCATACATTGATGTATGGTAGTATATGTTCAAGTCCCTATATGTTCGGTACAATATCTGCAGTATAGATAGATGATTCCACTTCGAAGATTCAAAAGTCGTCCATTACATTTTTGGCCTTTGAAAGACGGACAGACGTTCAAATTTTGCGGATAAAAGGGCAAGATAGTAACTCAAAATTTCGTGTTATTAACTCGAAATTTCGAGTTGCTAATTCGAAATTGCAAGTTACGTAAGTCGAAATTTCGACTTATTAACTCGAGATTTCGAGTTAATAAAAAAACGCACCTGGCACTAATGCTCTTCCATAGATTATGAATAATAATAATCTTTGATTTTAAAGGCTTTGATCTAACTTAGTTAAGACGAACAGAAAGTGAACCCAGTATTTCACAGTGTCTTTTGTGATTATTTAAATAGAAATAACCCAGAAGTTTTCTCATCTTGCTAACTTTATTTATATCAGGATGCACTAAGAAATGTTTGTACAAAGAATTACAGGAGTATACCAAGAACAGGTTGCTGTAATAACTTTATACTCAGGTATTGGTAAGAAAACAGCGTACTCTATAAAATCGTGACAATAGGAAGTACGAGGTTGTTACTTGTGTCGATAGCTAATGACAATACTTGTTTTTGCTACACGATTGGAAACACTTGATAAGGAAAAATACATTTTTTTTCACTCAAAGTAACAAACCATTTTACGACTTAAATACGATTTTTTTCTTTCTCAAGGAGTAGCAATACATCGTCGTGACAAAAACTAGATTTTCTGTTTATCATATACCCAGTGCTTAAAAACCGACCGTTTTAAGTCATTGTCTATTTTTAGCAGCATCCCAACTGCCGATATTTTGTCTGATTTTCGAAATAAATGAAAACCGTAACTAAGTTTTGTAGCATCTAGGGAAGGTCAAAAAGAAGAAGAAGAAAAAAATGAACATAATGAAAACATGAATGGAAAAGGAACACAGTATAAAGCCGAGTTCAAACGGTAAGTGGTAACCACTACTGGAGAGTTTAAACCGGGTTTTCAGCACCACACGAACAAGCTTTACATGTCCTAATACATACTTCATGCGAGTGGGGTTTTCCGTAACACAGAGACTTCTAACTTTGCAAACACTTTCCTACGAACTATTGAGCCGAAATTAAAAACCTGTCGTCGCAAGAAACGAATTGGTAAATACTATATAGCTTACATCAGTATTGACATAATTTTCAGTCACTTGAAATGATGAAAGTTTCATTTTACATTATTTTGAGGAAAATATTCCACATAACTTCTATGTGCATATTTCATGCCACGTCTGCCATTCAGTTGGCAAACTGCATACAGTCTCTGAAGCGATGTCTGTTTAGAAACTTTAGTATGTATTTTCCGCAAATGAAACGGTAATTGAAAAAAAAGGCTTGTTAAATGCTATGTAATGAGAAAAGGTGGGCTAACTTTTCAAAAAGGTATTGCCACATTGTCAATTAAGTTGAAGGCAGCCAAATAATAATTACCTGTGTACGAAAAACGTCAGGTATACTCACATTCATTTGTAATCTAGTTTCGTTACGTGGCTTTCTAGATAAGCAAAAACAATATCTAAGGTTAATAATAATGAGATGTGCATTGCACTAAATCTGAGCGTGAATTGTCCCAGCATACACCATGCACATATTTATTTAAAAGTGGTGGGAAATTACTATCAAATGGTTAATGCACATAATGTTAAATAAAGTCCCTTTTAGCTAACATATTATATGATCATCAGAATAAATGATATCAAAGCAATAACATCAGAAACAAAGAGATACGTAAGTCTCTTCTATAATTTGTAAATTCCTTTACTAATCACCATTTGTTTTACTGACATGAATAATATATCAAATATGTCCTGTTAATCTGTCTTAACTCAATTCTGTATATCTGAAACTATTTCCAGGCTGATAAAAATATATCTTCACTTTTGGTTTCATCTTTCGGCCATAACGAGTGATATGATCTGAAGTGATGTAGCCTGTTACCTCTGTAGCAGACTCCATCGGATCTTTCCACTGTATATGGCGTTCATCATGTTTTACTGTGACAACAGCTTCGTTCTATGTTTTACTGTTATGGATTTTACTCTTAACAAATCACCAATATCTAAAGTATTTAGAGGTTTTGAACTCAAGTCTTAACTGAAGTTTGTTCTGCTTGCTTGTTGCTAAGTTTTAGCGTATAGGGCTTGGCTAAAATGTACCGGGGAAGTAGATTTTGCTAGTAGGTTGGAATGTTAGATCTTCATAATTCTGATGGACAGTAACCTATGGAGGCAGTAAACAGTTTTCAGCTGTTAGTGTCGAATTGACCGGGGTGAAATTTACAAATAAGAGGCAATTTACGGAATGAAGTGCATATTTGAACTTCTAAATAATAATAATTGCTAGAATTGAAGTTTCAGCGGCTAGAATTGAGTTTCACTTATTTAAAGAAAATCAGTTGAGTAGCCTTGATCTTGATAGTATGACGTAATGACTTGCAGGAGCGTATACATGCTTCCTCTGAGCTAGCTTAAAGTGGGGTTGTCATTTTAGCAGGGGCCTCAGGAAAAGTGTAATAGTGAAAAAACGGTACGGATGGCCCATATATTTCAGCTTATTTTCAGATTTTACAGTGTTACTGGAGTATGGAACAGTGTAGCAATTGGGGCTATCATTTTCAGGGAATTTTCTGCAGCGACTGAAAAATAGGCAAATTTAGCTTTTTTCGTCATCAGTTTCCGCGACCGGGAGAGCACAAAATTCAGGTCTTGTAAACAGAAAACTAGATATTAGAGATGTATTGCAGATGGTTTGTAACGATAGACATACAGTGATGTTAATGTTGCAATATCTTTATTTCAGGTGTGGTTACAGACTTTTGTGTGAGGTTTTGAAAGTTAGGTAGGCGACTCTAGGCCGAGAAGCTCAGAAAACTGTTTACTGCCTCCTATGTCTAGGGGGAGTGTATATGCAAAGTAGTGGATCTTTCTTTTGCAGGTGATTTTGTGAAAATTTGTTTGCAGTTTTGACATGACATTAACTTCTGCAAAACCATAAATCACGCGGTGGGTAATGCTGATTTTAAATCTCCTGCTGAAAGTTAAATAATTTCGCGAATTCCATAAACTCGGAGTTTTGATAGAGAGACTATCTGTGCCGTGATACCCATTCCAACAAATATTTACTCTATGTGATTCATGATCATGCTACTTTTCAAATTGCTTAAATATCAACAACTACGATGTTAATCCTGTCATTCCATCAAAACAAAAATCTGCGGCTCAGGTATTTCGTAAGATTGATATGGCTGTTTAATTTTCCAAACAGATAGCACATTTCAGCTTTGCCTCAGTGATTTACTGTGAAAACGAATGCCAGAATAAAGCATTTGAATACCTGCCTCATGTGATAAGCTAGGACCTGTGTCTGAAATTGACTGTCTAGACAATGTATCCGGAAGGGGACTTTCCTTACCTGGATGGTATTTTACCTCGATGTCATACCGCTACATTTGTAACAGATTGGATTGCAAGCTAACTAGTGCCTTATGTAAAGTTTTTTTTAACACACTGATCAAAGCGGGTGATCTATCTCTTCTGTATTCTTTCTGCATTAAATCCATTGATGGTAACGCTATAAACCAAATAAAAAAATCCCAAGACATTCTAACTCAGTCATGGCATAATTCCTCTGACTATCTGTGAGACATTTGCCAGCATAACCTATTGGCATGACAGCTTGAAGGCTGCCCCTAACGCAAGAGCGATTTTACTTTTAAAACCATCCGCTAATTACACACAAAATATAAACGGGCAATATGTTGCAATCAGCACTATGAAGGGGGTAAAGAGGGGCGGGGGCGTAACATATTGATTGGACAACCTTTGAAAAATAATGAAATTAATAAAATGGGATGGGATGCGACAAGATCACGAACATATAAAACATCAGAGCAAACGATACGGACAAAAAAATGATACTGTTCTTGAACAATCTATTACCTTGGAGACGAAGAAACTGCGGAGAGGGATAAATGTATCTCTATGTAACCAAACTCTGACACAATGTTTTTCAGGTTGTATGGCTTAGTAGTTCAAATAGATCTCCACTTAGAAGATGCCATTGGGCACTTTATTTATCTCCAAATTATGATCGATCCCTCTTTTCAATCATAACTTCCTTTTTTTCATTAGCAAATATAATTGGTTCTGGCAAACACGGCGTTGTTATGTCGACTGTCAAGCTATCATCAGCTCATAACGTAAGTGCCTGAACATATTTATCTATTACAATCAAATATATGCTAAAGACTTCTTTCGAATAACAGACACTAATATAAAACCTGCCTACAAAGGACACTGTTTTCTCTTCCCGTTTAACCGTTAATAGTGTAAACTCACCAGCGTTCAGAGACCATCTGTCAACAAGGACCACTGTTTACAAGTGTTCAATGGTGATCTGTAGAAACAGTTTTGACTGTATAAACTGATAGTCCGACAGACGCTCGGCAATCATTATTTCAGGACTTTGTTATATGCACTTGTATAAGCGTCTTGCAAAATTTTGTCATCAAATTTTCCGCATATATATTATTATTTAATTACATCATTTCAAATTATCATTATTATTATTGGTATCTCAAATTACAAGAAAATGAGAGTTTTACTTTGAGAAAATCGTATCATACTTATTTCTTATCGGGTTTAACGTCCCACAGACTCATTATAGGTCATATGGCGACTTTCAAGCTTTCATGGAGGAGGAGGACCTCAGGTGTATTATTTTCACGGGCCAGCTGGATGGGTTCCTTACATGAAGAATTCAATGTCCCAAGTGTGTTTGACACCCACATTGGTTACGAGTGATTCGAAGTCATCGACCTTAACCACTCGGCCAAGGAGTCTCCTATTCATATTTTCACTTGTCAGAATCTAATATACAACTTAGTAATATAGTGAAACATATTTTATAAAGGACAAACATCTAAAAGAATGAGAAACGTTAATTCATTGACCGTGCAGTTTAACTTAAAAAATAGTAATTACAATTTAAAACTTTCAATGAGAGTCAAGTATGGTCTGTGATATGAAATGATATCATAATAAAGGACAACTTTAATCAGAATTAAGTCATAACTATATGAAGTAGAGTTGTGAATCTTAGGTGCAAATTGAATATTTATCCTTGTTTTTTTTTTACACTTTCCCCAACACCCTACCCTTTTATCTACCTCTTAACCATTTTTTGAATATTGCATATAATTAAATTATACATATTTTTGTACTTGTTGTTGGATTTTTGAAGCAACCTGTACGCTATATTATGTTTCCGTTACAGTTTCTTTTAGTTGCGGGTCTACTTTGTGATGCATGACTCTATGGGTGTATTTGAGGTGCTCTGCGCTTCCTGGAAATCAACCCGTACCATTTATGTTTTTGTTTTTAATAAGAACGCCAACATCTTCCATACCTGTTGTTATTCTTATACACGATGTTTTCAATATTTCGGGCACTTGGAACAAAATGATACAAAAAGGTGCTGAAGAGTGCAAATGAAATATTTTTTTTTTAATAATTTATTTTTTCTCTTTTATGACATATATCATACAAACACGTTACACTTGTTTTGTACAATTCTGCAGACCTATTAAATAATAATAAAACTGAAATAATATCTTTGAGATACATGAAACAATTGCAATTATTTTCCGTTCAGCTTTGTTTATAAAATCGTTTTGTATGTAAAAAAAAAAAAAAAGATAAATAAATGTATCCACTTTGCATGATAAGACGCTTAAATTGAGAAGAAAGTTAACACTGTATAAGATAAAAGTTGAGAGAAAAAAACATAAGAGTATACCCATGTGCGCTCTTGATTACCTTTAAATAGATTATTTCAAATATTTTTAATGTGTCTCAGTGATGTGCGTGGTAAGGATGCATATTAAAGATTTAAGAAAGAGCATTTCTTTAAATGATAATCAATTTTGTCTAGCATGATTGCTATTTCTTTTTCTAGACAAATTCTGATATTTAAATAGGATAAAAACTGGTTGAATACAGGAACTTTTTGTCTATTTTTCATTTGAAAAATAAGATATTTCATCAAAAAAAAAATCATGAAATTTATGGTATTGCTTTTTAACCCCGTTTGCACAATGCCAAAACTTATTCTTTCTAGATTGAACAGGCACGATATTCCCTTTTCTGCAAGAAAGTTACTTAGTCTATTCCACAAAATTTGAACATCATTACATTCCCAAAATAGATGTTCTATACTTTCCACTTGCATGTTACAAAAATCACATAAGTTTGTTCTAGACAATTTCATTTTGTACAAGTACTTATTTGTTGGGACTATTCGCATTAAAAAATTATACTGAAGGTTTCTAATTTTTGTGTCTATCGTTGCTTTAAAAATTTGTGCAAATGAAATCAACCTAATGTACATCAGCACTGGTTCTTTAATCACGCTGTTGTGAATACAACCGTAAATAGCTAAAAAAGCAGCACTTCCGGGCAGATTATGGCGGACAGAAAAGTTTAACATTTATGGGGGCAAGGGACAGTTAATTTGAAAATTCCACAGATCTGCGGTGGTACCAGTGCAAAAAAATCATGAAAAATCCAATTTTGATAAATTCAAGGCAAGTTTTGAGCGAATGTATTGCATAGACTTAGCACTTCATTGTTTGACATTTTCAGCCTGCCGATTCTGTTGCTTCTGTGATAAAAACGAGTAAAACGCAGGTTTCAGGACACTAAATTTTGAGGCAAAAATGGCCCAAAATGCACACCTTGCGCGACCTGTACCGTATTATCTGCAAATGACTGACCTAAAACATATGCATATTTTTAAAGCATGTGGCCAGACGAAAATAATGGTGGGAAGAAAAGTATCTCATAACCGTTTACTTTTTCCGCTATTTTGAGCTGAATCTGGATGGATGAATGACCGTTTCCATTTCGTCTGAATTCCATTACCTCAGGTAAGACTTTAGACCCGGCCGTCTACACGGAGCTAGGAAAATCGATTCAAGTATATTTACTTTACACAATAACTACTCGTACGCAGGAATGCTCAGTTCCATAAACATCATAAATAACCACTTGAATATAAATGCCTTTAAAGTGCATCTGTCTATTTTATTTAAAAAACGTACCCGGGCCAAATGCGAAACTGGCCCCTGCCACTTTCTTATTGCATGTATTGTAATACAGTTGTTGTTTTTATTTTTTGTGTGTTTGAGTTGTACTTTACTTAACTTTATTTTTTGAAAATTAAAACAAACATTATTAAGCATGTACTCATACCCGTATTTTCAATGTTTGATGTTGACATGCTAGATGTAAAATCCCTTTTAGAAAGTACATGGCCCTACTACTTTGTTGTTGTTTGAAGGTCGTTTATGAACATAAGGTATTTTTTTTTATAAAATTGGCCTTGCTATGAGTGACACCTCTCAAAATTTTTTCTCTTTTATTAAGAAATCTAGCTAATTTATTTACTACTCTCCCACCCGTTCAGATCAAAGATAAAAATGCAGATATTCGAATCTTTCAAAAAGAATAACAACCAGAAGAAAATGAAATTAATTTTAAAGTTGTTTATTCAAATAGATGAACATATCGAACACTTTCATTTTAGCAACATATAACACATATAACATATATAATGAAAATCATTACAGAATATTTCTGAATATTTATGGAACAGAATTTAGAATTTTTCACCATAGACGTTGTATTCCGTTGGAACTGTACTTTATGCGACACAATCCAAAATGCAGTTATAGAAAATGAGAGTTAGTTACACCAAAGATAATCCATGCAAAAAAAATAGTTCATTATAAATTTCGTTGGACTACAATTTTGCACAAAACAAAACAGTGTATATATGAGCCGCGCCATGAGAAAACCAACATAGTGGCTTTGCGACAAGCATGGATCCAGACCAGCCTGCGCATCCGCGCAGTCTGGTCAGGATCCATGCTGTTCGCTAACAGTTTCTCTAATTTCAATAGGCTTTGAAAGCGAACAGCATGGATCCTGACCAGACTGCGCGGATGCGCAGGCTGGTCTGGATCCATGCTGGTCGCAAAGCCACTATGTTGGGTTTCTCATGGCACGGCTCATATGACGTTTTAAAACTTCTTAAAAAAACTCATAACTTATATATAAATTCTATTCAGGACTGAATTTATTTATAACACAACAAGATAGCTGTAATATAAAAATAACAATGACAGAAAATGATAACAATGGCATAAGTAATTATTTCTACATATATTATTATCAGTACTTATATATCGTGTACAGATTCCTCTGACAATGGACTAATGTATAATTCTGTAATAAATGTCTGTACTTTTCTGTAAGTATGATGTCAACATGTATGACATGTGATAACAAAAAAAATAGTTGCATGTGATAATAAATGTTTCTATTCACAAGGTAAATGAGATATCACCAAGAAAAATATTGAAACACTATTTTATCAGAAAAATACCAGTTTTTCTAACAAAACCATTGTAAAGTCGATCAGGGTATCACAGAACAAAACGTAAATGACTATTTTAGACTACTAATAGTATAAAGCTTATGAAAATCCATTTCATTTTAAAGTCACATGTACGCTTGCCATTTCTAATAAATATTTTGGTTTCCCACGTAATAGGACATGTTCAAAGCCTTGGTATCTGATTGGTTGTTTTTGAGCACAATTTTGAACTTGACCATTGGCATGATTGCTTTATAAATCTGGTACCCAAAGTCAGATTCTTAACTTTAGTACTATAACAATGTAACAACAAGGTAAAAATATTTTAAGCTGTTCTGTATGAACCATACCAAACAATAACAGAATCTATGAGAAGATCCTTTGGAAATAAAGAAAGCAATCTAGCAGTAGCAAAATATGGCCCTCCCTTCTTCAAACACAAAACTATCTACAAACAAAAAAAAAAAACATTTATACTTATGGCACATTTACTATATAGACTATATAGAAATTTTCTAGTTTTCAATTGTTTTCATAATTCTTACAATAGTTTTGTCTATGGTAACGATGATAACTGTGTTCCAGAAGTTGACTTTGATGATAGTTGCTCATACTTGTCATACAACATGCGCCCTACTTTTCTTGTACAAAGAAAACACACTGCTATAAATAATCCTTGAAGAGAATTGAAAATAATAAACAGATACCACATGCTGGTTTCATTCGTAATGTTCGCCACGAATGCAAATACCCACGTGAGTCCCATGATGAGGGATAATTTAAGATTGATGAGGAAGGAACATGAACTACTTTTCTGCGTTGCCATAGCTCCTTGCTGCTTCGCCCGAGCGATATGAATTGCAGTAAAAACGAAAGAAACTACGTCAAATAACTTAAACAAAGCCAACGGACCGGCAAAGAATAAAAAAAGACCATTCTTAGAAGAAATCCAACACACATCCTTCCCATATCGAGGTTTTAACGTTGCATATTCATTATCAAAGGGAGAGAAGTTAAGAGCCACAGCAGAACATACTATGACAAACGGCGTCATCCATGCATAAAGGTTGTACTTGAGAAATCTCTTTTTATTCCGTCTTGACCCACCTGACATGAACTTATTGGAAAAAGTAATCCAAAGATCGAGCGCAATAACATTCATCCAACAAAATGCCGCAAGAAAGAAATAATGAGTAAGAACAGCAACGGATATGCAAAGCTGAGATATATTTTCAGACTCGGCTGATATAAGAAACAGTAGCTGGGCAAAGAGCAAAGATATAATCAAACATACAAGAATTTTCCCGGGAATGTTCAACAACTGTGAAAACGTAATGTAAACAAGCAAAGTTATTGCAAGGGAACATATGGAAATGATAAGTCCAACCAACGACATATAACTCTCAATCATGTTAAACTGGAATAGGGATTCTGGTTCATCGCACTCATGAGAACAATTCCGTATTGTTTGTAAACAAATAAATGCGTCGGATCCAATCACCTGAAATTCTTCCCTAGAGTATGTTTTGTTGTCTGAAATTAAATACAGCTGGGAATTGTTTGTTATCATGTATTCAGATTTATCCAGTTTTACCAAAGTACAATTTTCTGTTGATGTGTTCGTGTCGTTGATATCCTTTGAATTGTTCAGAATACATAACCCTTGAACGGCCAAACTGGGTGGAGCACAAAAAATTTCACGGCATTTTTGGGAGAAACTATCATATATTTCATTGTCGTTACAAATGTGTATGTCTGAAATTACACCATTTTCTGACACAGTACCGTCATTGAAGTCCACAAGAAGTCGGAAACTGTACACTTTCTTCGGTACTGGTTTTGGTGTACTAAATGTTGCGGAAGGTAAGATTAATTCGCAGTACAACTCTGTTTTAATATCATTACATGCTGCGCAGTAATTATTACGGTACGCATGCCCAGATGAATCATACACGACGCTATAAACCCCTCCTGTGCAATTGTCATTTTCTATTTTGTACTGTTCACTATTACTCCCCAAACAAGTTTCTATTACACGCGGTTTCAATTGACATGTTCTGTATCCTATTTCCGGTTTTGGTCGGATGTAGAACCAATCACAATCAGTCATTTCCGGTAAACTTCGTACACCTGTTTCGTTTAAACACTTTATTTCTGGTTTCCAATACTCAAATGCATAAATGAAATTACACTGCGCACAATACATATTCTTGTACATAACAGAGTTACGTGAGACCGGAAGTTTATGCAAAATATTGTCTGAATGTGTATCTCCTTCACATAAATACTTTGTAGCGTTGTGATCCCATTCTTCTGAACATTTTGTTACCATATGAACACCATAGTTTTCATTCTTTATTATCTCATTCAACCGAACACACGAAAACTGGTCCTTTTTCAGCTTATTTCCGGTGGATGGATAAAAATTTCCACAACAGTCATCTAGAATTCCACATAACTCGTCGCAGTGACAATTTTTGTTTGGAAATGTTTGATACATCCAATCTGAACAAAACGATTTGTCCCTGCAGTGACTAGTACCCGTGTTAAAAAGTTCAGAGGGATCATTTTGTTCCTCGTAGTATTCCTGGTAGTCTGAGGTGACACTAACTACTGACTGCTGTGTTGAT
Organism: Mercenaria mercenaria; assembly: GCF_021730395.1. Classification (NCBI taxonomy): domain Eukaryota; kingdom Metazoa; phylum Mollusca; class Bivalvia; order Venerida; family Veneridae; genus Mercenaria; species Mercenaria mercenaria. The sequence goes on along the minus strand of NC_069364.1, from coordinate 87,947,826 downwards.
AAATGATTCGGCGGTGTTGAAGTTGTGCTAACTGATTTCGCTAAATAGTTTGAAAATACAATGAAAGCTATCGTTATTCTTAAAAGACAAAAATAAAGTTTACATCTGTCTATTTCCATACTTTTACGTTCTTATTTTCCACTTTAATACACAGGAATAGAGTTGCGAGCAATTTTTTCTTCCCTTCAGCTTGATATAATCAGCAAAAATATAAACATATCTTGAGAATCATTACAAGGTATTCCTTTGTTTAATTTACACGTTAACGCGTGTCTTGTAGCAAATGTTTTACTTCTTCTCTTTTGAGTTCCGTCTATATAAACAATCTCAATATACAACATCCAATTTATTTGACTTTCGTGGAAGATAAAACTGTTCCTGCCTCAAAAAAAAAAATTGTCGCAGATAATAAAACTTCCGTCAAAATACCATTGTGATATACTGTAAAAGCTAAAACAATCTCAGTAGATATATACATGAAAAAAAAAACATTGAAAAAATATTTATGAAGGCGTTAAGTGTTGTAAGTGGTAGTTACAAATAAAAGTCACGTACCATATAGTCACTACCTTATGTGAGCTTTAAAAGATACAAACAGAATACGCAATTAAGTTGATACATTTCCATTCGTCATTGTCAATGAAATAATGTGTAATTACTAGTGTTTCCGTTGCCCTTTTACATTTAATGGTCACTTCCGTTTATGAACAATTCGCTCACGGTTTGGCTAGATCTGTTAGTACGTATTCGTATTGATTTAAGCTTATTTGATAAACACTTCGGAACATATATGGATTGCTTTCGATTTCACACATAAATGTACCACTCCCGGTTAACTCGGAAGGTAGAGCAGACGTACGAACTTCGAGCAAAGAATGTGCTCTCAATGAGGACAGGAAGAGGAGAGTATATATATCTTAATTCAGTTTTTCTTCAGTAATGATATGATTCATATGTGGGAAAGAACGTGTATCAGGTGCTAGCGGAGAATATTGTAGTCTACATGGTAACCAGTCGCCGATGCAGAACAGAGATACTGTTTTAAAAATATCAACATTATACTCACAAACTGTGTTTTGGTGAATGTTTTATAAATGCAGTTTTCAGTTGCTGTGCATTTACATGTGTACAATTATAAATAACGAAATCGGACTAATAAAATAATAGTTTTCTTCAGTCTTCTACGCAGTAATCTCCCTTACCTATAGGTAGAAATTTCCTAAGTTGAAGGGAAGCAACTCCTGCGTGCAATTTGACTTTTCCCAGTGAAAATATAAAAAAAAAGTCAGATTTAAAGTTATTATTTCGGAAGAGTTTGGTATATTGGGTTAAAAGTTATAATTTCCTCCAACCTTTTTGCACACACATCTATTTCAGCTCGATTTTTACTTGAAAAAAATGCGCATAATTCCACTACCTCTGAGAAAATATCCATATACTTTAAGCATTTATTGACCATTTGTTTATTGTCTTGATGAATGTAAGGACTGTTGTGCTGTTTGTGTGTTCTTAACGAACTGGATAGTCTGACCAAAACGCTACATAGAACGAAATATTGACCAACTAGCCATTCAACAAGAATATGAAGTTACATAGAATGAAGATTGAATGCAATTGTATTTTTGGAAAATAGCAATGTTGTCTAAAACGGTATCAGTACGGTGCCTTGGAGGAAACACTCCCATATTTAGGTTAGAAGTGGTTAAGTGTTTACGCTTGTACTTACTATATAACAATAGCTATCTTTAACTTCTTTTATCAGCAGAAATTTGGAAGCATTGAAATTCATAGACATTTGAGCCGTGCCATGGGAAAACCAACATAGTGGGTATGCGACCAGCATGGATCCAGACCAGCCTGCGCATCCGCGCAGTCTGGTCAGGATCCATGCTGTTCGCTAACAGTTTCTCCAATTCCAATAGGCTTTAAAAGCGAACAGCATGGAGCCTGACCAGACTGCGCTGATGCGCAGGCTGGTCTGGATCCATGCTGGTCGCAAACCCACTATGTTGGTTTTCTCATGGCACGGCTCATTTCTCTCTATAGTCAAGGATCAATGTAATTGATATCTGGCATGCAAATGGCTTTTACTAGGTGGGAAAATGCCACTATATACTTATACGGGCTACATTCGAGTGCACAATGGAGGCACAAACAGTGAATTACTACCAGCATGCCTTAATCACGCTACAGGCTATATACAACGGCACCGCCCATTATGTATAGGTTAATAAATGGGAGAGCGGTGCTAAAGCCCTCGGGCTATTATCACCTTGCCAGGGCCATTATCACTCAAAGGCACCGCTCTCCCATGTATTTACCTGTTTATTACATGTTTACCTATAATATAGTAAGAAATGTTTTTTGTGTCTTTTTTATGGGTAGACTTGCATCTTCTGGCACAACAGATTTCAGCTTTTCAGTTTCTATATTATTTGTATAAGATTCTATTTACTGTATAAAATCAAATACCTGGATAGTTGTACTTTCTTGCTTATTGCATAGGTTAGGGATAAAAATACGATATTTCACGAAGAATACATGATGTTACGCTCAATATGATAAAATAAAACGGAAATATTCGCTATTTCACCTCCACGAAACGCCATGACGTCATTTCTGTTTACAGACGTTAATTTCCCGCGCTAACGCCAGGGCCATTATCGATTATGGCCCCGGGGCTTATTATGATAATGTGATAATGCATGACGCAATGCGATAATGGGAGAATTTTTAACACAAATTTGTTGCTATTTATAGGTACTCATGTAATAAGTATAGGTTAATAAATGGGAGAGCGGTGCCTTTGAGTGATAATGGCCCTGGCAAGGTGATAATAGCCCGAGGGCTATAATATAGTAAGAAATGGTTTTTTGTGTCATTTTTATGGGTAGGCCTACTTGCATCTTCTGGCACAATAAATTTCAGCTTTTCAGTTTCTATATTATTTGTACAAGTGTCTATTTACTGTAACCTAGATAGTTGTACTTTCTTGCTTATTGCATAATTTAGGGATAAAAATACGATATTTCACGAAGAATACACGATGTTACGCTCAAGATGATAAAATAAAACGGAAATATTCGCTGTTTTACCTCCACGAAACGCCATGACGTCATTTTTGTTTACGGACGTTAATTTCCCCCGCTAACGCCGGGGCCATTATCGATAATGGCCCCGGGGCTTATTATAATAATGTGATAATGCATGACGCAATGCGATAATGAGAGAATTTTCAGCACAAATTTGTTACTATTTATAGGTACTCATGTAATAAAAAATACAAAATCACACTTATAGCCTTAAGATTACTGATGTCCGCAAAATATAATATGCATAACAGTTTGTCAGTGTTATGGCAGAACTATAATTAAAGGTGATATATTCCTGATTGTACTGACTTCTCCGGAGTTAGAAAACCATGCCGCCAATAGTTCTCCAGACCTTTGGACTGCCAGTCTTCCAATACATGTGGTTTGATACCTCAGAGCATTTTCTTCAGTGCGTAAACTATCCTGATTTGTCCATGTTAATATGCTAGCAGGTCCGAGGGCTGTGTAAACTTGACGCATGACTTATGACATATTAATTAATTTGTTAATTCAAAATAAGGCTTGATACTGCCCTTGACTATACAGTTTGTTTGATGAGCACGTATGCGTTTTCTATCTTCCTTGTAGATACATTGTGTTTCATTTCGACACGGGAAGTAGTAACATTAAGTACAGGAAGTGATCATTATATATAAACTAATTTAAAACAAGATGCTAAAATTAGATATGGACGCTGAAAACACTATATATGTACATAAACGTTCCTAAAATCTTATCTTACTACTAGTGTTTTTAGAAACAGTTTTTGACAAGTTACTTCGTTCTCAGGATTATCAAGTGTAAAAAGTATTGTTTGTGTTTTTAAACTTTTTTCTTGGTATACTTTAAGAGAAAATAAAATGTACAACTTCTTTAAATAACTTGTTTTTTTTGGCCTTGTCATATATATATATATATATATATATATATATACTAAAAGTACTCAATACTATATCCTTGCTAAAAGAAATTAAGGGGCCTCTGTGATCGAGTGGTTAAGTTCGCTGACTTTGAATCACTTGCCCCTCATCGATGTGGGTTCGAGCCTCTTTCGGGGCGTTGAATTCTTCATGTGAGGAAGCCATCCAGCTGGCTTACGGAAGGTCGGTGGTTCTATCCAGGTGCCCGCTCCTGATGAAATCATGCACGGAGGGACACCTGGGGTCTTCCTCCACCGTCAAAGCTGAAAAGTCGCCATATGACCTAAACTGTGGCGTAGCGACATTAAACCTAACAAAAAAAAAAAAAGAAATAAGAATTCTTTCATGTAAAAGCATTAAGTATATCCGAGTGTACATTTACGCTGAAAGATGATTCTATTGTGTAGATATTTAAATAATATCATATAATGTATTTGTTGAAATCATGATCTATGTCTATTTCAGTACATGTAATGTTTCTGTACCATTTGTTAAATATATACAAGGCGCACCTTTCACTTCCGTAGTTCGTTTTTAGATACTAACTTTTAATGCATCAAATGAATGTAATTCATCTTAACAATTAAACTAATTGTTTGTAGAGCCACATTCAAACTTTAGTGCCATGTATAGCAGTCACATGTTTCAAAAACATCAGGAGTTATTAGTGGTCGTATACAGTTATTCTGTGTTTATGAAAACATGTATTAGGTGTGTACTGCTTCAAACCTATTATAAAGTGCTGTTTATACATGTTATATTATCATAGATATTACGAAGGGATTTTTCATATATTCTAAAGATGAATTTCGGTCGTCTATGTATTTAACTAGCTATGTACTCCTTGATAATACTTTCTTCATTTTTTTCTCAAATATATATATTTGGTGCATGCACAGGAACCTGAAATTATAAGTGAACACAAGTCTATATAACAAAGACCCCACTCCTCCTCCGCTCTATATAAATAAGAGCTCCACTATACGCACTATACGCCCGAAGGGTTACATCACAGGACGGGAGCAAAATTTAAAGAACTTGGAGTGTGAAGGCCAAAGCACAGGAACAACAAAAGGAAGAAATTCCAAAAAATTCTAAGTCCACATAAAAATCCTTACCAGGTAAAGGTATGTCAAAATACACCTAAAAATCGAGGTACCATCCATGTTGTACCACGGAAAAGTGGTCTCGGTTTTTCCCTACGGCCAATAATAAAAAATGTTTCAAAATAAGCTATTTATAGTAACATAAAAGGGAAGTAGTTCAAAATTATTTTATTGTAAGTGAACAAAAGAGGGATCTGCCAAATACAAACAAGAGCACTGCAATGCAGAGCAATAAACACAAAGCAAAGTCATATCTGACCTTTGACCTCTAAGTGTGACCTTGACCTTGAAGCGAGTAATCCAGAACACGCGCTCTATATGTCGTCTCGGTGTGGTGAACATTTGTGTCAAGTTTCTTTGAAATCCTTCAAGCAGTTCAAGAGTTACAGAGCGGACACGAAATAAACTGATATGACCTTTGACTCCTACGTGTGACCTTGACCTTGAAGCGAGACGTCCAAAACATGCGCTCTGCACGTCGCCTCGGTGTGGTGAACATTTGTGTCAAGTTTCTTTGAAATCCTTCAAGGGGTTCAAGAGTTACAGAGCGGACACGAAATTGCTAACGGACGGACGGACAGACAGACGGACACCAGCGTCATAATATAAAACGTCCCTTCGGGCGTATAAAAAATACAGCAGGAATGCAACGCATCCACAACCCACCCATCACATGAAAACAATAAAATTTCGAAAAATAGAAGTGCTAGTGTGATCAGATTGTGTAATTATCTAAGCGCAACTAAAATAAACCCGGAACTGTGCTTACTTGTCGCTGTCACTGTAATGACTTTAAACACAAAATCAACAGTTTTAACAACATTTCGTTCATCGTCGAAACCATTGCATGACATCACATATTTTGCCTCGGAGATAAAAAATAAATAGTTTCAAGAGTCAGATATTTCTTTCAATAAATATTACATCTTTGAATTCATTTACCAATTTAATAAAAAATATTTAGCCAAATCATGTTGGAAAAAAAAAAAAGCAAAGATGGGAAGTAACTGGAGCGTTCCGAAAAGCAGGGTAGTAACTCGACCATTAACGCAAGCAGGGAGTAACTGATATTTTGTTATCATGGCCACACAGCTATGTCTAGCGATTACGGTAGAAGTTTTCTGATATTAAATGTGTCTTGCTGTGACAAAATACATGGTTACGCGTTCATAACATCGTACTTTATCCAGTATACGGTCCTTACCTTACCGTATTACCGGATACAGGCATATACACAACAACTTTATTAACTCCGCAGTAGAAATCTACATTAACCTGTGACGTCAAACAATGGCTTAGACGACGAACGAAATGTTGTTGAAACTGTTGAATTTGTGTTAGTCTTTAGGGTGACAGCGACAAGTAAGCACAGTTCCGTGTATATTTTAGTTGCCTTTAGATAATTACACCACCCAATCACACCCGCACTTCTGTTTTTCGAAATTTGCTTGTTTATATGTGGTGGGTGGGGTGTGAATGCGTTGCATTCCTGGTGATTTTTAGCTCGACTATTCATAGAATAGTGAGCTATTGCACTCGCCCATGCGTCGGCGTCCGCGTCGGCGTCGGCGTCGGCGTCCGCGTCCGCGTCCCGATTTTGGTTAAGGTTTTGTATGTAAGCTGGTATCTCAGTAACCACTTGTGGGAATGGATTGAAACTTCACACACTTATTCACTGTGACAAACTGACTTACATTGCACAGGTTCCATAACTCTATTTTGCTTTTTTACAAAATTATGCCCCTTTTTCGACTTAGAAATTTTTGGTTAAGGTTTTGTATGTAAGCTGGTAACTCAGTAACCACTTGTGGGAATGGATTGAAACTTCACACACTTATTCACTGTGATGAACTGATCTACATTGCACAGGTTCCATAACCCTATTTTGCTTTTTTACAAAATAATGCCCCTTTTTCGACTTAGAAATTTTTGGTTAAGGTTTTGTATGTAAGCTGGTATCTCAGTACTTACTAATGGGAATGGATTGAAACTTCACATACTTGTTCACTATCATGATCTGACATGCACTAAGCAAGTCCCATAACTCTACTCTCTTTTTTTTTCAAAATTATGCCCCTTTTTCGACTTAGCAGTTTTTGGTTAAATTTTTGTATGTAATCTGATATCTCAGTATCTACTAATTGGAATGGATTGAAACTTCACACACTTGTTCACTGTCATGATCTAACATGCACTGTGAAGGTCCCATAACTCTACTTGGCATTTTTACAAAATTATGCCCCTTTGACTTAGCAGTTTTTTGTTAAGTTTTTATATGTAAGCTGGTATCTCAGTATCCACAAATTGGAAAGGATTGAAACTTCACACACTTGTTCACTGTCATGATATGACATGCAGTACAGAGGTTCAATACCTCTACTTTGCATTTTACAAAATTATGCCCCTTTTTCAACTTTTGTATTCATTCAGTTGACAAGGCTGTTGAATAGTCGAGCGTTGCTGTCCTCCGACAGCTCTTGTTTTTATATAGACTGGTGTCATGTGTTGGCTTATGGATAGAGTTTCAGGTTCCTGTGGTGCATGTACTACGAAAGGCGTTTCATAAATAATGCAACTGTTACAAAATCTCGAAAATCACGTGCACTACCACCACCAAACCCATACTTTACGCTTGAAAAATTATTCGTCTCCGTTTTTCACGAGATTTGGTTAATATATATTGAACCATGTACAAATATTGTATTGTCCGTAAGTAATGACCTGGCACCGCTAATATTTTCGGGCCTTTTCGTTAACTAACGCAATAATATATTTGTATCTTGAAAGGATCTATTTACTAAAATAACCTATAAAGTTAACTAATGACACGGTGGCCTAGTGGTAAGGTGTCTGACTTCCACGTACTTTACCACGGGTTTGAAATTACCTCAGACCATTTTTCTAAATTCAATGTAATGTAATTTGAGGTAACATATTTCACGAAATATAATTGTTTTCTCTTGTAGTATCAATTTTCTGGCAACGCTGGAGACAAGCTATTTGTCTTTTTTTTTATTCTATATTTTCGGTTTACTTGAATACAAATGCATTTTTTTTTTCAATAAATGAACAATAAAATTTGATCAGTTTTCCTGCCTGTTGATAAAATTTGAAAAAAAAAAGATATGAGATGTGAGACTCGAACCCACAAAGTCGAGATAAATTTTGTAGCTAAGCGGTTTGTCCGCACAGCTACTTTCATATGTGAAAGTAAGTCATTTATAAAGAAATCTATACGCAATAGTTATGTCGCTATGTAGGGCACCGAGAATAGACGAAATATTCATGGGTGCCAGGCCAAGAGTTGCGGACAATAGTTTTTAAGTAGGTTTCTTCACGCTACTACATATCAAAACGGTCGGCAAACATTCAGAAAAGTGGTTATAAATTTAGGAATAAGTGCAAAATGTATTTTTAATGAAATTTGTAATGTATATGGACACTATAAAGTTTCATATAGCACGGTGGTGACGAGATGGATATCTCGATTCAAATCGAGAAGGGAGCAGCTAGAAGACCTTCGACATTCTTGACGACCAACGACAGCAAGCATCAAGAAAAAACGCCCAGTTAATCAAGGATTTAACTGTTCGTGATTTAGCTCGTCGATCAGGGATATCATCAGCACGAGTTCATTTCATTCTTCGCAAAATCCTGCTAGTGAAAAAGAAATGTACAGGATGAATACCCCACCTTTTGACAGCCGAACAAAAACAGCAGCGTGTTCGAAAGGCCAAGAAATTGCTTAAGTTATACCCTGAATTTGACATTAAACATTTTTCAGAATTAATTAAAGGTGGTGAGACATGGGTTCACTTACCGCCTCGGTAGCCTAGTGGTATAGCATCCGCTTCGAGTGCGGGAGGTCGTGGGTTCGATCCCTGGCCGCGTCTTACTAAAGACGTAAAAATCAGCATTAAGAGGATAGTTCTAGGACTGGTCAGCCCGGTGTCAGTATAGTGTGACTGGGTGGGGTATCATATTCCGTGTCTACGGCGTGATATTTCAGTGATATAGCACAGAGGCAGCACTATAAAGTTGGGCATTGTGCTCACTGCTACAAGTAGACACCGTCGTTTATATGACTGAAAAATTGTTGAAAAAGATGTTAAACCCGAACGCACGCACGCACGCATTCACACGGGTTTACTTCTTTGAGCCCAAACGGAAGTAACTGCCAAATTCTACGAAACCGTTCTTAAGGAACTGAACAAATAATTTAAAGTGCATCGACCACAAAATGGTACAAAGTACATTTCACTTTTTTCATGACAATGCATCCTTATACAAGGCTCATATTGTAAAGGATTATTTGAGCAAAGAAAAGGTACGAGTTTTGGAACATCCAGCCCACTCGTCAGACTTGGCACCATGCGACTATTTTTTATTCCCAAAGCTGAAATCGATGCTCGCTCGACTTTGTGTCTGGCTACTTTCAAATAAGAATCCGGTTGGCAGTAATCTTTTACATTACAAGTGTTAGTTTTTCTTCGAATTACGTCATTTGAAAGTAATCCAGCTCTTAATTTAAACTTCTGGATTATTTTAGTAATTAAAACTGGTTAAATGAAAATTTGTTTATTTCAACAAATGTATAGAAAGCATTTGTTTGTTTCAGTTTAAGATCGAACTTTCAGAGTGAACAACAGATGCCACGCCGCACGCGAGAATGCAAGATATTATAAGGTTTACGAATGAAAGTGATATTTTTATCGTTACGCAGTCGGTGAAACAAGCTTGTTAAACCTGATCACTTTGATCAGGAATCATTTTGATCAAGGGCCTTATCTAATTTCATTATCAGGGAAGCTGGTATCTATATTGTCTTATTAACATGTCATTCATATTTACTTTAACCATTCTGTTAGTAACTTTGATGACAAAATTTGTGAAATATAACTACATGATCTAGTCCTTCTAAGATGCCGAAAGTTTTATCAGCAATTATGTATAATTTATAATAGGATGCAGAGGACAATAGATAAGAAATCTCTCTCTCAAACTGCTTATTTCATAGACTGTTATACGTAAAACGATCACATTATAATTTTATTCCATGTTTAGTCAATCATAGCTTCTGCCAGAGTAAAACTTAACAGTTTTCACTGGGATATACAATATAAAGTTGCGTGCTGTTTACTTTGTACTCCATGTCCACCCTCAGATCTATATGAAAATATCTTTAAAATGTTTGCAAATGGTATGGTTAAAACAATAAATTAGGGCCTAAAAAGACAAAAACACTTAAAAATAAATTATTATTACGTAGCACGACATTAGAAACGGACCGTTCCCCTAAATTATTGTTAACTTAAGAATCACGTAAATTGTAAATATTACAGACATTCATACACAACGGAGTTCTCTTTGCAGAGCTTGCTTTTCATATAACATAAATGAACTCTACATTGATAATAAGATTGTACCATTAGCAAGTTTACTTTTCATTGCAGACGAAAAAGGACCTGTTGTGTCACAACTACAACATTTACGGTATGTTTATAATTGCTGTATCTCATATGTAGCCTGTAAAGTTAGCCGGAATTATTTTTCGGAAGGTCTAACGCATTTCTAGATAATAAGGTATCACTCCGGTACTGAAGTACTTCCGGGTCGTTGTATCCTAGGAAGCAGTTCTTTGAAATTTTGAAGTTCCCAATTTGAAGCTGTCTCTACTTTGACTTGTTAAATTCTAAATGTTTTCATTGACACTGTGTACATTTTTCTGATGTCTTTAACAGTTGTTTGTCTGTGTTTTTCAGGACTACATTTCTGTGCGGAAGGATTAAAAAACTACTACAGACTGGCGGCCATGAGGCTATATACCAATAAAAGAAATTGTTCTTTGTTTCATATAAAATTCAGCTACTTCAGAACAATTTTGTTACAGTTTCTAGATTTTCACTCCGTCGTAGACCTATTTTCCACAAGATATCCATACATTTGCTTCAAGAAAACGAAAAGAAAAAGGGGTGTTGAATAGTATGCAGTGAAATGCAAGTCAACTGAAGTCAGGTACCCTCATATTGCCGCATTTCAGAAAGCGGTCCGCAGAATAAACACACTACTTTCGTTTTCAAGTAAACGACTCGAAAACATGCGAATATTAGCATGAAAAGTGTCCTATTTTATGTAAAATTCATTCCACGAGTGAAATAATGCCCATTTGGCTCCCGACTTCTTTCGATAAACCACAGAAGCACATTTTTGACCGAATTACTGCATTATAACCATGACAGAATATGTATGGGAAATTTAAACATTAACTGGATACTTTGATGTGTAGCAAAAAAGTTCATTGTTGATGATAGTGTTTCTTTATGGTTTATTGACTGGGACATTATTAATCTTCAGAAATACAGAGCTGTCAGTGCTGTAAATTTGTTGTGAAATTCGCAATCCGTGTCCAAAAGTGCTTGTTTTACTATACAGCAAAGAAGGAGAAATTGTACCGGGCCGACACCAAAGGTACATTCATCATGCAATAATAAAGTTGTATTTGCCGAAACTGGTCCTAGGTTCAGGAAACAGTAAAAATGCATTATGCATAAATGTTTAAAGTTCTAAATGACATTATCAAAGGAATTTTTTCAATTCTCTAAAGAAGGCATATTAGAAAGACACATTTGTTGTTTGGTGAAAGAAGATGAAACATGTTTGTGAAATTTTGAGTTTTACTGATATATGTTTTATACAGATTAATTCACAAAACATAATTTTTGATTTTATGGTGAACTTTGTGCTCGTCGTTACTGAATTCTAATTCAATGAGTTCATGTACTAAATTGTTAAAGTTTTAAGTTGAGCAATATAATATAAATAAACTTGTCTTTCTATGTTGACATTGTTATAGATCCAAGGTCTGTATAATGATAAATGGATTGGAATATTTATTGTAATCTTAATAATATTGTGTCGTTGAGTCCACTGAACCGTTTAGCTTAAATTAATATCAATTATTAATTGAATTTACATCAAATATTGCGCAGTGGGATCCAATTATAAAGGTAAATTAAATGGTGAAATTAAAAAAAAAAATGCGAAATGGAGCCTAATGGTAAACTTAGGTTAGAACAATATAACAATATCATTACATTTGAATAGTAAATTCTAAGTAGACAGACTTTTGACATATCTGGAATGAGCATTCTGTATGACTCTCGGAGGAAAACCTAGTCAGGACGGCTTTTATCTCGTTAAAGAACTCAAGTATGCCAAACTGTCAACCGATTATATATTAAAAATGCTTCCATGTATATATAACATGTTACTTGATTATCTTTCTCAAAAAGGCGTTCACTGACTAAATTTCTTAAGGAAACTGCAGTTTTTAAGTTCTTAAATTTTATTGCAGTTATGTCATACTCTGCTGAAGTCTTACAGGACAAGTGTAGAAGCACTCCAAAAATATTGTTTTAATTAAAATACCAAAAACTTTGTTTTCTTTTTCTTTTTTTATTTTGGGGGATTTTTCGTAAAGAAGTTGTTTTTCTTTTACATTTACCATAAACAATAACAATCATTATACCACATTTTTCCCCGAAAAAATAATGTAAAATGGATGAAACCTCTGAACAATTTCAGTCTTAGGTAAAAGAAAAAAATGAAAGTAGAATGAAATGTTTGGCAAAACGAATGAAATGTTGTAGGTTGGTCTTAGAAAAAATCTAATTATATAATATCCCAATCAGTTAAGACTAGAGTTATTGTTATTCATCAGAATCCCGAATGATGGAAAAAAACAAAAAAAAAACAAACAGGAACTGTTTACTAGTAAATTATGTTTCTTTACTTGTATACTGGATCTTTGGGATTTTGAAAGAGCGTTTTTGATAGGGAACGCATATGACGACAAAATCTCATTAGATAACGCAAGTTTATCACATGTTTGACGTCGCGGGAGTGTAATAAACCAATTAAATGAAAATGATAATACACTATAGTATAGGAGACGTTGATCAAATTAACTTGTTATATTGTAAAAGAAAGTCGATTTTTTGATGTTTTGACAAGAAAGGCTAACATGCGATAAAAAGAATATTACATTTGTGACTTTCCACATTGAATTTATTAAACTCGTTGAATAAAATAGATAAAATGCTCGGCAGAGCCTCGCATTTTATTAATTTATTCAACTCGTTTGATAAATTCAATATGAAAAGACGCTCATGCAATATCCTCTATATACCAGGCGTCAACTGATTAGATTAAAAAAGGGAAACATTGAGTCTATGTGATATAATGATATGAATTCTTATTCATGATCAACATAGATCCGGGAAAACTTATTTCGTGTTTAGCATCAGATAAACATTTCCTGGCATAGGCTTTTGTTCCGTTTCATTCGTTCTTTGAAATTTGGCATAGCATTGTTGCCGAACCCATTCCAAACACGCTGTGGCAGAACTCCTTGAAATAGGGCAATGCCATGGTTTATTCCGTTATTCTACTAAAGACGTTATTTTGTCTTTCTAGTGGTTATCCTGGTTTTTAATGAAATTTGCTCGTTTGTAAATTACAGATAACTATGTATATTTCTTTTAAACTTAAAACATGTTTGAAATCGTAACATTAATAGAATTATTACATAGCAAAATTCGATTGTGTTGATATTTTTGATATCTTTAATTTAGAATATTTTCTTCCCTTTTAGCCTAATGGTAGAGTGCGGAGGATGTGGGTTCTGCAATACCAAAGGCGTGATAAATGGTACAAGTAGCCCCCTTGTACGAAGCTTTAAATTAAGAGAAATCTTGCTCAACTATACAATCATGGTGGTAGATGATATCATGAATAAGGAGTCAAGAGTAATTAATTTCTAGAATCAATAAGTTGTAAGCTAACAACATATGAGCCTTGCCATGAGAAAACCAACATAGTGGCTTTGCGACCAGCATGGATCCAGACCAGCCTGCGTATCCGCGCAGTCTGGTCAGGATCCATGCTGTTCGCTAACGGTTTCTCTAATCGCAATAGGTTTTGAAAGCGAACAACATGGATCCTGACCAGACTGCGCGGATGCGCAGGCTGGTCTGGATCCATGCTGGTCGCAAAGCCACTATGTTGGTTTTCTCCTGGCAAGGCTCAATTATGTTTTCAAATGAATGAGAGGTTCTATATATATTCTTTTAGTTATAATTATATATATTGTCAAAATATAGAAAGGAATACGTTAACAGTTTTGTGATGCATACTTGAAGGATAACCTTGTATTGTTACATAGTACATTTCTAAATTGAAGTCCAATTGTGCTAATAAATGCTATCGCCAGATAAAGACATTAAAATCTATATTATTTTGGGTGAACGGTTATTTTTAATTCCATTTATAGGCTTTCGAAATGATTCCAAGCATATGGATTCTACTAAGCAAGGAAAACAAGTGTGCATAACAATTCTGTAGATAACGTGAAAGTTGATAAATATGATGCCATATCTTAAAACACTTTAAGCACCCTTTTCTCACGGTTTGTTCTTGTTGCTTATTTCATTTGGCAACGTTTCACAACGTTAAAAATCACATTAGTTCTAAGATTAAAAAGTAAGACTGTTTTATGTTATTCATTATGAATCTTAACCTTAAAGATAGTTAAATGATAAAGATACAACAAGAACACGTCACGATTGAGATATTTAAGCATAATTGTAATACACAATTGGTTTTAAAATTAAAATAAGATACATCTTCAATACCTATGCGGTAATAACGGATATGTTTTGTCAAATAGCAACGTTGTGAATGGCTTTAATTAGTGTCAGGTGTTAAGAGTCAGTTCTTTTAAGTTCTTTATGAGTTGTGCGAAACATTTTAATAATATCGAACTGGAATGTAGAAATAACTGCAGACTGCAGTCTGCTTATCAGTGTGTTGTAACAGATTCTCTTGTATGCAAAAAAAAATGCTTGCATGCTCTCATGCACGTTTCCATGTTTACAATTATCTCTCACCATGCACTTTTATTTAACGGCTATGTCTATGTTTTGGAAAACAAATGAAACCACACCAATCAAAGAAAGAAATAGTTGTTTTGCATGGCAATATAACATCATATAAAAACGTATATTACTCTACAAAACGATTGCCAATTTACTGATGTAATTATACTTTGAATTTCAGGAAAAGTACTGCATAAACTGGCCACACATTTTGACAGTTCAGCGCTTTTAAAAAACGAACTGTTACGCATCTTCATTTAGATGCTTTTGCAATAAAGGCCCTATGCTGAAATATCACATAACTAGGTGTAACATAGTTTTCAGCAATTGTTAACTTTTATTTTTATAAAGCAAGTAGAAAGTTGTTGAAAAATAAGCATTTTTGCTAAATGGCATCTTCACTATAAATATACTGTAGATGTTAAATATTGTGTAATAATTTTTCATTTTTATTTTGATTTCCGAGTTTAATTACCTAACTGCCCAGCTTGCTACTACTGACCGCGAAACATGTCGATTCGATACGGGTTCACTACCTATAAGCTTTTGCTATGGATACATTTTGCATATTAAATTGTGAAAATCGATTTGTAGAACTGAAAAGAAGGCACTTCGATTCACATACAATTATATACTGCTTCAACAACCAAAGAAAACTGAATTTCAGTCTGACATTTGTACATAGGCTACATTAATATCTTTCACTTGCTTCAAGCTTAATACCTGTACACATTCTTAATATCTGATAAAAATCCCGCTTTAGGTTCAAAACCCATTAAACATGTCTGGTAGAGCTTTTATCGCATTTCGCGGAAGTACTAAACATCTATGGTGGCATATTTCTGCCACGTGATAGCTAGGTAGCTATCGTGATACTTTAAAATTCATCTTGATAAAGCGAAGTTTACTGAAAAGATTTATCTCAAAAGTAAAATGTTTCCAGGAAATATTATTGCGATAAAACCTTTACACGAAGAAGTAAGTGATTAAAATCCAATTCTTCCAGAGCTGTTTAACAGTTGTCACAGCTTTTGAACGACTAACGTACTTTTAATGTTTAATTTCCAGAATAAAAGAATCCAGTGCTGTCTTGTTAGGTGGTTATACTGAGACTCTTCTATCACAGCAGCAGACTTTAACTGCTGTCTAGTGGTTATAAAATGTCTCCCCGTACTTGGATTCCGTGTTGTTATATTTTCTGGTTTGAGTCTGCATGGTTGCATTCTATGCTTACTGTATTGGCTACCGTCCACGCCCTCTAGCCCCGGGTTGAGCAGAACTCAACATTTACGCATGTTACAAGTAACAGAATGTAACCTGTTTTCAAAGAAGAACTTGAATAATAGGTCTTCAGATATCGTATACTTCAGTCAGACTGACGGTAACGGAAACCGCACTGTCTCTTTCCCCATCATTCAACACTTTTTCTTTACTAACTTGTTTCCTTCCATGTCACTGGACCATTTATTGTTGATATGGTAATCGTTATTGTTCATATGGTAATCGATTTCCAGATCCAATTCAAATTGGCGGACTGTTGAGGAAAACATCTGCTTTTTATTTCATATGTTGTAATTCGTTTCCAGCTTCATATCTGTAATGAAAGGAGATTCCGTTTAGGAGGTTTTGATAGTAAAATCATATCGTAATACCATCCTGCCTGTCGAGCCGGCACAAGGGATTGACTTTAAAGTGGAGTTAGGTAGGTAGCAACAACTCTAGCTTTAGTTACGATTAGGTTGTTCCTCTTTTCTATTTCTGGAGAATTACTTAAAATCTACACCGGGGACTGACGTTGAGAAGGAGTGCAGTTTGCAATTCATATGACT
Source organism: Mercenaria mercenaria (assembly GCF_021730395.1). Lineage (NCBI taxonomy): Eukaryota > Metazoa > Mollusca > Bivalvia > Venerida > Veneridae > Mercenaria > Mercenaria mercenaria. Next base: position 87,930,944 of record NC_069364.1, on the reverse strand, counting down.
AAGAATCAGTAACTTATTAGTTTTTTTTTCCGTTTTCTCTTTTCAACATCATCACTTTTCCGCCGGGACTATTGAATGTAATTTAAAAATTCTTTTAATAATAAAAGGTGATAATTAGAAAAAGTGTAGTGCACAAGAACTGTAACTCTTACACTAGTAAACACACATTTTAAAACTAAATTTTGAATAAAAAATAAAAATTCACCTAGGCTGAATGGGCTTTTGCGTTGGTCAGTGTAACATTCTTTTGTACACATATTCTGTAATAAGAAAAAGAGCATTTAGATGTCATCTGCGTCAGTGGGGTCAAGGTCACATTTTATAAAGAGTGAAATATATTTCTGGTCAATAGTTTCAGTTTGGATTGATATGTTGTCACCAATGATGGTTTTTTCAAAGATAAAAATCGACAAAGCTTTGGATTTTATTTGTGTCACTGGGGTCGCTGTTACTAAAACAGATAATATATTTCTGCTGAACAATTCTGGACAGGAATGTGATATTGAAATAAATGTTAAGTGTAGTAGCTAAGTTAAGGCTGGATTCGCATTTATTCCGTTGTTAAGTCTATTAACCATAAACATTTGGACAACGTCTTACTCATCCCTTTGCTTGGTTAAATAAAACTAAGATATGCAGAGCTTGTTTCAGAGCTGCATGTATTTAATATTTAAAATTTTGATGATTTCAAATTACTCAATGTTCTCTTTTGTAACAACAGGATATTCATCTATACATACACGAAAGCTCTGTTTAGACATTGCTGCACACAGTGCTTTCATAGACCAGCTTCCAAATTGATCATGCAATGTTTGGTTTATCTGTTATCAAATACATCAATTTGTGTAAACAAAACATTGTCTAGTTTTATTTTGAAGTAAATTTTACGTGAAATTACAAGCGATTTGTCAATTTTAGGGCGGTCGTACAACAAGTTGATTTCAGGGTTGACGAGTCGTCCATTTCATGTCTCCCCATTATATAAAAGCGTTTACAAGTGATTTTATTCAAATATCATTTTTCATAAAAAATGCAAAATGGTGATTTTAAACGTGACCGAACGGTTCTTGCACGCTTACGTATTACATACACATTATATCAAAGAAGTCAGTACAACAGCATAATATGCTGAAGGCCATGCATTGACCTTGATAAATAGATAACATGTTAACTATTTAATACAATCAATGTGCCCAAGTGGTAACGGTCGCTGTCCGCAATCGATGGTTCTACCCGGGTGTCCGCACTAGAATGAAATAGTGTCAGATTTTGCAACTGGTGCCTTCCTCCACCAGCAAAAACTTTAAATATAGCCGTATGATGTCGAGAATTGTGTAGATAGGACTCCACATTAAAACAAAACAAAACGATCAATGTGCAGTCTGTTTCTTGTTATTTTTGATAACACAAATACCTTCCATGACTCTTGTTTGTTTTTATCGGTAATTATATACAAAATAGCAATTATATAATCTTCTGCAACTAAGCATTCGCAAAAAATACTGCATTTTGAACAGATGGTGTTGTTTGTAAAAGATAACATTTGTACTTATCCTCATTAAAACCAAAGTGTTTATGTTTCCTTTTTTTCCTGCAATAAGTTCAAACAATTTTATTGCTAAAACTTTTTAAAGTGTTATTTAGGTACTCGAAAATAAATTTTTTATCAAACAACAAGTAAAGCAAAACTCACGTGCATGCTTGTGCAGGCTTTTCACTGCATCAAAAAAAAAAAAAATAAAATTGAGCCGCGCATGAAAAATCACTTTGCGACCAGCATGGATCCAGACCAGCTGGTATCGCGCAGTCGTGTAGGTCATGCTGTCGCTACTGTTTCTGTAATTGCAATAGCTTGAAAGCGAACAGCAGGATCCTGACCAGAACTGCGCGATGCCAGGTGGCTGGATCCATGTGGCGCAAGCCACTATGTTGATTTTCTCATGGGCGGCTCAAATTGAATAAAGTCTTTGAGATAAAGTGTATTACTTATTAAAATGAAAAAAAAAACATCATCAACAACAAAAAAAAACAACATCGTATTTATACCATTATGCTACTAAGTGTTATATAATGTGACTATCTGGACTCGATTGGTCAGATTTCGGGAGGTCGTATGCATAGCGCTTTTGCAAGATTCGCGAGTCGTCTTTTCTACGTCTCCATCATATGTACATTATAACGGGATCAGTAGCTGATTTATTTTCCTTAGTCATCCACGCGTTATGACGCCACATCAAGATCTAAACATCCATCAGACATATTACATGCAGGTTGTCTGTGAATATCATTTTTAGACAGATTCTGGTCTACGCAAATGTAGGTTAAGCTATAGGAGAGTTAGACGTCGCCCGAGAGAGGCCTTTGCCAAGCTCTTTCAAACGCTAATGGCCTTGTCAATATAAATTCCGAGTGTCATGTTTTTTTTAATGGAACGGAATAAGAATTTGGAATAAATTTACTGAAATGAGACTGCAAGTCAATTTAGAAAGGCATTGTTACGAGTTTGACAATAATGGGCGCGTTTTTAATGCCAATACATTTACTGTAACAACAACAAAACAAGAAATCCAATAGGGATAACAAAACTGTTTTTGATTGTTTTCATTGTTATTTGGCAACGAATCCTTTTAGAGTTATGATTATTATACAAGCAGAGCCTTGTTTCAGCCAAAACAATTATCAGCACACCTGATATTATAATCTGGATTTACATATACAACTAATGTCAGATTGCTTTTCTTATAAATTACAGAATAAAGCAAAACGAAATATTTTCTTTCTCTTTCTTATAGAAGCGTATTAAAAATCTGTAAACAGAAACGACGTCATGATGTTTCAGAGACACAGAATAACAAGGTTCCAGTTTAGTTTTATAACTTGATGCGTAACGTTATGTTTTTTTTCTGCAAACCATACTTTAAATCCAGAAATATACTTTAAAGAACAAAGAGCTACAACCAAAAGATGATTGATTTTTAACGGATTTTACATGAACAATATAATTATAATCACATTACGACTCGTTAATTGTCATTAGCAATACAAGGGTTTTTGAGGGTGGACAGATGCGGGATGAGTAAAATCACCAGAAACGCCAGTGTACAATTCTACAAATTTTAAACATATAAGATTTAAATTCAACGACCAAACACTAATCTCCGCAGATCTTACAGCATTGTATGTTATGGTTAACAATAAAGTTGGTTTAGAAATACATTTAAAAGATTAACTATCACAAAATTTGGAGAAAACATTAGACACAGGTATTTTAAAATTATTGCAATAAATTTGAAATCAGGATTTCTTCATTTGCATCGTGTTTTCTACGAAATTTTGAAAAATGCAATAGTTTATTTTTAGTAAATACCGAAGTAATACCTACGGTTTTTAAATACCTGCGATTCCGTTTCCTTGGAAACATCTGTTTTTTTATAATATGAAATTATAAATCATGAACGTTTTTTTTTTCCAGACAAGAATGCTCTGTTCTTCCTCTGTCCTAGAAATTCTTTGGGTAAATGATATGTCAAAACGTGAAAACTCACATTCTTCACAACAGTATCATAAACACTGATAAAGTTTAGAAAATGTTTTTATAATCAATGAAATAAAACGCGAACAAAATCGTGCTGTTTATTGGTCTAAAGTATATTTCCGTGTACTAATCGAGCTAAAACACCATTTGCAAATTTATAATTATAGAAGACACTTAAGTTAGAGATTATTCATAATGTAAAAAAAACATTTTATTTTCATCGCATTTCGTGCAAAACGATTTTTTCTTCATAACGCGAGGTGAAAACAAATCCGATATTCACATTTATTGTGTTCAAGCTTTTTGATAACTATCTTTAGATAGAAAAAGGATGTGAGGCAACACAAAATCAAATATAAGATATTGTAAAAAATTAAAAGGTAGTTTAGCTGTTATCTGGAAAATATTATCTCTGCGTTCAGTTCATCGACAAAGCTTAACAGAAAATAATCGTTATATTGGTTAGTTTCAGTGTAAATTACATATTTTTAGGAATGGAAATTTGAATTTTATACAGTAAAACCTTTTTTTGGGGAGGTGGCGGGGGATGATAGATAGAACAACTACCACTTACACTGAAATGAATAATGTTTATTTTAGAAACTAATCATAAACCTCGGTTTCGCTTCAAGTGAAATTATTTTCTGGTTGCCAATACTCATGTTATACATTTTGTGTACTAAAGCTTATTTATAGCTGCCACCGGTAACCCACATGGGCGAATCGTCAAGAGGAATTTTAGGTCGAGAATAGAGCAAGATACAGAAGACGCTCTAATTCCAGAAGCTGCCCTGTTCTTAAATCTGGGAGTTACAAGGGACCCGTGACCAAAGATTTTATAGTTAGACAGTGTTACCACTCGACCGCTGCGTCCAATCTCATATCACCCACACTTGCATGCGGTATTTATTTCTGAATAATCAATTGTACAATGTAACACTTAAAATAATGATATTTATCAACTCTCGTTGACGGCTTTCCGTCAAGCATACGAATTTTGCGGTTAAATTGAATGCTCTTTTAAGCACAGTATATTGTTTTTTCATTGGCCAAGGGCGGAAAACAACAGTAACATACAGAACTGTCTACATCCCTCCAAACATTAAAGACAAAGCATATTGTAATAGTCAGAACGATTATCATATTTGCTATTGCCCAGGTGACAGGGCTATTTGGTATAGAATTAAAGATGGTACGGTAGTGATATTTATCTGGAAATGGGTAAACTACGCACAAAGGCCGAATACAGAACTACCAAAATTCACATAAAGACCAATGACTGTTTCTATACTTTAAATATTGTATCAACAAGATAAAATACAACAATACTTTAATTTAATGAGACAAGTTTATTATATAATGCCACCCTGGTATGAGTTTCCATAATGTTTCAAAATGTTAGTATAAAAAAGTTTAATATAGGAGGTGTACGTACGTCTATTAAGGAAATATAAATTTTTAGCGGATTTCAAGTTTTTAGCGGCGATCTCGTTTTGGCGGATTTAATAACCAGAGTTTACACATACCAAATGTAAATAAATATGCTGGCGGATTTACTGTTTGTATGAATATGTAGTATTTCTAGCATTTGAAGTCCATGGGTACTGTAACAATATTTTACGGAGAATATTGACAAACTTAAAAAATATTTGCCATTTATTTTAGTTGTAACAATGATCAGAAGATGCAAAAAACAAAGATCAATAAACGCTTAACGGGCTAAAATTGAAAACAGGGGAGGTCACATGACATGACATGTAGCACTTGGTTTTGTACGGTCACATGACTAAAATATGAATAATGTAACGAAGAAATACACAAAGCAGTATGTTTGTGGCCAGTCAAAGCAACGATGTTTTTCGGCGACGCCGTCTAAATTCGTTTTCGTTACCTATGTCACGTGACTTCAGTTTGCAAATCAAACTACTTGATAACGCATTATAGATAATTTATCAAAATGGAAGATTTATGCAACACTCTGCCTGATTGGACGAGAGTGCCAATTTCTTTCACTCTGTTGATTGTGCTACGCCGAGTGAAATGTAGACAAAGCGTTTATCCTAAACGACGCTGTTCACAGTTTTAAAGCTAACTTTGGCTCAGTATATTTAGCAAGAATATTGATATATCTAAAAATGATAAGTAAGTTTAATAAATATGATAAAAACCTGTTCAAATACCAACATATATCAAATTAAAGAAAGAGCTGAATACGGTCTGCGTATCACATGAATAAGGGTGTGATAAGAGTATGTTATGTAGAGAAGTGCTTTTTAAAAGATTTTCCTTGTTACAATTGTCGTCTGTATAAGAAAAGGTTTCTTGCTTTTGTGACTTATTCAGATTGCATATTAAAATGAGTACTTGTTTGCTTTGATATATTTGTTATAAATTATTTAACTGATTTATTATATATGAATATTTTTCTTTAGTATTGTATGCAAGTATTGAACTCAGTTGAAATCTGTTTTATTATATATATGCTATATAATGACTGAATCTTATTACACTGAAATGGAGGTACGCTGCATACAGTTTATCTATGTGATATAAGGTAGTACATTGTCTTGTAAATAAACAAATCCACGGACAACTATTATTGCAGCCAGCTGAGCGAATAAGTTACCTTACATCCGGTTTTGATCTACAGTCAAACCTGTCTATAACAGTCAAACCTGTCTATACCAGTCAGACCTGTCTATAACAGTCAAACCTGTCTATAACAGTCAAACCTATCTATAAAGACCACCCTTTGGAGAGCCAAAATGTGGTCTTTATTAGGAGGTGGTCTTTATTCACAGGTTAAAATACACTATAAATGTTAAAATGGGAAACAAAACATGTGGTCTTTACAGTCAGGTGATCTCTGTTCAGAAGTGGTCTTTATGTATTATTATATCACAAGGGCTGGTCCTTGTGGTATAATTCTTTTGCAACTTAAGTCTAATGATTATATATCTGAACGACAAGGTTTATATCATTTCAATGCTAACACTATAACTAGGATTACTGCCTTCATCCTGAAATGAGCCGCAAATGCACTTTGCTGGTTTTCTCATGGTGCAGCTCATATCTGTTTTGTTGCCAGCTCATTTTCAGGGCACCTCTAGGATGTAATAATTGTGACATACAAAGTGATTTACTAGTAGTTATGAAATATCGTCACTTTCAATCTGGGAAACAAACCGTGCTCAAATCGAAATATTACTTGAAGATGGAATATTTTGAAACACGTAAATGATAAAGCGAAAACCGCAATCTTTGAATTATATATCTAATATTAAAATATCTTGTAGCAACAACACAGATTTTGATTTAACAAAGCATGAAAGGGTTTAACGAAAACATCAAATTAATCAAAATCATTACTTTGGTATTTACAATCGTAAAGCAACTTCTAAATGTTGAGCTCTGTTCAACCCGGGGCTAGAGGGCGTGCTTGGTAGTATCCATTTCCACTACCATCTAGGAACAGGCTCATTCAAACAGAGCAATTTGTCATGTTGAGCGGCCAGTGGAGTTTCCACTTTTTCCATTCTAAGAAATACCTTTTTACTTTTCATTGTTATGTACTTGGCTCTTTCTGGAGTTTATTAGCATGATTGCTAAATTTGCACAATAGTCGGCAGTCGTCATGGCCAATGATAATCAAATCCAATTAGTCTGATAACTACCCACTTACAAGTTTCAAGATTTAGCAAGTAAGAAACAACTAAAAAAGATAAAATGTAAGGGTAGATTTTCCGGAAGCACAGAGCACCCCAAATACAGCTATAGAGCCATGTATCGCAAACTAGGTCCACAACAAAAAGAAGCTGTGACGGAAAAATATTGTATTGTTGCTAAAACGTAGTATCCCTACACCGTAAATCACAGCACATACACAAGACAAACACACACATACACAACTAACATATTCTGATAAACATACAAGTAAGAAAAACAACATAGCCCAAGAAACACACATAAAAGCAGGGAAAAAACAACAGTGGCGCACCGCCCAAAGACGGCCGCAGCCAAAATTATGGTGGGCACGATAACTCACTCATAGTAAAAGGAAAGGAGATGCTGATGCAAGGGAGCGAAAAGGGCGTGGGCATAAAGAAAAAAGAAACGCCAACAACAAATAAGACAACATACGCAACACAAAATACTCAACAACTTGTCTGAAGACAGAGCACCAACAACCTAGCTTTGAAGGGTACGACTAAACAGGCTGCAAGACAAAATTTCACTCCCTCCGTCCGTACTTTGTAGGATTCAATGAGTTTTATGCTTTATTAGTCATCGCACAAGCGTAGCGACCAACTGTTGAGGGGTCAGTCACCAAACATGCCCCGTGCTTTTGATTAATCTTTTTACACATTTTAAAAATATTTTATTAGAGAAAGCATTAATCATAAACTACATTCCCATAGTATACCGGGTGTATCATATAAAGTTTTAAAAGTTGATTTCTTTAATAGTTCTGACGATCTGTTGTAAAATTTAGTGAAAGCCTTTCATAGTTTATGATATCGGTAACCCTGTTATAACAACGTTTTTTTGTCATTAAAATCCTCTAATTTTTGAGCAAGCTCTTGCAAAACGAATAAGTTTAATAGACCATGCAATAAAATACTAGAATTAAAAAGAGGATATTATATAAACATTTATTCAGAAACCTATGAAGTATAAACATTGTGTAAAATAAGAGGGATTTGATTAAAATGGTTCACAATTACAAGCAGTATCATTTTCATTAACATGTTTTAAAGAATAATCATGTTACACAATAATGAACAAGCTTTCCGCCTCTGCTAACGACGTAACTGATAGGCAAATACTTCAATAAACAGGTTATAGGATTGGTAATTATATATTTCCCTCAGTAGAAAGGTTTTGTAGAAAAGTAATCCCTGAAGGGCAACATTCTCTGCAACCAATATATACTTTATTTCATTTTACAAGGATTGCACAGTTTTCGTGTATTTGATATGTTTTGTTTCCAGAAATAATTGAGATGTGTAGCTTACTTCAAAGTAATCCCTGAAATAATGTTTTGATCAAACATGATCCTTGTACGGTTATTATACTGCAAATTATAAAGATAGCAAACATGAACAAAATGAAAAATTAGGCGAATGTTAGGAAATCTATTCGACCAAAAGAAAAAGAAATACACAAAGCAATATGTTTTGGATTAATCGAAGCAACGAATTTAGTTTATAATGATAGTGAGGTACATGTAGGATAAATTGTGATTTCACTCTGACACAAACAAAATATTCTCTATACGAAATGTGTGCTTCATTTCTGTACCACACAAAACACCTCTTCTACAGCAATAATCTAACTTCGTATAGATGAATGCCTTGCCTAAATCTAGTTTACAAGCTACGTAGTGGCCTGTCTGAAAGAGCAATATAGTTAAAAAATTTAAAAGTTTTTATTCGTTTAATCATTAAATTATGAACTAAATCGGCATGACACCATAAGGTACGTATTCGTCAAAAAGCGCACGTTCAACGATCCATAGATTACCATTGTTTCAGCCAATTGGGCGAATAAGTTACTCTGCATCAGCGTTTAATCTACAGACCAAGCAAACGTCCAATCATACAAGAAGGGTGAAGGGTACACAGTATCATTTAAGAAATTATATGTACCAATCTGTGGCTTTGTTGCTGAATAAAACCATGTAGGAATTATACCGCAAGGATCAGCCCTCGTGATATTATCATACACATCGAACGATAAACAATGTTTATATCATTTCATTGCTACCACTATATCAAGAATTACTGTCTTCATCCTTGACGACGGACATCCATCAAATATTTGTCTGCTTTGCTGGATATTCATTTTTAACGCGCCTCTATGGCGTAATAATTGTGATCTATAGACTGTGATTTTGTTACAAACTAACACCACTCTCTCAGTATTGTTTGAATAATAGGTAAAAAAGTCGTTAGAATGAAAAACAATGCTGCTTACCGACGGAAGATTTTTAAAAGAGATAATCGCAATAACTGAATTATTATCTTTCAAATATTGCTTTAGAATGTTCAACATGAAAGGCTTTAACGAAAACATTATTATTTTAGACTTTAGCAGCCGTAAAGTAACTTCTAGGAAATCGTTACTTGTTTAATTCACATTGTAATGGACTTGGCGCCTGTGACTAGACTAATTTTGCACAATATCCCGTAATCGTAATGTCTAATGTTTATAAAAACCAACTAGTTTGAAGGTTTAACAAGTTAGAAATAACTGAGGCATCTTTTCGACCGTGCAATAAAATACTGAATCTATAAAACGGATATTGTGAAAACATTTATTCAGAAACCTTCGAAGATTTTTCATAATAGACTTTGTGTAAAATAACGTTTCTAAGACGACCAGAGGGAGTTATTTAAAAGTGTTCTCAATTACAAGATTTATTTTCAGCGGTGTATGATCAGAGTCATTTGCATTAACATGTTTTAGAATAATATCCGATTCGAGGGAGTAGAGCCAGGCGGTTGTAGTTACGTATTAATAAAGAAGACACTTACCACCTTCTGACATTAACACATCGAATTATGAAGCCAGCAGCTTCTGTTAACGACGTTCAGACAAGTTTTAAGATTGGCAAGTACTTAAATAGACGCGTTTTACTACTGGCAAATATCTAAATAGACAGGCATATTAGTTCCTTCAGTACAAAATAACTACTGAAGAGGTACCTTCTCTGTAACCCATACATACTTTATTTCCCAGATGACGCTCATTTTACAATGATTGCACTGATGTTTTTCTATTTGATATGTTATGATTCAGAGTTAATCTTAATGTATAGGTTACTTAAAAATGATCCCTGAAATTGGGTATGGATGAACTATGATCAGAAACTATTATCACTTATATTATATTGCAAATTCCAAAGATAGCAAAGATAAACAGATGGGTTGGTAACAAAATGAAAGATTAGGCAAATATGAGGGAATCTATTCCATCCGTATGTAATTATTTCAGAATAGAAAACACGGGCGTCTGAACTGATAAAAAAATCAACTGCCAGGTATTTGACGCATGAACCCCTTTATTATACAGTATCTGAATGATTTGCGTCTGTAGAGCAGAGGAATCATAAAACTGCTATTATCTTGTTCTGATATATAGGTTAAAGCATTACAAGATAGAGCAAGAATACAGAAACATTGCCAACGAGAAATACCGTAGTAAATTTATAAATTTATCTTGGCAAGAACACACAATATTCAGTATAGCGACGTTATTAGGTTAACAAAAAATAATTGAGCCGCGCCATGGGAAAACCAACATAGTGGGTTTGCGACCAGCATGGATCCTGACCAGCCTGCGCATCCGCGCAGTCTGGTCAGGATCCATGCTGTTCGCTTTCAAAGCATATGGCAATTAAAGAAACTGCTAGCAAACAGCATGGATCCTGACCAGACTGCGCGGATGCGCAGGCTGGTCTGGATCCATGCTGGTCGCAAACCCACTATGTTGGTTTTCCCATGGCGCGGCTCAATTGTAATTGCATGTTTCTCAGTTCTGTAGGCAATGCTGTTGAAATACAGAATACCAGACTTCCTTTTTGTAATGTTCAGTAAAAAGGCATATGTCTTACTTTTTTTGAATTGTTTATAGATTATTGTTCCGATGTAACTGCACACCACATATCGCTGAGCAACAAGAGAACCAGTACCTTACTAGTTGCTATATCACTTGAAGTGACTGCGAATTGAGATGCGACCTTTCATAAACAGATTTCCTAAAATGCATTTTAGTTTAGCCATTTTTGTCTCAAACGTCAGTTTTCGTACAGACGTGTTAAAAAATGTCGAAAAAGCACTGATTTTTAGATAAAAAATGATTTCTCTAATAACCTTAGGACGGCCAGCACATATTTATGCAATCTCGCCAGGCATATGTATGTTTTTGACAACACAGAAAATGACATCACTCGACCTTCAGCTTTTTCCGGAAATAAATAAAATGAAAGTAGAAATGCTAAACTTGAAAATGAAAGCCGCATTTTGATTCGTAGATAGTCAGGGGTCACGCGCAGGGGTCACCCCGTCTAAATTTATGCGCGTGGAGTTTTTTTTTTTTTTTTTTTTTTTTTTGCTATTGGGGAGCCAATTTTCAGCGCTTTATTACGAATTGAAATTACTTTGGCTTTAGTACAGCATGTCAGCTTTTAATCTATGAAAAAATATTTGAGCTCTGGATAAACAGAAATCCCACACGGACCAAGGGTACATTGATAATTTTGGAACTTCATCAAATCGCTCAAAATGTCATTTTTGATGTTGTCTGAGAGTGTCAGTATATGTCTCAGGTGTAAGATATAACCGTATTTGAGAGCTGCAGACTTAGACATTTCAGAAATATTTTCAAAATAAGTTTCGTGTAATAAATGTTGTTTCTACGGAAACGTGAAAGGGCCATCAGACGCTAATACGTTTTAGTACGTTAGTTTAAACAATATTTTATCATTTTTTAAGCAACATACACATAACATGTACAACAAATTTTTACATGTAAAATACATGGATTGGAAAACAAGCTGATAGCTTATGTAAATTCCTTTCCAATAAACAGATTTACAACAATAAATGTACAAGGTTACGATCAGTATGACATTTATGAACATTGTAACGAGGTAATTCAATTTATTCTTGATTAATGTTTCAAGAGTTGGAAAGTTGTTTGGGGTAGAGCGTGTTGGGATATGACCTAAGTAGACTCTTTAAAACATGTGTATATGTCACGTTACTACAATCAAATAAAAGTTTAATGTGAGAAATGAGTTAGAACGATAAAATCGATGGAAAAGAAAATAAGAGAAAGGAGGGGCTCACACAGCTCTTGACATCAGTCCAAAATACGAATACATTAACCGAATCGTTTAGAAGAAGATATAAAGCTTTGCACTTTTAGAAACACCTGACTGTTTTGTTCGAACGTGAGGTGCTCATCTCCATAAAGGAGATTGCTAACTGTTTTTGCACATGGGGGATTGCCAAGGTTTTCTTGTCTATGCATGGTGTAAAGGGGACATTGAAGCAAGAAATGGGAAACAGTCTCAGGGGCTCCGCATCTGCAGAGAGCGGTATCGGTAATATTTTTCCTGTGAAGGTCAAAATTTAAAGAGCTGCAACCGAGGCGTAGACGAGTATGTAATATCTGGTTTTTACGTGTTCCAACGTTAAAAAGGGCGGGAGACTTTGTTTGTTGTTTCGTGATTTTGGTTTTGAAGGTGTGAAGAGTGTTACAATTTCGAACATCAGACGGGAGAGAATTCTAGTCACGAATAGTTGCTGGCAAAAAGGAAGAGTTATAAAGTTGCGTTCTAGATGGTATCGTAGGTATGTTATCGGAATTCCTTAAAGAATATCGATTTTGGTTGTTTTCAGGAACCAAACTACTGAGATAATGAGGAGTAAGACCGTTTGTCATTTTGTAGAATAGAACGAGCCTGTTTTTCTTACGCCTTATTGGAAGGGTCTCCCACCGAAGCTCAGACAGCATAGTTTGAATATTGCAGAGTTTGGTCGCATCAGTAACGATCCTCGCAGCCTCGTTTTGAACGGCATCTATATCATTTTTTAATTCTACAGAACAATTGTCCCATATAACATCTCCGTACTCAAGAAGAGGCCTAACGAATAAAAAGTACATTCCTTCCAGGCTGGAACGTGACAAGATAAATTTCAGTGATCGCATTATGCCTAACCTCTGCCAGGCTTTATTTACAGACGAAGATATATGCTCCTTCCACTTAGCGTCCTCGGAAAATGAAATACCAAGATGTTTGTGAGTTTTAACAGAAGAAATAGGGACGTCATCCATGATTAGACAGGGGTGGTTTGCACGATCTCTCTTTCTAGAGAATAGAACAGTTTCAGATTTTTGGGGGTTAAAATCCACAAGCCATGTTCTTGACCAATTTGTTACTTTACGAAGATCAGAATTAAGGACAACAGCGGATGCATCCGGGGAATCAACAGTTATGTAAAGTGTAGTATCATCGGCAAACAGCCGGATATTGGCCTGGAGATCATTTACAATATCTTTAATATAGATTAGAAACAAAAGAGGTCCAAGAACTGAACCCTGAGGAACGCCAGCGGAAATGTTACGCCAGGACGAAGAAGTATTTGAAATAACAACTCGTTGCCGACGGCCCGAAAGGTATGAAGAGAACCATTCTAGGAGCTTTCCCTGGATTCCAAAAGAAGAAAGTTTGTGAAGAAGACCCCGATGCCAGACTCTATCGAAGGCTTTTGATATGTCACAAAACACCGCGCGCACTTCCTTGCCCTCGTCCAGTGCTTGACATATTTCATTGTAAAGGAAGGTCAGCTGGTTATCCGTTGAATCACCTTTTATGAAACCAGATTGATTCGGAGTTAGAGGTTATTAGCAACAATGTAATTGTAGATGTGCTTGTGAATACAGCGTTCCATAAGTTTGCCTATGCAGCTTAAGAGCGAGACAGGGCGATAGTTAGACGGTTTGGATGGGTCGGACTTCTTGAATATTGGCGTGACATTAGCGAGTTTCCAAGAAGAAGGAAAGAAAGATTGCTGAAGGAGCTTGTTGAAGTAGATGGACAGGGGTTCAGCAAGAACATTGGATCCCTCCCGAATAAGACGGGGACTGACCAAATCTGGGCCGCATGCCTTTCCGGGGTCGATTGAATTTATACTGTCAATCACGTCTTGGACTGATATAGATATGTCCTGAAGTGAGCATCTGCTGACAGGGATATTTGGTAACTCGTGACCTGTATCATCTATGCATGACTGGGAACAGAAATATTGATCTAATAAGTTTGCTTTGTCTACATCACTTGAAGCTTGAGCATTGCCACTTACCAAGTTCGGGATAGATTTTGGGGAATCCTTTTTGGTTACCTGTTTGGCCAATTTGAACCATTCTTTAGCTGTTGTATTATCAGAGTTCATTTTATCGGTGAGTTTTGATAGGTATTCAGATTTCGATTTTCTTATTTGATTTGTAACCTCATTTCTTATTTTCCTAAAATTAGCCCAGGTAGTAGAATCATTGGAGGTTTTCGCTATTTTATGGATTCTGTTGTGTTTGCGTATTAATTTTCTAATTGAGCCATTCATCCAAGGTATATCATTTGGTCCTACAGTTATTACTTTATTTGGAATTGTTTTCGATGCTGCAGAGGTAATGATATCTGAAATGATGTCAGCTGTTGCTTCTAGGTCATTATTGTTTAGAAAATTCCAGTCACATGTTTCCAGTTCTTGCCTAAAATCATTAAAATTACAACGTTCGTATTGCCAAATTCGGCGTTTAAAACAAGACTGTTTCGGTTTGTTGAATTTGAGGACACAGACGACTGGGCAGTGGAAACGAACGAGGTCTGGAACAAAAGGATCGGCAACAAAACTAGAAATAACATTATCGGGATGTTTTATAAAAATCAAGTCTATGAGAGAAGAAGATCGTTCTGTGAAGTGAGTAGGAGTATCTATAAGTTGATGTGCATTACATGATGACATAAATCTGTCCAATCGGTTGGATGGATTTGAAAGAACGTCAGTATTGAAATCGCCGGTGATCAAAATATCATCACAAGGTTCATTAAAGGCCTGATCAATACTATGTTCTAGAAGTTGCCAATAGTTGTTATTAGCACTAGGAGGTCTGTATATACCGCCTAAAAGAAGTTTACGATTATTTACATGTAAC
Organism: Mercenaria mercenaria; assembly: GCF_021730395.1. Lineage (NCBI taxonomy): Eukaryota > Metazoa > Mollusca > Bivalvia > Venerida > Veneridae > Mercenaria > Mercenaria mercenaria. The sequence continues at coordinate 87,915,688 of NC_069364.1, read as the reverse complement.
TCTATCCATACAGCTTCGAGACCATTGACCGATAAGTCTTGGCGATGAGTAACGTTAATGTTCTGGTGTACGTATATCGCCACACCGCCACCTAATCTGTCATCACGATCGCATCGAACAGGTTGACTAAAGCCGGGAATGAGAACATCTTCATTAATCACGTCATGACTTAGCCATGTTTCTGTAAGAACCATGATGTAATAAGGAAGAGACTCAACTGCAAGAATATATAGTTTGGGTTTCAAACTTTGGATGTTAAGGTGCATAATGCTTAAACCACTATTGAGTAGATCAGAGTACATTGATGTTGACATGTTGACTGATGAAACTGATTCTGGTCCTGGATTCGGATGAACATCACCTGATATTAAAAGAAGAAGAAGAGTCAAGGGAATTTTAACAATAATGTAAAGTACGACTCGCATGGAGAAGAGCTGGTTCACTAAGGCTCTGTTGGCTTCTAAGACGCGTTCAAATGTGAATGTCATGGTGGGTGATACCTTTCACTTGCCAGAGCCTTAAGTGCGTAAGAACATGTGTGTGAGCAAAACAGTATAGAAAATTCATGTTGGGAGATGATAGAGTGTGTGAGCACCGTAGAGAAGAAAAAAAAGCAATGATAAAAATTGATAAAGCATTATCATTGTTAACCAGTAGAAAGTATTGAGAGTTCGGACAAAAGTTACTGAAAATTTAGGATACGTACTAATAAATGCAATGAAAAACGGTAGCATTACAATATATTTTGAATTTCAAGTCATTATCTTATAGAGTACCAAAGTTATATCCAGTAAACGAAGTTTGTAAAAACAATAAGTATAAAAGGGGCATAATTCGGACAAAAATACAAATCAGAGTTATGGGGATTGTTATCACACATGCAGATGATGATGATATAGATACATTTTAAGTTTCAAGTCTTTATCTTATACAGCATTAAAGTTATGTCCAGAAAACAAAGATTGCAAAAAAGTTTAAGTACAAAAGGGGCATAATTCTGTCAAAAGCGCAAATTAGAGTTATGGGGTATGTAGCCACACGTACAGATGATTATTAACAAATATTTTTAATTTCAAGTCATTATCTTTTAAAATACCAAAGATATGTCTATAAAGGAAGCTTTCGAAAAAAAATTAACATGGAAAAAATTCCAAGTATAACACCTTGGTGACCTTGACCTTGGGTATAATGAGCCCAGCCCCTGCACTTACTTTGTTTATATGCTGGACAAAGTTTATGTGAACTTACAGTATAATAGAAGCAAAAGTAACAAAGATATGACAGAAAAACAAAGGTTGCCGAAAAAACTTTAACCTTAAAAATAATAACCTAAGTATAAGACCTAAGTGACCTTGACCTTGGGTACAATGGGCTCAGCCCCTACACGTACATTGTTTGTATACTTGACAATGTTTGTGTAAAGTTACAGTAAGATATAAGCAATAGTAAAAAAGATATGACAAAAAACAAAGGTTGCCAAACATTTAACCTTAAAAATAACCTAAGTATAACACCGACGCCGACTTAATAACTGACCTATTTCGCCAAAAAGTGAATGGTTAAAACTAGTTAGTGGGCATTTTAGTGGTCAGATTAATTGGTTACATAGCGTCGTAATACTGGGTATGTTAGAGTGGAATAATATTTACATATATAACATATACAAAAGGACAATATTTGAATCAAACATTGCACGAGTCTCATATTGTTGATAACAGTTACAGTACCAACTAATCTGATATAGATATCTATAAGCAGTTGTGCGTAAATATATTTGAATACTCAACACGCCTTTTTCAGTGATTACTGCTTTCCTATTTTGCTTTAATAATATGTAGAATATGCAGTAATACAATAATACAATAATAAATTGTAAGAAAGCGCATAATGAAATCGGCAATTCATTTCTAGTTTGATTCGGAAACCTCCAACGTAAAAACGTGCAAAGACTCATGGGCAATTTCCTGTGAGATAGCGATATTTAAAATAAATTGACAAGTAACACCAGATATACCATTTACAAATGATCAGTGAAACGAATGTAAGTAAATGATTAATCCAAAACGGTATGATTCAGTTATTAGACTTAACGTGTGATCACAAAATGGCAGTATGATATGATCTTTGAGAAAAAATAACACGGCGAGTATGTCGTTCCATAGTATAAACACAGTTACACATTTCTTGGAAGTCATGAGTAAGCAGAGACAGTATAATTCTATCTGTATGCTTAACGTATAATCACAAATGGTAGTATGTTAGGTGTTATATTACACATTTCCTTGGAAACATGAATAAACAGAGACAGTCTGGTTTATCACTAAACTATATGTATTATCACAAAATGAAGTACATTTTGTGTTTAGAGAGAAAAAAAAGAAAAATGACAAAAAAATAATGGATAATAAATGGAACCTAGATATATTAAACTGTTTCTTAACAGCATGTTTCCTACCCATTTTCTGCAATTTATTTTTATAAAAAAAACGTACTAGGAATACGGTCTTGTGCAATTCCGTATTACGTCACAAAAGTATAGAACAGTTATAGAAAGTAAATCTTGAATAAATTTATGATCTCATCTTATAATATAATTTGTTTTATATCTAATGAAGCTGGTAAATACTTAGACAAATATAAAACATTATTCCTTATTAAACTCTGTATTTCATATGTCGTCAATTCCCATTTGCAGACGGCTTAATGATAAAATCAGTCATTCGTTAGAAAAGTATTAGCATAAGTGTCATGCGTTTGTTGTAATGAAGGAAAGATCAGTATTTTACTTTCCGTTTAAAAATGTGAAGCCGATACATTTTAATTTTGTTTTCATATTTCACAATATTGGAATTCCACTGAAACAAACTTTGGCGTGGGACTATAATGACTGCTCTTTGGCCCCTTCTCAGAACTTCATGAAATTGACCCGAATAATTGATCAAGACATTTTTTGCCATAAAACGAAACATTTAATTTCAGTACCTGAAGGATGATTACCATGGCAACCAGTCTACACTAACACCTGAAAATTGCAATTTTGCACAAATTCATTTGATTTTGTAGCATATACGTTATTAAATCGGGAATAAGTTTAATATATAACATTATTTTGATGTCTAAATGATTCATTTAATGTTGATTTCTTTCCGTAACTAAGGTTACCGAAGGTTAAAACTGTCAACAGCAGCATTATAACGATATTAATACATTCCCAAGTTAACTGTTGTTCATTGTAATATTACTTTAATCTAACAATTTTGACATTTCATGTATCAATTGAGTACTCCCATTCTTCCATATAATACCTTTTAATCTATTCTTCTTCAGTTATAGCTGGATTTGATAAGTGTCATCATCACTTGAACCAACGTTATTAAGTTGTCTGTCAGCATCTTGCAAAAAGTCAAGCCATTTATTATTTGCTTGCCAACGTTTGTCCTAATATCGTGCAGACAAGTACAATGTAAGAACATTCCAACAACTCTAGTTCTACGTCTGCATGTACAGTGCCGTGCGCAAATGCTTGCTTTCGTTGTATTTGATATAAACTTTGTAAAAGTATGAAAGAAGAAAGAAGAAAATCTGAAAGAATGACCCTAAGATCAATAGGGGTCATCTACATTCATGTCCAATCATCCCGTGAAGTTTCAACACTCTGGGCCAAGTGGTTCTCAACTTACGGATCAGAAACAGTTTTCCATGTTCTGGCCCCTTTGATCAAGTGAACCCGAAATCAATAGGGGCCATCTCCTCTGCATGTTCTTGGTCAAGTGATTCTCCGGTTATTGATCAGAAACGGGTTTCCTTGTTCAGGCCCCTGTGATTTTGACCTTCGACGGACTGACCCCAAAATCTATAGGGGTCATCTTCTCCAATAAAAAGCTCTACCACTCTATGAAGTTTGAAGGTTCTAGGTCAAATGGTTGTCCAGTTATTGATCAGAAATGAAGTGTGACGGGCATACGGACAGACGGACAGACAGAGCAAAAACACTATGTCTAACCATTGAGGGGAGTGGGGGTAAGGGACGGGGAGACATAACTAAACATGTGTCAACAGGACACTGGTGCCCCTACTTCCTGTCACTATACATTGTTTCAAGTTTCTATGTGAACTTTTTTATGATATAGGCAACAAAAGTTTTCAGCACTTTGTGTTTTTGTTCAATAAGTCAAGGAATATAACCCTGGTCTAGCTTAGTATATGTCCAAACAGAACACCTGGTGTACAACTTCACACGCTATATGATAATCCCCTAAGTTTTATGACTCTAGGTCAAGTACATTTGAGATACATGTACATGGAAAACAAAATTATGCTCTTAAGGAGGTAGGTTACCTTTATATTTGTATGTGCGCATGTCCAACCGGAAGCTAACGTGACGATTTACGACGACGTTTACGACAAACTAAATGTGTTTGTATATTCATTCTTCTGAAAACAAATCATAGACCTGTCTTCGATCTGACGCTTTATGGTTTAATAATGCAGAAATAATGAATAAATTGCCGCAGAAACGCTTCAAAACAATGTTGCCTTAAAATGACGTCATTGACGTCATGACGTTACGTGTCAGTTACCGCGCAAAATAAATAGCTTTTATCTTGAAAGTACGTAATTCTGTGCATTTTCTTTATTCAAACTATTTTCAAATAACCATTATTTGCTGAAATATTTTTTATGAGTCTTTTGCTCTGAATAATGATCAATATTTTGCTTCTTTTATGTAGTTATATTGAAATGTTATGCGGAATGTAAGAAAATGGATGATGGTAACCAATGTTATTTGGAATATAGTTGGGTGAGAGGTTACTTGTTACGACCATTTTCAAATAAAAAATCTAGCAGTTTGATTTGTAATACCTATTTTTCAGGTTCCGTTGATAATTTTTACTTATATACTAAAACTAAGATCTAAAATTGTTCAAATTTCAGTAGAAAGTTGTGGTTTCTTGAATTGAATTGATGTTACCATGGAAACGAAGCCCGTGACCTATGTATCTAAATGTAAAATTCAAAAGCGTTGACACTAGTCTATTTAAGAATCACAGCTTCGGCTTTTTATTTTCATTTCAACAATATCCATGAGAATAATAGTAGCATGCCGAACGATTTTTCCATGGAAAATGCCAGATGAGGGGTACTGCTGTAAGTATTCTAAGCTTAGAAATTTGTTTGAATAAATGCAGATAACACGAAAATATAACTTACGTTAGAAATAATATGTTTTAAAGCTACATCAACTAGAAAGATAATCTTATCAATATTATTTTATAAGAAATTACGACAAAAAGCAAGATATAAGCCATTTTAAACATCTCTGTTGCCATGGTTACTTTAAACTTTAAGAAAAATAGGGTACCATGTATAGTGCTTGGTATGTTGCTAATAATATTACCCAAATATTCCATGTTGGTCATTAACAGAATGGCACTGAAGCCGTCGAAAACCCCTATTTTTATACATAGTTGTTTAAAAATGAGAGAAAATGCGTTACCATGGAAACACGAGCCCCGCGACATATAAATTTTAAGCTTATATTAGAAAGCTTACGTGCATACTAGTAAAATTATAGATTATGCTGACTTCTACGGATATCAATGAAACTAAATTACAGTGAAAAGTGTTAAATATCCGTATTTTCCTTCTTCTTTCAATATGAAATACCTTTGGAGGGTCATGTTCTTCAAATTCAGATAAAAATTCAACTTGAAGGGACAGAGACAAACGAAACTGAGATTTTAGCAGTTAAAACTTCATATTACACGAAATACAAAAAGATGCTGCGGTTCAACTAATTTGAATTTACCCTTGTAACAAGGTAACCTACCTCCTTAATGCGTATTTTTGACCAAATTTGAGCCATAACTCTTCTAGTGCAGAGTGAAAACTTAAAACAAAAGTCAGGCGCATAAATTCACACCTACATAGTTTCATGATTGTAGGTAAAATATTTTACAGATAAATGCAACATAAACATGCTTTACAATAATCCTCTAAGATATAACGACTCTAAGTCAAATACTTTTTGAAATACATGCGACAAAAAGTTGTATGCCATTTATGCATTATTTTTGACGAACAAGAATCATATAACTCTGGTCTTACCGATAAAAATCACAAACAAAACCAAAGGTACACAATATCACATGCTAAATAATATTCCTTTAATGTTTCATAATCCTAGCTCAAATACTTTTGAGACAAAGCCGACACAAGCTTTTATGAGTCTTTTTAGCTCACCTGAGCAATGCTCAGGTGAGTTTTCTGATCATTCGATGTCCGGCGTCTGTCTGTCCGTCAACATTTAGCTTGTGTATGCGATAGAGGCTGTATTTTTCAATTGATCTTCATGAAATTTAGTCAGAATGATTACCTTGATAAAATCTAGGCCGAGTTTGAAAATGGGTCATCTCGGGTCAAAAACTAGGTCACTAGGTCAAATCAAGAAAAAACATTGTGTATGCGATAGAGGCTGTATTTTTCAATTGATCTTCATGAATATTGGTCAAAATGATTGCCATGATGAAATCTAGGCCGAGTTTGAAAATGGGACATCTCGGGTCAAAAACTAGGTCACTAGGTCAAATCAAAGAAAAACATTGTGTATGCGATAGAGGCGGTATTTTTCAATTAATCTTCATGAATATTGGTCGAATGATAATCTTGATGAATCAGCCGAGTTCAAAAATGGTCATCTCGGGTCAAAAACTAGTCACTAGCCAAATCAAGAAAAACCTTGTGTATGCGATAGAGGCGGTATTTTCAATTGAATATTGGTCGAATGATAGACTGATGAAGTCTAGGCGAATTCAAAATGGATCATCTCGGATCAAAAGCTAGGTCACTAGATCAAATCAAAGAAAAACATTGTGTATGCGATAGAGGCTGTATTTTTCAATTATTCTTCATGAATATTGGTCAGAATGATAATCTTGATGAAATCAAGGCCGAGTTCAAAAATGGGTCATCTCGGGTCAAAAACTAGGTCACTAGGCCAAATCAAAGAAAAACCTTGTGTATGCGATAGAGGCGGTACTTTTCAATTGATCTTCGTGAATTTTAGTCAGAATAATAACCTTGATGAAGTCTAGGATGAGTTCGAAAATGGGTCATCTGGGGTCAAAAACTAGGTCATTAGGTCAAATCAAGTAAAAACCTTGTGTATGCGATATAGGCTGTATTTTTCAACTGATCTTCGTGAATTTTGGTCAGAATGATAACCTTGATGAAATTTAGTCCAAGTTTGAAAATGGGTCATCTGGGGTCAAAAACTAGGTTACTAGGTCAAATCAAAGAAAAACGTTGTGTATGCAATAGAGGCTGTATTTTTCAACTGATCTTCATGAAATTTAGCCAGAATGATAACCTAAATAAAGTCTAGACCGAGTTCGAAAATGGGTCATCTCAGGTTGAAAACTAGGTCACTAGGTCAAATCGAAGAAAAACATTGTGTATGCAATAGAGGATGTATTTTTCAATTGATCTTCATGAAATTTGGTCAGAGTGATTGCCTTGATGAAATCTAGGTCGAGTTTGAATATGGGTTATCTGAGGTCAAAAACTAGGTCACTAGGTCAAATTAAAGAAAAATCTTGTGCATGCGATAGAGACTGTTTTTTTTTTCAATTGGTTTTTATGAAATTTGGTCAGGATGATTGCCTTGATGAAATCTAGGTCGAATTTGAATACGGGTCATTTGAGGTCAAAAACTAGGTCACTTGGTCAAATCAAAGAGAAAACTTGTGTATGTTATAGAGGCTGTATTTTTCAATTGATCTTCATGAATTTTGGTCAGAATGATTGCCTTGATAAAATCTAGGTCGAGTTTGAACATGGGTCATCTAGGGTCAAAAACTAGGTCATATCTAAGAAAATGCTTGTTTTATCGCAAGAGACCAATTTTTTGGTCCAATCTTAATGAAAATTAGTCAGAATATTTGTTTCCATGAAATCACTAGGTCAAACATGTTTTACACTGTTATGGTGTGTTTCTTAGGTGAGCGACCTAGGGCCATCTTGGCCCTCTTGTTATACATGTTTTGTCAAGGGCCATAACTCTTGTCTGATTGTGTGAAATCAAAATTGAAACACCAGGCACATGCTAAATAACAATCATTTGAGGTTGTTAGACTTTAGGTCAATGACTCTTTGAAACGCAAAATCGGACGGACAGACAGGCGGACTGATAGACAGACAAATACAATTCTTTAGGAGTGAATCTCCCCAAGGGGGAAGGGGGCGGGGGCAAAAGCGTTAGATTTTAAAAGTAAACTTACCAGACGGGAAAGTCGTCATATCCAGATGCATAGAAAAATAAGGTAAAACACATTTAATATAACATTTAGTAACACAACTGCACATGCACTGTATTTAATTATGCCGCCCCCCCCCCTCCCCCCACCTCCCCCAACTATATTGTTTTTGCCCTGTCCGTCCGTCACACTTCATTTCTGATCAATAATTGGAGAAACATTTGACCTAGAACCTTCAAACTTCATAGGGTGACATACATTTTATCTGTTTATATTACTTTACGTTATTTATATATCTTATATATCATTTGTTCATGCATTTAATTTAAAGGGAAATAATTCATCATACACACGGTTTTGGATCAATTATGACCTTTTTTCATTCGACTTGACCTTTGGTATGAAACTGCTATAACAGCTGTGGAAAAAGCATTTCAGCACTTGCTGTCAGTGTTTTTTTCTTCTTGTCCATTCATTCAATAAATCTAACAGATTTCCTCTTTAGCCGGTGCCAAGGATCGTGAGGGATGTTATAGTTTCACTGACTCATAAAATAGAATGTGCTACCAGCGGATCCCCTTTAACATTGATTTATATTTTATCTAATTTGTGTGCCAAGGGTAAGTAATATCCACAAATGGAAAAACAATGGATTATTCATAATTAGAATATCATCCATGAGGCAAAATTTATTGTTTAGTATCATGATAACGTCTGACTGTGTCAACATAAAAACTCTTCCATAACAACAAAAGGAAATAAATCTGCGAAAATAAGTGCTCAATTTAATATAACTCGTACATTTAAAAACAAAATTGTTGTACATTTTCACCCCCAGCGTTTTAAAACGTTACACTTTGCGCATCTGTGTAAACAAATTTCAACCTTATCTAGATATTTTGTAGATGCCAGTCATTTACCCAGCAATGCATGTACAACAGTACGGTTTCGTTTCGGGAAGGTTTCGTTCTTGAAAATTGGCTATTTCTACTAGATCTTTGTCCTTATATTGATTTATCTACATCAGAAACTAAGGTTGGCAGAAACTAATGTTGGAATTGATTGCGAAACACAATTGTTGTTCGAAAGGATTTATATATCAGAATACATGTATTGATATATTCTTCATTTTCAAGGTTATTTCTACATATGAACGACCGTTGAAACGATTATAAGCGTTTTATGTGATAATTACTGCTTATAACAAAAAAAACCAAAAAACAAACAATTTTATAAAAATGACGCATGCGCACGCACACACGCACATGCGCGCGCACGCGCTAGCGCACGCATACGCACACACACAAGGTTAGGGTAGATTTCTCAGAAGCACGGAGCACGGAGCACGGAGCACGGAGTAAATTCCAAACGCAGCCAGAAAGAATCGCATCGAAAAGTAGTCCCGCAATAAAAAGAAACTGTAGTTGAAAGATATTGCAGACGGATTTTGATTATAATATGTAAAACACAAATATGGATAAGAGGTAGCCTGAGAAAGTAATAAGGGTGTCTCCTGCAACGCAAAAATCAGTTTAGAAAAAAAACCCCACTACAATTATATTCTTCTATTCAATGCAATGTACTGTGCATGATACACTGCCTAAAAAAACATTGTCTCTGCTGGCTCGTGACGCAAATAAAAGTCTAGAGAGTATTTTCGAATAAATCGTCTGTTCATCAACTGTCATGTAATGTTAATTCAATTTACCGTTGTGTAATTTACTAATTGACTTCTGGGATATATAAATATGTGAAATACAGCTTTCCGCAGTAACTCGAAGCCGTAATGAGGCAATAAAAGTTCAAAATTTTGAATAAAAACTCTTTTTAATATCAAAACCTATTAGTTTTATGGAAATCCATTCCAGCTTTTAGGTTTTACATGGCATTTGCGCATACATTAGACGATTAACTCCTTTTATTTCATATAATTTTACAATAATAAATAACCATGTTCACTGAAAAGTAACAAGACCTGTAAACATAGCCCACTTTAAATTCCTTTGGTATCAGGCACCACTAACATTGCCTGATTATCTAAGAGTGTTTGCATTCTTACCTAATGTCAGATAAAAACATACTGTAACAGAAGTTGTTTCGTGATATATAAGTATGCAAATAACAAAAAATGAGGAAGAATTCATAATAATGTAACATACAGATATTGTAACAATTTTGTAAATACATGATGCAAGAAACAAATGAAAACTGTAATAAAACAATTGTGTGAAGAATAAAAACAATATTCTAATACCTCAATAAATACCTGAAAAAATAATTCAAGTTTTACTGTATCAATGAATTTGTTCTTTTAGTTTATACTAATTTATTTTAGCTCGATTGTGATGAAAGCTTCAGGCTTATGGGAAGAACTCTCGAGTCCGCTTCCTGGAAAAAAAAACAGTACTGGTGTCATATGAGTAGTCCTGGTCGTGACCCCAGAAGGGCTAGATCCCACGAGCCCTAGATTGTGCGGCCGACACCTTATCCACTAGACCACCGCTCCCCAGTTCTTTAATGTTAAAAGATGTTGCTTTATCAGACTTGGCAAAATCGATATCAATTCATATTTATTTGTGAAATTGGTAAATAAACACAGAAAGAGACTGGCGTCACTATCTAGAAGTCAATTTAACTGATAAAATATATAATTGTGTACATTCAATCAAGGCGGATTTAGCTATATTATGATTTCATAGAGAAAAAGAATAGTAGGAAGTTGACAGTTTGCAGTTACAGCAGAAACTGCTTAATTGCTGTAACTGCTTTAACTGCTGACTGTTCACTTCCTACTGATAAGAAAAACACATTTTAACATGACTCGAGCTGATTCACCTTTTCTAGCAAAGAAAACGAAATCTATAACAAGATCCCTCGGAAGTATAGATCGCAACCAAACAAATAATAGAAGCACAGTTTTAAAGAGGTAATGAAATGTGTAACACCTCTCACACCCCTCTAGCATAGATAAATTTCAATCGACTCCATGAACCCAAAGAAAAGAAAATATAACAAAATTGAGTCCTAGTACGGAGATTCTTTTTTTACGCTATTTAATAAAAATCTTTTCGAAAATAGACTTTTGTAAAAGCATTGCTAGCATTAAGAACGACTTTGCCATCTGTTTTCATTTTTGGTCATATTCTATATTAAAGACTGGTGTTGTGGGAGTTAACAGAATCTATAATAAGATTCCTTGGAAGCCTAGACCACAACCAAGTAAAAATAATAACAAACTATCTAATTATTATAGATATGTTAAAAGAACCTGTTAACTATTTAACTGATGGCCAAGAGTTGCGATCATAAGTGTATCAATGACCTCAAAAAACGTATTTATAACACATGTATACGAAAAATCTTTTCGAAAATAGACATTTATAAAAGCATTATTAGCATTAAGAACGACTTTGACATCTGTTTTCATTTTTTGGTCATATTCATTAAGTAACTATCCCTATAATATGTGTTTTTATCTTATCTTCTCTCACTGTAAAATGTTGAAATTTAAACTTTTGTAACAAGCTTGAATATATCAGTCAACAACACAAATATTCAACATAAAGCAAATCCTAATTAAAATGATCAGCAGACGTTTACAAAATCGAAGATCAACAGAAATTTAAGAAAGTTAAATTGGAAATGTAAAAGCGGTAGGATGATTTATAACAGTTGGTTTTGCGCAGTCACAAGTCTGTGAATTGAATAAAAAAATTATGACAAAATGACATGTAGCGCATGATACGATCTCCGCCAGTCAAAGCTAACCAGTTGCTTATGCATATAATAAGGTTAAACAAATTTCGAAATCACCTTTAAAGAAAAGGGTATTAAAAACCTGCTGTGTATTTTTACTAACTTGGCACTTTCTAACGATTTGAAAATACCTAGGCTTTAGCACGACATGTCAGCTTTTCATCCACGAAAGCTGTTTTCTTATCAGAAAACTTGGAACGAGAGCATAGCAGCACATGCATCCAAGACAATACACAAAACAATTCAATTATGACACCACCCATATCTCAGTCAATAAAATTTATGCATGATCATCAACACAAATAACCATTCACAACTGTTATTGTTAAAAATCATATCAGTAAAAACAAAAGATATTTTACAACTAAATTAGAAATAATTTTACACAATACAATCATAAAAAGATACAAGACAATTAAGTGTTGTCTTCTTCCGCAGTGTTGTAAACAGCAGGTTGTAAAAATCTTAATATTCATAAATACCAATTAACTCCTTAAGGGGACGCATACTTTGAAATTAGAAAAAAGTGGGTGGGGTATGATAAAATTTACCTGCAAAAAAGTACAAGGTTTTGGTACATGAAATGGATACTGCTTCAACTGTTATAAGTACACAAAGGATTGCTCAATAAAATAAAAATGAGAAAACTGAAACAAGAAAGTTATTGTTGAATTACATAAGACTTATTGTGTACGTTCAAAGTCAACAATTAAGATTTTTTGGTGCGAAAATAATAGTGCTTCACCTTGTCCAAACATTTATCAATGTCCTACAGATTCTAATTTAAAGAAAGAATGTGAAATATGGTCACTGTCTTGCTTTTCATTTTGCATATGTAAGCTAAAACACATTATTTAGTTTGTTTACAAAGTAGTGCATAAGAAAAGATACGGTGGTCAAGGAATGCCACATTCAAAAACTAAGAGAGTATATTCCCCTTAATACATTAAACATTTATCGTTACAGAAGTCTAGTGGCTTACAATAAGGGCCTAGAAATGTTGCCATTATTAATTTTTAACTTGGTATTCATGAACTACAATGCACTTAAATATCAAAACACATTCAACAAACTTTTGAAAATGTATTGTCTTAATAATCCCAAAAATAAGGTATGAAATTTGGTTGAGAGGTCCAATCAATGTGTATATGTGCAAAAGTAACATTCTAATCTTGTTCACAAAAGTTACTAATACACAGCAGGCATGTCAATGATCAAAACTGGGCGAATATACAGTTATCCTCACTTTAATGTCATTTATAATTTGTCCTTGAATTCTCCACCATACTTTTCATAACTCTATTTGCACGAGAATGCTGTCATTCACGTAAAAAGTGGGGTCAAATAAGTTGTAAATGCAATATCATCTAAACGTAATTAATGGATTATGCAGTTCAAGATAAACTTTATCTCATAACGTAACGAACATGTATAATGTTGTAACAACAACTTTACTTACACTGATTTAAGGTTTCGATGGAGGCCTTGAGAAACAAAAATCAAACAACACCAAATCATTTTTCTTTACAAATGGCATTCATTTTCAAAGGGAGACAACTTTTCTCAAAGATTACTTAAAATAATCGGAAAAAGTTGTTTCCCTTTGAAAATGAATGCCATTTGTACTTAAAATAATCGAAAACAGTTGCCTCCCTTTGAAAATGAATGCCATTTGTAAAGAAATAAAGATAAACAATTGCTGAAAACTGTGTTCCACCTTGTTATGCGAAATTTCACCACTCGCACGCTATTGCAAATGCATCAAAACAAACATGTGTAACAGTTCTTTGAAAATGGTGAGTTTTTAAAGGCGTTTAACTGTCCGGAAGTGGAGCCCCTTTTGGCAGCCCTTTTCCGGAATTCAATGTTTATATCAGTATACTGACACTTGTTTCGTAAAGTAATATACATGTTTTACATGCTGTTCAATTTTCATGTCAAACAACTCTTTCTTTCTATGATTTGGTATTGTTTGATTTTTGTTTCTCAAGGCCTCCATCGAAACCTTAAGTAGCAGTCGGTTTATAAGTGACTTTATTGATTCATTTTGTGTTTTGTTATTGTTGTCAAAAAGTATAACGGAAGTGCCTCATAACTGAAGCGGAAACCAGTTTGATGCGCAAAGTAGTCCAATGTAAGTTATATTTTTTGACAAATGTCCACAGAAATTAATAATTTTCTAATATTAAAGACGAATATCTGAATAGGATTCATTATTTGATAAGAAATTATAATCATCGACATGTTTTTTAAAAAATCGTACACGTGCTGACACCTAAGTTGTCTCCCGTTGTTTATTAGAGTTACCTTTCGTCCGGCGCAGTAATACATTTGCAGTGAATCGCCGAGAAGTCGTGGGAAAATTAAAAACCATGTAAACAAACTGAAATTAACCACATTTTCAAGATGAATTTCAAGTGATCGCCATTATGCATTTAACCCGCCTGACCTTTGTAGCATCTTAGATATCTGTTCTAAGGTATTCATTGTGTAGAACGTCATGTTATGCATTTGCAATCCTAATCCCACTCTGATTTTTTTTTTGTTTACATTTTTATCAATGAGAAATATGGCGTCCATCCCGAGCTGAAATGACGTTGCGTTAAATTTTACATGTTTAAGCAAACCTGGTGTGTTAGAAAGAAAATCTCATCCCTTCAACATTCTTTGGAACACTGTTATTGTAAAAAGCCTGTTTTTTCCATATACAAAAGCTTAATATTTTGTGTTGAATGTACTTTCATAAAGACCTCTGTTTTCCTATTACATTCATAGTACCACATCCTTATCCACAAAATACTGAATATTACAGGTGTCCATCAGTATTATATCAGTTTAGGAATATGTTTTTTATTTTCCCACCATGGATTTCTTGAATATGCACCCCTTCCCCATTTCTGTATGAACTGTGAATGTAGCAATATGCGTCCCCTTAATGGGTAAACTGGAAAGCGATTTCCTAGCTAATACTACTGTTAAGCCATCGCTTTGGTTACGCTTCCTTGATGGCATTTTCTTTATATGGGAACACAGTGAAGCGGACCTACTTAAATTTATTGACAGTGTAAACGATGTCCATCCCAACATAAAATTCACCCACAAGATTCAAGATTCAAGAGATACAGCTACATTTCTTGATGTTAATATTGGTAGAACAGTAGATGGTAATTTTGATTGTTGTGTTCATGAAAAACCAACCAATACACATCAATACATTGTATTTTCATCCTTTCACCCACTTTCATGCAAGAAAGGGATCCCGTTTAGCCAAGCTAAGCGGTACAGGCGTCTCACTTGTAATGATGATTTGTTCACAAATGAATTGGAAAAATTGCGAATGTATTTCCAAAATCGTAATTATCCAAGTCATATCCTTGATGATGCTTTAGTAAAGGCATCAGTATTGTCACCCGAAGAAGCCATGACCAATCACAGGCAGAATACAGATGATATTATCCCCTTTGTTTTTGTATACAACCCACCCCTACCAAACATTGGTCAGATCCTTAATAAATATTGGGGGCTTTTTGAAATATCTGAGAAAAGCAGTGTACGCAACCTGGCCAAATGCAAGCCAATTATTGCCTACAAGCGACCTACAAATCTTAGTGATATCTTGGTTCACAGTAGCCTGATGTCCTCGGATGTAAATGGTGGTGTTCTTAAATGCAATAGAACACGGTGTTCTCATTGCGCTAATATCACTGAATCTGCACAGTTAAGAAGCTCTCAAAATTTAAAAACTTACGATTTTAACAAAATCTTAACTGCATGTCTGAAAATGTTATCTATTTAATCACATGCAAAAAGAGTAAGTTACAATATGTGGGACAAACACATGAGAAATGTTTACAAAGAATGAATAGCCATAAATTTGATATTAGACGTTTTCCTGATACTCCTACAAATGTATCAGAACATTTCAATTCTGAAAATCATTCTGTTGGTGATTTTTCTTTTATGCCAATCGACTTGGTAAAAATGACTGGTTTAGACTCTTGAAAGAGACTCGTTGGATTCATACATTGAATACAGCCTGGCCTTATGGCATGAACGCTAAAATATTATTTTAGTATTTCATTTTTTCACACAGATTCTTCCTAATGTAATTTTGCATATTAGTTAGTTTTCCTTGTCTGTATTAATATCATTTTTGTCTGATAGATAAACTAGTGCAATCATATTGCGGCAATTAATGTTTTATAACTCGAGATTAGTTTTCTAAGCATCCATCTTGATATTTGAATGTTTTACAAGGTAGAAGTAATTGCAATCTACTTTCAATCATTCGGTAAAATATTCACTCATAATTTTACATAAAACAGGATTATGTAACGAAAGCTGCAAGGGAATTCTGAACAAATAAATCACATGTAGACGATAAACGGACCTGAGATCACATTCAATCCGAAGCAAGCACTTTGCACTTCGGCTAAACCTTTTTCTTATTTTCTTACCTTTTTTTCATATCTTTGGAAAGTGGCTCAGTACAACATAAAAAATGTTCCCAAGTTATATAATATCATGTAATTAAAAATCAGAATATGCATGTTTTATGAAAACGAAACAAATGCATTAATATCGTCCGGAGTGTCTTCACCGCGGTTTAAAGAATAGCGAGACTGGAACACTAACATGTCATTACGGTTTGCTTAAAGCGTTTCATTTTAGAAAGTTCAAAAAGTACAATTGTTTAGAATTCTTTCTTTTCATATCATTCTTGCAACACGAAGAAATGTGTAACAATATTTTGAGAAAATATCTGCCACAGGAAAGAAAAAGAGGAATATTCTCAAGAATGAATACCTTTATAAATTTATAATCTATCTTCATAAAACGGGTGTTGGTACGAAAGGTGATAAGGCAGAATCGTGACATAGGAAATACGAGGCATACTAAAATGGAAACTAGATTTACTGCATGTTTCTCATATCCAGGATCCACAGTAAGAATGAGAAATACAGACCAATCAAATATAAGGCATGTGTCTTAAATTGTTTTTGAATTAGTCATAGCTGAAGCCTTCTTAATTCAATTTGTTGTTTACTTCATAATGTCGTTTTATGATTTATAATTCGTGGAGATTAGAGATGCCTACTTCTTGTTATGAAATCGTTTTTATGTGGACCCTTTCTTTAGAATAAGCGATTAAATAGACGCATTTTCTGCATTTTCGATGTATCGATTGAATAAGTTCGAAGTGTTTCTCACAGTTACTTTTATAATATATCTTATGTCGATGAAGACCAGTAAACAGTGTAAGAAAAATATATTGTATGATATGAGCACATCAGACGTTTTGATTGCAGGGGCGTCAGTAAAGCACCTTACCCTCTCAGAATACAGTCGATAAACACCATCCCTCATTACATTCCTTTTGTTAATAATCTTGCAATATTCATTAGAAGTACCTGATAAAATAGCTTAATGAAACGTAAGAAAGACACACATGGGTTACCAAGTTGAAAAAGAATGTTATTTCTTGATACACACAAATGCTATTAACAACAAAAACTACAAGGATCAAATAAAATTTTCGAAAATATGACAAATATTCCAAATTAATTCATCAATCGGCAGTCCGAGTAAATAAGCAAATCATACAAATATCATAAGAAGTTGTTGATGCAAAATATCAGAAACAAAAGCAACTTGAATTTATAATATTATTTTGTACTGATATGATGTTCCCATTTACTATACGGCACCCTTTTGTGCCATTCTTGCAGATTTGCACGAATATCAGTTTTAATACAAATTTAAAGAAAATAATAAGAAAAGAAACAATAAAGACTAATTACAAAACAGTTATCTTGAATCAATTATTCAAAGCTGTTTATTTGCATCAGACCGAAGAGCATAATTTTCTATATAATTTGCAAGAACAATAATAAATAAGTACAATACAATACAATGCAATACAATACAATACAATACAATGCTACCTGTATATAAAATTGATGTATATATCCATCCACAAAAGACAACACTTTTTGCACTTCTTACATGAAATATGTATCTCACTGCAAGATCTTTTATTTATCATATCCTCATACAGTATATTACGTTTCTATGACTAAATATAATAGTATAAAACAAAAAGTTAGTTTATTTATTTTTATTTATTTTGTTGGGTTTAACGTCGCACCGACACAATTTTAGGTCATATGGCGACTTTCCAGCATTAATGGTGGAGGAAGACCCCAGGTGCCCCTCCGTGCACTATTTCATCACGAGCGGGCACCTGGGTAGAACCACCGACCTTCCGTAAGCCAGCTGGATGGCTTCCTCACGTGAAGAATTCTACGCCCCAAATGAGGTTTCGAACCCACATCGATGAGGGGCAAATGGTTTGAAGTTAACGACTCTAACCACTTGGCCACGGAGGCCCCCAAAAAGTTAGAGACACACTGAAATAGCAAACGTGACTATAGGCACACACTGTAAAGCCACACGCAGAGGCGTGCTGACTATAATGTCTGTATTGACCACATCTCAGAATTTCATAAAAATGACCAAAATAACAAGTGAACAAGAGCCATGATAGACATGGCCAATCCCCCCGCCGGGCATATTATAATTGAAGGCTAAAGTTCCTGGTAAGTTAGTGTCTGAAAGTATTCATTTTGGGACAAGCTTTGAAAAACCGTTTAGTTGTGGTCCACATCAGGGGTTTTAAAGATGTGGAAGAAAGAATTATTCAGTGGTGAGGTGGTTTACTGCTAAATTTTATTAATTTTCATGAACAGTATAGCTGTATGATGTTTTTCTATATGGCTACTGTAAAAAGAAGGAATGGAAAGCTAACAGGGAACAAGAGTGCCAGAATGTCACAATATATGCCCGTCATAGCAAATTTCTTTACTCTAGCAGCTGTATTTGCAAATGGAATTTTAATTTTGTGGTTGTTTAGTAATCATTGTAAGTCTTTTGTTTTTCTAAGTCCACAAAAAAACTCCTTACCAGGTAGAGATGTCTTAAAATACACCTGAAATTGGAAAGTAACATCCAGGTTGTACCACAGAAAAGTGGTCTTGTTTTTTCCCTGTGGTCAATTATAAAAATGTTACAACATAAGTTATTTATAGTAACAACTAATGGAAGTAAATCTTTAAAAAAAAAAAAAAAAAAAAAAATTGTAAGTCCACACAAAAATCTTTACTAGGTAGTGATTGGTCAAAATACACCTTAAAATTGGATGTAGCATGCATGTTGTACTACTGAAAAGTGGTCTCGATTTTTCCCTACGACTAGTAATGAATAAGTTACAATAAAAGCTATTTAAAGTAACAACAAAGGGAAGTAATTCTAAAGAAGGGAACTGCGCATGACACTTCGTCTCATGATGGTGTATAATTGTGCCAAGTTACATGAAAATCCCTCCATGCTGGAAGAAGAAATGCTTCAGACAAAGTCATTCTTGTATCTGACCTTTGGCCTCTAAGTGTGACCTTGACCTTAGATCTAGGGACCTGGATCTTGCGCATGACACTCCACCTCGTGGTGGTGAACATTTGTGCCAAGTTATATCAAAATCCCTCTATGCATGAAGAAGAAGTGCTACGGACGAGGTTTTCATTCTTGTATCCTTTGACCTCTAAGTGTGACCTTGACCTTAGAACTAGGGACCTGGTTCTTGCGCATGACACTCCACCTCGTGGTGGTGAACATTTGTGCCAAGATATATCAAAATCCCTCCATACATGAAAAAGATATGCTGCGGACAATCCTTTTTAAGAAAATATGATAACGGGGAATAACTCAAAAAGTAGGCAAGGTAGAGTTATTGTTCTTGCACACTGCACTTCCTCCCAATGTGTTCTATCAGTGTATGACGTTTGAAGAAAATCCCTCCAGTACTTCTGGAGTTATGCTCCGGACAAAAATTTTAAAGAAAATATGATAAAGGGGAATAACTCAAAAAATAGGCAGGGTAGAGTTATTGTTCTTGCACATTGCACTTCCTCCCAATGTGTTCTATCAGTGTATGAAGTTTGAAGAAAATCCCTCCAGTACTTTTGGAGTTATGCTCCGGATAAAAATTTTTAAGAAAATATGATAAAGGGGAATAACTCAAAAAATAGGCAAGGTAGAGTTATTGTTCTTGCACTCTGCACTTCCTCCTAATGTGTTCTATCAGTGTATGAAGTTTGAAGAAAATCCCTCCAGTACTTTTGGAGTTATGCTCCGGACAAAGATCGTTGCGGACGGACGGACGGACGGACGGACGGACGCACGGACGGAGAGCATTTCTAATATCCCCTTCGCCTTTGGCGGGGGGATAAATGAAGTATTGCCATGCAATACAAAGTCCCCTACTGGAAGACACTTAATTTTCTCTACTGCAGTATAGCATAATGAACTGATATCTGTCAATGATGTATAAAGAATATTGTACTATATATATACAGTATGCTATAAACAAAAGACTTGGATTAAAATTTATATATATAAAACCCTATAGTTGTTTTCATATAGTATATTTGGCCGATTATCAAAAAGGTAACGCGTTTTTTTATAGAAAAAAAAAAAAAAAGATCCATGTAAGTCTACACAAAACTCTTTACCAAGTAGAGATAGGTCAAAATACACATAAAACTTGGATGTAACATGCATGTTGTACCACAGAAAACTGGTCTCCTAAATTTTTCCCTACGGCCTGTAATAAGCAAGTTACAATATAAGCTATTTATAGTAAAAACAAAGAGAAATAACTCAAAAAACAAGAGTGCCTCATGGTGGTGAACATTTGTGCCAAGTTACACCAAAATCTCTCCATGCATAAGAAGAAATGCTCCGGACAAAGTCATTCTTGAATTTGGCATTTGACCTCTAAGCATGACCTTGACCTTAGACCTAGGCACCTGATTCTTGCGCACAACAATCTGTCTCATGATAGTGAACATTTATGTCAAGTAACATCAAAATCCCTCCATGCATGAAGAAGAATTTTTCCAGACAAAGTTATTCTTTATCTGACCTCTGGCATCTGAGTGTGACCTTGACCTTCAACCTACGGACCAGGTTCTTGTGCATGACACTCTCTCTCATAGTGGTGAACATTTGTGCCAAGTAATATTCAAATCCTGGTCTGCATGACAAAGTTATACACCGGACAGGAAAAATGTCCCATTAACCTTTGATCTCCAAGTGTGACCTTGACCTTTAAGCTAGGATTCTGGGTGTTGCGCATGACATGTCATTTCATGATGGGGAACATTTATGCCAAGTAATATTGTAATCCCTTGATGGATGACAGAGTTCTGGACCGGACACGAAACACACCCTATTGATATTTGACCTCCAACTATGACCTTGACCTTTGAGCTAGGGGTCAGGGTTTTTGCATGACACATCATCTGATCATGGGGAACATTTATGCCAAGTAATATTAAAATCCCTTCATGGATGACAGAGTGATGGACCGGACAGGAAACAGACCCTGTTCATGCCATGTTAACATTTGACTGCCAAGTGTGACCTTGACCTTTGAGGTAGGGGTCTGAAAGTTATGCACATCGTCTTAATATGAGGTACATTTGTGCCAAGTAATATTAAAATCTCTTCATGAATGGCAGAGTTATTGACCGGACAGGAATAAAGCCCTGTTGACATTTGACCTCAAATTGTGACCTTGACCTTTAAGCTAAGGGTCCGGGATTTGCACATGACACGTCGTCTCATCATGGGGAACATTTGTGCCAAGTAATATTAAAATCCCTTCATGGAAGACAGAGTTATGGACCGGACATGAAATTGCGGACGGACGGACAAGCGCATTTCTATAGTCCTAAAAACTGGTTTTCAACCAGTAGAGGACTAATAAACCATGACATTCTTTCACGCGACCTTAATTGGTTACGTTTTATTGAAAACATTCTTCTCTCAGATAACCTTTCATATTCTAGACAAGCGTTAGGTAAATGTGATAGTATCAACAGAAAAAAAAAACAAAAAAGAAAAAAATCTAATTTTACAGATCCTGCATATTCCACGTTGGTTGCTGGTCATTTTAATCAAGATGACCATAGTATTGATGACTTCACATTTATGCGTATTGATGTGGTAGATAATCAAATTAACCGGTTATGCAAGGAAACATTCTGGATTCATAAGTTAAAAACACTCAATCCTGATGGACTTAATTCAAAAACATTGTTTAATGTGTAATGAATTTTACATGTATATGTGTTTGTTTAGTACTATTGCGTTTTTTCCTATTTATGGTTTTTTTATATATACTGCTATAGGAAATCCTGTATTCTTATATCCGTCATGTACTAAACTTGCTATCTGTTATTCACATTAATTTATGTAATATTTAAAAAAAAAAAAAAAAACAAAAAAACAGTATACGTTTTTCCGCCATTCAACGTAACATTTACTTCATGACGTCACGTCCGTTGTTTTATTATGTATTTATCCTGATGAAGGCGTAAGCGCCGAAACGTTGATAAAAGATAAATATTCACGTGTTGTTGTTGAATTTTACCATCGTATAGTATCAACAGGTAAGATATACAAAAAACGTTATCCCGGTCGTCATCATCTTATTAGAGTTTGTGCATCACTATTATAGATCTTGGTTCTATTCCAAAAAAAAAAAAAAAAAAAGTAACTTTGCTCGTTAGGAGATAACACTGTTACATATATTTTTTATTTTTGTGTATATATTATGTATGTACACATCCATACATACTCTTCTGTGGGATTGCTTGGTTGTGTTCTATATTTGCAAAGATTTTTGTATTTATTCATTTTACTACATTGACAGTAGTCGTATTTTGTGGCGGGTCCCTACTGTCTCAGTATTGTTATTACTTCTGTCCCTTTGGGTCATACTCAGTTATTATTGCGTTCCGCATTATGGTTATTGCACTAGTTATTATCTTTCAATTAAACCGAGTCTGCTATTATTTTACTGACTGTCCATATTTGTATCCACATATTTGTAATTTATTGAGAATCAAAAGTTTTTTAGTATTGGTTGAAACATTTCAAATTACCTAGTGATGTAGCTCATAGAGTAGGCATGCTAAAATGTAAGCAGGATTGGGTTGACAAAAGTTAATTACTTCTATTTAGAAGAATTACGCATCTGTTGTAAACACAAGTAATGTATAACAATGTATACAAATTGCAATATAAATAAGACATCTGTCAGCTATATTTGCAATTTTCTACTGTCTCGCGTGTATGTTCGTCTCCGTCCGCGATTGAGGACATTTACGTTGTGATGCATGTTTGTGGTGTTTTCTTTCACAATAAACTCATGAAAACCAAAGCTACCTGGTTAGGACTAAATCAGTGTGTACAATATCACCTATCACCGACAGGCAATGTTCAAAAGTATTTGAAAAAAAGTCAAAAAGCTGAATGATTGGAAATATTTGTATAGTTTGTTTTTCTTGTGTATAGTAAAATACCATCGGGTATAAGTTTTGTTGCAGTTTTCATCACAAATAATTAAATAAAGACCAAAATTATCCATCCAAGACTAAATTATTGTGTATTTATAAGCAATGACAGGCAGTTTAATACATCAATTTTGAATTGGTTCAGCTCTCAAGTTTTGAGTGGAGTGGGTGGGATGATAGTCTCTTGCCTTCTCTGCCTGCACAATGGCTTTGTATTCTCGTCTTGTCTCTAATGGCTCAAGGTTGGCTGTCTTTTCCATTTCTTTTATTGGAGTTGTTCTCATGGCTACAAGAATTATCTTCATGCCTGAATTTTGAACCTTGTCCAGTTTTTCTTTACCGGTTCTGGAAGCAGTTACCCATGAGGTGGAGGCATACTCTGCTATGGGCCGTACGGTGCCTGTGTAGACTTGCCCAACTTGTTCCAGCCAGTTTTTTCATAATGGTGGGTTTCTTGAGGCCCTCTGCTGCAGGTTTTCTATGTGAGGTTTCCAGGTCAGGCGAGAGTCAAGTGTTCAGCCAAGGAAGGTTGGTGTCTCTACCTGGGGCACAGGATGTTCGTCCAGTTTCAGGTTGACTCTCTCCTTTGAAATGGATAAAGAGAAGAGTGTGGAGACAGTTTTTGTCTTGTTGATGTTGATCACCCACTTTTCCGTCCACTTAGCTACATTTTGGATGGTGGTCTGGATTCTATGCTTGGCTGTGGCTGTGCTTGTCTCGGAGCACCAAATGGCAAGATCATCAGCATGGAGAGTATTTGAGACATGTCTTGGAAAGTTGGACACCAGGTCGTTGATGTATACTAAAATCAATGTGGGTGAAATAACTCCGCCCTGTGGAACACCTTTTCTTATTTTAACCAAGTTGCTGAAAGTGCCGTCTAGCTTGACTCTTGCCGTTCTATGGAAGAGGAAGTTCTTGAGCCAGCTGAACATATTTCCAGTGACACCATTTTGTAGAAGCTTTAGAAGTAGACTCTCTTTCCAGACTCTGTCAAAAGCTTTGGACAAGTCAAAGAAAACTGCCAGAACATTTTTCTTCTCTTGGAAGGCATCTTCTATACCTTAGGTGAAGTATGCCAGTTGGTCTTCTGTGCTGCGATGCTTGCGGTACACAGTCTGTGTGGGAACTATAAGATTGTTGGACTGCAGGTGCCAGATCTCTTGGCTCTTGTCAATAATTCTCTCTAGGAGCTTTCCAGTGCAGCTTAGAAGGCTGATTGGTCTGTAGCTCTCGGGCTTACTCTTGTTTTTTCCTTTTTTTTGAGGATAGGCTTTATGTGGGCCTCTTTCCATTTGGATGGGAACTTGCCAGAGTGCCAACTTAGGATGAAGATCTGCAAAAGGGTTCGTTTTGCCTTGTAACCCAGGTGCTTAAGCATTTCATTTGTAATACCATCTGCTCCTTGGGACTTCTTCTTCTGCAGCGTCTTCAGTACTGCCTTAAGTTCCTGCATGGTTAGACTGTCATACATGGGTTTCCTTCACCTTCTCTGCTCTGCTTGTATAGAGCTAGTCTCTTGTCTGACTTCTCTGATCCTGTCGTGTGAGAGGTTGACTGTGCTCTCTGTCTTGCCCGCCCGCTTAGCTCAGTAGGGAGAGCGTTGGTCTATGGATCGCGGGGTCGCGAGTTCGATCCCCGGGCGGGACGTATGTTCTCCGTGACGATTTGATAAAAGATATTGTGTCTGAAATCATTCGTCCTCCATCTCTGATAATTCATGTGGGGAAGTTGGCAGTTACTTGCGGAGAACAGGTTTGTACTTGTACAGAATCCAGGAACACTGCTTAGGTTAACTGCCCGCCGTTACATGACTGAAATACTGTTGAAAAACGGCGTTAAACCCAAAACAAACAAACTCTCTGTCTTACAGGCTTTGGCAAAAACATTTGCAGCTGCTTTTCCTGTGATAGCTTCTCCATCTACATGAATAACAGTGTTTCTTTGCTGACGATTGTCGTCACTGAGTAGACTGGTGAGTTGCCATAGCTTTTGAGAGTCCTTCTCGAGATTCAGAGATACTGTCTTTTCATGTTAGTTTGCTTGAATCTGTTCTGTTTTTTCTTCTCAAAACTGCCCTTCAGCAGATTGTGATTTAGGATGTTTTGTTCTGAAGGGTCTTGTTCCATTTGTTCTGTGGCATTGCTTAGCTGTTTGTGTAGATCGTCCAGTTCAGAGCTCCAGAACGGTTTATAGTACCGTCTTCTTCTTCTAGGAATGGACTCATGAGCTCCACGATGTATAGCCTCATTGAACAAATTGACCGCCTTGTCAACATCCAGCTTGTGTTGCTGATTACCATGATTACTAGCCGTCGTGCTGTCTGCCAGTTTCTTACACAAATCCAAGTCAGCCTTTTTGTAGTTCCAGCTTAGTGAGAGTTTTTCCTCTCTGGTGACTTGTTTCTGGACTGTAATGATGACAGGTCTGTGATCGCTGCCTCCTAGTTGGGCAGGCACCTCTCGATGTGCAATATTTTAGATGTCATCTGTAGCAATGGCTAGGTCAGGCCTGCAAGTTGTATGCCACACTCTGGAGTAGGATGTTGGTGTGTCACTAGATTTGTTGAGAAGAACAAGACGGTTCACTATCATCCAGTCCTCTACGTCCTCTCCTTTGGCACTAAGATCCTTGTAGCCCCAACTTGGAGAACGACTGTTAAAATCTCCCACAGCAATCAAATTTTCCCGAGGTTCTGCAAGTTGGGAGAGTTTGATCTGTTTGTCAGGAGGACTATACAGGTTTAAGATGGTGAGATGTCTATCTTGCAGGACAACCTTGATTGTGGTAGACTCAGTGTTAGAATCACTAGAGCAATTGGCTTCAGCTGATGAGAGATTGTTTCTGACATAAGTACAGATCCCTCCCTTTGATCTGTCATAGCTTTTGAGAGTCCTTCTACCGTCCCATCCACTCACTCAGTCTTGTCGGTAAAGCTCATATTCTCTGATGAAGAATCTGTGGATACTGTTGAGGTGAGTCTCTTGAATACTATGCTATGCTGTTTGCTTAAAGGAAGTTTTGCAGCTCTAGTTTCTTGTGCTGCACGCTCTCCGCATTCCACTGCATGATGCGAAGAGGATTGGTGTGACTAGTAGCTGTAATCTGATCTCCCCTAGTCACTGTGGGAATCACAGAGCCGCAGTCAGTGGCTTGGTGCGGGCCCCTCTGGGGCCTGTTGCCGCCCTACCCTGGCCATGGTTCAGCAGGACGACACCACATCATTCCAACGATAATGACATTGTACGGTCATACGATGGTGGATGCGTCCGATTTACTTCCCAGTTTTTTCTGGCTGACACTCACCGACTTCGGGGAATGAGGTTTTTACTCGGGATGTCCTTCTCCCCAAGAACAGCTGCCAACCAAGGCTATCGAACCTATTGTGTATCCGGGTTTATTATGTAAATTTTCCTTCTCATGGCTTCCTTGTCAACCGATCTACACTGGAAGCACAGGGGCTGTCCGATCTCTCTATTTAAGGTGTAGGATCCCAGCTGTAAGTAAACCATTGATGATCTTGGGTAGGTCGGGTATACCCAGGTGCCCGCTCGTGAAATAATGCATAGAGGGGCACCTGGGGTCTTCTGGGGTCTTCCTTCACCATTAAAGCTGGAAAGTCGCGATATGACCTATCATGTGTCGGTGCGACGTTAAATCCAACAAAAAAAAAAAAAAAAAAAGAAAAGAAGAGAAAAAAAAAAATAGTTAATTGATAAAACCCAAAGTACTTTTCAAAACAAACATGTGTGTGTGTGTTCGGGTTTAACGTCTTTTTCAACATTTTTTTTCAGTCATATAAACAACGGACAAAACAAACATAAACAATGAAATATACATCGTGAATAAAATAATATTACCTTTAAAATTAAGATCGGTTTCATTATTAAGAGTTTTATGCATAAATAAAATTACGAAAAAAGTTTTGTAAATCTTGTATACAAAAAGGAAAGAGGACTGATATATCAACAGCATTTTAAACCTTTCGACATAATTCAAAGTCTCATACCATTTACTTAATTCGGTTGATAAATGAAGTAATTTATTTACCGTAAATAATATATAATATGTTGCAAAAATGATGTGCCGTACTCAGAAAAATAATGTCAAATACTATTAAGAACTTTATCTAAACTATCTAAATGACTCTGTTTTTATCGATTGTAATTTTGCAAACTTGGTATGTAAAAATAAATACGAACGTTTTAGACAAAACTATGACAATAAACAGAGGTATCAATTTCCGAATGCAATAATGGAAGGGATGATCATTTTCAGCATGCTGTGTTTCGGTAGACGTCTTTAAAATTATACATATAAAATATTAGTTTTCTTAGTTTGCAAGAAGCGTTCTGTCATGTTTAAAAAAAGACCGTATCGCAAACTTTGACATTATTTTGAATCCTGTTTTATGATATACCTCCAAGCAAATCTAAATATGAGCCGCTTCATGAGAAAACCAACATAGTGCATTTGCGACCAGCATGGATCAAGACCTGTCAGGATACATGTTGTTCGCTTTCAAAACCTATTGCCATTAGAGAAACCGTTAGCGAACAGCATTGATCCTGACCAGACTGGCGGATGCGCAGGCTGGTCTGTATCCATGCTGGTCGCAAATGCACTATGTTGGTTTTCTAATGGTGCGGCTCATTTATGTAATGTTGAAATAGAAACTGGTCCAGCAATATGACCTTGACACTGAGGCATTAGAATTTTCAGGATACCATGAATATCAAGGTTATAATGATAAAATGTCTGTCTAAATAACATGCTTATTCACTGACTTTATTTATACTTTCGTTAAATGTGATATACATCTATAAAACATATTTCATGACTCGAAAACTTAACAGTGATTTTATCAGTAATTCTCAGAATGCGTACAGATCTTATTGAAACATGGATGTTATCGATATACAAACATCAGTTTGTAGTTTATCACATTTTGATAGTGAAGTAGACCTTGTGAAGGTGTCGTATTAGTCAATTATTCAATCATCCATACGTACAATGTTGCAGAGATTCAATTTAATCTTATCGGATCTTTGTCCTGGGGTTTAGATTTGTTGCATGATTGAGGACACGGTTTAATATCACCATAGAAAAGCTTATCAAATTCGAATTAATTCAAAAACCTTGTAATTACATGAGAAACTTCATCCCTTTAACAATTCATATTAGATATGAATACTTGTAACAGGTCAAGATTAACAATGAAAAGCGTAAAACGCTCGTAAAATTTTATATTGTACTTTCTGTCAACGAGAAAACGGAGGTTTAACACGATAACCCCCGAAAACTAAAGATGCAAAAATATCGTGGTGTTTTGGGTTAGCCAAAACAGACAGACATTTTGGAATCAGGTCAAAAGCAGCTTACAACACCTTTCCGCTAGGCACTACATACCTCATTTGCATCATCCAAAACAGTGGCGGTACTAGGGGAGGGTGCGGTCCATAACAATATAATACATAATAGGAGTCATTTTTTTCCTTAAAATCGGCAGTATAATTCACATTAAATATTTTCTAACACAAGTGGCATTATCCCCAAAACCAACCAAGAAACAAACCACCAATAATAAGAAAAGTCACTATCATTAAGTATTTCTCGCGAATGTAAAACCACACACAAAAAAAACAACAACAGGAAGAAGAACTTCAAAAACCCTCAAAGCTAACGGCTGTAGGTTCAAAATCTTATCGTAAGCAAGTCAGGTGATTTCACAGAAGTTAAAAACAACGCGTAATTGCACCTATTCCAAGAAATTGTAAAGATGTAACCTATATATCACCCTTATCAGAAGCTGTGAAAAAACAACTTTCCTGATAATTGGGTAATAAGCTAAACGAAAAAGATTCCATTATCAATAGGACTCAAGACCGTCAATGAACAGGCTCAATCAAACCGAGCCTGCAGAATTTTCGTTTATGTCGTGTTGGGCGAGGTGTGGTTTTCCACTTTTTCTATTTTATGATCTATAACCGGAACTTGGGTTTTTCAATTAGAAAAAATGTTACATGCAGTGTTTTCCGTAATGAATACAAAACACTCATTCAGGTCCAAGGAGATCTACTTAAATAACAAGAATCATTAAAAAATATTTCATGTTTTCCCCTCAGTTAATATATGGAAGGTCGTGAACATTCCGATTTAATATTAGCTTTAAATTACTGAATTAAATAAAATTTCAGTTAAATGTCAGCTATGAAAATGTTTCTTTGGAAAAGTACTTACTGGGCGAGAAAATATCAGTTTCCTTGGCATGCACGTAAGGATTATATAATAAAATAAGACCATAACTTTCTTGTTGGAAAAAGTGTGTCCAAAAATGGTGCCAGCAAGGGGAGACTATTCATACCATAAATTACGATTTTCATTTTTATTGCATTGAAATGTATTATAACAATTGAATAAAGTTGATTTCATCACTTGTCAGAACTAGAACTACAAACTTAAAGTGTCTACTACTTATTTTAGATAAAAATGCAGCTGACTTCATCAAAGTTCACAATCTGAAAAAAAAAAAAATAATAGAATAAACGAAAGGATCATATTCGGAAAAAGCATCATATGTTACATGTATAGTTCTTACTTTCTTAAAGTTTGCTTAAGGAACACATTTTTTAAGAATGTCTCTTTCACTGACTATTCAAATACTAATTGAATTCTGATAAGCTAAGATTACTGAAGCTTGTACACCGTTTTTCAATATGTATTATCAGAAACTACTTAGATTACATTAATTAGTCGCTGATACAACTCTCTGAAAAACAATGTAATCACGGAATTTAAAGAACAGAAAAAAGCAGGACCAACTGTGCGAGAGGGATTTTTTTTTCTGTTTGGGTTTTGTAGTGAGGACATTTTATTGTAGAATAAAAGATAAAAAAACCGAAGTAGTTAATAAATCTTATTTTTGATCACGGCCATTTAGTGACAGTAAGAGTTTGAGAACTATCTCACACACCTAAATTGAATCATCAAATACACGTAACACGAGAAAACGTTATAAAATACAATATCTATTTATTAAGTCTTCGGATTGACAAGATAATCACTAAAAAGCATCCATTCGAATTTGTTTAGATATGTGAATAATTATATGATACAAGATTGATAAATATCAGTTACGGGATTAGTTAAGCAGGTAAACAAAATCATTATCAGCTTTTTTGTCACGTAATTATAAGTTTGACATATGACTGACTATTAAGTTAGGCATTTTTGCAATCTTGGAATAATCAGAAAAAACAATTGTCACGAAATACTAACGAAGTTCATATATGATATAATCACTGTATGCAATTTAACAAAAATACACAATTTCTTTTTTTTTTTAAAAAAAAGTTCTTCAGATTAGATAGTAAATATCCCTCTATATAGTACAGATCCCTTGAATACATGTTGCAGATTTGGTGTCTATGTACTTGAGTATTTATATATTCAATGGTGGATAACATCAAAAATTACTTTAGACAATGGCGGGAACTCGAAAAATGTGCCGTTTTGCATAACAAAATGATATTGCAGTTTACCTTCCTTATATGTACACTACAGACATTTAGCAAACATATCTTGAATACAGCTATGTTGCAATTTTTCATAATCTAACCAAAATATCTTTAAAGGGTAATACTGCGTTAAGCCATTTTTTTTTTTCAGTATCTTTTTGCATACTGATCGTGAATTATCCTCAAATACATATTTATAACCGACATTGTACTGTCATAGCATATACTGAGTACTACATGAGGCAAATACGTAAATTGTCTCCGTCGATGAAAACGTTCTTGTCATCGAAAATCATGGCAGGCAAAGATAATTTGCGAAAGAACAAAAAGTTAACTTGCACACCTGTAAGAAAGTAAATAGGACTGAACTTGTTGTTTTGCATTTACGTTATTTCTAACTGGCACGGTGTACTTGATGTGTTTTAGGGGGAAGAATTCGTTGCGAAATATGTGTGAGATTTATTCGGGTAGAGAGAATGCTACCGCTTCCTTCGCGATTGCTCGCTTGTTGTACGTAAACGGTTTGCAACCGAGCTTTGAAGTAAAGTTTTTCTGAAAGATTATTCACTTGCCCAAAAGACGGCTAGTCACTGATATTGATAATGAAATATTTCTTTTCAAACAAAAATTTCGGACCTGGAAGAAGCGATGCACATGTCAAAATGCTCATTTTCACCTTGCTAATGGCTCATTTGTAACAGGGGCAAAAAAAAAATCAAAATGCCTTTTTGGCATTCTTCTTCTCAGAAAACGTAATCAATGTCATTTAAGTGTATGTGGTTCATAGACCTTTACTGTATCCTAGGTACGTTACTTCCTACTGTGACATGAACAACGGTATCTAGTAGACATCAAGTAATGCTATATAGGAACGTCCGTCCGTCCGCAATTTCGTGTCCGGTCCATAACTTTGTCATTCATCAAGGGATTTTAATATTACTTGGCACAAATGTTCCCCATGATGAGACGACTATAATACGCAAAATGCAGACCCCTAGCTTGAAGGTCAAGTTCACAATTGGAGGTCAAAAGTCAACAGGGCTTTTTTCCTGTTCGGTTCATAACTCTGGCATCCATAAAGGGATTTTAATATTACTTGGCACAAATGTACCCCGTAATAAGGCAATGTGTCATACACAATTTTCCGACCCCTAGCTCAAAGGTCAAGGTCAGACTTGGCAGTCAAATGTTAACTTGGCATGAACAGGGTGTGTTTCGTGCCCGGTCCAGAACTCTGTCATCCATCAAGGGATTACAATATTACTTGGCATAAATGTTCTCCATGATGAGACGACGTGTCATGCGCAGCACCAGGAACCCTAGCTTAAATGTCAATGTCACACTTGGAGATCAAATGTCCATTGGTTTTCTCTTTCCTGTCAGGTCTATAACTTTGTCATGCAAAATAGGATTTAAATATATGTTAGCATAAATATTCCTCTGGATGAGACAACATGTCATGCGCAAAACCCGAACCCTTAGCTGAAAGATCAACTTCACACTTGGAAGGCAAAGGCCAAAACGGTCTTTTTCCTGTCCGGTCTGTAACTCAACAATCCTTAAAATGTACCTCATGATAAGACAATGTGTCGTGGTCATACAATGGTCAAAGGTCAATAGGATTTTCTTTCCTTTTTGGTTCATAATTCTGTCATCAAGGGATTTTAATATTACTTGACATAAATGTTCCCCATAATGACACAATGTGTCATGTGCAATAACCAGGTCCCTAGTGCAAAGGTCAAAGTCACACCTAAGGTCAAAAGTCAACATTGACCTTTTCCTGTCCAGTCTGTAAAATATTTATTTAAGCGCATGTGTCATAATTATGGACCCAATTAAAACAAGAGGGCCAAGATGGCCCTAGGTCGCTCACCTGAGAAACTCACCATAACACAATATATTAAACAGAGTAAACATGTTTGACCTAGTGATTTCATGGAAAAAATATTAGTATTTTCTTTGATTTGACCTAGTGACCTAGTTTTTGACCCCAGATGACCCATGATCAAACTTGACCTAGATTTTATCAAGGCTATCATTCTGACCAAATTTCATGAAAATCAATTGAAAAATACAGCCTTTATCGCATACACAAGGTTTTTCTTTGATTTGACCTAGTGACCTACTTTTTGACCCAAGATGACCCATTTTCAAATTCGGCCTAGACTTCATTAAGGTTATCATTTTGACTTAATTTCAGGAAGATCATTTGAAAAATACAGCCTCTATCGCATATTCAAACTTTTCCTTTGATTTGACCTAGTGACCTAGTTTTTGACTTCAGATGATCCATATTCGAACTTAACCTAAATTTAATCAAGGCAATCATTCTGACCAAAATTCACGAAGATCAGTTGAAAACTACAGCCTCTATCGCATACACAAGATTTTTCTTTGATTTGACCTAGTGACCTAGTTTTTGACCCAAGATAACCCATTTTCAAACTAGGCCTAGAATTCATCAAAGTAATTATTCTGACTAAATTTCATGAAGATCAGTTGAAAAATACAGCCTCTATCGCACACACAAGGTTTTTCTTTGATTTGACCTAGTGACCTACTTTCTGACCCCAGATAATCCATATCTAAACTTGGCCTAGATTTCATCAAGGTAATCATTCTGACCAAAATTCATGAAGATTAATTGAAAAATACAGCCTCTATCGAATACACAAGATTTTTCTTCGATTTGACCTAATGACCTAGTGTTTGACCCAAGATGACCCATTTTCAAACTCGGCCTAGACTTCATCAAGGTAATCATTCTGAACAAATTTCATGAAGATCAGTTGAAAAATACAGCCTCTATCGCATACACAAGCTAAATGTTGACAGACGACAGACAGACGACAGACAGACGCCGGACATTGAGTGATCACAAAAGCTCACCTGAGCATTGCTCAGGTGAGCTAAAAATGTTGGTGTATTTTCTTTAGAATTACTTCCCTTTAATATGATGATATCTTACATTTTTTTCTCATATTTTCCACCGATTTCAAAATGAAATGTTGTCAAAATTGAAATTAAATACTTTTTTATATTTATAGATGTTGTGAATCAATAAACAATTGTAGATTTTTGTAAATGCAAATTTTAATTCAAGTGGTGTGTTATAATATATTGTTTATATAGTTACCCTGAGCCCCCTTTACACAAGGGAAGCAATCTGTTTATATAGTGAAATTGTTGAGTGAACACCGTTTGTTAATCCTAATCTTGTCCATATTATATCGTTGCAATGGAAAAGTAACCTACGAGGGATGTTCGAAATGAATTGCTTATTTCTATCTGGAGACTTCAAATTTCAAGTTAGCCCAAAAGGGCTCATTTCATGCCCTCGAAGTACTCCCCGTGGCTAGAAATGCAAAGTTTCAGCCGATGTATCCACTTCTTGAAGGCGTCACGGTACGCTGATTTGGGCACAGTAATAAGGTACTGATGAATGGCAGATCCAAGTGCCTGTCGGGACTGGTATTTCCGCCCAGCAAGGAATGATTTCAATTTCGGAAACAAAACGAAATCACATGGGGCAAGGTCTGGGGAATACGGGGAGGCAAAACAGTCACTTTTTCTATCTTCAAAAGACGCCGTAACTATTGCGGGGGTATGAGCGGGGACATTGTCATGTAGAAGACGGACATGTTTAAAACCAGTGGCAGGGCGTCGTTTCTGATAATACTTTTTCAGTTTCTTCAGTACTACGTCTTTGTAGTACTTTCCGGTGATGCTTTTGCCCTTTTTCACCGGCACTTTTATTGCGACTCCTTCACCAGAGAAGAAGATTGCATACAAAACCTTCTTTGCACTCAAAGAACGTTTGGCAATTATTGGGCGTTTGCTGTGTTTAGTGGCCCAGATCTTATTGCTAACCTTTCTGACGGGCTCAAAATAATGGACCCAGGTTTCATTACCTGTGACGACATTGGCAAACTGCTTTTTGTCATATTTTGGAAACATTTGAAGCAGCTTTTTGGCCACTTTAACCCGTTGCCACTTTTGCTCATCAGTCAACAGATGTGGCACCCATCTAGCAGAAATCTTTCTGACTTTCAAATGCTTCTTCAAAATAAGGTGAACCGTTGATAGTGATATGCCTACCTTTCGTGCAATATCACGAACTGTAAATCTGGCATCTCCTTCAATGATTTCCTTTACTTTGGAAACGATTTCTGTACGAGATGCAGATTTTGGCCTACCTGATTTCGGTGCATTTTTGATGGACTCTACACCAGACTCAAATTTCTTTTTCCACCGCCGAACTGTGTCGTAAGACACACAAGAAGGTCCATAAGCAGTAGAAAGTTCAGTCATCAGCTGCTTCAAAGAACAACCAAGTTTTGAGCGAGCTTTGATGTAAGCCCGTATTTCATCTTTCTTGTTGACGCTTCTGCCAACCATTTTTACTACAGTGGTCAATGATTGCGTGTATTCAAATGGCAAATTTTATGTTTTACTCTTAGTCTAACATGTACATTTATACACCGTTGTGTAGGTATTGAATAACCCTATACAGGTAGGTATTGGTTTTTATCGTGCCCCACATGGATATCGAGCTAGAGGATAATAAGCAATTCATATCGAACACTCCTCGTATCTATGTTAAATGCTATGCATGATAAGACAGTCATGCTTCTAACAGTCCTGAAATTGATTTCTTTGATTTTCTCATATTTCTAGGTATTACACTTTCCCCAGGGCACTAACTTATTTGACCTTTACACAATTTTCTATTCAGATTGCTAATCCTTGTGGCAATTATGCATGCTTTTTCCCTGCCTAGAGGTAAAAAGTGCATAGTTTGCATGAGGTACTAAGTCAATAGCCACCTAAACCTACCATAAAGTCTTTGCAGAGTTGTCTCCATTTTTTACCAAATATTTTACCCGGGAACATTTTTTTTCAGCTCAAATTACTTTTTTTCAGAAAATGATATTTTAATTTTTTTTTTCAGTCTACTTACTTTGATGCAGTTAACTACATACATATCTAAAATAGATAGTTCCTACTTGAAGTTTGTATTTTTAGTTCCACTGTCTAACAATATTGTTTACACATCATTGACCGATGTCAGATCATTATGTTATACTGCAGTAGAGAAAATTAATTGCCTTCCAGTAGGGGACTTTGTATTGCATGGCAATACATGTGCTTCGTTCACTTGTTGACCGAGGCTTGTGCCTATGGTGAAAAAAGAAGTTTTCATTTCCCTGGTGTCGCACGAAAAGTGTCTGATTTCATTGGTAGCTAAAGTGTCTACACATTAAGTGTCTACACATTGATGAAAAACGTTAAATATGATTTTTATGATATCCATGATTACTTCCTCTGAGACAAAATACTAGTATATACTATATCCTTGCTGTAAAGTATCGTGCAATTTATGTGTAGACACGTACACCTTAGTGGCAATTACATGTTGATGTCGTTTTTAAAATCCGTTTAATGAGTTGTTATTTGTCATTAGATTCTATAATTTAGCTTTCCATTTTGTATAAATATGCACGCAGACTGATTTGCGGATTGCTTTACGTTCCTTTATGGCGGTACAGAAATTCGACCTTTTTCCCTATTTTCATCAAGTTATGACTACTTATTGTTTGCAGTGAATTTTATATTCTAAATATTTTACTTAATTTCTTAACTCTCGTCAGCTCGTGCGTTTTTAGTAATTAGCACGTGCATTCAATTGTGAACGAAAAAGGGCCTATTTTAAATTAGAAAATATTGTTTAATCGTAATTACAATTACGGTTGATTTTTAGCTGGAAAAGCATGCAATTAAAATTCTAAAATTTTGGATACACCAGTTTAGCAGTATTTAATATATTAATTTAGCGGTTTATATTGCCATTTGTGTCCTTAATTTGCAAAACATTTAGTAAAATAAAGTATTGGAAAAATATGAATAGATTTTGTTTTGGGGTGACACTGACTATAATTCAGCGGTATCACAATAGGAGTAAAGAAATCCATTGTGTCTAGGGTGATTCTACCAAATAGACGCTTATGTTTTTATACATGTATCTATTGAAGCCCGGTGCGCCATACTAATTGCCAATTGTTAAATACCAAATATTATGCCAAACACCTTATGCAAATGTTTTGAAAATGAAATGACATATATTATAATAGAAGGTCGGTGCACCATGCTAATTGCCAAATACTAAATAGCAAAAATTTATATATATAAAGTACTTTTGTATATGAAACTACCGAAATATTGCAAATTATTAAAGTAACGGAGTTGGAATGAAAACGTATAAAGGTAAAATTTACTGACCCTTTTAATGTGACCACAAATATACATGTACATTAACATATAGATTTTGTCTTCGTAACCTCATGCAGAGGACGATTGTGGAACTATATGAATCATTTTCAGGAAAGCTGTAAATACAGGTATACTCTTTACTTTTATTTGATAAAATTATCTGATATCTATTTGATTTACCCCTTTTGGCTATCTAGAAACTATGAAGTGCACTTTGTAACATGCAAATGGTGATAATATCTCCTGAAAGTTAATTGTATAATATGAGACAAAAAGTGAGTCAGACCCATCCTTAAAATATAAACAATGAACGCAAAGCATTCTTGTTATTTAGCAAATTTGACTGTTTATTCCTGGCAATCGTTTGCAACATGTGCATGTGCACGTATCCCACTAAACTGAATGAAAGCAGACATTTCCCAAACAAACCGATTCGAATTACACGTTCAAACACAGCAGTTGCTTTTCAGTAGTTTTCGATGTGCAAACGCATTTACAAACTCATTGACACTTTCAAAAGCTATAACAATTTAAATTAAATCTGATAATTAATTGAAAAGGAACTTGTGTGCTGTGATCAAATGTGAAGGAAAAGACAAATGGACTGGGAAACAGTTTTAATATGACATTCTTTTCTGTCAGTTTCATTAGAGATTTTGGCATGAAAAATTAATAGTAACATCAAATGACGCTATAAAACTAATTTTTAAAAAGAAATTATTGAAAAACATAGTAATAGTCATGCACGTGCCAACTATGTAAGTTTGCACCTGGTCATATATATACTAATCTCAATTATGTTAAATCTATACGGAATAGGTATTGACGTAATTATGTCGTACGTCAAGTTTCACTGAAAAATATTCTGTCATTTTAGTTTAAAATCTAAATTTTCGGACTTGACTTGTTTCAACAGCCGCTGCGATGGTAACGCACGCCGCTACATTTCTACGACCGATCTTAAAAGTCAGTTCTTATTTTACTCTATTGTTTTAACATAGTAAAAATGTTTTGTATGATGGGTAAATTAAGTGTTGCAGATATTTTGAAAGATCCCCCATATGATATAATTAGTATGATATTTTATAAGAGCAATACACATAACTTGCACCTGTTTCATTCTCGGGGTTGATTGATTACGAAATATGCAATTTGCACCGTCACGCGGCAATAATGAAGCTTATCAAAGGCAATATATTTCGTCAAAAGCCACCTACGGTTTGCAACATTTTGTAAGTTTCATGACTAATTACTTTATTTGTAAAGACTTGACATTTGGCTTAATAAAAAGATAAAAGGAAACCATTAAAATATTCATGCCGAGCGTATGATGAATCCAGTATCTCAAATACGAGGGGAGTTCGTAAAACTTTTCGCTCGCTCTCAAAACCCGTTCAATATTTTTCAAAAATTCTCACTTTCGCTATCTTCGTGGGAGCTTTTGTATTCCATGAAGTAGACCTACTGCTGAGGTACCGATTCACAGCTGAAATCAAAGCCGACCCGGTGTAACAGCCCAGTTTTTCCCCCAGTCAGTTCTTTCCCCGGGGAAAAAACTGACTAGTCAATTCTTTCCCCCGGGGAAAAAAATGACTAGTCAGTTTCTTCCCCCCCTAGTCAGTTTTTTCCCCCCTTGGAATTGCTTTTCTGAAAGGGGAAGAAACTGACTAGTTAGTCCGATTTTTCCTCGGGGGAAAAAACTGACTAGTCAGTTCTTTCCCCCTAGTCAAGTTTTCCCTTCAAGTACTGGTTTCTTTCGATATTGTTATTAGGGATACAAATGTCTATTCATTTTCCTTTAAATTTCAGATGAAATAGGTATTGTTTTTCATTTGAATAAACCTATATGTTTCTTTTTTTGTAACTTTTAATCAATGTTTTTTGTTTTTTTTGGCAAATCAAATTTTTTAACTTCTGTTTGATTGCCATTACTATTCAATATCTGTCAGGTGCGGGGAAAGAAATTGACCAGTCTGTTCTTTTCCCCCTAGCATATACTTTTTTCTGACCTGTTAAGTGGGAGAAGAAATTGACTGGTCAGGTCTTTCCCCCCTAGCCAGTACTTTACCTATCAGGAGGGAGAAGAAATTGACTGGTTAGTTCCTTCCCTCCAAGTCAGTACTTGACCTATCAGGTGGGGAAAGAAATTGACCGGTCAGTTCTTTCCCCCCTAGCCAGTACTTGACCCGTCAGGTGGAGGAAGAAACTGACCGGTCAGTTCTTTCCCCCCTAGCCAGTACTTGACCTGTCAGGTGGGGGAAGAAAGTGACCAGTCAGTTCTCTCCGCCCTAGCCAGTACTTGACCTATCAGGTGGGGGAAGAAACTGACCAGTCAGTTCTTTCCCCCCTAGCCAGTACTTGACCTGTCAGGTTGGGGAAGGAATTGTCCAGTCAGTTCTTTCCCCCCTAGCCAGTACTTGACCTATCAGGTGGGGGAAGAAACTGACCAGTCAGTTCTTTCCCCCCAGCCTGTGCTTTATCTTCAGGTTGGGGAAGGAATTGACCAGTCAGTTCTTTCCCCCCTAGCCAGTACTGGCTCTGTTTGGTGGGGGAAGAAACTGACTGGGCAGTCCTTTTCTTCCCCCACCTGAAGGTAAAGTACAGGCCAGGAGGGAAAGGAATGACCGGTCATTTTTTAATGTTCCAAATTTCAAGACTAGCTGAAAATCGTTATATTATAACTTATCATTAAACCCATAACCTAAACAAGAGAGATGGCACCATTAATGAGTTGTATGCAATTACTATTTTTTCTTATTATGGAAACAAAGAATGCACATACAATTACTTATAATATAACTAACAATTAAACCCAGAAGTTTGAGTACTAAACAAATTAATCATCAGCCTACTAGGGTAGTCCATTCATTGCTGAGGTGTAATAAGAAAATAATGAACAACTTGAATCATTATCTCATTTAATTTAGTGTCTGCAGACTTTATGACCCTTCTACAGGTAAGGCCATAAAAAACAACCACTTGAGGGCCACTGGATATAAAATTATATTAGAAATCAATTTTAACAAAATGCCAATTTTAACAAAAAACTCACTCAAAATTTTTTGAACCAGTCTGATTTTCAGGGGGACACATCTAGGGTACCAATACATCATTCTAACAAAGTTTGGTAAAAAATTCCCCCAGTAGTTTCTGAGGAGATGCGACATCGTGAAACTGTTAACGGATGGACTGGACGGATGGACCACTGACGCAGAGTGATTTGAATAGCCCACCATCTGATGATGGTGGGCTAATAAAAAGGCAGATGGGAGCCTCATCAAGGAAAACAAAGAACAAGAATAAAGAATACTCATTTATTATTGTGTTATTCAATTCAATATTTACTTATATCAGAAACAGAATTTACAGTAGAATGAAGATAGTATTGTAAAATGAATCATAATAGATTTTTACATGCCACAAGGGAAGAAAGTGCATTATAACCCCAAATAAATTCATCAATTTTGGTTGATAAGGCATCTCTTTTATACTTGCAGGTACATATAAAACACATAACAAATTCTTGCCCCATGATCACAACACATGTTCAGTCTCAGCTGAGTTTTATGATGAAACTTTATTTGTCATATATATATAAATTGCACATTTAAAACTAAATTTTAAGTTAATAACTATTTTTAAGAGGTACATCAGTATTGATGTTCACTCTCAGTTTGAATTTAACCTTGAAGATTTAGTAAAACTGATATTAAAATCTCAAACTCAGGTTTTGTGCCTACAGGGCCTGGTTATACTGTATGATTGTTCCAAAATGAGCAAGTCATTTGAGTGTAATAAATAATTTAATGAAGGGGGGTTCATTTCATGACACTTTTAACCCACTTTTTTCATTTTTTGAGGAACATTCAAGTCATTCAAAGGGGGTATAACCCCGCCTCCTGGATCAAGCCATGCATATGATGTTTTGGAAGTACTCCTTTATAAAGAATTTAAATTACTATTTTAAATCATGAACATGTCATATAATACAGTGCTTCATAATAGACTTTTACATGTAACAGGAGAAAATGATGCATTATAATTCCAAAGAAGTATAAGCATTGTTGATAGAAAAATTGATAAGGCATCTTTTCTTTAGACACATATAAAAACCAGAATGAGTAGTTATACAATATGACAGTTACTGTACTAAGTGAGCTTGTGGCTTTCTCAATAACATTGATGCAAAGCTAAAATACTTCTATTTGTACATTAAAATGATAAAGAAACAAAGTAAGTACATGTATAAATGGAAATACACAGTCAATCTTAAAACCTTCGTTTTAACTTTGTGATATTTTACAGTGTTTCACAATCGATTTTATATATCAGAACGAAAATGATGACACCAAGTAAGTTTTAGAATTAGTCTTGATAAGGCATCATTTCATGATATGTACACATATAAAACCAAAATGACTAGTTATACCAAGTGGGGATGAGGCTGTCTCAAAAATATATGTATTTTAAATATATATGTACATTAAATGATAAAAAAATTAACAAAACATACACTTTGTTAAGTTATGCAGTGTTTCATAACTGATTATTATATGTCACAGGAGAAAATGATGCATTATAACCCCAAAAAAGTTAAAAGATTGGAGTTGATAAGGCATCCTTTCATTCAGGTACACATATAAAATCAGAAATAGTAGTTATTATATATATACATATAACCACAAATATGTTTAAGAAATAAGTGTTGATAAGGCATCTTTTTTA
The DNA here is from genome assembly GCF_021730395.1 of Mercenaria mercenaria. Taxonomy (NCBI): domain Eukaryota; kingdom Metazoa; phylum Mollusca; class Bivalvia; order Venerida; family Veneridae; genus Mercenaria; species Mercenaria mercenaria. The sequence goes on along the minus strand of NC_069364.1, from coordinate 87,873,745 downwards.
AATATGACAATGTACACATATAAAAGCCAGAATGACTAGTTAGGATAAGGCTGACTCAAAGATATTTGTGCTTAAAATACTTCTGTATGTACATTAAAATGATAAAAGAACTTAACAATACCTTCACTTTAACTTTGTGAAGTTATGCAGTTTTTCATAACTGATTATTATATGTCACAGGAGAAAATGATGCATTATAACCCCAAAAAAGATATAAAAAAATTGAGTTGATAGGACATTCTTCCTTTATTTGTACAAATATAAAAGCCAATATCATGAATTAATTCCAAGATTTTTATCCAATTTAATATATAGATGGTGTTGGGGAAAGTTAAAAATCATTAGTTTTGTAGCAATTATGAACTTTATGTAGGCAGATATATGTTTGATCTATAGATTCAATCCATAGAGACGGTAGAAGTGGGCAGATATTCCCTCAAAAGTGGGCAGACTAACGGTTCTGGAATGCCCAGATTCTTTTTAATTTAAGTACTGTTAGTCTGCCCACTTTAACAGGTATATTTAAAAAGAATCTGCCAAGATTTACGGATATATAGCATTGAGGAATATCATATTTGTCATTATAAATATATAATGGAGCCAATAAGAAGGTAGATAAACAAGGGAGCAATTAAGTGAATGGAAATCTGGGAATTAATTGAGGTTTTCTAGAAAAATATTTGAACAACAATACACAAGAGAATAAAATGTGGTATACTAAATGTAAACGTAGATCTTGATTGACTAGCACTTACACAACAATGATAAAAGTATAACATACTAAATGATACAGATCTCTGTAACAATGCTGTGGAGCTCTAAACTATTAATACCATAAAATATACATATGCAATCATATTGAAAATAGATTGACTACACTTTATTGAATAACAATTTACTACCTTCAAACAAAGCATTTAAGTCACACATATTATTAACAGCTCAAGACCACATCAAAGTGTTCGTGTATATTTCTGAGGTATAGTGACTTTGATGTTTTCTTGTCTAAAGAGAATCCTGCAGGATACCTTAGCCAACTATATATAGGTGACCCATTTGCTTTTCCACTTTCAGCATACACATGAATGTCAGTTTTTAACAGAGAGGCTGCCCATATAATCTCAGCATCAGTAGCCCATACTGCGTTGTCTCTCATTCTGTTTCTTGTCAAGTAGTCTTCTGGATTCTCATTTAAGTAACCTTCTAGCTTTCTAGATACAGCATTTGAACTCATATGTCTTACAATTTTGTTTCTTGTAGACCTATATCCATTTTCCGACCCTGACACAGCAAACGATACTGCCCTGAAAAAGCAATTTCCATCTCCCTTAATCTTTTGTACCTTTTCTGGCCTATGTGCAATTCCTATATTACCATACTGCGGTTGACACACAAATGGAATTTCTAACACATTACACAGATTCTGATTTTCATGTGCATTCAAAGGAGAGAATTGGTGTCTTATCACATGGGGCTTTCTTATGGAGTTTTGTTTTTTCAATTTACTTTTTAACTGTTTCAGGGATTTTCTTTGGGCTCTTTTGGGACGGGGGTGTTTAACAGCATGGTTTGTCTTGGATTTTTTTGGGATGTGAGACCTTCATGGGATGTTCTGAAGTCTTTTTCTGTTTAGAGTTTACATGACTTTGTGCAGTGTATACCTTCACATTGCTAGAGTGGTACACATTTGCAAGGACTTTTCCAGACGCAACGTTTTGCAGGCGAAGGCGTCCTTTTGTTAACGCGTCCACCACCAAGTAAGGCCCAAGCCATCTTGGAGCTAGTTTGCTTCCAAATCTGCGAATTTTGCTAGCGTTCTTTATCAGAACATAAGTACCTGTGGGAATACTCTTGTGAGAACTGTTTCTTTTATCATAATCTGTCTTCTGTTTTTTCTGTGCCTTTTTTATATTGTCTGACACTTTTTCATTTACTGTATCTCTACTCTCTTGGATAGTGTCAAACATTTCACGGGTAAGGTTGTGTTGAATGCCACTTCTGTCTGGGATTTCCACTAATCTGGCCTGCCTACCGAACATAACCTCAAATGGAGTGACCTTGGTAGAACTATGAACACTTGTACGGTAAGCAAACAAGCAACTTTCAATCTTAGTATCCCAGTCTTTCCCACTGCTGTCAGTCACTTTCTGTAGCATTTCCTTCAACGTTCTATTGTCACGTTCTCTTTGGCCATAAGTCTGGGGGTGGTAGGATGAGGATATTCTATGGTCAATGTTGAGCTCGGTGGTAATCTCATCCACAACTTTGTTAGTAAATTCTTTACCCTGATCTGTTATGATTGAATCCATCGGACCGTATGTACAAATAGCACTAATTAGAAACTTTGCAACATTTTCAGCACTCTTTTGAGGAATGGCTTCAGCTATTGAAAACTTAGAGAAGTGATCTGTAGCAGCAACAATGTATTTGTTTCCACTGTTGGTAGTCTCAAGGGGACCTATGATATCTATGCCTATCAGGCTCCAGACTTTGTTTGGCACTGGAATGGAGTTTAGGGGTGGGGCTGATTTTGGTGGCGCAATGTTTACACGAGAACACTTATCACAGTCACTGATGAATTTCTTGATATCTTCCTTCATCCCTTTCCAGAAATAGTGAGAGCTGATTTTCTGGTAAGTCTTGTCTCGTCCGAGATGGCCACCACTATACTTTCCTGAAATAATAAGGCAAACTTAAGATTAGTACATCATGATCAGCCAGTAAAATGAGAACTCATCTATAACCACTCAAAAACTACATCATTATTTCTGTCATTATATTGTTATTTCAGTCATACACTATCATTATTTCAGTCAGACAATATATATCGTTATTGCAGACAAGCAATATATTGTTATTTCAGTCAGACACTTTATTGTTATATCAGTCAGACACTATTGTTATTTGTTAGACAATATAACTATGAACACTTGTACACAAGCAATATATTGTTATTTCAGTTAGACACTACATCGTTATTTCAGACAGACACTATATCATTATTTCTGAGAGACAAAATCATTATTTCAGTTAGACACTATATCATTATTTCAGACAGACAATATATATTGTTATTTCAGCCAGACAATATATCTTTATTTCAGTCAGACTCTTAATCATTATTTCAGACAGACTCTAAATCTTTATTTCAGACAGACACTAAGATTAGTTCAGTCAGACATTTAATTGTTATGTCAGTCAGACATTATATCATTATTTCAGACAGACAATATATTGTCATTGTTAAATGTTAAAAATTCTACATATAGTTTGGCAATATATTGTGAAATAGGTAGATTTCCATTACATATAGTAAGGAACATTAGAATTATAAAATATTATCTTAGACTGCATTTAGAAAAAAAGTACTGACTGTTTTGTTAAAATGTATGTTTGAAGATCATGTGTTGAACAGGGCCTCAAAGGTCAGGGATTTATTACAGAGAACAGGTTTTAATGATGTATGGTTATTTCCAAATTTGGTCAATGCTAAAGTATTTTACCATTGTTACGGTGATTATTATTAGATATGTAAAGGGTGTGTAATAAATTTGTTCCAATTCATTCTGTTACCCTAATAAACCGAATAGTATCGAATGGATTTTGTTGCATGTCTTGCATTATTACTGTAAAACCTGTGTGTACAAGAATGTCATCTAATGCAATTTGGCATGTAGACTGTAAGATACATTTCACATTTACAAAGTATGCCAAATTTGGAAAATGCCATTTCAGGTAAAATATATTTTACAGGCTTTAGCTTTTACATTTCGTAACTGATATTGATTGAACGTTTTCATTTTCTGATGAACATACCTATAAGATATACTTTAGCCAGAACCATGAATTTATTTAAGTGACTGCTACATGTAAACTGTATAATTAAGTAGATGGGGGCAGTAAAAATATTTGTCTTTTCGAAATTGAGTGATTTCAATATTTAAAGACATAGAATCAAGTTTGTCCAGAAATTGTAATACTTTTATTCAATTTTTTAAGACTGATATGCGTTCTTGTTTGAATGTTTAAAGTACAGCGGCATTTGCTCACTAATTTGAAAATGAAGCCTATGGTAAAAAATTTTACACACACCTTTACATGTGACATGAGGCAGGATATTTTAGTTAAGTCTTCATTATCACTTTATAAAGAATTAAAAACGAACTTTGTATTGCCTGACTATTAGTTAAAACTTAGTAATATGAAACACAGAAATGCCATTGCTCAGTTACGTTTATCCTCTCACCAGTTAAGTATAGACACTGGAAGCACTGTAATATCCAAAGAGATGAAAGGAGATGTACTTTGTGAGAAAAATGGTATTGAAGATGAATTTCATTTCATTCTTATATGTCATGTATATAATCATTTGAGAAGTATTTATACACCAAAGTACTATTGTAGACAACCTAACATGATAAAATTCATAGAATTGCTCAATGTTTCAAATGTAAACATATTGAATACATTAGCAGTATTCTGCATGAAAGCATTTAAGCAGAGACAAGACTGTTTGAATTACCTGTATTATTAGTGTGTACTTCAGTTATAAAAAAGTATAATATTTATGTTACACAAAATTGTTAAAGCCCTGCTCCGTGGCTATTCAAATTCTATTGTGTGTATGCAACCCATGATTACAATTATTATAGGTAACAGTTAGCGTCCACGCGCAACACGTCAGCACGCAAAACCGCAGATATTCTATATAAATTTAATATAAAATACTCTTATTTTGACAGGCATCACTGTTAAAAATCATGATTTTCATGCTTTTTCAACGATAATTTAAGGTTAAAAGGTAGGACTGTAGCAGGTCTTTAAGCATCAAAGATTTATTGTATACTTAGTAATATTGCATATATTTTATGTCTACACTTGGGAGTATTGTAGCTAAGAGGAGAAGTAAGTAACAGCATTGGAGTTAACTGTTTTTAAACTTTCAAAATAATGCAGTTTTATATTATACTGCTTGCCACGATTCATAATCAGGTATATATACATTGTATATACGTACACTGGTTTTAACAATGATACATTTGTATATATTTAAGAATGTAATATAGCCTCAGATAAATCATATATTTCATTTTGCAAGGTTCATCAAGTCTAGACAGAACTAACTTTAGTGCTTTTTTTGGTAGTTGGCAACCTTTACAATTTCGTTTTGGTAGGATGTACACCTATTGTTTCAAGTAATTTATATACATGTATCTATGTATGTATGTATGTATGCCATTATGTACTAATGCAGTTATTGGTCTCGATGAGCACATGGTTAATCTATTGGTATTATTGATTACAAAGTAAAATATAGGTTGCTTCTCTTCTTGACTTTTGTCATTCTGCTATCATTAAACACTTTGCTAAATGTATTAATGAAGTGAAAATTTGACAAATCCTTTAATTTGTCATTAAAATTAAGACATGCAATTTAAAATATACCAGCATGTATTTAGTTTATTTTATTTTATATGTATTTATATTGATATACTCTCTCATATACACACATGTATGTACAGTATATGTGATGATGAACTTCTATGTTCAAGTAAAGTTGTAAATAAAATTTCTGATCTGTTCTGATCTGTCATTTCAGTCAGATATTATATTTCATTTAGATACAATATATCATTATTTCAGTCAGATATTATGTCATTATTTCAGTCAGACATTGTATGGGTGGTTTTCAAAATAATGAAGCAAAATGTGACATAGGGATTGAAATTTCAAACCTATTTCTTATGGTGGTCACCTATCTTATATGATAACAAGAACTTCAAATTTCAAGGAAATAACTTTAGGCAAGTGTTGAGAAATACCATTCAGAATATATTTCAACCTTTACCTTGAAAGTTCAGTGAATTCCCAGTAAGAAGGGTCAAAAATGCTGTAGTGTTTAATCACAAGGAAATAATTGTATATATAACAGCATTTTTTTTTCAACATATATCACCCTTTCTGCACAGATCTGACATGAAAATAAAATGTCACCTAGAAAAGCTGTTGCTGAATGAAAAATAATTAACAAATAACTATAAAACATATTTTTTCTTGAATTTTGCATGTTTATAAACCACATCCCAGAATTCAAGAATATCCAGCAGTTTCAATTAATAAAATTATCCCCTCAAAAAAAAAGAAGTTATTTTACAGCTGCACAGAGAACACATATTAAGGCAGACTACCCATAATAGGTCTCAATTTCACCAAAAGCATACATACAACTTGATAATGTAAGCTTTGAAAATGTAAAACATAGCAATAAGGTGCATATTGACAAGTTATATAGTGATAGAAGTTCTCAAAAATTTCCTTTAAATTACCTCCCCTGATATATTTGGTGTTTCATGAGTTATCTCCCCTGAAAACTATAAAGAAATAATTTTCTCCTTTTCCCTAGTACGGGGAATTTTAGATTTCTTTTTGATATTTGTATCAGAATTATATGATGCAGCTTTCTACCGCAAAATTTTCTCGAAACTCAAGTTCAGATTCAGATCCATAGGCATCTGTGTTAACTTCAATTCCGATTATCTCCCAAAAAATGATAAAATTTGAAAACTCTCAATGAAATTGAATTTCTTTAAAGTTACCAAATTTCATTTAAATGTTATCTGTAAATCAGTGTTATATTCATTCATTATTAAATTTCTGTTCATAGAAGACTTATTGGTGATCAACTTAATACAAATCCTGTCAAAATATTAGTGTATTCCACAAAATAACTACAAGACTGAAAATTTTCACATCAAAAACATGAAAATCTTACAGCAAGTATAATGCTTTAATTGAAAAAGAAGTGACTTTAAACATAACTAACACATTGTAAATCACTTACTTACAAGCACTGCTTATTCAAAGTATAACAAGAGCACTGCCTTGCGGGTACAGATGCTCATCTGATTTTTTTTGTCTCTGTATAACGGAAATATTGTCCTACCCATGATTATCTAAGTTCAAAAGGGGCCATAATACTTGAAAAAAGGCAATGTAGAGTTATGGTACTTGCTATGCAAAGTCAGCTTTTTATGGCAAATAAATGCTCCAAGTTTTAAAGCAATAGCTTGGACTGTAAAGGAGAAAAATTTTACCTAAACTCAAAACTTAACAAAGAAATCTGATATTTTTAAAAGAATAAAGAACTGCCACCAAATATTATAATACCATAATGCTAAGGTAATTGATGAATGTCAAAAAAGGGTGCACAAGGCACATCACTTGTGGCTTTGTGAATGTAAAACAGTCTTTTATATGTGAAGTTGAAAACTACTTTTGTATCAGTTGTAACTCCCTTTCAAGGGAAATAAAGTAAAAAAAATATTTTAATAATGAAATGAATCTGACACTTAATTACTGACTTAATTACTTAATTACTAAGATTAAGATCTTAAGAAAACATCACTACTTACGAAAAGTAATGAGGTTATGGAATTGTAGTGTTAAACATTTAAATTTAGTATTTTTCACTATTTTTTGTAAGGGTGTTCCATCACAAGATATGAAATATTGGTACGAATAAGATTTATTTTATGAATAGAAAATATTTTACTTTAAATGTGCAGAGTTTAATTAAGTTTAATACATAAAAAGAAATCAAAGCTGTAACAATAAACTTTTGGTTTGAAAAAAATACAACACAGTTGAAAAGAAGCCTTCATGTAAAATGTCACACTTTTTTTTGTGTACCTGGGACAAAATTAGCTATATAATTCAATATAACTTTGAAACTGCTCAAGCCATTAAGCTGAAATTGACCACATTGATATGGATATATATAATATGCCCCAAATCACTTTCTAGAACTGAACCTAATTAAAGTAAGGTGAGAGAGAAGAAAATGCTTCATTATTATGAAAACCACCAATATCTTTATTTTAGTCAGACACTATAATCATTATTTCAGGTAGACAATAAATCATTATCAATATGAAGTATGTTACAAAAACATTCAGAAATATGTTAAAATGCATACATATGTGTCAAGCCATGAGATTTTTTACTCAAAATCATTTCTGTTATATTTTATTAGAAAAAAATATGTCATTTTCTGACAGATCAATCAGATTTATGCTTGCAGTAATTTACTTATTATCTTGATGTTTTCTACAAATTCACTGTATATTGAAAACATGTATAATTAAACACATTTTTGATCAAAATCAATGTCAACATAATTATAGTGAGGTACAAATATCATAGCATGACACATGTTTTCTCTCAGTAATACCTGCATGCATGTTTTCCATGACCGCTGCAACTTCATTGTTTCTCAGAACACGTCTCTTGTCTTTCACAAGAAAGCCATCACGTATATGAAGATGTTTAGCTTTTGAGCGTAGTTTTTTCTTTTCATCTTTTTTTTGTTTTTGGACATTTTATAGAGGCTATCCGTTTGGGATAGTTCTTTGTCCGTATAAAGAACAAAATCTCATCATAGTCTTTGTCTTCCATTTTGAACTTTGATGAAAACTTAAGATAGATGAACTTTATATACTGTATTTTCTTCAAATTCGTATGTCAAAAATTGGAGCCAATAAACAAATGGATCCTTAAACGTCTCCTTGCTCCCACTAACCCCTAACAAATTTGCATAAATTATTCATAAAAAGTTGGGGCCAATAAACAAACTGTCACACAAATAGTTATTTTTGGGGTCCAATTTACACTAACTAGGTACTTTGGGGCACATTTAATCCCTAGTAGACCCAAGAAAATTACCTAATTATTCATAAAATTTAGGGTCCAAGAAACAGTGTGTCAAGCAGATAGTTGACATGTAGGGTCCAATACACTGATAATTTCACACTTAATGACTCCTTGACCCCATAAAATCAATTAAATTATTCTAAACATTTTGGGGTCTATAAACAGTATGTCACACAATAGCTATTTTTTAGTCCAATTCACACTTACTAAATTACTGGGCATTTATGTGTATAATTGATCCATTATTTATAATTCTTATGCTCCAGAATAAATAAAAAATGGCATTTAGAGGCACTCATATAATGAATTTATGTTCAGTATCTGCATTTGAATGAAATATTTTAACATTTTTTTATGCTAAATAAAACATTATTTATATGAGTTATGATGAAATAAATACATATAAAGTATGAGTTATGATGAAATTGATATTCTATTAGTTTATATAATTATAGAGTATCCATCTGTTCTTTAATGTTAGTCCATCAAATTTACCCTACTACAATTCCAGTTCAAGAAATTTAAAGCTTCGTATATAGTGAATTAAATCAAGTATATGTATATACATTAAATGTTGGTTGCCTTGTTAGAGGAAAGGTAGAACACTCGCTTAGCAATCTAAGAGTAATAGGTTCGATCCCTGTCAGAACCAATGTGGTGATGTCTTTAGGCAAGGCATCATAGCTACCACATGCCTCTAACTTGAGTTGGTTCCATCTGGAGTGATGTCGAGCAGTGTTTACATAAGTCATAGGGCTTTACTTTTCCTCCACTTGAAGGTCAAGTACGCTGGGAACACTTAACTTCAAAGTAAAGGAGGGAAAGAACTGACTGGATTAAAAAAAAACAGATTTTTAAAGAAAAAAACAAGTAAAAACTCGTCATTCTCCACCTGACAGGTCAAGTACTGGCTAGGGGGGAAAGAACTGACTGGTCATTTCTTCCCCACCTGACAGGTCAAGTACGGCTAGGGGGAAAGAACTGACCGGTCAGTTTCTTCCCCACCTGACAGGTCAAGTACTGGCTAGGGGGGAAAGAACTGACTGGTCAATTTATTCTCCCACCTGACAGGTCAAGTACGGCTAGGGGGGAAAGAACTGATCAGTCATTTATTCCCCACGACAGGTCAAGTACGGCTAGGGGGAAAGAACTGACTGTCATTTCTTCCCCCACCTGACAGGTCAAGTACTGGCTAGGGGGAAAGAACTGACTGGTCAGTTTCTTCCCCCACCTGACAGGTCAAGTACGGCTAGGGGGAAAGAACTGACGGTCAGTTTCTTCCCCACCTGACAGGTCAAGTACTGGCTAGTGGGGAAAGAACTGACGAGTCAATTTCTTCCCCCACCTGACAGGTCAGTACTGGCTAGGGGGAAAGAACTGACGGTCAGTTTCTTCCCCCACCTGACAGGTCAAGTACAGGCTAGGGGGAAAGAACTGACCGGTCAGTTTCTTCCCCCACCTGACAGGTCAAAGTACAGTGCTCAGGGGGGGAAAGAACTGACTGGTCAATTTATTCTCCCACCTGACAGGTCAAGTACAGGCTAGGGGGAAAGAACTGATCAGTCATTTATTCCCCCATCTGACAGGTCAGGTACTGACAAGGGGGAAGAACTGACTGGTCAATTTCTTCCCCCACCTAATAGGTCAAGTACTGGCAAGGGGGAAAGAACTGACTGGTCATTTCTTCCCCCACCTGACAGGTCAAGTACAGGCTAGTGGGGAAAGAACTGACCGGCAGTTTCTTCCCAACCTGACAGGTCAAGTACTGGCTAGGGGGAAAGAACTGACCGGTCAGTTTCTTCCCCCACCTGACAGGTCAAGTACAGGCTAGGGGGGAAAGAACTGACCGGTCAGTTTCTTCCCCCACCTGACAGGTCAAGTACATGGCTAGGGGGAAAGAACTGACCGGTCATTTCTTCCCCACCTGACAGGTCAAGTACTGGCTAGGGTGGAAAGAACTGACGGTCAATTTATTCCCCACCTGACAGGTCAAGTACAGCTAGGGGGGAAGAACTGACGTCATTTCTTCCCCACCTGAAGGTCAGAGTACTGGCAAAGGGGGGAAAGGACAAAAAGAAGTCAGTAGGGGGAAGAACTGATCAGTCAATTTATTCCCCATCGGACAGGTCAAGTACTGACTAAGGGGGAAAGAACTGACTGGTCAATTTCTTCCCCCACCTGACAGGTCAAGTACGGCTAGGGGGAAAGAACTGACGAGTCAATTTTTCCCCAACCTGACAGGTCAAGTACTGGCTAGGGGGAAAGAACTGACTGGTCACTTTCTTCCCCCACCTGACAGGTCAAGTACTAGGCTAGTGGGAAAGAACTGACGTCAGTTTCTTCCCATCCTGACAGGTCAAGTACAGTGCTAGGGGGGAAAGAACTGACGGTCAGTTTCTTCCCCACCTGACAGGTCAAGTACAGGCTAGGGGGAAAGAACTGACCGGTCAGTTTCTTCCCCACCTGACAGGTCAAGTACTGGCTAGGGGGGAAAGAACGACTGGTCAGTTACTTTCTCCCACCTGACAGGTCAAGTACTGGCTAGGGGGGAAAGAACTGATGTCAATTTATTCCCCCATCCTGACAGGTCAGTACATGCAAAGGGGGAAAGAACTGACTGGCTGACGGTCAATTTCTTCCCCACTACAGGTCAAGTACAGCTAGGGGGGAAAGAACTGACAGTCATTTCCCCCATCTGACAGGTCAGGTACTGACAAGGGGGAAAGAACTGACTGTCAATTTCTTCCCCACCTAAAGGTCAAGTACAGGCTAGGGGGGAAAGAACTGATCAGTCATTTATTCCCCATCGACAGGTCAGTACTGCTAGGGGGGAAAGTGGGAATTCTTCAACTGACCTGGCAGTATTTCTTCCCCAACTGACAGGTCAAGACTGGCTAGGGGGAAAGAACTGACCGGTCATTTCTTCCCCACCTGACAGGTCAAGTACAGGCTAGTGGGAAAGAACTGACGGTCGTTTCTTCCCCTCCTGACAGGTCAAGTACAGGCTAGGGGGAAAGAACTGACCGGTCAGTTCTTCCCCCACCTGACAGGTCAAGTACAGGCTAGGGGGAAAGAACTGACGGTCATTTCTTCCCCCACCTGACAGGTCAGGTACTGACAAAGGGGGAAAGAACTGACTGGTCAATTTCTTCCCCCACCTGACAGGTCAAGTACAGGCTAGTGGGGAAAGAACTGATCAGTCAATTATTCCCCCATCGACAGGTCATGTACTGCAAGAGGGGAAAAACGCCGGTCAAATTTCTTCCCCCACCTGACAGGTCAAGTACTGGCTAGGGGGAAAGAACTGACTGGTCATTTCTTCCCCACCTGACAGGTCAAGTACAGGCTAGGGGGAAAGAACTGACCGGTCAGTTTCTTCCCCAACCTGACAGGTCAAGTACTGGCTAGGGGGGAAAGAACTGACCGGTCAGTTTCTTCCCCCACCTGACAGGTCAAGTACTGGCTAGGGGGGAAAGAACTGACTGGTCAATTTATTCTCCCACCTGACAGGTCAAGTACAGGCTAGGGGGGAAAGAACTGATCAGTCAATTTATTCCCCCATCGGACAGGTCAGGTACTGACAAAGGGGGAAAGAACTGACTGGTCAATTTCTTCCCCCACCTGACAGGTCAAGTACAGGCTAGTGGGGAAAGAACTGACCAGTCAGTTTCTTCCCCAACCTGACAGGTCAAGTACTGGCTAAGGGGGAAAGAACTGACTGGTCACTTTCTTCCCCCACCTGACAGGTCAAGTACAGGCTAGTGGGGAAAGAACTGACCAGTCAGTTTCTTCCCCAACCTGACAGGTCAAGTACTGGCTAGGGGGGAAAGAACTGACTGGTCAGTTTCTTCCCCCACCTGACAGGTCAAGTACAGGCTAGGGGGGAAAGAACTGACCGGTCAGTTTCTTCCCCCACCTGACAGGTCAAGTACAGGCTAGGGGGGAAAGAACTGACCGGTCAGTTTCTTCCCCCACCTGACAGGTCAAGTACTGGCTAGGGGGGAAAGAACTGACTGGTCAATTTATTCTCCCACCTGACAGGTCAAGTACAGGCTAGGGGGGAAAGAACTGATCAGTCAATTTATTCCCCCATCTGACAGGTCAGGTACTGACAAAGGGGGAAAGAACTGACTGGTCAATTTCTTCCCCACCTAATAGGTCAAGTACTGGCAAGGGGGGAAAGAACTGACTGGTCAATTTCTTCCCCCACCTGACAGGTCAAGTACAGGCTAGTGGGGAAAGAACTGACCGGTCAGTTTCTTCCCCAACCTGACAGGTCAAGTACTGGCTAGGGGGGAAAGAACTGACCGGTCAGTTTCTTCCCCCACCTGACAGGTCAAGTACAGGCTAGGGGGGAAAGAACTGACCGGTCAGTTTCTTCCCCCACCTGACAGGTCAAGTACAGGCTAGGGGGGAAAGAACTGACCGGTCAGTTTCTTCCCCCTCCTGACAGGTCAAGTACTGGCTAGGGGGGAAAGAACTGACCGGTCAATTTATTCTCCCACCTGACAGGTCAAGTACAGACTAGGGGGGAAAGAACTGATCAGTCAATTTATTCCCCCATCTGACAGGTCAGGTACTGACAAAGGGGGAAAGAACTGACTGGTCAATTTGTTCCCCACCTAATAGGTCAAGTACTGGCAAGGGGGGAAAGAACTGACTGGTCAATTTCTTCCCCCACCTGACAGGTCGAAAACTGGGAGGGGAGGGGAAAGAACTGACCGGTCAATTTCTTCCCCCACCTGAAATGTCGAAAACTAGGAGGGTGGGGGGAAAGACCTGACCAGCAGTAATTTCCTTACCTTAGAAGAAAAAGGAAAAAGGCCAGCAATTAGAAAGAATATTCAACAGAAATTGAAGTACCCTAAGTTCATTTAAAAACATTTCTTAATTTACACAAAATATGAAACCTATTTCTTATTTTATATGAAATTTAAATGAAAACAGACTATTGGAAATAAAAAAGCAGTCTAGTTAAGAATAACCAAGAATAACCAGTTCCAGTTCACTAACAGGGGAAATAATTGACTAGCTCGGAAAATCGAGAAGGGGGGGGGGAAAAAATTGACTAGTTAGTTTTTTTCCCCCATAAGAATGATCAAAAGTAACCAGTTGCAATTGGGGGGGGGGGGAAATTGACTGGGGGGGGGGGGAAAGAACTGACCAGTCAGATTTTTCCCCGGGGAAAAAACTGACTGGGGAAAAAACTGACCGTTACACCGGGTTTCGTATTTGTTTCCAGCGAACCTTTTCTTCCAGTTCTGGAAACAAATAAAAGTCGCAGGGGGCAATGTCTGGCTGTACGGAGGATGAGACAACAATTGCCACAAGAAGGAGTTGTCATGATAAGTTTTAGTGAAGGTGAGGCAGTATATGTGATAGAGAGCATTGTTATGCAAAAGAAGGACATTTTTCTGGACTAGACAGGGACGAAGCGTTTTCAGTTTTCCTTTGAGTTTTTCAGTTCTACTGTAGATGAGGCAGTATGATAGGGGGCACTGTCATGCAAAAGAAGGACATTTTTTCTGGACTAGCCTGTTGTGGTGTAACAGGGTCTAAAGTCCACTATTCTAGCTACAACAACAACAACTCTGTTCTGTATGATAACTACTTTTTAATATTGTACTAAGTTCTAAGATAATATATACATCAATGTCTTTCTTCATAATTCTCTAACATAGTTCACTAACATTTCCTCAGTTATTAACAGAACTTCTATTCTTCGACATAATTACTTCAACGTTAATTGCCTCGGTCTTTATCTAACTAATTCATTTTGCTAGTATCGAACATACGCATCTAACCTAACTGAATACCAGAATGATACTAAAGCTCTGCCTCAAAGTGTGCTGTATTTAAGGAAAACTGTCAATCGGATGACTAAAATGTTTTTCTCGGAGCACACACGCAAATGACCATTAGAAAATAAACATGTCATAATTCCTATTTAGTCAGCTTGTCAAACAATTAGTAACTGAACAAAAACAACAATCATGACGTGGACAGAGGGTAGATAACCTGGGCGAGATATCATGACCTGTCACTTTCTCATATGACCAAGTGCTGAAATTATTTTAAGTAGCATTCCGAAATTCTTCTGTGTGTGACTTATAACTTGACCGAAAAACAAGATGAATAATGCTTATCTAATAAGTAAAATGAATTCTTAAAGTCATTATACGACACTGTGACGCTGCTTTTTCAGTTTTTCTTTGAGTCTTTTCCCAATTACTCCTGAATAGTATCTAGCAGTCACAGACCTTGCATGAACCTTGCCAGCAGAGTGAGACAGCTTATTTTTTTTTTGCGAGTTGGGGAACCAACTTGTTTCCACTGCTTTGACTGAGCTTTTGTTTTAGTTTCAGAATGAACCCACATTTTATCCCCAGTGACAATACAGTTCAAAAGGTTATCTTCATAATAATTACAAATCTCTGTTCCTCCAGCACAGATGGTAGCCCCAACACCTACATTGTATAAATACTCAAAACCCCGTGTATACACACTTCTCATTAGAAATAAAACTAACCGATTTATAGGCGACAAAATGTAGTTTTCGCTCATGTATAACATGAGTAAGTATCTGCATGTGCAAAGACAGGAGCATTGAAAGTACGGATATTTTCCGGCCGCCTCTCGTGTATTTTATAAAATAATGCAAATAACATTTTCGACAGATATCCACATTTGTTTAGTTTTACAAAATTTGGTATTAAAGGCAGTTTATATTGGTAATTGCTTGATTGTGGGTTATGCAAACAGCACAGAGATTATCAAATTTGTAAGTTACAGTTGGTTTATTTGACAGAAACTACTCTATTGATAGGCATCACAACTAACTTTTCCTAAAATATTGACCAAAGTATGTTAGTTCTGTTTGAAGAGGCATTTTACTTATTGTCTTGTCAAGTGTTTTACCAGGGTACAGTTTACATTGTTTATTTTTCAGCGGTATTAATTAATGCACAGTATGCTACCACTCTGTTTGTTATATAAAATGAAAGCTGCCATCAGTTGTATATGCATTTATGTACTTTCTTTTTTTCCCCTCTTTTTTATGCTTTTAAATTAATTCTTAGAATTCTTTCCCTTCATTTCCATGTAAACAGTTTTTGAATGAATATGTTAATAAAATGGCAACAAAATGCTTCTAGTCTAGTCTAAATTTGGGTGATATTCCGACTTGCTGACAAGTATCCATGTACTAGTATTCTTAATTTTACAATTTCTGTTATTGACAGCAATGTATATTGATAGTCGCACGGCTTCACGTGGTCATTCACGAATGCTCTTTGTTTGATAACAATTATATATCAAATTACCAGAAGCCTTGTGATTATAGCTAGGGATTTATAGTTGAGAGGCAACACAAAAATAAAAGCATATTCCATGGATATTAGATTTCAAAAGTAAACTGTTTATGTTTAAAGTGCCGTTTTGGCTCATATGTGGATAGTGTTACTCCTATATACACTTTATCGTGGTTGTTTTTCTATTGTCTGAATTGTAAATATATTTACATTTATACTATTCCTATCACATATTCTGTTTATAAATTCATTCATAGGAACCATTTCATTTTATATTAAAATGTATGAATCTTTATGTAGCTGTATGTAAATAAATCTTACAAGAAAATATATTTAGCCTAAAATGCACTGAAATGTTTTTATTAGCATCCGTATCATTTTCGTAATTGAAACTGCGTTTGACCGTGTTGTCAAAAAGAAATGAAGACAACTGATATTTAACGAATGCTATTTTCCATTCAAGTCCTCTAATAGCCAATGTGTTAAAATGATCTTGATTTCGGCTATAGAATAAAAAAGTTGAGACAAAAATGGTCTTAGAGTTACCAAACTATTGAAATATATCCAATGTTACAACCTGCAAATAACCGAACATGATGTACAGTTTTATTGTATGAGGCCAGTTGTAAGCAAGTGTAGTAAGAAAATGTCTCAAAACATGTATTTTGAGCAAATTTGAGCTGAATATATCCGGATAGAAGACAGTTACAGCCGGGATGGCATGCAGGGTAGTATTTAAAATGAAACGGTATTGGAGCTAGAATATTCTATTTACGTATTCATTAAGTTTACAAAATTATTTCTCATTAGTGGGATTTTTTAACAAAAATAATCATAAAAAATCTATTCATTTTAGTTAGAAAATCGACTAGGAAGATTATAAGAAACTGTCAACTGCGATACAAAACTTTCCCCTACGATTTAAAGAAAATGATCACCCGAGTATTTATTCGCTTCAAGCCGTCCTGAAATAAACCTGAAAATAAAGATTTCAGGTTTAGGTAGTGGACTCGTAACGACGTTCACTTGAGCCGTGCCATGAGAAAATCAACATAGTGGGTTTGCGACCAGCATGGATCCAGACCAGCCTGCGCATCCGCGCAGTCTGGTCAGGATCCATGCTGTTCGCTAACGGTTTCTGTAATTGCAGTAGGCTTTAAAAGTGAACAGCATGGATCCTGACCAGACTGCGCGGATGCGCAGGCTGGTCTGGATCCATGCTGGTCGCAAACCCATTATGTTGGTTTTCTCATGGCACGGCTCATTTAGGTATTGCCCGTATGCGATTTCGGCATTCTCCAGTTGTTATGAAAACTAATTTTCTGTGATGACCGAAGGATGCCGAAATCGCATACGAAAGATACGTAACCGCACGGAAATCGCCGATTATCATCAAAGGTCCATTACCTTTACAAAGAATAGGAGAACAAACCGGGTTTTTATGTCGTAAAGAGGAAAGATCTAAGTACAACATTTATGAACTTACTCAGTTCACATAATGATGTTACTGATAAATTTTGGAATAAGAGTATAGCCTGTGCACAAAAAAATTACAAGGAAAAGCATTGCCAGGAATGAAAGTTATTATAAATTTATAATTTTATCTTCATGAGACCGGTGTAGCTGAAAGACGCAAATGCACTATTGTAACAACGTATTTAGAAAGCGTATGCCTGGTGTAACTGCATGTTTCTAAAGCAGAAACAATGAAAATAAATTAGTACAGAGCCTGAGCTAAAATGCCTCAATAAATATGCTTGCGTCGCCTGTTTTTAAGGTAGTGATGCACGTTCCGATAAAAAATCTACAATGCAGAATTTGATTTAACTGTGATTTTTTTCTCTCAAAAATTCTGAACTTACTGAGAAAATTCAGCAACGTGTGCTTTAGGCTTTGCTAGACAGATTTGAAAAATTTGGACCTCGGACAAGTTTTCATAATGTGAGTCTATTGTAAATCACAATTTTGATAACAATTTTTGCGAATAAAATTTTTGTTTACAATGTAGATTTTATGGAAACGTCTCATTGTGTAAATAAACATATCGTATAAAGTGAAATAATAATGTATAGGTCCCTGTGCTTGTTTTTGAGATATTTGCCCATGATTAAAGACACGATTAAATGGTTAGATTAATTACTTATGTGGTGATGTTTCTGTCGCAAATAAATAGTTGTTAACGCTGAAAAGCAACAATTGGATATTCAAAGAAATAATGAATGATCTATATCTTTCATAATATATCCACATTTACAGGTTGCATTTTCGTAAATCGTTTGTAAATAGGTTTGCATTAAGACTGCTCATTTAGTTCGTATTCTTGCGTGTTAAACCTGAAAATATTTCTCCACAGAAATGAAGAAAGATGGTACTAAAGGTGGTTTAATTTTTCTTTTATTTCGAACTTAAAGACAGGTAAAGAATTAGATTTGCGTAATTGCAAATCAAAAGAATTATTCCAAAGATATAAAAGAGTTTACTAATAAATCTATAAGACGTGCCATAGATGCGTAATTTACGTTGTTTTTCACATACAGTACCTAGAAATTGTTCTGTTAAATAATTTGGTAACTCTCCGCTGATATGGTGCGTCACTTCCTAACGTCGATTAAGTATAGTATAGAGTAAAGGAAAAGCATTACTGGATATAACCGTAATAGATCGGATCAGGAGTTTCTACTCCCCGTATTAGACCTTCCTGCTTGCTACTGACCCTATTTCAAGTTAATATAGACTCACACTGGTTTACAAGTGTGAAAATGTATGTAATTTTTATATTTTTTTTTGTTTTGTTTTTGTTTGGTTTAACGTCGCACCGACACATTTATATGTCACATGGCAACTTTCAAGCTTTGATGGTGGAGGAAACCCCCAGGTGCGCCTCCGTACATTATTTCATCACGAGCAGGTACCTGGATAGAACCACCGATCTTCCGTAAGCCAGCTGGACGGCATCCTATATGAAAATGTCAACGCCCCAAGTGAGGCTCGAACACACATCGGTAAGGGGCACGTGATTTGAAGTCAGCGACCTTAACGACTCGACCACGGAGGCCTCTCTTTTTGCAAATAACAAAACCAAAAAGCAATAATCCACAGATAGGACAAACATTCCGAATTTATTCATATAAAACATACTATAAAGTGACAATATCAGAACATAATCAAGTGATATATACACATAAATGTAAAAACAAAACTATTTTCGTACAATGTACGAAACACATGCAACTTTTTATTATAGATTTATTGATACAGATTTATAGCATGCACTGCTTTCATAGGATACAGCTTCCTTTAAGTGTCACAATTGTTGGTTTCCATGAACATTATTTCTTATGCGTGCAAGAATCTTTACAAGTAGGTTAAACCTTCAGTTTTTATATAAACATGCATTACGTGATAAACATTATAACAAAATATTTATTGATAAGAAATTAAAGAAATAACTTGTAAATCTTGTAAAGATTGTAAAACAGTTATCTGTTAAATATCCAAAGCGAGTGTTTTGTGCATCTGATAGAGGAAAATCATTTTAAACCAAAATGCATTGGCGATCAATGTACAAAATAAAAATAAGTACTGTACATAGATAACTACATTTACTACATGTACATGTGCAAGCAAGTTATGAATATGGGGCCTTAAGACCGTTAAATGCTAGCATCGAATAAGTAAATATATTTTCTGACAAAAATAATAAAGTATCAATGTACAAACAATATATTACTAAAGTACTTATATAAACAAATATGATATATATGTAGGTATATAATTGACATCACAATACCTACTATATTAAAATCTTGTTAAACACTAGTAGTCGAAATGATTCAAAACGTTCCATTGTTGCAATAGATAGAGGATACATTTTCAATGAAAATTCATCTCACATCTGAGTACAGAATAATAAGTGAAAATGATTTAGTAATTTTTGACTGCGTAAATAAAATAACAAAAGTGGAAAACCACAGGTCGTCCAACACGACATAAACGAAAATGTTGCAGGCTCGGTTTGACTGAACCTGTTCATGGATGGTAATTGGGATGCAAGCTATCCTCCACGCCCTTAATCCCCGGGTTGAGCAGAACTCAACATTTACACATGTTATAAGTATTAGGATATAATTTAGAGCCATCCGCAGATGTACAGACGTATTAATTACAAAGACCAATGACTTAGCATCTTTTTAAAGTCAGAACAACGTCTGTAATCTATACCACATGGTAAAACTTGGTAGTGAAATATATATGATCTAGTAGTTTGGCAACTAGTAGAAACCAATGAAGGCAGTTATTGTAAGTCTGCTTGTTATCACTGCTAATGTGAACAATAAGTCCATTCTATTAAAATGGCCAGTTAATTCGTCCTGGTTGTAAAATGGCTGTTTTAAGTTGTATGTTCCTTGTAAAGGTGGGAAAGGTCAGTATTGAGGAAAAAGTGTATAGCTTTCTTCATGACCATTTTTGACTTGTAAAAATGAAATAAACATATTACAATAACCAAATAAATTTGTTAGTAGATTGCTTACATTGTTCTATATGTTTCAATGTCATTAACGCATATTCATGTATTAACGTGCCCTCTGATTTGCTATTGGTATCTTTCGAGAATGGACTTGTCACAAAAATAAGAAATAGAACGAAACAATCTGATTGCTTTTATACAAACACAAGTAATGGTTTTTGCATTTGCGTTAGAGGGTCATAATTCATTTGTTTATAATGTGGCTGTCACATGTTTTGTTATGAACATAAGATATATTAATAACTTGTTAAATCACAATATTAATAATTGCTTTCTCAAATATTTGTCAAAGATTTTTCTATTAACCAACATGGTAGGAAGTACTACTGAATCCATTATTTTCGATTACCCCCCTCCCTCCCAACCTTTATAACTCTAACTGAACAAGATTATATTAAATGAGCCGCGCCATGAGAAAACCAACATAGTGGGTTTGCGACCAGCATGGATCCAGACCAGCCTGCGCATCCGCGCAGTCTGGTCAGGATCCATGCTGTTCGCTAACAGTTTCTCCAATTCCAATAGGCTTTAAAAGCGAACAGCATGGAGCCTGACCAGACTGCGCGGATGCGCAGGCTGGTCTGGATCCATGCTGGTCGCAAACCCACTATGTTGGTTTTCTCATGGCATGGCTCAAATATTGAAAATGATACTTTTCTAACCATGTAATTATGCATATCCTCTGTTTGGATAGCTGCTCCATTTTTGACATAAAATTAAAGCATTATGGAACTTTAATTAATTAAATCCCTTTATTTATAGACCAAATTGAATAATATTTGAAAAGCAGGGACTTTAGTGTGTTAAGATAAAAAGGGCATCTAGTTTTCTTGTCACTTGCTTCAGTATAGAGAAGTGAAGTTGGAGTAATACGGAATCTTTGTGAAATATCATAACACAACGAAAAAAGAAATTAAATTTCGCATTACGTATACATATTTGTGTATTTTGAAAAAAGTACCGTTTCGATAAATGACATGAACGCCAAATTTTTAATATGTGACTTTACCAAAGTTGTGTAAAATCATCAAAGTAAAGAGAGTTTTTTAAAGTTTACCTTTTCAGATAAATACTCTGCACTAATTACGAAAAGTATCTAAAAGTGTTTAAATGTTTTATCAGGTTTTATCCACAATATTAAAAATAATCTTATGATAAAACAAAAAACAGGAAATAAACAGTCTAAGGGTAAGTGCAGTTACCGCCGTTTCCTTTTTGTCAATCAAAACTTGATTTTATGTCCGGTGAAGAGGTACTTCAGTTTGGAGAATACATTTAAGCTTAATGGATATCTTGGATAAAAACCATTCAAGTTTATTTTTTGTGTGGTAAATTATGTTGTCTTTACTTCAACTGTACCAGTAATGTATCTACCAAAATTCACTTTCGTCCAAAGCTTGAAAAGTAACGTTCACTTTAAACCGACGTACTTCTCGTACCAGCAGATGACCTTACACGCGAGGTATAAGTGGTTGAGGAACCTTCATGTCGGAACGACTTTCTGACCAGGTTAAATACCCTTTTGGTACATACAAAACACACAAATATGAAGAAGCCTTGAAACGCATTGAAAATTATAAACAAATACAACAAAACCTCACTGTCGCTATATTTGGCCATAAACGCAAATGTCCACGTGAGTCCCATGATCAACGACAATTTCAAATTTATAAAAAATAAACACGTGTTCCCTTTTCCCTTTCTTGCAAATGATGCTTCTCGTTTGGCTTTTCTAATGTAATATACAGTACAAGAAAATGCAACAATATCAAACAATTTAAAAAGCGCCAAAGGTCCTATGAATAAAAGCAACTTGGCTTTTTCCGAAAATATCCAACATCCCTTCTCGCCATATTGAGGACTGAAGGTACCAACTTCGTCTGAAAAGTTAAAAATTACTGCTATGGTTACAATACTGGTTGGAACTAACCATGCATACGCACTGTAGTAATAAAACTTCCGTTTTTCATCGAAGTCGAACATATGATGTGCAAAGGTCATCCAAAGGTCAAAAGCTATAATATTCATCCAGCAGAAAGCAGCAAGAAAGAAATAATGCACTAAAGTTGCCATTGTAATACACAACCACGGCATTTGCTCGGTTTCAGAAGATACTAAAAACAGTAACTGTGCAAAGAACAGTGATATCGCTAAACAAAATGTAATCTTTCCCGGAGTGTTCATAAGCACCGGAAGACATTTATACACTATTAGAGTTATTACTAAGGATACAATTGAAATACCAAGTGCAATCACTGTTAAGTACATCTTGGCATTATCTCGACTTAAACTGGATATTTTAGTTCCATTAAGTCCACCTCTATCATTTTCGGAAACATTTTCATTAGTAAACTGTGTCATTATTTTGACCCTTATTTCCTCATTTTGAATTAGTTTTGTATATGCATATGGATCTCCTACGTATACTTTGTCCTTTTCACAAGAAAGATTTTCTGCTGGTATATCATTACATATACCACAGTATATGTTTCTATACATATTACCATATGAATCGTACACAATTCCATATTCCCCTGAAGTACAGTTACGTGACAGGTCAACTGCCGTATTAAAAGGGCATTTCTCCTTCACTTTCAGAGGGCAAGAGCGCATCGAATCTATCTGCGCTCTTTTGTCGTACAAATCGTTGCACTTTTCTGTACGATTCTGTTTCTCATCGAGGCTATCACTGGCACACAGTTTTAAATATCGAAGACTATACACAGGAGGCAGAATACCATTGCAGAAAGCACAGAATAAATTCTTAAAAACGACCCCGTCATTACTAACATATGTTTTGTTAATTTCAACTTTTCTTCTTCTGTCTTTACATAGTGATCGACTTCCATCATCTGTCTTGTCCGTCGGACATGCTGCAACGACTAGAGCTCCAAAAGAGTTACCAACAGACAATCCAGGCATTCTGTAACAATCGAACTGTGACTTTGCCGGAAGGTTTTCAACAGTTCCATTAGTTTTAAATCCTTCACAGCAGTCGCCCATTACTTCACATAATAAATCACAATAACATGAATTTGTGCTGTTACCACCGCAGAAAAACTTGTTTCTGCAGTACGTAGAACTTACATTTGGTCTAATCATTTCATGTTCCTTTGATATATTTTGATATATTCCTACACCGTCTTTTAACGCAAGACACTCGATAGCCATCAGCAAAGTGCTTATAAAATACAAAATATATACTAAATACATTGTCAATATTCTCTATTAACACAGCAACACAAGTTTTACACTCGAAGGTCAGTGAAATTATGTTTCAACGTCCAGCAGTTACTACTACTTTAAACGATTGGTATGCGACTGCAGTAGTTACAAGCAGTTACAAGCATTGACTTTAAATATACTACGCTAGCCAATCGTATTACAGCGCACAGGTATATCAACAATAATTTCATAGTTTCATTTACGTCAGATCATAACGGGTAATTTTAAGAGTTTTAAAGGGAATTCCTATAGTTTTTATGCGCATCTTTCTGCGCAGCCGACACTTTCTATGGAAAACTAAACTGAAGTCAACATTTGTTGAAACATGTTACAGACAATCTTAAATATGAGGAATTTTGAATGAAATAACATTTTGATAAGTTATATCAGTAATCAAATGTTGATACTGGTTTATGTTGTGTTGACAAGTATCATGCCTGACAGGTATCTTGCTATTTTTGTGGTTGTGTTTTCACATCGCATTTTAGTATAAAGACAGTGTTGTTCATATAATGTAAGATAATTGACTTGGTACTGATAAGACAATATCACCTTTCAGATTATTTAGTATGCAATTATAGAAAGAATTAAGAATTTTTAAAACTTTTTTAAATTTTTTTAGCAGACATACATGTAATCAATTTGGGCTGGTTCGCGCCATTTCCGTCCGGACAGGTGTTGTATTCTAGCGGTCTTAACATAAAATTTAGCCTGGTGACCCATACATTTTTAGCCATTTTTATGCTCACAATACAATTATCTATACACAAGAAAAAAAGGAAAAAAATCTATGAAAGAGTTTTTTTCAAAATTTAAAAAAATATTCTTCACTATGGGTATTTTTCATTGAAAAAAGTTCACAAAAGTAAATATGAAACAATTTTTTTTTTTCATTTGTACCCATCATTGTAAGGATAGAGTATTACAAATATGACTATGATATCAAGTATGTGTATGATAAAATCTGTAATAAGAAAAAAAACGTATTGTGCTGCCTGGATGTATATTTTGGTTGGTATTTATAAAAAAGCAGAAAATTATGAAAATGTTGAAAAATCGCTGGCAGTTTCAGCAACAGTGGGTGTGTTCAAAGCAATTTTTCACAAAAACAAGCCTGGTGACCTATTGTTTTTATTTGTTCATTGTTTTCAGCACACATTTTCCTATCATATATGTGAATTTAAAAAAATTCTATGAAAGGAAAAAAACTATAGGAATTCTCTTTAATGATAAAAGAATCAGAAATATTTTCTCCAAAGGTCCATAATATAGAATTCCCTCGTCTATAAACTTTGAAAAATGTCTCTCTGAAATAACTCAGTCTATTGATGATTATGTTAAAAATGGTGTCAGAAAAAATGTACAGATCCGAACGCTCTTACTGAATGGAAAAAGAATATATTTAAAATCATAAAAACTCGAGTTAAATTATGAATCAAACCCTTCCTATCAAATTTGACAAAGAACAGACGGAAAGATACACGAGATAAACACTTTTATATATAGTCGATTATTCATAACAATATATAACATTAGCTATGAACAGGTCCTGACCAAGACAGCAATAACAAACAACTGTGAATATACGACTATTATTAAATAATAACACTAAATTTAAACGCAGTTACATTATTTCAAATAAACTAAGTTCTAATTTGCTAAAACGTGTCTTGTCAGACACTGAAAGTTTATAACCAAACAAACGTACACAAGCTGAAATATCAACATAATTTATGTCACCATGAGTCTGATAATAAAATGAGGAATATATATAATATAATGCAATTACATATAATAGTTGTAAGCAAATAGAAATAGGTACCCGAAGTAAAAATGTATTCAAAATACACCGGCGTCTAAAGCAATGGAGCAACGTCTTTGTTCTTGTAGAATATGTAGAATATCACCGAAAAATTCCATCAAGGCAATTCGCAAACCCATCATGCTAATAACATTTTGATACTTCATTTCTAAAAGTATAATCAAATCAATCATTCCCTATATAGTCTAGGCCTCGAGTGAGAGTTGTGTCAGTAGTTTAAACTCATCAATTGACAGTTCTAAGGCAGTGTCCTTCTGTGTTCCTTCTCCATGTTTGTTTTTGTCAGTTTGATTTTCTTTGTTTTTGTAACTACATGTGTTTATGTACACATGTGCTCAGCCGGTGTCCACGTGCGTTCATTTAAACGCACTGCTATTTCCATGCGAACAGTTAATAGGCGGCTTTTTTTTTGAAAGTAGTTTGACCTGTTTCTTGTTGATGTTGTTATTGTTTGTTTTGTTATATTACTAGTTTCAGTTGTTACCCGAGCTTAAGTTGACTTTCGAAGAAAAGAAGTTCGTCTGGGCTTGACATGGTACTGAAAAATATGATCAAACACCATGAAAATGTACATTTAACCACTATTTTGACGTTTGAAGAGTATCTTGGTATCTCAGTTTCAATGTATATATATCTCGAGTTAACTTGATTTACCCTGCTCATCGAAATAAAAGTAATATAGTGATTATTGTTACGTTTCGAAACGTAGCAAATTTACTCTCACAGTTCGGGAAGGCGTGTCCATAGCAATTTAAGTTATAATCTTCAAAGAAACTCTCAAGTGAAAGACCACGATCTGTTTACACAGCCGTAGTCCATGAACGAAACGAGCATACTGACAACTGCTGGGGTTATGTTGGCGCATTCAATATGCCACAATACAATCATGCATCATAGGAGACAGTTTTGTGCCTTGTTGCAACGGACTGGCAACATCTGCCAATAAATACTTTCTGGACATTGGTTAGGTGCGGCGATATCGCTCGATAAAACAAGCAGATACATTTGTAAAACCTGAAAAAATTATTAAGTTCAGTGATTGAAATGTTTACTGTTCTTGTTTGTTTATTTTAAAAATGAAGCACAACTTTGTCGAAAATGCTTGTGAGCTCAATTGCAGATATGGAGAGAAGAATGTTGCATGACAACTTCAATTTCCAGTTAAAAATGTTTTCATAACATGTACATTCAGTTAATGTTCAGCGTCCTTTGATGTAAACAAAACATAAACTGACACATACTACTTGTTAATTCTATAAAAACTCAAGTAATACAGATATGATCGATAAGTGATGACTGAAAAAAAAACCATGTCGACTCATGGAATCATGTTCTAAGTCTTCTGTTTCAATAAGCTAAAATAGGCTTATTTGACATTCTTATATGACTAAGAATGCTTTAATCATCACAACGATATTATGTTGACGTCTCAAATATTTTACTTAAAAACAATTTTAAAACGAAATGTCACATAGCATTAACTGTCTTAATTAATTTACACACACACGGAGTTGGTTATTAGCCGTGCAGAATAATTCGCCATCATTTGCGTCCTAATGGAACTATTCCGCAAGACGCATTACCATTTCCGGTCCTGGTGTGTATAAAAAGAAGAGTGTGACGACCTATCATTTGGCGCCATACATGCGTCAATAAACAGTTCTGAGATATTTCATCTAAATTTTACAATAAAAGATGTATTAGAATCGTCATAATTTATAGCAAAACCTTATTTGAACACTATTTATACACTCGGGCGGTTATATGTCGTAGGGAATAATCGTGAAATTACTACACCCGACGTGTAACCGCCCATTGTGTATTAATAGTGGTAAAACACGGTTTTGCGATAAATTATTTCTTAATTATTTACATTCATTGTTTTGCATAGATAGATGGAATAAAAGAATTGAAATGTAAGTACCTGTATCTATCTACCTATGGACTTTCTATTTTACTATCTGGACTGTAAAGTAGTCTTTACTTCGTCTTACTGAGATGATATAATTTCTCTAAACTACTGCAGTTTGACTAAGAACTACTTCGTCAAAATCAGTATGTTGTTCGCAGACAAATGATAGCAGGTGTAACTTGTAATTACTAATGTATTATGTAAATGTCTCCAATTTTTTCATATATCTTTGAAAGTGAATTATTAATAATAATAAAAAAAAGCTAAAAACAGAAAATTCATTTTTTTCAAAAAGAAAAAAAGCATTACGTTATGATTCAACTTAATGTTTTATCTTTACCCATCAGATAAGAACCGTTCTTATGTCTTAACGACAAGCTTAAACAATAGAAATTCTTGCCTATCTTTATTTGAGCTCAACAAAACAGTTTCAAGTACAAATATTGATGTAGAATGTAAAGTAAATTACACACTACAATGTCCTATGAAGATACTCACAAAAACAACAATGTATATGCTGAATGGAGAGATAAGATCTTGAAAACTAATTACAAAATTTGACAGTTGTAAGATGATGCATATGGTGCATGACCTAATTAAAAGTTTGCTGTTATTTCTTCCTTCCAGTTAGGCTTTCGTTTTGCAGCTTACAGCCTAAAAATTAAATCAAGACAAGAACCGACTCTTAACTTATTGTCATTTTGTCTATCCAAATGTTGTAAGAATTCCTATTTTTTCAATCACCTGTCACTTATTAGGGTCATTCTTAGTGTTGCAGTTAGAAAAACCAGACTTATCTAGCGAGCACATGTACTGGAAACACAATTTTTATACCAATTATGTATTACAATAATTCTGAAATATTTCAGCCGTGACGTGTCCTTAACGCCCGAATATGTAAATGGAATTAATTACTTTAATACAGAACTTAATGTTTTAGAAGACTTTATACAATATGCGTACAAGATGCGTTCTTTCACGTTGAAAAAGACCTTCTGTTTTAAGACTACATTTGAATCCAGACAATTTTATACTTTTCTATATGTACGGTAACAGTACTTTGAAATGTAAATATAAAATATATCATGTTTGCAACGAAACGGTCGTATTTTGAATAGAGCTATATAATTAAAACTTATCAAAACGTTAGGCAGCTGGTACATTTTAACACAGGAAATAAATATGTTTAAGAACTAAACTAACTTTTTCAAAAACGATGTAAAATGTTTGTCATTGACAATAAGACATTTGAATATCTAGGATACCATGCTTATCCAGGCAATACTGGTATAGTATGCTTTTAAAATATTATTTTCTAAATAATGTTTAGTTCATTCCTGGAAATCAATTTTTACTTTCAAGAAATGCGATAAAATCTGTCATTTTTATCTAGGATTGAAATGTTATCGAAAGTTATCAGAATGCGAAAGCAAAAGAGCAAATATTTATGTTACCTACACATAGATATCCTGACAGTGATCTAAGATTGTTGATATGTTTTCTCTGAATCCAGTATTATACATGAAATAACCAGTGGGTCTGCAAAGTGTACGTCTTAGTTCAATAGTTGCAAAGTATTCGAATGTAGAAATGAGCCGCGCCATGGGAAAACCAACATAGTGGGTGTGCGACCAGCATGGATCAAGACAAGCCTGCGCATCCGCGCAGTCTGGTCAGGCTCCATGCTGTTCGCTTTTAAAGCCTATTGGAATTGGAGAAACTGTTAGCGAACAGCATGGATCCTGACCAGACTGCGCGGATGCACAGGCTGGTCTGGATCCATGCTGGTCGCACACCCACTATGTTGGTATTCCCATGGCACGGCTCAAATAAGAAAAACCGTTCGGTATACTCATACAATAAAAGCAATTTAGGTTTAAGAACAGTTACAATTATAAGAACATAAGAAACTTGACCGTATGCCAAACGAAAAATATTTTCGCTGGATTAAGTTATTCATACTTTTAAAAGATTGAGGTAAATATTGTTCGTCCGCTTTCTAGGAAATCAAGTACTTAACAGAATAACCCTTGCAAAAATCAATATTAACATACTTAATATGCAATTAGATTTATATGTGTCTCATGTTTATACAGAAATGCATCGCATTTATCAATTTTCAGTTTTATCTCTAAAACTATTCAGTGCACTTGTTTTTCTTGGTTATGGCTCTTTGGAATCAGATCAAAAACCTATAGATTTAAGCTTTGCTGTAATACACATAATGATCAAAGAAGTTTACCTGCCAGTTATTATTTTGCTGTATTATTTGTTAAGTTTTTAAATATATATTCTGTTGTCCGTAAAGCTCATGTAACAAGCACGGATAATTTGGGATCACGGAGTTTTCAAAAATAACAATGTGCTATTAACTTTGCGTGACGTCATCAGTTTCTCACGAGAGTCAGTGCGCAAACTTTACGGTTCGAGACAGGTTAGGTACCAAATGGGATTACGCCATAACATAATGAATGTGACCATCAGAAAATAAAAACAGCGTCAGTTAAGTTGTAGTAGCCAGAACTAATCTAAACTAAGTAGTGTCTAAAGTTTGTATTTTTAGCTAAGGTGCCTATATTTTTACAAAAATAATCTTGCTTTGATCAAAATACATTCGAACGAAAAATGACAATTTCAGGAGGAGTTACATGTCTTTTTAACAAAATAATTGCACATATCCAAACGAAGAGGTGTCTAAACGGAAAACACAATGTAACCTAATCTTTTTGCAATTTTCAAATGCATTGACCTTCAATAGATATATTCAATTTTCCTAAACGTTGAAGGGTCAAGCTCATTTCAAAGTAGATGGAAAATCCCAACCATTTAAGAATTATAGAGAAGATATGTTTACTACATCCTATATGCAAAAACCGCTTGCTGGAGTAATTAATAATGAAGTACTTTACCGGTGCCAATTCTTAAATGTCAGTTGTAGATGCTCTAAAAGGCTTTTTCATGTTATTCTTGTCATTTGGATTTGATAAAGAGGTAAAATTTATAAACTGAAAAAACATATATATATTATTTTCTAATTTTCTCACAACAGCATATTAAGTATATATAGTACTACTTTATATATATATAAACTGAAAGATGGAAAAGTACATTATAGAAATTTAGCAAGGTAAGGGTTAAAATAAAACACGGGACATTATTAAATCAAGAATAAACATATGGCAAAACGTACACAAGATTGCATAATGTACGGCTACTGCATGGCCACTATCGTTACCATACTGACATCAAGTTACTATTACCTTCTGTCATTATTAAGTGATCACGCGAATGTAAAGAAACTACAAAAATACAAACATCCTGTTTGTGAGAGGCTGGCTCATATCTAATCGGAAAAATGTCAAGCTGTTTTTGAGAAGTTACAAAACTACGTAATAACACCTATTACAAGAAATGTTTTTCTTATTTGTTCTCATAAATGTTATGACGTTACGCTTTGATTGAAATGAAAAATGAAGCTGTACTTAACACCACTTTATTTTCCGGATATATTGAGAAGCAAACTTTATAATATATACTAAATATTTCGGTTGGCACTTGACAAATTTGACTTTTGTAATGAGGAATAAGCTCTTTCCGTTGTGGGTTTCCCCCATGATTAATTCGAACCATCATAGGTCAAGGATATCTACTTAGTAAATATTTAATGGTTCTTGATCAATTGATATGATTTATATAACTGATAAAGAGAAGGTCGTGACGTTAATGATTTAAAACAAATATCATTGTATAACCTATACTTATGAAAGAGGACCTCCTTAGCCGAGTGGGTAAGGTCGCTGACCCTCGCTCAGGTCGTGAAAAAGATATCGTGGCTTAGGGAAGGTCGGTGGTTCTACCTATGTGCCCGTCCATGATGAAATAATGCACAGGGTGCACGTGCGCTATCAACTAAAGTTTCTGGCCATCGCGAAACAACGAAACATTTCATTTCGTCTTTGCGTGCACGCCAACACGAGACTTTTGTTGATGACCGTTTGGTGTTTTGGCGTATGCGTCAGGAAGAAAACAAAATGTTTCACTGTCTTGTGTTGGCGCGAAACTCAAGAAATGTGCATCATAGCCAAGGCGACATAACGGAACATTACTTTTCTTCTTTGTGCGCGCGCCAGCACATCAACACAAAATCATTAACAGCACGCATGCCAACGCAAAATAAAATGTTTCGTTCTGTCATGTTCTATGTTTTGTTTTATCGCGTTGCTATGTTTATTTTTCGATACGGCACGTTGACGCCACAACAAAATGTGCTTAATCTGCCACCATACATTTCGTTATGTTAAATTGGCGTGTGTTTTAAAGCACATTTCGTAGGATCCGGAACTGAATTGATAAACAAATTGCATTCACTCCCTAGGTATTCCGGTACTTACAAAACAAGTTCCGTGTGAATGTAGATCATAATGAGATAAATACATGCTATTGTTTATTGTCAATGTAAAGAAAGTATTTATATTCCTCAGAATTTTTTCCTTAATATATCAAAATTTTATTTTGGTGCTTATATTATAATAATATTAAATGGAGAGGAGAGTTTCTTCTGTTGTGCACACAATACGAAAAACTGTCGTTTTCTATTAAATTAGCTAATTTAATTGCAACAAAGTTTTCAAAGGATGTAACCGAACATTGAGGACTGAAACAGACATTTTGAAATACTTTCAACTTATGTATCATAGAATGTAGGCCGCAATGTGTTAGCTCGTTATATTAGTTTTCCAGTTTCAGCTGAATACATATATTCACAAAGTATATTGACTCCGTAAAATTTCTATTCCTGAAGACGTCCATTATGAAAACTTTTGTGAGGTCCAACTTTTTAAAATCAGTGTAACAAAAATTATTTGCCAAATTTTCTTAATATACTCTGACGTTTTAAAAAATCAGGGTTTAATAAAATTCTGTATGGTAGAAAAAGATTTTCATCTGAACATTCAGAACTACATTAACGACCTCCTGTCGTATATAATGTTGCTGAGTGCTGTGAAATTCTTCGTGATTGTACTGACAATTGAGCCGTGCCACAGGAAAACCAACATAGTGAGTGTGCGACCAGCATGGATCCAGACCAGCCTGCGCATTCGCGCAGTCTGGTCAGGATCCATGCTGTTCGCTAACAGTTTCTCCAATTCCAATAGGCTTTAAAAGCGAACAGCATGGAGCCTGACCAGACTGCGCGAATGCGCAGGCTGGTCTGGTTCCATGCTGGTCGCACACCCACTATGTTGGTTTTCCCATGGCACGGCTCAATTACATTTGCATGTACGCAGTGGTAAACGTTCGAGGCTAATGTCTGAGGAATGAAAAGCTATCATTTTTACCGAAACAACTTAGTGTTTGAACATTTTGTAAGCATAAATCATATCAAGCACATGTAAAGTCTTGGAATGTTAATTTTTATTACAAGAAGTACTTTACAATCATGCTCAGTGCTACGAGTGATACCAACTTCACTGTTTCGTGTATTGTAACGTTGACAAAGAAAAATATCGAATATTGATTTTCTCTGTGATGACATTTCTGTTTATCACTGCTGACAAAATAATTGAAATTCACTTTGTTATTGTTCACTAAGGCGCATGCTTTATAATTCCTATAAATATAATCATCGAAATTACGAAGTATTAAATACTCGAAATCAGAAATACTCTTCAAATCTGCAATTACATCAAGCAGACATCCATTTAAAATGAAAGGAAATAACTTTGGCGCCTGAAATGCCTTACGATTCAGTTGATTTATTTTTTGTTGCTACACTTCACATTTTATTTGTCTTTGGAGTACAGAACACTAAAAAGCTATTTTTCTTTATTTAATTTGAAATGAAAAGTATACAATAGTCTGTTATTCGCGACTGAAACACGTCTTTATAATTTGTAAGCATAAGGTTTAGTCAAACGGACACACTGTATAGAGGGGCACCATTTTGGACTTAATTTTGAAATATTAGTACAGGTACATACTTCAGGACCTCTCTAGTTACGATACTGTTGAATAAACCATATTAAACCCAAAAACGTATTCGTTATTTTTTTTTATTGAAATCAGATGTTGATTCTGCAGATGGAGACTTATAATACGTAATGAGAAAACGTGATGTAATGTGTCAGACACAGCAATTGTTTTATTTTTAGACATTATCTCAGCCATTCAGTTTTATTATGATGAATTAAGATAATGTTAATATTTAGAATATCGCCAACTAGTATTTACCAGTTTACCAAATTAAAGGTACATTTTCATTCGATTACTCTCTGAGTCCTTTGGCGTTAATTCCCCTGATTCGGATCACGTAGCTCGAGTAAAACGCCCTAACACCGGGAACCGGAAGTATTTTACATCCTTGTTCACGGCGCTTGTTTACATTATCGACGGGGGTAAACCAACATTTCTACAAAAGTAGTGTAATTTCTTCATTCAAATAATATTCTATTTTGTCATAAATTTATCATATGTTTGCACTCAATACTAAAAGGATAAGGAAATGAGTTTTTGTTTTGCCCTGCAAATCATGCACGAATCGTCTGCACTTTCTCATTCCGCAATATTGTTCTCGCATTGTTCACGGTCCTCCCTATTTGGAGGTGGTATGAAATTTTGACCCGAGAACAATGTTCTTGGGCCTTGTTCGTGTCATTAGGGCGATTCTATCTTGGGTCGGACATAGAAGAACAAGAAGAACGAAGCGCTCAAGGACGCCCTAATTTATAAGGAAAGACATAAAATATGTACTCAGTTATGAAAAAACATGCAAATGCAAACCAAATTTGTAGTGTATAAAATAGATATCCATAAGAATGCACAATGTCACCATGAACATAAACACAATAGTTAATAAGATATAAAACAAAGCGAACATTTAACAGCCGATAATAGGGACGCCGCCTTTGAACGATCCATACCCTTGTTGAAGAGAATAAAGGGTTGAAACATGTTCCGTTTATCCAAACTTACATCATTCCAAAGGTCTTCAGAACGCGTTGTAGCAACATTTCGACTTTTGAATATTGAGTCATTTCCAGTCAGAGTGAAACAGCTGAATAATGACTAACCTCTTATTCGTGTTTGTCAAATTACCCATTTTTTTGTCTTGTGGAGACATCTTGACATTTTTTTTTAACTTTGTCAGATAGGTTAACGGTTACATCATTTGATAGATTGTGTGAACTTGGTATACGCTGTATTCGATAGTCGCCATCTAAAAAAAAACGTAGAGAACGATTTACCGGTCCCGCCCTACCTGAAAATATGTTATGTTTACTGTAAATACAAACGTCGATTTCCAATTCAGTTTATTCGGTGGAAGGGTGTTTCAATATAAAATGTATTCATATGTATTATTTACATGTCGCTTAATGTACTAGCTTTTAATTCATAATAGAGCAAAAAAAAAAAACAAAACTATATTTTGCATGGATTCGAGATTTCTTTTCTTTGTACAGTTTAAATCTTCACCATAAGCCACTAGGAAGCCGGTCTAGGAACTGTGGAACTAGCTGTTTTATACAGGTATTTTCTGCAGTGTCAATGTATCGATGGGGATTGCAGTAAGTGTGTCATATGACGATTTAGTACGGTGAACGTGCAAAAGCCGAATGAAAATGGCACATGCCCTTCACCAATACGGGTTCAAAACCTCGCTTCGGCTGTAGAATTATTTCATGTGAGGAAGCCTTCCAGCTGTCTTGTGGCTTTCTCATCCAACAAAGGTTCGTCAGAATTCCGTGACGAGCCTCTGATTTAATTTTTCGTTTATTTGGTGAGCATGCGCACCTGTAATTACTACCGGGAGTGGTTTCAGCCAATCAATGTTTGATATTATTCGGCACGCCGAAGGTTAAACTTTGAACAATAACTACGCAAAGTTCTTGCTAACCATGCCTGTGATTGATAAAGACACGCTTTTCACAGCCGATTTTGGTTGATTCGCGAAGATTTGCCGCGAAACATCTCTGACTGGCTGAAACTTTTTCCTGTTATGTAACCAAACTTAAAATATCGGCGAAATGTGCTAGAGGTTCATCCAGGGGACCATAGTACACCTCTGATATGCGAGAATGGCTTGCGAAAGATCATGTCTGAAATAATGTTCGGAGGGGCACCTGGGGGAAAAGTCACATGACTTATATTTGTGTAAGTTTGACGTTAACGTTAAAGCTT
Organism: Mercenaria mercenaria; assembly: GCF_021730395.1. Lineage (NCBI taxonomy): Eukaryota > Metazoa > Mollusca > Bivalvia > Venerida > Veneridae > Mercenaria > Mercenaria mercenaria. Next base: position 87,838,061 of record NC_069364.1, on the reverse strand, counting down.
ATAGAAAAAGATGAGGAGGGAATACACGTGCAGAAAGAAAAACCGCGGGTATGAAAGTAACAACCCCCACAAAACATAAAAATAGCACACAAACATTCCACATTTATTAATAATAGAGCGTAAAATATACATGTAGCAATAGCATGAACAGAGGCGCATTCTACATTATCTAAGAAATAAATTCAACTTGTATTTATCAAATACATGTAAAGTTCAAGTCGTTGTTTGTTTGTGAGCATTGAACGTATATCACATTTATGTACATATAATTGAATATACAAAAACTAGGCACAAATTGAGCTCGAATCAAGGACAATAAAGTGTTTTGAATGCATCTAGGCAGAGGAACACATTTAGCAACAAAATACATGTAACAGTCTTGTACAAAATGATGAAGAAGTACAGTGTAATAACATGTAGCTGTGTAGAGAGGGTAGTCATTACATACAGATGACTCAGACGCATACTGAAATGTTAATACAGTTGAAACTCGGTATCTCGAATTCCAAGGGACCGAGTGTTTTACGTAGAGATAACCGAAATTCGACATATTATAATGTAACCAAAATTTTAAGATATTCGAGTCCGAGATATAGAGTTTCAACAGCATATTCTTAATCTACACATCTTAACATATACCCATGTTGAAGATTGCCATTGCAATATATACAAATCAATCAACTGGACATGAAAGTGTTATTTGTAAATCTAATTACCGTAATAAAAATGGAACGTGATAATTAAATGATACTATTTTTAGCGCAAACTTTCTTTATCATGTTTTCATTTCTATAATTACTTACACAAACATATGGTGGATTACTACACCATGAAAATTAGATGACTATCAGTACATGAAAAATCGAAAACAGAGCAAATGCAATTAAAATGGAATAAAGTTAGTGTTTAGAATATTTGTATTAGTGTCAATGGTTATTTTGATGATGTGGCAATAAATAGAAATACCGATTTCTAGTATTTTAACTTTTTGTCGCTCGTAGAAAATATGTTTTTCATGCAGCGGAATATCAGGTATGTTTTCACTCTGAAAGATGTCAAATATAATTTTTGTAGAATCGGAAAATTATAGAACAAAACATGAAATAAAACAGATTTTTTTTTGCATATAACATTAAAATATATTTCATTCATGGACACAATAACTTACATTTTCATCAGTAGCTACGCCACTCGTGTGAAAATATTGCGTATGGTATCTATTTTTGGTGGGTTGGTGGGTTGGGGGGTGGGGATTTTTTTAACTTACACTAAAATAAACAAATATCCTCTACACGCCAGGTGTGAAATGTGATGGTATCAAAATACACAGGTAAGACAAGACGTACAGACATTCAAACAGTAATAAATTGTAGTTTTGATTGTTATAACTCGTTCTATGAAAAAGTGCATCATCAAAGATTTTGATCTATCATAAATTTGCCCATAATTTTTCATCATCATGACTCCTTCCCTTAATCTTGTTATCTAAACGATTTCTAGATAACATCATTACACGATAAGTGTGAGATAGATCAAACAGTGGTGTCTATAGGTTTAAAGAAATGCGTGTAAAATAAATGTTGTCCAATGCAAAGGAAGAAGATGTCTTCTTGAAAACATCAATATAAAAATGGAGTCTTACATCTTGAATAAATGAGTATAAAAAATTATGTGATTTTTTCGAACTTCGACGGGACAGACAAAATTCAATAGTTCGAGCCTTTGATATATATTATACAGGCATTATGCCAGGACCTAACGATAAGCTGGAGCGAGGGTTCGAATTATCCGAGTTTGAGAGAACGAAGTCCCACTTTAAATACTTAAAAGGCTTACATGATGAAATAAAGTTAAACTTATGATAAAAGGAAGGAAACAAACCACTGAAGGATAAGTGCAATAACTGTGTTTCAAAATACGTTATAAGGAGCGTAACTGTAAATAATACTGAACAAAGGTCTTATTGTGTATAAATATAATTTCGGTACAATACATTTCTTTCTGTCCATTTCAAATAGCTAAATAGTTGTTGTTGTTTTATTTGACGATATCTAATATCAAGACATATTTAATTGATGGTTTATAATTTCTTAGGGAGTGATATCTTAAAATAATGAGTAAATAAGACTCATAATTACACTTTTTTCTGATATCTATAATAGAAACAATTATCTAAAACAATTGATCTCACTCATCAGGTCACTACAATTACATAACACGATATCAGCAATGTATCTGCTTAAATATCTTTTTGTTCTTGAGGAAACATTTACTTTATACTGACGAACTTTTCGTGTCATTAGATTGTACATGCAAGTTATTAGTGAACGATTTTCTGACCTGATTGAATACTTGTTTGGTACAAACAAAACACACGCATATGAAGAAACCTTGAAGCGCATTGAAAATGATAAACATATACCACAGTATATCATTGTTTGTATATTTCGCTAGAAATGCAAAAGTCCAAGTCAGACCCATAATGAGCGATAGTTTCAAATTTATAAAGAATAAACATACGTTCCCTTTCCCCTCTGTTGCAAATGATGCTTCTCTTTTGGCTTTTCTTATGTAATATACTGTACAAGAAAATGCAACAACATCAAACAATTTAAAAAGCGCCAAAGGTCCTATAAATAAAAGCAATTTAGCGTTTTCTGAAAATATCCAACATTCTTTCTTGCCGTATTGAGGATTTAAGGACCCGGTTTTCTCTGAAAAGTTAAGAATTACTCCTATAGAAACAATGATGGCTGGAACTGACCATGTATATACATTGTAGTAACAAAACTTCATCTTATCTCCGCAGTCAAATTTACGATTCGAAAAGGTCATCCAAAGATCAAAAGCTATAACATTCATCCAGCAGAAGGCGGCGGTAAAGAAGAAATGCACTAAAACTGCCACTGCAATACACAACCACGGAATCTGCTCTGTTTCAGAAGATATCAGAAACAGTAACTGTGCCAAGAGAAGTGTTAATGCCAGAAAAAATGTAATCTTTCCCGGGAGGTTCATTAAGGCAGGAAAAAGTCCATACACAACAAGGGTTATTACTAACGACACTATTGAAATAACAAGTGCAGTCACTGTTGCGTACATCTGAGTGTCTCCATTTGAACTGGTGTTAGTAGAATTGATTAATATTGTAAACACATATGGATCTCCTGCGTTTACTTTATCCTTTTCACAAGAAAGATCATTTTCTGATATATTATTACATAAACCACAGTATATATTTTTATACATATTACCAAAGGAATCGTAGACAAGTCCGTAATACCCGTCTGTACAGTTCTTCGAAAGGTCATCTGTCGTGCTTATCGTGCATACTTTTTTAACGTTCAGAGGGCAAGTGCGGATTGAATCTATCTGAGCGTTTTTGTTGTACAAATCGTTGCATCTTTCTACTTTTTTCAGTTCCTCATCAAGACTGTCATTGGTACAAACTTGTAATGTACGAAAACTATACACACTAGGTAGCACACCACTGCAAAAAGCGCAGAACAAATTTTTAAATATGATTCCGCCACTGCTCACATATGTGTTATTAATTTCAACTCTTTCCTTCCCGTGTTCACACAGTGTTCGACTTTCATCATCATTCCAGTTTTCTGGACATGCTGAGACGACTAGAGCTCCAAAGGCGTTTCGAACAGACACTTTAGGTATTTTATAACAAGAGTACTGTGTCTTTGCCGGAATGTTTACAAGCGTTTTATTGGTTTTAAATCCTTTACAACAGTCGCCCATTGTTTCACACAGAGAATCACAATAGCACGAATTTGTATGGTTACCACCGCATGAAAACTTTTCAATACAGTAACTAGAACTTACTTTTGGTCTAATCATTTTGTTTTCCTTTGCCGCAACGCATTCAACGTTTATCAACATCAGCACAGAGCTGCAAACATACAAAATATATCCGAAATACATTGTCAGTATTATCTTGATATAGCAACTGCAGTTATACACTCAAAAGCCGATGACGATTCACCGACTATAAATAAACTACGCTTGCCAACCAAATTACAGCGAACAGTTATATCTGCCTCTTGACGATATGTTGAACTACAACTATTTTTTACACCAATACTTCGTGCTATACTAACCTGTTTGTATTCTATCCCTTTTTATTGGCAAACGCGTTCTTCATGATTCCCCAAAGTTTAGTAAGAACTCGGTTATTATTTCGTAATTTTTAACTGACAGGTTTAATTGGGAAGCTCATGATAAGACCACAATCAGGTGATAAAAGCAATTTATTTATCAGACTCATTTATTGTGGTGTACTTTACAGGAATGCAGTGACATACTGATATTATGAAGTGTGAAAATGTTTAATTAAACATTTAGTTCTTTGCTCAACATAATCCTTTGAAACAAACTGAAAACGGTCCACCATTTTGCTAGACATTCACATCTGTTTTGGCTCCAAAAAATACGGACAAAATAAATGACGTAATGCGCACCCAGCTTACCTCTGAAGACACAAATTTGTTTGACAACAGCAATTTCATGGTTAATAAGGAAGGTCAGATTTCTTTACCCCCACATATTTGCCAATAAGTAGGTAAGAAGTTCTGATAACCGGGCTTTGTGAATTATATATAGGTAAGAGGATGGGTTATATGAATTGTCTTACCTTCTTATTGACAACATGGTCCAATGCACCTTCAATTATGAAAATAACACAGATGCTGATAAAGCAAGTAGAAAGATGTATTTTCTTGTTAGTTTTATTCACAGAGTGTTTCGAAATGTATATATTGTTATCAAAGAAAAGGATTCATAGGAATTGATTTAAAAGTATAAAATGAAATAGGAATTAATAAGTTAATTTGTATGAAATTAAATGCAGCCTTCACTTCAAACAAAGTGATAATAGACAGGGCATTAATTCGTGAAAATCAAACAAGACAAAATGTACACAGTGATGATATTATCCGAATAAAAGCCAAAACAAGCCTTTTAAAAATAAACAACACCAGAGTACTTTTTTAATCTCAGGAATTTTTTTTTTATTTTGTGTTGCCTCTTAATATTGTTGCTTTCCATCTTATGAACGCATTGTACCTAATAAATTTGAAAATCCCTGAAGAGTGGCGGATTTTAGCAAAAAGAGAGCACTTTTGTATGACCTGTCAATTATGCAATTACAAATACATTCTTTTTGTATATCCTGCTGCCTATAACAAAATTTGTTAAACTGAACAAACATGGATATTTGTCACATGTCCAGAAATGAGACTGTGTTTTGAAGAGTATTGTCCCGTGATTATTAAGCCAGCTCGGAAAAATCGATTGTTTCCCTTACACCAACTGATTATCTGTTACGCCTCGTTAACGCAAAGCGTTACTTCACTGTCGGGTATCGATTTTTGTAAATCTTTCTTATCTCATTTGGTTAAATCTTGATGGTATGTGAAAAGTTATATTACACAGGTTTACACAGGTTTGCGAAATGTTCATTTCAGAATATCTGGTGCAACAAAATAAGGTTGATAGAAATATGTAAATAAATGAAAAGCAGATCCAGTTCAAAATATATTTATTCTAAGAAAGCATATTTTTATCATATATATATATATATATATATATATATATATATATATATATATATATATATATATATATATATATATATATATATATATATATATATATATATATATATATACAAAGACAACATTCACAAACCTAAGATTTCATTTTGATTACTTTAATATTTGATTAACAAAATCTATACATAGAAGTAACCAAGTAGACAATATCAAATAATCAGTATATCAATTTTACGGCGAAACATTATATCTATTTATTCAACAAATAAATGTGACCGAGACTGATGAAAACATGTAGCATTTGTACTTTAAATAGCATTTATAAATACATCCACAAACATGTAACAAATACAGCATTCAAAAAGCGTGAGCATGCATATATTGTGTATCAGTAGATAATAAAAAATGTGTGAAAAATCATTATATAAAAATATACACCGCACGATGTTTTTCACGTGCCATCAGAAAGTTATGAAAGGTATAACATTTTTTTTTCAGTTCATTAAACGGTTAATGAAACAACAGATTAACAATATTATACATGACCAAAAGGGTGTTATCTTTAATTGCATTACTTTCCTGTGGTTCATTTCAATATGTTTTAAAACATCGGGATACTGTCAAGATTTTGTCTAGACATTATGCTTATGCAAAAGTTCTAACAATTTTTCTCTTTTACGAACACGAGTTACTACGCCAAGTGCCTTCAATTTTTCTTTAATTTGCTCACAGGTAAGCTCAGACGTAGGTTTTTCATTTTCTTTGTTTCTTTCAATGTATTCTGAATGAGCAGTACACATGTCATTTTCAATTTTTCTCTGCTTCGCAGATCTCAAGTCAAAAATATCCCGTTCCCAAAAGTCTGCATTACTTTTTGTATATGACCGTTTTTTTCTCTGATACTGAGAGAACTGCTCGATTCGTTTTCTTACCATGAGCTCATCATGGGCTTGATTTAACCTATTTGAAGATTTTTGGTGGATTTGCTTAACAATGTCATTTAGTTTCTCAACCCCCTGCCCACTGAACTGACGCAAGATTCCGTGTTTTTCTATCATCCAGGGGACATGGTACAGTAACGCATGCATATATATTGTGACCCTGTCATAGCCTTTTCTCCCTCTTAAAGATAACCCTTGAAATGTAAGCATCCATTCCTTAATCATGCTAAACAACTCGGACTTTTCAATGTTTTCATTTGTAACACAATAGTGAATTTTTCCGAATTCTCGCCACAAGAATACCACCTGATCATGTGTGTCGTTGCTAATAACAAAACAGAGTTTGTCGGGTAACTGCCTAATTAATTTATGATAGTCGCTTCCAGTTAAGGACGACCAGTTTAATTCAGACGTTCCCTTGTCAGACCATGTACTGAAAGAAACACCACAGTCCCTAATCTTAGACACTAAATCTTCCAAATGGTGCGGTTTTTCACCTAACACATCAAGTTTTGAATCAAGTTGTTTGCAGTCATCAATAAGATTGCTTAACAAGACGTCACATACTCTGAGCAGTAAGTGCAGTTCATCAAGAACAATGTTTTCTGGTTCAATATGAATGAGAGGCGGGTTTTTGGAGCCAAGTTTACGATTAGATGAATTGATTTCAAGAGACTGGGTCGTTCTTTTCATTTCTTAAGACTCATAATAAGCCATAGGCTTTGACAGGTCTAGCCTCTCTGACTTACTCACGTGACACCACGGACATGCATGCGTTGCTGTGGAACCATTCAGCCCTAGACAAAGTTGTATAAATTTCATATCCCCACCAAATTTGAAACTAACAGGGTACAATTTGCCATCAATATCAATTTCACCTAAATTCTGTATTTCACGTATTTCTCGAAAAACAGGCTCACACGAGACTTTAAGATTTTCAAAGTTTTCAGCACATTTTACAATAGCAAGTGTTTTCAACTGGGCGCTATCACTCTCATCCGTAAAAACTGCCGACAAAGTCACAAAGTTCGACACACGACTCACTTTAGCCCCATCCCCTGATATTTTCAAGTATGCCTGAATGTACCTGCAGGCAAGTTGTGTTTCTTCACATGTTCATGCATTTCACTTTGTACACTGACATAAGCCCCAGGAATATTTCCCGGACACCTTGATATCTCAACCGTAGAATTGAATTCATACCTTTCATTTTTGATCATTGATATTGATGGCAAATTTTCGGATATGACTGACAGCTCATCGTAAGATTCATCACTGATTCCAAATTTATCCAAAAGGTACAAAATTCCCCTAATTTTATCTTTGTCACTAGACTTTAAATCTGAAAAATTTGTTTCAGTCAAATTAATTTTCACATGTTCATCAGCAGATGTGGTACAGTTAAGAACTTCCGGTGTCAAATCATATTGTCTGGCAAACCAAAGGGCAGAATTTACTTTTTTACTAAACAATTTTGCATTTTTTTGGGGGTTTGCAGTAAAATCAGTTTTGCAATTTGGGGTAACTGCTTCCTCGCATGTTTCAAATAGTCTTTTCTTTATCAAATTATTTTCATTCTGCAATCTGTTTTGTATTTCAAGCAGAGATTCATTTGATTTTTGACTTAGTTTTAAATCATCCTTTAAGTTAACACACTCATTTTGAAGACTATCAAGTACAGACTGACATTTTGCAACTTTTGTCCTAAAATCTCTATTCTGTTTAATGAGCGAACTTTCACTTAAATGTAAAGATTGATTTTCAAGACTTAATTCCGATTCGTGTGATTTTACAGTTTTTAACTGCTCAAACAATTCATTGCACCTTTTTTCATTTTCAACATTTTTTTGCAAAAATTTATCAAGCTTACCTGACAGCTCTTTTACATTTTCAACCTCATTCTCATAAACAACCAAAGTTACAGTTTTTGACAATATTTTCCCCTTTTTCTACCACTCCGACCATGTCCTTTCAATTCTGCCTGCAGGCGATAAGCTATGTGTGAAAATCTTTGTTCAAGCCTATCACAGTTCTTAAGCTGAAAACTATCAATCTGTGTATTGACTATATCAACATAACTTAAATCTGCACCAATGCGAGCTTGATGTACACATTTCAAAAAATTATTGGTAAAATATATTGTCAATGCCACTGGATGCTGCAGTTTAGTTTTGGGTACATGAGGAGAGATTGAACCAACAGAAATTGTCTCTGGACATTGAAAGATCATGTTTGCACTCTGCATGTTTAAACTTCAGAAATAACAACTGGCTCAACAGCACTAACAAGAGTGATTTTCTCTATTGGTATAATCTTAAACACAACTTGTTTGTTTTTTATGTAATACACTCGTTTGTTTCTGATCGCTGGACATATCCGTACAGGAAGAGATATTTTATCACCGCGGCCTGATGAATTCACTCGGTAATACCAATTATCACACAAAGGTAGTTTGCTACTAAGTTCAGTGTACTCTGAGATAATGACATCTTTGTCAGTATTAAATATATATCTGTAAATATCTGAATCAAAGTTGATTGTAGTTCTCGAGCATCTAGATTTCAACCTTTTTGAAACTGCTGCTTCAAGTGAATCTGCGGCATTTTGTAATCTTACGTCACATACTGGAGGAGTAAGAAAGTTCTGAACAAGTTCTGGGGACAAATGATGTTCTGGCTCCCAGGTGCACTCACTCTTGTGATACCCGGCCCACTTCACCAAGAACTGAACATCCTAAAAGTACAAATAATTAACATATCGTTATTTCACTAATTTTCTTTCTGATATATTACTACAGGTTTTTAAGTATTTTTGTCTTATTTTATTGAAAGTTTAGTCACATAAACCTAAATTCGTAAGATATGAATCAAATCAAGGGCTATAACAACATACTGAAGGAAAAATTTTCAGAAGTCATTACCCGTAAATTAATAAAATAATTAGGATAAACTTGAATTCCGCAAAAAAAACTAGAACATCGTTTTCACAGATTAAAAATGTAAGTGTAGACACCTCTCCCCGCTACATCTCCATTAAATTTGACAGCTGTATTTGCCATCCAAACCACTTTGATACTGTCAAATAAAAACTTTCAAATTCAAAGAATCAATAGAAATAAAAAATTATTACATCAACATTTCAAATTTCTATAAAGAAGGCCAAAATCTGTTATCTTTTCGCACAAATGTCTCCAGTAATTAGTAGGATTAAGGAATATACAATAAACGGGAAATCAGCACGCCGTGGTGATAAGGGCCATAAAACAAGGGGTGGACAGTTGGGGATTAACATGCCAAACATTTAATTCCGAGTTTTTAAATCAAATTATATTTATTGCATTATTCTGAAAAATCTGATTTCATGCGTTTTACGAACTACTTGAAAAAATGAATTAAAAAAACACACACAAAGAAGTCTTTCTTATTTGAAAAAAAAAAAAATCGAAATACATATGTATTTTTGGCCTAACCTCCAGATCGCTTGGCAGCAAAAAGGTTATTTTAGATATCTGAAATATAAACGCTATTTTTCTTAAGAAGGCTTTACAACTTAATAACTATAATTATATTACGGAAACACATGAGAATATGTTGTTTTTTTCACTGTTTTATACGATCAAAATCGAGGTAAAGTTTCTCCATTATAAATAGCTATATAATTTGAAGAAATAATTAATTAATTCCGCTAAAGCGTCTTTATTGCCGCGGCGGTCTGTGGTTTGTGACCAAACTTCAATTCAAGAAAACTATTTTTAGCCAAATCTGGAGGTCAGTGCCTTTAACATCCTCAAAAGGTGTAATGCATATTAAATTACACTGAGTAATGGGAATAAAATAAACTTCTGCTATGTTCTGCTCTTAAACAAAATATCGGGTCCCTCGGCCAACATTTACCTTCTTTCCCTCTTACACAGATCTAAAACCTTTTAATATAAAGTACTTTTATTATAAAATGACTGTTTTAGCGTTTCTAACACTAAAGTTAAATATGGAGATATATTTTTAAAAGCGTCAGTCAAGTAAATAAAAACACTAATTTTAAATGCGCTTACCTTATCTGTAGATCTCTTGGCGATAATCCGTTCAACAGAATGAAGTATCCGGCAACACTTTCACTGTTTTCACTACTTTCGATTCACTGGTAACAAAGTCACCTTCATGCATTAATTTGTAATTAATTAATTTAGTTGCGCGACGAGAACGTACAGAATGTGAGGACGCCATTATTGCATATAAAATTTATATCGCATATATATATATCCAGTTTCATACGCAGACCGGTAATTTTAAACAAAGGCAAATAAAGAATAAAGAATAAATTCAACAGTTTGTCAAAAGTGGCAGTCTTTACTCATCTTTGCTCTTTTTTACCGACTTCACTTAAAAGTAATCGGCAAACAAACAAACATTTTATTCGGGTGCAATTATTGCAATTATGGCATAAACTGTACATGACAAACACCAATCAAGCCCCATAGGAGAGATCGTGTTTGTAAACAATGAACAAATAAAAACAATAGGTCACCAGGCTTGTTTTTGTGAAAAATTGTTTTGAACACACCCACTGTTGCTGAAACTGCCAGCGATTTTTCAACATTTTCATAATTTTCTGCTTTTTTATAAATACCAACCAAAGTATACATCCAGGCAGCACAATACGGTTTTTTCTTTTTACAGGTTTTATTATATACTTATTTGATATCATAGTCATATTTGTAATACTCTATCCTTACAATAATGGGTACAAATGAAAAAAAAATATTGTTTCATATTTACTTTTGTGAACTGTTTTCAATGAAAAATACCCATAGTGAAGAATATTTTCTTTTAATTTTGAAAAAACTCTTTCACAGAATTTTTTCTTTTTCTTCTTGTGTATAGATAACTGTATTAGGAGCATAAAAATGGCTTAAAATGTATGGGTCACCAGGCTAAATTTTATGCTAAGACCGCTAGAATACAACACCTGTTCGGACTGAAATGGCGCGAACCTGGCCAAATTGATTACATGTATGTTTGCTAAAAGTTAAAAAAAAGTTTTAAAACTTCTTAATTCTTTCTATAATTGAATACTAAGTAATCTGAAAGGTGATATTGTCTTATCAGTACTAAGTCAATTATCTTACATTATATGAACAACACTGTCTTTGTACTAAAATGCGATGTGAAAACACAACCACAAAAATAGCAAGATACCTGTCAGGCATGATACTTTGTCAATACAACATAAACCAGTATCAACATTTGATTACTGATATAACTTATCAAAAATGTTATTTCATTCAAAATTCCTAATATTTAAGATTGCCTGTAACAGGTTTCAACAAATGTTTACTTCAGTTCAGTTTTCCATAGAAAGTGTCGGCTGCGCAGAAAGATGCGCATAAAAAACTATAGGAATTCCCTTTAATCGTAAGGCGTATTACAAATTCACGTGGTTTGCTTTGCTTACATTTATTTTGGTGAACTTAACGGAAAACAGCATCTTATTGAAATATCTAAGAAAAGGAAAATAGTTATTGAAGGTATGCTGTAAATCCCCTACTCGTTGTAATGCAACGGGGACGACAGTAAGAGCTAAGTGTATGCCGAAACAGTCGTACGAAAAAGGACGTCTTGTCTTTGAAGTTTTATCTACAGAAGAAGAAATAAGATCTGTAAGCAATAACCTGTCGTTAGGATTCAATGCTTTATCGTCAAAAGTAATTATGACGATTAATAATCAATTAATATTTCTCAGGTAAACCAGACTTAATGCTTTACTACCATGCACTTTGCTAATTACTTTAATCATAGTTAAATCGATTGCAGGCACAACTAGGCTATAATCATGACTACATTTTTGTGATATTTAAGATTACATTTTTTATTGTAATCTGCTTTGAACCAAATAGATATTTTAACTGGATACAAAACTTTAGTAAAACAATGACATTTGGATTACTTTATACCTAAGTATATGCTTATTTCCCAAATTTTCATGGTTAAAGATGTATCCCTAGAGTTACACTATTGTAATTGGCATAACCTTAGGACGGCCAGCACATATTTATGCAATCTCGCCAGACATATGTATGTTTTTGACAACACAGAAAAAATGACGTCACTCGACCTTCAGGTATTTCCGGAAGTAAATAAAATGAAAGTAGAAATGCTAAACTTGAAAACGAAAGCCGCATTTCGATTCGTAGATAGTCAGGGGTCACGCGCAGGGGTCACCCCGTCTAAATGTATGCGCGTGGACTTCTTTTTATTTTTTTTGCTATTGGGGAGCCAATTTTCAGCACTTTATTACGAATTGAAATTACCTGGGCTTAGTACAGCATGTCAGCTTTTAATCTATGAAAAAATATTTGAGCTCTGGATAAACAGAAATCCCACAGGGGTCCGTAATGGACCAAGGGTACATTGATAATTTTGGAACTTCATCAAATCGCTCAAAATGTCATTTTTGATGTTGTCTGAGAGTGTCAGTATACGCCTCAGATGTAAGATATAACCGTATTTGAGAGCTGCAGACCTAGACATTTCAGAAATATTTTCAAAATAAGTTTTGTATAATAAATGTTGTTTCTACGGAAGCGTGAAAGGGCCATCAGACGCTAATACGTTTTAGTACGTTAAGGCTGCGGAAAGGATATAAGATTTCCTAAAATGCATTTTATTTTAGCTATTTTTGTCTCAAACGTCAGTTTTCGTACAGATGTGTTAAAAAATGTCGAAAAAGCACTGATTTTTAGATAAAAAATGATTTTTCTAATAACCTTAGGACGGCCAGCACATATTATGCAATCTCGCCAGACATATGTATGTTTTTGACAACACAGAAAATGACATCACCCGACCTTCAGGTATTTCCGGAAGTAAATAAAATGAAAGTAGAAATGCTAAACTTGAAAACGAAAGCCGCATTTTGATTCGTAGATAGTCAGGGGTCACGCGCAGGGGTCACCCCGTCTAAATTTATGCGCGTGGACTTCCTTTTTTTTTTTTTTTTTTTTTTTTTTTTTTTTGCTATTGGGGGGCCAATTTTCAGCACTTTATTACGAATTGAAATTACCTGGGCGTTAGTACAGCATGATAGCTTTTAATCTATGAAAAAATATTTGAGCTCTGGATAAACAGAAATCCCACAGGGGTCCGTAATGGACCAAGGGTACATTGATAATTTTGGAACTTCATCAAATCGCTCAAAATGTCATTTTTGATGTTGTTAGAGAGTGTCAGTATATGCCTCAGATGTAAGATATAACCGTAGTTGAGAGCTGCAGACCTAGACATTTCAGAAATATTTTCAAAATAAGTTTTGTGTAATAAATGTTGTTTCTATGGAAGCGTGAAAGGGCCATCAGACGCTAATACGTTTTAGTACGTTAAGGCTGCGGAAAGGATATTAAAAAGAACATTCGATTTCAACAAATCTGCCAAGAACTGGTAAAATACTGATTATACAATGGTTTCAATGAATAGACCATTTTCAGTTTACAAATGTTAACATAATTTATTTTCCTGTTCACGGTTATTTATAGCCTGGGTTCCAGTCTATCGGAATATCAGACACTGAAACAACCGAGTATTTACACAGGAGTCGATATAGTCACGACGTGGTCATATAAATGAAAAGTCAAAATATATCAACGCCTTAACCCCGGGCTAAGGGTTTTGAACAATGTACAATATAACAGTAGCCGCTAGTCCATAGTCCTTCTATTGCAATTACTATTTCTGACCTTTTGGAAGGACAGAATCAGCTCGCGTAAATATTTTGCTAAATTTTACTATCGTAATTTTGATTTGTTTTTAAAATTCAGTAGTTATTTAAAGACACTTCTGCGAGAATGTATTTCAAAACCCAATTTTTATTGAGATGTGGTTTACAAACTTCGTAAGATTTTGGGTCATGGTAATTTTCCAACTGTATCTGGTAAAATGATACAACGTTTTATTAAAAGAGGTTTTGAGACACAACGCATGTTTAGTGTTCAACCCGTTTACACTTGGACGCTGCGCTTGCCTCTTTGATTGTGTCTGACGGAAGAGGGGGGAGGGGATGGCGGACTCTGACTGAACTGTTCTGATTTCTGTCTTCTGGCCTGTTTCGTCGGACCCTTATGGGTATTTCTCTTGATGCTCTGTCTTCTGCAAAGGCATTGGGTACATACGTTTTTGGTTCTTAAGGTTTGCTTTTTATATAAATACAGGAGCATTTGTGTGTATTAAATGCCATGCCTTTCCATTGGGTGTGTTAGAAATTCACCTGGCGTGGACTACATTTATTTTCACTGTCCGTGACTTTGGAACATGGTGTGGGTAAGGGTGAGGGTTGGTGAGCACCATAAACCGGTTTAAGATCCCCAGTGGTTTTGTGCCACTGACCTTCCAAGTCGGTGCTTTATATGTTCGTTTTGTCCCCGTGTGTTTGTGTGTGAGTGTGTATGTTGATAGTGTGCACAGTTGCGTGCTGTGAATTTCGTTATAGGGAGGCTGCGTTTTTGGAACGTGATATTCCATGTTTGATATTTATCCTTGTTTTTCCCGCTGAGGCCAGTGCTAGATGGAGTGATGAGTATTGCACGTTTTACTGCCCTTCATGAGTAGCCTCAGTTAAACCGAGTATGCTAATATGTTGCTCGGTTGTATTCTGTACTTTCAAAAACTCTTGTTATAGATTAACTTTACTATTACAACAGTAATTTTTAAGTGTCATGTGTCGGCCGAGCTTTAATTAATTTTTGTTAAACTTTCTGGTCTTTGGGGTCCTGTAGTCAATATTTGAGTACGATATTAACTCTGCAAACATGATATGATATTATATATTATCAAAAGAACATCATTTATACCTTGGCAATTCTGACTTAGACTGCTCTCAAAATATTTCTTTCTAAATTAGTTTTAATTCCTGGATATCAAGGAGTATGACTCTTTTTATATTACTTCCACGAATTGTGATAAAAATCTGGTTGATATATTCCCTAGGAATGAAATTTTATCAACAGATATCAAAATGATGTTACCAGTATAACAGCAGGTGAAGTGATCAAGGTGGTTCCTCATTGGTTCTACAAATACTTTACTGTTCTACAAAACAGCTGTTTTTGTCGTTTTCAGGTGTTGTTTAAACAGGAGTAGCAGAGAGATTCTTTCGCTCACGGCATGTTAAAACTTTTGCATATAAACGTAATATGGCCCCATAATGGATAACTCCGGAGAAAAGTAATAAAAAAAAACGCTGACATTCCCGGGCATTTTAAAATATTCAGATATGTTGATGGACAATATATTCACTTTGTCTAGCTTTTTACACATTTTACACTAGAATAGCTTTTACTAATGTTTTAGGTTTGTGATATAAGATCTGCGAATCCCGAGGGATTGACCGGTGCAAGAGCCCTGTAGAGAGAGGGTACTAAAACCTCAATGGGTATTCTGCATATGTCGATCTGGGCTATAAAGAAGTAGTCGCCAAAACAAATCAATTACAGGGTTTGTTATTGACCCGCCACGAAAATATATGGAGTCAATATGATAAATATGGGTTCTCGACTTAGGCCTCGCCCTCCCAACTTATCATACTGACCCCATATATTTACGTGGCGGGTCACTAACAAACCCTATCATGAACACAATTAATATAGTATTTGGCACAACGTGTATTATATTCTTAGGTTTCTAACCGACCAATACACTCAACTCAGGCACTAACGGAGGGTTTAAACCAGTAATAGGTAAGTCACCGCTAAACCTTGCAGCGCGTGTATTTGCAAAGTATTAGCTTAGCCTTCGTCATACACAATAAACCGGTTAATACATACAGCGAAGCGTCTTACCGGGTTAGGGTTAGGTTAGGGTTATTCCAGACCAGCTAGGAATGTCCCAACATATTTTCGATGTTATTTGACTTGAACCACATTAACAAGTCTTTGGCCATTGAGAACATATGAATTCCAGTTAGTTTTAATTTCGTCCAACAGTTCCTCCCAGAGCGCCAGTCTGGACCGTGTTGTTCGAAACTTTTAACAGGCGGTTAAGCTAAAGGTCGGTTAACATTTTAGACTCTATGTCGACATTTTAGAAGACTTTGAAAAACAAATGTACGAGTTAAGGACTATGAACAATAAAAAGTTTTCAAAGTAAAATAAAAAAAATTATACTAGTCTTTCCCATCAAGACAATTTATTTTTTTGAATAAGAATTGAACCGGCGTTAGTTTAACAGCAAGTTAAAGTTGCAAACAACTGGGCCCTAATTGACCGGCAGTTGCTACAGGTGGCACACTACAGTAGCTGTGACATGAAATTCTTTATCAAAAGTAATAGAAGTAGTCATATAATGATTTGAAAGTCTTTAGAAAGGTTTGCTGTTACTACCATATTGTTACATTACAATAATCTATTTTGGTCTTCCGATTCCGATTCTTTCCGATTAATCGGATCGGAGAGAGATCAGAATCGGACCGATTAATCGATTCTGCTTCAGCTGTCGATTCTCATCACTAAACCTAACCAGTTCTCCTGGATTCTGTAACAGTACTAACCTATTCAAGTAACTACCATACTTAAATCAAAGGTGGATTTCAGATTTCAGACATAGTGTCTTTAATCATGTCATATAACTGGATGAAAATTTATCTTGAATGGACACAGACCAACAAACATTAGATTTTAGCAGCTAAAACATTTAATTACACCAAGTGCAGAAGAAAAATGAATTCTACAAAATTCTTCCCTGGTGGCAAGTATACTGCAATTTTATTTACGCCTTCAAGTGAAAACAAGCAAGAGTTTAAAAATACAATAAAAGCACAATTTAGTGATTAGCTGTCACTTGCAGTGAAACCACAAGAAGGCTATAGTGTACCTTATTGCCCATCGCTTCGTTTCGAGATGATCTATAAAGAACAGACTGTAACTTAAATGTAGATAAGAAAAATACTTGAACCCATCTTACGTTATATCATTCAGTGTTTAATCACAGAAACAACATCTAGTTCCAAGAAAGCTTTTTTAAGCTATACTGATAACAATGATGTATATCGCAAAGAATTTCTCGGAAAAGGCGTAATTGCGTTTTTTATAACTTCACGGAAATAGCTTGACTTTTGTAAGATTATGAAATTGATTTACCATTCTCTACAATTTTTCAAGCGTTAACATTTTTACAGTTCCAAAGTCTGCTTTTTTATATATCATTGTCGTAGTTTAAAGGGACTTGAACAAATTTGTAGTGACCTTTTTTCATCAATAAAATTGCAACATCAGGAATGACATATCTCGTACTATGACTTTGATTCAGTATACACAAACTGTATAAAAAATCGGGAGGTAGCAAACTATCTTGTCTAGTTCCTGCAACTAAAGAAGAGAAAAAACAATTTATACAAAAATATTCGGAAAAATCCTCTGAACTTGACCGTTATCAACATAGTTTTTGGATAATTGTCTTGACGAACTCTTGAAGTTTCAAACACGTCAGTGGAGTTAGTATATGTTTTTAAATATGGTAGCAGAAAACCTCTCTTTGAGAAACCATGTCTTGAACCAAATATTCACAAAAACTGGAAGCGTCTGTTAAATCTGCCGTTAAGTTAAATCTTGGGAAATGAAGTAGGTGTGCGTCTAGAGAGATATTTGACTGAAGAGAAACTTCATGAGAAACTTCAGTCCGCATACAGAAAGTTTCATTCAGTCGTATGTGATAAAAATCTGTAACAGTACTTTTGCATTTATTTGATAAACTCTGATTTGTTTCTCGTAAATCAAATATATAAACTTTGAATAATCTAAACACTAATATTCGCGAACAAACTTGATAGTTTAACTGTGGGGGTACATCTTTAACCATGAAAATTTGTGAAATAAGCATACACTTAGGTATAAAGTAATCCAAATGTCATTGTTTTACTTAAGTTTTGTATCCAGTTAAAATATTTACTTGGTTCAAAGCAGAATACAATAAGAAAGTAACCTTAAAAATCACAAAAATGTAATAATGATTATAGCCTAGTTGTGCCTGCAATCGATTAAACTATGATTAAAGTAATCAGTAAAGTGCATGGTAGTTAATGATTAAGACTGATTACTGAGAAATATTAATTGATTATTAATCATTATAATTGCTTTTGACGATAAACCGTTGAATCAGAATGAGAGGTTATAGCTTACAGATCTTATTTCTTCTGTTGATATGTGAGAGAGTTACCATCAATGTTTGTAACAAATCCCTTGAAATATTTTTCTTAAAACATTCATTGCATTGTGCTTTCATGTCATTGCATCGTAATATCGTAAATTAATAATATTTATTAAAAGCGCGAATTGAATGCCCACCTGCCAGAACATTGTGAATCCAGCGTCAGTTCTTCCAAAATACAGTCATTCTAATGAAACTGCTGGAAGTCAAATTTTCGGCCAGTGTCTGACCAAATTTGTCCTCTATATGGTATAATATGATTGACCATTGTTGTGATGTATATGTTGATACGGCAGATATATGCAAAATATCTAATTGTGGGACACTCTGAAATGAAATTATGCCGATATGCAAATACAACTAGCATTGAAACCGGACCCTTTCAAACCTTACCTTTGATTGTGGTATAGTGGAGACTTTAGTTCGGCACCTGTGCAACATTCCCATTCAGGGAAATACTTTGTCCGGCATCTGTGGACGCCAATGTATACTTCCGTTTATGTTCACATCTTTTGACGATCAAAAGCGTAAAGCGCAGTAAATTATTTACTATTTGTGTCGTAAACGAGGACTTATGCATGTCTTTTTATCACATTATACATATAGAAATAGTTGCTTTTCTGACATGAGAAATCCTTGTACAAACATTTTGCGCAAAATTCCATTAGATACATATACTAAGCTACAGGAAAAGTAAAAGAACATACCATAATGTTAATTTATCCTAGTTTATATAGGCGCAAGTTCAATTTCCAACTCACGACAGACTAATGATTCGGACGACCTCTACTTCTGTGATCACCCCGAACGAAAAAACCATGTAAAAAAAAATTGTTAACTCATCAAATAAAGTCTCAACTTAAATAAAATAACAAGCACGAAGTACAGCCAAAATCCAGGTTTTAATGTTAGGTGTGTGCATGCACTAGGCAAACTATACATTGAACTAGTAGTCTGTGTTCAGACCCTGTGTTTTGTTCACAGGAGATAACTCATGAGGCTATTCAAATTTTGTATAATTATGTCCCTTCCCTTCTCAATCGATCAGAATATATGAGAGAATTAAAACAAAAAAGATTAGCCAGACTGGTTTTGTTTGGTAACTCTGTCAAATATCGACACATATCAATCAAAAATGAATATGTACAACGTTTCATAACCATTTAATGTGAATAAAAGAAATCGGGAATAAATTCATTATTGCGGTAACAGTTACAATAACATAACCCTATGTATTCAATATTATTATATAGTTATTTTTCAACGAGTTTAAAACCAACGGATCGTCTGTCAATATTTTCCTTATTAACAAAGCAAACTATTAGCAGACTCTGTATGAATGAGTCGATGAAATACGAAACATGAGGCATGTCACGTCTTCTTAAAGATAAAATAAATACGTAACTCAGAGATGACTAGCTTTGCATCGAGAAAATAGGAACTCGTTTTTAGAGTATTCATTAACACGCAAATTCAAATTTAAAAAAAATGTATGATGAAAATATAATTTATAAGCAAACCTGATATTACCATGATCTTACAATATTGACTAAATATCGGCTGTATAAATGTTTATTTTGGTGCTGTAATACGGGTTCCCGAATATGCCCTGACTCTTACATCGTTATAACCATAAATGTTTGAATTGCAAGGGAGACTAATTCGATCTGTACAATAAATAATTAGATGGAGATTATTTCCCATTAACATACATTTATTGCGAATACAGCTTCTCATATTCATGACTTTGTGTATTATATGTAGACCATTTTATCGTACTTGTATAGGTGACATTTACTGTTTATTCACTATTTTGCGCTATCTTGAATTTATTTTGTGATATCCTGATTTCATTGTTTCATATCATTTAGAGTGTATATAATGTTATCACTATTTATCATAAACGCATATTTTATTGCCCATACCATTGTTATAATAATACCATTGTTATAATATACACAATCAAATGATTAAGGGGACGCATATTGCTACATTCACAGTTCATACAGAAATGAGGAAGAGGTGCATATTCAAGAAATCGATGGTGGGAAGATAAAAAACATATTCCTAAACTGATATAATACTGATGGACACCTGTAATATTCAGTACTTTGTGGATAAGGATGTGGTACTATGAATGTAATAGGAAAACAGAGGTCTTTGTGAAAGTACATTCAACACAAAATATTATGCTTTTGCATAAGGAAAAAATAGGTTTTTTTACAATACCAGTGTTACAAATAATGTTAAAGGGATGAAATTTTCTTTCTAACACACCAGGTTTGCTTAAACATGTAAAAATTTAAGGTTTAGCAGTATATCACAAAACAACAGATTTTTTTAGTAAATGAACTGCATCTTGACACACAACTTATCTGTCCAATACATGTTTTACTGTTCTGTCCCATAGAGTTGGATACTTAAAATATTCTAAATGAGTTGTCCCCCTTTAAATAAGAATGCCACTTGTAAAGAAATAAATGTAAACAATTGTCAAAAACGATGTTTTACCTAGTTATGTAAAGTTGAAACACTCGCACGATGTTGCAAATGCATCAAAACGAAGACATGTAACAGCTTTTAAAAAATGGCGAGTTTTTAAAGGCGCTGAACTGTCCAGAAGTGTGGCCCCTTCATGCAGTCCCTTTCCGGAATTCAATATATATATGAGTAAATTGACAATGGTTTTGTAGAATAATATACATGTTTTATACACTGTTACATTTTCATGTAAAACAATGCTTTCTTTCTATAATTTGATGACGTTCGAACTTTTTTCTCCGAAACATGGACCTATACCTTAACGCCACGTCATTTCAGCTCGGGATGGACGCCATATTTCTCATTGATAAAAATGTAAACGAAAAAATCAGAGTGGGATTAGTATTGCAAGGGCATAACATGACATTCTACACAATACCTTAGAACAGATATCTTGAAATTGATCTTGAAAAGGTGGTTAATTTTAGTTTATTTACATGGTTTTTAATTTTCCCACGACTTCTCGGCGATTTACTGCAAAAAGTATTACTGAGCTGGACGAAAGGTAACTCTAACAAACAACGGGAGACAACTTAGGTGTCAGCACGTGTATGATTATTAAAAAAACATGTCGATGATTATAATTTCTTATTAAATAACGAATCCTATTCAGAGATTCGTCTTTAATATCATAAAACTATTACTTTCTATGGACATTTATCAAAAATTATTACTTACAGTGGACTACTTTGCGCATCAAACTGGTTTCCGCTTCAGTTGTGAGGCACTTCCGTTATACTTTTTGACAACAATAACAAAACGCAAAATGAATCAATAAAGTCACTTATAAACCGACTGCTACTTAGATCAGTTTAAGTATAATTGTTGTTACAACATTATACTTGTTCATTACGGTATGAGATAAAGTTTTTCTTGAACTGCATAATCCATTAATTACGTTTAGACGATATTGCATTTACAACTTATCTGACCCCGTTTTTTACGTGAATGACAGCATTCTCGTGCAACTCATGCTAACAGGGTTATAAAAAGTATGGTGGAGAATTCAAGGACAAATTATAAATGACATTAAAGTGAGGATAACTGTATATTCGTCCAGTTTTGATCATTGACATTCCTGCTGTGTATTAGTAAGTTTTGTGAACAAGATTAGAATGTTACTTTTGCACATATACACATTGATTGGACCGCTCTCAACTAAATTTCATAGCTTATTTTAGGGATTTTTAAGACAATACATTTTCAAAAGTTTGTTCAATGTGTTTTGATATTTAAGTGCACTGTAGTTCATGAATAACAAGTTGAAAATTAATAATGGAAACATTTCTAGGCCCTTATTGTAAGCCACTCGACTTCTGTAACGATAAATGTTTAATGTATTAAGGGGAATATACTCTTTTAGTTTTGGAATGTGGCATTCCTTGACCACCATATCTTTTCTTATGCACTACTTTGTAAACAAACTAAATAATGTGTTTTAGCTTACATATGCAAAATGAAAAGCAAGATAGTGAATTTATTTCACTTTTTTCTTTAAATTACAATCTGTAGGAGATCGATAAATTTTTGGACAAGGTAAAGCACTATTATTTTCGCACATAAAAATATTAATTGTTGACTTTGAATGTACACAATAAGTCTTATGTAATTCAACAATAACTTTCTTGTTTCAGTTTTTCTCTTTTTTATTTTAGTAAGCAATCCTTTGTGTACTTATAACAGTTGAAACAGTATCCATTTCATGTACCAAAACTTTGTACTTTTTTGCTGGTAAATTTTATCATACCCCACCCATTTTTTTCTAATTTCAGCTGACTCATGGGCGGAGACAAAAACACGTGTTGACGTCAAGCTGTGACGTCTTGTCAGTTTGACGTCATATCAACTACCAACGCCGTACACAATATGCTCGAAAAACGATTAACTGCTGCAAATATTTGGTATATTAACCTCCAAGATGCTTGAATTAGTAATAAACAATTAGTGTATTTTCGGTTCGGCCAATATGAGTGTTTATCGACCTACTGCGGTTGGCGTCTCGGTCGATTTTTCCAGGTTGACCAATCCTTATATGGACCTCACTAAAAGACAATAATTATTTATTTCATATTTTAAGATATTAGATTATTTATTTATTTGTTTAAGTGTCATCCATTTACAATTAGTTTAAATAAAATTATACAGTACATTTTGAAATACACAAATTGTTAATAATGGCCATTCTTTAAAAGAATTTTAAGAAACTATTGGTAATGTACTTACATGTATATCGTTGGCATATACATAAAACATAAAGTCACAGACGCTATTGATAAAAGAATTAACTATGTGAGTATCTTGTTAAATGAAAGACAATTTAAAACTTTGACATATAAATCTGGATCATACGAATTAATATATGATTTTCACTGAAAAAGTGTGTAACTATTTTAGATGGAATGAGGCACGGTGGTAGTTAAAAGCATATAGCTCCAGTTAAGTATGTACTTTGGAAGCCATATTTGCACATATAAACACTAAGATTGATTTTATGACAGACTAAAATAATAACTACATTTTGATAAAAAGTGAAAGGATTAAACACACTTACTTGTTATATAAAAGATTATTTGTGTTTTAAGGTATCATCACAGGTTTTGGCAAATGCTCTTGTAAGTTTCCGGTTTGTGGATTTTTTCATCCTTTCTATATTTTCCAGCAGAAAAAAATCGCTGACAAAGGCTTTAAGTTTTATTGAATAAATCCATTCTTATATTTGTGTATATAGGGCAGGAAAGTAAGACATGCAACTCATTTTCAACTTAAACTTTACAAAATGGGCAGGTTCTGTCTTGTTCGGACAAATTTTCATATCTGCCTGTTTATATGCGTATTGGCGGAACGCAGCTTCTAAACTTTGAAATTGCAGATCTGTGGGGATAGGGATAATGCATACAAATTTTACAATAAGGTTCTATCCTGTATTCTATTTGAAGTTGTCTGTACAATTTCAATTTATTATTTCCTACTCCACGGATACCAACAGCTTGCTTCAAGTCATTGGACCATTTATCTATGTGCACATCTATGAGAGCAGATGTTATACTTTGCTTAAGGTCTATAGCAGAAGATGAGGATTGAATAAATATTTCTAAATTAAAACTCTTTAGTTTTTCTTTTACCAAAAAGGGCTCTCGTTTCCTTCGTGTAAAGTCCCTTGAAAGATTCTTTTGTTTAACCTATCATAAGGTTGGTTATTGCCACGGCTTCAACGGTTGAAGACACTTTTCCATTTCTCAGTCATGATTGGCTGCCACCCCATTTCACCAACAAATGCAGCGTTAAGTTAGTATTTCCTGTGCCGAGACAACATCTCATTGCTCTGTTGTGTATTAGATTTATACATGTAAAAGACTTCGTTCCCCAAACTGCAGCTCCGTATGAAATAACAGGGACAACTAAAGAATTGTAAAAAATTGTATAGATATCATACGGAAGCCGCCATCATTTTCAAATTTAACCACCAGCATCCTTAGGCATACGACCTGTGCTTTGAGTGAGAAACATCGCCGTTATGTTTTATATAAATGTAAAATGATTCAAGGATATCATAAAAGAAATTACACATATTTCAAAAGAGAAATAACAAGATATCTCCGACAAATATTTTATTTAAATATCTTGAGTTCGTTTTAGTAATATCCTACATCAATATTTTGATTTCTGTGAAAACGTTTTATGACGTGAATAAAATTTAATCATCTATATATGCCTCCAAATGTACGATTTTATGGTATCCTCAATTTGATTGATGGACATCAATATTTCGTACACAATAGCACTTATGTTTGATTTTTGCTTAGTTTAGTTTATATTAATTTATTTTAACTCGATCGTGATGAAAGTTTAAAGCTTATATGAACCACTCTCGAGTCCGCATCCTGGAACAACCAGTACTGGTGTCATGTGAGAAGTCGTTGTCGTGATCCCAGTGGGGCTCGAACCCACGACCTCAGGGTTGATTTATGCTTACCGTTAATGGTTATAATGCAGTAATTCGGTCGAAAGAAGTCCCTAATAAATAGATCCTAATTTTTCCATTTTTCGCGCATTTGCGCGTAAATCGGGGGCCAAATGGGCATTATTTCACTCGTGGAATGAGTTTTACATCAAAAAGGACACGTTTCATGCTAATACTCGCATGTTTTCGAGTTGTTTACTTGAAAACGAAAGTAGGGTGTTTATTCTGCGGACCGCTTTCTGAAATGCGGCAATATGAGGGTACCTGACTTCAGTTGACTTGCATTTCACTGCATACTATTCAACACCCCTTTTTCTTTTCGTTTTCTTGAAGCAAATGTATGGATATCTTGCGGAAAATAGGTCTACGACGGAGTGAAAATCTAGAAACTGTAACAAAATTGTTCTGAAGTAGCTGAATTTTATATGAAACAAAGAACAGTTTCTTTTATTGGTATATAGCCTAATATGATATTATTGATTCTAAAATACACCAAACGCAGTTTTAAGTTTTGGATACCAGTAATTCATGTGATATCATAAAATCAAATTCAACATATACATGTATTAAAATATATTTAGAGATATCATTAAACAGATTTTGCGGTATCAACGAATAGATCTATGTCATGATATCCGTAATTCTAATTAATCATATCATGCTTGCGGTTTGTGATAAAAAGAACATTTATTCAATTTGATGTAATTATTGATATTACTAAATTCAGTTTAAGAGACAATCCTGGGGAAGAACTGATACTTAGGCATCAATTAATCGAATAAAAGGTATCTTTAAATCATATCATAATATCTCTAAATGCATTTAACAATATCCAAAAGTAAACGATGCTATCATAAAATGAACTTTAAATATCCATAAATAAATTAATAAAATCACAATATGAATTTCTGATATCCATAGGACATTCAGACATCATAAAAAGTCAGCCCATATACTCTGCATAAACACATAATCTTATCTTTACTCTCCTACTACTTCCACGTCATTCTAAGAGTCCTTACATGAAAAGTAGAAATGGGTTGATTTATACTATCGTACATGTTGCTATAAATGTAAAAAAAGTCATTAGAAATACAGTCAGATCAGATTGAAATATTATTTACTTGCGAATCAGTTTTAATTTGGTCCGATACATGCTATTCGCTAAAAGGGTCTCTAATTGAAATAGGCTTTAAAAGCGAACAGCATGGATCCTGACCAGACTGTGCGGATGCGCAGGCTGGTCTGGATCCGCACAGTCTGTTCGCAAACCCACCATGTTGGTTTTCTCATGGCACGGCTCGTGTAACTTTCAAATCCGTTTCCATAACAACAGTCTTTCAACTCTAACTACAGAGAAACTTTATTGGTCTGACGTGTTTTGTAGAAATATTTTGACACCTATCACTTATGACTGAGAGCTTATTACGCACACTGAACTATAAATGAACTGACCTTCAGAACAAATAAGTCTTTACTTAGTCTCTCTCATTGCTGAAGAAAGCCTAGCAAAGTGTTAAATACTGGTATAATACGGGCCGTTCTATGAGAAAACCGGTATTAGTGACGTGATATAATTATTGTATAATAAGTAGTTTATAATATTGGAAAAATCATCGTTTTCTTTATGTTTATGTAGAAACTAGAAACAAATGAGCCGTGCCATTAGAAAACCAACATAGTGGGTTTGCGACCAGCACGGATCCAGACCAGTCTGGTCAGGATCCATGCTGTTCGCTAACGGTTTCTCTAATTGCAATAGGCTTTGAAAGCGAACAGCATGGATCCTGACCAGACTGCGCGGATGCGCAGTCTGGATCCATGCAGGTCGCAAAGCCACTATGTTGGTTTTCTCATGGCACGGCTCAAATATGGTGTAATACAGTTATCTGATTCTACTCTATTTTACAAATAAATGTTGTTTATGTTGCCATGACAGAACCAATGCATCATGAAAATATCGAGGTTGATAGACATAAGACCCGTCGTGAAACAAATGATACACTGTTACTTATTTTTTCAATCAAATAATTTGAAACTCTGTCTACATATTGTAATGTTTGATGCTTAGTAAGTGAAACGCATAATTTGTTACATTTATGACTGAAAAGTGCGCGTCATGCACGACGACGTCATACTGAAATGGTTTCAGCGACTTACTTAAAAGCATTGTAAAATAATATTCTTCATAAATATTTTGTTATCTTAATTTTTTATCACTGATACAGGTTTTCTCATGGAACGGCCCATATATATATAATTGCAGACTTCCGTAAATCTGGGCAGATTATTTTCAACTCCAGTAGCGTTAGTCTGCCCACTTTTACTGCCATATTTAAAAAGAATCTGCCCAGATTTACGGATTGAATCTCTAGATCGATGTCAATGAATCACGCGCTTACGATAGACATTTGTGAATTAGACATTTACGGATTAAGTCTACGTGGACTGTGAACACCTAAGACGATCGATTTTTCAAGGGGACCGTCTCAACATGATAATTTTAATTTATGTTTCGTAGGAAAGCATTCCTATAATGATGGTAAGGTCTGGCTTAATATGTCACTGCACAGGATAATATTTGGATTTGTCTGTCCGTCCGTCTGTTCGCCAGAGAAATGTTTTGTTATACATATCGCAAAAAGTATTTGATCTAGCGTCAAAACACTTTCCTGAAATGTTCTTCAATATTATAAGTTGCGCATCTGCGACAAAGTTGAAAAGATGAGCTAGTCTGATCGCAATGTATCCGTTTTCCATCGTCGTCGTCGTCCAACATGAAAATATCTAAACTGGGTCAGTTGGCATCAAAATGTAGGTCAGCAGGTAAAACATTGTGAAAACTGTAGAAAACGTAATATCTTGCGTCTCCATTCCTTTGTTGTTATTATACGCCCGAAGAATATGTATATGTCACAGGTGTTCATCTGGCTGTCTGTCTTGTCTGTCTTGTCTGTCTGTTTGTCTGTCTGTCCGTCTGTCCGTTAACAATTTCGTGTCGACTCCGCTCCTTGAAGGATTTTAAACAAACTGGAAACAAATATTATCCACATCAAGAGGACGTGCAGAGCGCCTGTATCAGTTGGCTTGCTTTAAGGTTAAGGCCACACTTAGGGGTCAAGGTCATATGACTTTGTTTCGTGTCCGCTCTGTAACTCTTGATCTGTATGATGGGTTTTAAAGAAACATTGCACAAATGTCCACCACATCGAGTCGACGTGCAGAGCTCATGTTTTGGATGGCTAGATACAAGGTCAATGTCACACTAAGGGGTCAAAGGTCATATAACTTTGTTTCGAGTGCGATGTGTAACTGTTGAACTGCTTGAAGGATTTTAAAGAAACATGGCACACATGTTTACCACATTGAGACGACG
Source organism: Mercenaria mercenaria (assembly GCF_021730395.1). Taxonomy (NCBI): domain Eukaryota; kingdom Metazoa; phylum Mollusca; class Bivalvia; order Venerida; family Veneridae; genus Mercenaria; species Mercenaria mercenaria. Next base: position 87,809,490 of record NC_069364.1, on the reverse strand, counting down.
TGCAGAGCGCATGGCTCGCTTCAAGGTCAATGTCACACTTAGGGGTCAAAGGTCACATGACTTTGTTTTGTGTTTATGTTGCTTTGCATTGCGGTGCTCTTAGTTATATTTGGCATATCCATTTTTTGTTCACTTACAATATTTTTTATTGAATTACTTCCCTTTTATGTTACTATAGATGTAACATTTTTATTACTGGCCGTAGGGAAAAAACCGATACCACTTTTCTGTGGTACAACATGGATGGTACCTGCAAAGTTAAGGTGTATTTTGACATATCTGTACCTGGTAATGATTTTAGTGGACTTAGAGTTTTTCGGGGAATTTCTTCCCTTTGTTGTCCTTTTCGTTTGGGCTTCAACAGTAAAGTTCTTTAAATTTTGCTCCCGTCTCCTGATATAATCCTTCGGGCGTATATTGCCCCGCTTGGCGGAGCACTTGTTATTTCTGAATTAGCGTTAAAGACTTTGTATTTGTATAACTTTATTGTTTTAATTTGTCAGTAGTGGCTGGACGAAGAGATGGACAGCTTTTTTACTAGATAAATGAACGGAAGATTGGAAAATTATCAAAATAAAAAAATCTTCCCATTTATACTGTATTATGGCATAAACATGAATGAAATGAAATTCATTTCTTGTTGACAGTTATCAGTTTATACAATCAGTCCGACATGTTTTCTTCTACACACAAGAAATGCACAGACATGTACGGTTCTTGAAAGTCGTTGTCGTGAGTGCCTCCATACAGAGCTTACTCTCTTGTAACACTTCAATTCTGCGATTGAATGTTCTACAGTTATTCTGTAATGACATATATATTTGTTCAATTTAGTACATTTAATTAAAATGGGGCATAATTCTGTCAAAATCCAAACAGAGTTATGGGGATTGTTTTTCTTGGTGTAGATTTCGATAGTAAATAACTATTTTAAGTTTCAATTCAATAGCTTTGATAGAAACAGAGATATTTGACTTTATCAAAAACTTTAACCAAAAATTCTAAGTTAAAAAGGGGCATAATTCTATCAAAATTCAATCAGAGTTATGCGGATAATTTCTCCTGATGAAGCCTTTGATGGTAAATAACTATTTTAAGTTTCAAGTCAATAACTTCCATAGTAACAGAGATATTTGCTTTTATCAAAAACTTTAACCAAAAATTTTAAGTTAAAAAGGGACATAATTCTAACAAAATTCAAATCAGAGTTATGGGGATTGTTTCTACGCGTGTAGACTTAAATAGTAAATTAGTAGTTTAAGATTCAAGTCAATAGCTTTGATAGTAACAAAGATATTTGACTTGATCAAAACAATTAACAGAAAATTCTTAATTAAAAAGGGGCATAATTCTGTAAAAAATCAAATCAGAGTTATGGGGATTGATTTCCATGTGTAGACTTCGATAGTAAATAAGTATTTTAAGTTTCAAGTCAAGAGCTTTGATATTAACAGAGATATTTGATTTTATCAAAAATTTTAACCAAAAATTCTAAGTTAAAAAGGGACATAATTCTATCAAAATTCAAATCAGGGTAACGCAGAATGTTTTTCCTGGTGTAGACTTCGATAGTAAATAATTATTTTAAGTTTCAAGTCAGTAGCTTTGATAGTAACAGAGATATTTGACTTTATAATAAAATTTAACAGAAAATTCTTAATTAAAAAGGGGCATAATTTTGTAAAAATTCAAATCAGAGTTATGGGGTTCGTTCTTCCTTGTGTAGACTTCGATAGTAAATAACTATTTTAAGTTTCAAGTCAATAGCTTTGTTAGTAACAGAGATATTTGACTTTATCACAAACTTTAACTAATAATTCTAAGTTAAAAAGGGGCATACAGTAAGTCTATCAAAATTAAATCAGAGTTATGCGGATAGTTTCTCCTGATGAAGCCTTTGATGGTAAATAACTATTTTAAGTGTCAAGTCAATAGCTTCGATAGTAACAGAGATATTTGCCTTTATAAAAACTTTAACCAAAAATGCTAGATTAAAAAGGGGCATAATTCTGTAAAAATTCAATCAGAGTTATGGGGATTGTTCTTCCCTTGTGTAGACTTCGAACCTAAATAAGTATATTAAGTTTCAAGTCAATAGCTTTGACAGTAACAGAGATATTTGACTTTATCAAAAAATTTAACCCAACGAGACGCCGACGCCGACGCCGGAGCGAGTGCAATAGCTCTACTTTTTCTTCGAAAAGTCGAGCTAAAAACAGGCACATCCAAATTAATATCACCTACCGCATAGTGATGATATAATAACTCAAACCCTATTGCCGTTATAAACTCTTTTTCATATCGCGCATACTATAAGTAAACTATGTTGAGACGGTCCCCTTGAAAAATCTATCGCCTTAGGTGTCCACAGTTCACGTAGAGTTAATCCGTAAATGTCTATTAAGACGAAGTGGAGTGTGAACACCTAAGCCGATAGATTTTTCACGGGGGCCATCTCAACATTATTATATTATGTGCGGTGGGAAAATGCTTGCAGTACTACGCGGTAGAAGATGTAGATTTGGCTTCGTCTGTCCGTCAGAGAAAAATTTAAATACACCCATCTAAAAGTATTGAACGACCGTCGCAAAAATATTGAACGACTGGCATGAAATTGTTTTGGAATGTTATTCAACATTAGGAGTTGCGCACCTAAGATGTAAGTATATACTATTGCAGAAGCACTGTGTCGTTGGTCGTCGTCCGTCGTTCACAATTTCATGATTAACATCCTCGATGTTGCAATTTTAGTCCAATCGTAATGAAGCTAAGTCAGAATGTTGTGTTGGGAAATAACACTTGGTCATTACGTGACTACTTTAACTCATCAAAAAACTTGTTAACACTTAATATAAATATATATAGGACCTGGTCAGAATATTTGTCTGTATTAAATCTAAATCAAGTTTGAAACTAGATTATCTAGGGTAAAAAAATAATGTCGTGGAAAAATATCGTTACAACATTAGAGCCATAATTTATGAATCCACGAATGATCCACTTAACTGATTATATTTTTACTTTGAACCTGCCGATTTTTGTAATTTATATATCATTGTGTTCCCAATAAATTGCTCTACAATGTACCGAAAACCGCATCTGAAAATAACATGCGGTTACGGAACTTCATACGGAGTAACATTACATATTGAACGCCCCTCGTATATTCTGAAGTTTTTAAACAAATGGTTTAATCAAATTCTACATTGTAGAAAAAAATTAGATCTGAACGTGCAGAACTACGTTAACACGAAACCAGATTTGGTCTTAGCACATCTGTGTATTTCATATTTGTCTAAAGATATAGTGTATGGGCCATTTATTTTTATGCGAATAATTGCTCTCATTATCAAGTACAAATTAAGACACAAACTGTCAACAAATAACAAAAAGGGTATAATTATAGTTTATTTTAATTAAACATAGCTTTGTTAATGGCTTACGTAAAAGCATTAAATGTAATTATCATATTTAGATCGACTGTAAGTGAAATATTACATTTCATGTTAATATTGTAAGAACACTAAAAAAAGTCCAATCACTGCATTTTGATAAAGGGAGAGATTTGTCATTGTGTTGCCCAGATTTCGAAAGTCCTTGGTTTCCTGATTATTTTCCATAAGCGCCGCACTTGTTTCGGCACTTATCTAAGGTTTCGAAAGCATTATGTTCCTTTGTGAGTTTCTCGTAGCAACCGCCAGGCAACCTTTGACAGCTATAACCGTCCCACCGCCAATAGTTATCCATCCTGCGACAATCTAGCAACTTAGGATTTTTTCCACCACATTTCTTCCTGCTAGCCATTGCTACCACTGCTAACATCGAAATGACAAGGAAGATGGTCAGTAGCTTGTTCATGGTTCTGAAATTCATACTTTAAAACGATAATTCAACTTATCGTTTACTTGGCTATTAGTTCTAAATACAAAGTAGACACTTGAAAACGATTATTTAGGTCATTATTAAATTCGCTTGCGTGTCTTAATCTAAACGATTATTAAACTCATTATAGGTAATACAGTTCAATATAAATGAATCTTTAGTAATCCTACCTGTCAGATATTACAACATCTGATAATCAATGTGAGATTTTCATACAAGCAAAACTCTTGTATCTTCATGATAAAAACTAAGTAATATTTCATTTTATTATCGGCTTGTAAAGAGTTATTTTTTTATCATATTTCAGTTGACAAAAACATCTGAGGCAGTCTTTCAAGGGTGAATCAAACACAAAGTCGTATAAATATATCTAAATTGTTTTGTTGTGAAAAGATATGACATTGTGTTTAAACCCGCCTTCATTTACCACTCTATTGTTTTTTTATTTGCAAGAGAAGTAGAAGTAAACTAATAGATACCTCTGCTTGTTAGTACTTACAAGAGGTGTTTCGCGAACAAAGATACAAAATAAATAGAAAGAAAGAAACATAACTTTCGTTAATTTCATACTTGTAAAATCATTTTTGGTTATTTATAGGAGTTAGAAATCAATTTCCAGACTTAATGTTCTATTTTTGAAACGTTTAGATTCTTCCTCTACTCATAGTTTAATACTTTCATGGCCCTTAATTGCAAAAAACTCACTCTGAAATGCGTACGGAATGCATTATTTAACATGCTGTTTGTTCTTAATCTGAAATAAACAATTTAGAACGATTATTCAAGTCATTATCATATGTTCTTACGGTTTTTAGTAGAGAAAACGATTATGAATGTCATTATTTAACACGCTGTTGGTTCTTAATCTTATTTTCCAGTTGATCAAATGTACTGACAGTGTGGTGATGTTATTGATCTATAAACAATAGGGAAACTTCTCGTTCGGGAAACAGTCTGTGGGGTTTTTCCTACTTTTCAAACAGGAAACTGGATACATTCGGGAAGCAAAATCACTATGTTTCTTTGTTTCTTTCAAGATGTTAAAGAATAAACATGGTATCAGTAAATAAAATACACCTTAGTGAACCCGAGAATTTTCTTCTGAATTTCAACCGTTTAATTACTTTAAACGCTTAAATTTTTTATTCAAATTAAGTGTTCTAACATCATGTAAAGCTGATATAAACAGAGCTAAACAAAGTCCCTAGAAAGAGGAAGTAAAGTTGTCATGAAGAGAAAGAAATGTACAATGAATATTTATATAATATAGCTAAACAGTTCGAGAGTGGAATAAAATGTTTTAGAGGATTTATAAACGGAAATATATCTTAAGGATATCATGAATAGTATTTCGCACCGAGCCTTTTGCAATAAGCAAGTAAAAATTGCTATTTTGCTTCCTGAAAGGGAAGCATTTCTATATTTAGTATTAACTTTCCCGTTTGGAAAGTTTTGAAAAAAACATAGATTGATTTATTTATTTCAGTACATAAAATACATTGTATGGTATAACACAAATTAAGAATTTCAAATATCAAATATACAATGACTAGGAATTAAAACATACTGAAAGACAATTAAGAATCATTACTAATATAAAATACCAATAATTGCAAAAAAAGTACCAGGACATGTATTCATATACCAAGGATTTCACACAAAAAAGAGAAAATGTGAAACTCCTTATTTCCATTGTGGTCCTGGATGAATGATGACATGTCCTAGCAAGGCACGACAACTTTGAAGTAAATGGTGGTATCTTGTCCAAATGTTTCAGCAGTTTAGAAAAGATCACAAGAAAGGAATTACAGTATTAATAAAAAGACAAATGTAACTACAATCTATGTAGAAGATTATTTTTAACTGAAGCCTTGAACTGCTCAATGTTTGCAGACTTATTAACATCATGTGGCAAATTATTCCACAAAGAACAACCATTGTAGCAGAATGTCGTTTTACCAATTCCTTTGACTTTAGGCATACTGATGCATGACCCTTTACTAAACCTGGTATTATGGCTATCTATGTAAAGAACTGCCTCGAGTAAAATACTCATTCATCTAAGAAGGGGCAGAACCTGAATGTATTCTAAAAAACGTGATTTAGAGTTATTTGTTCCACTCTTCTTGTGACAGGTAACCAGCCTAACTGTAAGAGATGTTCTGTATCAATAATATGACTTCTCTGATCAAGTCTAAGGACACATCTAATGATCTTGTTTTTAGTAACCTGGAGCATATTCTTTTGACTCTGAGAAATACCATAGTACCATACAGAGCAGGCATTTTCAAAGTGACATTGGATCAAGGACATGACTAAACTTTTGATTTCTGTACAGAAACCTAAGTCTTGCGTTTGCATTTTTAATGACTGATTAACCATAGTCTCATAACTCAAACATTGATCCAGTATAGCACCTAAATATTTAACAGAGTCGGTGTGCTTAAACACCGTACCATTTACATACAATATGAAGGTTAGAATCCTTCTTTAATCTTGGCTTTGAGCCAAATAAAATTGATTCTGTTTTCCCTAGGTATAATGTCAATTTGTTGTCAACTAACCGGTAATTAACTCGTTCAAGATCATGGATTATTAAACGCTCAATTTCTAGTTTACATTTGCCAGACACTAAAATGGCAGAATCATCTGCATACAATAAAAGTTTGTTATTTACAACACTGCCATGTCATTTACGTAAATTCAAAACAGCAGAGGCCCAACTATGGATCCTTTGGGCACACCAGATGTGATGTTTGAAGATGACGAATGAATGCCAGATATGTCTATATATTGTTGTCGACCAGATAGTTATGATTGAAACCATCTGATAACATCCGGATTAAAACTGTATCAAAAACTTTCTGCAAATCAAGCATCATACTTACATAATTTCCTTTATCTAAATTAAACCTTATATAGTCAGACAGATGTATTAAACAATGTCATGTATCCGTTGAAAAAAAACAACTTCTAAAGTCTGATTGAAACTCGTATAGTAAATTCTGTTTACTCAAATAACTTTCGAGTTTATACAATTCTTTAAAATATTTTAGAAATAATACATAAAATTGATACATGTCTGTAGTTTCCTACCTCAGTATTAACACTCGTTTTATATAAAGGAACAACACGGACAGCTTTCAAATCATCTGCCACAACTCCTTGTATTATAGAAAACTTTATAACATGAGTAAGTGGACAAGTAAAAATAGATGCGCCATTTTTGACAAAACGTGATGAAATACCATCAAGACCTGTGGCCTTACTAACGCTGAGTTTGTTCAAGTATTTCAATACTTTGTTTTCTGTTATAATGGAAAAAGAACAACTTTTGTGGGTAACACCTTTTTCAAAATAGGAATTAGCAACAAAAGCTTTAGATTGTTGAAGAAACGGAAAGTTTCCGCTACTGATAAGAGTGAAGAGTGAAATACGTTTGATGCATGGCTACGTAGACATGTACCGATATAATCCTAAGCTGATAATTTACTATATGCGCTACTAAGCACTTCCTCAAAAATTTTTGCTATCTGCACCGCTACATACATAAGCCAATCGATGGCTATGTACCTTGGCATAGCTACATACAAAAGGCCGATAATATGCTTTATGAAACGCTGCATACAAAGGCCGATAATTCTCTACGTGCAACATTACAAATAAAGGCCAGTATTTCGCTATATGTAACGCTAAATCGCTTTAAACAAGCCGATAATTCCCAATAAGTCAATTTTTTGCTATATTTACTCCTACATTCCTAAACAAGAGACGAGTATTCGCTACAAGCACCGCTATATACAACTGAAAACTTGCAAAACGTACCACTTTAGCAGAGAATTCGCCATATGCACAGCGACATACATAAGCCAATTGTTTGCCAAATACACCACTACATTTATAAGCCAATAATTTGACTTAATTAAAAATGTTTCAGTACCTTACGAAGCAGTAAAAGTAATACAGTAATGAAAACTATTTGTGAAAATGAGTTTGTCCGCAACATGTTCTTCCAAAGGGGATTTGTGCATAAGATAAAACTATTTAATACGTGACTATCATCAAATGTATAAAAGCTAGAAGTACCCTAGTAAAGGGACATTATAGAATTAAGGATATCTCAGAAGTATGTTTAATGTAATGATTAAAGAAAATTAAGAAAGAATTCTGGTTACAAACTCAATGAAACCAACGGAAATAATTTCAAGTTAGTTATCTGAATAGACATGTCCCATGACAAAGAAAAATACAATAAAACATTTTTACATACCTTTCTAGTACAGCAGAAACAACAGTACTGCCGCATTGATCACTCAATGGCTCTTAAATACGTATCGCAGAATGTCTTCCGGCGCACGTTAAAATAGTATTACTGGCAGAGGGGGAACTATTCAGCAACAGCTGTTTTTTATGACAGTACCTTTAAGGGCGAATAAGAAAAAACATTAAATCGTTTATCAAAATGTTAGAACTTGTGACGAATAATTAAACATTATTTGAGCCGCGCCACGAGAAAACCAACATAGTGGGTGTGCGACCAGCATGGATACAGACCAGCCTGCGCATCCGCACAGTCTGGTCAGGATCCATGCTGTTCGCTAACGATTTCTCTAATTCCAATAGACAATGAAAGTGAACAGCATGGATCCTGACCAGACTGCGCGGATGCGCAGGCTGCTCTGGATCCATGCTGGTCACAAAGCCACTATGTTGGTTTTCCCATGGCGCGGCTCATTTCGCGAAGTAACCTTTGGGCATACTAGTTATACATGTATAATTATGTATCGTATAATTATAGTACATAAGATATATGTACTATTATATCTTGAAATAATCTATAATATGCCAAGCCTAAATTTACAATATGTAACTTATAAGTATGTTCTTACTTTTTTTCTTTCAAAAGATTGATATTTCTGAAGGTACTAACTAAGGTACATTGCATAGACAATTTCTCATACTGGACTTACGCATACTGAGATAATGTAAACATAATACATAAAATTGCATATGCTGAGATAATGTGCACTGAAAAGATAATATACTTATAAAAATAACACATACTAAGATAATGTGCATATAGAAGATAAGGTGCCTAGAAAAGTAACACATACTGAGGTAATGTGCATATAGAAGATAATGTGCCTAAAAATTACACATACTAAGACAATGTGCATGTAAAATATTATTTGCCTAGAAAAATAACACATACTGAGATAATGTGTACAAAGACATATGCATATCGTCACCTCAGTGCAAAAAGAAGGGTAACTCCACTGACTTAAAGAAGGACTTGATATTCACTTTTTGTGCTATGGTGACGATATATTGTGGTAATGTGCATAGCCAAATCGCACATGCTGAGATTATGTGCAAAAACTAATATTATGAGCATAGAGAAATTACATATGCTAAAAGCGTGTGCAAAGAGAAATTGCACATAGCAAAATAACACGCAAAGGATAATTTCACGGACTGAGTTAACAGACATATGAAACGATAATTTAGTATGCACGCTGCCTTATATTTGAAATAATTAAAATCACTTACCGTCAAAGCAAACAGATATATCTGGTACCATTTTCAAGACAAATATAAAACTGATGCGGTCCAGTTGAAAAATCACTGTTATTCGCTTTTTATGTTTCTACCTGTCGAGCGGACAAGCTATCATTTTGTCTTCAAAAATATTAAGACCATTTTAGGATTCCTGTTGATGGTTTTTGTTTGCACATCACACTGAAATATATTTTTTAGTGTTTTAATTTTCTAAAATTAGGCAAAAAAGAATTCGTTTAATTAAAGAAAATTGTTCAACACCATATACTTGCCTAGTTTGTACGTATATGTTAGTAATGGACTAATCAGGTTAGTCAAGACAGGGACATAAATTTTCAGTCTGTTCATATAAAACATTGTATGTTGTAAAGTTTCACCAGCTTTGTCTTACTTCATCAAGGAACAAATTATGTGCAAATGTTTCGAACCATATTCATAGTCTGCATTTATTCTTTTGGCCTAGAAAAGAACATCTTGATTATATATATTACGAAACATATTCAAGGGATCTAAAACCTAATCATATAGGTCAAATCAATCGAAAAAATGTTCAGAATGTCAGGACAATTTAATATTGGTTAAATAATTCAGCAAAGTATTACAATTGTCAGAGGTCTTTTATCATTCTGAGAGAAAATGTACATAGAGATAGTACGTATTTAGATAGCAGGCAGAGTGCATTTGCACCAACTCATAAAATATTCAGAAATTACTCATAATTAGATAATTTGCATAGAGAAATTACGCACACTTGGGTAATGTGTACTGTACTTTTCCCAATACATTTGGTATAAATCATAATTTGATCTGTAGTTATGTACATTTACTAGTTTTTCAATATATTTCTTAGTTTGTGCATTTCTTGTCCAATTTATAGTTCGTCCTGCGCTTTCCCCAATATATTCGATACAAATTTTCATTTATTATGTAGATAAAACAATTTGTTTATATATTTACCTACTTGTTTAGTACACTCCTTAGATCGTTGAGTGCATTTACTAGTGTGTGCTGTCAAATTATTATTTTGTCATATATTCGGTAGAGATCATAACTTGTTATGTAGATAAAAGCAATTTGTTATGTACCTTTTCTAGTTTGTCTGGTACATTTCTTAGTTTGTGTCATGCATTCGGTAGTTTGAGTTGTCCAATAAATAGTTCGTCATGTGCATTTTCCGATATATTTTGTACATTATATAAACTGTGAGCAACATTACCAATCGACCCATCTGTAATTATTCTAACAATGATACGTCAAGGTATAAAACAAACATAGAATTTTTTAAAATAAGTAACTGGCTCACTGGTATTTAATAATAAAAGTCGTTATATATAACTGCTCAGCTTATACATATTCCTAAATGATTAGTACCTGTGGATTAAAAAAGAACAAAAGGTTGAATAGTGTCTTATGGGTGTACATCTTGGTTGTTTTGCAACGTATAAGGTCCCTCATTTAGTGATTTTTTATGCCTACCAGGCACTATGATTTCCCAATCCTTTAGTTTATAATTCTCAACTTAAAAGATTTCAAAATTAACGTGTAAAAACAAAGAAAAATATCAAACAGGGAATGCCACGCACCAAAAGCGCAAACTTAGAAATTTTATTTTTCAATAATAATAATAAAAACTAGTTTTCTAAAGGTCATTTACTGTCACATGAGTTTTTCAGCGATCCATTGACAACAAGCAAACAGCTGTTAATTACTTTTCCCTAAAAGGTACAACTTCCTTCTAGCTGTACATAATTCAAAAAGACAGACAGGGATTAATTATAGAACGCCAATAGCGTTATAATAGATCTGCAGTATGTATAATTGATATATAAAGTGTTTGAAAGAATGAAATTGATTAGTGCCATATGTCATTGTAATATTTATCAGTAAAGAAACAGGGCCTGTGGGGAAATTGGACACATGTTGCAGAGTTTTTTATTTGGCATTCCTGATCCAGTGAAAAAACAAACAACAAAACAAAACAAAACATTCATTTTTCTTTGATCTTGATAACACTTTATCATATATTGCGCGGGGCGGTGAGCAAAGGGTTGATACTTCGTTCAAAATAAACTTTAAACTTAAACAGCTTAAACTATCTACTGGTCGGGAACCAGTATCTGGACAGGACCAGTCCACGGACACAGGGGATAAACGCTTTATTTAACTTTTATTCACGCAGCCGTTTCATTTGGATGCTCTTTCTTCATGAATATGAAAACACTGAACGGGGTAGGTAGGGGGGTGCTGATGATATTGGTTACTTTTAATTCTACGTTACTTATGACTTATGAAATGAAAAATAAAATGCATGGTTGTACACTTTTACTTTTTTATTTTTTATTCTATACCTTGTTGCATTATCATGAACTAATGTAAGACGAAGTTCGAATAATTTGGAGTGAGCTTCTGGTGCTTTAGTAGCTACTGTTCAAAATGGGGTTATTTTTCGTGTGAATTGTTTGTAAGATTACTGATGAAAAAAATATTATATTAACATATTTTGATATCACGAATTAGAACAAATCAGTGCCAAAAATTTGTTCGGCAACTGCTTTATCACACGGCGATTCCGACTACTTCTACTTTCGACCCCATTTCATGCCCTATGGAACCACTAGTTAACATCATGTCTTTCTGAGTTTTGGCTATCAGTTTCAGGCAAGTATACCGAACGGTAGCGGGAATAAAGTATGAATTCTGTTTGGCAGTTTATGTTGTATACATTAAATGTTTATATAATTACATAAAATGTGATGAAGGTTTATATTATAACATCCCTGAAATGCGACAGCATTAAGCCTTTATAGACATGTGCTACAAGTAAGAGTAAGTTCAGCTCATTAGGATGAAAGGCAAGTACCAAAAGTTACTCTACCCTTAATACTATTCAATTTTCGGTATTGCCAAATCTATGTATTTTCCAAAGGACTGTATTACATGAAAGTGGACTGTCTTGCTAGTCGTACATCTCGCTAAATGCAACTGCTTATGAATTTCAGTAAAATTATCTTTGTGATAAATGAAAATGAAATTTTCATACATTTTTCGTCACTTTGACCCTACGCCCCTAAACACCTTGAGTCTGGCAACGTGATAAAGAAAGTGCCAATATTTAAATATTAGATGGGCCGGTGGTCTAGTGGTAACACGCTTGATTGTCAATCCAGAGGTTCAAATCCCGGTCCAAACACTGGAATTTTCTGAGATGCTCTTGGGTGTCTTCCACCTTACGAAGAGGCCTGTACTGGTTCTACCCAGGAGAGACGACTTCACGTGTATCAGTGCTATACACCAGACACGTTAAAGAACCAGACTGTCTATTCGCACAGGGCTAGCTAAGTTAGCCGGACAAGCATTACTCTGAATGAAATTGTTCACGTTTCGAAATTACCTTTCTTGGTAGTTTGTCCCAGTATTTTGGCGCTCTTTGTCACGTGAATTTCGAGAAATATTCCAATGTATATAAAAGTTAATTGGTAGTGTTCTCACGACTCGAGGTTAATGATTGGCAGCAAACGGTCTGTACTTCGGAATGAACAATTCAGAAAATACAAACGAGGATTCGTTAAGGATACAGGTGGGGGACGAGCTGAAGGAGTTCTTCAACGAAATATTCTATTAAATAGAGCGGGATTTTACGAAGGATTCAGAGCGGGCGGCAAAATACGGCATAAACAGGCTGGTCACACTTCCCGATGGGCTATATAGCTCAATCAGGCTATTGTATAGCCCTTTCGAGCTTAGATTTGATAAATAGAAGTTTAAAATTATCACTTGATCTTATAGTTACAATTATTTGCGGATTCTTAAAGTCTGCTGGTGGTTACATTTTGACGGCCCACATCAAAATATGAAAACACATTTTTACAACAGTAGCTTGCAACATCTGCAGCTCTACATAAAAACTTGCTATTTAACTAATGTAACACTTTCAAAATGATGAACTCTAAGAAAATACCGCACCGATCTTAACAAAACCTGCAACACGCCGCCATCTTGATTCCTGGGTCACACTAAGACGCAAACGAATGTACAGAAATGTTAATATCTCCAGCATCCTATTGTTTTTGGGGGACAGTGCCCCCAGATTTAACAAACTGTCTGTCAATTTCCTTGTCGAGCTTATGACCAACCTGATAAGCAGAACAGAACAGAACAGAACAGAACATAGTTTATTCAACTTGTACACATATACAGGTACCTCGTTGTACAAAACATTCATACAATATTCATGATGTACATGGTCATTTCAAAATATATGTTATATCGATAAGTCTTTACAAACAATATTTTTTCTATTACATATAAGCCGATAGATTATTGATTTTTATTGCCATGCTTCGACACCGTTGTGGAAGTGTATTATCGGGAAATTTTATCAGTTTGCGGCGATAAGTACCGTTTATCAGTAGGCGAATCTATAAATATGCAGCAACATCCTATAGATCCCGATTCGCATTCTGTTAAATATTTTTCCATGCAGGTGTTATTTCTAAAATATTAATTTAGAAAATACAGGGCTGAAATGAAATGCTTTTCCGCATGTTTAAGAACATATTTTCAAGAGACATGTTATTTGTAAAAAAATAACACTATGAAAAAAAAAAAACGGTTGAGATTTTTAACTTGTATTTTTACTGAATTAAACCATGTAATATCAAAAAAGGCATTTCCTTCAATCTTTTTTCCCGCTATATTATCCGTATTGTTCAACAACAGTACTTTATATATATATATATATATATATATATAACAATGTTTTACTTGAAATGAAATAGGTAGGAAAAAAATCATGGCTTATTCGTCTGTTTGAATTTATGACATTTGGTTTAGGGGAAAATTAATTTGACAGTTTGATCTTTTTATAATTATCATATTATCTAATCTAATAATCGGCAGTAATTATTTAAATTCGTAAAATCAACAATGAACAGATTACTTCTGTTTTACACTAACTGTTAAGAACATTTTAAAGCTTAAAGGCATATTTGAGCCGTGCCATGAGAAAACCAACATAGTGGGTATGCGACCAGCATGGATCCAGACCAGCCTGCGCATCCGCGCAGACTGGTCAGGCTCCATGCTGTTCGCTTTTAAAGCCTATTGGAATTGGAGAAACTATTAGCGAACAGCATGGATCCTGACCAGACTGCGCGGATGCGCAGGCTGGTCTGGATCCATGCTGGTCGCATACCCACTATGTTGGTTTTCCCGTGGCACGGCTCATTTATGTATTTGGTCGGACCGTCCTAATTCGTGATTCTGTATTATGTAATTATATATTTTGATCTCGAAATCAGCTGTAAATCGTTAATCAAAATGTCTTGTCCACGCAAGTTGCATAAAAATGAATTGAATTTCAAATTGTTACTACAATTTAATACACAATTGGAGAGAGCACCCAGAATATAATGCCATCTAGGGAAGGTTTGTATCCACGGAAAAGTTATGGCATCAGGATCTTGTGTAAGTGCGGGCATACAATAATTTCAAGCTGTGTTAATTGTGTCATGTAAAGAAGTTCAATCCGATGAATTCTGACACATTGTATATATCGTCCAATCAAATATTATTTCCAGCTTTCGGTATCATTTTTTGCTTAGATCTTATTCTTTAAACAGTTAACTTTGTGTTAAGCATGTCTTACGGAAAAGACGATTTCACTGATTTCGAAGACTTAGATTTAGATGCGTTATTGGGGAAAAATTATGGAAAAATTTAAGGTTAAAGTTTTTCGGCAACCTTTTTCTGTCATATCTTTGTTACTATTGCTTATATCTTACTGTAACTTCACATAAACATTGTCCAGCATACAAAGTATGTACAGGGGCTGGGCAAATTATACCCAAGGTCAAGGTCACCCAGGAGTTATACTTGGAATTATTTTCATGTTAATTTTTCAAAAGCTTTGTTTATAGACATATCTTTGGTACTTTAAAAGATGATGACCTGAAATTAAAAATATTAATTTTTAATCATTATCTGCATGTGTGGTTACAATCCCAATAACTCCAGTTGTATTTTTGACAGAATTATGCCTCTTTCATACTTAGAAGTTTTTTGCAAACTGTGCTGTCTGGATATAACTCTAATAGTACAATATCTTTATCATCATCATTTGCATGTGTGTTAACAATCCCCATACCACTTTGTATTTTTGTCCAAATTATCCCCCTTTAATACTAAAAGTTTTTGACAGACTTCGTTTTCTAGACATAACATTGGTACTGTATAAGATAAGGAATTGAAACTCAAAATATATCTTCATCATCATCATCATTACCCCTTCTTTACTTGACCGTTAACCCTCTTAGTAGTAGGGTCTTTTTATATCTTTACTATCTTCCTTTTAAAGTAGAGGTCTCTTATTGAGACATAAATTCATTTTACTGTCAAATCGCCAAGTAGTGGAGCGCGCTGCCTTACGGACAGCTCTTGTTTACTCACAGGATCGTCCCCTTATTATGGGTATAAAGGGTTTAAAGAATCACAACACTACAATACAGGTATCTACAGTATTGTTTCAATTAATGTTTGTTTTAAAGACAATTTCTGCATTTTTTCATGTATCTGTATATTTTTTTTTTGCTGAAAATTAATGCCTTTATAGAGTATAGTGAAACAGAGCCATTTTTTCTCTGCTCAAGAACTTGACATTTTACATTTTTTTTTTACAAATTGCCAACATTTTTATGTGCTATTGTGATAAGGTCTATGGTTGATTTAAGATGTAAAATAAAACAACCCAATGAAATAAAGATTCTGATTTTGAAAGCAGGTCATAATTAGAATGCTTTTGTAGCAAATTTCAAAATGTATTTATGCAGATAAGTAACTTACCTGGAGTATATATTACGTTAAACATTTTCCAAGAAAGAAGCAAGTATTTGTCAAGTATCAAAGTCTAACAAAGCAATGCCAATTTATTTTTATTTTCTTAATTTAGCATTAGGGCAGTTATTAACAATATAACAAAGAGGATTATATAATTGTTGTCAGTTAGTTAAATTAGTTTTTGGGATCTCTATAAATGAGCAAAATTTCAAGAAACAGTTTCACTATCCAGCATCAAAGTAGTCGAGCGCGCTGTCTCCTGTGACAGCTCTTGTTGATGAGCCAGCTGGCGGTGAGCTTGGAGTACTTATCACAATAGCGGTCCGGTGTGTGTATATCTGTGCATGCGTCTGTCTGTCTGAGTTTATTAGGGCTGTAACTTATCCTTAGATCAAGGGATTCTTAAATAACTTGTCTTAATGATACTATGTGTCGCGTGCAAGAACCAAGTTAATTGGTAGCTTAAAGGTCAAGATAATACGTTGAAGTCAAGGGTCAAAGCTCTGTGCTATCTGACACGGACACACTCAAATCTGTATATGCACGACCTCTATTGTCAAGATTAGATCCTCAGTAAAACGAAGTCGTGCTTTGCATTTTTGGAAATATATCAACTGTCGCTACTATCGTTTCATTATTTTTCTACTTTATGTCAGCCTAGCAGATCCATCGGGCTTCCAATGCTTCTTTATTACGAGTACACTATCGTTTGATAACACAAAACTAATCAGACAGAGAAACAGACTATTCAGAAAGGCAAAGTTGGTCAAAAGCGAATTAGCCTGAAATAAGTTCAAGCAAAAACATAATGAAACCATTCGAGAACTAAGAAAAGCCAAAAGCGACTTTAAAAATAAAATCATTGAGAAAATTAATCAAGAAAATTTTGATACTAAAACATGGTTCAAACTTTCTAAGAAAATTACTAATAAATCCAAGTCAACTGTTTTACCTCTATTGTCTTACAATGGTAGGATAGCGTCTGAAGACACAGACAAGGTCAATATTCTTAATTCGTATTTCTTCGAACAATCAAACATTAACGAAAGCAACCACTCACTACCTGCTAGCCCAGAACAACCATCCCATATTCTTTCATCTATTCATATCTAACAACACGATGATACAGGTGCAATATCGACTATTAATCCGTCTAAATCCTGTGGTCCGGACATGGTCAGTCCAAGGCTTCTAAAAGAAGGCTCCTCCGTCCTAGCTGCACCGCTTGCTATATTTTTTAATAAACTAATTACCAAGTCGTACTTTCCCTCAGTCTGGAAGACTGCAAATGTTACTCCAATTTGCAAAAAGTCTAATCCATCAGACCCTCAAAACTACCGACCAATATCTCTTCTTAACTGTGTTGGGAAGCTTATGGAACGATGTATACACAAACATTTTTTCAATTTTCTTACACAAAATAACATACTCAGTAGTTATCAATCAGGATTTATACGTGGTGATTCCACAATTAATCAGCTTGTGTATATCTACAATGACATTTGCAAGGCTATGGATGACGGTAAAGAAGTAAGAGTAGTATTTTGCGACATCTCCAAAGCCTTTGACCGTGTATGGCATGAAGGTCTTCTTTTTAAATTGTCCACAATCGGTGTCTGTGGTAACCTACTTCAGTGGTTCAAATCGTATCTCACTCTTCGAAAGCAAAGAGTGGTATTTGCCAATACCTCGTCTGATTGGTCATCCATCAGTGCTGGTGTCCTTTAAGGCTCAATCCTCGGACCTGCTCTTTTTCTGGTCTACATAAACGACATTATTCTCAATTTACGTTCAAATGTGAGGTTGAAATGTGTCGCTGACGACACTAGTATGTACATTATTGTCGATGATCCTGCTACGTCGGCAGCAACCTTAAACCAAGATCTCGAGACAGTTCGGAAATGGTCTAGGACTTGGCTGGTCACTTTTAATCCTTCCAAAACTGAGACTCTCACCTTCTCTAGAAAAACGACAAAACCTGTACATCCTGACCTAAATTTTGATAATGTCTTGTTAAATCCTGTAAGTACACACAAACATCTATGTCTAACATTGTCGGAAGACTGCAAGTGGAATGCACATATCACAAACACAGTCAATAAAGCCTGGCAACGGCTTGCACTTCTACGTTCCTTCAAATAGACATTTACGGATTAAGTCTACGTGGACTGTGGACACCTAAGGCGATAGATTGTTCAAGGGGACCGTCTCAACATAGTTTAATTATATTATGCGCGATATGAAAAAGAGTTTATAACGGCAATAGGGTTTGAGTTATTATATCATCACTATGCGGTAGGTGATATAAATTTGGATGTGCCTGTTTTTAGCTCGACTTTTCGAAGAAAAAGTAGAGCTATTGCACTCGCTCCGACGTCGGCGTCTCCGTTGGGTTAAAAATTTTGATAAAGTCAAATATCTCTGTTACTGTCAAAGCTATTGGCTTGAAACTTAAAATATTTATTTACTATCAAAGTCTACACAAGGAAGAACAATCTCCATAACTCTGATTGAATTTTTACAGAATTATGCCCCTTTTTAATTTAGCATTTTTGGTTATGGTTTTTGATAAAGTCAAATATCTCTGTTACTATCAAAGCTATTGACTTGAAATTTATAATAGTTATTTACTATCGAAGTCTACAACCAGGAGAAATAATCCCCATAACTCTGATTGAATTTTGATAGAATTATGCCCCTTTTAACTTAGAATTTTTGGTTAAAAATTCTGATAAAGTCAAATATCTCTGTTACTATCAAAGCTATTGACTTGAAACTTAAAATAGTAATTTACTATCGAAGTCTACACAAGGAAGAACAATCCCAATAACTCTGATTTGATTTTTTACAGAATTATGCCCCTTTTTAATTAAGAATTTTCAGTTAATTTTTTTTTGATCAAGTCAAATATCTTTGTTACTTTCAAAGTTGTTGACTTGAATCTTAAAATACTAATTTACTATTTAAGTCTACACGAGTAGAAACAATCCCCATTACTCTGATTTGAATTTTGTTAGAATTATGTCCCTTTTTAACTTAGAATTTTTGGTTAAAGTTTTTGATAAAGGCAAATATCTCTGTGACTATCGAAGCTATTGACTTGAAACTTAAAATAGTTATTTACCATCAAAGGCTTCACCAGGAGAAAGTATCCGCATAACTCTGATTGAATTTTGATAGAATTATGCCCCTTTTTAATTAAGAATTTTCTGTTAAATTTTATTATAAAGTCAAATTTCTCTGTTACTATCAAAGCTATTGACTTGAAACTTAAAATAGTAATTTACTATCGAAGTCTACACAAGGAAGAACAATCCCAATAACTCTGATTTGATTTTTTACAGAATTATGCCCCTTTTTAATTAAGAATTTTCAGTTAATTTTTTTTTGATCAAGTCAAATATCTTTGTTACTTTCAAAGTTGTTGACTTGAATCTTAAAATACTAATTTACTATTTAAGTCTACACGAGTAGAAACAATCCCCATTACTCTGATTTGAATTTTGTTATAATTATGTCCCTTTTTAACTTAGAATTTTTGGTTAAAGTTTTTGATAAAGGCAAATATCTCTGTGACTATCGAAGCTATTGACTTGAAACTTAAAATAGTTATTTACCATCAAAGGCTTCACCAGGAGAAAGTATCCGCATAACTCTGATTGAATTTTGATAGAATTATGCCCGTTTTTAATTAAGAATTTTCTGTTAAATTTTATTATAAAGTCAAATTTCTCTGTTACTATCAAAGCTACTGACTTGAAACTTAAAATAATTATTTACTGTCGAAGTCTACACCAGGAAAAACATTCTGCGTTACTCTGATTTGAATTTTGATAGAATTATGCCCCTTTTTAACTTAGAATTTTTTGTTAAAATTTTTGATAAAGTCAAATATCTCTGTTACTATCAAAGCTATTGACTTGAAACTTAAAATACATATTTACTATCGAAGTCTACACAAGGAAAATCAATCCCCATAACTCTGATTTGAATTTTTACAGAATTATGCCCCTTTTTAATTTAGAATTTTCTGTTAATTTTTTTTGATCAAGTCAAATATCTTTGTTACTATCAAAGCTATTGACTTGAATCTTAAAAAACTAATTTACTATTTAAGTCTACACGAGTAGAAACAATCCCCATAACTCTAATTTGAATTTTGTCAGAATTATGTCCCTTTTTAACTTAGAATTTTTGGTGAAAGTTTTTGATAAAGGCAAATATCTCTGTTACTATCGAAGTTATTGACTTGAAACTTAAAATAGTTATTTACCATCAAAGGCTTCACCAGGAGAAACTTTCCGCATAACTCTGATTGAATTTTGATAGAATTATGCCCCTTTTTAACTTAGAATGTTTGGTTAAAGTTTTTGATAAAGTCAAATATCTCTGTTATTATCAAAGCTATTGACTTGAAACTTAAAATAGTTATTTACTACCAAAATCTACACCAAGAAAAGCAATCCCCATAACTCTGATTGGATTTTGACAGAATTATGCCCCTTTTTAATTAAGAATTTTCTGTTAATTTTTTGATCAAGTCAAATATCTTTGTTACTATCAAAGCTATTGACTTGAATCTTAAAACACTAATTTACTATTTAAGTCTACACGCGTAGAAACAATCCCCATAACTCTGATTTGAATTTTGTTAGAATTATGTCCCTTTTTAACTTAGAATTTTTGGTTAAAGTTACTATCATTTATCTAGTAAAAAAGCTGTCCATCTCTTCGTCCATCCACTACTGACAAATTAAAACAATAAAGTTATACGAATACAAAGTCTTTTACGCGGCTAATACTGAAATAACAAGTGCTCCGCCAAGCGGGGCAATATACGCCCGAAGGATTATATCAGGGGATAGGAGCAAAACTTAAAGAACTTTATTGTTGAAGCCCAAACGAAAAGGACAACAAAGGGAAGAAATTCCCCGAAAAACTCTAAGTCCACTAAAATCATTACCAGGTACAGATATGTCAAAATACACATTTACTTTGCAGGTACCATCCATGTTGTACCACAGAAAAGCGGTATCGGTTTTTTCCCTACGGCCAGTAATAAAAATGTTACAAAATAACCTATTTATAGTAACATAAAAGGGAAGTAATTCAATAAAAAAATATTGTAAGTGAACAAAAAATTAATATGCCAAATAAAACCAAGAGCACCGCAATGCAAAGCAACATAAACACAAAACAAAGTCATGTGACCTTTGACCCCTAAGTGTGACCCTGTCTTGAAGCGAGCCATGCGCTCTGCACGTCGTCTCAATGTGGTGAACATTTGTGCCAAGTTTCTTTAAAATCCTTCAAGCAGTTCAACAGTTACACATCGCACTCGAAACAAAGTTATATGACCTTTGACCCCTTAGTGTGACATTGACCTTGTATCTAGCCATCCAAAACATGCGCTCGGCACGTCGACTCGATGTGGTGGACAATTGTGCAATGTTTCTTTAAAATCCCTCATACAGATCAAGAGTTACAGAGCGGACACGAAACAAAGTCATATGACCTTGACCCCTGAGTGTGACCTTGACCTTAAAGCAAGCCACCTGATACAGGCACTCTGTACGTCCTCTTGATGTGGATAACATTTGTTTCAAGTTTGTTTAAAATCCTTCAAGGAGCGGAGTCGACACGAAATTGTTAACGGACAGACGGACAGACAGACAAACAGACAGACAGACAGCCAGATGAACACCTGTGGTATCCCAAAATACGTCCCTTCGGGCCTATAATAACAACAAAGGAATGGAGACGCAAGATATTACGTTTTCTACAGTTTTCACAATGTTTTACCTGATGACCTACATTTTGATCCCAACTGACCCAGTTTAAATTTTTTCATGTTGGACGACAACGACGATGGAATACGGATACATTGCGATCAGACTAACTCATCTTTTCAACTTTGTCGCAGATGCGCAACTTATAATATTGAAGAACATTTCAGGAAAGTGTTATGACACTAGATCAAATACTTTTTGCGATATGTATAACAAAACATTTCTCTGGCGAACAGACGGACGGACAGACAAATCCAAATATTATCCTGTGCAGTGACATATTAAGCCAGACCTTACCATCATTATAGGAATGTTTTCCTACCAAACATAAATTAAAATTATCATGTTGAGACGGTCCCCTTGAAAAATCGATCGTCTAATGTGTTCACAGTCCACGTAGACTTAATCCGTAAATATCTAATACCTTTTAACTAGACAGAATCTTGAACAACTATATGTCTCGTTTATTCGTCCTCTACTGGAATACGGCGATGTCGTCTGGGACAACTGTTCCGACTACTTAAAATCAGAATTAGAGTCCGTTCAAATTGAAGCATTAAGAATAATAACGGGAGCAACTAAATATCGTAACTTAGATAAACTTTACAACGAATCCAGTATTGAGCCCTTAGTTAAGAGACGTAGAAAACATAAACTTTCCCGTTTATTTAAAATGAAAAATGAACTAGTGCCGAGCTACGTATGCAATTTGATTCCTCCCAGAGTTGATCATAGGTTTGAATGTAGACACTCTCAAAGGTTACCGTTGATACAATGTAGCACAGAGTTCTATAGAACATCTTTCTTATGATAGAAGCAATCTGAAACCCAACGCTCTGTTTAAAATTGGTCAGCGCAAGCTCCAGATGCTCCATACTCGCCTAAGACTGGGTTGTAGTTCATTAAACTTTGATCTCCATCGGCGTTCACTAATTGACTCTCCATTGTGCAGTTGTGGCTTAGTCGAAACAGTTAGTCACTTCCATTTATCCTGTCCCAACTACACCCAACAAAAGCAAAATCTTTTGACTAACCTTCCTTGTCCCGCTACGATTGACAACCTTCTGTTCGGCAACGAGCATCTGTCTTTTGAACAAAATAAGCATGTCATAATCAAAGCTCAGCAATTCATAGCAGCGACAGGTCGTTTTGATCCGAGTCACAACGGTTGATGAATGGTGGTCCCCCGAGTAGCTGAATATATATATATTTTTACATTACTTTCTTCTATTTTCGTATCTTTGTTTCATCCGTCTACATTAGGTTGAAAAATACTCAGTTTTTTACCAGTTTCTACTTCAATTTTCTTCTAAGTTCATTTTTCTACGACGTTAGTTTAACAGTACTAATCTTGTTGCAACCTGTCATAACCAAAAGTTATTTGTATGTATTAGGAAATGGATTCATATAAGTTACCTTGTAACTTTTTTCCTAATCCTAATTGTATTTGTTACAATGATGTTTATGTTATGTGTACTTGATTGATTGAAATAAATACTGTTTAAACTAAAGCTCTGTGCTGTTTTGCTTGTCTTGGCCATCAGCCATGTATTGAGAGATTCTGAAATACTTTTGCACAAATGTTTGCCTCAATAAGTTGATGTGTCTTGTGAAACAACACCATTGGTATCATTTTTTCAGCTATTTTTTTTTTTAAATTTGGCTTGCATATTACTTTGAAAAATGGAACTTTTAATATGCCTGTTTTTTTAGACTGTCAAGAACACAGGATGTCAGGATATAGAGTGCAAACAGAAGTATTGAAGAAATTGAAATACATTGTATACCTTTATCTTTTTTCATTTTATCAAACCTTGCAATGAAAAGTTTTTGTTTGTCGATGCACAATTGCTATTAAACAAGACTAGATTTCTTTTATCTTTACCTTTAGAACAAAACATAGAAGTGTTTAGAACAAAAAGTCAATAAATGTATTGAAACAAGAACTTGTTTCTGTTTATTGTTGTTCACTGTAAAATTTGTGACCACTCCATTTCTTGCCACAAACCAGTTCATTACATAATGCTTGTATGTACTTCCCTGACATGAATGGGTTACATCGAGTCTTTAAACTGCAAAGCACTGCCCCCATCAGTCCTCTCAGTACTTTGATTAATTAGTACAGACAGTATGAAAAGTATTCATCTGTTATTTATTTTTTCGTTACCGCTTTTCTAGGGCAGTTTTGCATTTTATTTTTGTACCTTTATGACGTATTTCAGGTTAACCTGACTAGTAAAGGTTTTATACAGTGGGGTATATATGAGGGTATATGTTGATTTGTTTTGAGCGTTCTTCCTATGAATAAATTAATTTGAATAATGCATATCCTATCTACAAGGTGACAATTTAACTGCACGTAAGCTTAAAACTAAAAATATCTCGTTCAAGGGCATTGGGAAACTTACTTTGGCTAAACTAGAGGTCATATTTGTACAAGTCAGTAAGTACTCTTCACACACCTAGATACGTCTTCTTTGGGTGTACTCTTCGCAATGATAAACAAACGGGTTAACTACAACTAAGGTTGGTCCATTAAAATAGAAGAAACACGCTTTCCACGATGGTACCGTTTATTTCATTAAATAGATATGCATATGCACATGTATACAATATTATAAACACATTCGTACAGACAGGTGATCGACTGTTATTTTATTGACCACATCTTCATCTTAATACTTATTTTCAAAACTTTAAGATCGATTATAGAATAAATAACAGATGAATATTTTTCATACAGTTTGTACTACTTATGAAAAACTATAGGATGCTGGCGATATTAACATTACTGTAAGTTCGTTTGCATCTGAGTATGACCCAGGAAACAAGATGGTGGCGTGTTGCACGTTTTAACGAGATCGGTGCAGTATTTTCTTAGATTTCATCATTTTAAAAGTCTTATATGAATTACATAGTACGTTTTTAGTTAGAGCTGCGGATGCTGCAAGCTAGCGTTGTATAAATGTGTTTTCATATTTTGATAAGGGACGTTAAAATGAAACTATTGGCAGACTTTGAGAATCCGCAAAGTTATACGATCATTCATTTTAAAAATAAGCTCGATCAAGCTATGATAGCCCGATTGATCTCTATAGCCCGATCAGGAAGTGTGACCAGCCTGATGAAAAGGGAACATGAACAAAATGAGGTTGCTACATAGCACGGGCTCAGATTGAGAAAAATGCATTGTCAACATCAAAATCCAAAATCTAAAAAACATCCACCTATATATAACATAAAATATAAGAAGGGAAATAACTCCGAGATTCCAAATAATTTACTCATATGTACAACATCACACGTATCAAAAGCTCATAATTTATAATATGCTACACAATATGTGCTGGTCGTATAAGAAGTCGTAAAGGGTAGACATGCACATGTGCTTATAGAAAGTGCACAAAATATCGAGAAATGATACTAAAACTGATCATAATTCACAGGAAAACTATAAAATTTAATGATTGCAAAAGATGTCCCACCTCAAGAAGATTATTGTATTTCTCTTCTGACTAATAAACACTCCGCCCTTTTCCGCCATGACAGGTAAACAATATATATTGGAAAAGCCCGGACTATAGTAAAACCAGACCAAACGATCCATATAATCTATCTAAGGATGACCCGGACCATGCTTCAGAACATTCCGGGTCACATGGGAGACGAGACCACGACCATACAATTAATGAAATGTGTTTTGGATTTGCTAACGTACAACCGCAAAATTTGTAAAATGTGTTTTTTTCTCGTCCTGAAAGGGAATGGACACCAGATTTTGACTAAAACTATTTATTTATTTATCTATAAAGTTTGGTCATGTCCTGAACATTAGAACATGAGTTGTTGTTTCTAAACTATTTTAAAAATGCAGAATCAATAAAAACATTATCGAGTCAGGAATCGAACCCTGGCTGCCTTGGCAATAAAACCTTCCCTATCTTTTTTTTACTAATCTCGACCAATACACCAAGAACAACAACGTTAAATATATTCAGCTTTATAATCAAGGCAGTTTATCTCCAGTTTTCCGTTACAAATACTTTTCCATTTTGTATAAACAACCAATTCTCATGTGCTCCATATATAATCTGTCAGTAACTAAGTTTTAAAGACTTCTAAAATTTGTTATTTTGTTCCGGAAGTTCCTTTTCGATTACTAACAAACTTTCCCTGTCGAAAAGAATATACATAGATTATTTTAACAATCTCCCCTCCCCATCCACACACAAGAGAAAAATCTAAATTAATGAAACAGTTGCAATTTGAAAATTTGAAATTTAAAAAAAAATGCTGACCACTGAACCAACCATTTTGGTGCATTTATAATGTCATTAACACGCTACTGAATAATTTATTTGATGAAACCCTTTTAAATTCATTTCTTTAGTTTCTCAAGTCTAAGATAGAAAACATGATATTGGTTTCGTTTTCAAAATCATTTTTAAATATCGCATTTTGAAAATGACAACATAGTTACAGTCTCTCTTAATTCGTATTTCACACTTCTTGCAAATGAGCATAAATAGCCACTATTTTCTGTGGTGATGTTATAGATTAATCCAAATATTCGGATATATCTATTTTCAATGAGAGTGATATCAACTTTTTATATGGCTTATCACCAATTGCAGTGAGAAAAAGTCACATTTATGAAATATTGTTCATCGAAAACTGATGCAGTTTTGGGACAAGAAAAAGTAAAATATATCTACTGTTCCCAAGATTTAGCTTTAAATATTCATAGAAAGAAATATCACAAAATTATAACCCGATTGGGAAGAAACTTGCCAATATATGTATCGTTTGGTTTAACTTCGCAGCGACACAATTACAGGTCATATGGCGTTTTTCACTTTTGATGGTGGAGGAAGACTTCCAGGTAACCTCCGTGCATTATTTCATCACGGCGGGCAGGTAGAACCGTTGACTTTCTGTTTGCCAGCTAGATGGCTTTTTGACATGAAGAATTCAACGCCACAAGTGAACCTTCAACCCACATCAGTGAGGGGCAAGTGATTTGAAGTCGGCGTCTTTAACCACTCGGCCGCTAGCTGTTGTTATATATCCGAAGGATATTTATCAGTGCCTGTGAACTTTATTATGCCTAAAATGATAAATGATGTAAACGACCAATGGAATTGCGACCCTTTCATGTATACACTGTCCGTTTTTATTTCCATAAAAAATTAAGCTACTATCTCGCGAATAAACAGTCTTTCATATAGGACAGGTGGTGGCGGTGTGATAAATATAAAGCGGACAATTTTGGTTTCAAGGCATTTATTTGTGAGTTTTTAATCTTTGATAAACTAGAAACCATATATGCACAAGGGTATAACAAAAACTATATGATTTTCGTTAATAAAGAATAGTTTGAGATCTCCCCTTTTTAAGTACCGTGGGAATTTTAGATGGTTTCATTTTAGCAGATGTAATACTAATTACCATCCTTGTGTAAACAGTGAATACTGTCGTTATTGAACATTTATATGTTATGAGTTATGAAAGGTCTGTTACAAATTATAATTTTGATTTAGAGACCGTATGTGTGATTTTTATATTACACGCAATATTTACCCGCTGTGTAGATAATAGATTAATCCACTTGTACAGTTATTATATAAACATCGTTATAAAGAGTGACAATTAAGTTTCATTTGTCAGTAATTGAAATACTGACACGCGTTTGCAAGTTTGTTTAATACACACAGATGGGAAACTGTTAAAAGACAAGCAGATATGATTTCACCGGAAGGGTTCTCATGAGTTAAGGACACTTGTGTTAGAAGCAAAGAACCGTCTACATCTCTTGGATTTAAGAATATAATACGGAAAGTAGGTCCCTCGGAAGCACCGAGAACAATGCAAACAGTGAAAATTGCAGACTCGTGACTGGTTTGAGAAAGTGCATTTTATTTCGTTACCTGCTTCGCCATTCACATTGTGCTTGGTGTCTGTAACTGATAGCTGCTGCATTAGGTCAGGCACTGCTATTAGTTTTTCCATAGACTTTTTGCTTCTTCCATTTTAAGAAATGACCCTGACACAAGTCCCAGAAACTAGAAATTACCATTCAAATGTGATTCCTTCAGTAAGACAGCATTTCAGACACATAAAAATAGCAATTTTATATAAGCTTATCCGATCCTTTTTCTTATATTTTTTCTTCAAACATACCCCATTCGTTGACTGGCATTTAGAGGCAAAATGACCACTGACACCTACTATTCTAAAGAGAGAATTGAAAAGTCAAGCATTCAGCCAGACACTTGCAAAATATTCCAAAATTCACAGAAAACTTTGTATTGCTTGACACAAATTTTATGACTATAAACATAACCTTTTTATCCAATCAGCTTACGTCTCATGACTCTTACGGGTTTCCCTACATTTTTTTCAACCAATTGAAAGACCCAATTGAATGCTGCGTTATATAATCTGCAAGCAGAGAAATGCTGCGTTAGACGCTCTTTTTGCAGTGGAATGCTGCATTAGGTTATCTGTAAGTAGCGGAATGCTGCGTTATATGCTCTTCTTGCAGCTGAATGCTGTGTTACGTTATCTGTACGCAGCGGCATGCTGCGTTATATGCCCCTCTTGCGGTGGAATGCTGTGTTGCGTTACATGCAAGCAGCGGAATGCTACGTTACGTTATCTGCAAGCAGCGGAATGCTGCGTTATGTTATCTGCAAGCAGCGGTATGCTGTGTTATGTTATCTGCAAACAACGGAATGCTGCGTTACGTTATCTGCATGCAGCGGAATGCTGCGTTATGTTATCTGCAAGCAGAGGAATGCTGCGTTATGTGCTCTTTTTGCAGTGGAATGCTGCGTTAGGTTATCTGTAAGTAGCGGAATGCTGCGGTATATGCTCTTCTTGCAGCTGAATGCTGTGTTACGTTATCTGTACGCAGCGGCATGCTGCTTTATATGCCCTTCTTGCAGTGGAATGCTGTGTTGCGTTACATGCAAGCAGCGGAATGCTACGTTACGTTATCTGCAAGCAGCGGAATGCTGCGTTGTGTGCTCTTTTTGCAGTGGAATGCTGCGTTAGGTTATCTGTAAGTAGCGGAATGCTGCGGTATATGCCCCTCTTGCAGTGGAATGCTGTATTACGTTACATGCAAGCAGCGGAATGCTACGTTACGTTACCTGCAAGCAGCGGAATGCTACGTTACGCTTTCTGGAAGCAGCGGAATGCTGCGTTATGTTATCTGCAAGCAGCGGAATGCTGTGTTAGGTTATCTGCAAGCAACGGAATGCTGCGTTACGTTATATGAAAGCAGCGGAATGCTGCGTTATGTTATCTGCAAGCAACGGAATGCTGCGTTATGTGCTCTTCTTGCATCGAAATGCTGTGTTAGGTTATCTTAAAGTATCAAAATACTGCGTTATGTTACATGCAAGCAGCGGAATTCTGAGTTAGGTTATCTGCAAGCAACGGAAAGCTGTGTTATGTTATCTGCAAGCAGCGAAATGCTGCGTTATGTTATTTGCAAGCAGCAGAATGCTATGTTAGGTTATCTGCAAGCAACGGAATGCTTCATTATGTGCTCTACTTGAAGTGGAATGCTGTGTTAGGTTATCTGCAAGTAGCAAAATGCTTCGTTATGGTATCCCCAAGCAACGGAATGCTGCGTTATGTGCTGGTCTTGCAGTGGAATGCTGCGTTATGTTATCTGCAAGCAACGGAATGCTGCGTTAGGTTATCTGCAAGCAATGGAATGCAACCAGCGGAATGCTGCGTTATGTTATCTGTATGCAACGGAATGCTGCGTTATGTGCTCTTTTTGCAGTTGAATACTGTGTTATGTTATCTGTAAGCAGCTGCATGCTGCGTCATATGCTCTTCTTGCATTGAAATGCTGTGTTAGGTTGTCTGCAAGTAGCAAAATGCTGCGTTATGTTATCTGCAAGCAGCGGAATGCTGAGTTAAGTTATCTGCAAGCAACGGAATGCTTCGTTATGTTATCTGCAAGCAGCGGAATGCTGCGTTATGTTATCAGCAAGCATGCTATGTTATGTTATCTCCAAGCAACGGAATGCTTCCTTATGTGCTCTTCTTGTAGTGGAATGCTGTGTTAGGTCATCTGCAAGTAGCAAAATGCTTCGTTATATTATCTGCAAGCAACGGAAGTGTGAAAGTTTGAATTTGGAAGTAAAAAGTCGAGAACTTGCAAGTGAGAAGTGCAGAAGTCAGAACTGAAAAGTAGGAAGTACGGAAGTCAAATGTCCCTCCAAGACATTCATATATAACCCTATGTGACAACACGGTCCGATGCAACCTAATTACGAACAGCCCCGGTAACCTAGTGGTAGAGCGTCCGCTTCGAGTGCGGGAGGTCGTGGGTTCGATCCCCCGATAAAGTTGTTATAACTTCTGGCCAAACCCTTTTGTATATTTACATTGATGTATTTATGTATGCTTGTTGTATGTGTGTGTATTAAATATGTATATATATACAATAAAATATGATTAAACTAAATCCCCGACCGCGTCATACCAAAGACGTAAAAAATGGTACTAGTAGCTTCCTCGCTTGGCGCTCAGCATTAAGAGGATAGTACTAGGACTGGTCAGCCCGGTGTCAGTACAATGTGACTAGGTGGGGTATCCTGCCACGTGTCTACGGCGTGATATTCCAGTGAGGCAGCACTACATAGTTGGGCATTGTGCTCACTGCTACAAGTAGACACCGTCGTTTATATGACTAAAAAATTGTTGAAAAAGACGTTAAACCCGAACACACACAAACACACACACACACACACACGCAACCTAATTACGAAAATGACACTGATGTTGATACAAAAGGTTAAAATATGAACTCAAACATTTCTTCTAGTACATTTAGGGTCAGTTGTATCTTTAATGGTTTTATTGTCAGTGTTTAAAATCAATGTGTACATTGTCATCAAAATAACCGGAATACATTTAGAACTAAACAAATGTGATGACAATAAGTAAGTAAATACATATGAAATTGAATGCAGCCTTCACTTCAGAATGCTAGACGAAGTGATAACAGGCGGGCATTAATTAGTACTGATGAAATATGACAAAATGAACCAAGAGATGAAATTTTTCAGACAAAAGCGAAAACGGCCGTTTAAACAGAACTAATTTACATTCTTTAAAATTAATTTAAGGAATATAATTATTTTATTTTGTATTGTTATTTTATCTAATGAACGCAGTGTACCTCAAAAATATGATAAACACCGTAGGGCGTTTGTTTTTATCAAAAAGAACTTTAAATTAAACCTGTCACTTATACAAATACCAATATACTCTGCTGCCAATATAAAATTGTAAAACTGAACAAACATGGATATGGTCCGAAAGTATTTTCAGGATTTTTTATTTTACCGTGTACTTGCTCAGTTAAACCGAGTATTCCATTATATTGTGTGTTTGCTTTCTATCCTTCCAACTTTTTTAACTATCAGCAGTTTATAAGTGCCATGTGGCAACTGTAAAAAAATCGCGTTACTCGGAGTCAGTGTTGTTATATTTTCTGATCCTTTGGCTTCATATGGAGAAATAAAATTTTGATATTATAATAGAATTCCGCTTATGCCGGTGCTAGGGATTATGAGGGATGTTGCTTTTCTTATTAACCCCATGGAATAGACTCAGTCAAACCGAACCTGCTTCGTTGCTTTCTGTGCTTCAAGCAGAAAGCTTTTATCATCACTTATTTTTCAATATGTTTTAAGTCATAAAATTCTCTCCAGTAAAGTCAAAGGTAATTCAAATTTTAGAAAAGGTGTAAAAAAAGGAAATATTCAAGGCAGAGATACGGATATTGTGTCTTTCAGTTTCTGTTCACCATGTACATGAAACTCTCTTCAGTAGATTTTCTCCTGAATACCAGAAATGTGAAAAAGATTATACAATTACAAAGAAGTTAACAGGTTTATATAACATGCCAATAGAATACATCCAGAAGTATTTTAGAAAAACAATAATTCGGCCAAAGATCACCTTGAAAGTTCAAAAGGCTTCATAAAGCACGACTTGCCTCGCGAATGTATTATTGCATTATGATCCCGCACTGTGAGAAGAAGTACAGGTTCTACCAAAGCAAATAACATTTCAGGACAATTTTAGTTTAAGAGCTATTTTAAGAAAATGACAATTTTTCCAATATTCACCTTGAAAGCCCGAAAGCGGGAATAATTTTGTCAAGTAAAAATTAAACAGACAATCCATTTTGAACTTGATTTTAAGCGTGTATTATTGCATTATAATTTCATATTGTGTGAAGTTGTTTTATTAAAGGTAGCAGCTCTTAAAGGACATTAACATAGTTCAAAAAATGGTAGCAATCTTGTCAAAATTAGAGTAAGAACTATGGGACCTAGTAAGATCTATTCGTATTTTGGCACTTCCTATTAAACATATCATTTAAGTACCATATACTTTGGGTGAAAACTGCACCAATTAGTTCCAGCAAAAATGAATATCAAACAATTTTGAAAGGACAAAACAAGTCTACAAAATATTATTTTACCTGCTATAATTTTCGGAACTGATAACCTTGAACCTCGGAAAACCTCTATCTGTTAACAAAGTATCCCTTAGTCACCCTTAGCAGGGCTAAGTAGGCCAAACTTTGCTAATAAGTGTCGTAAAAGCTAAAATAGTTCTACAATTGAACTATTTTGACCTCTCCTAAGATTTAGTGTCAATAAATATTTTATGTAGCCTCCAAGAGTGAAAAAAAAGAGAAACATTTGGCCGGAGGTGCCGAACACTACGTTTTGGTACATAATGTCGCCTTATTCAACTATTTACTGACTTTTGCTATTAGGGGCTGATTTTGGCTAAAATCACACATGTCGCTTTAGTCTGACACTAGGTCATTTACTCCTGATTGCTATTGAGGTATGCTATTAGTAAAACGCGATAATACTTTTAACGTTAACGTTATATATATTTTCTAGGATGTTCGTGTTTAAATAATTTGTCATTTTAATTTGGGAACGCTACCAGGAAGACCGCTTCGATATAGTCGCAATTAACACTGGCATTGTCGCAAACTACACCGTCATTGTCGACTAAAACACCATCAATTTCGCCAAAAGTACCTGCATTGTCTCGGAAAGCACTGACACTGCAGGAGACTCTAATTACAGAACGAAACAAGAAAACCCCATCATTGGCACAAACTTCGCGAACTTTTAGTACAGTAAGTCTTTTCGGGTAATTTGTAAAATAAGTCAACATATGACCTATAATTGTGGAGGTGCGACGTTAAACCCAACAAAAACAACTTTCCATTTTTTTTATTAAGTAGTAAGGCTTTTAATACATCTATGGTAAAGTCTTCAATCTAAATATCTTTTTGTGCTATGCGTCATGTTCAGAAATGGCGGGGATCGGCTATCCAAACTTCCGGCATCGCATTGGATTATAGTATACGAGCAATGTATTAATACACTACGTTGCATGGACAATTTATAATAACTCTCATACGCATGCAAATATTAATGTGTTGTACAATTATTTTCTTTGCAAAAACAGATAAAGCGTTTTATATTTTATCTAAAATTGATGCCAACATATAGGTCAGTTCAGGAATATGCACAGCTCACAACTGAGTAGGTATAAGTGATATGATCTTATGCATTACTTTTGGCGGTGCTTTAATAAAACAAGAAAATTTTGGGTAAAAGCCCTTTTAATCTTTTGCTTTGTTTTTCTTTTTGTTAGGTTTGACGTTGCACCTCCATAATCACTCATACTTCCTTGTTTAACAATTTCCTCGTTTTTGATACACTAGTACCTTTTCCACTTTTTCAACTCATCTCCAACAACAGGTGGCACCAGTGTTTAGAGGCCGTGTGAAAATGTGTTCGAATTGTTTATGCACGATCTTGAATCTTTTAACGAATAAAGACATATCAATAATTGAAAAAATGTAGCAAGTTCAAGGCAAATTCCAAATCGGCATGTCATGCTTTAAAGGTATGCTTTAATGACTATTCTTCCATTATTGGTTAAAACACATGTTAATCACAGCTTTGGAAGTTGAGATATAAACGCATGTTTTCATTGTTACGTTTTAATCATCGGAAGTCACAATATGTCAGATTAAGTTAGGCATCGTGATATGTTTCTCTGAAAATGCTTTACAACCATTTCGTTACATAAAGATCCTTACAACATTGGTGCGGTTTTATTTTCTGCGTTTCAAATCAAAGTGCAACGGTCTTTTGAGTAATTTCTCTTTACGGAAGGCCAAATATCATGTAATTTTATACATATCGGACAATCTTACTAAAGTTCATCTCAAATTAACGCATTGGTGCGGTTTTATTTTCGGTCGTTTCAAATCAAAGTGCAACGGTCTTTTGAGTAATGTCCCTTTACAGAAGGCTCAGTGTCATGTACTCTTATACATATCGGACAATCTTACTAAAGTTCATCTCCAATTAACACTCTGAAGGCGTGCTATTGATAGCCTCGTTCTGATTACCCTTCCGCTAGCCAATCAGAGCCTTGTGAAAGTAGAAGTTTAAAAACCTAAGAATCTATCTAAGGTATCAGGTAGCTGAAATTCGCATATTTAGTTTGGAATACTCTATTTTTTATTTTCATCGGGTTTTTAACATATACCAGTAATTTACATATGTTTCTTTCCAAATATTAAGTCTAGCTGACTGAACATTCATTATTTGACCCAAGTATGTCTGTATAGGTAAAAGGTTTTGATAACGTCTTACCTACTTACTGGCAAAGGAATCTGACCTTCCTAATTAACCATGAAATTGCTGTTGTCAAACAAATTTGTTTCTTCAGAGGTAAGCTGAGTGTGAATTATATCATTTATTTTGACGGAAATTTGGAGCCAAAGCAGATATGAATGTCTAGCAAAATGGCGGACCGTTTTTCAGTTTGTTTCAAAGGATTATGTTGAGAAAAGAATTAAATGTTTGATTAAATATTTTAAATGATTAATTAAATATTTTCATACTTCATGATATCAGTGTGTCACTACCTTTCTGTAAAGTACACCACAATAAATAAGTCTGATAAATAAATTGCCTTTACCACTTGATTGTGGTATTATCATGGCCTTCCCAATTAAACCTGGCACTCCTGTTACCAGCGGAAAGCAGACACAATTTAATGATAACGTTATCTTCCTCGATTAAATCGTGATGATATCCGCAAGGAAATGTGTAGTAATGTTTTGAATCATTACCTATACATGAACATTGTACAGTTCAAATGTTGTATTTCAAGACGCGTTGTAGACTAGCTCCAGTCCCTATGTTTATTCTGACATATTTCTCATATATAAGTTTTGTCCATTATCAGTTGAAGTAACCCCAGCAGGTTGTTTCTATATTGACAGTTTATTGCCCCTGCCTCCGAACATAGGTATGGTTTAGCCATCAGATTTAGAGGCTTAAAATTTACTTATAAAATATGTTCAGTATTTACAGAAAATAACCATGCAGCCATGGAACTAGGCTAGATATGTTGCACTATATTGGGCTGCTCTGTAGGACCATATTTTCCAGATCACATTTTTCCCTCGTGTTGAGAATACTATCATATTTTAAAATGTGTTTCCTAAAAAAAGGAGTTAACAAGAAAATCACATCTTCACAGATTCTGACCATGTCTTCTAGTGTTACAACGTATTTATTGCACCAAGTTACATCATTATCATCAACATCATCATCTCGTCGGGCAGATATATTATATATTTATTGTTTTAAACTCCACGCTTGTCCGTCAATTTCTCTGACTTCATAATCCTTACCATGAGTTGATAAAGATTAACTATTATGAAACCTAGTGATGCATAGGTATACCGCATAAATTCGCCTCTAATAATGCTTCCGAGGGGCTTCTACTACAATCGCTGCTGCTACTAGCACTTTTGCAACTACCGCTACAGCTGCTTCTGCTTCTACCACTATTAATACTACTACATCTACAACAACAACAACTATTACTACTGCTATTGCTTCTACTACTGCGAATGTTGCTACTGATGCAACTACTACTACAACTACTACTACCACTGATATTACCACCACTGCTTCTTATGCTTCTGTTATTACTGCTACTACTCTGCTGCTTCTGCAACTTCAACTACTGCTCCTACGCTGTTCTATTTACATGCAACTGTTTTCTCATAAATGTGAGAAAGCCGTCAAGTATCACAGTTTCTGCATAATTTCACTGATTGTCGATTTTTTCTTTTTAACGTGTTTTTATGCAGTTTTATCGTTAAGTTTCGTCTTCTTTGTCATCTTTTAAAGTCTCTTATTTTGTCATGACACTCTTTCTTTTACACATTTTTCCAGCACCGTTTTAACAGTTTCGTTTCGTTTGATGGATTACCAAAGATATATGATCGGGTATTTTTATACTATTAGTAACAATGTGATAAAATGTGTGATAGTTTGATTGTGAAAATTTCAATTTGATAATTTCATTTTGTGATAAAGATGTAATTATTCATTTACATAATATGTTTTAACAATTGCCCCTCTATGTTATGCCACAAATGCTAAGGACCACAATGGAAATAAGAGCTTGCTCTTTATTGTTTCATCCTTGGTATTGGGGGCGTGTCATGGTTTTCGTTTGCATAATATAGTATTTAGTGATGCTTATTGTTTTATTCTATACTGTGTTTTTAATCATGTAAATGTTATTCTTTGCGGAAATAAATCTATCTATCTAAGCTCAAATACAGTAGATAACATTTCATCAAACCAAATTTAAGGTATATAACACTAATTTAATGATACCGTCACATGAATGTTGTGATTTTCGAAATATTTTAATGATATCTTCAATCCATACTGTGATATCAATTATCAATACTGATATCATTAGATAGTTTTTGTGAGAAGTTTGCATGTTGGCGAAACACGATGACAGATACGTTGATTCGTTGATTCAAGAAGATAGCCAGGTTATTTATTTATTTATTTAGTTAGCTAGTTAGTTAGTTAGTTAATTAGTTAGTTATTGTTTTTATTTGTTTACTTTGTCTATCAGGATATAGTTAGAGCGTAGATGCTCGTAGGACTACGAATACCTTTTACTATATCGTACCCTTCCTGTAGTTGTTTTACTTTCTAACTGGGCCAAGTTGTTCGAAACTTTAACGGGTTGTAATTTAGTTTAGGTTAGTTTAGTTTATACTAATTTGTTTTAGCTCGATTGTGATGAAAGCTTTAACTGTTTAAGCTTATTGTAACCACTCTCGAGTCCGTTTCCTATGAAAACTAGTACTGGGGTTATATGAGAAGTCATGGTCGTGACCCCAATGATGCTCGAACCCACGACTACTGCATTAAGCTGATAAACTAACCGCCTGTTAAATTTCTATTCAAGATACTAGTCTTGGTGGGTGGGAAATACTAGTATGATGTTTTAATTTTACTGTAAAGATGATTTAGTGTTTAAAATCCTTAACAAGTACATTTGATTTTCTAAGTTTTCTAAACTGTCGAAATCTACTGATAAAGTTAATCGACCGTTAACTCAATCGCCTGTTAAAGCTTCGAACAACTGGATCCAGTTGTTTGCAAATGTAAGGATCGTGCTGACATGTCTTTTTTTTTTATAAAAAGTGAACATAAAAAGTTACAACTGTTGGAAATGTTTCAGTGAATGTGTAAATTACGTTTTTACCCAGTTGGTTTTACACTACAAATATGTAGTTTATTGTAATTCAATTTTATTGATATCTAATAAGATGGGGTCATTTTTACGATATTTAGACGTTGTCAACTGAATTTATCTCAAAGTCATTCTTATTTTTTATCCCAGTGATAACTGGTGAGAATATTGCAAGGTCATTTAACTCCGGAGTTAGCCTGTATTGTTAGATGGTAAACTGACACGAAATTCACGCGTTTTTTTGCCCAAGTTTCCCCCGATATATATACAACGCTACTGTTGTATATGAAATATAGACGGGTACAAGTCTGCTTTGCGATTGGCTATTTACGGATTATCGTGGTCTAATTTTTCTTGCTAGAAATTTATGCTCGATCGAGGTAAGAAATTTATTTGTTAGATTTTTGTATGATTTTTGCATTACGATTTTTATTTGGTAATTTTTTTTGTTCATTCTACAGAATTCTGTAACGTTTACTTTTTGGCATGTGATTTTGGCTAGTTTCGGTATGTCAGGACTATTTATTAAATTTTTCAGACTTTTGTAAATTATTTTGAAGAGCAGTCTAAAATGTTTCGTTTTTATAAGCTGTAAGATTTGTACTGAAATTTGTGTAACATGATAATTGTAAAGTACTGTTTCAAAAACATATGTCAAACATTTTGTTAATTATGGAACGCCATTATTGCATTGTAGTGTTAAATCTATGTGACAAGTCTAGTACCATGTATGTAATATATTATTGTAATTTGAAATTGTGTGCCAGTCTATAGCATATATATATAATGTCCGTTTTGTTGTATGGCATTAGACATCATATTGATACCAACTATTGTATAACGTTTGATTTGCATTGAATTTTGTTAATTTGTAGTTGTAAATAATAGCTGCAGTTTATCATTTCCGTATCTATAATGTTTCATCATAAACTTTTCATATCTTTTCCATACTTTTAACTTTAGTCTTTTAAGTAAGTAAGTTTTGTAATAATGGAAGTAATTAGTGAGGTATTTTAATCACGTGACGTCTGAACTTAGTAGGACATATATTTTGTATAAATAGCACATATTATTTATGGGAGCCTACGGAGGTTTGGTGTACGCAAAGGAGCAGTTTTATGCTCTGACTTATTTGTTTTACTATGGTGCTTACCATATGTTATATATTTTAGCTTCTTCCGCCAGACGATTTTACCTGGTGATGTCATAACCCGGAAGTACAATGCCCGAAGTTCACTTGTCTTCACTCGCCTGGATGTGATTTTCCCAGCGCAGAGCTTTCGTCCCATGGTTGTGCCATAAACCGCAAAGACGCTGATTTTTGTTTTCCTCTGAAGTCAGCTCAGGGATGCAATCACCTACCATCATAGGGAGCCAAAACGGAGTCAACGTATTCACGGTTTAAAGGGACTTTATTGGAAGATATGTTATATTTTTTTGTGTTACTTAAAGTTCGAAATAAACTGAAACACCTGTGCCACGTCACGTTACAAAGAAACTGTCAGTGATAGAACTTTGTATCTAGAGATACTTAACTCTGATTTTTTTTCTTTCTTATAATCAGTTCTTTTTTTCTATTAATCATCTATTCATTGTTGATAATCATTTTATGTAAATAAATTTGTAAATATTGTAAAGGGTGTTGATTTGTTCTGATAGTTATTGTCGCCGGTACGTCCATCCTGGTCACATGCACGTCATTCCATAAGATTAAATTTGAAACAAGTTTTTTATGAAATTCTGATTGAACAGTTCTGCACGTTTTCTCAACAGTGATGAAAGGCCCATTTGAATCGAAAATTACAGATTTTACCAATGGCCATTCTTGACCAAAGAGACTCGCATTCATT
This sequence comes from Mercenaria mercenaria, assembly GCF_021730395.1. Classification (NCBI taxonomy): domain Eukaryota; kingdom Metazoa; phylum Mollusca; class Bivalvia; order Venerida; family Veneridae; genus Mercenaria; species Mercenaria mercenaria. The sequence continues at coordinate 87,769,913 of NC_069364.1, read as the reverse complement.
GATAATGGATTTTTTTTTGCACCGACAGCAGGGATTTGGGTCCTTGTTTTAGTGATACAACAGGAATTTTGGTCCCTATTATAGTGATAAATGTTTGATATATATGTGTTGAATGATTATCTTTTTATGTTCTGTTTTAACACGGGCGTATTTCGAATGGGGTTCAAACGTACAACCCTTTGACTGCATGCTCGACGCTGTAACCACTCAGCCAAGCCGCGTTGATAATAGACATACACACCCGTATTTCATAAAAATCTTTTCACTGATTAGGGAAATATGGAACAGACAAGGCATTAATTCAATCAAATGTCATTTAACATTATTGTGTTACCCTGACATAGTCCAAACGCGAGCAAAGCACATTGCCTTCATTTGTTTTACAATCTGCACCAAGTTCAATTTTTTCAATAACAAATTACATTCCAAGCCCGAAATCCTAACCTAGCGGCATGTGCCATTTCATAGTGAATATAAAATAAAAATAGCTCTGACTCCAGTCGGGATCGAACCCGTGCCTCTACTGCGACAGCGCCTTATTTCGACCACGATACCAACTATTCTACGCAACATTTCCCAAAAAGGGTTTTGATGGATCAGTTACATACTGTAAAACAACCATATAGCAAACAACGTACGATAAATACATTGCAGAGTTCATACCCAACAAGTTGTGAAAAATGTGGTTCCGATGTAAAATTGCACATTTTATTAAAGTTGCACGTACAAATATTGAAATATGAAGAATGTTATTTAATATCACGTCAAAACCCTGCATCGATCACAAATTTAAAATATAAAGTAAAATACATGACTGTGCTGTGTGACAAATACGATCCCATTCTTCACATAAGATCCTACTCTTCACAAAAGTGGGAAATGTGATCTTGACAAAATATGGCCATACTGAACTTTGATTAGCGGTTTATCTAACCAATCTCTAATTACTGTCTTTACAGTTTGACTATTCCTTAATTGAAACAGGAAATTAATAATTAGGCATTGATGTTGAACTGAAATGTTTCTTGTCTGTTTAGTTATTCAAACTTTTGCTTTAAAATTGAAACGTCCTCTACCTACCTACCTACCTACCTACCTACATATCAAAGAGTTCATATATTTATCTTGCTTAGATCCCAGAATAAACTCGTTTCACATTTGGCTGACATCATTATTAGATTTAGCAGATCTTACTAATGCCATTTTACGTAGATATCATGCCTTATTACCATATAGCTGACCTGCATTTTTTATTTCTACAGAGTTGACTAGTGTCACGTTCCTGTTGTTATCAGATCTTTCTACCATAGAATTCAATCTTTTCATTTTTGATATCACATCATTCTACCACAGAGATGACTCATCCCGTTATTCGTTGATATCAAATTGATAACATTTAATTTACTGGTTCCGTTTTCCCGTTGATATCTTATCTTGGTATCACAAAGTTGACTTAAGCCGTCTTTCGGTGAAATCACTCCCTCCCTTATTTCAAAATAACAGGAAATGTTGATTACTCAGAGACACATTCTGCTTGTAAACAGTGCTTATGCAGAATTACACTCTTATCAAATCTAAATGTGTATTACATGTAATTATAACAATAACCGAAATAAAAAAATGGCAGGAATGTAAAACTAATATACAATTACAAACTGTTTCTGGAAACAATAGAGTAATTTACCATTTCCGATGAAACGAATTATTTAAAATTTGGTCTTACACTGTACAATTTAGATAAGAGTTAGATAAAACAAGTGTGTTTAAAACTGATGTGTTCTCCATTTTGCAGTGTGTACTTTGTACAATATGCTTTAAATAACGAAATCGTGAACACTTAATTCACATTACAGGATACTACTGCTTAAAGATGTGTACACTTACCTGTCTGTCTTTTGTAGGATTTTTGTTTTTATATTCTTTTTTATTTAACTTTGTGAACGGTACACCACAGACAGCGCCGACATTACCGCCAACAACACCGACAACAAGGCGGATTACAACAACACCTAAAATCAGTAAGATTTTTTGATGACTTATGATAGTTCATAAAAGTATGCGCACTTTCGTACCGCTTAACGTATTGATACACTTTGACGACCTTGACGGATTAAATTGTTCTATTTGTAGAATAATATTTAGAGATCTATCATGTTTTAGTATCTTTTATATTGTTGATACTGTTTAATCAATGTAGCCCCTCTTTATAAATATTACAAAAGTTTGATTTGGTGTAGACAGAGTTGTAAATATTTCTTCCAAGTCTGAGAGTTATCTCTTTGAATTGATAAACACGTAATTTTAATTAAGGGTTTAATTGTTATTTCACTGGCATCACATATAAGGCATCACATTTCAGGCTTGCCATTATCAGAAACGCATTAGTATTGGACAAGTTTGATATTGTGCTCTTATTTCGCTCGCGACAACAAATGAAGGAACTGGATTCTACCAATAACCATTTAATACTCTTTTAATATTTTCATAGTAAAACGTAATACCAAAAACTTTGAATTATAAAGATAGTTTTACAAAAAATGAATGATTGTTGATATATCTCAATTATTCCAATGTCTATTAATCCAAGAGTTTGATTTGTTTATCCAAGACGATCACACATTGATAAACCTTTGTTTATCATCATTTTGGTATTCGTACGCATATTTAAGCAATGCCGTATCAGATGGCAGCGATAAATTTAATTTTTAAAGAAATAATAGCCGTGATAACGCTTATTTTCTTTGTTAAACCATTGCATATTCGAATGTGGTTTTGACTTGAAATTTGACAAAATGTTCTTTTCGGAACTGAAAAAAATGAAAAATTCGGTGCGGACATATGTTTACTAGAAATAAGTATTATTTTTTCTGATGTAAACCATGCCTCTTAATGCACACTTTTGGCATTAGGTATATGCATTGTAATGGCAGTGTTCTGCCGAGAATCAAAAATGGTGAGGACACATGTCCCCTTGGTAAGAAACAATAGGGGACATTTTAATAATCTTGGAGACAACAACAAGATATAATTGACATAAATCACTAGTATTACTACAATTGAAGTTTTTATTATAATTGTCATTGCCTTCAACCGTCATATAACTTGCCATCATTTTTTTCATTTTGGTTTAACCATAGTTTTCTATTAAACCCTCTATAGTTTGATTTCGGGGCACATTTTCAGTTTTTGAGACAATGGGTTTTAAACAGTAGATGGATTTTGAGCTGTCGCGGGACTTAATTAAGTTACTTTTAATTGACATGTGGAGGCAGTAGGTGGGACGGTCAACAACATCGGATTTTAAACTGTCTATGGACTTCCTGGGGGAACCACATTAGTATTAGACAAAACACCATCAGTTTGAACGTTGTTTTCCTTTTCGGGGAAACGTAGGCAAAGGAGTGGATGATTCGTACTCAGGTCCGGTCATTTCACACGGTAGTTCGTCCCACGCGTTTTCTTAAGGCGACAGTTGACGCTTCTAGATCAATTTCAGTGCGACTTCCGTAATTTTTACGCGAGATTCTAGCGATATCGCCGCCTCCACAGAACACTAGGACACTGTGCAATGGTGAGCTTTGAAATATGCGTTTTCTTACATGACATCAGAAATGAATTTCAAACATGTCCTTTTCTTTTTAAGTTACAGTTTTGCCCGGCAACCCTTTATTGAACTACAGATCGGTTAATAGCACACATTATTACAGGACTTCTAATGTAAATCGCCGGTCCATAGTATGTGCTATATACACGTTCTATATGAAACACATTTTTACCGTGTAAGTAAGTCAAAAATTAAAAAATAAAACTGTAAAAATTAATTTCTGATGCCATGTTAAAACACTTTTTGGCAATGCTTGCCAGTCAATAGTCAAAACAATTATCCCTTGACCTTCACACGTCGGGCAATAGTTAGACTTCTAAACTATATATCGTATAAGATCAAGTATACAATACAAAATATTTCAATTTTCATTAACTCATACAGATCTAAATTGGTATGTACAAATTACATTAGTTACCACGTATTAACATACAGTTGTATTCCTAATAGATCTAGGATTATTATGACATTTTATACAAGAATACATTATGTAAAAACTCCATACATTTCCATGTTCTAAACTGACTACGTTGTGGTAGTCACTCCAAACTGTTGATGTATTCGCTTGACTTTGTGTTACAGAAAAAGATATCATTAATATAATAAAAGACACGTACTTAAGTCATTTAATAAAAGAATACACGATGTAAATATACATTTTATTTCCTTTGTTTATTTTAATTATAGACATGCAATTATAGCAAATTATACAAGGACAATTTAAACTGATTTTATTTCCCAAACATTACTGTGTATCGGAAATATATAGATTTCAATTGTGTATTTATTAACATTTAACTACTTATAAAAGTAAGCAAACTTTTTCTATCTTTGGTCGCAAACATGACTTCATAGGAACACGTCTCGTTTATACGGAAGCGTCCACTTAGTCCACTTACAAGATCAATTCAGAAGTGAATAAAGTTCACTACATTCTTTAGGCAAGTCTGTACGTTTTTTCATAGACCCATATTATAAAATAAACCTATATCCAGCACATCACACTGTTCGATGGGCAAAGTGTTTCGATTGTCATCAAAATCTAACTTTAATACATAAAATGACGAAGAAATCAGCGACATAGTAAAAGCAATAAAGGGAGATAATAAAGTAGAAATAAATTGTTAAGGTAAACTAGTGAAAATTTTAAAAATATGTATTAATAAAACCAAGAACATCAATAAAAATTATACTTTACAATTGTAACATTTAAGTCATGAGAACATGGTAAAGTGGTGGATATATCTGTATAATACATTAAACAAAACGATGTGTTCATACTAGGTGGGTGTGCATAAAAAGAGGTAAAACCAGGAAGTTTTACGCAATAGTCTATCCATATCATGATCAACAATGTCAATTGATAAAAAGCTGAAATCATAAAGGTGGTGATCAGTCCTACTGAAATGTATAGCCACACCACCATGCAGGATCGTAATGTAGAATTCATGACTGTTCATACGTTTAGAAACCTTTTGTCGTGTATGACCTACAAATTGCATGTAACGCGTTTAACAAGTTGTAAGATAAATAACATTTGATGATGAACAGTCTGCACTAAATTTAAGTTTGTACATCTGAGAAATTGAAAATCTGCCAATTTTTTTTTCTATCCTTTCTACTGTCCTGGTACAATGTGTACAAATAGATCAGGATCATTTGCTAGAACGGGCGCTGTCTGGGGCAGGGGCAGCGCCAAATATCTGTACGTGACTAGAAGGTATTTAAGATTTTTACCACGCTTTTATGCTAAGACAGGTCTATGGGAGAAGAATTTTCAAGAAAGGAATGTCAAAATTACCCATACTTCAAAGTCATAAATCTACCATATGCAGGCAGAAATCCGTGATATAGAAAATAGCTCGCATGAAATCTGTGATGTTAAAAACAAAATGGCATCATCAACATAATCTGTTAAATGACAGTCACCTACCTAAGAAAACCTAGCACTGTATCATCAAGAAACAATTTAGATTTATATCAACTCAGTGAAATCCATTTTCGTTTTCAAAGACGGCAACTAACACAGAATTCGTTCTGAAATCCGAGACATTTTGCTCAGAAATCCGTTACTGAGGCTCGTCAGAAATCATGCCTTACTGTAAGCGACATCCTAAATGAATAAATCTAATCAAGTCACTTATGTGTATCGTACACTTGTGTATTTTTCGCTAAGTACTTTCAAGTAGTTTAACCGATTCGCACATAGATATGATAATGTCGTATACCTAATTTATCATTTAATAACACCGATTATCTCTTACAGTATAATAAAACGTCTTATTATTATCTACATTAAAGTATAGACTTGCTTCCCTTTATTTCGAACCTTATTTATTTAACCATTTGATACAAACACATTGTCACATGTGCTCATAACTGACCGAAAATCAGCTTGAGCTTCAACATACAAAAAGAGGAACTTTCCGTCCGTGAAACAATCTATATGGTTTACCAATTCCGGAACGGTAAAGTTGTTGTTAATTATACCATCGTGTTCTAGACTTTGTGAAATTGAAAGATGCATCTAAATATCTTCAATTCAGTCAGAATACAATTTTTATTTATCGTTGAAAATACTTATTTAAAAAAAGTCCCAATTCTCATTCGGGAAGCTTGAACATACCTTTATCTTACTTTATTGAACGGATCTTGGCATTTTTGAAGATAAATGAGAACGTGTATCTTAATTAAAATGTAATAAGTAACTGTTGTCTCTAATATTCCATTAATCATATCGTTGTATAGGATATCAAGAGTGCCAACACAAAGGAAAATTGATAACTTACATTAGCCGTTCGCTTCTCAGATATTTCATACAATTCACAACTACCATGTCATTTGCGAAAAAATTTAGTTATTCACTTCATTTTACTAGACAGTGTTGCTCATGTCAGTCCAAGGAATTTTCGTGATAGAATGGAACATTTTGTTCATCAAAAATAAATTACGAAAAGTGAACATGTAGCATGTTCGAATATGGAAAATTACAATAACTTAAGTACACTGGTTCCAATAAACCTACGTATCAGGCCGGACACTTTAACTGAGATATTCTCTTTCAGTCTCTGTATATTTCGATGTGCGGACTGGAAGCTATTTTTTAGGCCTGGAAGAATAACCTGTGTGTGTACAGTGTATGAATCTTCCGTTCGACCAAAAGTCCATCTTAGCCCGAAAAACTCTCTATAGGGACAGCTCGGGGTATATATCAGAAATTGTGTCGATGTGATTCTAACATCCATCCAACAGATTAATAAAAACGAACAAAGAAACAAATAAAAAAAGTCCGTCTCTCAGTCCGTCCCACTGTAAATAAAATCTGAAAAGTAGATCCCTCGGAAACACCGAAAACAAGGCAAACAGTGAAAATTGCAGACTCGGTTTGATTGCGTCTGTTCATGAGCAGTAATGGAAAATGCAACACTGCCCACGCCCCCTAGCACCGGCTTAAGCAGTATTCAATCTTCAAATCTTAAAGAGTTGAAATCAATGATCCCGAAGGGTCAGAAAATATAACAACACTGCGATGAAGTCGGGGCGACTTTTTACGGCTGCCACACAGCACTTAACACCCGCTGTTGTGAAGTAAAAAAAATCTGAAAAGTAGATCCCTCGGAAGCACCGAAAACACTTGTATGCGCAAATCTTGTAATTTTAATTCAAATCAAATTAAACTTGGTTAGCATAAAGAAGACATTCACATATTGCGAGTAACAAGCCCTTTCCTCATGCTCTGACCGCCTTTTTCATCCATTTCAAATGAATTGTGGTTTACCTCATCGATATCAAGCGGACATACGCATCTTGTCTGGAAATTCTGGCCTGATGAATTTTTTGTTATACCCTTTTTAACTTTATAACATTCTATCAATGAATCATTTTCATAGGATTTTTGCACAAATTTGAAATCGTTTTTGTTGCATTTCGACAATTTGCTGTTTCAAATAACTTAAAAAGCAGTGCATGTTTTCGCAAAAAGTATTAACTGCTTAAATGAAATTATCAAATTTTATAGAATTCGTACACTTGATTTTCCGCTTTCGAATCGTTTGTGTTAAATTTCTGAATTCTTTCGAAATATATATCGTGATTACAAAAGTGTGTTAAGATTTCAAGCAGAAGTCTTAGCCATTTTGTATGAAATTTCAAAGGCATTATAAGTTTCAGGTCAAATTCAGTGTATATTAAAATTTCTCCAGTCGTATTGATTCATATTAATTTTTTAGAATTATTTTGCTTATAGAAATGTACGATACATGGATGTGAATAATACCCTACAATTGATTTTAGTGATAAGCACATGGGTAGAGCCCAAAAATTTACCAACATCAATGATGGCCCTATAAACATACTGCACTTTCTCTTCCAGATAGCTCCCTTACATCCTTCTTACGACTTTAGTGAGTTCAGTTAAATCCGTTTTCTTTAAAATCATACCAGGATTTTGTTCAGTTTTGTTAGTTGTGTTTCGTATAATTAATATAAGGATACTTCTGTCCTTAATTATTACCGGCAGTTCAGTTCAGTGTAAATATATATCTCACTAAAAATGTTGGGGTGACCTGAAATTAACAAATTTCAAAGTTGAATAAAATATTTATTTAAACATGCTGTTTGACCGGTTTGATAAATCATTCAGGTTCAAAATGATGTATATTATTCCATTATACCATGTATATTTTCATGCACTGGACCTTTTGAAGAAAACTAAAACGTTTTTGCTTCCCGAACAGAAAGAAAGTTTCTATATATAGAAATAATTCCCGTTAAGGAAGTGGGGAAATATGTATAAAATGTTAATAGTGTCGCATACAATGTACGTGTCTGCCCAAACTTTAAACTTGTTATTCAAAATTCGTGAAAACAGTTTTTTAAGTGATACCTCGATAATTATTGACGTTATTTAAACAACCCTTCCTACGCAAATGTATTACGTTTTACTTTCCGTGTAAATATCGCATCTTTAAAGGTCCATTACTAAGGGAAAGTGAGTTGGCAATTTTTTTCATAGCCAGTGCATAGACTTCTGCAAGACACTAAATAATGAAGATTGGCAGGTCAAAATTTACAGAAGGTCTTTGGAACTCAAAGAAATGTATGTGTATTAAGTTGAAATTTCAATGAATCGACAGAATGACCCCCAGGTCTTTTTAACTTTCTTCATACTTCATAGAAAAATAATTGTACATGTACTGCGATTTATTTCAAATTTTTACATACCAACTTTCATTTTCCAATAAAATGAAATAGTTTCTTTGCTTTTTTAAAAGAAATTAAAATGTTCACTTTCCTAAGTATTGGACCTTTAAAGTCATATCACATTATAAAAATAAAATATTCACAACAAAATATTCAGTCAACATTATATCAGGACCCCCCAAGGATGTGCTAGTTTTAAGCTTATTTATTGCTGTGAGAAAACTTTTCAATAAGCTATTCACATATCATTTTATCATTCTGATATCTATCATATCTGATGATAACGTCTATCAATTGGATTATTTACAACTTTCTTTTAAATAATTTCACAGTTGTATGTTTGATCGTCGTATACCAGCTGCTTCTTTTAACATAGACAAGTATAACAGAGTATATTTTAACTCACTGTGATATTTTCCTGATTCTACATGTACCGACATTTTTTTCTGAAAGGTGACTTTTACTCTGTGAAACTCTGTCCTCTGAGAGGTTGGTGCCAATCTTGAAATTAAGATCTTATCAATAAAATTCTGAAAGATAATATAAACACAAAAGTGCACCAGCTAAAAATGTCTTAAAAATCATATATCAACTCGAATCAGATTGAAAGAAACCTGATTAGCGCGTATCTCTCAAGTAGCATATTAAATAGAATTTCTATAAAATGCAAACTTTGTAACGTAGATAAATAAGCACAAACATGTAAACTAAGCAGAGAACAAAAGCAGTTACTAATTGCAGAATACAAAAACATATAATTGATATCTAGCATAACTTTTTGCAGAGCAAATCAATGAATTGGCATGCTTATAATATGAATTGACAAACTAATGTACTGAAACTTAACAACAATCGACATGCATTACATGTAAAGCATTGACATGAATACAGAACAGGAAATACATAGAACAACTAGCTGTGCGTTGTTGGCACAACAAGAAGAGCGACAACTCTGTCCGTTCCAAGCATTAATCAAGCGCCGGAACTAATTTAGGTTCGACTCATCTCTAAAATGTTGAGGAAAGGAGTTCCAGAGCTTGTCTGCGTAAGAACGGAAGGAGTTGCTACCGTATCTTGTTGTCCTTACCCGTGGCACTTCTGCAGTGTTGTATACCCAAAAGGATAAGTTTTATCATTAATATTTATAAGGTCATGAAGGTAAGCTGGAGCTTGTTTATTAACCATTTAAAAAGTTTCTAGAGCAGTTGTCTTTAGACGCCTAACTTTCAGAGACAGGAACTGAGATTAATTTAAAACAGTTATATAATCTGAACTGTAGCCGTTATAAATTAAACACAATACCCTTTCTTTTTTTAGTGTTAGTGCCCAGCCAATGGGCAAAAATAAAAATTTGACATGATAAATGAGTAGTAGATGTTAAGTTTACCTTATTTACATAGATTACGTCCAATGCGGTTTAGTACATTCAATTGCCGAGATGCGTTTTTACAAATACTTGAAACATGAGAGTGAAAATTAAGTTTTAGATCTATAGTTACTCCTTACAGTTTTACTTCTTCATCACATGAAATGATACTGTCGTCTATATCGAAGGGGATATTACATTTCTTTGTTTTATTATCAATAACAATAGCTTGGAATTTTTTGTCTGAAAACCATTTAATGAGTGATAAACTATCAATTTCCAAAGTAGTTATAACACTATTAATTTCATGGTCTGCATGTGATAGTGTTGTTATCAGCATAATTTTACAATGTACTAACTTGTACAAAATGGAAGATATCATTTATGAAAATGTTGAAAAGAATCGGCCCTAAAATTGAACATTGTGGAACTTCTTTATAGATATCTTTAAAATCACTTCTGAATTAACCTAACTTAATGCACAGACTTATATTGCAAAGATAACATTTTACTTATTTCAGGGATTTTTCAGATACACCATATGCCTAAGTTTAAAAATGAGTAAACCATATGGTAGAAAAGCAAAAGCTTTGGAAAGATCCATTTGAATTGAGACTTCAAGTTTGTTTTCAATCTTCAACTATCCTTAAAAGAGAGGTTTGACCCCGTAACCAGACCTAAAAGCGAATAAATACATATTAAAATGTTGTTTATAAAAATTACAATTTGAACATTAATGGCTCTCTCAATTTATTTTTGGATAAAATTGGTAAGATACTGACAAGGCGGTAGTTCCCTTTTCTTTTTATGCAGTGGTGTAACCTGGGTGATTTTCAAGCTATTGCGGAAAACTGAAGTTGAAAAAGATTTATTAACCAGAAGGGTAAGATGACCTGACATTGCTGGTTAGGCCAGCTTTACAAGTTTTGAAGATAAACGGTCAGGCTCGGTGGATTTCTTTATGTTTAACATACTGATTTGTATACAAATGAAGATTTCTGGCTCAAAAATTAGTTCTGACTGGCATAATTTATTATTTAAAATAGCAAAATTAATGTATCGGAAATAAGACTTGAACTGTTTATTAATATAACATCCAAGATTGTGGGATCGCTACGAGTCGGGTCTTTAATAATATTTTCTTGGGCAAAAAAAAATATCACAAGTATAGTTTAATGTATCATCAGAGAGCATGTTATGATGTTTAAGCATCAAGGTCAATAGTATTTTCAGGTAAAAGTTCTTGAATACTTTAAAATTCATTATGTAAGCTTTCTGTGCTTAAATCCAAAACTAGGAGTGTCAGAAATTGATTGTCCAGCGAATAAGGACTATAATCCTTATGAAAGTCACATTGCACAATATAATTGTAATCTTTCATGATAGAGTTTCTGTTTTATCCACTTCATGTTTTTGATTGTACAAACAAATATACTTCACTCACCTCCTTTTCAAGGATATTGAAATACCGCGTCCTTACTCCTTTCAAATATTTTAGATTCGACATGATGAATAATATATATCAATACAACTCTCACTTTTCAATTTTTTCACACTTTATACACTAAATTATTTTCAAAAAAAATCACAAGGCATTCCTTTAATTTTTGCACATCGAATACACATCCACTTCTTTCCTTCCTCGAAAGATTTTTTCCAATGCCACTTTGATTCAATTTAAACTTTTCCCACTTATCCCCGGTTCCGGCGCCATGTAATGTAGTAATGGGAGAGCGTACATTTTTCACTACATCAGACATCTTTATTGGTTTTCAACATCTTATCTAAACTTATTTAGTGCACTCTCATCGTGATTAAAAGATATCTGGAAATTAACTATGAATCTTTCTTTTGTATTTTATTTGTCCATTGTAAAATAGAAAATGTGGAAACTCCACAGATTGCTAGAATATGTTGCAGGCTCGGTTTGATTGAGCCTGTTCATGGACGGTAGAGGAAATGTATGCTACCGCCCACGCCCTCTAGCCCCGGGTTGAGCAGAACTCAACACTTACAAATGCTATAAGTAAAAAAAACAATTTAGAGACACCCGCAGATGTGTTCATACGGCGGTACACATGGAACCTTCAATGATATTTGTCCTTGTGTTTTCAACGATGCACTAGCGTGTAATTCCATGATAAGCGGCGTATGGTCCCAAGTTGAAATAATGAGTTTGCCCTAAACGAGAAAACAATGGACAGAACTAAACAAACTGGAATTTAGAAAGGGGATCTGAGGTTATGGAGCCTGAATATCACAGGAACTGCCAAAAGACAAAATTAAAAAGCAGGCACCATATCCAAGGGGTGATTATACAATACCCAAAGCTATGAAAGCGGGAGTATTGGAACCACCCAGGCCGAAATGTCCAAGCTGAGAAACTAAACAAATTAAAAAGGAAACCAAATTAAAAGGTGTCTATATTACTCTTCCTATGACCAGTTCTTATTTCAGATTGTCCATTTGTTCCGGTAGATGAATTCGTATTCTCTTCACCATTATTAACTTCACTAGGTTTAGTTTTCATGGGAACATTTTACTACGGTTTCCTGAGGTGTTGAGACTGAACCTTGCTGATAGGAGCCGGGACCTAGACTAGTTTCTGTAAACGAGGTATCCGAAAAAATTCTTCTCGGTCTTGGAATGTGGTAAGGTGTGGGTCTATAGGCTGAAGATCGGAGAGGGAATACTTGAGGTGAAAATGGTTGACGAGGTGAAGACTGGTACTGCATATGAGGCCGTCTAGCGTTGGGCCTGAGGTCATACTGACCTGGCATTTGAGCCTGCGTCACTAATATTTGTCTCTCGTTTTCCTTCTCGGCTTGCAATTTCTTTTGATGCCCTCTGGTCTTTGCTCTTCCCGTGTGACATCCCATTCTTTTCAATTTTGTTAATGCCTCTTCTGAATTCCTTACTTAAAAAAAAGCCTCTACTTTTTCCCTTCGCTGTTTTTGGCAAACTAAAGGTTGTCGGAAATATTCCACTTAACTTCAGAAAATTGATGTCCTTTTCTACATTTCAAATTATGGGCAGGGCCCCAAGAAATAACTTTATAATTTTAGAAATTCCTGTAAAGGGTTGGGGCCCCCACCTGGTCCTTTTCGTTTTGGGTTTGTATCCCTGCTGACCTGCAATATCTGCCTGGCTCCCATGACCTGATCATTGTTTGACACCCACTTAACTCACGCAAACTCATCTTTACTTCTGAAAATATTTTCTTCGAAAACCTGATAAAGCGCTTTAGCTTCCTTGACCAAGTTTACTCCCGTAATTACACTGTCCATGTACATATCACTCTTTAGTTGTTTGTCAGTAGGGCAAAAGCCAATACGACTGCCCGAGGACAAATAACTAGGCCAATATGAAACCGCTTGATTAATGATGATTTGAGCCGTGCCATGAGAAAACCAACATAGTGGGTGTGCGACCAGCATGGATCCAGACCAGCCTGCGCATCCGCGCAGTCTGGTCAGGATCCATGCTGTTCGCTAACAGTTTCTTCAATTCCAATAGGCTTTAAAAGCGAACAGCATGGATCCTGACCAGACTGCGCGGATGCGCAGGCTGGTCTGGACCCATGCTGGTCGCATACCCACTATGTTGGTTTTCCCATGGCATGGATCATTTTATTATTCAACCTTCGAATATGTGCAGTAACACCATAATTACTCTTTTTGTAGTTATGCACGTTGAAGAAAAAATTAAAATTGTGTTAAGCATTATCAACGAGACACAAATTTGTACCGATATGCGTGATCAAGAAAATACAACAGACCAATTACATGTTATACACCCTCATGTCTAATTTTATTCTTATTCAAAAATGCTTGCAGTTTATGACTGACGTTCGTTTTCATTTACTTCCCAGCATGTGAACCGCTATTATTATTGCACGAATAGTCCACACCATCTAAATATCTGTTTAAGTTAAGTTTCATCCTTTTAATAAATCTGAGTTTCTCATATTTTCGAAAATTGTCAGAGCTTGTTTATACACAATAACGAATGAGCCGAAAATATCGTTGTAATCTACAAAGTGTTACATGGTTATTACATGAACATGTTAGATTATATCTTTGTTAAAAATGTTAAAACTATTGTAATGTATAAATTTTATGTAAAACAAAATGTCGTCATTAAAAGATTGACGGAATATTGACCCTCTATTTTGAACCAGTCAAAAAACTTGAATTCGATATTGGCCCTGTTTTCTCGTATTGGTCCTGCTTTTCTCGTATTAGCTGTTACCTGATTCATATGATGTGCGCAATTGATCTTATACAATGTGTAATATTGTAAAGTTGAATGATAATAACCCTTATCATGCTGGGCACGACTCATTCTGTGTTTGCGACCACTGAAGACCTTAAATCAGCCTGGAACTGTCCAAACTGAACGATTGATAAGTTCATTTATAGAAATTTAGAAGGGTAACATATCTATCTTTCCTAAAATGATCTGCCAATAAACACTGTGAGGAATCACATGATCAAAATAATCTCTAAACCAAAATAAATTTATGAACAATACGGGATAATATTGAAGTAACTTTTGCTGTAAATATAAAATATACCCTATCATAGGGCAACATAGATGTATCCTGAAACTACATAGATTTCAATCACATTCACCTTCTGATTAACTGGAACACTTCAAGAAATTGAGAATTCTTATTTTCCTTAGTGTTCGTAATTACAGGATATCTATCATTATTGTCAACTACATAATAATTTAACAATTTTCATTAATCATATGTTAGGCTATGTTTAAATTTCATATATTAACATGGTAGGAAATTTATCCATGTTTTTCAAGATATAAATTTGGAGATTATTGTGATAATGTGACAGTGATAAAGAAAATGTTATTTTGTTTGGTGACAAAGTGGTTCACTCTTATCAAATAATGAACTGTGTTATATGCAACCGCTCGTCTGCAACGTTTTCTTAAATTGTACCAATAACTGTCCGGATGTTGCCCAACGAAAATATGATACGGAATGAGGTTATTTGACTTGTTATAATTTCGGTGAAACGGTTACCTCAATATGATATATTCAGACATGCAAGAAGGAAATGGCTGCTCGTGTTTGTGATAGAGGATAATGTAACAAATTACTGTTTAATTTGTAAAGCAGAAACATGATAAAGCATAAAAATTATGAGAGAAAAAGTGTTTACAACTGTAAATTTAAAACGGTGTCATGTAATTCGGTGCCCATTAACTCTTTCCCTAATTACAAATATCGGTTAATGTTTCTCGTACAACCAATATCATGAATAGAAAAACACGTGCAAAGTTTATTTAATATACTGATAGAATGTCAGTGCTTTTAAAAAAAAATCTGTTGCTTGAAAAAATGACTTTTTCCTGCTACTGTATTTTAATTATTTTTAAGTAAATCGTTAAAGATCTACTATTTGAAATTAAACTGAAAACATGTTGTCCAAGCAGACCAATGAATATTGAAGAATTTACAAAATGATGGTAGGATATCTGTGCTAAAACTTAAGGATAACATGGTGTAATAGACCTCAATTTCACCAAAAGCGTACATACAACTTGATCATTTGAGCTTTAAAAATATCAAACGATAGAAATAAGGTGCATATTGACAAGTTATATAGTGACAGAAGTTCTCAAAAATGTCCTTTAGATTACCTCCCCTGATAATTTTGGTTTTTCATGAGTTATCTACCCTGAAAACTAGGAAAAAAAATGATTTTCTCCTTTTCCCTACGGGGAATTTTAGATTTCTTTTTAGCTAAGGGAGTTTTTGTGATCGCTCGATGTCCGGCGTCTGTCGTCTGTCGTCTATCGGTCAACATTTAGCTTGTGTATACGATAGAGGCTGTATTTTTCAACTGATCTTCATGAAGTTTTGTCAGAATGATTACCTTGATGAAATCTAGGCCAAGATCGAAAATGGGTCATCTGGGATCAAAAACTAGGTCACTAGGTCAAATCAAAGAAAAACCTTGTGTATGCAATAGAAGCTGTATTTTTCAATTGATCTTTATGAATTTTGCTCAGAATGATTACCTTGATGAAATCTAGGCCAAGTTCGAATATTGGTTGGTCATCTGGGGTCAAACACGAGGTCACTAGGTCAAATCAAAGAAAAACCTTGTGTATGCGATAGAGGCTCTATTTTTCAACTGATCTTCATGAAATTTTGTCAGAATGATTACTTAAGTTGATGAAATCTAGACCAAGTTCGAAAATGGATCATCTGGGGTCAAAAACTAGGTCACTAGGTCAAATCAAAGAAAAACCTTGTGTATGCGATAGAGGCTGTATTGTTCAACTAATCTTCATAAAATTTTGTCAGAATGATTACCTAAGTTGATAAAATCTAGGCCAAATTCAAAAATGGGTCATCTGGGGTCAACAACTAGGTCACCAGGTCAAATAAAAGAAAAACCTTGTGTATGTGATAGAGGCTGTATTTTTCGATTGCTCGTCATGAAATTAAATTAGAATGATTGCCTTGTTGAAATTTAGGCCAAGTTTGACAATGGGTCATCTGGGATCAAAAACTAGGTCACTAGATCAAATCAAAGTAAATATATATACTAGGCCAAGTTCGAATATTGGTCATCTGGGGTCAAAAACTAGGTCACTAGGTCAGAAAAGCCTTGTGTATGCGATAGAGGCTGTATTTTTGAACTGATCTTCATGAAATTTTGTCAGAATTATTACCTAAGTTGATGAAATCTAGACCAAGTTCGAAAATGAGTCATCTGGTGTCAAAAACTAGGTCACTAGGTAAAATCAAAGAAAAACCTTGTGTATGCGATAGAGGCTGTATTTTTCAACTGATCTTCATGAAATTGTGTCAGAATGATTACCTAAGTTGACGAAATCTAGGCCAAGTTCGAAAATGGGTCATCTGGGGTCTAAAACTAGGTCACTAGGTCAAATCAGAGAAAAATCTTGTGTATGTGATAGAGGCTGAATTTTTCAATTGATTTTCATGAAATTTGGTCAGGATGAATATCTTGATGAAATCTAGGTCGAGTTTAAATATGGATCATCTGCAGTTAAAAACTAGGTCACTAGGTCAAATCAAATAAAAACCTTGTGTATGTGAAAGAAGCTGTTTTATTCAATTGATCTTCATGAAATTTGGTTAGAACGATTGCCTTGATAAAATCTAGGTCAAGTTTAAGTATTGGTCATCTGGGGTTAAAAACTAGGTCACTAGGTCAAATCAAAGAAACAAAACTTTTGTATGCAATAGTAGCTGTATTTTTCAATTGATCTTCATAACATTTTGTCAGAAAGATTGCCTTGATGAAGTCTAGGTGGAATTTGAATATGGGTCATCTGCAGTCAAAAACTAGGTCACTAGGTCAAATAAAAAAAAAACCTTGTGTATGCGATAGAGGCTGTATTTTTCAATTGATCTTCATGAATTTTGGTCAGAATGATTACCTTAATGAAATCTAGTCCAAGGTCAAAAATGGGTCATCTGGGATCAAACACTAGGTCACTAGGTCAAATCAAAGAAAAACCTTGTGTATGCAATAGAAGCTGTATTTTTCAATTGATCTTTATGAATTTTGCTCAGAAGGATAACCTTGATGAAATCTAGGCCAAGTTCGAATATTAGTCATCTGGGGTCAAAAACTAGGTCACTAGGTCAGAAAAGCCTTGTGTATGCGATAGAGGCTGTATTTTTCAACTGATCTTCATGAAATTTTGTCAGAATGATAACCTAAGTTGATGGAATCTAGACCAAGTTCGAAAATGAGACATCTGGTTTCAAAAACTAGGTCACTAGGTCAAATCAGAGAAAACCTTGTGTATGCGATAGAGGCTGTATTTGTCAACTAATCTTCATGAAATTTTGTCAGAATGATTACCTAAGTTGACGAAATCTAGGCCAAGTTCAAAAATGGGTCATCTGGGGTCTAAAACTTGGTCACTAGGTCACTAGGTCAAATCAAAGAAAAATCTTGTGTATGTGATAGAGGCTGTATTTTTCAATTGATCGTAATGAAATTAAATTGGAATGATTACCTTGTTGAAATTTAGGCCAAGTTTGAAAATGGGTCAAAAGGGATCAAAAATTAGGTCACTAGATCAAATCAAAGAAAAATCATGTGTATGAGATAGAGGCTGTATTGTCCAATTGATTTTCATGAAATTTGGTCAGAATGAATACCTTTGATAAAATCTAGGTCGATCTTAAATATGGGTCTTCTGGGGTTAAAAACTAGGTCACTAGGTTAAATAAAAAAACCTTGTGTATGTGATAGAAGCTGTTTTTTTAATTGATTTTCATGAAATTTAGTTAGAATGATTACCTTGATAAAATCTAGATCAAGTTTAAATATTGGTCATCTTAAATTAAAAACTAGGTTACTAGGTCAAATCAAAGAAAGAAATCTTGTGTTTGCAATAGAGGCTGTATTTTTCAATTGATCTTCATAAAGTTATGTCAGAATGATTGCCTTGATGAAGTCGAGGTGGAATTTAAATATGGGTCATCTGTAGTCAAAACTAGGTCACTAGGTCAAATCAAAGAAAAACCTTGTGTATGCGATAGAGGCTGTATTTTTCAATTGATTTTCATAAATTTTGGTCAGAATGATTACCTTGATGAAATCTAGGAAAAATTCGAATATGGGTCATCTGGGTTCAAAAACTAGATAACTAGGTCAAATCAAAGAAAACCCTTGTGTATGCGATAGAGGCTGTATGTTTCAACTGATTTTCATGAAATTTTGTCAGAATGATTACCTAAGTTGAAGAAATCTAGGCCAGGTTCAAAAATGGGTCATCTGAGGTCAAAAACTAGGTCACTAGGTCAAATCAAAGAGAAACCTTGTGTATGTGATAGAGGCTGCATTTTTCGTTTGATCTTCATGGAATTAAATTAGAATGATTGCCTTGTTGAAATTTCGGCCATGTTTTAAAATGGGTCATCTGGGATCAAACTAGGTCACTAGATCAAATCAAAGAAAAATATTGTGTATGCGATAGAGGCTGTATTGTCCAATTGATTCTCATGAAATTTGGTCAGAATGAATATCTTGTTGCAATCTAGGCCGAGTTTAAATATGGGTCATCTGGGGTTAAAAACTAGGTCACTAGGTCAAATCAAAGAAAAACCTTGTATATGTGAAAGAAGCTGTTTTATTCAATTAATCTTCATAAAATTATGTCAGAACGATTGCCTTGATAAAATCTAGGTCAAGTTTAATTATTGGTCATCTGGGGTTAAAATCTATGTCACTAGGTCAAATCAAAGAAAAAAAATTGTGTATGCAATAGAGGCTGTATTTTTCAATTGATCTTCATAAAATTATGTCAGAATGATTAACTTGATGAAGTCTAGGTGGAATTTGAATATGGGTCATCTGCAGTCAAAAACTAGGTCACTAGGTCAAATCAAAGAAAAACCGTTTGTATGCGATAGAGACTGTATTTTTCACAAGATTGCCTTGGTAAAATCTAGGTCAAGTCCAAATATGGGTCATCTAGGGTAAAAAACTAGGTCACTAGGTCATTTCTAAGAAAATACCTTTTAAACTCAAGAGACCACATTTTTGGTCCAATCTAAATGAAAATTGGCCAGAATATTTGTTATCATGAAATCACTAGGTCAAACATGTTTACACTGTTATGGTGTGTTTCTCAGATGAGCGAGCTAGGGCCATCTTGGCCCTCTTGTTTATATTTGTATCAGAATCATATAATGCAGCTTTCTACCGCAAAATTTTCTCGAAACTCAAGTTCAGATTCTCATAATCAAAGAAATTATATATTTCCCATAGGCATAAATGTTAACTTCAATACCGATTATCTCCCCCAAAAATGATAAAATTTGAAAAATCTCTCGGTGAAAAGTTTTTAATTTTGAATGTCTTTAAAGTGATCAAATTCCATTTAAATTTTACCATCCATTTACAAGATATGAAATATGGCTATTATACCATGTTATCCTTAAGTCATTACAAGGAAATTCATAATTATGTTTGATTAGGATTTAATATTGCGAACGTACGGGGCAAACTACATTTCTTGAGCATTCTACGATATCTTTTCATGGTATCACCCCTGGACGGTAAAATCATTTAATTTATTTTGAAATTGAGATCAACTTTTTATTTGCATCAATACTTTCCATATTTGCTTCGTCAAGCTTAAATCAGGTGAAAGTATTTTAGTTTATGGTCAATCAATCGACTTTTTTTTCGAAACGTGAAAGGTAAAAAAGAGGGTATACAGCTTGTAGAAAAAAATAAATAAGCACATACAGCCTCAGTATATACGTGAGGGAAAATAACAGTAAGAAACAATAGTGCCTCAGCTCGTTTTAAATGTCAGTGCCACATTTCCTACATTGTTTTCACTTATCTTGGCCAAAACCCAAGTGGCACACTGTAGTTACGGGCCTATAACATGTCACAGAATTAAAACGGCGAGTGGTAAAGCTTTCATTTGGTAGTTTAAACTTATTAACTCGCTCCATTTAATCAGGAATGCCAGATGGCAACGCATTGCAAAACACAAATATACTCACGTAAGTATAATTATATAATTCAACACTATATAAACATATAGCAAACCGCCCAAATATAAATCACACTACGATAGATTTTACATCTGCTACCAGTACATAACCGCCTCGGTAGCCTAGTGGTATCGCGTCCGCTTCGAGTGTGGGAGGTCGTGGGTTCGATCCCCGGCCGCGGCATACCAGAGACGTAAAAAATGGTACTAGCAGCTTCCTCGCTTGGCGCTCAGCATTAAGAGGGTAGTGCTAGGACTGGTCAGCCCGGTGTCAGTATAATGTGACTGGGTGGGGTATCATGTCACGTGTCTACGGCGTGATATTCCAGTGCGGCAGCACTATAAAGTTGGGCATTGTGCTCACTGCTACAAGTAGACACCGTCGTTTATATGACTGAAAAATTGTTGGAAATGACGTTAAACCCGAACACACACACACACGCACGCACGCACGCACGCACGCACGCACACACACACACACACACACACCAGTATTTACTCATTTTTGACAGTGTTAAATGGTAGTAATACACAAAACATTACATAATCTAAGACAAAGAATTGCTAATTGATATTAATTTGCAAGTTTGAAACAATTTGTTTCACTATGGAATTGCATTGCCACTCTATCGTACTTATAAAATTGTCATTTAATATCAGTGTCGACTGTTTGGACGTGTTCTTTACAATTTCACTGGTGCAGGCAATGCAGGTATCATCAACTTCAACTACTAGATATGTTACAGTCCGAGTTCCTTTCGCCCGGACTGTAGTGTTTACGTAGTTTCTCTACCGAAATGTCCCCTGGTATGTATGGACACATTGTCAATCTCGTGGCGCAATTTACCGCGCCCATCACCTCGAAGCGTGTAGGCACTAGGACAATGCAACTTAAAAAAGTGAAATCTCGAGAAACACAGGCACTGTATTTCATAATAAATGCTTGGAATTGTTGCTTCTGGAATTTGTCTTACGAATACATGTCCAAACCAGTATATTTCATAAAATAACTAGTTTAAAACAGTTGACAGGTAAAAGCCATATGCACACATATTTTTCCATATTATTTCGGTATCAAGGCCATTGGTAGCAACATCGTCTTCGGTTTCTTCCTGACATACTTATGCTTAACCTGTAATACGTGCTGTCATTTGAACAGCTACAAGACGCATTTTGAATTCAAATGAAACACCAAAGGGAGCGGAGCCCGTAAAAATACTGCACCGGAGTCCTGTAAGCGCACTCTTGAAACTACATGTTAATTCCGAGTTGCTTTCTTAGCTTGCATACATACAGCACTATGGTTATACTTCGGTCGTGAATTTTACTTTTCAGCCGTAGATGAAAAATATTACTTAACCAAAGAATTTTGAGTTTGAAAATCTAGAGGGTTTTAAAACATATTTATCTGAATTTAAGACGCATTAAAAACATGCAAATGTTCTGAAGAACTATAGACCTGTCTCTAATTTACCGTGCGTGTCTAAAATTCTTGAAAAGATAGTCAATGCTCGTTTGGAAAGCCACTTGTCTTTGAACAGTCTCCACGAAGAACACCAGTCTGCATACAGAAAATTTCACTCCACTGAGACTGCATTACTGAAGGTTCAAAATGACATTCTCAACTCCCTTGACCAAAATGATGTAACAATGTTAGTGATGCTTGACCTATCAGCTGCTTTCGATACCATCGACCACAAGACGACACTATTGCACCGCCTTCACGACCACTTTGGTATCGCAGGGAAACCACTCGAATTGATAACTTCATATCTAAGCGACCGCTACCAAACTGTGAACATAGAAAGTAAATTGTCAAAACCAGTGAAAATGACATACAGTATCCCACAGGGGTCCGTCTCGGACCAAAATTTTTCACAATGTACACAAAACCAGTTGGTGCAATAAGCAAAAAACATGGACTTAATCACCATGTTTACGCCGACGATGGGCAGCTTTATTTATCTTTCAAACCAACAAATCCGGTCTCTCAGAACGATGCTTTATGCTGTGTTGAAAACTGTCTCGTAGAAATTGTATCTTTTTATTACAACTTATCACGTTTCAAGTTTATTGGACTCCGGATTCCAATTTATTTTGAACTGCGAGGCTCCCGTGTCCTACACTCCGAGGTACTGGGCACAGTAAAATGCGCTAGTTATCCTTTTAGGACTGACACCGTGATAGATGTATTTGAGCGCCTTCATAATTCACGTGAACTATTTTAAGAAACTGCATAGACTTTATCAGCTTTGAATAAAATATTTTCTTCTGATTTCTTTTATATCAAACCAAGATATAATTTATCAACATTTTCAGAGTTGTGCATTGCTTTATGATTCAAACAAAAAGTCCCAAGTGTCAGACAATCCCTTAATGTAACGCTTTCCAACTGTGGGTAGGTAATTAAAAACAGATATTGCCCGCGAATTGATGTATCTAGCTCAAATATAGTGCTGTAAAACACGAAGTATTTGCGTGGTTAGAATCGAAATAATTAAATGTCCAAATGATTTTATCAGTTGATTGAATATCCTTTCCGCCCCTGTAACGCAGTAAAACTTAAAAGCCTGATGGCCATTTCATGCTTCCGTAAAATCAACATTTATTATACATTTATCATATACTGACACATTTAGGCAACATCAAAAATGACCATTCGAACGATTTGACGAAGTTCCAAAAATATCCATATACACTTGCTCCGTTATGGACCCCTTTGGGATTGTGTTTTTTTTCGGGTATAAATATATTTTTCCGTAGATGAAAAGCTGATATGTCGTGCTAAAATCAAAGTATTTTCAAATCGTATTAAAGCGCTGAAAATTGACTCCCCATTACCAAAAAAAAAAAAAAAAAAAAAAAAAAAATGGAAAGGTCCACACGCATACCTTAAAACGGTCTGGCCCCTGCGCTTGAACTCTGACTATAGACCACTATAAATGTGACTTTTGTTTTCAAATGTAGCCTGCGTACTTTCAACCTTTATGAAATTTGGAAGGCATTACGAGTTTCCTTGTATGTTAAGATTTTTTCCAGTCCTGTTGATTTGATTAATTTATTATTTATTGCCTTTATAAATATATAATGTTCATGGGTATGAATAACACTTTACAATAAACACAACAATTTGATTTTAGTGATGGGCACACGAGTATGGCCCAAAATTTTACCGACATCGATGGCCCTATAAACATAATAAACTAATTCCCTTGCATCCTTTTTACGACTTTAGTTTAGTTAAATCCAATGGAATTGTAACCTTGTAAATCGTACACATTATACTCAGTGCCGATGTTAGAGCAAAATCATGAAGAGTAAGTGGTTGCAGTGCTTGATTTGGTTTTCAGGTTTGTACGGCTGCTAATTTTTATCTTTTTAGGGGATATTTAAGATTTTATGTCAGTATAACACTGAAAATGGTATTGTTGTAAAAAAAATATTTTATGTCTGTTTTAGCATGTCAGCCAAGTGAAGTCGTGTTTAACATTAGCGATGACAAGCCGCCTGGCCACAAAGAAAAAATCAATATTTCATGTAATAATTGGGTCAACAAAAACGTGTCATTCAACTTAGAAATCACCTTCGATGAAGACAGGTACTTTGCGGTTCAGTATTTCCAGCGCTACAATTACTTGCAAGTTACAGTTACGAATACACTAAAGAATAATTACAACAGGCCTGTAAGTATATTGCTAATATTTTTTTTATAAAACAGGTAAAACACTTCGCTACCTAATTCTTTTAATAATTGAGAATCTTTATGAATTAGTTCTGAAGTTAAAGTAGAGTTATTTTATCCTAGTACGCAAATATACCTTTATAATGAACATAATACTGTCCTATGTTGGCGATGTAAGCCGGTGGAAACAGACTGTAGGACAAAGTTATTTTTCTGACACCTGTTCAGTTTAGTAATATGTTATTGACATTTTTTATAATGAAAATATAATAATTACAATAATATACTAATATATTGATATTACAAAAATTAAACTGCTTCTTTGTTTTTTATTTTTTATTGTTCATATTTTTTGCATCTATGATGTAATTAGTTATGGACTAAGTGGGTAATAGTTTTGGCTAAATATTTTGTACACATTTGTTTTGAAGCTTTCAGTTCAATGCGTAAGTGTAATTAAATGAGAAATGATTTTGCTAATTTACATTTTTACAAATATGTGTATTTTCTTTCGTTCTCTAGTGTAAATCATTGCAGAATCCCTGAAGTAGGTACACAATACTTGCACTGATGAATAGACCCATTGATTTCAAAACAAGTTATTGCATTTTTAATGTGCCTTTGTAGACCGATCAAATATATATTGAAATAAAAAATACAAAATGTATTTTGAACAAGTCTCATATTTACTTTTTTATCCTCCGCAGAAAATGGATAGATATTGTCTAGGCGTTGTTCCTTGCGTCCGTTCGCACGTCCGTTCGTCAATCTGTCTTACCGACGCCTTACCTTGGCATTTGGATATTGTGTTTGTATTTACTCAGAAATGCTATCCTTCGATTGTACAAATAAATTTAGTATGACCAGTGTTATTATCCCAAGTTAATTCAAAATTACATTTAGTACTTCCACAGCCATGTCTTGGTAATAATTATTAATAATTTAACTGAGTCTTCGTGTCAATGATATCCGACAGGACTGATGTTTGAATCAGGTGTAGTTATGGCTAGAATTGGCCATTGTTCTATAATTGGTGAGATAAAACCTTTAGAAGTCTATCCCCATCAGTGTATGCAATTGCCTTGCAAATGCAAATTTGTTTCCCCAAAAAAGTGTTTTAAACCTTTTTTTTATATTAGTTGTCTTAAAATGACACTCTAGCTTATTGAATAAATCTTGCTGCAAAAGAATCATGCTTAACGACCTTAATTTCCATTTTCATACAGTGATTGTCGCCTAACTAAGCTTAACCGCCTTAGTAGAACAAGGCCTATCAGAAATGGGTTGTTTCAAAACAGAGCGCACACCGCTTTTATAAAGTCTCAATGAATTTGTTCGTCATTTGTTTGCCGTTGTCCGGATAAGCCTTTATAACTTTGTTTCTAAATTTAAACAACGTGCAACGTTAATATTCAGAGATACCCCTAACTGACATCTGTCAGATAAATTTTAGAGAAGATACAAGCTATGGGCGTAATAAACGAAGATTTTGTCACAGCATGTTGTTGGAAGGTTTCCTATATTCTATCAACGTCATAGGTATTTGTACTACACTGTAATTCAATTTTATCAAATATATTTAGACTATTTCGTAATTAGTTTAAGGAAATGTTATACTGAGCTCATTTATTATACAATTATTATACTTTTTACATACTCGGATATGGATACTTAGTCTTCAAAAGCACTCAAACTGTGTTCTATAATTTGTCGCAATAAGAATACAACTTTGTATAATTTGTCGAAACACAGTACATACATATGAGTTTCAAAAGTTCGCACGTATTCACTCATTGCAAAAGAGTTTATGCCACTCTTTACATCAACTTAAACCTGAAATTACAAATACACAATAAAAGTATCATACAAAACTCATGAAATTTAGTTTTAAGTGAGGAAGACCCCACAGTTTCTGTGATAAGGTTTGAAATATAACGGAAAAAGCCGAATTTAGGATTTATCTAATAAACTGTATATGCTAGATACTTATAAAGATAAAACAAATAAACAACTAGTTTCGTCATCTGTCATCAAAAGATAGAGACATCCTTACATAATAAATTCTTTGAAACAATCGATCGCTCATCCCTAGTAATGGTAAAACACATCAACTTAATGATCTTTAATTAACCACATAATTTTCTTTGTCGTTAAAAATCAGTTTCGACAAACACACATGCTTATGATGCTATGATGCTTGGCCTATATATTTTCGTGTACAATCTACTTTCCTATTTTACTGATTATCTTATATATACAAAAGTTATGAAAATACCATAGAATGTGGCAGTTATTACACCACAGGCCCTATATCACATGACATTTAATTAAACAAGGGAACATGTTTTGCTTTATAAAATCTGTACTTTTAGTAGTATGATTTTAAATGCTGATGAGCACAAATTATATAAATTTTACATTTTATACAATTTTGACATAAACAATCGTTCAAAACAAATGTCAGTTTTTACTATAATACTAGATTAATAACTTATTTGTTAACTTTTTATGTCCTTTAAACCCCAAAACATTGTCTCCAATCATTACATTTTATTTTGGAGCAACCGTGAAATAGGTACTTTATCTAAATACATAAGGAGGGCGGTCAAGAGCTTTGTAATAAAGTCATATGTACAAAATCAGTTAAACATACCTGTATGTATATAAAAAAAACAGTTTTACTTGATAATCTTCGAAATTCTCTTACATGCCTCTCAAAGCTTAAAAACTTAAGGTATTAATTCACATACAGTTATAACATGAATACCTCTCTGATATTTTTTCGACTACAAAAATGTTTAAAGACCTACCACAACCTAGTGACCTACTTTTTCCTCCCACATGCACTTCGTGCAAATCATTAAATGTAAAGACGGAAGTAGTCTGTAATTTGTTGCCAGGACTCTAATTAAATCTTATCTACATGTACTAGAATGTTAAATCCGGTATAAAAGACTTAAACATAATACCTAGACCACTTTAGACATATAATAACGTTAAGTTCTAAAACAGAAAAACCACTCTCACCTCTGTTTTTGTAAATGATTATTACTTTTATAGTCTTTTCACAATTTTCAAATGGCGACTTATTTTTATCTATGTAATATTTCTAGCTGTCAATGATAGCGCAAATTTTTTCTACAAATTCCAATTGAAAACTTCGTGGTTAAGGTCGCTCATTACGAGCCATTGTGAGCTTTGGTTGTTGAATTCTTTCATATAAGGGGACCACGCAGCTAGCTATCGGAAAGTCCGTGATTCGCCCGTGATAAAATAATGTTCTAACGGACACCTGGGGTCTTCATCCACAATAAAAAACATGGAAATTCGCTATACGACCTGTACTCGTGTTGATGGTTGTTTCAACCAAACAAAAAGAAAAGCCAAAAGTCCTACTTATCTGTTTACACTAGCACGCAAATAAATAAATAGACATTATTGTTATCAGAATCTTACAATGTATTAAAATCATCTTTTGTTTCTTTTCTTGATGACAGACACATCTAATAGTGAAGGAGGAGCCTTTTAGGAATGTTACTTTGAACAGGATACCATTTTACATAAATGTGATTGAAATGAATGACCCACCATCTATATTTCCATCGGAATTGATAACATCGGTACATGAAGATGTGCCAGTAGGCTCTATCATTGGTTCTTTGAATTTTGCTGATCCGGATATGGGAGAACGGAGAGAATGGGGAGAACTGGAGGTGTATAGCAAAGGTAATAAAAAAAACATTCAATTTGCAATGGTGTAAATGTCAAGTATTTTATGCTTAATGGCTACATAATTCTAAATGCCTTATATGTTGCAATTATTATTGAATAATTAGTTTGGCGCAATGTCCATTTTTTTCACATCTACGTACAATTCTGTCTAAATTAAAGACAATGAGACATTATTGTTTATTGAACAAAACATTCAATATCAAATGTAATACAAAGTAAACATGAAAAACAGAACAATATTTGACATATTAATAACCTATTTTTATTTCATCAAATTATTATATGCACTAAAGAAATGTCACAATTACACCAAGAGGCGTGTCATAAATACAGGAAGAGGCGTGTCATATATCAGATAAAACGCTGCTAGATTAAGCCTTTAACTTTCATGTATGGCGATTTCACATCAGCGAATACATCAGCTATTAGTGCAAACCTGACTCTTGCTTTGTTTAACTTAACAAAAGTTCATTATTTACGTTTTAAGTTGTATCAAAAAAATAATGGTTGTATCTTTTTTTGAATTAAAAGTTTGGAAAAACCTAATGCTACAAACTAATATACTCGTATTTAATATCGTTTTCTTCTACTTAAGGTATTGGACCCCTAATAGTAATGTTTAAAAAACGACATTTGCCTGGTATATCTCTTAAAATTAACCGTGTTTCGCACTGTGTTGCAATTTTTAAACAACTCTTTCCGTGCCGTATTTTTATAAATTTTGTATAATTTATGGTCCTCAAGCTCAGGCAGAGACACATTTCAAAGTGTATTGGTCACTATCCAAAACATTTGCAGATAATTCATTATATCATTAATTTTGATAAAAGAAACATCAAACTATTGGCAAGCAATTATAAAACACATAAAAAAACACTGTCAATATCATTTCTACTAAGGTGCCTCAAGTAAACGGATTAATGAGACAGAATTCTAACTCCAACATTGAAAAATTAAGGACGAGTACTGCGGATCTGTTTTGAATTTTGCTCACTTCATTCAAAAGTATATTTGGGCAAAAGTAAAATCTACTTACATTTCTACCACAATATGAAATCTAAAGAGTAAAGGCTAAAGAGAGAACTTTTACCGCATGTAACTCAGTACTTTTAAAGATGTCTAGCTCTCCCCTTCTGTTTCAGAGGTAAATTCCCTTTGAACAGAAAGAAATTAATCAAATATTCATCAAATGAAAATGTTCCACTTTTGTACAATAAATCAATAATAAGTCTTGAAAGAAGTAAAAACTTACTAGAAAAAAGGAAAATAAGGACAAAAATGTTGGTCCCAGTGAACCTATGCCCCTGGCCCCACCTGAAAATTTCGGTCAAAGTAGGTTTATGGTAGGAATTTAATACTGTTAAAAAGAAGGTACTCTATTACGGGTCTAATACCTTAATATGTGGATAACCCATCTTATTTTAGGACACCTACTATAACATCGACTCTCAGCGTCACATGTTAGGTTTTTTTCTTTGGAAAAACAACAACAACAACAGCAAAAAAGATGTATTCTGAAAACCGAGTTTGGAGACAAACCTCAAAATTCGTTTTTGTCTGCTTTCATGTTTCCGAGCTCATTTTTAAAATTAGCCAATGGCAAGCCAATGACAAGTCTACAGTCTGAGACTGGTCTCCATAATCATATTAATTACGTCATGATAAGTAGAAGGTATCATTATTATGTTTTCTGAAGACGTGTGTTTTAAAAATACCCTTTAGATATACCCGAAGAACTAAGAATAGACAGACTGACAAACAGTACTATCCTGCTTAAGACGAATGAAACATTAGATACCGCCAAATACAGAACTTACAGGTACATTTTGTTTCATGACTTTCAGAAGTTGAGGGTATTATCTCAGTGAACCAACTAAGTAAATGAACTGAACTTCAATAACATACAAATGAAATTATTTCTTGCAAGAGAATATACAAATTCATTCCTGGAAGGCCGGTGTGTCATTCTTATTGGCAAATATTTAATGGAAAATATTTAATGCTAACTGTCAATTAATTAATGTTTATCGACAAGTGCTTAATACTAAACACCACATACCAAATGTCAATGAATATTTAAATGTTACTATTATTCATTGATATATTCAGCATTTTATTAGAATAAGCACTTAGTATTAAGCATTTGACATTTAGTGTGTCATATTTTGAAATTAACAATAACCGTTTAATAGCCAATCTTAGACATTAAACATTTGACTAATAACATTTTACATTAACTATTTGGCATAGCACCGGCCTTGCATATTCAATTGAATGATAATTGCCGAAAGCTTTTTGCATTACACCAAGTGTTTAAGGCTGAATGCCAAAACAGTAATGTTTATGTCATTTGCATACTGATTAATTCTATTTAAGGTTTTAACTTCACTGGTTAAACGACCGGTAATATAACTGTTTGGTATTCTACAATAAGCATTCGATATAAAACATTTTGCATTTATCATCATCAAAAGCTATTGTTTTGTATTCGGTATTTAGTTACTATTTACATTCACTTTCGGCATGTAGAATACGGTATGGCGCTGGATCATTCCATAAATCTATAACGATGTTAATAGGGCTCACGTGAGTATATCATGCAAGGATAATCCAATTAACCTTTAAAATATATTAACGGTATTTGCTTACTTACTTTAACTGCATAACATTTAACTTAAAGGTCTTCATATGGTACAAAAGGGAAATGACGTCGACGTCAAAATGCAACGTTTTCAAGGGGTGTTTTAATATTAATCTAATTTAGATTTACACGTTTAATGCTGATGACACGTGAACGCATGTTTATTTCCTAAGATGCTGCTTTATCCTTGCATATCAACTCTTTCTAATATTCCATTTGAACAATTATTACCTCACACAAGTTTTAATACTGGGAGTCAATGGTAAAATCATAATTTTAATATCATTTTCGCGAATAGAATTTCTTCTTCAATGTAGATTTTCTAAATAGGAAGAGCACAGATCTACGGATTTCGGGGCCGTGAGTTTCATCCTCGGGCGAGGCGTTTGTTCTCCGTGACAATTTGATAAATGACATTGTCTGGTACCATTCGTCCTCCACCTCTGATTCATGTGGTGAAGTTGACAGTTTCTTGCGAAAATCAGGTCTGTACTGGTACAAAATCCAGGAACGCTAGTTAGGTTAACTGCCCGTCATTAAATAACTGAAAAACTGTTGAGAAAAAACGGCGTTAAACCCAAATCAACAACAGCAACAGCAAAAACATGCAGATTTTAATGAAATTTCTCACAGTCGTAAATAAACTTACGGCCTATATTATGGTGTCATATGTACAGGCGCGTATGGTTTTTTGAGATATTTTCCCACGATAAAAGGGGTCAGCGCAATTTTAAGATATAACGTGTCAGATGTTTTAATATAAAATATAATTTTAGAAATATAGTAACGTTACCGTTGTAATAAATTTGCTCACCTGTTGCTATAAATTCATAAAATGAGTTTCACTCCGTACGCCTAAAGTAGGCTTTGTTCTACGTTTTCCAGATAGCGTTACGTCATTACTTTGGTTTATCAAACGTGCACTCGTTACTATTTTCCGTAAAATCGAAATGAAGCGTAAGTTGTTTTTTTCAATTTACTGGTCTCATGTTAAACAAATTTAAATATTGTGCTAAATATTTAACTGCATTGCACATACAAATACTTTAGCAGATACCCCACCCAAACATTATAAATTGTGTTCTGAATTTATTAAGACTATATTACTTACAGTCAGACAAACAGCACGATCGAATTCCTTGTGGAACAAACAGATGTAGGTCCAATAATATATTTTACAATTGAGGTAAGTTTTTTTCTATTTCATTTTATTCTTACACAACCAAAACTGACTTTTATTGGAAGTGAAACGTACAGATTAACGAAAATGTAATTAGTGTTCTTATATAATATGTAACAGACTAGTATTGCTATTATGTTTTTAGTATTACATATTTCATAAAAAATACAGCCTCTTTCGAGAATATGTATCAGTTATAACTGGAAACAGTGTATGAGGATCATGAGTACAACTCAATCGTCGATTTCTTAGATAAACCTATTACTAAATGAATATTTCTTAATTTTCTGTAGTTGTTTCAGTGGATTCGGCCCCACTTAAATTTGGTCAATGATATTATATTGCCTAGCAACGAAAGAACACATGTTAACCTACCCTGCTAAATGTTTAACATAGAATGGGCTATCATTCAATTTGGGCAGTACCATTTATTATTTGAATGGGTGTTCACTTAAAATTTACTGACTGAATAGCGAACAGTATAGACCATGATCAGAACGCATGGATATGCAGGATGGTCTTGGTCTGCACTGGTCGCAAAGGCAGAATCACTTGCCACCAGCAGGCTAAAGGTTAAGGGCCACTGGGAGCTAAATAACATTTTGAAAAATAGGTTATTTCCAACTATAAACGGCAAACTTTTTTACAAGTGAATATCAGGTCAATGACAAAAGAACACAATTGGGAAACAGCTGTGAATGTTTCTATCCCGTCATACTTGAAAAAATGTACTCATTTATGACACAAATGACGTCTGCCTTTTCTTGTAATTTAATCAGAAAATAATCTTAGTTTCATATATTTTATATATATTTCTGTTGTTTAATAATTTTTATTTGCTATAAATTAGCAGATGCAGATAATGAAATGCCTGATATCTTTTTAGTAAACGCATTGTATCAGTCAAATATGGAATTCAACATTTTACTTGCAACTGTTAGTGCAATTTTGGTCTTGTTTAACTTATCTTTAAGTTTGAGAATTGTAGGTTTGCGTCAGGCGAATGTTCTTAGCGAAATACAGAATCTTTGAAATTGTTTTCTTATTTATTTCCTCTCTATCCATAGAAATATCCTGTAATTTGTAAATTAGAATTTGATTAGTCATTATAATTTTAGAAAATGACCCTCGTAGTTGAATACCATATATTTAATTAAAAAAAACTGAAAACATGTATGTCATGAAACATAATAAAATACCAAAGGTCTATTTGAATTTAGGCTGATATGATTTAATCATTTTTATAACAATATTTAAAAATCTGAAATTCAATTCTAAACAAAATATTCTGATGTTTGCAATTTTACCTACAGGTTAAAGATAAGGCAGGACTTTCCTCTGCAGCAATTGTTACCCTCACTATCATTGATATTGCTGACAAAAATCCAGTATGCACTGAACAAATGATCAGGATCAATACTACCATAAAGAAAATAGATGATGTAATTACTAACCTTCATGGAAACTGTGTGGGTGGAAATTATGTCAACAAAACAGTTTCATTTTCTTTGCTACATGATAACTGCACTGGTAATTATATCAGATCTTAATACAAAATGCATGACAGTTACATTTATTGATTTCAGTTTCTTTACTGTGTAATTTTTCTAACACGATCTGCAGCAATTGCTATATAAACATATAGCAAAATTGCCTATACATGAATCTACGATAAAATATGGTTGGCTGTTACATTTCACCCCCTATGATTGTGGCATAAGAGATTCTATTTCAGTTCCATTACATACAAATTATTTCAGGGCTAAACGGTTGAAAACAGCATTTCAAAAACATAAATATGATAAAAAGTCAGACTGACTTATGTGTAGGACCGTAAATTACAGTAAAACACGTTTCGATCTCTACAAGCGAATTCAATTAGCTTAATTAAGATTCAGCGGTGATGTCATAAATGTATGACATAAAGTATGACGTCATGATGATGTGACGTCATATAAAGTCAACCTCGTAACTTGTAACACAGGGTCAACTCGTCTAATTTGATGATTCTCTTCATAATTAGTTTGCGAGCTGTAAGATTACTAAATTATAAATACTTCTCAAAATTCTGATAAAAAGAAAAAATATCTATACGTTCCATTGGCTATGCAACTCTTTCTAACCATAGGGGGTAAATTGTAACAGCATATGACCCGAATGACGTATTACGCTGAAAATGTAGTACTGTAAAATGCGAATTATTTGCGATGTTAGAATCGAAATAATAAATCTGTTCCAATAATTTTATCAATTAATAAAACATGGGCAGTCGTTTGGATGCGAATGATTAAATCACTCGTACTACGCACCCGTGATTTAATTATTACGCATCCAAACTCCTGCCCATATTTTATTAACTGATAAAATATAGGAACAGATTTATTATTTCTTAAATAAAAGATTGCTTTTTTATGCCTACCTAACAGGGAAAGACACACGGAGGATATCCTGGTAGTAAAATCCCGAATAGAAGCATGCTACATTTTAAGTATTTATTGTCAAATGTTTTAGATCATAAGTAATCCTTAAATTAAATGTTCTTTGTGTACGATTGTTCCAGCATTTAGTGTGGCAACATCTGGAGATGTTATAGTGCGAAACAAAATTCCTGATAATACCCGGTCATGTCTGCTTACTGTGCAAGCAGCTGACGAAGTTGTTCCAACATTGACGACCAGCTTTGCCGTCAGTCTCAATTGTAAGTACAGGACACATTATGTCACAGATTATGTCAGAAGCGCATGTATGACACTGTGTCGATATTTTAAGTACATGTTTCAGTATTATAGGTAATTGTTTAGATTCAAATTAATTGAATCGTAGCAAGTTATTGTATTTCGTTTAATAAAATGTTTTAGCCGCTACAATCTCTAAAGTCTGTTTATCTCTTGCGCTTCAAGCAGGTTATTTAACGCTTTTAAGATCACCTGTCACGTAGTGACAGGGTGAGCTTTTGTTATCGCAATTTGTCCGCCGTCCGTTCAATTTCTTGTGTACACATTAGAGACTACATTTTGCAATCAGTTTGAATCGAACTTGCACATAACTTGTATTGACATTATATCTAGGCTCCTATCGAAAACTGGCCAGATCCCTTCATGGGTTCTAGAGTTATGGCCCGTTTAAGGACCAAAGTTGCTATTTTGGCTTGTAATGGATTTTAATCAAACTAACACAACTTGTATTGGCATAATATATCGCTTCCATTCGTAAATTGAACAGATCCCATCATAGGTTTTAGAGTTATGGCCCTTTTAATGACCAGGAATTTGCTAATTTGGCTTTTGAAGCAATATAGGGACCTTCTTTTATAGTTTGATTTGATACAAACTTGCAAAATATCTTTAGCAACAATATATCATGGATTTTATGATGAATCCGTCAGATCCAATCAGAGGTTCCGGAGTTAAAGCCCCTGATTGAATCTAAAAGAGCCAAAATTTGTTAATATTTACCTTGTGAACACGATAGAAGTGGCATTTTACATTCGATTTTAACCATCATAGGTTCTAGAGTTACTGTCCCTGAAATGGGCAAATTTTTCCATTTTGTCACTTTCAGCTTTATAGAGGTTTCATTTATGCTTTGATTTGAAACAGACTTACATAAAATGTTTATCCTGATGATCTCTATGCCAAGTCCGAAACTGGTTTATGTGGTGTCAGAAACTTGGGCAGGATGTCAAATTAAAGGAAAAGCTTTTTAACACCATAAATGCCACATTTATGACCCTACATACATGAAACTTTGTCAGAATGTTTATCTTGATTATTCCTAGGCTAGCTTTGACCTGGGTTATATGGAGTCAAAAACTAGGTCACTCGGTCAAATAAATGGAAAAGCTTGTTGGCACTCTTGAGACCATTTTTTAACCATATCTTCATGGAAAGTTGTAAGATTTTTTATCTTGATGATTCCTAGGCCAAGTTTGAAACTGGATCAGTTCGTTTCAAAAACTAGGTCACCCGCTCAAACAAAGGAAAACCTTTGTGCCAGATGTTTGTTCCTGTCATCATGAAACTTGGTTAGAATGTTTATCTTATGATTCCAATGCCAAGTTCGGTTATATGGGGTCATAAACTAGGTCACCACGTACATCAAAGGAAAAGCTTGTTAACTCTGTAGAGGCCTAATTTATAACCCTGTCTTCATGAAACTTGGTAAGAATGTTTATCTTGATGATTCCAAGGCCATATTTAACAGGTGTACGATATAGGATCTTCATGACCCTCTTTGCTAATGTATTTTGTTTGCACTGTTATCCGTAGAAGTCTGTGTAGTTGAAATCTTTTACTAGAATTCGTGTTAGCTTTCTAATACAAGCCTAAAGTGTATATGTCGCGGGTGGTAACGCATTTTCTCTCATATTAAACATATTTGTATGATAACGGGTATTTCTACGGCTTTAATGCCTTTCTCTTGATGACCAGAATGGAACATTATGATAATTTGATAAATACTTTACATGGTATTTGATTTATCTTTACTTTTAAAGTGACACTCTGACAGCAGAGATATTTAAAAATGTTATATCTTGCCTTTTTTATATTGTTTAGAAAAAATATTGAATAAATATATCTTTCTTGTTTAATATAGCTTCTGAATGGTTTATTTCTAAAGCAAGTAATATGCTCGTTTTATTTGCATTTATTTGAAAAACACGACAAAAATGAAAATGTTGCAGGCTCGGTTTGATTGAACCTGTTCGTGGACAGTAGTGAAAATGCATGCTACCGTCCACCTCCAATGATGCACTTGCGTGTTATTTTATGAAAAGCGGAATATGGTCTCCAGTTAAGCTTAAAATACTATCAGCAGTACTCCTCATCTGGCCTTTTTATGGAAAAAGCATTGTATACCCAATTATTATTCTCATTGATAGTGTTGAAATGCAGATAAAAAAGCTGAACTGTGCTCCTTTCATAGACATGTGTCAACGCCTGTAAATTTTTGCACATGTATATAGGGTTCGTTTTAATGGTAACATTAATTTACTTCAAGATATTAGTATCGTCTACTGAGATATGAACAATTGTAGAGCATAGTTTTAGTGTCTAAGAACCAAATTATCAATAGAAACGGAAAAAGTGGTATTACAAATCAAACTGCCTAATTTTTGTCCGAAAACGACAGGAATAAATAAAAAAAATAAATGCATCCAGCTATATTTCAAATAACATAAGTAACAATAATCCATTTTCTTACATTCTGCATGACATTTCAATCTGAGTACATAAAAGCAACAAAATAATGATCATTATTCAAAGAGGGAGACTCTTATCTTTCGGCAAAAATGGCTGTTTTGAATAAAAAATGCCCAGGAATTACGTACCTTCAAGGTAAAAAAAAAAAGATTTTGTGCGATAACTGACACGTAACGTCATGACGTCAATGAGATCATTTTATCGCAATAATGTTTTGTAACATTTCTGCGGTAATTAATTCGTTATTTTAGAATCATTTAATCCTTAAGCATCAGATCATACACAGTTTAATGATTCTGTATAAAAAGAATGAATATACAAATACAATTTGTTTTTTCGTAACGTTGTCGGGGAATTATCGTTCTGTAGTTTCCTCCAGTTATTGGCCGGTGTTATAGTATATTATAGGATGAATTATTGTAGGCGTTATTATTTCGGAATCTAGCCATAATATATATGTAATATAATCGAACTTTTTCTTCGATGATGATGATAAGAAAAGCTGTGATTAATGGTTCTTTTCAGACAGGTTTTGTCCAAATGACACCGACTACAGGAATAAAGAATGGGGTTTCGGAATTCCAGGGAAATACACAGACCAACGCTGTCCTCCGGGGTTTAATGGTAATTTTAGATCACCGATGTAACTGCTTTATCATTTTGCTTAATATTTAGATGACAAAAAAACGTAATGCTTTATACAACGATCACGTACATTTCCTTTTATTTCATAGAGAAATATAGTACCTTTGCGATATGGTTCTGTATAACTATGCATTACCGAACTCCGAGTTAGAATAACATGTAAATCAAGTATTCACTGACAGATCATTACCAGAATAATAATTCACCCATATCAAAAACTAAACAAATTATATTTTGATCTCCTCAATTGACATAGTATCTTAAACTATTAGTACAATAACAGTATAATATTCACAGGAAGAATAACAAGATACTGTAATGAAAATGGAGAATACCAGGATCCAGTGTATAACTGCACAAGCACGGCAATAGCTGATATTTATAAGAAGGTACTGTACATTATCTCCACGCATTTATCATATTTATATCATATTCATATATAATCTCTATCATATTTAGTATATGTATTATATGTACGAAATATATCATTTTCAGAAGAGAAAAATCGACCAATGAAGTTGCTATTCCTGACGATAATTTAGTGCGATTATATGTAGATGTATTATATTTTTGAATTAACTAAAATCACTTAAAATTGACGAATATTGTGTATCAGCTTTCTTGCATAAAAAACATAATTAATGTGTGATGAAATCACATATAAATGTAAACGATCGAGAAATAGATACTCGATGTCTGTGCACTTTTTCATAGCTCTGCAGTTTTCATCATACACATTGATATTATTATATCGCCTTGGTATGTCAGCAGTGCAATAACTTGTAGTGCCTGGTGATTTGAAGACCAGTGAAAATAGAAAAGGAAAAGGGCGATGGAATAGAATTTGCAATGCAAGAAGGTGTCCATAATGACAATTTTCTATATGCAGATGCCGTTTTTATGTTTCTGAGAAATAACCTCTGACGTTAAAATTATTCGTTCCTAATTGATGCGACTCTCTGACTGAACGCGCTCCGCGGATTACATATAACTAAATCCAAATGGAAAGGTTGCTTTATTGAAACATGCCAAACATCTTATTTGTCACAAAGATTAACATACGACGTTACCTTCGAATGCCTGGTCAATATGTTAAAACAAACCCCATTGCGATCCTCTAATTGTGCGCAACAAATTCACGCATCGAATGCTACACTACATGTGGATATCGACTGACCGGGTCAATGTATATATCCAGTGTTTCTTAATTGCCACTTTTACTAAACAACTGAAAGTGGTAACGAATTTACTTTGCTGTTGGATTAAAAAATTATGTTAGTGTAAATACTTTGAAAATAGCGGACTTGACATTTCAAGACAGTAAAAAACAACATAGTTCTTTTTGAAAATTTTAGTTTTTTTATTTTGGTACAGAAATAAACGCACCCTTGATGCAAAATGTAACGCCCTCGGGGCGCTTAAACGGGGGAATACGGAATGTGTCCTTGTGTCCGTTCCTGGGGTTCAACACACTGATGACAAATATTTAAAGCAGACACTGTAACCAAAAGTTTACAAGATGATCATTATATATTTATATAGATGTGCCCTAGTAGGAGCTTTTGCTATGCTTTAGCTTGTAGAATCACTTTGTTTACCATATAGCAAACGAAATGACTATTTGCATTATTGAGGTGGGACGTAAAAATAGGCGGTGCTTACTTTCAAACTGTTAACTATTTCTATTTATGACTTATCATATCTTGATGGTTATATTTTAAAGTGCATATTATGACGTCCGTTTTCATGGTTCTTATATCTGTAAATGAATTCTTATTTACGACATATTTTTTTTTCTTTAAAAATACTTTAGAATTCGATTTTCATACTTTTAGTTAAAACGGGAGGGTGACCGTGCCAATGTAATTGAGGCGTTGGACAATCTGACAATTTCTACATCGGAATCAAGTAGGAATGATACACTTTTGATTGGAGACTTAAATACAATCAATTCTACGCTGTCAATCATAACAGATTTAATCACAGTCAACACTTCAAATGTTGATCATGTCACAGACGTAAGTTGATTGTTATTTAATAAATATTTATAGCTCTGCAATCGTTTGGAAGGAGAGGACAAATATGGTTTTTGTAGCCACAAGACATCAGTTTCTTGGGAATGAGATAGTAGCTCGGGTTGAAAATGACCCGATAACGAATTCGTTTCCATGCGTTTTTTACTGCTTGGCCAAGAGATGATCTCTCATAACTATGAAATAGAAAATGCCCATATTTCATCTCTACTGTGAAGTCGACGTTAACGCATAAATGACTTGTTCGGTTCCTGCAAGGTGCAATGATTTAATAATGCCCTACTGTAATCAAGTTTAACAAAACGGGGCTCATTTAAATGTTTTCAAGTAGCATAGCTACTGAAAGGTTCCTTTAATTGACTTAGCATATCGTATCGCATGCTAACATGTAAACGAATATTAAAGCTAAGAAATTGCAAATTGTATTTCTGTAAAATAAGCCAAATTTCTGTTTCTTTTGAAAGGAAGAACATAGACATCTCTTACAAAATTGATAAAACGATGAATGTTCCGACGTTGCGTTTTTTTTGGTGCTAAAATGAAGACTTTTGACATCGGATCATTTAAGGGCTTAAATTGGGAATGTGTCCAGAAAATACACAATTTAAAAGGAACACTACAAGCAGTTCTAAATGTGAGGTTCGTCTAAATACGAAATTGCTTGTTTTGGATAATGGACTTCTTTTGTGTCCGGCGATTTGTTTTGATTTGTTTGCGAATAATACATTTAAAAAATAATATGCTAGTTTTAAAGTGTTTTGGTCGGTTTTTATGTCCGATTTTTAGAAACACTATTTAACTTTCTTGTTTAGAATGTCTTTTAGTTAAAAGATACTGCTAATAATTGTAAATAACGTTATTTTATCGATATCTAGTAAATTGTCCACTTAACTAGTGTTACGTAAAAGGCCTATTAGTTAATACAATATACCAAACATTGTATAGCTGCATGTACACAAATTGCGTATTCTTTAATACTAGAGATGGTACCTAAGGCCGCGTATTCAACGACAACAACAACAAATCAAGTGCAAAACTGAAGCGCATATCGCTTATCCCACGCTAGCAATATTTTAACAAAGCACCGTTCAGTAAATACGGGAACTTTTGACAGCGAAACCGGCTTCGTTATTTTGATGGATTAGCTAAAGAAAGGTGATTGTCAATTCTTTTTAACTAACACGTCCATTTTATTTACACTTATTATACTTATGACCGCCTACATTATATTAACAGAAGTTTCTATAACGGCAAATTCAGCAAGGTAAATGCGATTCCGCACGCCTCGCTCAATATGCAAATTTGGTACATTTGTAAATACAAGGTGCGTGTCATAAAAAATGATATAACTTCTATCGGCACAGTTTTTGGTATGGTTTTGGTGTGACCATCAGTTAGGATATATATTATTATAACGCTCTGTTTTTAACTCATACATTTTGAGGCCTTGATTATTCTTGGCAAACGAATTTTGTAAAATGTTGAGGGATTCGATGTCGTAAAATTCTTATAGTCTATTCATATTTTTCTCACGAATAATGTTTTCATTCCTATGATCATACCATACATGTAAATTATCGACAGTAATGAATAAAAATAATTGTCTTTGAATTATTTCGTTTGAAAATGACAGATAATGCTCAACGTTTTTATTTGAATGATTATTCATAGATCTTGAAGTAAACTATATTTTTGGGAAACACATCCGAATCTATGCGTTCTTTGTTCACATAACTAAATAGTCCTAGAAAAGTTATCTGTCACTGGTTTCACTTTTACAAGTAGGACCAAATTTGTCGGATTAAATGTTGCATTTCAGCATGAAAGATGAGTGAGTGAGTGAGTTGGGTTTTACGGCGAATCGACACAAAATGGTCATATATCGCCGAGAAGAAGTCATATTGCAAACGCCAACTGTAAAGCATAAACATTGATGTAAAAATGTAAAGCATACCCAAAAACATCCATGTAAAAATGTAAAGAACACTATGAATAATGTAAAACATATCTAAAAGCATCCATGTAAAAATGTAAAGCATATCTGTATGTACGTGTGTGTTAAAATATCAGCTGCAAACATAATAATATTGCAAGATGTAAATAAAAATAAGAAGTGTTAGATATTTTGATATATTCCTATCTGCTTTAAAAACGATAAAATATTTCCAACTGAAACGTTGTCAAATAATTCTCTCAAAGATTGAACGTCATAATATGTACTGCGTTGTGTAGCAAAGTCCACACAGTCGATTAAAATGTGTTTAATAGTTAGCGGTGTTTGACATGGTACACATTCGGGTTGATCTTC
Organism: Mercenaria mercenaria; assembly: GCF_021730395.1. Classification (NCBI taxonomy): domain Eukaryota; kingdom Metazoa; phylum Mollusca; class Bivalvia; order Venerida; family Veneridae; genus Mercenaria; species Mercenaria mercenaria. Next base: position 87,727,789 of record NC_069364.1, on the reverse strand, counting down.
TTTATTCAAAAGGTAAGAGTGAGTCAAACGGGTATGATAAAGATGAAGTATGAAAGTTAAACCATTATATAATTAAGGTACTCCGGTATTAAGTGTTCAACAGAAAATAATATCAGATGCAATTTGAACTTTTAGGTACCATCTCTATTAATACCTATTTGTTTTTATTCCCTTTTGTCATTTTGTTTAAAACACAGGTTAATAACAAGTAAAGATAACGAAACTTTTAATGTAATAACATTTCCATTGATAGATACAGTATGATTATAGATTTATCGGCTTTTCAAAGCTTCGTCAAGAAACGACCAATTTTACCGCAGGTAAAGAAAATGACCGACAGGATAATATTATGCGTTTGTCAGTTTCGTTTTTTATTACAAAGCGATGTGACTGCAAAATACATTAACAGGGTAAGTTTTCTGAGATATTTGACGCAACGCAAAATGGCACCATTACGGTTAGTTACATCAGTGTATACAATTTAGACCTATATGAGGCTCACTGAGATGTAATACCATGACTTATCCCTACGGAGAATTTATTTTTGCAGATAATTTATATGTAGATTTATATTTATATATATAATTTATGTATAATTTATATTTATATATATATATGATTTTGTCTACCCGTCCACCAGTTTAGAATGAAATATAACAGAGTTGTTAAGGATGTACAAGTAAAATTTGCGAAAAAGGTAAAGGATTGAAAGAACAACTTTACCAGACTCAATCAAACCGAGTCTGCAATTTTCACTGTTTGCCTTGTTCTCGGTGCTTCCGAGGGATCTACTTTCCAGATTTTATTCAAGATAAATAAGTATAAATCTAAAATACATTAACTTATTTTGTAGCGAAATAAGTATCTGGTTCAAGTTTGTAATCAATGGACTGTTGTTAAATTGAAGATCAATTATTTAACATTTTATGTGATTTACTTTTCTGTTGTCTACTATATAGAAAACATTTAAGATAATATTCAGATACGTAGCATCATATGTTTCAGTCCTTCATGCAAACAGCCAGCAATATCCTTGAACTTAAGACAGCGCCTACATGGAAAATAATGATAAATCAGGTACATATAATACACATGTAAACACACTATTATTGTTTGGTCAGTCAAACCTGTAACGAGCTTTTTCATGAACATATTTTGGTAGGGATCTTGAATAATTTCATCTTACAAGCATAAAAATTGACAGGAAATAAGTCCTGTGTAGATTTCAGACCTATGAAAATAGTAATAGAATAATGATAACAAATAATACAAAATACTTCACTATTTAAAATAACCACTTTCTTTCGTGAATATGTTGGTTTTAATGCCAACAGAATATTTGGAAAGCTTATTTGAATACAGCCAGAAAAGAAGCAAAATCTACAATTTCACCGATAGCATGTACTCAAATTTGTTTATATTCTTACAGTTTAAGTTTAAAATGTAAGCTATTTTTGTACTTATAGACAGGTTCTGGAGCAGAAACTGTTCTACATAATATTGATCGTTTTGTGGAGAAAATTGTGAGCACAACGAATACAACTATTGCCGTCCCAAAATCCAACTTATGTACGTCAAACACTGCTACTTACATTTCGTATTATCTTAATACTGTTTTATTAATCTTTTCTGAATCAATGTTTTATGAATTTCTTTTCTAAATATTTGATGAAATGATATACAATACCACTAAAGAAATAAAACAGTGGTTATCAGATATAATTATATCAAAACAAGTTTATTGCTTTGGTTTTCGAATACTAAACCATTCCTTTAATAAGGTTTACAATTTTAAATTATTGCCATTTTCAAGTTTGATACTTTTAATTTGGTATTAAATCAACATGTTATTATACGGATAATAATAAAAAGATAATTTGTGATTATATTTTTATGTGCCAAACTTAAACAAGAGTATTTTATATGACAAATATCTGTTCTGACATACGTTATTGAAAATGTCTTCAAATATATTTTCGATTTTAAAGGAAGCCTCAATGGCCAAGTATTTCGCTAACTTCGAATCACTTACCTCTCACCACCCGCTGTCGGTTCCATACCTCGCGTAAGGTGTAGAATTCTTATATCTGGGGAAGCCATTCACCTTGCTGAGGGAGGATCGGTTGTTCTACCTAGGTGGTCGCTCGTGTCCGACTTGATTCTAAGGTCTTCCTCCACTATCAGAAGCTGAAAAGTCGCCATATGATCTATAATTATATCAGAATGATGTTAAAATCACAACAAAAGAAAAAATCACAATAAAAGACTAGTTAAGATATCATAAAGCGTAAAGGTAAAAGTGCAAGATGACAATCTTAAGATTTGAGCTGCATTTGTCAAATTTGAATATATGTTTTAAATAAAGTATTTTGCAACTAAAACATTTTAACATTTTATTTTTTGCAATGGACCCAGCTGTGTATCGCGAGACTATTTTCAAGGAATGAAATGATCAGAATTGAAAATCTGTAGAACTGATTCTAGTAATACTTGTTGGTTGCATTATTATACATTCGAATGAAATAGTAATGTGTTCATGTAACCCATTATACTGCAGATTTGAAGATTGGTTCCGTTAAAGCTTGTGACAAAGATATCACATTCCCTGACCGAGGCTCTGATAATGTTTCAGAATGGGCAGTCACAACACAGGATCAGATAGTAATTGGTTGTGGTGATGGTATGTTCCAAACACAATGTATCAATTTTGGTCTCTACCAATTATCCAAAAACATGCTTTAGGATACAGTCGACACTGTCTTATATTTATCTAGTATTTGTCAATTGTCAATGGTGTGTCTACATTATCTAAAACCATCTTATAGACAAAGTCGACAGTATGTTATAATCTAACTTGATTTATCGATGTTTGATGACCAGTCCAAATTACCAAACATCCTTTTATGAAGGTATCGGCTATATTTTTGTTTAACTTGAAACCTGAGTAATATCAGTAGTGAAGTTGCGACAGTATGTTTTATTTAGCATGAATTTATCAATGTTCGTTGGCATTTACGAGTTTAATGATAGTAGTGACTGTGTATTTGATTGAGCTTGAATTTTCGATGACCACGAACCTGCCAAAACCGCTGTTGGAAAATAGTGATAACTCATTTTATTTAATTTTGTTTTATTAAAGTTTAATGGCAAATTCGATTTTTTTTCTTTATGAAAACAATATCAATCGTAATCGCGGGATATTAGTTGTTCAGTTTGGTTATCTTTATGTTTCTGTTCTGTTAATAGAGACAGTCCAATCTTACAGTGGTGTTATGTATAGAAATTTATCACAGATTATCCCCTCAACAACCAATGACAACAGGTATGAATATGTTGATATAAACTTAAACCAAATTCTTAAAATAATATCAATTTTATTGTCAGTATTGTTTGTAACTTTAATATTACATGCACAGAAAATGGTCTGGTATTCTGATATTGTGGTAGAACGAATAACAGTTGTGTCACTTCAGTCGAGTTTGAATTATTCAAGCCACAATAAATCCATAAATGGATAGAGACTGTGATCATGCCTAATGTTTGAAGCTTTGCTGTTCCTTGCATTGCATCATTCATTCATGTGTTTCGTCACATCAGAATAGCATACGTCAGTTTAACGCATGCTGTCCGTTGGAAACCACCGTGGAAATGAACGAAATCATGCATAACGATCATATCTTATTTGTAAACTAATAAGTGTCTGTTGTTTTATTATGTTGTTGCCAACAGTATTCACAAAAGTTGCCATGCAATAAATGTATATAAAGTTTCGTGGTCAAAAACACATTTAAACGTAAATATAGGGATATAACTTACGCAGCAGTAAAACTACTGCGTTACGGTGTTTTCCTTCAATAAATTTTGTATCTACCGCGAGGGAACACTAGTATGGAGGTAGTAACTTCTTTAAAAATAACGGTAAATAATTCATTTATTTCATGATTATATATACATTGTATTCATGAACGAAATAGTGTTTTACAGAATATGGAACAGTTTTGTAAGTATAAAACGATATCATTTTCCAAGATTATTCCGTTTGTATTTATGGTTATACAGATCTGCAGGCGTGCAACTGAATGCACCAGTTATGTCATTTACATACTTTCAAAGTATTAAAAAACAACTTGACAGTCCAGTGGAAATTACATTTCAGTTATATAACGTAAGTAAAAGCTTGACAGTCTAGTGGAGGTAACTTTTTAGTTGTACAATATAAGTAACGTATAGTTTTAAAACTATGAATCAGTATTCTATGTTCTTCTGCTTTAAAAAATATACAAAGCTCTTTAGAAAAGAGCGTCGTACTATCTCAATAGTTTATCTTTTTCATATCAGATATATTTCCTCTTTGTATAAAGTAGAAATTTCTATATGTATGTATGCAAAACACCATACTGATAAATAATTAGCCATTTTACATGAAGCAAGCTTGCCGATCAACAGTCAAAACTATTGCCCGAGGTCTGACGGACCAGGGCCGATAATTTGACTATTGACCGGCAAGCCGTTCAGTAAGTGCTTTATTACATGACATCACAACTTTATCTTGTTATTGTTTGACTTAATGGTCTAGTAAATATGTGTTGAATATAGGCCAAATTACACAAGTAATCATGTAATAATTTCGGTTAAGTACATATACTTTATTAAAGTGATATAATACTGTAATATATGTCATATGTATTTGTTTAAGAATCATTGGGAAAATGCAACATGTTCCTTCTGGGCGGAAACTAAAGGGTAATTTTGTCTCTTATTCAATGTTAAGTGTAGATGTATATTATATGTAGAGGAAATTCAAGCGTTGGTCCACGAACTGAAGGTATAAGTATATATAATGTAGTTTGAATAAATTAATTATTTTTAAAATATGTGTTAAAATTTAAATGTAGTCAATATCAATTCCATAATACTGTTATAAATAGACCACTGAACGAAAATTGTTAAGGACATCTTTTTTCTAGCTTTATTTTTTCGTCTCCAGCTAGCAAACGTGACTCAAGGAGAGAGATTTACAAAAGTGTTTAGAATTACTTCTTTAAAACTATTGACGACAGTCATGAACTAGCTAGATGCCTGTTAAATGTCTGGCAGATCTTTACTCAAGGTTCATTTTCTATCTTATGTTAGCAAAGTAGGCTTAAGAACCAATTACGATACCCATAAATTAGCTAAGTTTGCTGTTATTTTGTGCTATAAACCTTTTGATTTCTGGTAACAAACACAAAGTAGCATACAATTTGGTAACCATATTACTGAAATGCATTTGTTCCTCTCTTTTATGAACAGTTCGCAAGGCTTTTGGTCTGAAGAAGGTTGTCAGCAAAAAGTAGACAATCAGAATAAAGGCACGGTGGTTTGTGTCTGTGAGCACCTTACAAACTTTGCTGTGCTTATGAGTCCATCATCACCGTCAAAGGTATGCGTATAATTTTATCTGTGTTTAAAGATTTAAGTAATGGACCCGAGCATTTTGTGGGATATTTCCCCGATATACGTGGTTTCCAAGTGAAGAAGGGAGACTATGAGTAACATGAAAACTACAGATGGATTACATTATTACGTATACTATGTTAACGTCTTCTGTCGCACTAAATACACGTATTAATCGAACGGTTAAATATTATAATGTATACATATTATAGAAATACCTTTATGACCTCGGATAGAAACAACATATTCTGAGGGATAAGAGCGAAATAGTTCTTAGTTCTGCTTTCCCTTTGTGCACTTAGAACACTTTTGCTTTTACCCTCGATAATGGTTCTAGTTTCCATAGTATGATTAGTAATCCTTTAAAATAGTTACAAGTATTTCATGTAGGTCTGATACTACTAGAAACAATATTTAATACGAGAGTGTTACCATAACTTTTTAATGTGTTGCTTTTATCTAGAATCTGAGTTGACGTTTTCAAAGGACAATGTAACATAAAATAATGTATTTATGTGGTGAATAAGTAATATTTAATAGGAGTAAAATAGAGTCAAACACTTATTCAGACTCTTATATTTTAAAACATTTGGATGGCTGTGAAATATACTGTTGAATTTTTAATTATACGAGGAACAGTTTTAAGCAAAATTTCTTGAAAAGTACAGTTATTTAATTATGTAAAAACTTTATCATTTAGGACATAGTGTAAATTTTGTACAGTTGCTGAATAACAGAACATAAGCATTTAGGTTATAGTCTGAATAAAGGACAGTTACTGAATGGCAGAACTCAAGCATATAGGTCATAGTCTAAATTAGTATAGTTACTACATAACAGAAAGCAGTCAGGTCATTGTATAAATTTAGGACTTGGTAGGGTTGATGACCAATACCAAACATTTGCAGGTGCCTGAAGACCATGCCACTGCACTGTCTATAATATCGATGACTGGCTGTATAATCTCGATGATATGTCTTTTCCTGAATGCAGCTCTCCATATATACTTCTGGAGGTTTGTATGAATACGGAATACTATGCAGTCATCTTTAAAAAATAGGATAAGTTTGCTGACAATGATGTTATTACACTGTACCTTCTACAAATCAGTACACACGTATACGGTTACATAATTTCATTTTGCTTTGTTTAGCGTTTTAACACTTTCCGGCGATCAGACAAAATAACAGGACTGGTCGTTTTAAACTGTTAATGCCAATGTTAAAACATGGGGTCTGTCGTTGTAATGCAACAGGTGCTGAAGATAGACGCTTTGATTTGGTCTCTAAAATTCTTCGGATGATAAACGCTTAAATCCAGAATGCTCTTGAAAGAACTAAATGGAACAAGAAGTTGTACTGCAAATATTAATATTGCTACATGTACTTACGTCTTTTGAAAAGATGTATTACATGTCTTTTATGCAGATGAACCAGTAGATAAAACAAATCATATCGGAACAGTTTCTATACGCCATTTTTATAAGTACTACAGTTGCGAAATGTTGTAGGTTTAAATAAGGAAGGCCTCTTGCGTTCAACCCTACAAATTGTTTTCTGAGAAAAGCCGAATAAACTTACATTGCAAATAATATCGTTGTCAGAACATCACATAAAGTCAGTCAACAATCGTTTGTTTGTTTTACTTACACTTCTGTATTTAAGTATATATTTTCATTTTCAGAGTCATTAAGTCTGTCAGGTCCATAATCCACATCAATTTGTCGTGCTCCTTGTTCGTTGCATACATCCTGTTTCTTTCTGGTATTGACAGAACGGAAAACAAGGTAACAACTACAATAATGTTTGTGTTGGATTTAACGACATGCCATATGGCGACACTGTACGGCTATTTACGGTGTAGGAAGGCCCTAGGCCTTTATTTTCTGTAAGCCAGCTGGATGACCTCCTAATATATTCATTTTGCACCCCATCTAACACAAAGCAGTGATGGACAAGCGATTGAATTGTTGAAGTGCCGTGTAGTGGTCGTGAAAATTCTCTGTTATTTGTTCCGTGAGACCCGTACAAAATGATGAATTAGTAAACAGTTTTTAGCGACTCGAGATTCATAGACACAATTGAACAAATACTGCTTTCATTTTGCTTGACTGCTGTCTGTACTTTCACCACCTCTAATAATTTGTATTGGAAGAGACAAATGCAACGTGATTATTATATTATCTTGGAAATATCAATTTTCGTAGCTTATTTCTATTATGGAAATGTCTGTCTTTTTAAAGGGACACACATGTATCTAAACCTTTACTGAAAAGACTTTTGTTTCAGCTATTGTATTATAATTACAAAGCTGTCAAAGTAACGTTGCTATAACTTTGCATATTTTAAACAAAAAAAAAGATTAGTTTCTACACAGTATCAATGTAAATACGAAATAATTAGGTTTGCGTAAACGGTATTGGTGTAAATAGTTCAAACTAACTTGGCAAATGAATAACTAGCAGTTTTAGTTTTACATATAGTGTCTTTTATATTAAGCTCGTTTCATGCACTTCTAGCTCTGAAATTATGTCTGATGATACAATATTTTATTGAAATATGAGCATAGCATATCTTTGATATAATGTAGGATGTTTGTACAGCAATGGCAGTACTTCTTCATTTGGTGTTTTTGATTGTGTTCTTCGTCATGCTGACTGAAGGAATCAATCTAGCTTACATTGCTATAAAACCACTCAATACTCGCAAACCTTACACTCAACAACCTGGTATACATTTGTTGATAGCATCATATGGTACGTATAATAGCTGGTTCTACTTTTTAATTAATTAGTATTAGAATTGTTCACAAAAATATTTCAAATATTGTATAAAAAGGCGGGGAATAAAAGGATTACAATCTTATAAACTATTTTTCCCAGCAATTTCAAATATATTTCTATATAAAACATTCCAAGCCTTTGTCCAGTTGACTTCATATATATGGGTTTCTGCACTGATCGAACATCATCAATGTCAAAAGCATCATTCGTGTAGAACTCTTGAGCTGTCGAGATAAGTTCAACTGTCTGTATCAGATAAGCATCTCCCGGTGTAAATTTCAATTAAATTGATCTATATTAAGGTAATGGACCCGTGATGACTATCGGCAATTTACATTCGTTTACACATCCGTTTGTTATGAAAAATAATTTTCTGTTATGGCCAAAGAATGCCGAAATCGCATTCGGAAGATTCGTTATCGCGCGGAAACTGCCGATCGTCATTACCGTTAATTTCCTTAATTTGTATCGTTCTTATTCCAGTTCTCGCAGTTATTATTGTAGCAGTGTCAATGGGAGTAACCAAGTTGGAAGGATACGGGACTGAAAATACGTATAGCGGAAATTTCTTTTTTATGTGTTTCACATTAAAGTATTCATAGTTGTTTTTCTTTAATTAACAAATTATGATTTCGTTTTATGTTTTATTAATTTACAACACATTATACGTGATTGTGCAATGTAAGTAATACTTACAGTCTTAATTAAATCTAACAGAGTGGACAATGTTAATCAGGATGACTTGAGTGAACAATATATAGGTATATTCAAAATGTTTCAAAATATACAAAAGCAACTTTACTAGTTTGAGGATTCATCTTCCGAAGATTGATGTAATTTCAGATGTTGGCTTTCTACGGAGACTGGACTGATTTGGGCATTCATTGTACCCGTGCTAGTTGTTATAGCGGTACGTTTTACAAATATATAAACCAAAACGCCTTCAATCATTCCAATCAATGAACTCCGATCTCGCCCTACACAGGCAATTACAATTGAGTGGAAACTCACCCTATGACATAAAACCAATATATAAATAAGATGAATTGTATATTTACAATACAAAACTGTTCCAAACAGGAACAACTACAAGCGTTGTTTAGAACGTTATACTAGCCCTTTGAGGTTAAATCAAACAAACAATACAGATGAGATTGTCCACCAAAGCCACATGAACGAAATCTGCTATGATACAAGCTCTATGCAATCAATACAAAATGAGTGGAATATTTATATTTGTATTATACAATGTACCACAATTTAAAACTGTTCCAAACAGCAACATCTACAAGGGTTGTTTTGAAAGTTAATAATGATACTAGCCCTTTGACGTTAAATAAAATAAACAATACAAATGAGAGGTATATGTACACCACAATATAAAGCTGTCCCCGATAGCCACGTGTACGAAATGTGCTATTATACAAGCTCTATGACGCAAAATGAAACAGTCAATACAAATGAGTATAATATTTATTTTTCAATGTACCACCATTTAAAACTGTTCCATACAGCAATGGCTATACAATATGAAATATGTTAATAATATTTTATGCTAGTTCATGAACTGGATATAAATTTCTGCCAAATTTTATTTTGAAATCAAATAGTCCCGCTCTTCTATAGTATGCTGTTGCCTCCACCATTCATCCAAATATTTTTAAACATTACATAGTGTTCTGACCAATATATAAAACGCAACTTCTGTTGCACGCCTTAAACAGTTAATACCACGTGGTTTTCAGCTTCAGTTTGAGTCTTCAAAGCTGGCAATAGAAGCTGCAGTAAGTGTTAAGCAATATCTTTTATAATTTATTTTCAGTTAAACATCGTCACTGTTGCTATAGTAATTTGGATAATGTGTGGAACAGCTGCAATATCAAAGAAATCAAGTATGGGGCGATTGAAGTACGTTATCGTTTTATTTTTTATTCAGTTTTTTACTCTTCGTCAATGATTGACACATAAGGGGAAATTCTAAACATACAGGTGCGTTTCAAGTATTGTGTAGATTTGTGAATATGTATTGCTACCTTTTGGGCCAAGTTTGGAATACATTTTCAAGAATAAAATGCAAAATCTGATACAACGGTCATTTTTATTCAATAGATATGCTCATAAATTATGCTCATGGAATCCAAATGAAGTATTGTTTAAAATAGGTACAGCATGCTCACATGGCGATAATAATAAATCCTATTCATCATTCATCTTAAAAAATCAGATTTCTTAGTACATACATACTTCACTATATCGTCACCTCAACGGAAAATGTTAGATCAGTGCATTGACATAAAGAGATATTTACCTACTTGTTTTGCTGAGATGACGATATTTTTGTTAAATACAATAATTTAGATATGTACAATCATTTACAAAGATTGTGTCATGTCACATTTTGTACCTTATAGAAAAACGTGAAAAGGCCACTTTTTACATGAATGCTTATTAGTGTGAGTCAGCTGGATGTTTGAACTATAAATATATTTTATATAGAATTTATTTCTATCCTTGCTTTTGTTAACATTTGCCATGCTGTTTAAGTTTAAATTCTTTGACAGAAAATGCGTTTACGACCTAATATATAAGTATATCCAGAAAGTGTTTCACAATTTTCAGGACTGCGTTGCGGTGTATTTTGGTACTGACGCCAATAATGGGCTTGACATGGGTGTTCGGCGCCTTTTCCATCAATGAGGACACTATTGCTTTCCAGTACCTTTTCGCTATCTTTAATAGCCTGCAGGTTACGACCTTTTTGCTAAAAAGTCTTAATATGCATTCACGGAACAAATGCGTCAAATACTTAAACATTGTATTTCAAGTTGTTTATTATCACGACACTTTCGAGAGTCTTTTACTGGAAAACTTCATGTTAGTTCAAAATAATGTACTTCGTTTATATATTTGTTTTGCCGGTCATGTAGTGTCAATAGTTCATTTGTTCTAGCCACTATTCATTTATCGATATAAGGCTTTGTTTCAATGTTATTTATATGTTTTGTTAATCTTAGTTTTAGTCAAATTTATGACAACACGTTAGGTAATTAAATACACCAGTATAGTTCCTTTCCTGTAGCGTCATGCTTTCCCTTTGAAACTCCGCGAGGGAACTATCCAACTGTCTTGTGGAAGGTCAGTGGTTCTACATAAGGGCCATCCGTATGTAAAATAATGTCCAAAAGGCCACCACGGGTCTTCCCCCACTATTTACTAAAATGAAAACTCACTATATTACAAAAGACCTAAGAAGGGTTACTTAACATCGAAGACTCGAGTAAAATTAAAAAATAACACTTGTTTTTTCTGTCTACTTTAGAATAAATGCTAGTGTGCCTGGCTCAGTCTTAGACAATTGTTGTGTTCTATTCTTTATGATGCATTTGTTTTATTTACAGGGTTTGCTTATTTTTATATTCCACTGTTTGATGAATAAAAAGGTAACATTTTTGTTTTTGTCGTATTTACACTTTACAATTTGAAATAATACAGAATAAAAGGCATAGAAAGAGAACAACATAATTCCATTTTATTTTTTACCCATTCAAATGTTCCACTAACATTCCCATTCTTATGTCTGTAGACTTTTCCAGCAATCTTGTTTTAAATTTACTGTTATTATATACCCATCAACGTGTCTTTTTGATAGTTATTGGTACATATAAACCTATACTGGCTGAACACCTTCGATTAAGGAGCTCTAAAAATTATTTGTTAATTATGTGTCTAAACTAAACATCCGGTTAATCGGCTGTGCGTGACGTTCAAATAACAGGTTATTGCGAACGCCTCGTTACTGGCATTATTGAATGGATTCTTTGTTGTACAATTGTGACACTATTTAAAGCAAGATATTCTTATGAGTTATCATATTTTTAAACATAGCAAAGTTGTACAGGACAGAACCCTGCAACCGATGTCAGTATTCGGAAGCCTCATAATAACGGATTAGCAGAGTAGTAATTAAAACGCCGAGTGCTTAGGTTGTATTATGATACGTTTAGGTATGTCAACAGACCATTAAAGTTCTATGGTGTGCCTTGAACTGAGAATTTATTCATTTGTTTTTCAGATAAGAGAGACATTAAGAAGAAAGAGGCCAAAATGGCTATCATCCGACAGTACAGGCGCCTCTTCTTCTGAAAGACAAAAAATGGTAATTCTTCAATCTTGAATCGTTTTCAGCATCAGTTTTCCTGACTACGCCACTTATACGGTTCATTAGCCTGGTATGGAATATCGGGACTGCTCATGACTTTTCATCACCAACTGGAATGTAGGATACTTGTAGGAGGTGGGATAAAAATGCATGTTCTTTAATTTTTGCGATTGGTATTCGCATGTCATCCAATAATTTTAATACCTTGAATTTAGTATCTAAAGTACGAAATTTTACTTCACTTCAGAAAACACAAGATACAACAGACTTATGATCACAGTCCTGTGGAACAGTTTGGGGAATAACTCAATGAAGTACACTTTTAAGGACAACGAACATCAAGTTGAAATATGGCTGGAAATGTAAAAAATGTTTTGTCTATATAAATGCTTATTATAAGACTTGCTACATTTATTAATATACATCAATCAAGTTTCATTTGAATTATCTTACTTACATGACATTTCAGAAACGCATTATTATTATTTTGTATTACTCAGGAAGTTTAATAGGAAATGTCACTTGTTTTTTTCTATCTTTTTGAATTTTCACCCTTGCCCCAATTTCCCCCAACACCGACCCTTTTATCTACCCCTTACCCCTCCTCTCCCCTTTTTTCTCTATTTTGCATATACCTAAAATGTACTTGTTGGACTTTTGAAGCAACCCGTCTACAATATTTTCCCGTTACAGCTTCTTTTTGTTTGGGCCTACTTTACGATGCATGGCTCTATGGCTGTGTTTGGGATGCTATGTGCTTCCGGAAAATCTACCCTTACCTTTTATCTTTGATAAACCGCCCACAAGGAACAACAGGGCTAAAAACAAACAAATACCATTAAACGAGCCACTTGACGTAGTTATTTGGTCTTTGAAATACTTGTATGGACCTCTTTCAAATGTGTTCAAATAGATTCTCTTGATCGCATTTAGGGGCTAGAATAGGTGTTTCAAAGCATTGACTGTCTTTCGATGAAGATTAACATATACATGTTTTGGTGAAAGTAGAACTCATCTTTAAATTTCTGTATATCTAAGATCAATTTGATAAATCATAAAATTTCTATTTGTTCCATGTTAGACATTCTTTAAAGTTAACTGTACTTGATTCAATTTTGTGTTATTTTCTAAACCGTTGGAATTATGCAGTGTATTCAGTATTTCTGTATGATAATAGAGTTCCACTTTGAAGAGGAGCTAGGTGGAATGAGCCTGAGGGAATTGCGCATTGGCATTTTCTCTCATGAATAGAGACACCTTAAACCTAGTCTGCTATCAGCCTGCTATCAGTCTACTTTGTTTGTTTTGTCATTTCTTCCAAAGAATCGTCTTAACGATTTCCATTTGTTTGTAAATTTTTGTTTTCTATTTGATTTAAAATAACAACAACAAAAAAGAAATTCATCTGAAGATATTATAAAAATCTGTATTATGGTCTATTTGACTACAACTTTCCATGCATTATTGAAATGCTTCATTCAAAATTGATTTTTAATTTAACATTCTAATTTAGCGGTATACGCGTGAAACATGTGTAAAGGGTTTATGACATAACAGTTTTACATTTACTGAAAAACAACTTTGTTGTCATTTCGTAGTTTGAAATATTTCCGTGTAATAAACTTTTCAATTTTTAGACACTACAGTTTGTTTGTCAATTTGTTGGTAAAATATTGTAATGGTTTGATATCTAAACTAAATTAGAGTGGTAGAAACTGGTAAGATTGTAATTTTGACCAGCTTTGTTAGAGAGAAACTGTTCTAAATAATTTGGTTTTTCAAATATCTTTCATAAAATAAGTCAATATCCGTTGTGTTTGGAATTTGGAAAAGGTCAAAGCTTTATTAAGCAAAATAAGAGGTTTCTTCCTTCTGGAAAGTATATCTAAAATGTACTTCGAACAGTTTCTCTCTGACCCCTCAGTGTGTTCTTTGCATGTTATATACTCATAGTAACTTAAAGGCGTACGCTAGAATTCGGGGCGAATTTTTTTCCAGTAATAGAATTTCTTCAAACTTTAGATATTGGAGGACAATCATCTAAGAAACAAATATATGCAATAAAAATCATTGGTCACCAGTACTGAAAAAGAGTTATCTGTCCTTGAAAACGTCATTTTCACAAAAAATACCGATTTCAAGGGCATATAACTTTTTTCAATACCGGTGACATATGATTTTTATTGCATATTTTTGTTTCGTAGATGATTTTCCTTCAATATCCAAAGTTTGAAGAAATTCTATTATTGGGAAAATTTTCGCCCATCACCTATACAGTGAATTCTAGCATACGCCTTTAAGTTAAATATTTTTAGCCACCTGAGCACGAAGTGCTCAAGGGTGAGATATTGTGGTCAGTGATTTTCCGGCGTCCGTCGTCGTCCGTCAACACTCCCCGCCTAAACCACCAGTCCAATTTTATTGAAACTTGACAGGGATGTTCCTTGCATAATTCTCATTAAAATTGTTCATAGAATTGAATTTCATACAGAAGTCTGGTTGCTACGGCAACCGAAAGGAAAATTTAAAAAGCTTCTTGTCCAAAACCACAGTATCTAGGGCTTTGCTATTTGGTATGTGGCATCATCTAATGGTCCTCTACCAAGTTTGTTCAAATTATCCCCCTAGGGTCAAATATGGCCCCGCTGGGGGGTTCGTTTTGAGGAGGCTGCGCTTTTGGTGCGTGGCATTCCCTGTTTGATATTTTTCTTTGTTTTTTTACATAGATTTATATAGGGAAAATCGTTTATAATCTTCTTGTCCAAAACCATAAGGCCTAGGGCTTTGATATTTGGTATGTAGCATAATCTAGTGGTCCTCTACCAAGATTGTTCAAATTATTTCCCTAGGGTCAAATATAGCCCCGCCCCGGGGGTCACGTGGTTTTTATAGACATATATAGGGAACAATTTTGAAATCTTCTTGTCCAAAACCACAGGGCCTAGGGCTTTGATATTTTGTATGTGACACCATCTAGTGGTCCTGTACTAAGATTGTTCAAATTATCTACCTAGGGTCAAATATGGCCCCGCCCTGGGGTTCACATGGTTTACATAGACTTATAAAGGGAAAAACTTTGAAAATCTTCTTGTCCAAAACATCAGCGCCTAGGACTTTCATATTTGTAATGTAGCATCATCTAGTGGTTCTCTACCAAGATTGTTTAAATTACCCCCTAAGGTCAAATATGGCCCCACTCCGGGGGTCACATGGTTTTTATAGACTTATATAGGGAAAAACTTTGAAAATCTTCTTGTACAAAACCATAATAGCTAGGGCTTTGATATTTTGTATGTAACATCATCTAGTGGTTCTCTACTATAAATATTCAAATTATCCCCCCTAGGGTTAAATATGGCCCTGCCCCGGGGATGACATGGTTTATGTAGGGAAAATCTTTAAAAATCTTCTTGTCCAAAACCTCAGGGCCTGGTGCTTTGATATTTGGTATGTAGCATTATTTGATAGTCCTCTACCAAGTTTGTTCAAATTATCTCCCTAGGGTCAAATATGGCCCCGCCCCGGGAGTCACATGGTTAATATAGACTTATATAGGGAAAAACTTTGAAAATCTTGTCTTAAAACACAGGGCCTAGGGCTTTATCTAGTGGTCCTCTACCAATATTGTTCAAAATGTCCCCCTAGGGTCAAATATGGTCCCGCCCATGCCCGGGTCACATGGTTTATAAAGACTTGTATAGGAAAAACTTTAAAAGTCTTCTTGTCTGAAACTAGAAGGCCTAGGCTTTTGATATTTGGTATGCTGCATTGCCTAGTGGTTCTCTACCAAGAATGTTCAAATTATGCCCCTTAGTTAAAAAGAGGCCCAACCCAGGGGTTCCCAAGTTTTACATAGACTTATATAGGAAAAAAGAAATCTTCTTGTCTGAAAGTTTCAAGGTCTAGGCCCTTCATATTTGGTATGTATCATTGCTAGTTGATCTCTAACAAGATTGTTCGAATTATGCCCCTGGAGTGAAATGAGGCCCCACCCCGGGGGTCACTTGTTATATGTATAACTCATAAGTTATATTGGAAAAACATACTTAAAAATTATCAGATCATATTTCCTAGACTGTTTAATTATAATAACCTGACGATCCCAAGTGATTAGGGGTCACTTGACCTTGACCTACCGACTTACTTTCTTATTTTTTAAGATACAGCCTTGAAATTTGGATGACATGTACAGTTTTGCACACTGATCTTAAAACTGACTTTCAGTGACCATGAATGTGACCTACTGACCTACTTTTTTGTTTTTTGAGATACAGCCTTGAAATTTGGATGACATGTTAAGTTTTGCACACCGATCTTAATACTTATTTTCAGTGACCATGAATATGACCTACTGACCTACTTTGTTTTTGGTTTTTAAGATACAGCCTTGAAATTTGGATGACATGTTAAGTTTTGCACACTGATCTTAATACTGACTTTCAGTGACCATGAATATGACCTACTGACCTACTTTCTTCTTTTTTAAGATACAGCCTTGAAATTTGGATGACATGTACAGTTTCCTATTGACCTACTTTCTTGTGTTTTAAGATACAGCCTTGAAATTTGGATGACATGCACAGTTTTGCACACTGATCTTAAAACTGACTTTCAGTGACCATGAATGTGACCTACTGACCTACTTTCTTGTTTTTTGAGATACAGCCTTGAAATTTGGATGACGTTAAGTTTTGCACACCGATCTTTATACTTACTTTCAGTGACCATGAATGTGACCTACTGACCTACTTTGTTTTTGATTTTTAAGATACAGCCTTGAAATTTGGATGTCATGTACAGTTCTGCACACTGATCTTAAAACTGACTTTCAGGGACCATGAATTTGACCTACTGACCTACTTTCTTGTTTTTTGAGATAAAGCCTTGAAATTCGATGACATGTTCAGTTTTGCACACCGATATTAATACTGACTTTCAGTGTCCATGAATGTGACCTACTGACCTACTTTCTTATTTCTTAAATAACAGCCTTGAAATTTGGATGATGACATGTACTATGTTTATGACACTACGCATCTTATAAAATGACTTTTCCCATATGACCATGAATATTAGACCTACTGAACCGAGATACATGTAGACACATTAATTCAGCCATCAGGTGAGCCGGACTAAGGGTCATCATGACCCTCTTGTTAAACATAATATTTAGAATAATTTCAATGGTGTTTCGCTACAAAGCAAACACGTTTTAAAGTTATTTTTTTCAGTGTCTATACTTATGTATGTAAATCAATAAAGCATTACCTGAATAAATTACCTTCATCATCTGCATTAGTGTTATATCATATCTATCAATATTCTGATTTTTCAGTAGGTTTAATTAAAGTTAAAAAAGTCCTTTGAAGAATTCTTTTTGAACGGCCTTCTTGAAAACGTAAGAAGACAGGATCTTTTGTCTCACCAAAAGTATTACATTTAATCTTTGAATTCCCTCAAACGAATTGTATATGGCCGGTTGTTGTTAGTAAATAGGGATTGATGTTTACGACCATACAATTTGCGCGTGTCAAAATCAAACAATACAATGGTTTCTTTGAAGTTTGGAATACGTTTCAAATCCCTTGCTAATTTCATGACGTTTAACCTGTTACAGTAACTCTAAAATAGAATGTGTCAGTTGGAATTTGAACTTAGGTGTGTTTGCAGAGAAATTAAAACAATACTGGATCGGTTGAGCCTATTCAAAGTTGCTATGTTTTTGTGTCTGACATGTTATTAGCTCGACTATTCGAAGAATAGTACGAGCTATTCTACTCATCCTGGCGTCGGCGTCGGCTTGGCGTCACACCTTGGTTAAAGTTTCGCATACATATACATATAGCTATCATTTAAAGGCATATACTTTTGAAACTTATTTCTTCTTTTTATTGGTCAATTACCAGCCTCACCGGGTCAAGTCCCTCTGATATATATTTTGGGCAAATCACATCACATGTGCCTTTGGGGTTATAAAACTAGGTGATATCATCAAGTCCCATAACTCTTACATTTATTTTTGCCACATTATGCCCCTTTAGGACTTAAATCCGAGTAAAAGTTCAGCGTGCAAGTACATATAGCTATTATTTAAAGGCATATAGCTTTGAAACTTATTCTTTATTTTTCTAGGTTAATAATCAACCTCACAGGATTAAGTCCCATAATTCTGACATGTATTTTGGGCAAAGTATGCCCCCTTTAGGACTTAGAAAATCCTGGTTAAAGTTCTGCATGCAAATACATGTAGCTATTATTTAAAGGCATATAGCTTTGAAACATTTATTTCGTTTTCTAGGATAATAACCAACCTCACAGGCTCAAGTCCCATAATTCTGACATGTATTTTGGGCAAAGTATGCCCCCGTTAGGACTTAGAAAATCCTGGTTAAAGTTTTGCATGCAAGTTTCTATCTTCAAACTTATTCAGATATTGAATTGAAACTTCACAAGTGCCTTCGGGGTAATAATACTAGGTGATAGCTTCAAGTCTCATAACTCTGACATTTATTTTTGCCAAATAATGCCCCTTTTTGGACTTGTTAATCCTGGTAATGTTTAGCATGCACGGTATTATCTCAAAAAGTAATGCAAATATTGAATTGAAACTTCACACCTTTATTCGAGTTTATTAAACTAGGTCATAGCATCAAACTTTGACATGTATTTTGCACAATTATGTCCCCCTTTGACCTTAAACACTTCTGGTTATCCCCAAAACTAATGCATAGACTGGATTGAAACTCTATAGATATTATAATATTTAGGGTAATATTCCTGCTTCCTGGACAACAATTCGAATAGTCGAGTGTTGGCTGTCTTACGGGTAGCTCTTGTTGTATAAAAAATCATAATTTATAGCAGTGCCTAGCCACATAACCATTAACGTGCAAAGAAAGGTAAGCATTAATAAAGAATGTAAAGATTTATCGTTTTGGTTATTTCCCTTTGCTCAACCTAAGAATAAAGAGTATAGTGCAAATGAAGAATGTATTATAGTTTCCAGTTGATTCTATTACATTTTACGAATGCGTTTGTTGTTTTTTGTTGGCGAACAAATTATATTACTTATTTTGAATAATTGTAATTGGTTCTAAAGTAAAGTTTTTATAATCTTTATTAATGTGTCAAATTCGTAGCCTCCAAGTTCGTTTGTTTCGGAATGTACTAAAAAAGAATCTTTGAGGCGTATTTTTAAACGTGCATTTGTCGATTATTTGATTCATAAGATAAATTAGTTTAGAATTACTTCTTAGAATGGATTATAATGTAAATAATTAATTCCTCTTAAAAATAGCTAATTTAGAAATCTAAAAGGATTTTATCTCCTATTTTAAAAGGAACTTGAAAGAAGTAAAATTATTATCTGCCTGGTGCCGTTAGCTTACAAATAATTATACCCCCACAAAACGAAGTTTGGGGTGGGGGGGGGGGGGTATATAGGAGTGAGCTTGTCGGTCTGTCGGTCAGCCGGTCTGTCGGTCCGTTGGTTTTAAGGTTTCCGGACAATAACTCATGAAAGGCCTTACAGATTTAAATATTTTTTGGTAAACAGGTGTAACGTTATAACAAACAGGTCCGACTTTGAGGCCAAAGATCAAGGTCACAATGACCCGGAACAGTAAAACAGTTTCCGGTTGATAACTTGAGAACGTTTGGGCCAAGGATCATAAATTTTGGTAACACAGGTGTAACATCATAAAATACAGGTCAAGTTCGACTTTGAGGTCAATAGGTCAGTACGTCAAAGGCCAAGGACACAATGGCCCGGAACAGTTAAACGGTTTCTGGATAATAACTTGAGAATGCTTGGGCCTAGGATCATAAATTTTGGTACACAGATGTAACATCATAAAATACAGGTCAAGTTGATAACTTGAGAACGCTCGGGTCTAAGATCATGAAAGTTGATAGGGAGTTTGGTCAAGACCAGCAGTGGATTCCTGTGGAATTTGAGATCAGTATGTTCAAAGGTCAAGGTCACAGTGACCCGGATCAGTTAAACCATTTCCGGACGATAACTTGAGAACGCTTGGGCCTAGGATCACGAAACTTTATAGGGAGGCTGATCATGACCAGCAGATGGCCCCTTGATTTTGAGGTTTGACTTTGACATTGGCTTACTTCCGTGACAAGGCCGTAGTGTGGGATATAATTCGTCATTCAAGCTCTAGTTATACATGGCTCCAGGAGAAACTGTTTTCAAACAAATCGCTTATCTTTTAAAGAAGTAAAAGCTTGATAGTGGTTTGTATTAAAAGGAGACATTGAATATAATGGAATATTGCTTTAGTTTTCTGAATTTGACAAGATCCATGAAAATAATACCCGATGTTACTCTTTAGGTAGTGGACTCCGTATGACAATCGGCGTTTTCAGTTCGATTACGTACTCACCAAATACAATCTCGGCATTCTCCGATTATGACAAAAACAATTGTTTGTTATGCCGAAGTAGCTTACAAGAATAAATATTGTGATCGCCAGAACGGCTGCACTACCTTAAGGTATATTTATAAATTCTGATCAAAGTATAAAGTTCAATATTTTTCCTTAATAAATTAACCGTGAAAAGTCGAATGTAGCTAAAGTATATAACCTCGTCAATTTTAAAGAAACAGCCTCGCATTAACATTTTAGTGTCCAAAAATGCTAAAAGGTACTGTTTAGTATGATAGCCCATTTAATGATTTATTATAAAAATTAAAACATACCTAAATTTTAAGGTGTCATATCACACAACTAGGACGTCTTTAGTATGTTGTACAATGTGAATTTACCTTCAAGTACTCAAAAAATGACCCAAAGTTTTATTAAGAAATAAGTCAATCAAAAGCTCAGATATGATATAAAGTAAATTATACGGAACTATACTCTAGACAATACTTATTATTACATTATACTAACTGAAACTTCTAATATTTTTGCAGTATCTTTTATGCTACAAGAAGTACTTCTATGAAGTTTTTCACATGTTTAGAAAATTATATCGTAAATTTTTAGCAAAATTGGCTTAAGCAATAATTCAACGTGGAAGAGTTACAAAAATATACCTGAATGTTTTGCTTTTAATAACCATTCAGATATTATTTATAATGATATTGAGCCGTAGATATTACATTTTGTTCTGATATATGATCAAATATCTAGCCACATAATTTTCTAAGATATTACAGTACAAAGAAGTCACTGCTTTTGTTATAACTTTCTTGCACTATAAAAAATTTTCTGTTAGTGAATTATAAATATTTATGTAGATTTTTGACATTTTAGAGTTGGCAAAATGAATTAAAATATATCATAGGCATTTTTTTAAATTGCATTATATATGTTATTAAAAAAAAATTGTTCTAAAATTATGAGAAATTTCATATATACCAAAAATAGTACAACAGGTATTGAGAGGACATTAGAAGTTGTATCATGGTGGTGAAAAATGCAGTTCAACAATTTATAAATATTACGTTCTTCCACGAAAATGCATAATAAATTTGGAACGTATCTCATATAGGCATGATCTAAATTCCAAGAACCCCGTCTGAAACTGCTTTGATAAACTAAGTCTTAAAATGATTTATAGAACCTACATACAGCTCTGAAATACGGAAATAACATTCATAATTAAAGGGTAGACAATGACGTAAAGCAATACTTATATCAAGTGATAGAAACTGTCAGTGCTTCGATTCTGATTCACAGACCCCGAGTCTGATGCTCAATGCCAATTCTTCAAGTATGCTGGGACATTTATTATCAAATAAATAACGAATTTGTGTCATGTAAGTAGTATCAAATATTAATAAATTTATTCGTCAATATCTCTGTCCTCAACAAATCACAAATCCGCGACAATAATACTTTACAGCTTTACTTTTGTAAAATGATTATGTAATCGTTTATATGACTGTTTTGTTGTTCTTCTTTGTCTGTATCTGCATTTACACGAATCAATTGATCTGTTTGCTCTAAATGCAAATCTTCAAAGAGGAAAACACGAGTGCAAAGCAGTCGAATCTGGCTGAATATCCATAATTCATTTTCATATCTAAATATTTCTGGTTACGTAATTTTCAAAGATACTTTCATCTATTTCAGGTTTTATATACGAATTAAGATATCCTCTCACTTAATATATCTGTTTTTATGCTATTGCCTGCCGTTTGATGCAAACATACAGATGAAAGGGAATAGCGATACACATTACCATAAAACGGTTATTTTTAGCGAATGTAATTTTCAAATTCAAAATCTTTATATATATATACATACAGTGTATAGCCAAATATTTTTCCGGTTTCACTTATTACATATTTTTTCTGTTTATCTTCAATCTTTTCTCCTCTTTTCATGGACTGATGCATACCACTAAATCGCTAAATGATATATTTAGTTTATTTTATTCAGTCAATTAAAAACAATAGCAAGATCTATTTTACTATATCTTAAGTCACAAAAACATGTGAAAGTTTGTTCAATAGTGAATCCGATAAACAAATTCTAAATATCTTACCTTGTCTATGGTAAAAGTAAGAAAAGTTGAAAAAGATTAGTGCAAGATGATAGTTAATAACAATTTTAGTTGTTATCTTAACCTGGCATACGAAGGCTAGTTTAGCCGAAACATAAAACATGAAACATGCCGGACAGTAAATTGAGAAATTAATATCTTTAATGACAGTATATGAATAAAATGTGTTAAATTTCGTTATTGTAACAGTTAAAAGGTTATCCTTTTTATGAATAATCATTGCAACTTTTCAAATATATATATCTGGCATATTTTAACGTAGCACATAGATATCGAGACATAAAATTTCGATGCCTCAAACACTGCTTAAACAATTCAAACTCAGGATGATGTTTATACATATACATATGTGAACTTTAAAATGTTTGGCTGTGAACATTAACGTATTATCGTAAATTTCTATGACATGTAAAAAAGTGATACATCAAGAGGTTAAAAAGATGTTGAACTGACAAGGAATTAAAAAAAAAACACCAAGAATGAATATCCAACCGGAAATTCTAAGTTCGAAAAATGCATTCTCGGTCCCTAAACCGCAAGTCACAGCACGTGGACATGCACACGGCTTACACGCACGCATACGCACGTACATATGCACGCAAGCATGCACGCAGGCACTCACGCACATGCGCTAACTCACTTACAAAGTCATATACACAGCCAAAGCAAACATACGAGGCCAAAACGAACAAATAAAGGAACACAGTTGGGCAACGCCTTAGATAGGTCAACGATGCGCACATTACCTCACTCTTAACCCCCACCATATACAGTGTCAATAAACGTATATAATATCCACGCCAGGTAAATCCGTAACACATGAAAAATACCTTCATGACATTTGGTTTCACCTTTCACCGACTTGGATAATGTGGGTTTCTTAAATTGTCTCATAGCGTCAAACATCTGTGCGAATTTGTTGTATATTCCTAAAATGGCGGATGGTGAGGGGACATAAAATATCAGGGTGGAAAAGACTTAGCTACGGAGGAATTTACCCACCGGAAAAGAAAAAGTTTCTGGAGGGCAGAGGCAATAACTCGTTTAATGGTAAGGGATTAAGATAAAATAACTGATTCTACACGATTGACATTTGCAGTAAATATTTTGTGGTGATAAGAAAAATGAACTGTAAAAATATTGACCTACATTATGCAAAGCTGAAATTGTACCTATAGGGAGACATTAATCTAAATGGCCTCTTTATGCCAAATATCTGGTTTGATCATGTGCATGTGTGGTCCTTACTTGTGAATTATCAGAACGTCAGACTGAGCTGATGCCAAATAAACTAATCATATAAATTCTCACATGTTATCGACAGTTTATTTGCCATTAATTGGTTTCATTTAGAAAATAATAGTGATGTAATTATTACTGTTTACTTGATTGCACTATTATTACTTTTATGTGCAATTATCGAACAATAAGCACGGGGCAAGGACACGACCGATAATACAACAGATTGACAAATAAAGGGCACGAAAACAATATTTTATACCTGGCAACACAACTCGACAAAATCTGTGAAATCGGCGTTCTTTATTCATTCATTGTTAATTCCTGTAGAACCTTTCAAGCTGTCGTATATTGTCTTATCCGGCAATACGACAGATAAAGAAAGTGCTTTTCTGTCATGTTTACAGTACGGAAGAGCATTAGTGCCAGGTGTATGTTATTTATTAACTCGAAATGTTGAGTTACTTAGTCGAAAGTTCGAATTACGAATCTCGAAATTTCGAGTTACTAACTACAATAGTTTACATTGATCTATAGGTCCTGGCCAAGATTAGGTACCTGGTGTATCCATCGGGACACAGGAAAACTAATCTTGATAATTTTCAGACTTTAACAATCTTTTAAATTAGCTCTGCAGGGAGATATTTACTCACACCGTACTTTCAATTTTATTTCAATTCTGGCATCTGAACTATCTGCTGAAACTGTCGTGTGGTTGATAAATGTGTATATGTGGTCAATATTTGATAAATACATTGACTGCAGATTCAACCTCAGGACTGAACTGATCGTACAAAACTCAACTGTTATCAAATTTTGTTGGCTATTATTTTGTTTCAGTTATAAACCAATCTTGTAGTACTTTTCACTTAGCTGAGAGTTATTACTTTTTTTATTTTAATTATCAAACAACTAGCAGCTGATTAAAACTTGTTAACATAAACAAATTTCCCTTTAAAACCGGGCGTACAAACAAAACATTCAAGATGTATATATTAAAGTGTAATATCGGAACGGTACATTGTCTCAAATACCTGTACTATTCACACGAAACCATTGACAATTAAAGCATGGGTGACGGATCATTTTCTTTACAAAAGACTCGTTGTTGTTTGTCTGTCTTTTAAGGCTATATTCAGTACTCCTTGATCACTTTTGTAATTACTTGCAATTGCTTGCAAAATCATAACATTTTCCATTGTAGTGGTCGGTAATAACACACTTTAATTATATTTCAAACCAGACAGTTTTATTTCAATGGCTGTTAATGCCTTTGTTCATGATGAGGCTTTATGCTTGTAGGTCTTGAAATTTTCTTTTATGTCCTCTTTTCGTTAGCAATGATCGCATCAGAATGTATGAATAAATCTATTGGTTGTGATGAACAGACTATGTTATACGTTTATATCTTTAAATGTATGGGTTTTAACATGTAATTCATAATTCAAGATTTTTAACTACTAGTTTATCTATTTTTGACCTAAAAATTAATATTTTTACGTCAGTTGTTATTTCACAATAAGATACAAGACACAATTTGGTAAATGCAAAACAGTAAAAACATGGTTTTATTGCGCAAAGTGTCTCCATTTTGAACACGTTTATATAGACCACTATACAGCATTTGCCTATATTTTGTAATTATGTATATAAGATGAGCAATTACCATTAAAACAGTTGCCTCTGGGACCATATATGATTATGTCTACGTATAAACATGGCGTCAGGTAGTTACATTAAGTATGAATTTACTCTTAAATACTATTGAAATAGAGAAATAATACGTTCAGATTAGTTTTATAGCTCAGGAGGGAATTCAATATTGCTGCGTACTTACGTCATCATGTATTTTTAGAAAGACATTTAACCAATTTCTGTTCTGATATTAATAAATTTCAAAGATATACCCTTTTCTTAAATAATACAATGGCACTAAAAAGAGAAATTTGATGTTTTGCATCAGTCACAGCATATAGTTGTGTTTAATTTAAGAAATTTCACACACAAGCACGCACGCACGCACGCACGCATGCAAATATCATAAATCCGAAAATGTAATGAAAGAAACAGATGTTATTTATAGATGCCCTTTGCCTACCAACAGTAATACAAGCAAAACCAAACATTATCTTTCGTTCATTTTGTAAACATCGCTGTTCACATTTTTCTAAATTATAACTAGATACTGTTATTTTAGAATAGCGCTGTATTATTGGAAACAAAATTGCACTCTATTCATTTCAAATTACCGTAATATCACTCTTAATGCTATTCTGGATATATAATAATTATAGAAAGTAACGTGCATCTAAAATTCCATATTTTAAGTTATTATACGCAATGCCATTCAAACTGACAGGTCTCATTCACAGAAACTCGACACAAAAAGAATCACAGCAACAGCCATCTTTTACAGTTGTAACTCTTTTTAATATGCTGGTGTCTGTTATATAATCTACCGTAATTCTATTTGTTTTGCACGTGTTTTACAGCTGTTAAATCAGTATGGTGATAGGGATTCAACAGGTGTAAATTTGTAATTAATTCGCTTTTTATTTTTAACAAATGTACAGGTCTTGTAAACTTTCGTACACAATAGTGGTAACTTGAACATCAATACAAAGCTGGAGAAAAATAACTAGATTGACAAACTGATAATTACATGATCGTACAGGTGCAATATTATACGCCAAAGTGTCATGATAATCTGCTAGGCAAATACCTTGAATATTGCATTGATAGTGGCTGGTAATGCAACAATAAAAGATTTAAACATTCCATTCGATAAAGCAT
Source organism: Mercenaria mercenaria (assembly GCF_021730395.1). Lineage (NCBI taxonomy): Eukaryota > Metazoa > Mollusca > Bivalvia > Venerida > Veneridae > Mercenaria > Mercenaria mercenaria. The sequence goes on along the minus strand of NC_069364.1, from coordinate 87,700,853 downwards.
TCCATTCATTCAAATATGATATCATAAGTGAAATTGAACCTTATCCCACCATTTGTCAGCATTATATGCTTTCAAGATACGATTTTAAGACAGGCATGTATCCAAAACACATATGAGATTGCATTCATCAAATACCTTATACAATTCACTCTACTACAATTGATGAACACGTGATATATGCAAGGTAATTTATTCATATATTTTTATATTTAGGGGCCTCCAGGGCCAAGAAGTTAAGGTCGCTCACTTCAAATCATTTGTTCTCCATCCAATTCTTCTCGTGGCTAAGGCATCTGGTAGGCCTAACATGTGTCGGACAGAATGCACGGAGGGACAGCTGTGGTCTTCTTCACCATAAGAAGTAAAAAAGTCACCATATTACCCAAAGTTTGCTGATGTGACTCCAATTCATCCAAATATAAACACAGAGAATATACAATTTTCTGCAAATTGTACCCAGTAGTGAGATTATTTTAATGCAGAATTAATGCGCGGAAGTCAGCGAAAGCATCATGTAATTAATATCTTTGTTCAAACCTTTAAAAAAACTAAATTACACACACAAAGGAATAGCATTCGCTATCACAATGCCTATAAGAACATGCAAAGCTAGGGAAGAAAGACAATTATTATATTGAGACATACATGTATGATAGTACAATGAAATACGTAACCAATTATGACATGCAATGTTATTAAATTATATTGTATCAAAATTATTGTAGCTTAACATATTGACGTTCGTATTTACAAACACCACATTGAAACATAATCAGTTAAGCTACATTTCGATTGTCCTGAAAACAAAATCACTGACGTCTAAATTAAAAGCGACATTTCGTTGTTCGCCCACCTGTTACATTAAGTTCAATGGCTCGTAAGCCCCAAATTGGCTATATATTACTTTCGGCAGCTGCACTGTGTACAGATGTCATATTTAAGATGTCATGTTGTATCGAACATCGGCAGTATCACAACTTTTCAGATAAAGGAAATTGAATTATCGATAACAAATTTACACTAAAATTCGAATGAAACTTAGAAATGAAGTGAAATGAATAAAAATCTAGAAATAACTTATTTGAGAAGAACTTTTCCCTCGTAAAAGTATATAATAGACATTTAGATGGCCTAAAAGTTTAGTAAGATTTAACATAAAACAATACCTTGTCAACGGAGGAAAACACACATAGAAATGTTGTTAACATCCTGATCACACGACTCTTATAACAAACATCCTTATCACACGATTCTTATAACTGTAAAACAAAACACAGTTTTCATCAATTACTTGTAGTCTGCCAATATCTTGGGAAAATGTGACTTCTGAAGGCATTTTTTGTTAATGCTCGGATATAAGTATTAAAGTGTTCCTTAGAATCGGACATGAAATTTAAAAGGGGCTGTCGCCTTCTAGGGTTCCTCATTACAGTACAATGGGGTCAAAGGTCAAATAGGTGCATTTTACAAATAAACTATGCCGCTGTGCACTCGTTTTATTTTCATATACCATCTAAATTGGTTTAAATATTGTGTCTCAATGCCCTTTACTATTTTGTAAATAAAACTGATGATAAAATATAAAATATATATCTAATATGTATAATATTATATAGAATAATATATATCTGGGGAAAGTGGCATACGATGGCAAAGTGTGTTTTACTTGACATGTTTGCTAATCTTTATATGTGGATGAACTAGAGAAATATTTTTGAAAATGTTGTAAGGGTTATTTCAATGTAATTTCAAGGTCACAGATATGTCAAGGTCAAAACTGAACGTTCAAAATGACTTCTAAGTTATTAACGGTAGCAAAATGGTGCGTATATTAACAATATACGCAGCTTTTCTGACTCCACACCTGTTTTTTTCCTTTATTGCCAATTTTTGACAGATTTGAATGAATGTTTAACACAATGTTAAATGATTATTCTATTATAATATAACATAAAAATGATCATAGCCTGAAGTAAATTCATTTAATGGTAAGGTTAACAATAAGATTACCCTTAAATTAAAATTAGAATTCACATTAGTAAATTCCAAATCACAGTAGTACACTTTGATCCTATTAATTCAATGATATTAAAATTATTATATTCTGAATGTTCAACTCTGTTTAGTTGTAATGGAACATCTGTAATATTTTCAATATGTACATAATAATTTTTAATCAGGTTTGTGACGTCATTATTGACACCAAATTAATGACAAAATTGTTTAATCCCGCAGATGACAGTACTTGCCGCATTCATTCGGTGACATTTTTGGTAGGGGGCGGGGGTACCTTATTTAAACTGTCATGGCACAACGAATGTCCGAACGATACCGTTGTTATGTTTATTTAACAGAACTGGTCAGTAAACAATGTGTCCAATTTTCATTCAAATCTGTCAAAATTTGGCAGAGATAAAAACAAAAGTCAGATGTGCAGTTAGAAACATTGTTGAGCAAATGATTACAAAATGACACTGTAAATGCATTTCTTGCATTCAGGAAGCAATAAAACTTGAATTTAAGCTTTGAACTGACTAAAAAAGCGAATATTTACAAATTGTACACCTTTTAAGAAATGAAAGAGAAAATATGATAGGGTTTGAGAAAGAAGACTACACCGGAAAATGAATTACATATAAATGTATAAAATTCTCACATAAATAGTTAAAATCACTTTACTGTCATGTATACAAGCAAGTATTTTAGCTCAATCAGTAGAGCGCAGATCTATGGATCGCGGGGTCGTGAATTCGATCAACGGGAGAGGTGAATGTTCTCCATGACGATTTGATGATAGATATTGTCAGGAGTGATTTCGTCCTCCACTTTCTGAATCATTTGGAGATGTTGGCAGTTAATTGCAGGGAAAAGGCTCTACTTGTAGAGACTCCAAAAACACTGATTAAGTTAAATGACCGCCGTTACATGACTGAAATAATGTTAAAAGTAACATTTATAATATTATATGGAATCCTTCTCCAGCCCCTAAAGAAATGATTTCAAATCTGGTAATGATTCATTATATGATATATATTTATGTTACTTTGTCCACGTGACGGTGGTTAAATAGGACCATTTTTAGAAGAATAACTGAATTTGGTCAGAGCATAGGTTTACACAGTACATGTACGGTAATAAACTAATCAGAAGAGATCTGTAGGATTTCAACTAGTTAATCTATACACTATTCCCTTGATTTACTGTAATATAGTTCTTTTTTTACTATAAGTCAGGCATTTATCATCATATTTTAGGTATTTCCAATGAAGTAGCACATTTCAAGAACTCGATTTTCTATCACCGAAGCTCTTAATGCGATATTTGCATAATTTTGTTCTAAAAATTCACCACGCTATTTCTGTTTTGATCTTTTTTATCTTTGGCTTTGCTTCTACACTCTCACTTCCTATTCAAACCAAAGTTAAAAAACGAATCAGATCGTAACAATTTACAGATCTGACACATGATTTCAGGCAGGATGTCCTTGATAACATTGTGAAAACAAAGCTTGTGTTTTGACACTGAAACATTAGTCATTCAGATGTTTTACAAATAAAAATGTAAAAGATATAAAAAACATCAGAAAGTTGATTTAGAATCTTTTATAATAGTAACATTCAGGCTCGTTCAGTGAGACATTGAAGTTATACCTTCCGATATTTTCATGATTACTGACATGTGATGGTTCAGCTAATCAAAATGATGAAATATGGTGGTTCGATAGTTACCAAGAGATATAAAATGCGTAAAAATAACTTCCTGCAGGATGACAAGAGCATCATTAAGAACAGATTTGAAATTCAAAATGATGGATTTATAATAAACAAATAATGTCGTTTGATAAATTATGTCAGGCTAACCCATCTATAGCTTGTGAAGTGTTATGGAGTTTATTCATATTTATATATAAGGGTAAGAAGTTTTTTTTCTATATAAGGGTAGTTCATTCTAACATTCCGCACTGAATTTAATTGACAATATATTTATTTTTACACGTTTAGGGCTACAATAGCATTAGCTCACAATTGTTTATTTTATAACATCAGTAGATTCCTTCGTGATACATTGGTAAGTTTGCTCTACACGGTTCTATCACCAACTAATCACTCGGAAATCTAAAGGTGCTGTAACAGAAAAACAAACATGCTTTGCCCCTATATTCACAGTCATAAAGATCATACTAATAACATTCGATATACTTTCGAATTCACTGACAATTATCAGGCCTTTTTGAAGTTATGACATCTAAAGAAGCAACATAAACAAATATTTACAAAATTGTAGCTATTGAAACACTTGAAGAGCGGTTACAAGTTCTTATAATAGCCTAATGTCAATGTGCAAGGAATAATTTTTTAGCTGATTCAAAAATATGAAAAGTACCATTTTTCATACTGATGCACATGCGTAAACCAGTGGAATAGAGTTTTGAGAGCATGGACAGTTATAGATAACGCTTGAGAGAATTTTTACATTTCATTTTATCTCACAAACAGACTTAATCAAACCGAGTTTGCTATTTTTACGTTCTGGATTTCTATGCCTCCGAAGGAATCTTTAGATCTGTCAACAGTTAGTACAGTCAAACTATTTTCGCTAGAGCTTGATAGGACAAGCAACATGTGTTCGAGATATCAATAGTACAAGCCAACGTGAAGTATACATTATATAGACCTGACACCGAGTTCGAGCGAGCAAAAGTAGTAATTGGATAATCTGAATTCGAGCAAACGAAGTTTGACCGTACTAGTCTTTATAAAATATGCGCCATAGATTTTTTCTACCTGTACTGTTCATACAGACAATTATACAGGTAACCAACCAGCCATTATGGAAACTGTTAGCCAGAAAACGGAAATTTTAGAAGCCTGAGAAAGATAACTTCAATAAATGAACAAAATATTAGAGCGTACGAAAGTTTAAGCTCATTCTATAGAAATAACTTTAGTCGTTTTGAATTTTGCCAGTCTCAAATGCAATAAATCTGTTTGAAGTGATTTATTTTACCTCTGAGATTCATAATTATCACCGAAAAATTACAACTTTGTATTAGAATGTAGCAAAAATTGCAAATATCTGAAGTTTATAACAAAAAATGCACTTACTGACCTTTGACCTTGTGTTGTGACCTTACTATGACCCTTAGAAGGCGACAGCCCCGCTGAAAAGTTTCCAATTTTTATAAAGTTAACAATGAACATGGCTGTCGGGCAATACCAAAAATGCCATCAAAGCCAATTTCTAGGCCTCTTTTTTGGATATATAGACAGACTATTGGCCTTTAAACTGATATACTTTTATTCTGAATGTTTCATATGAAACTGGCATTATTATAAATTACAAATATTCCAAAACCCGATTTTTATGGGTATATGGTTTACAAACTTCGTAAGATTTTGGGTCATGGTAATTTTCCAAATTATAAAACGTTTTATAAATAGAGGTTATGACCCAACTACTGAGAGACACGCCGCATGTTTATTCAACCCTTTTGCATGTATCTTACAGAAGTGGGAGAAGACTCTATGACAAACAGTTTTTATACGCCCGAAGGGACGTATTTTGTTATGACGCCTGTGTCCGTCTGTCTTCCGTCCGTCCGTTAGCAATTTCGTGTCCGCTCTGTAACTCTTGAACCCCTTGAAGTATTTATAGAAGACACAAATATTCACCACATAGAGACGACGTGCAGAGCGTATGATTCAGATGGCTCGCGTCAAGGTCAAAGTCACACTTAGGGGGCTGATTTGATTTCTATTCTCTGACCTGTTTCGTCGGGCTCTTTAGGGCGTTTCTCTCGAGTACATGCTTATCTGGTTCCTAATGTTTGATTTTCTTTCATGAATTTACAAGAGCATTTTTGTGTTTAGCATGCCATGCCTTCTGTTGCCATTGCGTGTGTCAGGGTTTCACCTGACGGGGAATACTAATATTTACACTGTTCTGTGAGTTTGGAACACAACACGATGGGGGTAAGAGTTTGCATTGTATTTAATGTATAAGTGCGCGTGCACGCGTGTATGGTGTGTGTGTGTTGGATGTGTGCACGTCCGCGTGCTGGGAGTAGCGATCTGAGGCGGTTGAATTTTGGAACGTGGCATTCCTGTTGTTATCCTTGATTTATGGCTATAGAATAAATTTGATCTTTTTGAAAATCCAAAAGTACGTCTGCAGGAAGTCATTTATATTTATAGACAATTTCGTTTCCCTTTCATTCTATTAACGATTAAGCCAAATGTTTGATCTATAAAATATCTAGTTTAATAAATGTGCATGTGTGGTCTTTATATGCTGAACCTCTGGCGTTAGGGTTGAAAGTCTGCCAAATATACCAAACATATGAACATTCAGGTGTTGTCTTGATTGCATTTGATACTTAGTCTAATGATTAATTTAATTTTTACAATCAAGTCAATAAACTGAACTAAATGATGTAGTTTTGCTCCTTTATGCACCGTACGATGCCTCTGGCAAAGATTAAGAATAAATTCTACTCAGTCTGCTAAATTAAAATCTGAAGTAGAATTCCTGAAAGCGCATGTCTACGTTATCTTTCTTGCATCTTACTCACACTAAAGTCGATTTAGAAACACGACAAGTCATGGTAGAAAAATATAAAAGCATTTGCTTTTAGCAGAAATGAATGCCTTTAAAGAATATCGTTTTGTTGTAAACCATCAAATGAACAAGTACGATTTAATTACACGGTTTTTAACTACCGAACCAGACATTTAAGTTAAACATAAGTTGGAAAATTAATTGTGATATTTCCAAATGAAACCTCGAATAAACTCGTTTATTGACACATCATGTTTTCTCTTACATTTCATGTTAATGTAACATTAATTTAATAACGGAAACTGTTTTATGTTTTTATGAAGGATAGCAATCAATAAAAGTAAATCTTAAAACATATCTCAAAGCATTGCTTTCGACGCTCTAATTTTTCAAGCGACATTTGTGCTTGCGATGTTTCAAACGTGTATTTTGATTAAAATTATTCTGCTAGATTGTGATGTTACATTACGTGCAGGAATGAATACTTCACCGCTAAATACGAGAATTATCACCGGGTCATCTTAACTAAATGTGATTCTTCATATTTTTATATAACAAGTGTACGTTTAATCGTGTTTCTTCGTCATTTTATTTATTACTGTTTGAACTAATTATGATTCTTCATCAATTCGTTTCTTAATTGTATTTAACTAATTGTGATTCTTCATTATTTTATTTATTATGTGTATTAGTGACTCTTCCTCGTTCAGTTTCTTAAGTGTTTTAGCTAACTTTGATCGTCCATTATTTCATTGATTATTCTTGTGAATGAATTTACTAACTGAGATAATGCATAATTTCACTTTATGAAGTGTATAAACTTATTCGATGTCCTAGAAATTAGAAGGCGTAAGTGCAAACTGAAAATAAAAACTGTATATTTTATTTTACAGATTTCTCACCGAATCTGTTCATATCTGTAGTGTAGCCTCAGAGTGAAAGCTTTTAAATGCCGACATTACCGTTTTTTTCTTCATATTTTTATCAAGCTTATGTGAGTTCTCATAATCACTATGCACAATCTTATAATAAATGTGCAAATTCGTCTGTTGCAGTGCCAGATGAAAGTTAAAAATACATGTACTATATTTTATATTCACATTTAGGGTGTGCAGTAAAACTATATTTCATTATAATTATGTTCTAATCATGTGACAAAATGCAGAAAAAAGGCTTTTACTTTAAACCGAATAGCGTAATCCTTTCTAATTCATTCGACCATACATGACACTGCTTTATTTTAATAAACACAGGAAAGTAAAGCAATAGGTTTTTGAACGTTATATGAATTGTGCCAAGCACAACAAAGGATATTTTCACAGATTTAATTCAGTCTTTAAATGCCGTGTGGTGGCCGAAAATGTCTCCCCGTACTTGGACTCAGTGTTGATATTTTTTTGGACATTTGGGATCATGGAGTACATTCAATTTTGCAGTAATATACATCCGCTTAAGTCTGTGCTAGGGGCGTGAGAGATTTTGCTCGTGAACAGATTCATTCAAACCAAGTCTGCTAGTACGTTGCTTGGTTGCGTTCTCTGCTCCCAAAGTATCTTTTTACATATTTTATTAACCAATATGCAATATGTTCTTATAACGCACTGTGGTATAAGATATGAACAATCGACGTTTGAGATATGTTCATGTTATAAAGGTTCACTTACATAAAAGCTGCTCGCTCACATCTTTAATTTCGTCAATCTCCCACAGAAGTGCGAGCGACTTATTGTAATAAATGCAATTTCATAAAAAAAGACGCAGTGTTACGTTCTGGAAGATTGTCGAAGCCCCCATCATTTGCTTTAAAATCAACAAGTCTAACATGTATACCATTTAAAAAAAAAGTCATGCAATGTCTACCGGAAGTAAGTTCTTATTTTCACACAGTGAGATTTATTGGTTTAGCGCCGAATCGTCCATCACTGTTTTCTAGAAATCATTTAGCTGAATGGAGCCTTTCTAAGAGATTTAAGTGTGAAATTTAAACTTATTGTCTCCTTTGTAATACCATGCGCTTAAAGAGAGTCATTATCACCTATCCTAAAAAGGTAGACTAGCTTTTTCTCTCGTCACATTTATTTCGCAGTTTGACGAACAACGTCCATATTCATGTTGTTACGAACTCGCGTTTAATTGTTGACCATATTGTAAGTGATTTCACAAGAGCTTTTTATTCAACCGTCTCCAACCAGTGACGAACATTAGCGAAACTAAGACCATTGCGAACACTATTCGATCTACATTATTTCAAATGTATATAAACTTGGTTAAAAAGTATAGACAAAAATATTTTTAAACTTTATACTTGGTACAGTGTTGAAATAATTGTACTTTTCAGGACTTCTGAGATCCTTCAAGTGATAGCATTGCTTAATATTTCATATTATCATATATCATTAATGCTATTTCGTGTTTGTGAATTAAAAACGATAGTGTCTTCATTTAGAAAAGATAAGTACAAAGATACATATGATTTGAATCATGCTAGTTGTATTGACAGTAGAAGTAACCATTCTGAAGTCTGTGAACCAAAATCAAAAACACAGAATGATCAATACAAACAAAACATGGTTCCGCTGAAATAAATATTTAAGTTGAACGTCGTCGTCGTTAGACATTTTATAAATTGTATTAACTGCATTATTGTAAATTACACACGATGAGTTCTGTGGGATTGACATGAGCTGCTCACATACAGTACTTGCTTATGGTTTACTGCTGACTTATCGATGTCTTGCAAAGAATATTCGTAACTATTCTGAAAAAATATAAACTTAAATATATAACGTTCAAAAACTTATAAGCACATCCAACAAAACAAAACTTTATAATGTAAATAAATAATGTAATCATATTCAAAATAAAAAAGTAAATACACTTCATGGTAACAATAAACACAACAAATGAAATCAGGACTGAACATCACAAACAGACCCGCCCTCTAATTCCCACAAGTCTGTAGTAAAAAAACAGACTACATGTACTAAATGTAGAAGGATCAAGTTTGGCTAAATAAAGGCTAGCCTTCCAGAGTAGAATTACAAACAAGGCTTGTTTGTGTCATGTTGCGGCCGTAAAACGTCTCCTTGTTCATTCAATCAAGGCTGTTATATTTCGATCTTCTCAAATCGCTCAGCACGAGCTGTTTTTGGTACTGTTTACTTTCTCAGCTTGAATATTTAGGCCTTGGTGGTTCCTACATTCCCGGTTTCATAGGTATTGTATAATCACCCTTTGGATATGGTGCTTGCTTGTTAGCCAGTGCTCTAGCAATTACAACTGGCTATAGCTCTAACTCAGCTACCAAGTTTCAACCTCGCGTCGTTTGAGTTGTGCGAGTATGTGAGCAACTGAGGATTACTGTTTTAAACAATAAAAACAAGCAGCAACGGATTCTAAAAGAATTATGAACTTTAAATTCACATTCGAAATTTTTGGAATCACTCCGCTCTATGGATAGGGTTTAGGGTTTGGGTCGAAATTGGCCCCACCCTGGGTTGTATAGGGAAAACATTAAAAAATCTTTTTGTATTGAATCACAATGCATAGAACTTAGATATTTGACATGTAGCATTGACTAGTGGACTTCTACAAACATTGTTCACATCATGGCGGGTCTATGCACAATACAATGTTGATTCTTCAGGTGTACCGGTTGAAATATCACTCAATAAGCACTGACTATCAGTCGTTTTAGGGCTTTGATTTTTAATTTTGTCTTTTGACAGTTTCTGTGTTATGCAGTCTCCATAACCTCAGATTCCCTTTCTAAATCCCAGTTTGTTTAGTTATGCCAATTGTTTTCTCGTTTAGAGCAAACCCATTATTTTCATTGGTGCCGCTTTTCATGGAATTAGACGCTGTGTATAATTGAAGGTTCCATGTGCACCGCCGTATGAACACATCATTCTGCTGATGTCTCTAAATTGTGTTTGTACTTGTAGCATGTATAAATGATAAGTTCTGCTCAAACCGGGGCTAGAGGGTGTGGACGGTAGCATTCAGTTCCACTACCGTCCATGAACAGGCTCAATTAAACCGAGCCTGCAACAGTTTCGTTTTGAGTGACATGTGGAACTTCCACTTTTTCTACTTCAAATATATAATATGATATATATCATTACTTAATCAACAGCTATGGTCAAACCCCTGAAGGATCACAAGTCATGATGCTTACACGATTGTTCCAGTTGTGTATCAGCTTCCTATTCCAGGAAATCTTCTATTGAATACGACACTACGCCTTATGATTACAGGTGATATTTTCATTTAACGGTCGAAGGTAATTATGTTTTCCGGAAGCCAGTCATTTTCCAGATATCCTCTAGCGATAATTGTCACACTAGTGTAACAATAAGTATCTCTTTTAAATACTATATTAATTACTGTGCCTCTCATGGCCTTTTCTCTACATCTGTCGACTGAAAATAATTAGATGTAGAAGTACATCTTCGGCCTTTTCTTCACAATTAAAGCATCTGTCGTCTTGACAACACTATATTGACCTGAGTCAGTCTTTAAAAAAGGATACTGAAATTTAGAGTTTTGATTTCCTGTTATTCATCCGTTGAAATCTGATTTAATTCACTTTGATATTGTTACAGATACGCATTAGCCCATGATATTTGCTATAGACGAGTTTATAGCGCCGTTGGATGTTTAACCGGATGTTTTGATGTTAATACGCATGCGGTTTTTATGTGTGGCATAAAGGTTGCTCAACAATATGTAAACATGCGTTAAATCATATTTATATATAATAATGAAATGTGTTACCTCAATAACATTTTGTTCTCAGATTTTTTTTGTACAGAAACCCTTGATTAAAGACAATTATCCTAGAAATCATATCTTACCTGAGAAGCCGCTTTTATTTTTAGTTTTGTTCCACCGCAAGCATTCTCAAATTTAGATAAATTTACTTACAAAACCGATCGACGTAATATTTGTTCCTTACATTTGAAAACTCATATTTTCTTTCATTTGATCTGTCAATAGTTTTTTTTTTTCAAATAACAATGTGTTTTATATTTTTCTCCGGACTGAATAATATTTTAATTGAGGCGGACTTTTATCACTGTGTGACACTTCATTCTTGTGTGTGTGTGCTGTTTTCGTAATATATGGGTTGCTCATGATCGCAATTTATTACGTAACATTATACAGCTATCATGACAAAACATAGGTAACCTTGGTTACCAAGACCATAACGTTAGACTTGTCTGTAATTTCGAGGATACCAATAATTAGACTGGGTCATAAAAGTGACTTAATCATATAACTAAAGATGTCTTTGATTTGACTTTCTGACATTTACTCTTCAGTCATTAATGCCAAATTTAGTACGCATTTGGACAAATATATCACCTGACGGGGCTGTTTCTTCAATCCAAAATAAATATATCACACGATATCTATAATTGTAAATAAAATCTGTAAGAAAATCCTCTGGAAGTTTGATGGAAATGTCCTTTTAAAGTTGTGTTCATACTGAAAAGAAGGAGTAAAAAGTAAAATTTAAATTCCACAACAATGGCCTAAAACAGATAAAGAATGAGAGTGTAAAACATCCCCACCCCTACCCGTAAAATCCAGCCGCTCTCTTTTTAATTTAAACGCTGTATATATCCGAAACAACTACCGAGGTTAGAACACAATAATACACATTCAGTGTATAAACTGCTATTTTTTCGAACAAAAAATATAACAATCTGATAACGCTTCGTTGTAAATCAGTGTGCATACAATTTTTATTTCTGTCATTTTTAGCAGGTCCTGCAGTTCTAAACAAATGTCTAGTAAAAAGTGCCTAAAATTAACTTAATAGTGAATATAGCGCAACTAACTGCAGCAACACAAAAGCAGGAACGATATGAAATCAATTAGGAGCAAATGATCGCAAATACAAGCAAAGCATAAATTCCATTTAATACTTGTTCTAATCATGTATGCATACACATACACTACAGTTTTGAAAGCCGTGTCAAAATTGATGAAAGAATATGACAAGTATGGAGTATTTGCATTGAAATTGACACATATGATATGTTTACACGATGAATGTTTACTAGAATAAAACAAGTAAAACAGCATGATTCACATATACGTATGCAAGCTAGTAATAATCAGTTATTACATTTACAAAAAGTTCGTTGTTAATTTTTTTCCAATTTTGCAGAAAAGTTACCAAAATACTGTTGATCACAATTTCAAGACCTTACATATATGACACATTATTAAATGCTTTAACATATATAAACAAGCATAACGCCAATGAAGGTTAAAACGGAAAAAAAAAAGGATTATTTTCTTCTTTTAATTTTCAAAGCATTACATTCAGAAAATGAAAACCAAATACTCTTAAATCTTGATACCAAGCCTGGGCGCATTCCAAGTTTTCAAAAACAGTATACATGGTATGTACCTATATGTCCTAAGGTTCATTTAGTTGTTTGAAAACGTTGTAAGTGTAACAAATAATGTAAATTGTCCATATTCTGTGAACATATTTAGATTCTGTGAAACCAACTTATGTCAAATCAAACAGATATACTAACCAAATTTGGTATGTCTTAATCATGATCGTTAAACATTTGTTTATGTAAAACTAATCGTTAAAAGATGTATGAAAGATTGAAATATATCCATGATATACATAAACAGTTATTGACTTATTGACTATTGATTCAAAGAAGCGTTGTGTGAAATTTAGCCGAATAAAACTAGTCAGTATAAAATGTATAATTGTGTAATGTTTTGAGAAACATCGAATTTAGTGCAGAGGAAAATATGAAATTGTAAATAGCCGAGCTTTTGCATGTTATTTCTTAAGTCGTCTGATATGCATTCATTTATTCTACTTTTATTATATCTACACCCAGCAGTAGGACGTATACCAGTTTGGTAAATTATTGCGTACCGATCTTGCTGTGACTATTCATTTATTTCTTCATACATTCGCAACAAGTTGTCTATAGCAAATAATGTATGTTTTTGTAAAATTAATTACTTTCTCCTTCAGTTGAGACCAACTTCTTTTAATTGTGTTACACCTGGTGCTATATAACAAAGTAATCGGTCTCCTATAAGCCTAAGGTTACGGATAACGCAGACTGCCTCAAGATTAAAGAGTTACTTTATTGATGAAATCCAAGTATGATATACGTTTAGGAAATATTCATTTTTTCAGTTGCGTTATAAGACAGAATGACAATCTAGATAGCGATAATAAGGGAACAATAGTTTATGATGTTCATGCGCTTTAAAAGTTCATACGTCTTTGTTGTCGTTATCAAACTTTAATAAATTGTAGCAAAAGAATATCGAGGTGTCATGTTAGGAGATAGTTGCAATTCTAGGGAATTTAGAATAGTTTACATATAAATCTGGTACATGTTTATATATATAACATTATTGAAGTGACCGTGGTTGAAATGTATTTATTGCTAATTCCGATCTCGAGTTTATCCGCAGTATTTACCGATACGATGATCAATATATAGGCGAACCATATGGAGTCGCTTCTTCGGCGTAACTGTCTTAGCCAACGTTTAACCTACTTTAAGAACCAATTAAAATTGTAAATTGATAATTCTTCAATCAATAGAAACAGCGGGACTGGACAGCAATGAATGCATACCTACTTTTAATTGGCTGAAATTAATATATTGTTTCATAAAAGGTTTCGTTACATTTCAAAAGAGTATTACATACTGCAAATATTGTTTTTAATAACGTTTATTGCTGGAGAAACAAAAGAATACTGTAGACAGAAGGAACTGTACACGTAATATTGGACTTTTACATGAATGATGATCAGTTTTTAGTACACGAGTCTTGTAACTCTTAAATTTAAAATTGTGTAACTATTTATATACAGTGCGGCTTGATTTCCAGCTCTTGATTAAACTAAAAGTAATAAATGTAAGTGTTTGATTTGACTTTAAATCACAAAATGCTGTCTGTTTGCCGGTATTATTATTATTATTATACCAGATTTATATAGCGCCCTTTTCATGATCAATTCCACGTTCAAAGGCGCTTTACATAGTTCAAATGCAGCCACACAGGGCGCATAATTCATCCTCTACTAGTACAGACACAGAGCAATCTGACCAGAGGGACAGAGTGAGACAAAGCCCCCACGACAGAGAGATCAGAAATCAGATACAGGCTTGTCCGGCTAACTTAGCCTAGCTCGTTGCGAATAGACAGCCCGGTTCTTTAACGTGCCCAGTGTATAGCACTAATACACGCAAGGAAGAATATATATGGAAAAGTGTCACAAATGCAGTATTAACTCAAAATTGCACATGAAATTCAAACTCTTTCGTAAAGCGTCATAATTTTGTTATGAAGAAATGCATTTCTTAATATATAAACATTGGAGTGTTGGAGTGCCAGACGTAACAGCTGCAGTGATTTTTATTGAAACTTAATTGTAATTTACATGGTTTGGTTAAAGAGGACATTGCACGAAAGCATGCACAGCATGAAAAAGTGACTTTATAATACTTCTTTATCTATACTGCAATCAAACATGTTCGATTCTTTAAATCCCCACCAACGCCGAATAAGCGTCCCGGCAAATATTAAATATAGACGGTAATCACCAATGTGTTACTTTAGGGATAGTACACGTTTTTTTTTGTGTATTAACGTCTGCAGAAACCCGCGGGATTGTTTGTGTCCGAGACCGAAGGTACATAAAATAAACGTGTATTTTCGCTATTCTTGCATAAAAACATTACACGACGACTAAATGTATTGTTTACATATGTGATGACTTTACGATTCCGTTACATTTTTTAATTTCCATTCTGTTGTTCTTGGAAACGGTAAACATGTTTTAAATATCCATAACCAGGGCCCAGAAAGCAACAACATTACCAAAAGCACATACTGAAGATTTTAAACGATCTTATTATCTCTTGTTATTACAAACATGAAATTATCAATACTTTTGTTCATATAATTTCAAAATTTGGTAAACAGGAGCACAATTTCAAGAATAATAACTTTACATTCGAGTTATTTTCAGTACGAATACATTTGGAGTACGGATGAGTACGAACGTAGTGTCAAGCTTTCAACATGTTTATATAAATTCTTAGAGAAATTAGATAAAAACATACCGACTAATACTTACCAAAATCATAAATATGATTCCTAAAAACAAACGATCGCACAAGTTACACGCGATCTTAAACATTCACGGTTATCTACAAAGCTGAAACGACGCTGAGCTCTAAAAGGGGAGTAAACACGGGAAGAAGTGAGTACGTTGGGGGCAGTGCATTTGGCGTTGGTAACTGATACAGCAAAACATTCTATGGTTTAGATTGCATCTTTTATGCTACAAAAAGAGGTCATTATGGAAGAAACAAGACGCAGATACCCGATGTCAATCTGCGGAGAAATACACGTACGTCCCTGGAAAAGCATTTTAAAAATAAAAATCATGTATTAACATCACGTTAATTGCCTTCTTTGCACACGATTTTTCTCCCGTTAAAACATGGGCGGAATCAATTATTTTCGCGGAGGACTAATTTTGTTTGGTTTTGTGATTGTGAACGTAACAAATTTAAGAAATCAAATTCCAAAGAATAAGCTAATGTTTTACTGATTTCATTTTTAACGTTCAATATCTTCGAATTCATATGCCGACAAAAATGTCGTTTTGCCGAAACTTAAAAATTTCATGCATTTGAAATTACACGATTTTACACTATATTTATGAAAAGTCGTCGACTTTTACAACCATCTATTTAACGACAATAATTTCGCGTTTTGGTTGTAATTAAGAGTAAGTTTGTTTAACAAATATTTTCAAAATGATCTATTCTCTAAGGAATATCTGTCAAGTAGATACCTGAACGATAATATTTAGATTTTAGATTTATTAAACACACTATGCGCTTGAAAGCAACGACCTACAATTAATTGGTCATCCATTATGTTTGCGGATATTTCAGCTGTATAATAAACTTTCAAGTATTTATCATTAATAAGAGGTTGTTCTCCTCTTCCCATTGAAGATGTAATTGGGCACCTTTGATCGAGATCAATTAATCCTGTATTTAAGCAGCCTTGTGTTTCGGTCATCACACCTGTGTCCTTCTATTTATGAATAATAAGGGATATAGTGGAGGTTATCAAACTAATAATCTCTAATGGTTATATCTTAATGATATTACATACTCTCATAGTATCTAACGATGTTATCAAAGAAAAACATAACCAAGAAGTGTCGTCTTGAGGCTGTCTTTAGCGCAAAATTCTTTTACAATTCTTGTAAAGACTGATACATTCTTTTTTCTGAGCGTCTGAGCTGTTCACGTTCGAAGATCTTTCATAATAATTCTATATGAGAAAAGTACAACCGTTATATTCTGCTATGTCAATTAATACAATAAGCATTTTAGACCACATACACATTCACCTTACTAGTCTTCAAACAATTGCGAACAAATCGCGATGCAACTTATTTTGTCTCTTTGTGTTTGCCGAAACTGGGTACTTAAAATTTCATTTATACATGTTAAAGCACGTAAGTTTGATAATGAATTATGTTGTACTTCAGTCAAATATTAATTAGTATATAATTTACTGAAAAGTATAAGATTAGATAAAACATATGTGCTGTAACACTGCAATCTATATCTTAAACAATGTTTCTAATTTTATTAGGACACGAATATAAGAAGCGACATACTTGTCATCACTCTTTACGTCATCTTGTGTTAACCATGACGAGGAATGACAGATTTAAACAGTGGCCTACCAAAACCAAAATACAAGCATGCGGCAAGCTTGTGAGAAGTTGTTAGATGCTCGCATAGAAATTATGTTTGCATATAAGTCTTGCTTCGCAAGCTTGCAGCGGGCATCCAGCGATCTTAATACTTTAAAGATTGCGACCTGCTTGCGATCCTGTAACCTTTTTACAAATTGATACGTATCAATAGGGAGATAATACATTTAACCAATTATTGATTTTTTTATGTCAAAATACATTGTTTTAAAAAATATTGTCCCTGCCTGATATTTAAGTCTTTATCTACTGATCACTACAAATAACATTTCATTGAAAGCGCGGAAGTTTTATAAACTGTGCAGCTTGTCAAATTAAAGGAAGTACATATATAATTTTTAGACTTTCAGGTTATTTAGACTGCTCACAAACCTAAATAATGTTACCTTGAATAGACTGACGAAGGTAGTCCTTTATATGCAAGGTTGCAAGCTTGTGCGATCATAACAAGGTTGCTAGAGACTCGCAAGCAATGGTCTTTTTGTCCACACTCATGTATGCGTATGCTTACAAGACTGCGCAAGCTTGCAATCTTGTTATGATTGTGCAAACGTGCAAAGTCGCAATTAGGATCGCTAGGGTTTCAATCGCAAGCGTGCATAACCTTACAAGCTTGCAAAATTTTAAATATGTTGCAGGAAGCGCGCGAAACCGCTGGCTTAATTAGCTTGCACAAGCATAAATAATGATTGCGATGGTTCCAATAGCTATCTTGCTGCACGCTGATACAAGTTTGACGCACACTTGTTAAGATTGCAACTGCAATCTTGCTGCGGTCTTAATGCAAGCTTAATTAAGCTTGCCATTTTGGTCTGGGTATTGAAAGTTAATAACAAATCCTGATTAAACTGGATTACAGAAGTTAATAAAATATCATAGCAGATACGAAATGAAACTAACTATGTAATATTATTTTAGCAACATAATGATGATGATTTTATCTGTAATGACCTAAATCGTGCTAATGATAATGTAAATAATATGCCATACCGAAAAGCACATGTGTGTTGAAGGCCACCAAATATTTTATCAAATAAAATTTCCCATTACAGTTGCACAGTGAATATCAAATTTACTTAAATAGTAACCACATCCGAATATTCATTTCTTTACTAAAATCAGGTTTTATCGCTTTATGTTCTTACCAAGGTGACAATAAAAACTATACCCAACTGCATCTGACCAGTTTTATTTTCTATTCACACTCGCCGAAATGGCTGAAATCACCGGAGGTGCATCTAGGGATCTTCTTTTGACTTGAAAGCTTAGAAATCATAATAGGACTTACTCACTGTCGGTTTAACATAAAACGCAACTCGTGCGATGCATCTGTAATTGTTGTTCCATCGGGTAAAACACTTACGTCAGTGTTTCTATTCTTTCATTGCCAGCTGGATCATATCAAACTCAGCTTTACAAATGTATACCCTATGATGTTTCTATTTTAATACATGACTGTAAAAATACTCTATGGGCCGAAATATTTCTAGAGACTGAATCTACTCGAACGTTGTTGATGATAGCGTTATTCTCGTAGTTACATCAATAATTGGAGGAACACATTACCTGTTGCACCATAAACCGGTTTAAGCTCCCAAGTGGTGGTTCTGACATTGACCGTTCCTTGGCGGTGCCCCGCTATGTTCTTTTATTTTTTCGTTTTGTCCTGGTGTGTTTGCTTTGTGTGAATGTGTGTGTTGGTCGTGTGCGCGTCTGTGCACTAAGCTGGGTTTTGGGAAGGCTGCAATTCTGTTGAATATTATTGTTTTTTTTTTAATATTTTGAACAGGTGTTATTTCAGTATTGCGTATAGTTCAAGTTAAAATTAAACCTGATAGCAATATAGGTAGGAAAAGTATTATTTTCTAATGGCAGTATCACGTTTTCCTTTTCCACAACAGAACTTGAAATAAAAATCATATGACTTCAGATTAGGTTTTAACTGTTACAGCATCTATACAAGATGTATAGTACATTTTTTTTCAGAAACAGCATGACTTCCACTTCATGAAATTTGTTTGTAGCCAGTCAATAGTACAAATTCGCAGACCAACTAAAGAAGTAAATATAAGGTAATATTTTATCAAGTAGATATACAATATTATATATCAATATCTTATGCGAGAGAAATTAAAAAGTTCTGACAAAACTCCAGTCTATATATATTTCACTACACAGAACGCACAAAGTTACGTTAGCCAACTATTTACAACATACAAAATGTCTTCATGCATAAAATTCAATAAATCCAGTAACATGAGCTCTTTATCATTGTCTGTCTCTACCCTTCTTAATGATTGCAGTAATAAAATAGTGATTATTATGAGATACACATTGCCAAATGTACCATAGAACTACATTATTACACAAAGTTACATTTAGCTCATATTTACAATATTCGCTGGGTGGGCCAAAACGATTCGAAGTCAGCCTATTTCATTAAGTACATTGCAAGCAACAGGTTTCAGATATGGTCGCTTACTTATTGTGACAGGTTTATAACAGCACATGTTTATATCATAATTCATTGTACAAAAGGTTTAGAGTCTTTATCTCTTGATCATTACAATATAAAAAAGACTTATATAGAACTTTGATTAAGATATCATTCTATTCCAGTCCTGCCTCTGTTTTTATCTATTTATGTTTACCACATTTTAGCTAAAAACAATTCCAATACAGTAAGATGAACCTTAATTTAGTTCGGTGTCCCTAAACGTCAACAAACGATCTGTATATCTAGTTAATTGGCTTTGGGGGTATTGGGATTATGTTAATAAACATAAAAGCTATATTCCTTGATTTTTAACGGTAGTAGTGAACTGCATATTATTTTAGGCATTGATGGGCATATAAATACCAATCTTCTGGCAATTTAGATTTCATTATCATATGAAATATAATCGTCAACCTCGAGCAAACCCCGTTTGAAATCTTCAGATTCATTGTTAAGCATATTCTATAAAAAATATTTCTTTTTAAACATAAATACCCTGCAGCCTGCAAACATATACTTGAATTAATACCACACAGCTTATTTTAACTTTGTTTGATACTCAAATCATATATTTCATCTTATTTACATGCTTGTTTTTGTGACATAATTTGAGCCGCGCCATGAGAAAACCAACATAGTGGCTTTGCGACCAGCATGGATCCAGACCAGCCTGCGCATCCGCGCAGTCTGGTCAGGATCCATGCCGTTCACTAACGGTTTCTCTAATTGCAATAGACTTTGAAAGCGGGCAGCATGGACCCTGACCAGACTGCGCGGATGCTCATTTGTATTACACATTATCGATGCGAGGGTTATCTTAAATAAAAATAATGACACACGCACACTTCCGTAGAAGTTTGACATGCAAGAAACTCGTCTTTGACAAAGTTTTATTGAAAACTATCGTATCGTTTCAAAGATATTTAGGTTTGTATCAGGTGTAGTCATATACACTAAGCAAAATACATGCAGCTATGAAAAAAATCTGAAATTAGAGGGTAAGTTCAAGTACGTTGTTCTGTAGAAAAATACATGCAAGGTAGATACTCAGTGAACTGTATACTTCATGTTGGAAGTCTGCAGTATCAGAAAAAACTGTTTACAGGCGGGTAAATGTATTTCAAAAATGAGCAGGCATTTGTTAATGACAGGGCTCATCCTGGCAGGCCACAAATCGCTAGTGTCGTCAAAGAACAATGCTGAAGACGCCAGGTACACGGTGTCTGAGATAGCGTCTTTTCTTGGCATGTCAACGGGGATAACTCATGAAATTCTCACCAAGTACTTGGGTTGCCCGATTGGTTAATCCATGACAACCCTGTGACTCACAAAATGATGTCATCTTAGAGATGAAAATGTGGTTAAAATCAATCATCTCGCTTATTCACCAGATCCTTGCGACAATTTCCTTTTTCCAAGGCTGAAACAGATGCCAACTGGGCACAAATATTTATCGGATAAAGCTCTTGGGAATGGCATTTTTCAGTTATTAAGATCATACCAAGGGGAGACTATTCTGCAGCGATCACCTCTTGGATTTCTCGGCTGCGGAAGTGCATGGAAGTCAAGGGCGAACACTCTGAAAGGATAAACTAAATTTGAAGTTTGTACAAAGACTTTTTATTATATTCCAGCATGATCTCTCGTATATCAGTTGCAATTTTAATCCTACGAGTTCTTTTCACATTAATTTATTCAAAGAATATCAATATATTTTACTAATTACTTACATAAGCTTGTCTGTTAACATTTTCTGGATAATGTACATTATCTGGCATCGTGCTTTACTAATTTGAATACAAATAACCAAAACATTTCCACCTATCATATTGCGTCATTCTGTTTAGATATGTCTTTCTGACATTTACCAGTATATGCAGAAAAAATTACAACAACCATTAAATGTCACTAGAAATCGCTCTCATTTTCAATTCGTTGCCCCTAACAGATTGTTATTTGTTTTATGTTATAACTGTTAGTAGTACTTTATTTCCCATAATTGTCATTGTGTTTAAGGCAGTCAATTCTTTTTAGTCTTGGGCCTTGTTAAAAATGTTGACAATAAAAAACGACTTCTAGCGAAGCGTTATACGACTGTCATATTTATGGTTATAAAGTAGAAAACGCTGTGGTCGTTAATTTCTGAATCATTAACGCACAATGACTTTATAAGTTGTTCGACGATAATATATTTATCTATTTGTTGGGTTTAACGTCGCACCGACACAATAATAGGTCATATGGCGACTTTCCAGCTTTGATGGTGGATGAAGACCCCAGGTACTCCTCCGTGCATCATTTCATCACGACCGAACACCTGGGTAGAACCACCGACCTTCCGTAAGCCAGCTGGATGGCTTCCTTACAAGTCATGAAGAATTCAACGCTCCGAGTTAGGCTCGAACCCAACGACGATAATAACTGCCACAACAAACTGAACAGTAAACTTTATTCATAGTGACAACTGCATTGAGATTAAGTCACTTTTTAAAACATTTCGCTTAAATCGGTGCTAGGATGTGTGAGAGATGTTTCACTTTCCATTACCTCTCTTGAACAGACTCAATCGAACCGACCGTGCTATTAATTTGCTTGATTGTATTCTATGCATCTTATGTATTGTACCAATAAAGTGATGCGTGACGGCCATAAACTGTTTTCCCGAACTTAGACTTGATTGTGTCATATTTTCTGGACCTTTTGGATCGTAGATTACATTCAATATATTGTATAATATAAATACTACTTTTGTCAGTTTTCGGGATGTGAGGGGTGTTTTACATATCATTACCCCTCATGTACTGTTCGATCAAACTTAGTCTGCTTTAATATTTTTCGGCGACGACGTCTAAATTCGTTTTCGTTACCTATGCCACGTGACTTCAGTTTGCAAATCAAACTACTTGATAACGCATTATAGATTATTTATCAAAATAGAAGATTTATGCAACACTCTGCCTGATTGGACGAGAGTGTCAATTTCTTTCACTCTGTTGATTGTGCTACGCTGAGTGAAATGTAGACAAAGCGTTTATCCTAAACGACGCTGTTCACAGTTTTAAAGTTAACTTTGGCTCAGTATATTTAGCAAGAATATTGATATATCTCAAAATGATAAGTAAGTTTAATAAACATCATAAGAACCTGTTCAAATACCAACATATATCAAATTAAAGAAAGAGCTGAATACGGTCTGCGTATCACATGAATAAGGGTGTGATAAGAGTCTTTTATGTAGAGAAGTGCTTTTTAAAAGATTTTCCTTGTTACAATTGTCGTCTGTATATGAAAAGGTTTCTTGCTTTTGTGACTTATTCAGATTGCATATTAAAATGAGTACTTTATTGCTTTGATATATTTGTTATAAATTATTTAACTGATTTATTATATATGAATACTTTCTTTAGTATGGTATGCAAATATTGAACTTTATTATATATATGCTATATAATGACTGAATCTCATTACTCTGAAATGAAGGTACGCTGCATACAGTTTATCTATGTGATATGACTACGGTCAAACTTTGCTTATGAAACAGAAATATTGAAATAATTACAATTGTATGTTTTGCTTGACCTTCACTTTTTTTATAGGTGTGACGTCATTGTCAAAAGATTCATGAATAGCGAATATGCATTTGTTAAAGCGGGATCAGTTGGCCTATTTTAGAAATAAATAAAAATAAATAATAAAAAAATCCTTTAATTGATTTTTTTCTCATGTATTCTAATCAAACTTGATTTGTAGCATCTTTATTAGGCCCGCAGCCAACTTTGTTCAGCTGGGACATTTAACTCCTTTTAGGGGCTGCTAGAGCTAAAATGCCTTTATACAGCGTCTCATGAACAGCTTGGTGGATCTTTGTCATACTTGGTCTGGAGCATCATTATAAGGTCCTCTTCCAAATTTATTTATATAGGAACTTGGGCCCTATTAGGGACCACTATAGCTAAAAGTAGATATGCCTTTCTTCGCATTAACCACTAAAATGTAATGGATTTTTATCAAACTCGATGTGTAACAATATCGTAAGGTCTCCTGCTATTTTGTTACAAATGGGGATAGGGACCAATTTAGCTAAAAATATAAACACGTTTAATGACCTCTTCTCATGAACCGCTTCATGAATCTTCATCAAACTACTGCTGTAATTATTCGTCTAAGGATAAACGAAACAAAATTGTAACCCTACCGTAACCTTTGCGAAAAATTAAAAGTGAACCATTTAAATTGTTAAAGTGCAGTGTTTAGTTTTGCATTTTGAAAAATGTTAGATGAAAGATGAATGTTAGATGAAAAATTCATAAACTTCTTTCCTTATTACAATTCGCCGACTATTATTTTTAAAGATATTTCTTGTTGGCTTTGATTCTGTCATAATAATAATGATAATAATGATGAGAATGATGATGATGTGTTTTATTCTTCTTTTAAAGTGTCCTAGGGGCCTCCGTGGCCGAGTGGTTAAGGTCGCTGACATGAAATCACTTGCCCCTAATCGTTGTGGCTTCGAGCCTCACTCGGGGCGTTGAATTCTTCATGTGAGGAAGCCATCTAGCTGGCTTACGCAAGGTCGCTGGTTATACCCAGGTACCCGCTCGTGATGAAATAATGCACGGAGGGGCACATGGGGCCTTCCACCACCATCAAAGCTGGAAAGTCGCCATATGACCTGAACTTGTGCGACGTGAAGCCCAACAAAATGAATGAATAAATTTAAGCTGCCCGAAAAAAAATGATAAATCAAGGAAAAACAGAAAACAGTGTTGCAAGAAATCCATGCTTTTGTGCACGGTAGTAGATAAATAGTAGATAAATATAATACGCGTCTTTTAAGCCTTGAAAGCATTGGAATAATAATAGAATGTTATACTACACCTCGACTAATCTACGATTAATATTGAAAAATCAATATGGCCGCCAAAATCCAAGGTGGCCTCCAGTAGTCATATATTCTTTGAACATGGCAAAATATTTTTACATCGTGTAAACGGGATGTACATTGAAACAGTAGTATATAAAATATGTACCCTTATTTAATAAAGACAGCCATATTGAGACAAAATATATGACCGCTATATTCCTAATCAATTTATGAATTCACTACTAACTGGTGATTGTTTTTTTCTCTAAAATATACAGGCCATATTTTATATATTGTCTGGACTGAAAGTACACATTATTTTATCTAATGAAACTACTTAATAGTTATTTACAAAAGTTGTTTCCTATTGCTTACAATAAAAGTTGTCTCCATTTGTTTCAGTGCATTTATGAATTAAAAACAGTATTCAAAACGTCAAAGGGGAAAACTGATTTCCAAAATCTTTAAATTAGCAAAATATTATTTTACAAACTTATTTCATGAGAACGTTTTCTTAATATAAATAAATGTTTTTAGAGAATTGTTTTACCTGATATTGCAACATAGGCAACAGTTGCCTCAGATAGGTATATAGCTGGTACATCTCAAGTTCAAGGCAGCAGTGCATATGTTAGTGTACAATGCATATAGGAAAATGAAAAACTGTTTTAATTGTGATATTAGTTTGTCTACAAAACTATGCCAAAATGCATAGGGACAGGGGCTTTGGACAACTCAAATATTGCGACGAAGGCAGTTTTCTCAAGAAATCAAGTCGTATGTCCATAAACGAGGCATGTCCATGAGGTTACTGTATATAGCTTGTGTAATCTACAATAGAGAGCATACAGTTAATACGTAGTATCTCAAATGGCATCTTCATATGGATGAATTGTGTAATATTTCAAGCCACGTACAGAACAAAGAACCAATGTATTGTTCGCAAATACAATGTTGAAGCATATCGCGGAAAGTTGACCTGATATTGAACCATATTAATATTTGTTAAATCAGTTAGTGAGGAAAATTTCACATCATACTTTAAGGTGCTTAATCAGTAGATTTCACGATTCTTTACATTGGACTACACCCAACTATTCAAGAAGATTACCTGTCAACATCTGAGATGTTGTCATCCTTTCAGAAAAGAATCCTAACATAATTAGTTTGTGAATTTTCTATAAGGAAGTTTGTGATTCTGCCTAGTTAATTGAAAAATAAAATTGTCCGGTTCTCTCCACGTTGGATAATTTGCGGTCATAAACAATGTCGGATCTACTGTCAACATTTGAGAATCGGTATACGAGTGAAACCGATAAATAATGCAGTGTTATTAGATGCGGCTGCAATTTTGAACAGACTGAAAACGGTTCCATGGAGTATTCAACATAGGTACTCCAACCATAATGTGAAGGTTCTTTCCAGAATGCTGTGAAAAAGGGAAGAAATCTGCATTTCCCTTGAAAACAACGTTAGGGCTTACAACACAGAATCATTGTGTCAACACTGCCAGAACAGAACGGAGCTGTTTACACAGAAAAGACAACAGATTGGTCAAATCCTTCATACACTGGCAGCGTTAATGCAACATACCAAGAGGGCGATGCTTAGCATAGTCGTCTTTCAATTTCTTCATTTTTTGTTGGTGAATATTTCATCAATTGCTGATATAAAATAGAAAAAGTGGAAACTCCACAGGTCGCTCAACACGACAAAACCGAAAATGTTGCAGGCTCTGTTTGATTGAGCCTGTTCTTGGACGGTAGTGGAAATGCATGCTAACTTTCATAATTTTCTTACCAAATATACAATGCTAGAGCATTCTCTCTTAAAAAAATGTAATTTTTGGCGGTCATCTTGGAATTAGGCCGCCATATTGGACTTTCTTCTGTTTGCATATAGATTTTATTTGTGGCTTAATATTACTTTATGCTATAATGCTAACCTTCTTAATTGTCTTGCCATATATACAATGCTAGAGCATTTTCTTATATCAATGTTAATTATGGCGGCCATCTTGAATTTTGGCGGCCATTTTGAATATTCACAACCCGCTTCCAAGGCTTAAATGAAGCACAAGACATCCATCCACAATCATGCCAAGTTTCATACTTTTCACAGGAAGTGCACAATTCTTTCACCAATTTCTTGCACTAATAGTCAGTATTATGCATTTAAATCCCGAAGGTATGTACTCACAGTTTCCTTGCTATTTCAAAACGTTATAAATTTGCTTTTCTTAAAGTGTTAAAAGCTTGATATTAAATAATTCAAGTAAATATAATTTGTAGGGTTATATATGAAATTAAATAATTAATGTCGTCTGATATAAGGTTAAACCAATAATGAGAAAGTTTCATTACGTGATTGCATAAGGCAATCCTTTACAAGAATTTCATTATTTCATTGAGTTATCAAGAATATAATTTTCAATAGCGGGCCCAGCTCTATTATATACTTGAAGAATAAAGATGTAGGATGTTAAATGGAAATGTATTTATTAAATGTTCATATAATTCCAATTTTCACCTAATTCAGACACATTGTTGTTCAAAATCATTGCAAAGATTTTCAACATGTTCTATTTGAGAAATTTGTGATGCTGGTATAAGTGGCTAAGGTGCGCCTTTAGGAGACATTCGTCTTTACCGAAATAATTTATTATTTTCCGCGCAGAGAAAATTATGTATCTGTAAATATTACATGAATTAAATGCACGCATGAACGCTTAATTATGGCACACAATTTTATCAAAATTGCAAAGACATTATTTCTCCGTATTTTTAGCGCCAAACATTGATTCACATATATCTTAAAAGTTAGATCCCCTAGAAAACTAACACTACAAACAATTGTATGGATAGGAAAAAGGAAATTGAGGCGAGAATCAAAAGAAATACGTGGTGGAAAAAGATTCTGCAGTTACATCATCGAGTCAAATTAAACTGTCAAGAGCAGTCCATTTATTGAAATGCTTTCATCAGAATATTAACTTGACGCCATTCAAAGTGCAAAACACGACATGAAATTATTAAATACTAGATAGATGTTGACATTTGGGCGTTAAACCAGGACTGACTACTGCTGCAATGAGCATATAGATTGTGCAGCATGTAATTTACGATGAAAACGAGAAGCGGTTGGGTGCATGTGAAATCATCATCATCCCAGGTTGCTACTTCATATGTCACACAAAGTACACATAATTCCGAGGTAATTGGAATTGAACATAAAACAATCGAGGCATTAATTGCTTCATCTAGACTTAACAATGAAGGTGTACCGTTTGAACAGTTAATTTCTAAACTTAACACAGAGTAGTTTTAGGCCAGTGAGATATGGAAGCAAATATAACCCATTGATTTATCATTTGTAATTGTCGAGTATATAATCGAAAAGGTACCAACAATATAGCCAACAGTTTATGAAATACATAATCATCTAATACAACTGTAGTGACCATTATTATCTAGAGATTGTACCTAAAATTTTGAATTTTGATAAAGAATTAAAAGACTGACACTGAGTGCTTAAATATAACATTTAAGATCAAGTATAATATTTTAAAGTTTTAATTTGATCATTGTAATCATTTTGAGCTTTCCTGAAAAATCTTAATATTTAAATTTCCATCCCTACTGGTAAAGTCATTGCCTAAGTATAATTGGATTATTGAGGAAAGAGCCTACCTGATTGCGTATAAGATGTCAAATACATGCATTTTGTATGATACCGGAAAATGTTATCTAATCAAATAAATTCAGATCCCCTACAGCTGAAAGGCAGTATCTCAAAGTCCAATGGATCGGGCATTTAATTTCGAGATTACTGAAATTCAACTTGAAATGATATTTTGTTTTCGTGTTGAGGACTTAGTTTAAACATATTTTATTTTAGAAATTCATGAAACATTTACAAAACATTAGTAAAGGAAATGGACAGAAAGCTATAACAGCTTACGGTTGTCCTCTCCATAATGACGAGGACTTGAAAATGTCTTCGAGATAGCGTAGTATGTGTGTCATTGACTGATCTCTAGTACTATCTTTTTACTGGAACCGACATTCATATTTTCTTGAATGCAATCAAAATTAACAATTTTTCATGTATAGAGAATTACGAGTCGTTGCTCAGTTGCACTCTTAACAAAAATGTTACTATAAGGAGGAAAAGCGGCTCGTAATATTTGGAAACAGAACAAGCACGCCAAATCTGTGCACCATTCTTCAAAGTAGGAAATGCTTTGGTTTTTGTATCTAGCTTGGATGTGCTGTGATTTATTTATAAGTATTTCGGAGATTTTCAAAATAATTCCTGTCACGAAGTTTCTCAGAGATGTTTCAAAAGTTTCTGATTTTTATATGCAAGGAAGATGTAATGGTTTTCAACGTATCCAAGAGTAGTCTATTTATCAATATCAGTCTGTGTTTTCTATGTACTTGTTTCGGTTTCTAGCTTGATATTGGTCCGGTTCTCATAATGATTGTTATAAAATTAATTGAAAGTTTAGGGATAATGGGCAATCGATTTTTAATTTAAACATTGAGAATTTACTTTATAGATGTATTTAGTCTGTTTCAGTTGATATTGCATTTTTCAATTGTTTGCCTCTTGCAATGCTTGCCATAACATGAAGCCAATATTTGTTAAGACTTTAAAAGTAGAAAGTAGTTTTTGAAAATATTTTGTTTATTATGCGAGTACTGGATAAATTAGCTGATTAATTAGAAATATTTGCTAAACTTTCGAATTCCAGTTGAATTAACTGTCTGAATAACAGTTGTTCAGATCAATACAATTAAACGTTAACATTCTGACAGCCTGAGTGCGAATATTTATTAGAAACAATTTATTGAATACCATGAATTGTTTGCATTCAGCTTCAGAATACCAGTGGAGTTTGGTATGAGAAGAACCATCGATCACCTTTATAAAAGACGTTGGTATGTCTAAGCTATAATGAGCAGACTTTTGATTCAAACTGAAGAACCAGAGAACTTGCCTCAAACATATTGAAATTTTGTCATGATATCGAAGATCGGGTATCTTTGATTGATATGCCTGGCATTTTGTTATTAACAGTTGACATTTATAGTTTCACGTCTTTGCAAGATTTTTAGATGGTTCTTTTTTATCAATGATCTTGTGACCTTTTCGTAATAAAGTTGATAAAACACTCGACCGACAGACACAGTTTTATCAGAATTATTCTGCTATTAAAGACAAAAAAAATGAATTTGTTTTCAGACTTTGAGGAGAGCTGGCATTTACAAATATTATTACGATTCAGCCAGCATAGTGTTCATTTCATTAATATGTTTGTTACTGCTTCGCAAGTCTACAGTGAGCAGCTTTGAATACGCACAGTAGAGCAAAATCTTACTTGGAATATTTTTCATAAAATGTCTGATATGAAGACTATTTAAGACGTTTTGAGTATAATTTTAATGTTGAATTTTAAAATCATCCATATTTGGAAAATGTGGACAATTTAGCAGATAAAAGCATTTTTTGTTTGTTTTGACTGCGATGAATCTTATGCGATATAAGACAAATAAAATCATAAAAATCTTGTCCCATATAACTGCCGGATTGGGGAAATTAAAGATTCTTAAAGCTGGCATTTACTCAAAATAAAGGTGCCTGAGAAGTTAATTTACTACACCATTAGAAATGTGATCATTCAGATATTAGAATCTTATTTCATACTTCATTCAGACGCGTTGAGTGTGTCTACATTAATATTTTTCTTCTTGAAAGATGTTTCAAAACCCCTCTACTTTCAGAACCCCTTTCCAAAAAGGTAACAAAACAGCTTAGGGAGAATTTTTTGATTCACCTAAAATTCTGAGTATACATGTAGGTTTCATCGACCTTGAAGCTGTTTAATAGGAATCAGCATAATCAAAAAATATATTTGACAATAGGTCCGGTGTCCTGGGTCAAGGATAGTATCTTGGCGTATTTTGTGTCATTTTGAATGAGTTTCTTTTTTCTATGAAATATTTCGACATTAACAGATTAAGAGAGACCTTTCTTCTACGTCCGCAAATTATTCTTGTAAACAGTTTACTTAAACTATTATGCACGTTTTCAAAGCCTTTCAGTGTATTTTCAGTTTACGAGGATGCAACATCTAGCAGCTTAAAGTTTTTTTTATTATTTATTGTTTTCCCTTCATGTACATCATACAGACAATAATAATAACGTTTACATAACACATATACAATTTTACCAAGTAGTTTTATATATCGAATATATGTCTGCGTCTATTTTTTTTTTCATTTTCATAACATGATGCTCATATACTATCATTTGTTTAATGTACATCAGGAAATCTCTTGAAATCTCACATCAATCTCACACCCACCCTCAAACATACACATTCTCATACAAAACAACCTCCCACGCAATCATACACACACTCACACATATCCATATATACATATGTGATATCCGCAGATATAGTGTTGTTTATCTACGTTTTGTATCCAACTGCCATATTCTAATCTAAAAGTTTGTTTAGGGAGAGTTTTTTTATATTGTGTAGTTATTTTGTAGAGGGAATCCATTCCATTTAAGGTAATATTCATTTACTTTGTCATCTTGCAGCACTATTAACTTTTCCGTTTCCAATCTTGTCTTCAAGTAAGCTTAAAGTTAATAATACACAAAACAGCCGCATTATGAGCCTTCAAAAGC
Source organism: Mercenaria mercenaria (assembly GCF_021730395.1). NCBI lineage: Eukaryota > Metazoa > Mollusca > Bivalvia > Venerida > Veneridae > Mercenaria > Mercenaria mercenaria. Next base: position 87,669,413 of record NC_069364.1, on the reverse strand, counting down.
AATTATGTATTTTAACGTATAAAACACACATTTCAAAATATTGCCTAGAAGAAATAAAAATCTATAAAGTTGTAGCAAAGAGTTTTAACAGACTGTTCGCGATTTATGCCTTCTATAACTTACCAAAGATAATAGGTAACGGTAGATTTCTCGGAAACACAGAGCACCTAAAACACAGCCTCAGAGCCACACATTTGTATAGTAGGCCTACAACAAAAAGAAGCTGTAATGGAAAAATATTACAGACGGGTTGCTTCAAACATCTAACAAGTACATTTTGATTTATGTGATATAGATAGACGGGGAGGAAGTGGTAAAATGGTGGGGGTTGGGTGGGTGGGGGGGGGAAGGAAATTGAAAGGGAAAAGATGAACAAGGATGAATATACAAAGGGAATGCTGCGTTCCTTAATAACATTCACACTACAACATAAACAACAAAAGCGCAGTACCAAAATCAAACACACAGCCACACACAACTTAATAACATATGAAACATTAAGGCACCGTCTTAGACATACAATCACACCCATATAAGCAGGAAAAACAATTGTGTACCGCCTTAGGATTCAATCAGCCTGAATAAAGGAGAGCCACGAAAACTAACTCAAAGTAAAGGGAGAGGGATGCAAAAAGTCGCGCAAATGCAAGGGGAAAGAAGGGGGCAATAGGGGGAGTAAGGAGGAGGTCAAAACGCATACATCAAACAAGAAAACATACGCAACAGATAATACAAGACAGACAGAAAACCAGTTGAAAATAGGGGCACCGCCTTGGAACGGTCAGTAACCTATATAAAGGAAACTGGGGGGTTTAAACGAGTTTAGGGCATGCAAACCTCGCACTTACCCTATTTTCAACAAGTTAGACAACACAATGTAAATAAAATCCCCGCTGAGAAAGGCTCTAACATTAGCGCTGAAATAACAGATTAATAAAGTAAACCATAAAATTAAGGTAAATCTAAGGTATAATTACACCAATGTACTCAACAACTTGTCTGAAGTGAGAGCACCTTGAGTCTAACTTTTAAGGGCACGACTAAGAAAACTGCAAGACAAAAAATATTGTTTTCGGGTCTGTGTTCCTATATATCGATATATATGTACAAATATATGTTTACAAAATAATAGAGAACTTGCACTTACAAGGGATGATCTAGAATTATACTTTTACATATTATATGAAGCTTTCAGAGACATTTTACTATTGCCATTTAATTATGTATAGTTCCTATAGAATTAAAAGCAAAAATATGAAATACCTGGCAGCGTATATCTCCAATCTGACTTAAGTACTTGATCTTCTAAACGAAGATCTGAGAACGACCCATTCATATTCGTCTTCTGTATATTTTGGATTTCCAGTATTGCTATTTTTATTTTATCCAACCAGACGACTTGTTCGAATGTCGAAGAGTAAGAAAAATGTGCAGTCATTCCAGGGCTCGAACCCGGGATCCCTCGCTTACAAAGCAAGTGGCCTACCGACTGAGCTAACCGGCTAACTGATACCGTACGCCATTAGAATTGTAAATATCAAAAGTCAAGGCTACAGGTAGATTTGCAAGATGTTGTAAGTTAGGCCCTGATTGGCTAGCGAAAGGGTCGCCAGAACGAGGCAATGAATATGTCGTTTTCAGATCCTATGCGTAGCGTAATAGGAGATGTACTTTAGTCAGATTGCGTATATCTCCATAAGTTTACATAAGTTAATGAACATATAATACACACGGAATTTCGACATCATGGCAATTATTAAACAATATGTATGTTTTAACATTGTTTAGAAATGAATACGCAAAATACTTTTGAAATACTGTAAATGTATACTTTAGGATCAAAGGTAGACAATATATCCGCAAAGACATAATCAATTACTGGAAAATATAGTCGATGCAATATATGTGCAATCGCTACCTTTTAGGTGGAACTATAATCAAAGACATGAGACATGTGTAAGTAAAGACATATGAATTAAGTAAGCTAGAATACAGTAATTCGTTAATGAAATCCTTTAAAAATTTTGATCAACAGCTCATTCTGAAAATGAAAAACAAATATCAAATTATGGCAAAGTAGTGTCGTGTCCGCAGATTCATTTAAACAAAAAATCTTAACTTACGTCTGACATTGATGCGGTATATGATGTTTGATTTGTGTCTATTTTGAAATCGACAAAATAAATGGCAACGTCAGCATGCGTTTGCCCCGCGTGTCCGACTCTCACCTATTTCTGACTTTAACTGGACCGCTTTTTATTTTGTGTTCGTATTCAAACTTTAACCAATAAATGGGATAAATATTATAAACTTAAAAACTAAATATTAATGAAGTATCTTATTTCGTTATTCAGTTAAAATAAGTCTTAGTATTCTAGCTCATTCCTCGTACAGGGATACATTGAAAGACAATCTTCAGTATGCTATCGATTCTCACGAAGTTGTATATTTATCACAATTTAGTTAGTTCTACTCTGTTGCTGTTATTAGACAATCAAAGCATAGGTTCAAATGTTAGACACTTTACCAAGAGCTGTGATGTGTAAACAAATGCTTTAGTTCTGTATCTAATTCAGTTATACCAAACCGTCTCTGTGAATGTTAATAAAATGCCGTCTTCCTGTGTAAATTGCAAGGAACTTTACAGAAGTGCAGAATAAACACTGACTCGCATAATGTTCAGGTATATCAGGACTCTTTTTACTCTTTTTTTCTTTTTTATATACATATTTTCCGGATAATTTAATGTTTAAAATTACATTTCGTCAAATATAATATAATCCTGTCATTATTAAATAATACAATGTAACAGATGTCGAACTAAAGGACTCGTGAATTTGGTCAAAACGATTTAATAATTTTGTCACTGCAAAGTAAGGATAACAATTATCTTAAAATGCAAATTGTTCAACCTAAACAAACATCTTTTGATTTAGAAATGTTTTTATAGTAATAATTGCTGCTTGTTATTACAAATTGTCAACGGACACTATTAATTGCAAACTCCATAGAGTCTAAGCAATAACAAGTAAACTCTGTTGCTGGTAATTACCCTTAAAACAATAATCCCTGCAATGCAATTAAACAAGGTTTTCAACGTTTACAGAAACCGTTTGGTTTGTTCATCTTAGTTGCAGCGATCTTATAACCAGAATGACCTAAATAAAATATACATTGTACGTTTGAAGCTAGAAAGTGACTTGTAATAAACAAAAAGTCAAGCTTAATATGCATACATAATAAAGCAGATAAAAACAACTTTTATAGCAATCTGCAGAAAACATCATGACCCATCTTTGTTACTAACATCTGGAAACATATTGATTAACACAGCTGTTTTGATCTGCATAGAATCTTAAACAATTAGGAACGACTTCCATCAGCTTCCTGTTAAACCAGTTGACGTTTTCATTTGTTGGACTGCAATACAGTTGTTCCAGAAGAATTTGAGACTGGTGTATTGAGAAAAGACAACCTGCATCTTAGTACAAAGAAAATGAAGTGGATGTACACGTGCGAAGCAAGCGTATGTATGAAGTACATGTCATTGAGTAATATTTATATTTTTTTACCTTAAGTACTCGTTAACAGCATATAGATATAATTATCACAGAAATATTTTTTCAATGTTTTCAGATTTCAAAATTTTTAAATTGAAAACATTGAATAAATATTTTGTCGCATTGCAGATTTATTTAGTTTTACGAAAAAATATATGAAAACATTGAAAAAATATTTCTGTTTTACAATAGATATTTTAAGACATTGAATAAATATATAAAGATAGACAATAATGATAGAAGATATAATATTGCAACACATTACACGCCATAGAATCACCAAATTGATTCTCTATTTTACCAAACGAAAATTGAATGGATATTTGTCAAAACCTTTTGCTTATACATGTAAAAATCATTGCAGTGTCGATAAAAATGCTTAGCTTGGATGAGATTCGGGTCTGAGTGCTACATGGCAATTATATTATGTAGACATCTGAATTATGTAGCCACTGACATTTACTGCTGATATATTGTTGCAATATTTTTATAATGTAATACCATAAGGGAGAAACACCGTCTGAATGAAAACCGAATACATTTGCAAACTTGTAAACAATATCTGGAACTATATTTGCATCCAGATAAATACGTTATATCCTTTTGATTCATGATATTCAGAAATATAACTTTCATATTCAAACTTTAACCAATAAATGGGATAATTCATTTTCTTAACGAAACAGTATTAATAGGCATGATAACGAACTTTTTTTAAGCCATTTTAGATATGCTTTCAAAGTGAATTTCGTACGTTATTTGTTCAGTTAAAACGCATTATCACAGTTAAAAAGGTTTAGGTTAACAACACTGAGGCCTGAAATGTAAGTATCCTGTAATTTCAGAAACGCTATGGTATATTTCCGCAAATCAGAAGTTCTATGTTAATGAGTACATGAAAAAAATTGTGATAAGACTGTATTTATCAACATCTGTTGTCTACTAGAGGTGCAACTATTCACTCTCCATAACTTATTGGTTTATTCAGTATCAATACATTTAAAAATATCAGTTCTTCAGATAACGTTTATTTTTCCCAGAGTACATAAGTAAAAGCAACAAAATGATAGAAACCTATGACGTATGATGCTTTATAAATTTTATTCGCGAATTTCCAAACGTGTGTACTTAGAAGGTATATTTCTGAAACGGACTTATACATTTCAAAAATCTGACTAAAGAAACTACGAAAAGGTAAACGTTGCTAATTATAAAATGTCTTACTTTAAGTATTAAGTTTTGAACAGTCATGACAGAGAGACTCTTTATACCCAGAAAGTGTAAGTCATTTCAAACACTAGTCCCTTCTTAAAACTGATTTGTTTTGATTTTATGACTTTATTATATGTCACTGCAAACAGATGGGCATGAAATTAGTTTGAGGTCTGATCTCAAAATACTGTGACACGGTTCCTGCTAGTAGGGAATAATGCATAATATGCAGTGAATATTTTAGGTATATAAATGTCACCACTAGCTGAAAGACATGGTTAAAAATTGTTATTCCTTTTGGTGATCTGTCTTTTGTAGCCATAACAATAATAATCACATGCGTTCTATCTGTTTTGAAATTTGAAATACCTTTCTCTAAATTTTTAAAGTAACATATACTTTCTAAGAAATAATATGGTACTAAGAAAAGATTGTATTCATCGCAATACGGTATTTTCAGTTACGAATAGTTTCAAAATCGTATATTGATAACTCTTACTTTATCTATATCGCAATGAATAAAACATACTAAAACGATAGTGGTTTTATATTTTATTGAAAAAGTTAAAGCTGACCTGTCTACCAAACTGTTGTTGTTGTTGTTTTGTTCAATTATATGTTGACAGTTAAATGGTACAAACTATGTAACCATTTATCAGGGCAAATTACAGCGTGTAACACTTCTTGTTAAAGAATTTTCCCGTATTTAAGATTTGCACGCTACGAAAACACCTACTAAATAAATTTGTCGTGCTAAGACATTATTGAACACGGATGATGTTCATATAAGCCAATGGGATGTGGCATCAGTATGATTGTCTAGTCTGCATTTTACCTCAGAATGTATTAGTTTTTCAAGAATTATAATAGAATTTAGCGCCGACAAATGTTCCTAGATTATGTTTCTCGCTTTTGTCAACTTCTTGCCCTTTGAAATGGCTCGAAGTGATACTGCGATTGAGATATCAGTATAATAAACAGCGTATATTACATGGGTGACTGATTTCATATTAAATCTATCAAACGAGTTTAATATAATAATAAAATGCGAGGCGCGAGGCTCAGCCGAGCATTGTCTCGTTTTTATTCTAAAATGCGAGCATATTTTAATTTTCAATTCACCGGTTTCATTGTGAAAAGATTCTTGTTATTGACTTTTAACATTTTCTGCCGGAACATCAAAGTTTCTCTTTTCATTACCTATGAAAGAACAAGTTGATTTAACCAACGTATTGCAACCTTAAATCGACGTCGACTTCAAAATCTTATCACAATGTAATATAAATTACGACATGACGTTATATCTCTCCCACGACGTCAGACATGACATAAAAGTATTTAATATCATGTTAATGATAAGTAGTACAGTAACTCCTGAACACAAATCAGATCATGGCGACGATTAAATTGTTGTTGAATTCTTAATTAATTATGGAGGGTATCAGAGGTACACAAATTCATCGTCTTGGGACAGGGAAGCAGGTACTTCAAAGTTCATTTCGCAACACCCGCCATTATAACCAGCGAATGTTTGTGTGCCATCATTAATGATAACGATAAGGATATTTCATCTTACCTTTTACATCTATATTTATTAGATGCTGTCCTATGATAATAAGTTCATTTAATATTGTTTAAATAAATGCAGTCTTTCACCGTATAGCAATCAACATGAGGACATCGTTAACATATCCAAAGGCTAGACGCGACTAATGACGTCGCATGGTTTGTACAGACAGCTGACTTCTGTTGGGAAGTTTTGTGACATATTTTTAGATCCTATTTTCTAGACATATTTGTCCCCACTTCTTTGTTTATTCCAAGGCGTAGTAAACAGCAAAATAATAAAATATGCAAACGCCATCAAAAATGAATCCTATTTATCCAAAGTAGAAATGTGTGTATAAGATTTGAATATCATATTATAATATCAGTGATTATGCATCTATGAGCACAAGGTATTCTACATCGATGTTTGTTTCGACAACCATAGTATGTACATGTAATGACTGGAAATCGATTTTCCTGTCAAATTTTAAAATGTACTCCTGTATAATAACGTCGAAGTACCATATTTATATATTTAAATGAATGGTATTACAAGTTTAAATCTTAAATTATTGCTCATAAATAGCAAGGAGATTGAGATCTCATTGCAAGAAAAAAAACCCACCAGTTTTGATCAGATACTTACACAAAAAGTAATAAGAGGTTCCCGGAAACCAACGTCAATGATAAACGTCTATTAGTTATTATGCATTTCATTCGGAGATAGATCCATACCTTTTTAATTGACAAATATTTAGCCTGTCTGCTCTTTAGCTCTAGAAATATTAAGTATGGGTCGTAAACAAATTTGATGTCAATTGTCTTTGAATGCAAAGTACATCGTTACACTTTGCTGAAGCAAGATCAAAACAGTATTTATGTAAAGGATCTTTGACCTTAAAGTATAACTACAGACCATTCATCTGGATTTTCATAAATCATGCTAAATAAAGAAAAAAACTTCCACTTTCTGTATTTGTGTAAAATGAAACATAATGAAACATGCAAAATTATGTGTCTATAACAAGTTTTTCAGAAAATATAATGTATTTCAAAATATTAAATTGAAATACTGGAGTGTCACTTAATATAAATAAAGGTGATATCAGGTTTCTCTCTAAGTATGACAGCTAATAAGATCTCCCAGAATATTAGAAATATTCATTGTTAGCCAAGCTGTGCTAGTTATGCACTTGACTATAAGCTCTTTAAATATCAAAAAACTGTAATGATATAATATGTACAAGTCTTCGAGCGTTTTAACGTCAAAGAAACATTTTTCATTCATTGCATGTTTTCGGAATGCCATCAAGTTTTTATAATTGAATTCGTGTTGTAGACATAATTTTGGCTAAACTTAAGGCACACTCTTTTAATAAAATTTCTGGCGAAAGTTGTATATCCAAAAACCGAATAATTTTAATATTTTATACTTTAAGGTCAGCATCTGTTGAAAGATTGTATAAAAGTTGGTCATATATCTCCAAATCACACTATAGAAACTTTAGTATTACTAGTTTAATAAAACATTCACTTAAGCAAGGTTTTATGGATAATTTACATATCAATTATAATTTTAATACGCTTTTTTCACATTCAATAATGTATTATTTATAATATATGTATATTTAATTATGTTATACATGTTGTTTGTCCCGTTTTCCTCTATCGACTCGTTTGTGAAACTTTGGTCTAATACACTTTATCGTTTATTATGTTATGCTGTGTTATTTAAATATTTTAACTTGAATGCCAATAGTTAAAGCATTTTTTACCATTCATATTTGAACTAACAGTGCAGACATAATTTGAACAACCATTAAATAGAACTGTATAAATAGCTTCTAAGTAATCTTGATTTTTCTATCTAATTTGTTTTCCCATTTTCTGTTGCATTTTGTATCAATTTTTACCCAATAATTTTCATCGAAATGTGCTCAAGTAGTGACACTCTTGTATCTAACCGCCTGCAACAATCCACGTTTTAGAAATCGGGACCTGCTCATAACGATAACAGTGACAAAATTGATAAAACACATTGACTTATAGCGAATCGTTATCAGATTAGAAGTAAGCACTGTTGTTAAAACGATGAAATGATTTAAATAGATGTTCTTATAAATCATTTCAATAAATTGATTTAATTGAATTGTAAATAGAAGTGACAGCTGTACTAGGATTTATTCACATTGAGACATCTATCCCCATTTGCTTTGAAAATATATGTAGTTTTTAGTTATATTAATTCCAAATACAATTTATTTTTGATAACAGAACAAGGGTCTTGGTACTTTAATAAGGACATCTTTTAATTAAAATCTTTCATTTCACTTTGTTTTACAGTGTTTGAAGGTGTGTTATTTTCATGTCGCACAGAGGGATATATTTGATCTTTATTATTTCAAATAAGTTTAAGTCGACTTGTCATGGCATGTTCCCCTGTATATTAGAGTTGTTATCATCAGAATGGATAACTATGATGTTAACTATGATGGTCTTTGTGATAAGACGTGTTCATCTTTTAAGACCTATACCTTGACCGGCCATTCTCAATAAAGTAAAAAATGTGGAAAACCACAGGTCGCCCAACACGACATAAACGAAAATGTTGCAGGCTCTGTTTGATTGAGCCTGTTCTTGGACGGTAGTGGAAATGCAAGCTACCGCCCATGCTCTCTAGCCCCGGGTTGAGCAGAACTCAACATTTACACATAAGTACCAGAATATAATTTAGATCTTAATTTGGATCTTTGGCTACGGAGCCCGTCGAACATGATAACTTATGGATATATACAAAAATTACGATTGATCATATAATGTTTAAACGTGTCTGATATGCTTGTATATTATTCTTCAATTTTCTTACATATTTCTGTTCAGGTATAACTTGGAATGCTTGGGCAATTTTACAAAGGGATAGCAGTATCACATTAACGTTTATTCGAACCCCAAAATTTGTTATCTTCTTTGGTTGCATGCTATGCTTCCAAAGAATCTTCTTACAGATTTTATTATTACGAACCCCTAAAGAGAAATTTTCGCTAACAATATGTTGCACTTTGTACTCCAGTTTTGTTAAAGAGATTTAAATATAAAATCTGATAAACGCACTATTATTTTGAATATATCAATGATGAACTAGTCGCAAAGTGAATATGTTACGTTTCGTTATCTGAATATTTTTCTAACAAGCTTTTTGGATGCATTGTGAGAGGAAAGGCCGTACCGGCGACAGTAACCATCAGAACAAATCAACACCCTTTACAATATTTACAAATTTATTTACATAAGATGATTATTAACAATGAATAGATGATATGAAAAAAAAAACTGATTATAAGAAAGAAAAAAAAATAAAAGTTCAGTATCACCAGAAACAAAGTTCGTATAGTTCCATTCTAATGTGACGTGGCACAGTTCTTTAATTTAATTGCGAACTTTAAGTAGCACAAACAATATATAAACGTATCTGTAAATCAAGTCCCTTTAAACCGTGAATACGTTGATTCCGTATTGGCTCCCTATGGTGGTAGGTGATTGCATCCCTGAGCTGACTTCAGAGGATAACAAAAATCAGCGTCTTTGCGGTTTACGGCACAACCATGGGACGTAAGCTCTGCGCTGGGAATATCACATCCAGGCGAGTGAAGACAAGTAAACCTCGGGCATTGTACTTCCGGGTTATGACATCACCAGGTAAAATCGTCTGGCGGAAGAAGCTAAAATGTATAACATATGGTAAGCACCATAGCAAAACAAATAAGTCAGGGCATAAAACTGCTCCTTTGGGTACACCATACCTCCGTAGGCTCCCATAAATAATACGTGCTACTTATACAACATATAAGTGCTACTAAGTCAGACGTCACGTGATTAAAATATGTCACTAATTACTTCCATTATTACAAAAACTACTTACTTAAAAGACTAAAGTCAAAGTATGAAAAGATATGAAAAGTTTATGATGAAACATTATAGATACGGAAATGATAAACTGCAGCTATTATTTACAACTACAAATTAACAAAATTAGATGCAATTCACACGTTATATCATAGTTGGCATCCATATAATATCTAATGCCATACAACAAAACGGACATTGTATTTATATGCTATAGACTGGCACACCATTTCAAATACAATAATATATCATGTACACAGTACTAGACTTGCCACATAGATTTATACATTACAGTGCAATGCAGTAATGGCGTTCCATAACAACGAAATGTTTGACATATGTTTTTGAAACAGAGTACTTTATAAATATCATGTTACAAATTTCAGTACAAATTTTACATCTTATATAAACGAAACAGTTTACATTCCTCTTTTGAAATAATTTACAAAAGTCTGAAAAATTTAATAAATTATCCTGACATACCGAAACTAGCTAAAATCATATGCCGAAAAGTAAATGTTACAGAATTCTGTAGAATGCACAAAAAATTACCAAATCAAAATCGTAATGCAAAAATCATACAAAAATCTAACAAATAAATTTCTTACCTCGATCGAGCATAAATTTCTAGCAAGAAAATTAATCAGACATAGATTCGTCTATAATGTCGGAAGGTGGTGTGCGCAAGGCATATCTAGTCCAGTCTATTTAAAGGGTAATGTCCCGCCAAATACTAAATTTCATGGGACTCACGGCTAAGCCGTGAACTCCGACTATTTGTATTTCCACGGGATTCACGATATAGCCGGGGAATCTAACTACTTTGGCGCGGATTGAAATTGACAATTTGAGGCCCGTTATAGTGGTTTTGGGAATAAAAACATAAATTACTGAAGTTTATATAATATCAACTTTCTTATTACTGAACCGAATTTAATAAAATTTACATGGAAATTTAAGTTATGAAATACAGAAAAACATGAGAGGTATTTTATGCGTGAAATCTAACATTACCTCAATAACTCAAAAATTTACAAAAAGATGATGCAATACCTGCATTTATACTATAGATAAAATAAGGCCTGTATGTCAGTTTGTGACATGCATGCCTGTCTTAAATTCATATCTTAAAAAACACATTATACTGACAAATTGCGCAATATAAAGTTGGATTTTATTACCCCTTAAGTGTATGCATTTTTACCTGAGATATCATTTATTGCGAGGAATGCTTTCATCTTTTATTATTGCATTGCCAGCAATTAGAAATGTTTGCCTTCGAGACCTTCTTATGACGCCTTTATCATGTAATATTGCACCTTTACAATATTTAAATAATCAGTTTTGTGGCTTTTTCTTATAAATTCATGTAGTGATAAAGCTGATAACCTACACCGATAGAACATACAGTGTTACAGAAATAATTATGTCATTCAAGATAAAATATAATTTGTTTTAAGACTGCAAGAGTTTGGATTTTGCAATAATTATTATTGTTCAGCAAAACAAAACAACTATTGTCTTGTCATGTCAATCATGTTGCAGCTATTGGTGTAAGATGGATAACAAATAGAAAAGCTCAACAACATAGCAAATAAAGTAAAAGAATGTACTCGTCTGGTCTACCAAACAATTTATATATTCCAAATTTTCATTTTGTCTGCAGTCAGCACCAGTATCTAGAAAACAACAAAAAATGAAGTCAATGTAACATACGCACTTATCAGCCCGCTGTAAAGCCGTCCGCAGAAACATATAATACGAGTTTGTTGGTGCTGGTGGATGTTAGGAATGTTTCTCATCTCAATATCTCTCATGAGCAGACACAATCAATCTGAGTCAATCTGAGGCGGCAATCATTTTACTTCATTGCATTCTGTGCTTCCACAGAATTTGTTAAAACCTGTCAAAATGCTTGAGACCATGTTTAAATCATCAGTGTTTATTATCTCTAAAGTGTAGTAACTGGCTTAAAGATCAGTCTGATTCGTATTTATGATTACCCGAACATTGTTTTAGTCTGTTTCTCCGTATAGTATGTGATTAAAATTATGTACAAGTTACACTTACATTTAAAAGGAATACTTTTAAGGTCAATCATAAAATCTGAAATTAAATAGAAGTGTCATTACAATTTAATTCTAATGCCGCTTTTCATGGAATTGCATGCCACAACCCGTGTATCATTGAAGGTTCAATGTTCACCGCCGTTTGAATACATCTGCGGATGTCTCTAAATTGCTTTTTTTTACTTTTAGCATGTGTAAATGTTGAGTTCTGCTCAACCCGGGGCTAGAGGGCGTGGACGGTAGCATGCATTTCCACTACCGTCCATGAACAGGCTCAATCAAACCGAGCCTGCAACATTTCGTTTTTGTCGTGTTGAGCGACCTGTGAAGTTTCTACTTTTTCTATTTTATGTCTGTTTTGTTTTCGCCAGACCAAAATATACAAGACAGTCAGGAATGTATATAATGATAATAAACTATTGTATAAAGTGGTTTATCTTTTTTAATTAATATACAATTCCGATTCTGTGTCTGCGGAACATGTGCAGATATAGTTACTATGTAGAATACAAGAAGTCTTCACAATAGCAATCTTTAAGTGCCGCGTGGCGGCTGTAAAAAGTCTCCCCGTTCTTGGATTCAGTGTTATATTTTCTGGTCCTTTAGGATCATGGAGTCAATTTAACATATATGTAATAGAGTTCCGCTTAAGCCGGTGTTAGTGGGCGTGGGAGGTGTTGCACATTTCATTACCTCTCATGAACAGACTCAATCAAACCGAGACTTAATGTATAGACTACGAGCCTTGTATACAAATGTAAAATAAAGTGCACTGGTTTTATAAATTTATTCGTTTTGAATAATTATATTAACAGCCAGACATACGCGTGCGTCATAAAAGTGATGCTTTAACATATAATTTACTCCTTTATAATTATATTTTTGTTTGTCAGTTTGTTTGTCTGTTTGGTGTGGGTTTAATCTTTTTTATGTCATGTTTCAATAGTATTTCAGTTATGTAAATGAAAGTATTTAAACTTACCTGGTCTTGTTTTAGTACAAACCTGTCACACCTGTTCTCCGCCCGCAAATAATTGCCAACTTTTCCGCATGTATCAGGGGTGAAAAACGAATGATATCAGACACAATTTCGTTTTATCAAAATGTCCCGAAGAACAGACACATTTCCCTGTGATAAAACTCAAGGGGCAAGGTGATCCTTACTCTCGCTAGTGCCCTGAGCGAGCTGGCTTTAAAATGAATAGCAATCAAAGTGCAGTCATTAGTGTCGTCATTTACTTAGAAAATATTCTAAATGATGTTTTGTTCCACATTCCTTTGTTAATTTTTAGTTTCAAATCCTATTCCTACAATGTATACGTTTCTGATGTTATCTTCTATAACAACCTTTTACACCATATTTCGGAACTGAAGTGCAAATACGTTCATGACTTCTAATTACATGTGTTTGTGAGGGTTATTTATAGTATTTATAACAACAACTTCTACCAAAACATTCACCATTTTAAATATTTGTGAACTAGCATGAGCAAACGTATTTTATATTTCCAAGAAATGGAAAACATGAAATATTACAAAATAAAAATTATATATCAATATTGTTAAATCTGCACTAGACATCACGAGACTAATAAAAAGCCCTTGGATCAATGCAAGTTTTACTCTTCGCTCACTTCTTTGTTTATAAATATCTGATCTTACTGTCACTCTGCAATATTAAATACATTTGTATCAAACATTTTGTTTTTAAACTCTTCTTTGTATTGGTCAAAACCTGTTTAGAAATAATACTTGCAAAACAATAAGCTGTTTGGAAAACAAAACTCGCAAAATAATTTGAAAATTGTGCATTATGGTACATGTTTTAACGCTCAGCCATATAAATAATCATATTCCGAAAATGGGTGTGTTAATGTATCAGATTTTGTTATCAGATTATAAACTCATACCTACTTTGAGGATTTCCTGTAGCACGATCTGTAATATGTGTAATGAATATGAATAGATACATCGTCTGAAAATATTTCTTTAAGCGTTTCAACCAACATGCCAAACAAAATGGACTAATAAAAAGTATGCGATTATGATAATTTCAAATAAAAATGCACTACCAAGCTAGACAAGTGCAGTCATCACAGTCAAACCTAAATACATTTCTTTTTAAACATTTACTTTTCATTTCAATCTATAATTTGAAAGAACCTGCACGTCATAGTCATCTTTAGCTTTGGTATTTCTATACAAATCCTAACGTACATAGAAAGAAATTTGAAAATATTAATAATGTTAACCAGCTTCAAGCAGCACTGAAATTTCAGGGAAATTTCAACATGAAACGTAAACCTGTTATGTTCTACCAATTCTGTTACAACTTCATCTTAAGCATACAGGAAGATTAAAACAAATATAACTATCTTCTTTTACGTTTTTACATATTCCTATCCATAAATATCTAAATGAATTAACCCAGAATCATTTGTTAAGTGCACGTGGGAGTTTATTTTGTTTTATGTACTATCCCCCATTGCCTTATTGCAAATGGAAACAGTCGTTTGATTTCGCTTTTCTAAGAGATCAATTTTCATTACAAAAGAATTGTACGGAAACGTACACTAATCAGTTAATCTAATAACAAATAGGAAAACAATAAATTATGCAAATTGACATTTACTTAGGAAGCAAATAACAACACATACAATACATATAAGCATACAGGAAGATTAAAACAAATATAACTATCTTCTTTTACGTTTTTACATATTCCTATCCATAAATATCTAAATGAATTAACCCAGAATCATTTGTTAAGTGCACGTGGGAGTTTATTTTGTTTTATGTACTATCCCCCATTGCCTTATTGCAAATGGAAACAGTCGTTTGATTTCGCTTTTCTAAGAGATCAATTTTCATTACAAAAGAATTGTACGGAAACGTACACTAATCAGTTAATCTAATAACAAATAGGAAAACAATAAATTATGCAAATTGACATTTACTTAGGAAGCAAATAACAACACGCGCCAAATAAGCGTTTTCTTGCATAAGACATAATTAACGTAGTTGTCTCATTTTAGGGAAATTATTGTTCTTCTTTTAATTGCCTTGGGCAGAGACTGAAGTACTAGAAATGTGTGGGTGTGACTTAAAGTAAACAAAACACGTGGTCTGATATACTTCTTTGAAATAAACGCCGACTGAGGAGATCTTAGAAAATTGGCTAAAACAATGAACTCATAGAAACGCACAATTTCGTTCAAAGCTCTTTAAAGTCTCTTTTGTATTTAAAATGATTGATCTATTTGTGAAATAAATCTATGAGATGATTACTAACCAAAGTAATATAGACCAACATATAATTGGCGCTTAAATAGTATGTACTTTAAGCAGAAATCGCTAAATATTGCTTTTTTGTGTTTGATTAATCTGCCATGAGACAATGTTAAAGATAACTCATCTGGACCTTATAGCTTACTGAAAAAATAAACGGATGCTATGATGTTATAGAAATAAAACATCGTTACAGCAAAGGCTGATGCAAAAGGACTCTAAATCATTTATTTGTAAATATATGATAGCTCAAATTGATTTTAGTTCTTGCGTTTAAATACCTTAATCAACTGACTGAACTCATTAGCAAAATTAAATAATTGTTACAGGATTGAATTTTAGATTTATTTGATTATTTTCATAACTGTCATGCTTGATCCGTGTTTTAGTTGTAGATTTAGCTAGCCGCCTCAGACAGTCTAGCCGAAAAGATAGCTCTAAATTCACCAGCTTGTAAACTGCCTATAAGGATTTGAGACACTTATCGTAACTTTTATCTATTGTAGTTTTTAACTTTTAAGAATATCCAAATATAAAAACTAAGATAGGAAAAAATGAGGTTTTCGATGTTACTGCAGTCCTTAGTAAGTTTGATTTGTAGAAATAAAGGCCGAAAAAACACCTGCTGAACAATATTATGCCACTGAGGATATACGTTATACAATAATAACGGTATTCCAGCTGACTCGATGCAATTTTATGTGTGCAGAAAAAAGCAACGTATGTACTTTGTTTACATGTAGCACGTTTCCCGAAGCTCCAAATAATTGGTCAAACTTTCATTAAGTGTTGACTTTTGTTGTCTTTTTAAGAGGATGTCTTGTTTTCATTTCCAATGTTTTTAGTAGAAAGTGCTTCTGATGTTCTCATTAAGCATTTCATCTTTTAACTGAATAAAATGGATATAAATGCCCGCAATGTTACGTAATCTGAGCTTGAATAGGTAATCTGTTATAGATAGAATTGAATCAAACCAGAAAATAACTTAAATGGAATTCTACTCATCTAAAAGCTTTGAATCAGAGTATTTCAGAATGGGATACACAAATATTGCTAACTTTATATCAGTTCGCAAATCACATCTATTTTGTCAAAATTTGACAAGTCTGGGAGAGTGGTTATTTACGTTGTTTCTGTATTAATAAAAAATATCTGAAATATCTGACGGGTTGAAGTCAAAGCTCTATTTCTCTCTTTATAATAGATCACTTGTTTGCAAATGATATATCAATTGTAACAGTCCAATCTGCAATGAAGAAGAAGATTTCGGGAAATATTTGGAACATGGCATAGAATTTTCTTTTAATAGGTTTTTCCTGTATGTAATATAACAGAATTTTACGGATTACTTGTATTTTCATAAGGTCAGAATACACAGGTTATCCTAAGTCGGTAACTAGATAAAATTGCCAGTGAAAGGAATGTTCATTACAAATAAATTGCGCAACACTATTTTTTCTCCAGACAAAATATACATTTCTAAGAAATGAATTCAAGTAGGGAAAGCATACGAAAACATTTTTGATTATACCACCACAGTACATATATCATGTTTGCTGGCTTTCTTTGTCGCAACAGGCCTGCCACGTACGAGTTGCCCCGCATTTTTCAGTTATATCAGGATCTTTAAAAAATCTAGATATATCCATATTAAATCTGTGTAAATATAATAAAATTATTACTTATTCATTGCTCTGGTAATTATAATCTTTACATTTAAATGATGTTGCAAATAAATATGACTATGTAGTTAAACCTATTGCAAATGTCAGAGACATTTACACATTTCATTGTAAAGTTATCTCTCATTTCGAAACATTTATGAACGGTACAAATGTGAATGGATTGCATTCTTGTATTTGCCGCGAGTCTGATTAATACCCCTTTGTTATTACGTCTGATAAAAGATAATGGAAAGCCAATACATAGTATCAAAATCAGACATTCCTAACTGCAAGTTATAATGTATATGTATGTCTACAAAGTGCAATTGCATGCTTTTACAGACAATGCATTGTTGAAAAATGAATAGCAAGGAGAGAGCAATCAGTTCATTTGGCAAGCTATTGTAGAAACACAAACAATCATTGTCTACATGACAACCTACCTATCAATGTTATTCCCTAGTTGTATTAACAAACCCTTTGCCTGCAATGGCGTGTCCTTTTATCTCGACATAATACACAATGTTTTAGTCAAAGTCAGACTATTCAGGGTTTGCGATTAGAAGAACTAAATTCAATGATTCTGTCCTGATATGCATGTTTTATATTCATATCAAATCAAATCTCAAGACTCAATTAGTCATGGTCTTATTTTCACCTAACATTTTAAGTTACAGTATGCTTTACTTTGAATGACAAAATAAAAAACTTTCAAAAACGTTTTAAAATTCAAATATGAAATCAATAGAAATTGACTTTGAACTGATTATAAAATTAATGAGAAAAGTTTTACAGAAATCTGATAATAAAAAATACATTCTCGACTTCATGTTTTATGCTAACAGATAGGCAGACAGAATAAGTTTATGTTATATGCAAACATATTTTACACATGAATACCTATATTGGAAATACCAAAGAATAAATGACGTTTTGTGTGTTTTGTTTTAGATAAGAGTGTTTTTCATCTGTGCTTTCAGTGTACAAGACGTACATAGGAGATATAATAGTGTTATTATAACAGTAGCTCGATCTGGGATGCTGTATCCGGCTCGAGACGATTTCGTCAGATCGGATCTCACGAGGCTGTGGTCCGTCCTTGCAAAATCCACGAGAGCCGAATACAAATTCCCAGATCTAGCTGCTGTTGTAATGACCCTTTAATTATATACCTCCATCTTTTTGTTTGTTGTTTTGTTATCAAACGAAATCTTAAATGTTTGTCGATGTTAAAATTGAAAAGAGTGAAGTTTTAATGTTCGCTTTTTATAGAACTGTGTCAGTTCATGCATATTAAATGAAAGTAGTCACATACTATACAAAAGGTACAATACGGATTATTTTCTGTCTGTTTATATTTACTTGTGAAATACAAGCCTTATATTTGACAGAATATATATAGGTTTATAATACAAAAAAAGTATTCTCTAACCAATTAATCTAATAACAGCTGGAAAACGATATCTGAAAACCGCCATATTGTGCCTTCCAAAAAGCTGCTTGTTATGTACATAAAATCAAATTAAAGCTTTTTCAAACAGAATACAATGCGAATCATTTTCACCAAAATGTGATCATAGAAAGTAAATATTGTTTACAAATATTATCTCTTATTCTCATAGGCAGGTAATTTAAATAAATTGCCTGTCTTATTTTGATGATTAAACATATTCTTACCAAAAATGTTGAAACTTGAAAAATTGTTTTCATGTGTTGTACACTTTTGCCTTTTTGCAAAACAGTTATCTCGTAAGAGATTTGTTACGATTACTAAACAAATGTAGGAAGGTGCCCATTTTACATGTAAAAACCAACGACGTTGAGCACAATGGAAGGGCTGAATCAGTCTTCCATGCTATTTGTATTAACACAATCGACAGAAAATATACTGTGGATACTGGAACGTATATGTTAATATGCGCGTTCAAACATATACATTCATATTACCTTAGTATTATTACTGAAGATCTTAATGATATGTAGATAGATACAAAAGGTTCACAAGTATTGTTTTAAATATTTAAGCAGGTTTAGGATGATTTAGGAACAATTGTTTACTCAAAAAGGTAATGCAATATACTCTTCCAGTGTCAGGCGATTACACAAGACGATTATGGTTTTAAATTAGAATAGGTATAGTCGCCTTAAGTGAAAATAATGTCCGACACTTTTATTGACGCAGACCGATCGACAAATCTAGATATGTTCTATTTCAGGCGTTTTTTTAGTTGTAATTCTTTTCGTTTTTACATGAAAAAAGACCCTGGTTTAGTATTTGATTAAATAAAGGTGGAATTGAAGTTTTTTGTCTAACAAAAACCAACATTCACATTCTGGTAAGGGAGACCACTGTTTGGGGTGCTCTGTGCTTCCGGGAAATCTACCCTTACTTTTTATCTTCTGAGATCCCTCAATCGTTTTTAAAAGCAATCCTACTGATGCAAGACAAGCATATTTAGTCCCAAAGAACCACGGTATTTATATTTTATGTTACAGAAAACACTGAACATGTGTTGTCTGCTACTTAAGTAAAAGCTCCTTGTCGATTTGCATAATTCATTTATTTCCGTCTTGTTATTAGATTAAGTGATTGGTTTATATTTTCTTATTTCTCTTATTTTGTCTAGTAATGTAAAATTTATCTCTAACCATTTTCTACTTTGAAAGTAAAAGCAAACTATTGTTTCCGTTTGTGAATAGGCAGCGATGGATGAAATATAAAACAAGTTATATTATCATTAGTATTTAACGCATTATTACTCGATAATTCAAGTTTAGATATTAATAGGTTTTGTAATGTAAGAAAAAGATAGTCTTCTTTTCTTTGCCTACCTGTAAGAATAACAGATGCAGTTGTAGAATAAGTGTACTTTATATGAACATATTTTACATTTGTATTCAGCTCCAGCTTGAAATCAGTGTGTAATAATTTGAAACGAACTTATCCATTGATCTGCGAAATCCAACGAGAACATATAATATGGCTATAAACTGACTACTGAAAATCAAAATGGTGAATCATACAGGTTTGTTTTCCTGTCAATTGTGTGTGTGGATTTCTTCATTTGTTAATCGTAAGACTCCTTCAAATGCCAAGAGACTAACCAATTCTCTGTGGAATATCTTTCAATTGGAAAGACAAAAAATGCAGGACAAATCCTTCCCGGTCCTTTCTATATTTTCTTCTTACACTCCTGACTGGTTTAGAGATGGTTGAAAAAATCAAACATATTTTGTAGATAATCGTAAAGAGATACATGCTGAAGGGCAGTAGTGCTTCACCATATTCCATTAGGATTGGAACTTCTAATCTAATTTCAAATTTTTATAAAGATTTATGATAATTAAGTTTCTTTGGATTTCACGGAAGGAAACGTTTACAGATGTTACAAAAAAAGGTAAAATTTTAGAGGCACTTTCATCCATTAAACATTATACAAATAAGAAACAGACTATATCATATTTTATAACATACCCGTATAAAATAGAAAATAAATATATCAATCATTATGCGGAAAAGATATACAGTTATACTTACAGAAATAATGTCAGAACTTTAAACTGATACCAACATAACGTTTGATGTTCAAACTGTTTTAATTCTAATGCCGACGAGTTTGTTTGAGTCTGATAATATCATTTGGGTATAAGATCATCTACCAGGCTAGAAGCAGTCGCTTTTCCTAAGGCAAAAACGCAACAGTCTTTATTTCGTCTACCCTGCTGGACTTCCTCTAGCTTTATTTTAGCGTTTATTCCACGGTAATGTCTTAGTTATTTGATTGTTTTCTGACTGAGATTTCCATTTGATAGGAAGTCATACGTTTTAATAGGTCCTTCAATATAACTGGAAGCTGCAACTCTTGAATAGTTGCCAATGATGTGGAATACCTAAGTGAAAGAATTATGTCCACTATGTCTCGAGCTACAAATTAGTGTCTTTTATTCCATTTTTACTTATTTCAATCAGCAGAGATCTAATTGACTCTTTGATGATGTACGCAGGTGTGATTATTTGATAACCATCTAATCATATCTATTAATGAGAGGACAGGGAGTTCGATGATTTCAGAGGAAGAGAATCTCTTTTCGTTACTGTATAAAATAAATATTTATACATTTTGAAATAATTGGTGCAAGTCAGATACACTCTTAACGGTCACCTGAACGAGGAAATCTAGGGTATATCCAAAGTTTGACAAGACTGCATGGAACGTAGTGATGACTGACTACTTTCAAGACATAACTGAATAATTATGATAGTAGCTTAATCTCGGATGCTGTATTTGGCTCGAGTTGATTTTGTAAGGATCGCATGAATCTGAGTAGGGTTCGCAATAAATCCTTGAGAGCCGCATAAAATCTAAAAACTATCATTAAAACGTTTTACCTACGGGGTTTTTATTCGCTGTTTATAGAGCTGTGTCAGTTCGTGAATAGTAATTAATGAAAGTCATTAAGCAACATATGGAACTTCTTCCTTGCATCGTTGTATTTACTTTTGAAATAAATGTAAGCCGTATTTAAATAGGTCGTTGACATTAATAATATATATAATCTTTACTTCACAACAGCGGGTGTTAAGTGCTGTGTGGCGGCCGTAAAAAGTCGCCCCGACTTTATCTCAGTGTTATTATATTTTCCGGTCCTTCGGGATCATTGATTTCAACTCATTTAGATTTGAAGATTGAATACGGCTTAAGCCGGTGCTAGGGGGCGTGTGCAGTGTTGCATTTTTACATTACTGCTCATGAACAGACTTAATCAAACCGAGTCTGCAATATTCACTGTTTGCCTTGTTCTCGGTGCTTCAGAGGGGTCTACTTTCCAGTTTTTATTTATACTTTCAATTGTGCATGCATGTATTTATACTTTTGTGGGTTTGAAGTATGATTTTCGAAATTTAGAATTATACGTTGAGGAACGGAAATGAGACACACTGAAAATATTATTATATAATAATGACAAATTAAAATACATGTAAAACGATTTAGACACTTTTTTCTCATAAGGGGTAGTTTCGTGTTTATTGTATAATATGTAACAGTAGAATATTCAAATGAGCTTAAACAAACTGTACAAAAAGTATGTGTATTTATTTGGTTTTCTTTTCCTTGTATGTTAGCTGTTTTTTTGCAAAAATAACCTGCAGAAGTCGTTTTCTGTCCACACCAAGGCGAAAAAATATCAGTCTGAAATTAATATCGAAACGTTTTCTTACGATGAAACACTGTAGTAGGCAGCAGATAACTGTCATTTCTGATGTATGTCAGATTTTATGGAGATCAAAATAGCTGTATAGTTTGACTGTTTCCAGATGCCAGTAGCATCGATTGGCCGTGATATAATTTTTGACGATTTCTATACATGTTTGTTTCCATATTTACTGAAACAGATGCGCAATAATTGCATTGTATATTATGTATTTTCTATTCATTGCTTATCACATTCTAACTTACAACATGCATCTACTTCATTTCCTAAGAGGTCATTGTTTCAATTGTTCTTACATTCAAACATTGCTCAGAAAAATAAAACATTCGGAGTTGATACAGCAGGATTCAGACAAGTACATTTATGAAACATGGCAGATGTGCACCCACTAATGCCAGACCATGTTGTTTACAATATAACCTAACAAATACATATGAGTTCAAAAGAAATCGAATTTCATGAAACACCAGAACTGCAAGACAAAAGAGCGAATAAAAAGGCAATATAGTTTACAATATATTCAGTTGCAACAAACTGTATCTGTTTTGCATTTTTAAGACTCGCATGAATGACCTCACTGTTTAACTTCTGTTACCGTTTACGAAATTAAACATTGTTGTAACCGGATATTTATGTCAAATAAGGAGACGCAAATGCCGAAGAAATACATACATAGCTAACCCCGTTATTAAGAATGTAAATATCCATGTCTTCTAAAATAATCTGTTTTGCCAGGGTAAAGTGAATTCAGTGACAGTTCTTCCAAACTGAATGACTTATATCCTAATATTCTAATGTCACAGGAAATTACAGAGATGTAAGCTATGCGGTGTCTGGCTACAGCAGCCTGGTCTAACAACTGCAAAAGGTCAGAAGCTGTGAAATCTTTGTTTAGGTATATAGTCTGAAAAGGGCACAAACGGTTTGTTTTTATTTTCAAAATGGCGTATAAATGAGACTTATACAAAACACAAGGGTTCCGTTATGTCAGTCAAAGAGTAAATAACCCATAATTGTCGTATTTCAAAATTAAAAAAAAGACTTATAAATCGGTAGTTAAAGTGGAATTATGCACATTTTAAAGTAAAAATCCAACTGAAATAGACGTGTGTGTAAAAAGGATAGAGGAAATTATAACTTTTAACCCAATATACCAAACTCTTCCAGTTACCAGTACGAAAT
Organism: Mercenaria mercenaria; assembly: GCF_021730395.1. NCBI lineage: Eukaryota > Metazoa > Mollusca > Bivalvia > Venerida > Veneridae > Mercenaria > Mercenaria mercenaria. Next base: position 87,645,773 of record NC_069364.1, on the reverse strand, counting down.
AATAACTTTCCAAGTATGACTTTTCTTATTTTGACTGGAGCAGTCCTTTTAGTCCAAACTGCACGCAGGAGTTTGTTCCCTTCAATTTCAGAAATCTTTACCTATTGGTAAGGGAGATCACTGCGTAGAAGCTTGAAGAAAAGAACTACTATTTTATTAGTCCGATTTCTTTATTTCTAAAGCATCATCTTCAAATACTTAGGCGGCGTTATCGTTAATTTAACACATTTAAATGCACAGCAACCGAGCATTGCTATTATAAAACATTCACCAAAATACACTATGAGCAGTAAGATGCGCATAATGTCACTTTAACTAAGCAGATAGGATATTAGTAGTCCAGGCGGATGTCACAGTTACAGATATTACTTTAATGCACCACAGGATGAAGCAGCACATGCGTATTTTTTTTTTGCCTATGTTTGCCTACATTGATCGCTTTAATGTCCTTAAACTATGTTCTCTTACACGCGTAATGTTCTTACCCATTTCACTGCCATTTCTCAAATAAATAAGATTTGAGAACTTTCGCATTACTATCATATATTGTACATGTACCTGTGATAATAGCGAAGTATACGTTATTTATGCGCGATTAACACTAAACACTTCTTGAAATTATTTAAATATTTAGGAAGAGTTTACTTGTATTCAATAAATATATGTGCATATTTAGTTGTCATGTTAACATTTTTATTGTACAACCAAACTTGATTAAGTATAAACCATACTAGTGCGCTGGCTTTTGACACAGATTCTTGATACATGCACCAAACTGTGATAATAATTTGAAAATCAGAGCCTTTATTATATGTTTTTTACATAATACAGCATTAAAACGTCATTTTACTTATGTAATATTTGGTGTGATCGCATGTTATGTCAACAAAATAAATGTATACTAGCATAATTACGTTTTTACGGTTAGCATTTACAGGTCTTTGAAAATTAATTTCGTATGTACATTATATTCTTTTCAATTTAATCAGAACGATTATGTACCACAATCAGGTCTGTTTCATATCTTGTTGATATAAATCGACATTTGAATATTTACAAGTAATAAATGGAATATCAAATACATAAAATGGAAGCTATCATCGCAACTAAAATCATCATGGGTTCCAGTAACTTCTGCAATATATCTTAATGAAACATATGTTTTTCGTTCCAGTATTATCTAAATATTATACATATATTTTCCTTGACTTGATGTTCCCTCCAGACATCAAGATTAACTATAGATAAGAATTATGATTACGTTAAAAAATGAATATATTACTTCTAATCGACCATTATCCCTATTTTTTGGAAGAAGAGTAAGCAATATTATGAGTTATGCCAACTGTTATAAGAATGTATACAGTTAGATATGCCAAACCATAAAAGAGCTCATACGAATAAAAAGGACAAGAGCTTGTCTTATAAATCTATATTTAGAGTACTTTCTCTTAGTTTGTACCCAGTCACATTAAAAATATTACAAAGTCACACTCACTGGTAAGTTGAGCCAAAACACGTATTGATCTCAACGTTTGAGTTGACGTCAAAACAATGTGACGTTTTATACAATTTCCTGATAAAAATGACAAACTATTGTTAATGTACGTATTTGACTACCCTCTAGCAAATTAACAGATCTAGGTGTTTGCTTCAATAATAAAGACAATAGTTGCTTTTTAGGTTCTTTCAATATGAGGAATAATGAACCTCGGTCGATATCACTTTTACTAGGTCGATAAACCCTCATGTCCTCACTAATATCCAATTATTGTATACTTTCAACTAACTTCATGGAAATTATCATTCTAGTATCAACAAGTTTGTGTATACATAAGATTATAATCATATACACTTCCCTGCTTGCGTAGAAATTAAGAAGCAAAATTAACATTTAACTATAGGTGTTAAATCACTTTGCATCTATATCTTTCATATTTGTCGTTGGAACTGATGGTGAAATATGATTGACTTTTGTTGTAATGTATCATATGGATTCATTTTTTATTCTGTGTTCTACATTTGCTTTTTAGCCAAATGTTTGAAACTCAAATACGGGCATGCCTTTCCTTATCATAACAGAGATAGAGATGTTATTATACTTCAGTTCCAGACAACTAGCAATAATACACCATGGTATCCTGTACAACAATAAATAATTGTTCAAATGTTATCCTAGAGAAATGGGGATTGTGTAATTATTTTGCGTTTGCATTGCAAAATTTTTCTGAAGAAATAGAGCTCAAGCTAAAACTATTTTTTAGGATATTTGTAAGATCTTGTATGAAAATGTAACAGCTAAATACAATTTAATTCATTTTTTGTATAGGAGAGAGAGGCAAATGTTAAATAAAGAATGTAAAACACAGTCCCTATGCTCAATTTGAACAAGGGATCGCATTTGATGTCTTCAAATAATAATGTAAATTAAAAATATCATTACAATTATCCACTATTAAATTGATATTACGGTATGACTGAAAAGAAGGAATTTTTGAATAAAACGCTTGGGATTTTTACATATTGCGTAATGATAAAACTGATCAGCATGGATTTTCGTCAGAATATTGCATATTGGTAGCTGATTTCCATTAGTATGATGTACATTTGCACAAATTTACAAGACATATTTCTGGAATTATTTAATGTAATAAAATATAATTAATGTTACATGGAATAAAGACAACATCTGAATGTTCGTATTATTGGTATATCTGACAGCCTTTCTATTCAAAAACCAGACGCTCAGCTTCTAACGACCACACATGTATATATATATTAGGCAGATAATTTCTGTAGATGCTAAGAACAAAAAAATTCTTTAAACTGAGTGTAAATTAGATTGTCAAGAATGTCAAAGCCACATTATAAACGAAAATGTTACTGACAGTTTCATATAACAGTATAATTTGTTCAGAGATGGAGTATCTTAAATAAATCATTTGCAAAAAATAAAACTATTAATTGTTTTAAAAATACACATTGTCTGATCCTGATAGTTAAATAATACGAAATAGACGATGCAAATAAATATTTTCTTGTGGTGTCTTTCTATTTCCTTTGTTACACATTATTTGTTGTTATGCTATTCTGCTGTATCATGTTTCCCAAAGTTGTTTATAAAGTAAAAGATTGTATCAGCACTATTGTCAAGATAAAAAAGCCTAATCATTTAAGTATTTCCTATTCAGATTTCAGTATTATACAGCACAACTTGCACTGAAAGACTACTTAAGAGAAGGGCAAATTTTATTCTTATCTGAAGGGTCACAAATACAACACAATTGGTTCTTTATATTAATAAAACAGAAATAAGCAAAAAGCGGTATCTTCCTACAAGTGGTATTTCAAAAGACGTGTCAGGTCGAGCAAATTTGACTGTATTCTGGCATTCTTAAAACCGCATCCATACATCATATACATACTTCTGAAAAAATCAAGATAAATTCATACATTGTAATGAAATGTTCTTTGAGGACCAAGCATCGTAAGTCACGATAACCTGCATAATATTCCACAAACTTTGAAGGAAACACAGAATCAGGTGTGTGTATTCGTCAAAAGGAAACCACGGTGAAAATGAAAGTAACAGAATAACATTAAAGTTGTAAAGAAACTGGGTTTGAAAAAATAAGACAAAAAATAATATTAGTCTCAGTCTAGAGCATTAAATTATTCAATTACAACTGCATTGAAAACAGTCCGTTTTTACTAGAAGGCAGTTTTTAACTTTCTTTCAAAAACTATGCTGTGGACTCTGAGATTTGTTGCATTGTAGATGAGACTCTCTGTAAAAATCTAATGACTCGTGAAGAGTTTGTATTTAATCAAAGTTTCTGCATGATGTACAACCATTTGTATATATGTCACTATGCATTTTTATTTCGGAAGCTTATCATCGTTAAAGTGAATTACATTTTGCATTTCACGTTCTACCCAAACATGTTGTGTATTTTAAAAGATGTCGTTTTTTCGCTGTTTTAGTAAGTTACTTCTCAATTAGCCCATAAAAGAGGTTTTCCAAGTGTAAGCAATTCAATATTAGCTATTAATGAAAGTTTTCCTGACTATAAAATAACCTTTACGTATATTGTAAGTATAAACATGAAAAATCTAGTATTTGATTTTTACGTTTGCTTTTAAAACTTTTGTTTTCAAGAATGTGTTATATTTTTTACTCTAATGTAGAGTAATCATTTCTTCTTTTAATAAATGAAAGAAGAGTTTTGTAATGTTGCTTTTCACAGCTACTTGCTACATTAATTGACCGCTATAAAGTTTGACGAAGGTTGGCCGGACTGGCGTCTAAAATTGATAGATAAAATCTTTAAATTCATTTCTGATGTCATGTAGTAAAATTCTTACTGAGTACCTTTAGTCAAAACTTCAGACATCGGGCAAATAATTTTGGCTATGGACTAGCCTTCGGGCAAATAACTTTGGCTATTGACTGGCAAGGCATTCAATTAGTGTATAGCGCTGAATCTTTTAAATCTACAATACTCTCTTCGTACTTACAATAGCAGGGTCAGCTCTGGATCTGATCAATCCACGAAAGTATTTGATTTTTTTTAAAAAAAGCTTGCATTGAGAAACTATGTTAGTCAATTTCTAGTACAGCAGAAAAATGCATTTATAACACAATGTAAATTGTGTAAAGCGGTGTTTCGTAATTTCATCTCTCGTTGGATGCGATATTTATAAATACATCATTATCTCTCCGTAGAAAATACTTGATAAGTTTTGTAAAGACGCATGTCTCCTAAATCCGCCTGGAAGGCAATTATAACAGAATTGCTTTTCTCTAAAACTGAGCATACATAAAGACTACGCATCATATCAATCAATTCTAAATACAGTTTGTCTGAAATCATTTAGAATTACAAGTGCAAATCCTATTTGCTTAAGATAAGTCAAGCGTATATTTTACACCATGTCATCCTCTCATCTGTTGAGCTATTCTAGAAAGACCAGCATTAAAATATATTTTGTTGAATCGAACTTGTTTTGGACAGTATCACGTAGTTGATAAAATAAGACTAACTCTTTTGTATATTGAAGTATTTTCTATATGTTTTATTTAAATGCTTTTATGAACAACCGACAACAACTCATCGCATTCGTGAATAATTTGCATGCAAATGACGTCGTCCGATTCCTTTAGTGTATACATGGCATTCCCCATTATGCATCAGATTAATATTCATTTCATTTATTGTGAATGTGATGGTTGTTTATTGTAAAACCTGTCCTTGTTTTGAGACATCATGTATGTCAACAAGTTATTTATATTCTATGGTTTTCCAGAAGATTTCATCACAGATGCTGATAAACAGGGTGATAACACTATTTTAAAGTATGGGGTTTTCTAGGTTTTTCAGCATGCGCATTTTATTTTTGTTGACATATGAAAGTGCTGAATAAAATCTTCCATGATGGTTTAAATAGAAAGAAAGAACTAAGCATGATCTTATTGAAAAAAGAACTTTCCTGTGCCTCTTAACGACAAAATATCACCAGTTCGAACATTTGACATTTTGTGGATTTACATTAACATTGTGGATTGAAATTTTATCTTTAAAGAGAGGATTTATATTCTTTGGATATACTGAATTCGGTTTTAATTTTGTGTGAGATTTGGAGTTAATACTGATTTTAATTTGACGAGGACAGGTTTTGGACTTTTCTTAGATATTAGATTTGGGCTTTATGACTAGTTAACATTTTCAAGGTATATGAAAAATTACTTTTCAAAATTAAGTTTGTTATTGTAAATAGTTGATGGTTAGTTTCTCTGTTATCTTTTGTATTTCAAGTAACAAGCAATTGTTTCCATACCTTTAGATGTACCAAGAGCTTTATTGCTTTATCCTCATTGTCAAATAATGAAGTCTGGTATCATTTTTCGTTCTTGGCGAGCTCCATGATTCAATAGCAAGCAAACATATTTGGTAGGATCTCACTTTATGATTTGCCCTATTACGATTGTTTGAATATATCCTAACAATTAAACTGCTTTATTGCAGGAATTAGAGAACTTAAAGCGCACACTCAGGTTCGTGTTGTTTTCAAAGTTATTTAGATGTAACCAAGGGAATTTAAGCGTTAAAAGTAGTATAAGTATTGGCTGTATATTTCGCTCAAAATAACTTGAATCATTTTTCGCTGATATTACACGTTTAAACTACTATTTGTTTTCTATTTTTCTTATCATAAAAATGACAATCTGAAAACCCCGTGAGCCTTTGTAAGTTTTTGTATTCAGCTTTATTCATAGCTTTTATTAATTTCTATCAGCGTATCTTAAGATTCTAAAACATTGAAAGAGAGAATAAACGTAAAAATGCACTGATTCTGTAATCACGCCTGCGTGCTTCTGTTCATCTATAAGTGTTATAAATATAGAAGTAATCACAATACTAAATTATGGTGAATGTACTTAACTGATATCACAGACATAGTCTCGCAGCTTTTTGAGTATGCGAATGATAAAAATATTAGAAATGTTGTCTTGGAGCATTGGCTGGCGCAATATTTCATTACAATTACAATTTTTTTCCTGTGCATCTGACGGTGTACGAGATGCTGCTTAGACATTCACACTGATGTCACATCCAATTTGCTTATATGAATATTAACCCTGTGCAAAATTGTCTTTGCAAGACATTTGTTTTTCCAGCGTGATCGGAATCTGGAAATACGGGATCTGCTTCAGACAATTCGTGTCAGTTTTATACAATGTTGCAAGAAATACAGTTCACGCTTATGTGAGCGTAGTCAAAATTATACATTGTGTTATAGTTTATTCTTGTAGATATGTTATCAATTCTAGGGGACTTTGTGGCCATTTACCTAAGGTCCCTTGCTTAGAATCACTTACCCATTACCGAAATGGTTCGAAACCTCACTCGGGTTGTATAATTCCTCATGTTAGAAAACCATCCAACTGACTTTCAATAGGGCAATGGTTCTCAAAGGTGCATCCTCGTATCTGACACAATGTCTGCAGTGGCATTTTTGCGTATTTTTCCGCCATCAGAAGTTCGAAACGTAGTGATATGATGTATATAGTGGCGGTTTGACCCTGAACCAAATGAAAAATGTTATCCGTTTCAGTACATTTACAATATTAGCTAAGAAAGCAGGCTCTTCTAAAACTCCACGTATCATAACAGTAACTAGAAGTTAAAAAGGTAAAAAAATAACAGTAATGCGTCTATTTATGAATTGCCCGTCTAAAAACTACAAATCAGAGTAATGCAGATCCGGGATATGATAATGTAGTAAATGTTGATAGACCTTGTATTAAATTTTATAAAACCATTTTGATAACTAGTCTTTTACGAGGTAACATTACAACTCTATTTCTCTATGGGCTTTTTAAACAGCCAAATAAACTTGTCATGGTCCATCTATAAAACTTATGTCTTCTTCTTTATGTTGCACTGCTCCGTAACATTTATTTCCAAAATAAGTTTCTGAAGTCGACAGAAAGTTGTCTGCCATTTTACTTTATTCGCCGAATAAACAGACAAAAGTTAATATGGGCTTAACCTAACATATTGTTTTCCAGATATGGCAAATAATCAACAGTCCCAAAATACCGTCCATTAGAAAGTAATCACACGAAATGGCTTAAACAGTATGATATGATAAGCCGAACTCATTACAAATTTGCTTTTGAAGCTGAATCAATATGCCACAAGACATGATTAAAACAAGTTATCTCGACCTAGTGGCCTAACAACAGGAGGAAGACAATACAAAAAGGTAATTATATCACAGGGCTGATTCAAATATATTCTGTATTGTTATTTGTTAATGTTTAACCGTATTGCCACATACTGTCCCGAACGTAAAATATTCTCAGAAAGTTGTCCCCCTTTAAAAAGAATTTCATTTGTAAAGAATTTTCAAAATTCCTAAAAGCTATGTTTAACCTGATAATTTAAATCTAAGCAGGGGGAACATAACAGCATATGCATCAACACAGTTCTATGAAAATGGTGAGTTTTTAAAGGCGCTGACCTGTCCAGAAGCATGGCCCCTTAATGTGGGTCCTTTTCGGGTTTTCAAGCATACATCAACAAATTGACAAACATAGTTTGAAACAATATTCCTATTTTATATGCTGTTCAATTTTCAATTATAAAACAACTCTTCCTTTCTATACTTTGTTGATGTTCAAATTTCAAAACGTCATATATCCATCGAAACTTTAATGATAGAATCACTGCTTTATTTATTTATTCTGAAAGGAATCGTAAAAAGAATTTTACTTTTCATAACACAAATCCTTAAGCTAATGAAATTTTCTTTTGAAACCTTATATAATAATACCTCTAAAAAACAAAGACAAATATCAAACAGAGAATGCCACGCACCAAAAACGTAGCCTCCTCAAAACGAAACCCACAGCACGCAGACGCGTGCACCACACACATAGACACACACACAGCCAACACATTAGGACAAAACGAACAAACAAAGGAACACACACACACACACACACACACACACACACACACACAAAGCCAACACATAGGACAAAACGAACAAACAAAGGAACACAGTGGGGCACCGCCTTGGAACGGTCAGTGGCAGAAACACCACTGAGGAGCTTAAACCGGTTTATGGTGCGCACCCAACCTCACTCTTACCCCCACCATGTTCCAAAGACACGGGACAGTGTAAATAAAAGTAATCCCCTCCAGGTGAATCTCTTACACACGTAAAGGAAACAAAAAGGCATGGCATGTAAAACACAAAAATGCTCGTGTATAAATATATAAAATTCAAACCTTAAGAACAAAAAAACGTATGTACTCAATGCCTTTACAGAAGACAGAGCAACAAGAGAAACACCCTTAAGGGCCCGACGAAACACTTCTTGTAAACTATTCAGTATTTCAATGATTTTTTCCTTGACTAAAAAATCACGCTAGTCGAAAAATTCGATAACGAAATCTGATGCTACTCAAACAAAGAAATTTCTGCATTCGTACCTAAAATTTAAAATGTAGTAAAAGGGAAAAAAGGATAATGTTGTTTGTTGAGATATATCAATACAGACCGAGTATGATCGCGAAATTATGATTCGGCAATTTATAAGCATGTTTTAGTAGATTTTTTTAAATATTGTGTACTTTTTTGAAGAACGCATGAAAATATTGTAATCGAAAAATATTTAAAGGGAAAGGGAAACTTTTTTTATCACAGTAGCGTTGTTTGTGCCGTAAAAAGTCTCTCCATACCTTAGATCAGATCGTTCAGCCTGGCTTTTATGTTGTGTTAGTGTACTTTTTTATTTTTCAGCTTGAATATTTCGGCTTGGGTGGTTCCAATGCTCCCGCTTTTAAAGCTTTGTGTATTGTTTAATCACCCCGTGGATATGGTGCCTGCTTTTTAATTTTGTCTTTTAGCAGTTTCTGTAGTATGCAGGCTCCATAACCACAGACCCTTTCTCCAGTTTGTTTAGTTCTGTCCATTGTTTTCTCGTTTAGGGCAAAGCTATTATTTTACCTGGGGACCATACGCCGCTTTTCATGGCATTGCACTCTGTGCATCATTGAAGGTTCCATGTGCACCGCCGTATGAATACATCTACGGATATCATTAAATAATATTCTGGTACGTATAACATGTGTACATGTTGAGTTCTGCTCCGCCTGGGGCTAGAGGGAGTAGACGGTAGCTTGCATTTCCACTACCGTCCATGAACAGGCTCAATCAAACCGGCCCTGCAAAAGTTTCGTTTATGTCGTGTTGGGCGACCTGTGGTTTTCCACATTTTTATTTTGGGAATGTGGAAACATTGACATTTTCCAATCGTTTATTGTGGATGAGTTGCAATACCTATCAGGTAGGCATTTGACATGCTACTGTGTTGAGAGAGTGTAAACTTCACGACTGAGTAGAGTTCTCCCGTCGCTTATATCTGTAAGGTCCGTTTCAATGTGGAGTGTTCACAAGCGCATAATAATTCATGATAAAATAAAGTGGTTGAAACTGAAAGTTCAGAACATCATTATATACTTGCACTGTTTTATATCTTAAGTTGATCTAAGGTATCACACAGCAGTCGGTTATATTAGAGTATGTGAACAGATTTCGTTCATATCTGTCTAGAGAATTATGTTTGCTGTAATACATTGACATGCCTTTGTCTTTGAAAGTTAAGGACCTGGCTATAGAAGATACACTTTGACGTAAGAAGGCATAATTTCTACTTTGTCAACTTTAGCTCTTTGATTATGCCTTTAAAAATCCAGTGCTTTGACATCCAGCAGTCAGGTATTGTCATCCTTTATATTCATTTGTGACACCTTTCATCAGTCGGTCGTCAATGTTCTCGACACTTGTTAGTTGAATTGACAGCAATAGTTTTAAACATTGACTGCGAACAGTTAATGCCTGCGCACAGTTATAACGACATGCTATTAATGAAAAGATAAGAAAGTTAATTGTTTTTGGTATATTTATCGTTTCTTTGACATTTACAATATTTGACATTGCTGATGAATTCTAATTTTACCTGTGGTTGTTACTGCTGACTAAAACGTTCAAAAGTACAGCTGCTATTTAAAGTTTAAACATTGTAGTTTTAGCTTCATTATATCCTAACCGTTATCAGAAACAAATGCTGATTATTTTTCTTCCAAGCCACCTAATGCTTCAAAATTTGCTTTATAGAGCAATTTAGCAAAATGCATCATATTATTTCAAATTTTCTAGGAAGAATAAAGTTATTCATGTATTTTATAAATATATTGCGTGCATATTTTATAGAAAAGATGAATAGCCATTCCTAAAGTAGTCGACTGAGACCTATGCTGAACAATATGATACCTGATTATCATCATCAACAATCTGTGATTAACTTTGAAATTCACAGTTCCACTTCACCGATACAGAAGACTGGAACGGAGATAGTGTTTACCAATAAAGTGCCAAATAATACAAACCTTTCTCAGTCTGTAGTTGACTAGATTATCATGATTATTATCGATAACCTTTATAATGACACTAATTCAGTTTGAAGTTGCCAACAGTTACACATGAGCGTATTTCAAGCGCATCGTGTTCATCTAGGAAACGAAGTCTCATAGGATTGTACAGTACAGTGTTGTCATGTTTTCTTGTGGTTCGCAGCAAAAAGAATACAACTTAAGTTACTACTAGAGGTCTTTAGGTCGTTGGACTTTCAATTAATTCTGATGAACAGACTCAGTCAAATCGTACCTGCTGTTATTTCACTTGGTTGCATTTTTGGCTCCCAAGGGATCTTCTTACAGATTTTATCGTAATTATTGAAAGCTATATGTTTGTGCAATATATATATCTATTATACCTCACATAAAAACGACGTACAAATTTCCCATTAGAATAACTTGAATGATATATCATGTATTTAATATCACATGCGCAATAGCAGTTTGTTTGTTTTCTGTGCATGTGATATCAGTTTTCATATCTCCTGTTGGCGGATATGATACTTTCGAATTGATTAAAAGACTGCAACGATCAATTTTTACGAGGTGCTAATATATATTACAGAATGAAAAACGTGCATGTGTGACCTTCTGCCAATTGTTTCTATTTTTTTAAATAATGTGTTCTCATTGGCAAACACTTCGAAAACAACTTTTTATTAAATTTTGCTTACACTTATATGTTTCGTTTAGAAATAAGAAAACTATCGCCGTTTTTCGAATGCTACTGCTGTCTGTTTCGGCATTGACGCAACGCTGAAATAGGCGCATAAATATAGGGGTTTATCGATATGTTAACATCACGATAAGTATAGTCTTTATTTTATTTGGGTTCTAATGTACTTCTTAAAGAATATTTCAATAAACCATTTAACTCATAATGTTGATTTTTTTTATTTTCCAGTAAATGCTTTGATTTTTATATGTTTTAGGTACAATGAAATTGCATTCTTCAAAGGGAGATATGGTAAATATCCATCCGTCAAAATATGGATATAGAGACCGGCTGACGCCTAGAATGCAATATTTATATAAAATTATTTGGCATAGTCATTGCTTTTACCAACTGTTTACCAAACTATCGTGTAGCCTGACCATGCAAACAACAATAATATGGTATTAATTAGTATTAGTTTGTATTTATGTGTGTTAAGTTTACATACAATGTACATCATTTAGTGCACTTCAAATGGAAATGTAGATAAGTATGAATTGATCCTTCTATATTCAGATATTTACTTTCCTATTCCTCCCTAATATTATATTTTTCATTTGTTAATGCAAGCGACTTATACATCAGCAATATCGCTAAGACGTTTTTGCACCAAGACAAGAAACCATGAAATATTGAAATATCTGTGGAAGATTACGGCGAATATACATGTACATGTATCTTATAAATGCTTCATTTCACTGTTATATACAGTATATTATTTCCAGTTTTCAAGATATTGTCGTTTATACCACAAGAACAGGATAAATCACGGTTTAAAGGCATTTTATCTAAAACAAATGGTCTATTGGAACCTAATTCATATGAACTGCAAAAAGGACAAGGTTCACGATTATATGAAATCGGCCTACAATATTACAAAATTATGAATTAAATAATATTTTACTTATGGCGTGTTTTTTGTCTTTATACATGTCTAAACTTTATCAAAATACAATGTATAGTAATTTCGATAACTTCTCAGATAGAGAAACAAGAGCTTGAAAACCCCTGAAAAGACTAAAAATTGGTTTTTTTCATGCATTTCGTCCTGTCTATCTGGAATTTAGTATAGAGCACAGCCCTCGACCACGAAGATAATTTGAACTTTAGTTGGAATTCAGTATTGCTACTTGTATGCAAAATATTTTTGTGGTCGACGGCTGTGCTCATACTAAAAATAAATAAATTACGGAGTCCTTAGTAGGTCTATTTTTCCTTACTGGATTAATATATAGTACAACCATAGAATTAAAAAAGCGAAAGTATTGATTACAAATCGTTTTTCTGTTTTTGAACTGTTTTATGATTCTCTTCCATAAATAAACGAATGCGAAGTGCAGCGCTGTTAGGCTTTTATCGTATTTTTTATATTTGGGTTCGAAACTTTCGTACTCAGCGTCCATAGAAACGTACAAGATCGTATCATCCAACTCGAAGGAAAATCAGAGTTACTGTTATTGTACAAGGAAAAAGGTAAGTTCATTTCTTATATAATATGTTTCAAGACAGGTACGAGTGATGTAATGACAATTTTGATGATAAAAAAGGTATTTATTTGGAACGCTGAAGCGATCCGTGACGTTCGCCCCCCAGTGTAGTGATTATACTTACTAACACGTTTCCATCATGACATATATCTGTCGTATAATAGCAAGCGTCTTACGAAATGTAAAAATATAATCAAGAGTGATCGTGAAAGGTAAGAAAAAACAATATGTAGATTGTTAAAGATAAATTGCCAGTATCGTAGTTCTACATGCCGTAACATGGCCTAAATTACGAAATATTATGTGGATGAATGTGAAGAAACGTATAAATACGTTTGCCGATATTTAACATTTTAACAATAGGTTCTCTGTTTCTATTCACAAATGAAAACAAACAAAAAACGAAGAGATCAGTGTAATATATTTCAATCAACCTAAACCGTCGCTTAAGTATTTATATAAGTTTGCACCGTTAAAATCTAATAACTCAATGGCACAGTGGTTGAGCGCCCGCTTTGCATTTTGGCGGTTGGGGTTCGAATCCCACCTGCGTCATATACATTTTTTGAATTGCTTTTTCTTACATTTTTAAGTCTAATTTCATGCTGTTTAAGTAATTTCTTGATTTATTTTAAATATTTTTTCAATTACAATATGTTTGTATTTTTCAGTATGAAGTTCCACAACTGTGTTGTGTGCAACACACATACGAAACCAAAAAACAGAAGACCGGTGAACAAATCCATAAAGAAGTATCTGTTGAAAAAGTTTTTCATTAACGCTGATGAGAGGTCAATTATATGTAATAAATGCAGACATAACTATTATATAGCTGAGACGCAGCGTAGTTCAACATACAGTTCAACAGAAGCAAGTGATCCGGACTTTCATCCGCCAGCCTCTAAAAGGAATTCTTCATATCTCAGCCCTCCGTCTGTTTCACTGAAAATACCGTGCACTACAAAGACTCATGCTAAATGTTTCTTGTGTAAGAGACCGGGACCTAAACTCATCGTTGTACCCTCCGAGACAAGAGTGACGGTATTTATAAAATTCAATATACTGATACCATCCGGATCACGCTGCTGTCCTGTACATATATATAATGAGCAGATTTCAGAGGAGTCCCTTATAAACGTTCTAACCACAGACACAGTCTTTATGAGCAGAACAAATATCTTAGAGTTGATCGGGGCTATAAGAAAGGAATGCATCAGAACAAATGAAAGGCTTAATTTTGACAACTTGAGAGAAGCAGATTATAAAGAACTGACTGGACTTAAGCAGACAGACTTTGAAGACCTCTTCCTTAGTATAGAAGAGCATATTCGGAGCTCACCCGTACGTAGTCCGAGAACTACAGTTGGACTGTTCCTGTTGAAATTAAAGTCTGGCATATCAAACAAACTTCTTTCAACAATTTTAGGTATAACGCCGTCAAGTGTCCGAAGAGCAATTTCAAGTGTAAGACGTGCATTAATGCAGCATTTTGTTCCGGCGAACTTGGGTCTTGCACATATATCTAGGCAAGAAATTATTGACAAACACACAAGACCTCTTGCTCAGTCACTGTTTGGTACAGATGAGTCGGGTGACAGTCAGCCAAAGATGATGCTTGTTTTAGATGGAACGTATGTTTACATACAAAAAAGTACAAACTTTCAATTTCAAAGACGGTCATTTAGCATGCACAAGGGCAGACCCTTAGTAAAACCAATGGTAGTTGTAACAACCAGTGGGTACTTTGTCACCATAATCGGACCCTACCTGGCAGATGGAAGAAACAGTGACGCACGTATATTAACTCACATGATGCAGACAAATGTCGAAGAAATAAAAAGCTTTGTAGCTGAAAATGACGTTTTTATTGTTGACAGAGGTTTTCGGGATTCCTTAGCTATGCTGGAAGATATGGGAATACATGCCGAAATGCCTGCATTCATGCAAAAAGGACAGAAACAAATGACAACAGAAGATGCTAACACTAGCAGACTAGTCACGAAGGTAAATTGATAATATATGTGTTATTTTCTGTAAAAAAAGAGACCAAAACCTAAAGTAATAGAATTAAATGCAAAATATCAGGCGCGAGAACGAATGTATATAGTGCTTTGATAATACGGTGCCGTAAAATGACTATTGCTAAATTCTAATGCATTTTATTTATATGCACGTAGACTGCTGTATTTATTGTCCCTGACACCTGACAATCTTTTCTAATATTTTCGGGCGTTTTCGTTATTGTACGCGATATTTGTGTCCTGAAAATATCTACATTAATAAAAAATAACGATTTTAGTTAACTAATGGAACAGTAGCGCAGTGGTAAGCTCAGCGGCTTGTAAGCACGTTACCATGGGTTTGAATTCTGATCAAACCATTTTTTTGTAATTCCGTGTATTTGTAATTGTATTGATATTACGTTATTTTATGATACATTTTATTTTTTATCGTTAACAACAGTTCTTTGAATTGTCTGCTAAATGAATGAATACTTGCCCGGTCCTGAAGATTTTAAACATTTTTAGAACGGTTAACTGACATGTACGTAGAAGAATGTTGATGGATAGTAGAGTATTTCGTTGATAAATCATGATAAGTGTGACAATTTTTCCGTCTGTTAATACAGATAAATTGAGAAAAAAAAACACACACCAAAAAAACAGTTTGGTACGACGGAGGACTCTAACACACAACCCTGAGATTTGTGCCAAACGCTTTGTCCGCACAGTTTTATCTGCACGTGATACATGATTGTATATAACTGGCTTTTCAATAGTTAAAGACCTGCTCCAGTCCTACCTTTTAACCTTAAATTGTCACTGAAAAAGCATGAAAATCCTGACTATGAACAGTGACGCCTGTCAAAATAGAGTCTATTTTATATAAAATTCTATATAAAATACCTGTGGTTTTGCGTGCCAAAGTGTGGCACGAGGCCGTTAACTGTTAGCTATTGTAATCATGGTTGCATACACGCAACAGAATTTGAATAGCGGCGAAGCAGGGCTTTAAATCGTTGTTTAGGTTCGGACACCGAAAATTAATTTACGGAAACATGCGAAATATTTACGAGTACCAGGTCAATATTTCGGTATTCTACCCCCGCCTGATAATTTAAACGACAGCATGTTAATATTATTGTTCTCATGCATCGGTGAACTCAGAAAGGTTGTAAATGATAGAAGTTAAGTTCATACTGTAATGCTATACAAAAAAATCTTTTAACGAAGAAAAATCATAATTATCAAACAAGTTATCGTTTTAGTTGTCGTGCAGTATTTATACTGTTTTTTATCTTTGAAGCGTACCGTTAATTGTTTTAATCACGAACACGGTTAGGGCTGTCCGTAGATAGCGGGCTAGGTAAAAACTGAGAGACAGTCAAATGAGTCATCAATTAACTTTTTTTAAATGCGATAAACCTGTTACAGATATTGGACTTCCGAACGGTTAATTATTAACCGTGTAATGTTTAAAAAAATATGGTTTACTGCTTAGACCGCATACATTAGTTTTGATGTTTAACAGAAGAACAGTGGTTGCTTAATACGGGTTTCTGGAGTTTTGGGGCTAATGGTTAATGTGTCGGCCACTCGACCTGAAAGTCGTATGTTCGAACCCTATTGTACTGACGGTAATGCCTTCTCATATAACACAAGTACTGGTTTTCCATAATGCGGACAGTGATTTAGTACCAGCATAAACTAATACATGTTTGCAACATGTGTGATTGCTAACTTTGGTTTGGTCGTATGAATTATTATGTCAATAAGAAAATACTAAGATATTGGCCGCTTAATGCATGTATGTCTACTTACACTGTAAAAAGATAAATCAATCTCAACGTTTTCTCCTATCTTAAGTATTACTTTACGTCCATTCTTTTTATCTCTTTAGGTCAGATGGGTAGTAGAATCTGCTAACGCCAGGATCAAGCGTTGGAAGTACTTAGATCATGTTTTACCAACAACGCAGGTTCCATTCATCGGGGATTTCGTAAGAATAGTATGCGCGATATCCAACAAATACTTTCCTCCATTGAGCGCGACGAAAAACAACGACGACGACACCGCACTTGGAAGGAAAATGTTAGATTTGTCAAAGTGTAATAACGACCTTAAAACTTACATTGAAAATCACTGTTTAGAACGAAAATCAGCCTGTTGAAAGTCCGCTGAATTAGATGTTGAATTTCCGCGCTTAGACGAAATTCAGTTGAGAGAATTAACATGTGGTACTTACCAACTTAAAATGTCAGCTGGTTATATGCAAGAGCATATTGACGGAAACTCAGACATTTATGTACATAGAGAAGACAATACTCTTTTAAGGGTCAAAATTCAAAGCAGACACGTGTCATCTAAGGTTTACACACTTTGGATTCGTCATAACGCGACTGAAGTTGTTTCATGGTATTGCAAGTGTCGTGCTGGTAGTCGAGTTGTCGGGGTGTGTGCTCACGTGGCTGCCATTTTATGGTTTCTTGGCTATGCAAGACACACAGGGAAAGAAACGTATGGCACGCGCAACTGGGGTGATTATGTTTTAGACGCAGGAAACATACCCCAAACTGTTGACAGTTCGGATACAGAGAGTGAGTGAAAATGTAGCAGCTGAATCGCTACATTAACATAGTTTTTAAAGCAGTATTCTGTAGTTGGCCTCTGAAAAAGTATCTTGAAGAGTATTTTTACATATGATAGTAAAACATATTTTGTAAAAACATGTTTAGAGCTATTCCGATGTTATAAATCTATAGTTATTATGCCGATTTGCTGAATTCATAATATTATAATAATTTATCAATTATTCATGATTATACTTCATAAAAACCCGAGTTTGATATTTGAAAAGAAGAAAAAAAATCAGTAGATTAATATCTGATGTTATTTATTATTTATTTTGCAGTTCTTCAAGCGAATAAAATGTTACAAGTCAAAAATATATTAATTTCTAATAACATACTGAAATACGATAGTTATAAGTTTAATATTGTTTTGCATAATTTGACATTTGTATCCATCTGTCTACAGATAAGAATTGAAAGATGTGCACAGCCACAATTAAAATGACTTTGTATTTAAGGAAATAGGTCATATGGTCATAGATGATACGAATGTAATATATAAATTACTATGACGGTGTAATTATTTTTAATATATAGTGAAAATACGATCATTATATTTTCATATTTGTGCGAGATTAAAATTTCTGCACCCACAGTTCTTCTTTACTTCTTAGTTTTGTGTACTGCTCTCCACGACCGTTTCTTGAGTTACAAACTCGCTTAAGCGAGGGATTGTGATGGTCATAGTCTAATTTCCCCCTCTCCCCCACCCCCATGCGGGGTAAAGAGTATCGCGCTTTAAGGCTACACTTGGTTTCTGTCTAAAACATGCAAACTATTGCTGACTAAAATATGTTGACATAAAATCCAATTAAGAAATCAAAAACAAAACACACACACAAAAACGATGGTTATTACCTTACCAAAATGTAAGTTATTGTTTATCTGTTACTAAATTATGCTCGAGTCATTTAGTGAAGAAACACGTGTATCTAATGGTCGATAAATACACTAGTCGGCACCTCCTTTGATATAAACATCAAAGTAATATCAAAGGTAGCAGTCGGAAAGTTGATTCAAATGCATCGTACATGTACAATGTGTATAACCGCGGGAATATCAAAATGTAAGTTAAACTGGTTGATCAAACTTTGAAATAGTATTTTGGCGAAATAAAATATGAAGATGGATGTTGAATTTTTTTCACGTATGTTTCTACATTCGTTTAGTGAAATAATGAATGCAAAGAAGTATTAAAACCATATACAAGATTACTTTTAGAAGCAAAACAATGCAAATACATGTCTCTGTCGGCATTTATAGACAAAGGTGAATATAATTTACATTTTGTTCTCAGTATAATTTGATGAAACGGCATCCTATCTTAACCTTATTTAAATGAAATATTATCATATCGCATACTTGTATTTATATGGTTACACATCATTCATGACGGAGCGAAAATAAAATCAACGCGATTTACGTTGTGGCAACGTCACGACGTCGCAAGAAAACCGGGTTTTTTTGTTATTACATAGTCGTGCAAAATGTACTATTTTTACTTAATTGTCATTTTAAAACAATAAAAAACTTTATTTTCGGTCTAGTGAGATACCGGATTGTCAACTCAAAAAAAATTAGAAAAAAATAATGATGGGCCGTTTTTCACTAAAAACGAACTTTGTCCTTTCCGAACATTTTTTCATACTAGATAGTCTTAATGAGGCAATGGTAGAGAAAAAATCGTAATGACGGAGCATCATTTTCACAAAGTGAATGTGAATGTACATGTAGATGGATTGATCATCTAACTCGTTTTGTCTGATTATTCATGTAAAAGATTGACTTAAAGATGTAATTGAGGAGCTAGTATCTTGATTCACCCTTCAGTAACTTTAAGATTAAAACTGCATATTCATGGGAATCCTTTCAAAAACAATCATATTACAAAATAGCCAATTAAATATTTTGCTATTAAACGCTGTTGGTTAGTCCATAGCAATGACTAGAACTGTTAGATAAACGCGGTGTTCCCGTGAACTTCTACGGTCGCCATCGTCGCGTTGTCTTTATTGATAAACTGTTGTTTGTCCATGCTTTGGGCTCTATTTCTCGCTGTATTAACGATCACTTGTTTACAAATTATGTTACTTGTAAGGTTATAATCTGCCTTATAAGTTACATTTTCTGAGACACTTCATCCAAAAAACGCATGATAGTTCAGTATGTTTTCCTGACATGTATGTAACTAAATAACTACAGGCAATTTGTTCTGACATACTTCAGGAATACTCTGAAAGGCAATTCACAGTTGGTAATTGAATAAAAGTGCCACGAAATGGAAATATCTGTAACAAATGAGTCTGATTTGTTTTTGGTTTGTTTTTTCAGACTGTATAAATACAGGCACACATTTGAGACTTTTACCAGGAGTTGCTCATGAAAGAACAGAAAAAGCATTGACTGTTGTATCTAATTTAATTACAGCAAGCCGCATATACAACCTTAATTATTCTGACCCCCTGTGTCGACGGCAAGCAAATATAGAGACTTCACAAATACCTACCGGCTCGTACTACTTGAACTTCTACATCGTGGTCCATTATTTCATTTTTCATACAGGTTCATATGTTTAATGCCATCTGTACACATATATAAACTTGAATGCAATGAAACATAATTGCCAGGCTTTGGCTTACTTTTCGTTTTTATTGCTCATTTTGTTTTACAATGAAAGATGATTTGAATTTGATGGTCAGTTTCTTTACAGGACGATGTGTCATAAACTTTCGTGATTTGACATATTGTCATATTGCCACTATCACAGCAATATCGAATTTGACAATACAATCTCTTTCTGGTTCCTTTAGTTAACTGAGTAAGGAGAATAAATAAATCTTAGACATCTTTCTTGTAAAACCCTGAGCATCCGTTTAATGACCTTTCTGGCAGAACCGCGGGTGATGCTCTTGTTACAATGTCGTGTAAGTTGTCACGTGCAAAAGGGCACGCTTTATGCTATTGTTTTTTTGTTGTTTTTTTTTTGGAAATCTTGAAAAATAATATTTTCAACAAAATTTCGATTATTATAACTGGCAGCAATATTTAGAATATTGTTAGCCTGTCCTTAAAGACCTTAAAGTTTCAGATATAAGAGAGTATATTTCGTTTTTTCCGTCGTTTCAGTCTAAAGATTGGTAAAGTCGACAGAGATAGAAGTACGGCGCGTTGAAATGAGGCAGACTTTCTTGCATACATGACGGGGATTTCCAGTATTTTTAACGTAACTTTCAAGCTGTAAATGACTTATTACGAACTACATTCATGTAGTATTTTTTTTTTCATAAAACGAAATAAAAATCCAATAACTTGACAGTTCTTCCTTGTTCCTGATAGTGTATTTTCTCGATTAAGAAAACGTTATTTTATTAAAAATTTATAATTTTACGCTGAAACTTTTAAAACAAAACCGGAACTAAACATCGTTATTTGTCTTTGAAACGTCATGACGTCTTTCCTGTTTATAGACGTTGGTTTTCCGTGCTTTGTTTAAATACGCTGCTATAAGAAATGGTTCTTAAAAGAAAGCTGACAGTGGGGAAGAGGCTAGTACTGGTACAGAATCAATAAACAATGGTTAGGAAAACAACTTCCCTCCGTTATATGACTGAATTATTTCTGAAAACGGCACTAAACCCAAACAAACGTTGAAATGGAAACACAGACACAATTAAATAAGAACGAAACGTCCCCATCGTAATATGAAAATCAATTGCAGAAATATTTTGAGGTACAAGAAAGAGATGAAAGTTCATGCTTTTAAGTTACACAGTCATGAACTATTTTGCTGCCGATCAAACAACACTTATTTAAGTATCGGCAGATATTGAAACAAAATCGTGAAAAGATAATAATATGTATTTAAATGAGAACAATGAAACAGATGTCTTAAAAAGTAAACATGAAGTCATACGACAGTATCTATACCTAAACTTTATATTGTCATCCCCCGCCGAGGGCGGGGTTATATAAGTTTGGCATCCGTCCGTCCGTCCTTCCTTCCGTCCGTCTTTTCGTCCGTCCGTCCGGAACCATATCTCAGAAGTGATTTGGAATATTTACATTAAACTTCATATACATGTTTACCACTACAGGGAAGTGCGGCGTGTCAAGTTTCAGTTAGATTGCCCAAGTAATACCAGAGTTATGGCTCTTAGTATTTTCTAGTGTTAACTAAATAGGGTACTATAAATATGGCAATCTCTGCTTCATCATTGTGACATATTTGTCCTAGAACTTTGAAATTTAATCTGAATTTACATCTCCAGAATGTGCTAGTGCACACGCAATTTCGTCAGGATCGCTTCAGTAACTTCAGACTTATTGCCCTTTAATTGTTTAAAAATCCGTTCAATCCGAATGTGTTCATTACAAATTAACCAGTTGTTAGAATGTTATCAAACCTCTTTCATATTTTTTTAATGAACACTATTTTATTATCAGCATGTAAAATTGTGTACCCACGCCCTGTCACCCCCCATTGTCCTGGTCAATTCGCCTCACCCTATCCGTCCCCCACCTCACATTTCTTCTTGTTTCTTAAACCGTTCATAATTATTTATCAACACAGTTATACCCTGTCCTCCACCTTGCTCCTCCACCCCTGCTCCTCCACCCAGTCATCCCCACAATCCCTATTATGCCCTCCTCCCCACCGAACTTTTTTTATGTTTTATTTTCCATCATTATTAACATCATGTGAGGTTTCGTTCAAACTCGCCATGAATATTTATCAACATGTGAAGTTGTAACCCCCATCCCCCATCCCCACCACTACCCCAACCCCTGTCACCACCCACGTTCCACGTTCTTACTTAATTGTGCTCTGTTAAGGAAATATGTTATTTTAAGTTCAAATGTAATGAAATTATTTGCTTCTTAGTAACATCCGCAACTTTTTGCCGTATATATTTCTTCGCACTTCCTCACCACATACCCATTTGGCGGGGGATACCAATTCATCGATTTGGCTTGTGTACTCTATGATTATTTTGTCTTCAACAAAATACATTTCAGACCAAGACGATGCGCTTTTTTTGCGACCCTTAAAACATCCTCAACAAAACTGCTGGCAACAAACCATGCGCAGACTTTTTGAAAGTGCTGGTTTCAAAGGATATTTCATCAATCATTCGCTGCGGGCAACCGCAGCCACACGCCTCTACACAGCCGGAGTAGACGAGCAATTAATATCTGAAAGGACAGGCCACCGATCTAATGCAGTACTGCAGTACAATATAAACGTACTAGCGACGAACAACTCTCCGTCATGAGTGACATTCTCCAGTGTCAGCCATGTTCATCAGATCAGAAGATGCCAAAACTTGAATCTCAGAACGTGTCTGCTACCAAAGATCAAAATTGTTCAAGAGAGTTTAATATCGAAAGTGGTAGCATGTCTCTTAAAATTAAGTTTTGATGTCAAACAGTGTCATATTATTGCAACGGAAGATCTTTCAAAATGAACGCTTGAACGCATATGTTTTGCATATTCGTGAAAGACTTTTAGTATAGCTCTGTGGTTTTCCAGGTAACTTAAAATGACGCATTTGATATTGCATAAAAATATCTTTGTTTGAAAGTCCTTTTTACCTCGACCATTCGTAGAAGGAAGGCTATTGTACTCGATCAGGTGTTGTTGTCAGCGTCGGCGCTTTTGCTTTAATGGCGGCATGAGAAACTTGCTTATATAATTTTGATCTATTTCATGTTTTTATGAACGTATTAGACAGATCTTTGATTAAGACGATTAGTAAACCGAACCATGTGCAAGGTATGCAATGAAGATTTAATATGTGTAAATTAACACAACATTTGATTATCTACAATGAACAGTATTGAATGGAGTAAAGTTATATAGCTGTCACTGTACTTTTTTCATACAAAATGTGTAAGCTTTTTCGTTTTTCCCTACGTTCCCTATCACACGAAAGTACGTTAATATGCGCATTGTTTTTGACATTCAAAAATGAGGAAATCTTCAATATTGAGGTTAAAGATATCACTATTGAGGTTAAAGATATATTGTTTTTTATCTTTTATGTTGGAATTCTAGCTAACAGTTGTTTTTTTCTCTTTACAGCCGTTCAAAATGCACAAAAAATGTTAATTAACGAATTAAGATTTTGAACGTATTTAGTGCTTAAGAATTTTATTTTTAGTGTCCAATGCAATTTATCGTGTTCGCATCGCACTGTACAAATACCTGTCCATTATTAACCTATAACTATCCATTCTTAAAGTATCCATTATTTTAAAAATGGACAGTTACAGGTTAATAATGGACAGGTATAGTAAAATAATCGTGTGTATAGAGCGGCATTGGTACAATAACCTATATCATGGTCAGTAAATAACAAAGGATTACGTCACAATTAAAAGGAAAACATATCGTCACCTGATAGAATAACAGATGGGCAGACAAAAACAATGCATCCGCTTTGTTCTTTAAGCACGTTCTCATCCACAAACATCTAAACTGCAGTTTACCAAGAATAATTTCTTAGATACACATAGGAATTGATTCTGTTTTAACGTTTTTGTCTACCTGAAAACAGAAACAATTGCCAGCTTCTGCTTTCCCAATAGAAAATGGACAGAAATAAATTAACATTAACAGACACAAGTAATAGTCTAATGAAAATGCGGAAAACAATGAATTATGCAGATTGGCAATGATCATTTACTTAAGGAAGCAGGGAGGACTTGCAAAAATAAGTAATTACTAGTCTAAGAGTACATTGGTACCAATTATTGAGCCGTGCCTTGGGAAAACCAACATAGTGGGTGTGCGACCAGCATAGATCCAAACCAGCCTGCGCATCCGCGCAGTCTGGTCAGGATCCATGCTGTTCGCTTTTAAAGCCTAATGGAATTGGAGAAACTGTTAGCGAACAGCATGGATCCTGACCAGACTGCGCGGATGCGCAGGCTGGTCTGGATCCATGCTGGTCGACACCCACTATGTTGGTTTTCCCATGGCACGCCTCTATTGATTTCTTTTGTAGTTTCATTAGACAGGGGTCATATGCCTTGTGTACGTATAAGACTTTCCCCTTTTTTTATTTTAAAGGAAACAAATTCCCGTACTGGAACGTCTACTTTTAAAAACAATTGCGGCTCTCTCGGAAGATATTTTGAACGTATTTTTTTACCAGTACGAACGTTGCCGTTATGTTCTAAACTGTTCTCTTTCATATGTAGCAAAACTAATGAATCATACAAAAGATAGGTAGACTCAGCTGAGTGATATGTAGCTGCATCCATCTTTTATGCAAGTCCATTCTTCTTTATATATATCGAGTGTATGAAGGTTTTGTTGCTTTGGATAAATAAGATATTATGAAACTAGAAAGAGTTTAGTATAAATGCATTAAAAGCAATTAAAATAACATAATTTGGTCAAGATACTTCTAGACTTTTCTAGACTGGAATTGGTTTCAAACACCTTACGTTATACGGGTTAGTATCTCGTACAAAGCAATTGTGTAATCATTTTATTTTGCTAATTTAATTTAATCTTAAGATATGTATATTACAGTCTATGCAATGCGCACATCAACAGAAAATTGATACGGGAGAGAAAAGTCAACAAACTGATTGTACCTAAATGGTCTTAAGATGACCGTGATCATTTATTAAGCAAACAAAATATTTAAAAAGACAAACTTTGCATATAAATGTACACAATTTGTATTAGAAATAAGCTATATAAAACAAATGTATATTTTCCGTATTAAGCTAGATTTGATCAACAAGATAAACGATTGCAGAGGATTGTCACACCTCCCAATACCACACGTTTAATCGTATTTATCTATCAGTAATGTCTATTTTGAATAAGAAAAGGCTACATAATTATTCTAAATTCTTCAGGAGCAAAACTTAATCAGATCGTCAATAATAATAATATGTTTTAATAATTTTCTAGAACGAATGTATATCAAGATTATTGTAGTGTTAAGATTTCCATTTTTGGGTTGTTGTTGAGAGTGTACTAACATGTTACTTTTTGAGATCACGGAAAAGAATCTTTGGTTTTGCTAAATTACAGTATATTGAATTAATAGATGAACATCAGATTCAAAAGACGAATTAATTATTCAAGACGGATATATTTGTATCTCATACAATTGTCTGAGAAACGCAATAAAGAAAGTATTGGAATAAGTTTATTATACGCATGCTATGCTTGTAAATTGTTTGTAAAAATCCATCTCTTACTGTAGATATTGGTATAAGGAGAAATTAGGTTTCTATTATTTCCATTTTCACTGTATTGAAAGGAATATAATTATAATAGAGAACATTTCCTAACTGAGAAAAGGTTTATTAGTTACTTTTGTGTTCAATATCCTTTCTTATTTTTGGAGTATGCTTGTGAAATACACAACAGTCCTCATTGTAACACGCTGAACATTCATATATGGTTTTTCTTCTGAGATGATGTTTAGAAATGAAAAGATCTTTTTATGAAATAGTGCCAAGGTAAATTCGTACCAACTGACGCAGCTTAATATAATAACAGTCATATTACACTGGCAGTGTATTTGATAGTAACACTTTTGTACTTTTACAGGGTTATACAGCATATATATACATGTACATGATATCATTTTGAATCAAAAACATACCTTTGTATTGATATTTCTTAGACACAATTCTGATTTCTTATAACTAGGTTATGAGACTTGTATCACAACTTTAGAACTCCACTAGTATCATTACGTACCAGATTTCGAAAATTTCCAGAAGGTATTCCCGCGGGATGTATATTTAAATCATACTTACGCATGCTGAATAATAATGTATTTTTATCAAGTCCGTTTTATTTATTTATGTTTTTTTTACCTCAATACCATTTTATAAAAGAGACTACAATCAAATGCAGTAATTACATTTTAAATAGTGGCTTTGAAATAGCAATTCAAGATCACATGAAAATGAATGGCAAGCAATAGATCGGGAGTATGTTCTCATTTACGCTTTGACAAAAGACAGTATGGCTTATTAGATTATACTACTTTTACTACGTAACCTTTAAGATGATTGTTCTTGATAATATTGTATTAAAACTTAGACAGAACATTTACATTGTATCCGTTTTGAACTGTTCTTAGTGCCAGGATTATTATGTTGATGTTTCAATAACCTTATTACACGCAGGTGTGATTAAAAATAACGACCACTTTTGTCTCATTATTGGCTGATGAACCATTTAAATGTGAACGTGTACCATTTGAACAGATAAAGCAGGGGTATAAGTAATTATAATATTATTTGAGGCAGTTGCATGAATTTTATCACTTGTAGTAAGTAAATATGATACGAGTATTTACAAAATCTTAATTCTATTTTGCATGGCGTTTTATTTTATGCACATGCTTAAACATGTATTTAACAAGATAAAGACAAAACCTTTAACATGAAAGGAAGTGTAACGATGACAAAAATGAAACAATGCAATTTATTAAGTGGTTGGTGTTTGGATTTCAAATACTTAAAAAGGGAAACCTATGAGACTTTGGAATTTGAAAACAGATATAAAATAATTAAAGGTCTTGTAGATCCTTCCGTTGTCATAAATGTTCGATATGAATTTGATTTGCAGAGTATGAAAGCACACACTGAAGACTGAAACCAACAGGAAAAGAGAAAACAATAATCTCTATGTTAAATTCTTTGCTGACATTTGTGAAAACAAGAAGTTTTCTTGTATAAATCTAAAAGTATTAATACACGAAGTAGGTTGAAAGAAACAGAGAACTTTTTGTTGGAACCGATGGAACTATGGAACTTCATGCAAATATGGTTTTATTCATATTAATTGCCCCAGGAACGTGTTTATATCTTTCATATCTAACATTATATATCGGTCTGAGCTCCTTAGTAGTTTTTTAGTAATTGCACATGCTTTGCAGCGTTACTCTATGTGTTTGCTTTGTCCTTTCTGTACATCCTTTTTACTTCATATAGGTTTTTTTGTATCAGTTAGATGTTTATGTGCATGTCCGCATACTGAGTTGCGGTTTGATGAGGCTGAGTTTTTGGCTTTCCCTGGTGGATATTTATTCTTGGTTTGTTTTGTGTTTGCGTTCCTGACATGTAGTTATTCCTACTTGATTCTATATTTTAATAATCCATCATAAATTACTTCTGTTGCATATATTGATAAAGACTACATTCAAACTAATGAGTAAACAGTTTAGTTAAATTATTGCGCGCATTCACAAAACGCCATTTTATCTATGGGGAAAGTATTTACACCTGTTTTAAGGTATAGTCATTAAATGCCTATTTATAGTATTTACATTGTAGTAGTAGTTGAAAATGACAAATATTCACAAAATCTTTTTCTATAAAATCAAATACGTTCTGCTTGACTGCGAATATCTGAAAAGGTAAATTATATAAAATTCAATCCAGTTTGCAATATAACGACCACATCACAGATAAAGCGAAATTAAGTAAACTTCTGACCAACAAGCGATGTAGACTATCATTTTTACATCTTCAGGCGTGATAGTTGTTTACCAAGCTTAAACACTGTCTTTAGAGCTGGGGAAATTTTTATGCCTTTTCATGAATCAGAAATGTTTTAGTCAAGTTTTCTTTAACTTTTCATCCTTTTTAAGCTGACTTACTCATTATAAGGATAACCGTCTGAGTTTGTATTATGATCATATGAAAGCACTTTGGATCTACGCAAGAGAAAAACAATTTTAGATGGATCTGAAGACCTTAACATTTTTTCTATACTGTAAATCAGCTTACATTGATTAAAATGAGCATTTTGTCGTTAAACATGTAAGAAAAAGATACAGCGCAAGAAGATCATATGTTACATTCTGCTCTGGGCAATGCCACACGTGAAAATATTGCACTTGACTTGTAATCTGATGTTATGCTGAAACAAACTTCATCTTAACAATTGTCAAAGATAGTCTTATACATGCGTCTGTCTTTTAAAATATGATAGATCTAGAAATCGTTATCAACTACCATTTATCGACGGCTAGTTTAGAATTACTACACATCAAACGAACCACAAGTTATGAGTATCTTTTCATATGCAAATACTAGATTGATATTTGTATGTGACCAATGCCATGTGGTAATATTTTTATAGTTTCTTTCATATTCACAATTGTAATTATCAAATGTCAAAACTACTACTAAAACTAGAGCATGTACATCATTCCTGTCTTCAATATAGAATTGCTTTATTTTCCATAAACGGCACTGGTGTTTCAGGTATTCTTAGATTTTTGAAATCATATCTCGCATCAATATGTCTAAAACAAACTATTGTCTTTGTTACTGAAACGTGCTCACGCTGTTTACTACAATAGAATTGATAATACATGCAAAATAATGGTGGTTAGTTATCACAATGTGCTAAACTGCAACATAATAATTGAAACATTTAACATTTAACATTTAACATCTGGCAAGAAATTTCCTTAATCTGATGTAAGATGAACAATGTGGTAGTAGTCGGTAATTAAAAATTTCTAAAAGTAGATAAGATATCGCCTGATATGTACTGTGATAAGCTACAGTTGAAATGAAAGTTATCAGCATTGCACTTTATATCATCTAGGGAATATAAATTTAAACAAAAAGAACTAAAACTGTAAAAATTTACCAGTCTTTTAAACTTTATTTCTTAAATGCACGGCAACCCCATTTTTTCTTTCAATTTTGAAGCATTTTGTGTGTCATTAAAGCAGCGAAATATTTTTAACATTTTAACATCAGATTTTTTGTCGATTTAAATACGTTTTTTCTTGCAATTGAAAAAAAGTGGGTTGGGTAATTGCATCAGCATGTAAAAATAAAAAAGATATGTTAGTGACTTTTATGCTTATATAATACTAATATCACTTTGTATTCATAGTAACCTGTAAGACCTGAAACTCATATAACATTAAGTGGGATATTATATGTTTTAAAAAGTACCCCCATTTTTCAATTTTACTTATTTTCAGAAATACGTCAACAGCGGGTGAAGTAAATGCTCTATAAAATTAAAAAGACTTCGGTGACTTGTGCTTTTTCTGCTCTTATTTGTCTTTGAAACTAATATTCTTGAAGCTCCAAGAGTATGAAAGAATTCTTAATTGTAGAAAAAAAAGATCCTACAACCTTAAACTGTAAAAACCGCGCTACCATTTAGGAGGTATTACTATATTCATTTCTTTGATGTTTCAAGGTGACTAGTCACCAAGCTGTATTGCTTTGAATTACTTATTGGATCTTATCACTTCATTATGTGTTAATAATTGCTGTTTATATGTAAGGACGTGATAGAAATTAGACAGCAGTGTTCAGAACAATTTTGATGTTTGAAATTCATTGCCATACAGCTTAATTGAAACACTGATATTGCCTAGGTTAATATGGCATTGGTGGATGTCGAGCAAAATGGCATATTTCATTATGTTTCACAAATTTAAAGCAGTCTGCCGAACGCATCTACGAGCAGTTTGGACTGCGTGTATATTAATACTGACTGGTCTTTTGATGTCATGGAATCCTATTAATGATCATACTAAAGCCTGCACATAAGGAATGCGTGCATTCTTTCACTCTTATGAACAGACGTAATCAAATCGATAAAACTATTAGTTTGCTTGATTGCGTTCAGTATTTCCCAAACAACCTTTTTGTTGAATTAGGGCTTCCGTGGCCGAGAGGTTTACGTCGCTGACTTCAAATCTTCGATAAGGGTTCGAGCCTCACTCGGGGCATTGAATTAATCATGTGAGATAGTTATTCAGCTGACTGCGGAAGTTGCCATATGACCTATAATTGTGTCCATGCCCCGTTAAACCCAACACATTTTGCAGAATCGTTGAACATTCAGAAGTCATCCTTGGTTTTGACAAACGTGTTCAGCGCTCGTGATTGTCAGACCGTAGACACTGTAAATATAAAATATGATTAATGTACCTAAAATATTAAAGTGAATAGTATTCATCCCCTGATTCATGGATTTTATAATAATAATAATAATAATAAATATTATAATGAATATAATAGTAATTATTATTATTTTTCTTTTAAATGAATATAAAATACAGCATAATATGAAGTAATTTGTCATGTTTCAAATGCATACATACAGATTGCGGGCATTGTCATAAGTTTTTGCAACTTTACTGTTTTGATCGAAAGCGATGAAAGAAACATGACATTTAAAACAAATTATATTTACAAAATTTCTGTCTAGAAACTCTGTCCATGTTGTTTTAACGAAAAGTCGTCTAAAATCATCTACCTTACATTAGGATAGTCGTACACACACAATCTTAACTTAGCGATAAAAGAATTTTCTCGAAAACAGACAGTCCTCGAATTATATCGACCTGATTTTTCTTTTCCATTTGTATGAAAAGGCAATTGCATCACTTCTTTTGACAGGAAAAACATATAATTATCTGTTTATAAATGATACATATGTTGTAACACAAACCTATTTACTTGCTAATGAATGTTAGGATGTTTCGGCAAAAGTCCAAACAGTTTCAAAGTAATGTGTTTTAGTAGAATCTGTTCTTACCGTATAAATATCAATTACAGACAATTTCCAATGACGTACGCCTGCAGAGGTTAATTGAATAAAAGTGTCATGAAACAGAACATATTTTACAATTTAGTTTACTCTGATCTGTTTCTCCTTCTCCGTTCAAAGCTGCTATTTACGACAGCAAGTTTTTTTTACACCAGTGTTTCACACTACAGTGCTTAAGAACTATCAAAGGAAAAAGTGCTCACATGTCTAACGCATGCATGGATTGTAGTTGTGATTTAAGTTAATACATATTTACTTGCGTATTATCCCTTTTGATAATACTGTTATTACTGTGCTGTTTCAAATAAGCCTTTTACCAGTTCCAAAAACAGTGATAAAACGTTTCAAATAAGTAATATGCATGAAGCTACATGTATAAGAAACAAACAGAAAACTTATGATAAATACCCATTTAGTTTATACTTAAGCCTTAATATATTCGTAAGATATCTGGTGACTGAAACGTATCATCACGTGCATAAGTAAAAGTTTTGTTTGACATTTCTGTTTTTTTTTGTATCGTAAAGGGCCATGGTCACTCGATGTGTGACCTTCTTCACACGTGCACATGTAGGTATTGTTGTAACCCTTGGCCCAATCATCACTTTGATCTACAGGTAAGGAACATATTTGTGGTTTCATTATGCATATTAAGACCTGAAAGTGTGTATAGTTATTGATCTACTTCATCTCTTAAGGATAACTTGATGTCCTAAATCGACAAGAATAATCGGACGAACTACAATCTAACTATAGTTGTAAATGAACAAAAATGTAATAATTGTTTTACCGAAATTGCAGAACAATGTATGATCTGTTTTGTACTTGAAAAGGAAAGTTATATCGACCTATTGAATTTTATATAATGGAACATTACCGGTACGTTGAACGTCATTTGAAAGTAATAATAATTCTATGAAAAGAAGGTTGAAATTAAGCCACGGTACAGCTGACATTTTAGACAATGTGCAACTCTATATATCGTCAAACAACCATCATGTACAAAAATGTCTCAGTTATTTTCGATAAGTGCTACCTATATATAAATACTTCTTCAGTAGAAATATTCTTGGCCAGTATTCTACTTACATTATCATAAATTAGTTTACTAAAATGTTTGCAAAGTACTCATGTTAGAATGTAACTGTTAGAAAATACATAATTTACTTTCAAACAGAGGTTCTTCAAACACATGCAATGAAATTATCTCCAAAGCAAAATGTTAATTTTCTAATTTCCTTCACTAAGTCAGTAAATCAGTGTACACTATTTGTAACTAGAAAGTACAGATTTCTTTTATATAAAATGCTTAGATACTTATCATTTTCGTATGCATGCAAATATATTGTATTATAAAAGAAGATGAGCTGTTTATGCTTAATTCGAATAAAATGTATGTTCTGTTCTATAAAATGAGAATAGAAATAATAATGACGCTCTAGTTTCATAGCCTTACCTGGCGTTTACATCATTTGTAAATGTAAACCAGCAATTAACGGCATAAAACATGATTATACGGATTTAAACGCGTTGGCAGGCAATTTATTTTTAATCATTTAAACTAATTGTTTGAATAATCTGTTTACATTCCATTAGCAACATTTAAATGTGTTGCCGCCTCCAATCAACATTTTACAACTTAAAGTAGATATTTAATTTTAAATGTTTCTTCAACATTCAATTAAAACCACGCTAACTCATTTCCAGGTGCCTTGAGAGTTGTTTTGTAATCATAATGGAATCTTAGGTTGGGCAAAATATATCTTGACAAGTAGCCTAAGTTCCAAGATGTGAATGGCTATTACGAAACAAATTAATCGGAAATGCCTCGCATTGTTTCTTCCTATAACCTAAACATTGCCTGATTTCCAAATGGAAAGGTAGCCCCGATACGAGTCAGAGATCAGATCTGTAAGATGGTAACATTTTCCGCTTGATAATCATTTAGATTTGTGAATGCTTGTGTTTTGTTTCAAGTGTGAAAACACAATTGCGTATGCATAAATTCTCCATTTTAGCAGTGTATTACAACGGAAAACGTGTTTATTGGTACTTTAGATAAGAAAAAGATGAAAAAAAAAATCATTATTATATAGAAAGTATGTTCAAAGTGATTTTCAACAATAACATGATCAGAATGTTAAGCAAAGTTGTCGTATTGGCGTATGTTATACATTCTGAATTGAAATCATTTCGCACTGAAGTCGCCAGTTTTACTTTTTTCACGTACATCGATTGGTTTTGCGTCTGTAGTGAGCCTCTGATGAATGAGAATGTAAATTACTAAATTTTGAAAATAGATATATCAGACAAAAAAAAATAAATTAAGCTATGTTGTGATTGCGTAATGTAATTTTAGGCGAAAATGAATTCGGTGACCCCATAATTTTATTCTTTCATTCGACGGAAAATAAAGTTATCATCATCATTATTGTTTTTGGTCTAATTCTATCTTTTGAGTTTTACATGAGACAAGATTAAAGCAAAAAATTTATTCAAAACTCAACGTCATATTAGTCGCTCTTAGTCTCTGTAACGTAAATATCGACTTTAACGTCAAAATGATCCACACACATTATACACCATTTTAAAGACATTTTTCAAAGAAAATATAATGAGTAACAAGCATATCGATACTTGTTGAATGAATAGAGCGATTTACGAAAACAGTCCGGCGGACGTGAAATCATTTTTCATCAAAAATGGACGTCAATGGTCGTGTTTGAAAGACTGCAGAGAAAAAAAGTTACAGAAACATCAAACAAGTAAAATACGCATTATCAACATATTTTATGCTATGCGTTGTTTTTCTAAGATAAGATGTATTAAAGAAATGTGACCGGTACACAATGGAAGATAAATTACCACTTGTTAGATATCCGTAGTTCACATTTACCGAACTGCGTGTTTAAGGTATGAAATGCTCGATTGAAACGGGTTAGTATACTTTCCCCTTCATTACCATGGTTCTTATAGAATACCTAGGGGTAAGGTATAACATGTACAGGGGCATTTTCTTTCTTTTCTGGTGCCAGTGGGGCATTATGGGTAAGAATTATTTTCAACATGGAGACGAAACAAGGAAGTGACAGTGTGCTTTGCATTTTTAGTTAAATATTCACCATTGTTGTTTCCAGAGTATGATTAATTCTAGTATAACCATTCTAGTATCATTTGAAATAATGAATGTAAGTTATCTGCAGTTGTGCAAATCGATTCATACATGAAAAACGGCATAGTTTAGTCTGCAAAATTCTACATGTTTATCATGTATATTTCTGTACAGTTTTTTCTTTGTTTGTTTTGGGTTTAACGCCGTTTTTCAACAGTATTTCAGTCATGTTAACGTAACCAGTGTTCCTGGTTTCTGCTACACCAGTACAAACCTGTTCTCCGCAAGTAACTGCCAACTTCCCCACATGAATCAGAGGTGGAGAACTAATTATTTCAGACACAATATTGTTTATCAACTAGTCACTGAGAACATACGTCCCGCCCGAGGATTGAACTCATGACCTCTCGATCCATAGATCGACGCGCTACCTACTGAGCTGTACATGTACATCATTTCACTAAATGAATGTACAAAAGTATTGAACGCACCCATTTTCAGTATTTGTGTTGAGCGACCTGTGAAGTTTCTATTTTTTTCTATTTTACTATAAATTGAAATAATGTCAGTCATACATTTTTTAAAAAATTTTTTCAGGACTAATTTCCAAAGTATCGGCTCGATGTAGTCCAGTAAGGCTAAATGTACAGTCTAGTCAGAAATGGTCCAGACCTAAAAGGTTAAATACCAGACCTAAAATGCTGAATTCCAGACGCACACTTTGTTTTCTTGTATTGTATTCTTGTATGTTAATTGATATTTTTTCTATACACATTTTAATAAACTGTTGATAATTAGTACGAATTTATATGATATTGGAATAGTAAAGATCATTTTCAATAAAGACTTCTCAGCTTGTTTCGAAATTTAAAAAATCTCAGAATTTATTTCTTGGTGAGGACAGTCAGTGACAGGTAGCTCAGTTGGTTAGAGCACCCCAGACATAGAAGTACAATGTCATGGGGAGGTCTCAGGTTCGAATCCTGACCTGTCCAACATATAACCTCCAATTATGTCAATTTACACTTCCAAATTTTTAAAACATAAAACTTCAATTCTACATGTACATTTGATCTTATAATATTTTTCATAACACAGCACATTTAGAAAGTGTTTCCAGCATTTTGCCATGGACAACTTATGAGAATGATGCTTTGATTTTTTATTAAAAATTTCGAGCACTGTAACCTATTAACTTTGATATAATGTTACAGATTAGATACATGAAACAGTAGGTGTAAACTTATGTAACATTTATATTTTTTCAACTGAGAAACAGGCATGCCCCATGCTTTTAAACTGCAGGTCAACAGGCAATTCAATCTGGGACATGTTTGTTTTATTTGTACAAACATTTCTGTTGTAATTCTAAAAGTAATCAAACCCATTAGTCTACTTTAGATGAATAATGACTAAGATACCAGCATCAGTATATTACATATTTGTAAAGGTCACTGTACATAACCCGCGTATACTTCTCAATCAGCTGCATGAGCTGACAAAAAATTGTAGAGATAGAAATAATGGAATCTTTTGAAACTAAGTGACACTGTTATTTTTGTATCAAAATAAATTATGAATAATTCCATTTCAGAAGAAAGGGACTTAATTTAAACATATTGCTTTGTGTTTGAAATGGTATGGTTGACATAATATTTACTAAATGTTTTGGTTTGAAGATGTAAAAAGGATGGAGAGAATTTTTGGTCAAATATTGGAAATTAAACATACTTTCTGAAAGAAGAATGAACCAAATATTTTACAACTAGCCTGGGAAATAGAATTCTTGTGTGAAATACTATCAGATTAAAACATTGAACAGAATCTAGAAACATTTTAAACATCGTTTATTGACTGTTTATATATATATACATCGTTAACATTCTAGTTATTATTTTCATTTAAGTTATGACTGTATTACTGTTCTGATAAAATGGTTTAATGTGTGTACCAGCCATAATATTAATAATCATTAGTAATATTACACAATTTCTTACATAAATATCTAGTCCATAGTTTGTGTTTTATGACATGTCTAATATTTGAGAATAATGATGAGTTTTAATGTCTAAAGTCATGTAATATACCACTTATTGAATGGCTTGCCAGTCAGTATTCATAACTTAGCCTTATTTTTACTATTGACCAGAAAATACTTCAATCAATAATTATATTGTACTGAAGTTGTCTGTGCTTAGGATTATATATGTTTACCCGAAATGTATTTGTTTGATAGGTTACCCATGTTTCGTAGTCCTGTTAATTAATAAAATTAGACTGCACAATAGTGTGTATGAACTTGAATATATGTACAATTAAAACTGGAATTTA
Organism: Mercenaria mercenaria; assembly: GCF_021730395.1. Classification (NCBI taxonomy): domain Eukaryota; kingdom Metazoa; phylum Mollusca; class Bivalvia; order Venerida; family Veneridae; genus Mercenaria; species Mercenaria mercenaria. Next base: position 87,608,931 of record NC_069364.1, on the reverse strand, counting down.
CAAAGGTGGTTGTTTTTCACTCATGATAGTGATGTTGAAAACTGAAATCCTGTCAGTATTACATTGTCCATGATTCATACAAACAACAAGTACTTTTTAGCATTTCAAGTTAGCAGTAACACAGAAATTACGCTCTCTTTTGTTTAACTGTCAGTGGTACACCAAGGGAAGGACTAGACTATCAGAACTGCAATATGCAAACTTAGGGAAAGTGTTTGGTTATTAACTCTTTGAACAGAATATGATATGCATGTACATTGACGTGGGATGCCAGTTGGTATATCAGGCTATTTGTGCATCATTTAAACGTTGGGACATTGATTTTATGACATCTAAGTCTTCCAATCCATATTTAATATACCATATTGCGTTGCAATACTGTAGTATAGGAAAGTGAAAGTAGATTTTCCTTTTTGTCAAAAAATAATTATATGACACGAGTCAGAGAATGATAACGGTTTAAAAAGTTTAAGTAATCACAATTACTCATATTTCTTGTAATAACATGCAAAAAATAAGTAAATGCTGAAAATTTCACCTTCTCCGCGGGACTATGTTTTAGTGTATGTACAATTATCTAAAATCGGCTAGTTATCAGTTCCTAGTATAGAGGTTAGACGGAATGTGTGACGTCACGCTCTATGTATAGAATGATTTGGAGACGATCTTTTCGACGTTATTTATAATGACTTCATGCTTTTCAGGACGTCACTGCTAAATAATACCGTAACAAGTTCACCCATTAGAAATTGTGCAAAAGTTAAACAGCTTTGTCTAATTATCAACTGTCTTCACTTATATATTTGTTTATTAGCGTTAATCATTGAAATAATTCGTATATAATTATATGCTTTATTTTTAGAAAGATGAAATTGCTATCTTGCCGACTTTAAATAAATCTTATCTTATCTTATCTTAGCACGAATTAGCTCTATGTGAACAATGTTTCCCATAAAACTTTTCAATAGTTTTAACGGTAACAAGTAAAAGATTGTGTATATGAAGACCAGCATACCACGTTACCTCTTGAAATTTGTTAATATTTTCCTCAAATAAAATTATTCTTATATTTTTCAAAACATCTTACCTCGTTAAATTTTCATATCTTTATCCTGATCAGACGGTGGCATTTATAAATTTTAATACAATGACAGAAACTAGTTTTCAACGTTTAAATTCTTAAAGTGCCGTGCCGAAAAATCAAAGGCCTGAATGGCCTGAGTCGGCTAATGATTGATGTACTGACAGTATAGTCTTCCAGTTTCAGTTTGTTTTTAGATTTTTTCTTAAAATTTCATAACAAAGCTCGATATTTACCCAAAATATTATATCCGGATACGATTACACTTTTCTCCAGTTTGAACAATATATTTTACAAATTGTGATGGTACGAAGACATTTAGCAGCAATTGGCAGTATCTGACATTGAAGTTTACGGTTAAATTACCTCTTATTTAAATCTTTTCATAAAAAAGTTGTTTCGTTTCGTGTTGTTGTTGTTCGTGAAAGCAGCCAAACATAAACGATCTACTTTCGATTTCAAAAACTACAAGAAAATACAATTTAATGTTTCGCCGATTTGTTTATTTCTCAAAAAATAAGAATTAAAATCATTTTTAATATCAGTAGTAACTAAACAAACCAGTAAGAGCTTCTTCTTCCGATAATTTATCCGTTTACTGACTGCAAAATTCAACCCACGCAAGGTTTATAGAAATCATACGATGCTTGTTTACGTTCAATGTGGGAGAATTAAGGCTGATCGGCTATGTTACCTAACGCATCCAGACGATTCAGATTTTGTTTTTTAAAAAGCATTGTGTGCGTTTCTGTAATTTTATATACGTTTTTATACGCTTAGAAATTATTAGACATGCGTATTTGCATTATTTCTATACGTAGTTTACGCTAATACGCATCTTATCTGGAGCCCTGTGGAACTATTTTTTGTCTTTCGCTGGATGTTACCCAAGCTTTGTAAGCCTGCGCAATTCTTAAAATGCACATTTATGCTTAATGAGTTACATTCGAGAATTGCACAATTACAAGTCATAAATATGACAGATTACATCGTATATTGGTCATAGCAAAGGGAATTGACACAACTTAACTTCATTCATGCAGTGAACTGTTTGAAGTTTGAGAAATCTAATGGAACTACATCCCTTCACTGTGTCTGGTCCATTTAGAGAACCGTTGGATAGCAAGGACTCGTCAAAAGGCTTTCAGCCTTTAGCCGACTCAAAAATTAAACCAAACAAAACAAAACAAGAATGATAGAGATATAAAGATATATATATAGAGAGAGAGCTGAGTATAAATAATTTGAGGGGAAAAAAAGGAAATCGAATAAATAGAGGATATTTGTTTGTTTGTTTGAGTGAATATGGAATATATCTCACTGAGAAGTGAGAAAATTTCAAATATTTTCACGAGCGCGAGTGAAAATGTGAAAATTTTCTCACATTCCATATTCACTCAAAACAAACAAATTTTCTTTTTATTTTATGCTCAATTACGTTGAGATGTGCATTTTGCAACTATTTTAATCTCAGCGCGAGAAACAGACGCGCGTAAAACACATGACGTCAGACGTGCTGTGACGTTACAAAGACCTTAAACATAAAGTTCCATTTTGTTTTATTTTTTGCTGCCTAACGGTATGAAATTCTCTTTAAGTAAAATAATTTGAATCGAGAAATATACTATAAAGAACAAAGTGCGGCTACAATTTTCATCCTGTTTTAAGCAAATAATTTAAAATTCATACACAATGTAATGAGGGGGCGAAGCTATATCTCTCACAGTGTGAAAATATAGATTTCATATTTTCACAGTGTTAGTGATGAGATATGAAAATATTTAACTGATAGAATACAGTATTTCATTAGTTAGCATAAAATAAATTTCCGTTTTACAACCATAACTTTGTAATTGAAAATATGACTTAATTAAGGTGACTCCATACCTTAAACCAAAAAAGTCAAAACTTATCGTACATTAAACAAATTTGGTCTGAATATAGATTTAAGACTATATTTTTCGAAAATGCATATATGTTTTGCACAGTTCCTGTCTAATGTATTATGTGTAGAGCCACCTAGTGGTAACGCTTTTATCATGAAAAAGTTAGTTTTTCCGCCATTATTAAGTGGAAAAATGGTTCGAATTTATTCAGTTTTGTCCCGCCTGCTTACAGGTTTTTCATATTGCAGGTAGCTAAATACTCAAGAAACAGTTTTCAAGCTATATTAAAGCAATTATTGAAGGAAATCGCATGTTTGGTGCGGCGAAATAAGTACTAAATACTGCACCTCAATTCGCATATTTAGTCTTATATCATTTTCTTGGCGCGGTGAAAGTTTTTTATTTTTTGGCATTACTTTTTTAAGGTATGTTAATCAGATAAGTGAAATAAAAAGGTATGTTTTCATGGCGGATTTTTCGCAAAAAAAAAAAAAAAACAACTTTGAAAATCGTCATACGCAAATAAAAATACAGCGTCTGACGGGAAAGCGAAACGCCACGCCATGACGTGACAATGTATTTCTATACACATTTTAAGGTAGTATGCGCCTAAGTTGAAGTTATAGGGTTCCGTTTCGACATTTTATTTAATATGAAATTCAGCATATTCCTCATATAATCTCAGCAATATGGAATGTTGAGACAATGAGACTGGTGCACGATGGAAGATTAATTATCGCTTGTTCAATATACTAGGTACCCATTCACCGAACTGCGCGTTTAAGTTGAGAAATATACGATTGAAATGGGTTAGTATATTTTCCCCTTCATGACCATGGTTCTTATTACCTGCGGCCTGAAGGCCGCAGGTATATTGGAATGCAACAAGTAGTGTAGCACATGGTGACTGGGTGATTTCACGTGACTTTTTACCGATATGCGATTGGCTTATCGCATTTATGGAACGCCGTTTTTACAATATAGCTGGCACTCTATATGATAGATAGAGAAATATTTGTGACCTGAATTCCTCATTCATTTTTTTCATATTATTTATTCAAACCTTCAGCAATGATCAATATTGTTACATTGTTGTGCATAAGGGTTTTGTGTAAATTGCTCTTCAATTTCCTGGATTATGGTCCTGTGTTGTCAAATAAGTCCAGGTGAAGACATGAATCACATCTGTGAAAGCTCTAGTAAAGTATTTCAATAGTCAAGGAATGCGACCAGTTAAGCTAAAAGTTATGTTATACATGAAAGGGAAATATAGTTATTTTTGCTCAAAAAAATAACTTTCAGTATTAAGAAATACATAGGTCATAGATCTACTTGTAAATCATGTTGAATGGAGTAATATCTCCTACATCAAAGCGTAATGGTATAATAAAAAAAAACAAGTACGTTATTGTTATAAGTAACTGTCAACAATTTCTGGTCTGTATAACTTCTTGCCGCAGGAAATCTTTCGACTTGTAGAATACCTAGGAGTAGGGTATAACATGTACAGAGGCATTATCTTTCTGATCTGGCGCCAGTGTAATGCCCCGAGCGAAAGTACACAGGTCAGTGCGACAGTATGAAAGCGCTACCGTAGTGTACACAATGTCTCCAAATAGGATGTTAATTGTAAGAACATATTAGCCGAATACTAAAATTTATTTCAATAGAAAGTGCGAAATTTTAAAAGTGTAGAAATATAGAAATCAAATGTGTTGCTATATTTTATCAGTGAATGAAATACTAGTACATGTACATGCACTTGAGATTTGATTATTAAGCTTGACAAAAACCCTGCGTATAGTTTATTCGCTGATAGAAAGTACCAACACTTTCATTATTTCTTAGTGAAGCAGTTGTGCTGTCTGACATTTAGAATTTATATAGAAAAAATGCATAAACGCACTACTTTTACCTCCTACTTCACAAGTTTAACGATTAACTAATTATAAGAGCATCGTATTGCATTCCACGCCGCATTTATATTATGCATTTGATATAATCACTCACTTTAACGCATAGCTTTATGTAATAATCGTAAAAAAATTCAAATTTTAGTATGTAACAGATGTTTTTTAATTACTCTGCAAGAGATCTTGTTAAAATCGTACCTAATCAACACGTGTTTGCCACATTATGTGTTGTTAATAACTTTTATAGTCAGATATACATGCATTTTACCATAATACATAGCGTATTTCATAGTGAATAGATACATTAAATTGATAGCATAGCTGTACCAGTTAATTCTCTTTGCTATTTCTATCAATTTCAAGCATACGAAATACCCCCATTATATTATCTGCATCATTTACTTTGTCTGTGTATTTTTCTGTACTTCCGTATACATATCAGTTATGTATAAATCATGTTTACTCTGTTACTAATGTAGAATTTCTATTTTAGGGGTGTGTCTTCTTAGTAAGAGATTAAAAGACCACTATTTTTCAACGACAAGTTTTGGGGACTATAGGATCATTCGTCTGTTCGCACTTTCTTGTCTGTTCCATAACCTTGCCATCAAGCAAGGGATAATGAAAACACTTGACAAATAATTTTCTGATAATGAGACGACGTGTCAATAACAATTTGCAAACCCTTAGCGTAAAGGTCAAGGCCAAACTTGCAGGTGAAAGGTTAACATGGTATTCACAGGGTCTGATTTGTGTCAGATCAGTAACTGTGCCATCCATTGAGGGTTAGTTTAGTTTATACTAATTTATTTTAGCTCGATTGTGATGAAAGCTTAAAGCTTATTTGAACCACTCTCGAGTCCGCCTCCTGGAAAAACCAGTACTGGTGTCATATGAGAACTCATGATCGTGACCCCAGTGGGGCTCGAACCCAGGACTCCCGGGCTGAGCGGCCGACACATTAACCACTAGACCACCGCTACCCTCTAAGGTTGACACCAGCGGTGCCATTCAATGACGGATTACAATATTACCTGGCTCAAACATTCCCCATAACAAGACTACGTGTCAGGCGAAAAAAGCAGGCCACAAGGTTAATGGACAAGGTCACATTTAAAAGGTCAAATATCAACATGAAATTTTTCCTTTCCGATCTGTGACTCCATCATCCAAGCGGGGAATTCGATATTACGTCGCACAAGTGTTTTCAATAACAAGAGTGCGTGTCATATATACCACCCAAACCCCTGGCTTAAAATTCAAAAGTCAAACTTTGATGTCAAATGTTAGCATGGTGTTAACAAGGTCTTTATAGTATATAAATGGGTCAGGGATTATACTATTATTATGCATGGTAACCATAGTGCAATGACGTGTCACGCTCAAAACTCAGACCCTAGCACAAAGGTCAAAGTCACACTCGAAGGTTAAACAAATCTGAACATAAGACACATACAGCATCACAAATTAATAGTCTGGAACATATTCATATACATAGCGTTTTCATCCCATGAAAATACCATCAGCGTTTGGGGTCGAATACTGAAGTCATTTCACAGTGTTAACATACACCATACGTGAAACGTAATGACATCGCACAATTCACGAAATTGGAAGCGTTATACTATTTATCTACGGTTTCAGACCATGCAAATAGCAACTGCTATATTTTAATTCCAGTTTGTTACTTTGAAATCGATTTATAAAGTACCAAACCCTATTTTAAGAACGTAAAATGTAAGTATAGTATTTTTGTCGGTTTCCAATACGTCAAAACATTTCCAATCAACAGTGGCAACCACAAGCAGTTGTTCCAGGATTTCGGTAAGATAATTTGGTCGTAACTTGTAGGTTTCGGTTTAGGAAATATTAATTTTTCCCCCCAAAGAATCGTTAGTCATTGCTGTCTCTGTTTCGTATGGCATTGTTTACATGCAGAAATAGATATCTGCTAGTGCGTCGAGGTGAACTGTGCTATTTTCATAACTTCTAAGTGTCGGGATCGACAGTCAGCTTTGAAAGTGCGCCGATTTTAACATTTTTTACTACTTCAGTATTGAAAACAAAAATATTAAACACGTTGAATGGAAAGTATCTTTAATGGAATAACAAGACTAAAGAAGACGTAAAAACAAGAAATAAAGGATAGCTTGGTGTCATTTGGTTATAGATACCGATCAATAGAACATGTTGTTTAAGTTGAAAATACCATGCAAATATGATACTCTTGATTCCTTGAAAAACTATGATTAAATATCAAGTAAATTAGAAAAATACAGAGCTTGATAAATCAATAGTTTGCTTAATAAGTTTTAAGTCAAAATAGAATTTGTTATTCACAAAAAAAAACGTACGTCTCCCGCCTCTTATTATGCAGAAATAGTAACATGCCACGAATTGAGTGTAATCACTGAATCATAACATCCCAACGATATAAACAACTAGGTTTGGCAATGATAAAATCTGTGAAGTTTGGTGGAAGCACAGATATCAAAGATCAAGGGTCGTGGTTCTACTGAAAATTACCAGAATAAATTCTGTTAAGAACATGACAATGATATGCACAACTACACTTCACACTTATTACGCGTGAGATTTGTTGAAATCCAGCCTAAAATATATAACATATAGTATAATCACTGTAAATGTGACAGATAAGCCTATGTTCATGACAAATTTCACTGCGTTTCTTGAAGAAATAAGAGCCAAATCTGAGTATTGGGTGCTGTTAGGTGACTTTAACATCCACATGGACAATAAGTTAGATTGCTACACCAAACAATTCCAGCAGTGTTTGAAATCTTTTGGACTAGTTCACCATGTCAATGCTCCAACTTATTCTAGTGGTCACATTCTTGACCCGATGATCACAAAAGCTAGAAGACAAACGTGTGAATGTTTCAGAATCTTTGTCAAAATATTACATCTTTGATCAGATCACTGCCTTGTCAGTTGTAACATTGAACAGTGTCGACCTCCTTTGATCAGGAAAGTAATGAAATCTCGCAATTTGAAATCTATATCCAGCGACATCTTATAAACAGACTTCGGAGAATTAAATAACATTGTAGTGAACTCGTCAAATGTCAAAGATCACGTGTCTGAATTCACGTCAGACATTGTCCAAAAACATGTCCCTCTGAAGAACTATTCTCTGTAGACCGACAGTTCCATGGTATTCAACAGCTGAAACAGTACAAACGATCAATAGAGAAAATCTTTAGGAAAGATAAATCTGACCTGCCAAAGAAAAAGAAAGTCTATAGTGGTGTAAGAAACAAATATAGTGCTGAACTTTCTAGGGCCAAGGATGAGTACTACCAGACCAAGACTGGAGAAGCAGAAGGAAACAGCAAGAAGCTATATGCTATTATATTAGATTTACTGGGAAGGACGAAGGACAATCTGCTCCCATTACACACAAGTGCAGTATCTTTAACAAATAACTTCCTATGATACTTTGCCGAAAAATAATAAAGTTGAGAAATGATCTGGACAGTATACCATTTAAAACACTCAGCAATGGTAATTCTTCCTACTCTAATCAACCTGTGGTTGCGAATACATTTACTGCGTTCAAACCACTTTCCGAAAACGATATTTTGAAACTTGTATATGCATCAAAATCTACAACATGTGAACTTGATTTGATTTCAACTACAAAATTAAAGAAGCATTTTTCACAACTCGTCTTAGCATTGATCACTCTGGCGATGTCTGTTGTAAATCCGACCGGTGGTGTCAGAGGAGTTGCGTAGACAAACTTTGTGACATACAGACAGACAGACAGATATATGGACAGACTTAAATCAATATGGTTCACCTATTACATGTGAGAGACATAATAATTAATGAAGAGCAATATTAATAACAAGCAATAGATGCTGCTCGGAAATATTGCATAAAACATTGAACTAATTAACTCTTAGTGAATTCTTTAATCAGATTTATGGAATGGTTAAATGCACGGTACGCTTGCTATGCCATGTGTTACAGACATTTTAAGTTACTGCCTAATGCTAATGGAAAATTAATGTTTCGTTACATAGTTACTGGAAATAACTAGTGTAACGTGCATTTTACGATGTCTGAGTTCAATGAAGTAAAATTATTACGAAACGAAAGACATGTACCGGTATTAATATTTTGTAAAAAGAAGTATCAATACACATTTGTACTTTTAAGAACGTCTTAAATTAACATTAATTTATTAGCTTGAGAAGGCAACAATATAGCCCGTTTAGGCGAGAATGTTCATACAGTTAAATAAATAACGTTTAAAAATAAATGAGTAAACATAAAACAGTTCAGTATATACGTAGTATTTCCGTGATTAATTTTTGGTTCACATTTGTCACTGTCGACCCCCAAGTCCTTCATTACAGAATTCAAACGGTTGCATTGTTTATCCTTTGATTTCCCAGCGTTTTACTAAGGAGACAATTCCTTGATTTATGTTTTATAGAGAGTAAGAGCTACTTAATTTAAATCGTGTACTATATTTATTATTGTTATAATTTTATAATTTTTAATGAAAAATATGGATACAATCTACTATATGAATTTTTTTCTCTGAACATTTCTGGCTAAAGGCAGTATACAACGACCTGGGTTTTGCATACACTTGTACCGTAACAATGGTACGGATACAAGATAGAAAGTGTGTGTACAAGTCACGTTGATACAAACCTTTGCTCAAATAATAACATGAAAAATATCTCACTGCCCCAAATTGTCAATGAAATATAACATGTGTAATAGGAGGCATATATGACATATCAACACTATGCTAAATAGATATCAAGTAAATTGAAGCAGAGTATGCTGAATGAATAAACATACATTGTATATCGATTTGAACTGATATCAGTACGGCTGCTTTATACTTTTGTAATGAAATTTTGAATGACTGCCTACTGCTAATGGAAAATTAATGTTCTGTTACATTATTCCTGAAAATAACGCATGTAACATGCATTTAACGATGTCTGTATGTAGGTAAAAATATGTTGTTTTATTGTAATGGGGTTAACAAAACATTGATTTGTCAGTAAAAGAAGAGCCTTGCACAAACGACATTAACGTATTTATACACAGTAAGGATAATCAATTAAAAGCAGAGTTTGACAAAATCATATATATTATATTCGGTTGTAGTAATAAACCTAAAGTGGTTAAAATAAATATTTGTACATGAGAATATATTATGGATAACCCCGCTAACGTAAGGTCTGTACTTAAACATAAAGTTAACAAGAAATATCTTTAAAAATGATAGTCGGCGAATTGTAATAAGGAAAGAACTTTATTTTTCATCTAACATTCATCTTTCATCTAACATTTTTCAAATTGCAAAACTAAGCACCGCACTTTAACAATTTAAATGGCTCTCTCTTAATTTTTCGCAAAGGTTTCGTAGGACGAATAATTACAGCAGTAGTTTGATGAAGATTCATGAAGCGGTTCATGAGAAGAGGTTTTTATTTATTATTTTTATTTATTTCTAAAATAGGCCAATTGATCCCTGCATATTCGCTATTCATGAATCTTTGGACAATGCCGTCACACCTATAAAAAAGTGAAGGTCAAGCAAAACATACAATTGTAAGTATTTCAATATTTCTGTTACAAAAGCAAAGTTTGATCGTAGTCATATCACATAGATAAACTGTATGCAGAGTACCTTCATTTCAGTGTAATGAGATTCTGTCATTATATAGCATATATAATACGAAACAGATTTCAACTGAGTTCAATATTTGCATACCATACTAAAGAAAAATATTCATATATAATAAATCAGTTAAATAATTTATAACAAATATATCAAAGCAAACAAGTACTCATTTTAATATGCAATCTGAATAAATCACAAAAGCAAGAAACCTTTTCATATACAGACGACAATTGTAACAACGAAAATCTTTTAAAAGCACTTCTCTACATAAAAGACTCTTATCACACCCTTATTCATATGATACGCAGACTGTATTCAGCTCTTTCTTTAATTTGATATATGTTGGTATTTGAACAGGTTTTTATCATATTTATTAAACTTACTTATCATTTTGAGATATATCAATATTCTTGCTAAATATACTGAGCCAAAGTTAGCTTTAAAACTGTGAACAGCGTCGTTTACTCGTTTAGGATAAACGCTTTGTCTACATTTCACTCAGCGTAGCACAATCAACAGAGTGAAAGAAATTGACACTCTCGTCCAATCAGGCAGAGTGTTGCATAAATATTCCATTTTGATAAATTATCTATAATGCGTTATCAAGTAGTTTGATTTGCAAACTGAAGTCACGTGGCATAGGTAACGAAAAACGAATTTAGACGGCGTCGCCGAAAAATTTCTAACATATTTGAATATGTATTTTGTCTTATATTGTCTTCATGAGCATACCATAAATCCATCACATCTTTATTGAAAACATCTGAATTTCCAGATCATCGAACACAGTGTGTCTTTGTAAAAGTGAGGCATTTACTTCCCAGGGACAATTTAAAACAAGTATGATATTTCATATATATTAGTCTTCGGGTAAGTAAGGCATTCTCTTGTTTTTATATTCATACAACAGAAAACTCTTAACTGATTTAGTCATAAGAACATCGAACTTATGATTTTTACAACAAAAGTTTATTTAATTGATCCGATCATTATGCCTTGCCGCAAAGCTTATGAATAATTATCGTGAGTATTTTATATTTTAATATCTGGCAGATGCATTTCCATTCCTTTCAATTACACTGCAAGAGTGTTTGTGTGAAAAATCGTTCATAATGTAAGCGCTTTTGCCAAGTAATGTGTCGATAATAAGATCTAATAGTCAGTTATATCTTCTAAATGAACAATTAACACTAAAATGTTTAGTGTAAAGCTGAAGTTAGCTATAACACAAATAACGGTTTTCCTACTTACCTTTTTTAGCGACCTGTGGAGTTTCAACTTCTTCTATTTTAGCTTATAACATAGCGTGACCTGTGTATCTTCATTTTTAATTCTATCGGCGTTAAACAAGAACAGAACAAGTAACGTTGACATTGATGTCAACGTGTGCGCTTTTCCGTCCGTCCGTCATTCTGTGATTCCGTCATTCCGTCCGTCTTTCTGTGCCCGTGAAATGATGGTTAAGTGACTTCATAACGGTACTTTCTCTTTGATGTCATTCATTCCATTCTGTTTATGTGACCTTTTTCTTTTTATGTGACTGATAGAACAATAGAGAGAACAATGAGGGAGTCACATAGATACCGTTTCGTTAGAACGTCCGTCCTTCCGTCCATCCTCAATTTCGTGTCCGGTCCATAACTCTGTCATCCATGAAGGGATTTTAATATTACTTGGCAAAAATGTTCCCCATGAGGAGACGACGTGTCATGCGCAAAAACCGGCCCCCTAGCTTAAAGGTCAAGGTCATAATTTGAGGTCAAATGTCAACAGGGCTTTTTTCCTGTCCGGTCCATAACTCTGCCATCCATGAAGGGATTTTATTATTACTTGGCACAATTGTACTTCATATTAATACGATGTGTCATGCACAACTTTCAGACCCCTAGTTCAAAGGTCAAGGTCACATGTTAACATGGCATGAACAGGGTCTGTTTCGTGTCCGGTCCATAACTCTGCCATTCATGAAGGTATTTTAATATTACTTGGCACAAATGTTCCCCATGATAAGATGACGTGTCATGCGCAAAACCCTGACCCCTAGCTCAAAGGTCAAGGTCACAATGGAAGGTCAAAGGTCAATAGGTTTTTTTCCTGTCCGGTCCAGAACTCTGACTTCCATCAAGGGATTCTAATATTACTTGGCATAAATGTTCCCCATGATGAAACGACGTGTCACGTGCAACACCTCGAACCCTAGCTTAAAGGTCAATGTCGCCTTGGAGATCAAAGGTTAATGGGACATTTTTCCTGTCCGGTGTTTAACTTTGTCATGCAAAACAGGATTTGAATATCACTTGGCACAAATGTTCACCACTATGAGAGGGAGTGGCATGCACAAGAATTTGGTCCCTATGTCAAAGGTCAAGGTCACACACAGATGCCAAAGGTCAGATACAAGAATGACTTTGTCTGGAACAATTCTTCTTCGTGCATAGAGGGATTTTGATGTAACTTGGCATAAATGTTCACTATCATGAGACAGACTGTTGTGCGCAAGAACTAGGTCTCTAGGTCTAAGGTCAAGGTCACGCTTAGAGGTCAAATGCCAAATTCAAGAATGACTTTGTCTGAAGCATTTCTTCTTTATGCATGGAGAAATTTTGATGTAACTTGGCACAAATGTTCACCACCATGAGGCACTCTTGTTTTTTAGAATTATTTTCCTTTGTTTTTACTATAAATAGCTTATATTGTAACTTACTTATTACAGGCTGTAAGGAAAAATCGAGACCAGTTTCTGTGGTACAACGTGCATGTTACATCCAATTTTTAGGTGTATTTTGATCTATCTCTACCTGGTAAAGAGGTTTATGTGGACTTATATGGATCTTCTTTTACTATAAATAACGTTACCTTTTTGATAGTCGGCCAAACAATGCTATATGAAAACAACTATAGGGTTTTATATATACAAATTTTAATCCAAGTCTTTTGTTTATAACATACTGTATACATAGTACAATATTGTTTATACATCATTGACAGATATCAGTTCATTATGCTCTACTGCAGTAGAGAAAATTAGGTGCCTTCTAATAGGGGACTTTGTATTGCATGGCAATACTTCATTCACTTGTTTTCCCTGTTCTCAGTTTAATGTTGAATTAGATGAATAGTGAGGTTTTATGCCAGATTAACCCGTTTAAACTTCATATTGCTTTTTTGGTATAAACTATGTGCTTTAAGGGTTACCAAACAATGTTTTGTTTTACTGCCGGTTGAGTTAATGATTTACTTTGTATATACACAATGTGTGCATATAAAAATAAGGTACACGTTCTTAAAAGGATACTTTTCCTATATCCTTATTGTATCTTTGTCACTGTTTTGGAGTAGATGAATATCGGAAATGCAACCGTATTAATTAAAAAAAATGTCGACCTGAATTTTGCATACACTTACACGGTAATAATGCTATAGATACAACATCCTTTAGCAAGACCAGAAATAATCTAGGAATATTCTTATAAACGAATTGCGGTGTAATTTAAATTGCACTTCTTCCTACTGAGAGAGTAAAATCATATTTAGAGACTTAATTTGTTAAACAAATTATAAACTTGTTAACCGCATATCTTTAAAAGTATTATATCGGTTCGAAATAGTTGCAACACATTGCTTCTTCAGCAAGGCTACCGTTATTACAAATTGCGTAAATAGTTTGCTAAATTTTATTATCGTAATTCAGATTTAGTTTTAAAATTCAATAGTAATTTAAAGACACTTCTGCGAGAAGGTATTTCTAAACCCGTTTTTATGGGGATGTGGTTTACAAACTTCGTAAGATCTTGGGTCATGGTAATTTTCCAAATGTATTTGGTAAAATTATAAAACGTTTTATAAAAAGAGGTTACGACCCAACTGTTTTGAGACATACCGCATGTTTAGTGTTCAACCCGTTTACAGTTGGACACCACGCTTCCCTCTTTGATTGTGTCTGACGGAAGAGGGGGCGGGGGGTGGGGGGTGGGGTGACTCTATGATGAGCAGTTTTTAAATCCTACCAGGACTGAACTGTTTTGATATCTGTCTTCTGGCCTGTTTCGTCGGGCCGTTAAGGGTGTTTCTCTTGTTGCTCTGTCTTCTGAAAAGGCATTGAGTACATACGTTTTTGGTTCTAAAGGTTTGCTTTTTATATATTTATACACGAGCATTTTTGTGTTTTACATGCCATGCCTTTTTGTTTCCATTACGTGTGTTAGAGATTCACCTGGAGAGGATAACTTTTATTTACAGTGTCCCGTGTCTTTGGATCATGGTGGGGGTAAGAGTGAGGTTGGGTGCGCACCATAAACCGGTTTAAGCTCCCCAGTGGTGTTTTTGCCACTGACCTTTCCAAGGCGGTGCCCCACTGTGTTCTTGTGTTTGTTCGTTTTGTCCTAATGTGTTGGCTTTGTGTGTGTGCGCGTGTATGTGTATGTGTGTGTGTGTGCTTGTGGTGTACGCGTCTGCGTGCTGTGGATTTCGTTTTGGGGAGGCTGCGTTTTTGGTACGTGGCATTCCCTGTTTGATATTTGTCTTTGTTTTTTACCGTTGAAAACTCTATCAGTTAAGATCGTAACACACTTGGACGCAAGAACATTTTATTTATCCGTTTTATGTATCAGAGCTGAAACAAAGCCGGAGTGCCTCCAAATGTCACACTAATGACTAAAAAAGTTAACTTCCTAAAAATATGTGTAAGTCTGGTATTGGAATTTATTGCAGATACCATCGGTGAAGAGTGTAACGTACATCATATTTACGAGAAAAATAAGAATGTTGAACCTTTCCTGTACTAAATGACATGTTTGCACATTTTGTCTTGCAGGGAAAGAAATAAGAGTCTTTCTCAGGAGCCTCGTTACCGCTTAAACAGTTACCCCCGAGGCCGGAAATTTCCATCTGCACCTTTAACCAGTGACAGAATCTTTTTCTTGCATACCGATTTAAAAAAATAATCATAAAAATAAAATTAATCGAACGACTTTTTTTTAGAACTATTTCTTATAGCAGCGTATTTAAACAAAGCGCGGGAAACAAACGTCCGTAAACAAGAAAGACGTCATGACGTTTCAAAGACAAATAACAATATTTAGTTCCGGTTTTGTTTTATCAGTTGCAGCGTAACGTTATGAATTTTTGATAAAATAACGTGTTTTGAATCGAGAAATATACTATCAGAAACAAAGAGGAACTGTCAAGGTATTGGATTTTTATTCTGTTTTTTTGAAATAAAATAAAACTTACTACATAAATCTTCTACATATATGAAGTTCGTAATACGTCATTTACAGCACGTGAATCAATTTACACATCCCGGGGTGTAAGATAGATTTTTCCAGTACCGGTTAAAATACCGGAAATCCCCGTCTGGTATACAAGAACACGATGGTTTCTTTTGCCAACCAGAAAGAAAGTACATATCACGCTAAACAATTCAAACTCAAGAAAAGAAGTATCTATTTAATTCTATTTAAAAGAAAATTTGCTAAATATTTTCCTTCGAAATGTGTCAATAATTGTAAAACACTAATATGACTGAATCCATAATCAGCCATTTTCTTTGATAACTACCATATCTTTCTCAACAGTGGTCCAATTTTGGAAAATCATTTCGGCATTATGAAAGCCTTGACGATAACTTTCATAAATCTACTTAATATTGTTTGGCATTTCTTCCCCTTTGATAGAACTCTAAATTTCCTTTACCTTATCAAGAATATGAAGATCTGAAATATCAAATGAATTAAGATTCAACAAATAAATGTCAGTATAAAAGTTATGAAATCAAAAATGTTGTTTTTGCGGATAAACAAACTGAACGTAAATGTGATACAAAAAGCTACTTACCATGCTTTAAACATGCCTTCTGCTGCAATACTTTATATGCAATAATAGCGTAAAAATGACGAACCAAAACATATTACGTTTGCCTTGATCGTATTTATATTGTATGTCCCTGTCTGTATGGTAAACAAGATAAATAAATAATTAAAGAATTTACACACTCAAACATAAAACAGCTGAGCAGGAATTGTTTTCCTGTTGAATAAGCCTACATAAATCGCAATAATCCAAAGTTGAACTAATTGTTTATCAAGGTATTTTGCTGACATAATGTTAAAAATGCCGGACGCTTATTTAATCTGAGACGAATTACTTGTCCACATAAGGGACACCGCATGTTTTGTTGTCATAATTGTTTTGTTATTATGATCGGTTGAAGACAGAAAGTACAAGATACCTTCATTGTCATAAATTCTAGTTGTGTCTTTTCTGTCATATTTTGTCGTGTTGGCGTCCCAACACGACAGCCTGACAAAATAGTTTTGTCTTGAACGAGGAGGCGTCGGCAAGTCTGTCGTACTGGCGCCATGATTTGACTTGTCCTTATACTGAAGAGTGTGCCACTAGATAACACAAGAGCACGACAAAATAACATTTTCTCGTGTTGCCGTTAAGACGGGGAAACAACGTGACACGCGAGGACACGACACAGTGGCATTATGTCGTGTTGTCGTACTGCCTTTCTGGCTAGGGTGCAACATGACAACAGGTGAAGATTGAAACTAGTTTGTTGTTGTTCCACCTTTTGGTTGACTTGTACAGAAAGGCAGACATGTACAGAAGGACCGCAAGGCCGCCTTTATGTCACCATGTTAACAATTGAAAATGGCTTTGTTAATCTAACGCATTAAATACAATTACAATGATCCTATCTTGGTCCTGTGAGTCACTTAGCGACGTGTATCTATTGTTGTTTTTCTCCATTATTGGAAACTACATATGTGAAATTTAACTGTGCAGGCCAACCGAAAGGCGAAACAATGACAATTAATTTATAATGTCCATGTCGCTTGGGGCTCCCTCACGCAAGATAGAACACCACAGAATGTTTCTTTGTAGTTTTGTCGTGTGGCTCACTTACAGCACAAACGAACGACGTAATGCTAATTTGTCCTGATCTTTCGTGGCGCCAAAATATCACGAGGACACATAAAATACGATCTCAATGTAACAGAAAAAATGAAGTACCGTTGCCCCAGATTTGCCATGTCCTCGTGCTGTTGGAGGGCCAACCAAACAAAAATATCGCGATGTCGTGTTGGCGACCTCCACCGCCCCCCCCCCCCCCCCCTCCTCCTCCTCGGAAATAAGTCATTATATTTCTACGTACAGCCGAATTAAAAGAACAAGTTATGAACTTTTCAAGACTAGAATGCCATCTTAGGATAGGTTAATAGATAGGTTAATACAAAGGTAACTGTCTCAGACACTTCACGTGTCTCAGTTAAAGATTTGTCTTCTACACGTGAAAGACCTAGAAAATGCATTTAACAACAATTTAATAGATTTTTTTTGTAGTTTTTGCTTATATATACATGTACATACGTAATAAAATCAGTATTGAAACAAAAGACGCAAGTTAGTTTATCCCAGCTCGACTGAAGCGTACGTTGTGTATGATGTAAATGTTGAACCGTATAGTTTAATTTTAATATATTCCATCTTTAAATATTAATGTCAGTTCTAGCTGTGAACCTGTAGAACAATTTTCATTACCTTTAAAATAAAATATGTTTAAGTTTGAGCATCTTCATCATGAAAACTATTTTTCCTACTTGATTGTTTTTATCTGATTTGATTTAATGTTCCGTAACGGGCAATCATTTGTAAATCTTAAAATGCTACCTCGTATCCAGCTGTCAGTTATCAAAGCTCCATGATCTGTTGATAACATTGTCTGTAATTAAACCGATCATACACAATTATAATGTTCTTTTTCTTTTCTTTTTTTTTTTTTGGATTTCACGTCGCACCGACACATGATAGGACATATGGCGACTTTCCAGCTTTAATGGTGGAGGAAGACCCCAGGTGCCCCTCCGTGCATTATTTCATCACGAGCGGGCACCTGGGAAGAACCACCGACCTTCCGTAAGCCAGCTGGATGGCTTCCTAACATGAATTCAACGCCCCGAGTGAGGCTCGAACCCACATCGATGAGGGGCAAGTGATTTGAAGTCAGCGACCTTAACCACTCGGCCACGGAGGCCCCTCAATTATAATGTAACAATACGAGATATATCTGAATGAGAAATTTGTGGAAATAAGAGGGATAAAAGGAAGTTGCTACATTTGTTATCTGTGTATAGTGTGTATGTGTGTGTTCAGGCTTATAGGGCTGCATTACTGGAATATCACACCCTAGACACGTGACATGATACCTCACCCAGTCACATTATAATGAATCGGGCTGACCAGTTTAGTTACTAACCACTTAATGTTGAGCGCCAAGTGAGGAAGCTACTTTTACCATTCTTCACGAACCCGCGACGTCTCGCCCTCGAAGCGATCGCTCTACAACTGACCTACCGAGGAAGTTGTTTTATTTGTTAATATTTAAGAGTCAATATAAGCATTTGCTGTTATTTCAACGACATTTCTTCATGACTGATAATCACCTACACAAAAATCAAAGCAAGTACAATAAAAATGTCAGCGTGTATGTACAGTTAGCTTTGAAAGGTCAAAACTTCATACAGAAGAAAGAATGTAACTTTCGCTCTCAATGCAGCTAATGTAGTAGTAACAATGTCATCGTAAAGCAGTACAATGTAATGAAATATATCATATCTCAGATAAAAGGAATTTAACACGTACTTGACGTATTAAACTTTATTTATCATGAGTATATTTTATTTATAAAGGAATATCTACGGAAAGTAATTGCTTGACGCTTTTCGCAGCATGATAACATGTGTTATTTACAAATACCGTCAATGAAATCTGTACGAAATCAGTAAGAAGTAGAACTTTTAGTAAATTTGGTTTGAATGAGTCTGTTGATGAGAGATGGGCACCAGAAAATATAACAAAAATGAGTCTAAGTGCAGGGATATTGCCAGGCCACCAAACGCCACTTAAAATTGTTTTTAAAAAAATGATTGTACGACAGTCCTGTTGTAAATGAGATTTAACATACCACCAGTAAGGGAAGGTTATCCTACATTTTGAGTAATGAAGATTCGATAACTTATT
Source organism: Mercenaria mercenaria (assembly GCF_021730395.1). Classification (NCBI taxonomy): domain Eukaryota; kingdom Metazoa; phylum Mollusca; class Bivalvia; order Venerida; family Veneridae; genus Mercenaria; species Mercenaria mercenaria. The sequence goes on along the minus strand of NC_069364.1, from coordinate 87,589,347 downwards.
GTTATATCATTTTTTTTCTAGAGTAAGAATATGTTTAATTTGATTAAAAAGTGAAAAAATAGAAATATTACTATTATTTTACCTTTCAGAGCCATCGTTCTTAATTTTTATTTCAGTCTATGAATTCAGATGGACTCAGAAAATGGGACAATTTCACTATAATTAACTTTCAAACGAACACATTATCACTAAATTGTGATTTCATACTAAATTGATGAAATAATTAACTAAAGTTATTCAAACATGGAAAAGTATAATTACGTTATAACTATACAGAGACTATGAGATACTCGGAAAATGCGTATTATTTACATTAGTATACTATTTCTCAGGTGATTACACTGTAGCATTTAAACACATTCTCCGACAAAATATACAGAAACGGTAAATTAAACATTTGATATAGGCCCTGCCAAACATGATCGGAAAGGCTATTGAAATACACTGATGTAGGTTGGCAAACTACTTTTAAACGTCAGGAAAAATAGTTTTGGACGAATCAGTGCCAAACATTCAGTTCTCACTGTACAAATAATTTACTTCTTCCGGCAGACAGAACATGAATTGGTTTCTAAATGATATACCACATGTAATAATAGAGCCAGACCTACTATTATAAAACCTACCAGACCTAAATGAATGGTAGGATGTTTCGGCAAAAGTCCAGGACGTGTCAAAGAAATGTGTTTAGTTTTTTTTTTTTCGTACAATGTCACGTAAAAACAACTACTGACAACCATCAATACTGTACACCAGGAAAACGCTCGCAGGCGATCTGCATTTGGCAAGTAAATAAAATATCATAAAATAGAACACTTTTATCAATTTAGTTTTTTAATCTGTTTCCTTTCCTCTATACAAAATGCATGACAGTAAGATAAAAATTTAGTATTTGCAGACAAAGTTTTTCATTATAAAATCATACCCTCCTTTCCAAGCCAGGTGAGAACGTAATACTTTTCAAAATGTATGATACGCTCGGTACTCTAAGAACACAAACAAGTCTTGAGTAAAAAGTTCCATCACATAATATTTTGACTCTTAATACTATCCTCTACAGTATATATGCGTTACTTTTCAGTGAGTCTACGTAGTTTTCTCTAACAAAAAGTATAGTATTGTCAGACTTACTGCTTATTGTGCTTATGAACATGTTTCGTATCACCCTCTCAGAAATGCAATATTTATATAATAATTATATATATATATATACCTGGAACATGCCTTTGTTTGTTTGTTGATTTGTACAGTGTTGAGCTTTGCTTCATAATTTAAGAAGAAAATTGCGGTTGAAAATATCAACGTTTCTTTAAGTCCATAAAGATAGCTAAATTTATGGTACCTAAACCTAATCTTATGAAGAGTATTTGTTAATCACTGGAGGTTAAAGAAATGATATATCCGAGCTGATTTACGAACACCATTTTTTATACTTTTATTTGAAGCGAAAGTCTTAATAAACCCGAGCACTCTCCGAGGTGTCACCTATTTTCCCGCGTACAACTTCAATTTTATTGAATCAAAATGCATGTTACAATAAGATAACGTACTGAAAACTAGAAAATGCTTTTGTAAAAAAGCGCATGTCTCCCCCAATGCAAAGTCCTATAGGCAAGAAGTCAATAGGGGTCAGGAGCGAAAGTCAAAGAGACACTGATGGTTGGCTGCAATAGGGATCATCTACTTGGCATGTCCAGTCATCCCGCTAAGTTTCAACACTCGTGGCCTAGTGGTTCTCAAGTCACTGTTCAGGCTCCTGTGACCTTGACCTTTGATCAAGTGACCTAAAAAAAAATAGGGGTCATCTACTCTGCATGTCCAATCATCCTATTAAGTTTCAACATTGTAGGTCAAGTGGTTCTCAAGTTATTTCCAAAAAAATGATTTTACATGAACAGGCCACTGTGACCTTGACCTTTAATAGACTGACCCCAAAATCAATAGGGGTCATCTACTATGCATGTTCAATCATCCTATGAAGTTTCAACATTCTGGGTCAAGTGGTTCTCAAGTTATTGATCGGAACTGGTTATCAATGTTCAGGCCCCTGAGTCCTTGACCTTTAACGGAGTGACCCCAAAAACAATAAGGGTCATTTACTCTGCATGAACAATCATCCTATGAAGTTTCAACATTCTGGGTCGAGAGGTTCTCAAGTTATTGATTGGAAATGGTTTTCCACGTTCAGGCCCCTGTGGCCTTGACCTTTAACAGAGTGACCCCAAAATCAATAGGGGTCATCTACTCTTTATGATCAATCATCCTATTAAGTTTCAACATTCTGGGTCAAGTGGTTCTCAAGTTACTGACCGGAAAGGGTTTTCAATGTTCAGGTCCCTGTGACCTTGACCTTTAATAGAGTGACCCCAAAATCGATAGGGGTCATCTACTTTGCATGTACAATCATCCTATGAAGTTTCAACATTCTGGATCAAGTGGTTCTTTAGTTATTGATCAGAAATGGTTTTCAACGTTCAGGCCCCTGTGACCTTGACCTTTGACAGAGTGATCCCATAATCAGTAAGTGTTGTCTACTCTTTATGACCAATCATCCTATCAAGTTTCAACATTCTGGGTCAGGTGGTTCTCAAGTTATTGTTTGAAAATGGTTTTCAATGTTCAGGCCCCTGTGACCTTGACCTTTGATGGAGTGACCCCAAAATCAATAGGGGTCATTTACTCTTCATGACCAATCATCCTATGAAGTTTCAACACTCTGGGTCAAGTGGTTCTCTAGTTATTGACCGGAAATGGTTTTCAATCATCAGGCCCCTGTGACCTTGACCTTTGACAGAGTGATCCCAAAATCAATAGGGGTCATCTACTCTTCATGACCAATCATCCTATGAAGTTTAAACATTCTGGGTCAAGTGGTTCTCTAGTTATTGATCGGAAATGGTTTTCAGTGTTCAGGCCCCTGTGACCTTGACCTTGGACGGAGTGACCCCAAAATCAATAGGGGTTATCTACTCTTCATGACCAATCATCCTGTGAAGTTTCAACACTCTGGATCAAGTGGTTCTCTAGTTATAGATCGGAAAGTGTTTTCAATGTTCAGGCTTCTGTGACCTTGACCTTTAACGGAGTGACCCCAAAATCAATAGGGGTCATCTACTCTTCAAGACCAATCATCCTATGAAGTTTCAACATTCTGGGTCAAGTGGTTCTCTAGTTATTGATCGGAAATGGTTTTCAATGTTCAGGCCCCTGTGACCTTGACCTTTGACGGAGTGACCCCAAAAACAATAGGGGTCGTCTACTCCAGCAGTCCTACAACCCTATGAAGTTTGAAGGTTCTAGGTCAAATGGTTCTCCAGTTATTGCTCGGAAATGAAGTGTGACGTACGGACGGACGGACGGAAGGACGGACGGACAGGGCAAAAACAATATGTCTCCTGGGGGAGACATAATTACAGTATAATGCACAAATTACGTGTGATAAGTTGAACACCTGCGGTATGCTGATAGTTTTCATTCTAATTTTTATCATAAATTATTCACCACTGTGGTTATCATAAATTGCAAAAATATGTTACTAAATATAACAACCGTAATCCGGATTTAGTTTTACAGTTGGATAGTGATTTAAAAACAATTCTTCTAGAAGATATGTTTAAAATAAACTGTGTAAGTTTTTGAGTCACAGCAATTTTCCAACTGTGCTCATTAAAGTTATTAAACGTATTATTTACAGGGTTATGACCCGATTGTTTCATATTTGCATTTGTCAATAAATAAAAAAGAATATCAGGTCGTGTTAGAATATAGAATGAAGAATATTTGATAATATTGACACCAGTTTGTTATTAGAATAAAACTTTATTTCCTGGGCATATCGTTTTTTTTTATTTACATTCTTCGCAAAAAAAAAACAGACGTAATCACTGCAAGAATACATATCAGCAAAATAATCTGATCGATTTACGTTTAGCTATTACTCAAAAACTATCTTGGATATGATTTGAGAAACTTGATCTTAAGAGTTTTGCGAAATGTGTAAGTTATTTGAGCCATGCCATGAGAAAACCAACATAGTGGGTTTGCGACCAGCATGCATCCGCGCAGACTGGTCAGGATCCATGCTGTTCGCTTTCAAGCCTATTGCAATTAGAGAAACCGTCAGCGAACAGCATGGATCCTGACCAGACTGCGCGGATGCGCAGGCTGGACTGGATCCATGCTGGTCTCAAACCCACAATGATTGTTTTCTCATGACGCAGCTTATTTCATAAAAGTTCCCGGAGAAATTGTCCTTTTAACCTGGATGATTTAACAGTTAAGCCTTTATGTTATTACTTATTACGGATGTCTTGTTAATTTCATTAGTATAAATGATATAGATGTTACCTAAATTAAACTGCCAAGCAAATTGTTATTTGATGAGAATCTACGTGTTCATGGTATCAAAAAGATATAAATATAAAATATATTCTGACAGATAAATTTGATTAAGAAGAAATAATAATGTCTGTTATGTAAACAAAGTTGCCTATTTTTCCTTTTGATTTCTTAGTAGTCTATCTAGTTTAACTGGCAGTGCAAAGAAAAACGAATGAGTTTTTGAAATTTACAATCATTTGTGGCTTTTCAAAACATTGTAGAGAATACGGAGAACCTAAATTTTCAAGACAGAGGCACATTAAATAAATTCAAGAAATTGATTTGAAGTCCTTCAAATAACAAATATATTTTTATATTTACATTCGCCCTATTCTTTCCAACTGAAAAGTATGACGTTCATTTCGTATAAACAGCGCAAAAGGGAAGGCACGAAAGTTACGTCAACGCTGCTTAAGATCGTTGTGCACATTTGGATCGAAAATATTTCGACAATGTAGAATTTGATTAAACTCTGATTTTTCAAAACTTTAGAATATAATTCAGCAAATTCTAAAGATAGGGTCGTGTTTTTTGGTCGACAGATTTTAAAAATTTGGACCGCACGCAATATTTTATAATGGGAGTCTATGGGAAAATCATAACTTTCATAACATTTTCGCTAATAGATATTTTTCTACAAGGTAGATGTTGATGAAACGTCTCACAGCTGTAAATAAATATATGGCCTATAATTTGTTGAAATAAAATGTATAGGTCCGCCTGCTTATTTTTGAGATATTTGACCATAATCAAAGCGAACCGGACATTTCACGCTGATTTTAAGACATTATTTTGAAATTTGTAACGTGTTTTAATATCATATTTTGACTTAAGAAATATAGCAACAGTGTCATTGCAATAAATGTACACACAGGTTTCGATTAATTCATAAAATGATTTTCATTTCCGTACTCCGAATCCAGGTTTTATTCTACATTTTCCGAATAAATGACGTTACGCCATCACTTCAGGTATATCGAACGTGCAGAACTACCTTAATGATAATGGACCGCTGTTTTGACGATGTCCGCGTAAAGTCAGGGGGAGAACAGTTGTTCCGTCTGGTGAATAGAATGGCCGGGAAGCTGATTTTAATGTTAAATGCCTCAAAATGCGTGCAATTTATAATATAATCGTGTTTACAAATGAAAAAGAAATATAATGTAAATATAAGAAATGAAATGATTCTTTTCGTTGTTCATGCGAAATGAATAAACCCCCGATCCTATTCTGTTGTTCATTTCGCATGAACAGCGAAAAGAATTATTTCATTTCTTAAAGTTATATCTTTGTTCCCAAAGACTGACAACTCTTGCCTCCGGCAAGTAATTGCAAGCACTTTGTTTCGTACACGATCATTTAAAAATCTAATAGCGAAGCATAGCGACATAGCTTTCGATACTTATCTTAAATATTTCAAATTTCAATATCTGCCAGAGGTATTTCCATCCTCCTTTTATAACTCTACAGGTGTGTGTGCGAAATGCCTAACTTAATTAAAGCGTGTTTGCCAAATTATGTGTTAATAATACGTTTTATATTCAGCTATATCTTCTTATGAACAACTGAAATAATTCCGAATTCTGTTGTCCTTTTAAGTTTGATGCTCGTGTTTTTCGGTACATACATAGCACCATACTACGGTGTTCCGTTAGGGCCAACGCTTGCTCCCTGTGAACGTGAAGCGCTAAGGTACGACGGTACGATGGCGAAACGCGACAGTACGATGGTGACAGTCCGTCGTACTGTCGCGCTTCGCCTTCGTACCATCGCGCTTCACCATCGTAGTGTCGCGATTCGCCATCGCACTGTCGAGTTTCACCATCGTAGTGTCACCATCGCTTCGCCATCGTACTGTCGCGCTTCACCATCGTACAGTCGCGCTTCGCCGTCGTACTGTCGCGTTTCACTATCTTTCCTCTGTTTACTTAAAGGCTGACTTTAATTAAACTCTGTATTGTATAGTAGTGTCAACTCTGTCCAATGACCAAATAGTTGGAACGCTTTTCGGCACGGGCATTATTGAAATGAATATCACCAGACCTGATGTTATTCAAATAAAAATTCCCCGGCAGAGTGTCACTCAAATGAATATCATCTGGCAGTAAAAAAAATATCATACCTATATATTGTTTGAAATGTATTATTTCAAAATAGGCTCCGTAGGTAATGGCTATTTTACTTTGTTTACTTGAGGGATAATAAAAATGAATATCACCCAACCGAGTGTTATTTATGAACAAAATAACATTGTATTCAACATTAACCTCCCTGTGGAAAAATATATGATAATGTATTTACATGTATTTAATTGTTTTGTGACAAAAAGTTGTTTAATCAGCTCATATATTTCAAACCATGAAACGTTAAAAGTCTATATAGTGTAATAAAAATACACTGTTGTATAAGTTTTGCTTATAAAGCTTTTAGGTTTATTTTATGCAAAAGTGTTAATTAGGTCTAGAATACAGTTTTTTGTTTCCGCTTACCCGACCGACCCTGTATTTTTACTTGAAGAAACGTATTGGATAAAAATGTAGATTCATGTTAAACAAGATTATTAGTAAGTTAATCCAAAGCATGCCCCTTCGTCTAACCGTACAGTTCTATACATTAATGTCGGCACTTAAGTAAACAGAGAAAAGTTTGTGAAGCGATGGCAAAGCCCGACAGTACGATGCTGACACTACGATGGTGAAGCACGACAGTGCGATGGCGAAGCGTGACAGTACGATGGTGAAGCTCGATAGTACGATGGCGAAGCGTGACAGTACGATTGTGACACTACGATGGTGAAGTGCGACAGTCCGATGGCGAAGCGCGACAGTACGATGGTGAAGCGCGATGGTACGATGGTGACACTACAATGGTGAAGCGCGACAGTGCGATGGCGAAGCGCGACTCTACGATGCTGAAGCGCGACGGTACGATGGCGAAGCTCGACAGTACGACGGACTGTCACCATCGTAATCTCGCACTTCGCCATCGCACTGTCGTGTTGTCACCATCACCATCGTACTGTCGCGCTTCGCCATCGTACCGTCGTACCTTCGCGCTTCGCGTTCACAGGGAGCAGGCGCTGGCTCTAACGGAACACCGTTACATACCGCATTTCGGGCATTCATTGCGAATACATTGTGTAACACTGTTCTAGTTTGTTCATTGCTTCTAGGACAATCATATTAAGTATAATTTTTGTAACGAAAAGAAGAACTACAAATACGACTGTTGGTACATATCATCAACCACGGTTTTATAATGTATTTAAAAGCATTATAGCGCTATTTGTATAAATTGTAAATGTGATTGTCAAAACCAAATATCATTCGAACTAGCTATAACAAAGATGACATATTTCGCAATTCCGGTCAAATTTGAAATCCTCGTCCAGTTCTAAGAGTTTTATTGAAAATATAGCGTTTTGTGTTTATAAAAAATACTTCATCAGTAAGACAAAGGGTTGATTTTGTTTTCTTCTTGTTTCAAATGTAGAGGTACAGAGTTACAGGTGAGTTTATAATACTACTGAAATACGCATATTTGCACCTGGCTACACTTATTTCAAATAATTATTCTAAAGGTATAAACTTGGGGCTATTTGTGTCAATATTTATGATCGATAATATAAAGTAATATACATGTAAGGCACGTTTGATCTAAGAAATGGAAGTTTCAAAAACTATTAACCGAGATAATGTGTTTTATCACTTCAAAATTATATTACCACGTGTTATAATGTGCATTACCTAACTGTAAATCCTGCACGTTATTGCCGTACACTTGAGCGACTTATCTGATATATTTGTGTTGAAAATATTTCATAATTCGTAAATCGGCTGCATGAAAGAAATAAAAACAGGTGCATAAACCACTGATGACTCCTATCAGTTAAGATTGTAACGTCCTACGTATTTTCAAAATTATTGCAAAAAGGCATTTTATGTAACCCAGATGAACGTTTACTTTAGGGGCTGTTGATCATTGAAGAAACCAAAGGTGAAACAATTTGGAATAGAGTCAAGAAAAATGCTAAGGAAGTAATAAAAAGAGGAAGGAATAGGAAACACGTACGTCATCAAAAATTCATATTTCGATCATGTTCAAATTTTCAGCAGTTAAATTCAATAAAGACAAAAACAACGATGATGAGAATCAACCATTGTATTCATATTCTTTTTTCAATGGCACCATTCGAGAAATACAATGACATCGCACTTTTCTAAAGACAGTGTACAAAGTCAGGTATTCATGATTTAACTTATTTGAATATATGGTAAATGCATTAAGAAAATAATGATTCATGAAACATATATGATTTTTTTTCGTCATGTAATATATTTTAAAAAGTCAATATCATGTTGATTTATCTAACATGTAAGTTTACTTGCAAAGCAATTCAAATTTAATGTGATACTCAGAATTCATGGAAAAAATATCTAAAACTGTTAAGCATGAGACGAACCCTACGCACTCTTCAACTGTCCGAAACGCATATGAATAATCCATAACTTAAATAATACAAATATTTGCATAAAACATATATTGCTGCTGTCCACGTTACATATCATATCTATGGACATTTCTCTTGTTCGATGTTAAATAAAATAACCGATATCAGGATACAAGCTAAGCTACATATACGTACGGATATTTGATGCTTTTAGAAAAAAGTAATATTTTATAATTAAAGCACTTAACTGACAAATGATGTTTATCCATAAAAATACATATTCGTACTGCTCCATACGAAATCGTCTTTTCGTACGCATGAAATTTGTACACCTAGTGGCTGCTTCCATTATATATAACGCACCTTTAAACGAGTAATGAGAAGGGTGCTGTATAAATCTCGAATAATATAATTATACAATTGTGTATTACATTAAGGCACCAACACGCATTTACAGTTACCAAGATGACATCAAATCTAAATCAGGGTAGATTTCTCGAAAGTACTTTCACCAATTGATTGTTGTTGACGTACAACTGGCTGGCGCTAATGACTAGTTGTAAAAAGAATAAGGACAAAATATTTCAAATCAGAACAAAGACACATTTTACAAATGGGTATAATGGTTATTTCAAGTTGTTTATTCACATTATGTCTAGCTACATATAATCATATGTTTCATTTTTCCGTGTCTTTAGGTCATAGCCGTTAGCTACAGCTCTTTCAGTGTCGGCAATGTTAAACAGTGGCATAAAAAATGGGTCGTTGAGTAGCTACTAACGTTGTTCTCTTTTATCTTAACATGCATTGCTTGTGCTGTTAACTGTTTCCCGTCATCCATTGCTTATGACAAAGGTATATGTATATACCGTAAAAGAGACCAAATCTGACACTATAAAATAATTATTATATAGAACATAAGTTATATCAGATTTTTCTTAGGGTTTCCAACATAAGTGACGTAATAGCGGTTTAGAGTGCATGTGTTGCTACTGGGGTAAAAAGTGTAAAATTGGAAAAAAAGCATTAAAAAGACAGACAGTATGTGTAAAGGCTCGTAAACACTAGATTTGTATTTTCACTTGTGCGCGTCACGCATTATATTACATCTTGGCTCTAATATATAAAAAGAAGTGAAAAGTAATGTCATTGTTACTGAAACAAACTCTTTATTTAAATGAAATTATTTTTAGAATTGCTTATTCTCTAGCTCTTTGGTTTAAACATATTTTATTTATTTAACTGAGATAAGGGAATTGGACAGAAAGCTAATTAGCTTACGGTTGTCCTTTCCCTCAGATATTAAAATTGGTATCGCGGCAGGGGAGCGTTTTGTTTTGCGACATTTTAAGGCCTCAACTCTTTTTCTTTGTAGGCAATAAGTACAAAAAAGCAGTACTTCTGCTTTATATTGTGATATAACACTAAGGTACGCTTCAAAATGAAAGCATTAATTTTGACTTATATGGTCACCTTTAAAAGGAGTAGGCATTGCACCCTACCCCTAACACGTCTTAAAATCAAGAAATTTTGAGCACTTTTTTCCCTTACATTCAACAGATGCCATACACTCGTTTGTGTACTTTCATACAATTAGACCAGGTTTTCATAAAAAACAACCCTTAGGGTGCAAATCCCTGCTAAGCAAAGAGACTGTCAACAACTAAGTTTCAGGAGGAAAAGCAGCTCAAAGACACTTTCTGTCCGTTTTGCTGTAGAAAAAAATCTGATTCGTTCAAATCTGCCTCTAGAAATAATGACTAATGAAAGTCAGTCAGTTTTAATGTATCTAAACATCTTAGGTTTTAAAGTAGCAACTTCGTTGTACGTCTTGTACACGAATCACAAGTCAGACATTGAAAATAATAAAGTGCATCTACGGATTTCATTCAATAGAAATATATGTATAAATCTGTCGTATCTGTGGAGTTACAGAACCGAGAATTATGCACGAGTTCTTCAGCGGACATTAAACAGTTATTCAGGTAAAAAAATGCATGTTTCTCGATACAAAGCTAATCAAACATATATAAAAAAGAACCCATCCCCCCAAAAGAAAACCCCCCCCCCCCCCCCCCAAAAAAAAAAAAACACAGAAAAAACGACATAAAACACATTTATACGGATTTAAACGTATTGTAATGCAATTATGTTTGGTCATTAAAACAAAGATCTGTTTTATTTTCAAATAATGAATAAAGATATGATGGCACCTGTTGTCAAATATTTATGACTGTAAGAATTTAGTTAATTATAATGTTTCTCAAACATACAATTAGATACGCGTTGTTTCATTTAAACTTCTTTAGCTTTTAAATTAGCGAATTGTAAGCTTGTATAATAATCATCGTGGATTTTGAAAGAAGGGCAAAATATATTCTGTCTACTGAGGAACAAATTGAAGCGTTTCTTTTCTCCTCTTTTAACCCCTTGATTTCTAAAAAGTAGACTTTGTTAACTGGCAGTGACATGAAAAAAAGAGACTTTTTTTTTTAAATCACAATTGAATTTGTCGTTGTTTGTGTTTGGTTTTTAGTGTAGAGAGGGAACTTCAAATTTTCAAGACTGAAACACATTAGATGAATTCTAAAAATTGATTTTAAGTCCTTCAAATAACATATACATTTTTAATTTTATATCAATAATTGAAGTTCTAATATTTATTTATTACTTTGTTCTCAAAAACTGACAAGTCTTGCCTGCGCGAAAAGTACTTACAAACAATTTTTTATGTACACGATCATTTACAAATCTAACAGTTTAGCATAGCTTCATCGCTTTCGAAAGTTATCTTGAACCTTTTAACTTTCAATATCTAGCAGAGGTATTTCCATTCTCCTTTTACTACTCTACAGGTGAGTGTGCGAAATGCCTTACTGAAATAAATAATTAAATCTGTATAAAGATCCTTTGGAAGCATAGAATGCAGCTAAGCAGAACAATAGCAGACTCGTAGTGATTGAGTCTGTTCATGAGAGGTAATGCAAAATGCAACACATCTCTCGCCCCCTTGCACAGGCTTAAGCGGAACTATATTACAAGCGGAACTCTATTACACATCAATTGGATGGACTCCATGATCCAAACGGACTAGAAAATATGGCAAATGTGTTTGCCAAATTATTTGTTGATAATACGTTTTATAGTCATTTATATCTTCTAATGATCAACTGAAATGATTCCGAAGTGTGATGCTTGTGTTTGGAGGTATATACATGTACGTAGCACCATAACAGCATTTTGGGCATGAAGTGTAACATTGTGTTAGTTTTTTAAGTGCATCTAAGACAATGCCATCAATGATATGTTTGTGACGAAAACCAGAATTACAAAAAGGACAGGTGTAACATATCATCAACTGTGGTTTTATAATGTATTATCAAAAACAAATATCACATAATAACAAATATAACCTATTTCGCATTTTCGGTCAAAGGTAAACCCTCGTCCAGTTCTAAAAGTTTTACTGATACTAAAGCGTTATGTGCTTATACTAAATATTTAAGAAAGTTTAGTTTGAAAAACACAGAGATGATTATGTTTTCATCTTGTTTCAATGGTTAGAAATTGATAGTTACATGTGAGGTTTTACAACTGTGATAATGTCGAGTAAAGGAATACATTAAGGGCTATGTTTCATTATCTTTAATCGATAATGTACGGCTATGTACAAATGAGAACTGTGAAATGGACCTTACAAAGCCTATCAATTGAAATACAGGGTTTCATGGAATCAGAATATTATTAATACGTGTGATAATGCGTGTTACTAAACTGCAAATCCTGCACGTTATTGCCGTACACTTGAGCAGCTTATCTGATATAACCGTGTAGAAAACATGTCATAACTTGTAAATCGGCTGCGTGGAAGAAACAGAAATATCTTCGGTGTATATGCAATATATCATAAAAAGTAAAAATGTCGATCCATAAAACATGTTGGTTTACTTGCAAAGCAATGCAAATTTAATGTGATACTCTGGATTCGTGGAAAATAATATCAAACAGTTAAGCGTCAGAAGAACCTAAAGCACGCATTGGCTTGTTATACGTTGATATAATCCATTACATTGATAATACAACTATTTCCATAAAAGAAAATAGTCCTGTTGACCACAATGAATATCATGTCTATAGAGTAAATAATATGGTGGACATTTCTAAACAAAGCCCAACATCATCCTTGATAGATGTTCAATAAAATTACCGATATCAGCATACAAGAACAGTTATATATTCATACGGATATTTGAGGATTTAAAAAAAGAAACTACAGTAGTATTTCATAAACATTGCACTTCATTGACAAATTATGTTTATCCATAAAAATACAAATGCATACTTCTCCATAAGAAATCTTCTTGAACTTTAGGGGCAAAGCAAATTTGAACGTGTAATGAAATACTATAATTCTAAAACAATGAGTCATATTAAGTGCGCCATCACACTTTAACAGTTGCCATGATTGACAACGGATTACTCTTAAGGAAGCACTTTCACCAGCAGTTTATCGGTATTAAAAACGTGGTACATCTATTGCTAATGACACCACATGATATACAGGTAATTATGGGACGGCTGTAAAAAGAATAGGAAAAATATGTTTTTAGAAAAGCTTAAAATCAAAACCAAAACACATGTTACCAATCAGTATAAATGTTATTTCAAGTTGTTTATTCACATTATGTCTGGCTACGTACAATCGTATGTTCCATTTTCTCTTGTCTTTAGGTCATGGCCATTAGCTTCAGCTCTTTCAGTCTTGGCAATGTGGAACAGTAGCATGATAAATGGGTCGTTGACTAGCTATTTCACAAAAAAAAACTAACGTTTTTCTCTTTTATCACTTCATGAATAGCTTATGTCGTTAAATATTTCCGTCATCCAATGTTGTACTATCTGCTTTATGGCAGCCAATGTTGAAAAACAGTCGTTCCGGACAATTGGATACAAGATACCATTTAACCATTTAAAAATGCTGCCTACATCTGAACCATAAGCCCTTTTCTACATTGTTTAATAAAACTTGCACAAGACATAAATCATGGCAACTTGTATAGTGTAGACAGTACTTGGGGTCCCCAATTACTGTCTTTTTGAGTGGCAGCTTCCAGATAATTTTCGGCTACAAGATCTTGTAGCGTTTAGAACTCATCCTATTTTTCTTGCAAGGTTGTGCTGTCAAATGCTCTGATAAAGGGTTTTTGATGAGGAGCACCTGCCCAGTATGGTATTTTGTTTATATTTTTTCATTAAATGTATTGAGATCTAATACAACCAACATTGTATGCTGGGCTTATTTAAGAAATAAACATGGTAGTGTGGACAACAGAAAAAATGATGTTTTAATTGAATGATATGCTCAAAGACCAAGTTTATATTATTCAATAATAAATTATATATATAGTATTCCAGTGGAATAATAACATCAGCAGAGTTCAGCGTTTTCACATTATCAATGATGTTTCTCACAAGGTCACATATTAGAAAATCTTTTTCATAGCACATTGTACTATAGTACTATAGCCCTATTCAAAACTTTGGCAAAATCTGACTGATTTATAATATTTTCTGAAATAATATCTTTTAAGTAGCTTTGTTCTTCAACTGAATATGTATCACTATAACTAGAGTTTTTCTCAATCAATGTTTTCACTAATGATTCATTTTTTAAATGTCCAAATATTTGATATTTATAAACACTTTGTATCAGCCTTTACGAAAATGAAATATGGAAACAGGCTGGCATTAAGCTGCAAGGTAACTGTCAATGATCTGGAAACAGTCTTTCAAATAAAAGGTAACTGAAATAATCTGACTCCTATATGGGAACAAACTTCCAAGAAAAAATGGTTAGTTGAAAATAACATTGGCACTATTTCCATATTATTTCCAGTTCCTGGGCGCAAACTGCCAACTATATGACAATTAATGGCATATAACAATCAGCATGTCAACACACTGACAATATTGTCAGCTTGTTTCCAGAGTCTGGAAGAAATCTGACAGGAAAATGGCAAGAAACTGGAAATAAAAAACATAATTTCTATAATCTAACTGATAAGGCAACACACTGGAATTGTAAAAAATTACATAAGTGACAATATGGTATGGATTTTCTGTGTGTCTGACAGTACATTGGATATAAATTTAAAAAAAAAAAATATTCAGAGCAGATACTGAAAATACACTGGTTACATACTGGCAATATATCCATCTTAGCAATTTTCACAACAAAACAAATACTACGAGACATCTTATAAAAATGGCCGAGTATTGGATGTTTTTCCTCCAAAATTATTTTCAGTTTTAAATAGTTTTCCAGCATTGATGGGCACATTGTAAAGGTACTTTTCATTATTTTACAGTTATTTGTTTTTATTGTAACACATATTCTGTCCTCAACAACTATTTGTGCTAAACCGATACAGAAAATTTAAAAGTCATGTATTTTCGCTACACTGTAAAATTAAACATGCTAATTTACCATAATCTCGGCCAAATTTCCTTTGATTTCAATATTATATTATTGATAATTGAAATATTGCAAATCTTAATTTGTAATAAAACTGATTCACAAGCAAATGAAGGTTTTAAGATTTAGGCTTTACTGCACATTAATATTAATATTAAACATTAATAAAGATAAATAAAAAAGAACTAATATACTGGCACTAAACTGGAAACAAACTTACCATATGCTGACAATGATATGGCAATACAATGGTAATAAAGACTGAGTAGCAAGCGATATATTGGGATCAATTGTCAATCTGCCACACTTACGTATTAGTGCTCATAACATGGTACTGCATAAAGGAATTTAGTTAAAACTTTAAATAATGATTCCAGTTTGCTTAAAATTTTCTCTTGTACATGTAAGAGAGTCTGGCGGGTTGTGACTATGCACTGACAATACAATGACAACACACTTGCAATATGCCAGTGTGTTGTCAGAAAAATATTGCCAGTTGACTGGCTGTGCACTGACAATACAAGAACAACAGACTGGAAAGTCTAAAAAGCCGCTTGTTGTCAGTTATGTAGCCAGTGTGTTGCCAGATTGACACTGCATACTAATTTGTTTTCAGTGTTTTATGTCAAGCTACCTCTATATAATCAAGCTCCTTCAAATAATTTTATATCAAAATTCAATGCAAATGTTGCTAAAATGTCAGTACAAACATCACTGACAAACTGTATATAAACTGAGAGCAGCCTGGAAGTTAAATTTTACAGCTGTTTTCAGGTCTGGAAATTAGCTGATAAGTACATGAACACATGATGGGTTTTTCAGGTACAACACACTGGATCAGTTTATTTTCAGCTCTGGAAATAGGCTTGCAAGTAACTGGATTTTAGAGTATTATTCACTGGAAACACACTAGGCATAAACTGACCATACACTGACAATAGGGAAGGTTTTTTTATAAGGGCTGAGTTCGGTCATATTTTTTATTTACCTCCATTTAAAATTAATGTGTCTTCCAAGAAATATTGCAAAGCATTAATTGCTTGTACGAGAGATAAATCATTTAGTGATTAATGGGCCTACAAGATTTTCTTGCAGTATGTAGACGGGGCTTAGTGACAATTAACAGAGATAAAGTGCAATCAGCTGTAAAGAACGCCAGGAAAGAACAGATATTTTATAAGTTTAAGAAAACTGTATTGAAAGTGTGTCCACAATTAATAGCTGTTGTAATAATGTCTTAAATGCTAGTAAATCCTAAAAATGTCAGGAGTCTATAAAATACATAAATTCGCATTTACATTTCTACTGGAGTCTGAATAACAAATAAATATATCGATTACATGATTTTCTGGAAAGCCCACTGTTAATCTAGTTATGGGTACGTTGGGTACGTCATGTTTTTAAGTTATATCATGTAAATTCACTGGTAAAAAAACTACACCTGAATAATTTCGAATTAGCATAATCGAAAACTATAAATTAAGCTGTACTTCAATAACAAAAAAAATCTTACACAATAAAATAAGTATAATATAGAAAGTAAAATATATCATAACTTTTCTAAGGGTTTCCAGCCTAAGTATGACGAGGTAAGATGTGTACAATTGGAATAACACCTTTTAAAAGACGTCAAATAAATAATATATGCCTATGTTGTTTATGTAAGATCAAATATGTTTCATTCGTAAACCGAAGATATTGCATTTTTTTTCACCCGTGCTCGTCACGCACTAAATTACATTTTGTCATTAATATATCAAAACATAAGTGAAAAGTAATGTAACTGTTACTGAAACAAAAATGTTATCTGATTCTATAATTAAATGGAATTGGTTTTAGAATTGCATGTTCTCTACCTGTTTTGGGGCTGCCATTCCAATAGAAAACTGTTTGCAACTTGTTTACATATATTGTTGATTTGAAATGTAATAGCGTGTTTTTAAGAGACACTACATAGCCCCTGACAGAACAATGAGATATTAAATTTGTAATCTGTTACATTTACTTGATTGTTCGAAGCAAAATCTTTTTAAAACTGTATAGTACGTACGACAGCTATAACAACAAAGGGCCTATGCATTACACTTCATATTATAGGCATAGGGAAAAAAAAATCATATAATTGCACCTTTACTAATCCCACCAGGTGTTGTGTATTTCCCAAAAATGCTTCTTATTGTGACTTTTGATACAAGCAAACTGTATTATCTGCACTGTAAATACTTACTGGTAAATTTCATTTTTTTAGCGGCTTGTTAAAAGTTAATTTTTACCATAAGTAAGTTGACAAAATCATAGGAACCAGTGGTTCAGGGGTAAATCAAACACATATTAATAAATCCTAAACGATTTTGTTTTGCAAAAATGTATAATATTGTTCTTAAAAACCCTTTCTTTTCTCTCTATTGTGAATTGCAAGGGAAGTAAACTAATAAATATCTCTGCTTTAAAGTACTAGCCCAAGGCAAGAATTGACATTCTTTGCGGATCACAACTTTGAATTAAATATTAAAATTTCTGTTATTGATATTAGCAAAACTATCATACATTGCACATTTGTGAAATCATTTTTGTTTAATTTCAAGGACTTGGAAATCAATTTCTAGACTTTATTTAATGTATTTCTATCAATGAAAATGTTAGGGTCTATCTCTACATATTAATTACTGTGATTCAAGCTGCGATTCTCAAGGGCTTAAACCTCGCCGTTGCTTAAAATCTATTTCAGTTTCAGTAAATTGAGGTAAAATTTTATTCAAGGCCATTGGAAAACCCTGTTTAAGATTTTTTGGCCAGTCAGTTTTGATGCATATCAACATCTTAGGTATTCAAGTAGCAACTTCCTTATACGTCGCAAAATCTCTACATAAATCAGATAATAAAGTCACAGGCGTCTATGGATTTCATTTAATATATTTATAAGTCAGAAGTGCGGAAGTTAGAAATCAGAAGTTGGAAATTAGAATTTGGTAGTTGGAAGTGAGAAGTGCAAAAGTTAGAAGTCAGAGTGGGAGTACGGGAAAACAATTGTTCCTCTAGGGCTTCCCTAGCGAAGCTACAAACTATGTTTTTGTCAAGGACTTAAAAATTTTTTTCTTTGCATCATCACTGATTTTTGCTGCCTTTTTTTATCAGTTTCCGTTTTTTAAATGTCTAACCTGCAAACATGTGAAACGGGTTTTAAGTATAATCTAAATAAAAACAAAAACGGTGGCAGCCGTTTGTTTTTACTAATGATCTGAATTCACACAAAGATCCTTAATAGATATTGATAAGATACCGAGAAAAGATGTTGATCGCTCGAGATAATATGTTGATCGCTCAAGATAATATGTTGATCGCTCGATATAAATGTCGATCGCTCAAGATTAAAATGTTGATCGCTCAAGATAAATGTTGATCGCTCAAGATAAGATGTCGTGCGCACGAGATAAAATGTTGATCGCTCAAGATAATATGTTGATCGCTCAAAATAATATGTTGATCGCTCGGAGATAAGATGTTGATCGCTCGAGATAATGTTGATCGCTCAAGATAATATGTTGATCGCTCGAGATAAGATGTTGATCGCTCAAGATAATTTAATCCTAAAAAAATAATGGCATGTCCTAAACATACCACCGTAGCAACAAGATACATAATGCAAAACAACTACTTTATATAAAAGTATGAATTTCAAAGAACATGCAGTGTACGGATTAAAACAATCAGTTTTATAGCTGTAGGAGCAATCAGTATTCGTTCCGATTGTATGTTAATGTTGATGTTTTGAACTCAGATTATGTACAAACGTAGCAAATTTTGCAACAAACAGTCATGTAAAAAAGTTACATACAAATGATAAAAAGAAAAAGTAATTATTTTAATAGTTTTTCACTACAAATATAGCATAGTTTCTGAATTCCTTTTACATTTGCCTCTGTTCGAATAAGAGTATTTTAGCCTCAAATCGTTGACAAAAAATGAAAACCGTTATAAATCAGTTACTCTAACACATATATTCTCTTATCTGCAGTTATTAATGATGTCTACAGAGTAATGGAGATCGTGGTACCACATTTATCACACGCTTTACAGAGGAAAACACGAAACTGCAAATTCATACTAGGTGAATATCATTTCATAAGTTAAAGTGAATATGCAACAAATATATTATTAGCGTTCTATCAAGAAATAAAAACACTCGATATTTCGCTGATAAGCATTCCAGCCCTTACGTCGCGCAATATCTCTAATGCAGAACTGTAATGCAGTGCAATTTCATGGTTACAAATCAAATAGTATCCAAGGTCCAAAAAAAAGAGTTTTCTAGCGTTTGACTAGTGCAAGAATGGAACATTGCGATTGTCACTACTTGCCAGTTAAAATGAGCGCTAAGAAGTACTTTTCATTCTATGGTAACATTATTGCAACTGCACTACTAAGACTGGAATATCGCGGGTTGTGACAATAAAAGTTTAAACCTCTTTAGTTCAAATGTCAAAATGCCAAAATGACACGAATGCGTTATGCCCTCTGACTAGTTTCTGAACAATAACTGACAGCACACATTCATCATAACTATCCGTGCTATTAATCAGAATGTATGCAATACGTTCACTAAATCGCACTTGCTCAACCATGTATTACAGATAATTCGCTTTTTTATCACATTTTCTCGGTCATGCATTATACATATTTATTATACATCACGCAAATGCTCAATGTACTTTCTCCCTAAACATCCGTCCTGAAGATAACTAGAACAGTTATTATAATTAATAAATTAGAACAGACGAATTGGGTTCAATTTTAGAATGAAAGTGCAGGTTACTTTTTTATTTCTTAATTTCCCTCGAACAATATCTTCCTGCTGCGAATCATTTATTCTTTTTAAGAACAGTTAATTCCAGAAACATTGAACAAAATACAATTTGCATTCGACGTTTACAAATTATTAGGAGCTGATTCCACTTTCAATATAGCATGCAGACAGATACAACTAGCAGCTAGACAGAAAAAGTCTTTGTCTGCACAAAATTATTTACAGTTTACTTACAATGTGTTGTCTTATCTATGGTTTGATGCTCTCATTAAACGTTGACTCTGCACTAATATAACATGTACAGTGCAATTAAGACTATATGGTTTTCCCCAAATTTTAAAATACAGTCGAACAACTGTGTATTACGGATAAACTTTGGTTCTCGTGCAAAACTTGATCCAAGTCATTTTATTTTGCGAAAAAATAAAACGTTTCCTGAAAATATATGTTAAATCGCTTCGATTACAGCTTCAACTATAGTTGGAAAGAAAACACTCCATCAACAGAAAGAAATAACGAGAAAATAATACAGCGTTTGGGCAAGAAGCAATGTGAACCTGATAAAACCTGATTTTACAAAACGCATTTCCGAAATGAAATATAGAATATATATTTGATACAAAGTTATTACATTTGTAACCAATATATATAAACATTTTCCCGTTTGATGTTTCCATTTATCATTAAGATAGAGAATCACTCATTTAAGGCCTCAATAGAAGGTAGGTTCTAGTATTACAACACCAATTATCTCATGTACAATTTTAAAAGTGTACAATTTTCACATTCAGACAGTATTCCACTCCCATAAAAATCACAGAGATTTACCAAGTGAATATAGTGTATCAGGTACTGAAAAGAATGTAACCATTAATAATAAAAATTGGAACTAAGTTAATAATTGAAAAATGAACTCTACAATTTAAAATCCTGAATTTAAGACCAAACATGCCTATCAAATATTGAAAATTAAGAAAATGTGTATTTTAATGACAAAAATACGTTACTAAATTATGATGAATTATATAATTTTATCTAAGGGAAAAGGTGCATCATAATACTTCTAAACTCCCGAGTCTATAGTCTTTCTTAGAATAATTCGGATTTACTATGTCCTATGAATCCGACTGCACATGATACAAATCAATTAAATTTTCAATGTCATCCTTTTTCCATTATGCATTGGAAGCCATTTTGTTTTCTTTGTTTTCAGATTTGTGCTATTTTCTTTTTGGCAATTTTTTCTGGAATTTCATTCACTTGCCTCATTATCAGCTAATAATTTACCCATCTGTTGCTTGTCAACGTGGGTGGTACGTAAGGCAAAACTTACGAAATAGAACATGTCCTAATCTGTAAGTCAAGACTTAAGATTTACGAAACCAAGAAATAGCATCGTACACATGATAATGTTTGGCTGTACATCTTACATTTAATTGGTGTTGTACAACTAAATCCTAAAGCCTTTACGGGTTTGTTTAATATGAAACATTAATTTAAAAGGTGCACTTGACTAGCCAGTAGATAGAGACTGCAGGATATCACCATCAGCACTATTTTCTTTAAATGCAGATTGTTCATACTTTGATAAATGTTGAATATCTTTACCTACTGTACACACAGTTTGGTACTGGCACAGCGCTATGTAACCACATTCACTCTTGTTTAGATACTAAAGATCCTGATAACAATCATCAGATTTAGTCGTAAAATGTTTCTTTCCGATGTTTGACAACTGAAATTTTATTTTGGCTTCAAGGAAGAAGCCATTATGGTGATTGTGCACTCAGAAAGACCAGCCGTTGGATTCTTATCAAATTTCCAGGATGTCTTACAGAGAGAACGGATTCATATCTTTAGATTATAAGATTTGAAAATAATAATGTCATCATCATATCATGTTTTTAACGAAAAAACATCATTAAATCGAATTAATTGATAAAATACTTTGAGATTGCAAGATTGTTTGTTTTCATGATATCAGATGCTCAATCTTCGTATACACACATGTGTTTCAACGATTAATAACATACTTGAAACAAATATTCAAGGAATTATCATATCAAATCATATGCATTTTGTATCAAAAATGTTTTATTTTTTCTAACATAAGAATGAAAATGCACATTACAGTCATATTTGAAGCGGCAACAGGCTCAATTACAATACTGGTCCAAAAGAATACTGGGAATTAGCAAAAGAACTGAACTGTTTTTGCAGCAACGCTTCATTCATTAGTCATGTTTCAACATGATTTACATGTATTAGTTTATTTGATTGTGGAAAACCACTACTGTTGTACAGGTAATTTCGTAAAAAAAAAGGAAACAGCAAAGTAAAAAATGAAAGATGTTCCATTGTATGATGTTTGTATTTGTAGATCTTTCAAACTTTCCCGGTGCAAGAACTTAAAGTGTTAGTGGTAATGTGGCAAATACATACAAACAAACAAAGCAGATTGAAATACATTGAGTCCCGGAAATTTGTTGTTTAGCTTATAAGCATGTTTTCATAGCAATCAAATGAATATTATTTATAACCAAATTCATGGTGTTTTTGTTGGAATCGAGTACAAGTGTAATAATTTATTCAGATAACAGCTTTTTTAAAATGATTTTTGCGTCGATGAGTCATTTGAAGAACTGTTTTGCGTATGATTAAAATTGTCGCATATACCGTGCACTTAAATAGCATTTCCCAGCTTATTCGGCGAAAGCAATAGTGTCAAATAAAACGTTCATGTCGGTCCTGCATGAAGATGCGACTCATACATTGATAACATTTGATCCATTGAAGAGTAATCGTCATGTATTTTGAGCTGAACTACTGGGTGGCTTGAAGATTTTCTGAGTTGTGAAATGCCACAAGATAGTTAATTCTACTTTGGATTGCTCAATGCTACAAGCGTGTGATATCCGTTACCATTATAGAGTATTTTTTTCTGGTGTTGATGCAAGTGCAAACTGCCGAATAACGCACATATTGTCTAAAGTCCCGCAAGGGCTGTATTTTAAATATGTGCGTTAAACTGTCGGTTTACATAACAAAAACACCTTAATAATAATTCTTATAATTCCAATTAAACGTGCTTTCCCTCGGCACCAAGCATTTCGAAAACAGCTTCTTAAATCAAATTTTGAATCGAAACTATTGTCATCGATTCAAGGAAAATAAGTGCGGACACTAATATTTATCGTTCAAAAGTAAGAAAACTGTTGCCGTTTGATAAAATCACTGGTATCCGAGTCAGCAGTAATACAGCACATTAATACGCACATAAATGCAAACATAATAAACAATGATAAAAGTCTGGGTCAAACCAATGAAATTTCATTATTAAATATATGTTAAAAACCTGAGAATCGCGAACCAAGACGGTGAATCAAAATTATATCTGCCTCGTATGTATAATCCTACATGAATATGCATGGTAAAAGCAAACAATGACTGATAAAATCTAAAATATATAGATATAATGTTGCAGGAAATACTTTTGGTATCAAAATGAGCCTATGCCTGGGAGTATTTGCTTTTGCTGGCGTGTTTTGAAAGTATTATACTTAGTCTTAGTCTTACGACACCATAGATGTAGATAGGCAAGCAAGTGTTCTATCCTTGAATTCTTGCATAATAAAGTAACACTATAATTCTTTTTTTAATTGATGTAGTTTGACTGCTTGCGCCAAGATATTCACATTTTGATGAAGTTCTTAGTAAAATGTTTGTATTCATACTCACATTCCAAGTGTACCCTTTTTTGCAGCTTAAATTCTTTTCGGTCAGTGATCATGCTTTACACATTATTAATATTTCAAAAATAAGCACTTTTAAGGCACATGAACAAATACATTAACGCCATTAGTGTTTTATGTGCATTCAAAGCTTGTAATGATATACAATAACTTGTTTTATTTAAGCAATGCAATGTTCATGACTGATAAACGTTGTTGACAGTACTACTGTAAATGGCCGAACACACAGAAGAGAACGAAACTATTTGAATGCCTCTTTAACTTTCATAGACACGTACAAGTATGCTGCTAATCAGACGTTGTTACGATGTACCGAGATTGGACTGATCCAACAATTATACTATTCACTAAACATTCAGAAAGAAAATTTCTTGTTTTACTCCGGTAATATGACCGGTAGCTCATATTTATTAATCAAAATCTTTATAAATGCATTTTTGAAGTTAAAACGAATAAATTAATAACGTAGAGTCAATGTTTCGCCGTGTAACTGGTTACAATACCAATGCATTGTCTCGAAATAACATAATGTATTTAACCAATTACATATATTAACTAGGTAGTCAGTTCTTTCAACTGTTTATCAATCGATGAAAAAATAAAATAAATATAAACATTTCTTTTCTATAAAATGTGTAAAGTTGGCATCAACAACATGAAATTGCTTTTATCAAAGCTTTTCTACCTTGTTAGGCAAATACTCTTACAATGGTAAACCAATATTACGATAGAAAATTGAAAATATGCAGTCTCTTGAAAATACACACTAAGGACTCTCTGGTAATGCTCTGGGCTTACAAATGTCTAAGAATTTCAAAGCTGTAATCATAGAGGATATTATTTCTCCAAATCCTTTTCGAATAGCTGGCGGATATTTTTTTGTTTTCTCCCGAAATCATTTTCAAGTTTGGCATTTTAATATATCTCTGAAAATGTTTAATCAAACTGGCTGTTCAGTTCGCGTCTGATTAGGTCTCTAAAGAATGATAATTTTTAACAGATTTCTTTAGATATATTAACGGCCTTTTTTATCTTTCAATGCGTAGATCTTATTGATAACTTCTTCAAGTCTGATTTATTGCAGCCATCATTGTGAGCAGGTCTATGGAACCTTGATAATCAATTGTTCCGGACAATTGGATACAAGATATCAGTTAAAAAGCTGCCAACATCTGAACTCTTAGTGACAGTTATGGGAAATAAAGCACAATTAACTGTTAGGGATGGTACAGAAGGATAGTTAGGAAATCAATCAATAGCATTATACATTAACAGCACTGGCGCAGTTTTTATGATTACAGTTATCATGTCTATAAGACATGCAAAGTCAAGACTTCACAGAAATTCAATGAAAAGTATGAAAGTACGACGGTTAACGAAATTAGCATTTGTGTTCTTCTTTGGAAATGAGAAAAATTAAACACGTTCATAGTAAACTATTCTTTAATACTAAATATCAAAAAAAGTTTCAAGACAGATACAGTAGTCACCAGAAAGGTATTGATCATGGGTGTGCTGGCAAAACATTGGATAGGATACGAGCGGCTATTGCTGGAACACTGTAGTCTTCTTAGAAACAAGAATTAATTTATCATTCTAATACTATTTTAACAGGTAAAGATGAAATGATGAAAACGTTCAGAACTGCAAACTCATTCGAATCAAAGAAACAAATATTTAAATTATTTATAGTTTAAATTAAAAAAAAAAAACAGACACCTTTTAAATTTTAGACTACAATGCGCTGTACCATCTGATCGACTGCAAACTTCTATCATAGCTATCGGAAGTTCACTTTCTTGCATATTGTCAAACATGGTAACTGGACTGCATTTGATTTCAATTGTAGTAACTTGCAATGATTGCATGTATCAAATCTGTGTTAGTCTGAATCACGCTATACCAAACTTATAAAGTGACATGAAACTGTTAGCGGACATAAATACAAATTCACACTTTGTCTCAGATTCTAACAAGCACGCATAAACCGCATTTTTTGTTTGTTTTGTTTTTGTTGTGTTTAACGTCACATTGACACACTGACTTTTCATGGTGGAGGAAGACCTTTCGCAAGCCAGACGGATGGCTTCCTCACATGAAATATTCTACGCCCCATGTGAGGTTCGAACTCACATTGGTGTGGGGGCAAGTGATTTGAAGTTAGTGACCTTATTCACTCGTCCACGGAGGCCCCTCCCCCGCATACATTACTCGAGTTAATACGAGATGTTACATAAACTGTATAAACCAGGTTCAATTAATAATCAGAATTGCAACAAATAATATTTCAACCCTTAAATATTTGAAGTTACTAATATCAAACCATTATTAGAAGTCTTATGTTAAAGGTTTGTCTAATAGGTCTTCCTAAGTCATTTAAGGCACCGACAAAATCGTTAAAAGTGAAATGAAATAGTTAAGAAATGAACATTGTAATATCAAAGCAAAATTACAGTCAATTTGTTTCATGGCTTACAAATTTAATCAAGTCAGAAACATTTTTTTTAAGCGACGGAAACAAGTATTTGAGAAATTACATGTATTATGTGTTTGGCCATTCCTACCATACTGTGTGTGCATCTTGCTTTCCGATGATTTTCTATCACAACAGCAAACTTTAAGTGCCGTGTTGCGGCAGTCTCATTGAGTCCATTCAATAATAATAATTATACCTGATTTGTTGAGCGCCGTTTTTATATGGAATATACGTTCAAAGGCGCTAACATGTGTGTAATAGAGTTCCGCTTAAGCCGCAGCTAGGGGCGTGAGAGGTGTTGCACATTTCATTACCTCTAATGCACAGACTCAATCATACCGAGTCTGCTATTACTCTTCTTAGTTCCGTTCTTTGCTTCCTAAGGATTTTTACAGATTTTATTGAATGTAATTGCTTCAAGAGATTGTTTTAAGAGACCTACTCTTTGACATTACATCCATATATTTTAATTTGTAAGTGTTTCATTGTTTTGGTGTAACTTAAAATGTATATCTAAATGTAAATTAAAAACCCTATCCATTGCTTAAAACAGACATTTATCCGTTGCAGTGTTTCTGTTTTAATATTTAACATGAACACGTCAATTTGACATAGATCAGTCATGTTTACCACATCATATTAAGAAGACGTACTTTTTCAAGACGTAAACTTTCCGTCCATGTGATTGTTGCTGTCGTACAAAATCATGGTTAGAAACTTGAAACTCATGTTTTGCTTTTATTTCTTTAGAAAATATATTTGGAGCACAAATGGATAGCTTTAGGTTTTGTTTGAATTATTCAACAGAAATATGCACATTGATTTAAGAACTGTACTGACAACAAGACGCTAGAGGGCACCTAATTCTATTTTAACCATCTTGTACTTTTGAGAAAAGAAGAGAAATGTTCCTTCAGTAGAATATCATTACTGAGATAAGGTAACTATCTATGAGAATGTGTGTGTGACGACAGCGCGAATTGTTTTAAAACATACAATCAGTTTTGGTCAGCAGTTTTAGAAATTAGCCAAAATTATTAGATTCAAAAATTGACCCGCCAGTAAATATACGCATAAAATTTGTGCCGCAAATATCAGAAATCACGGGTTGTACGTCAATATCCTGTTTATTATATTACGGTACAACAAGTTTTTCGGATTAATATTAAAGTGCATAAAAATGGTTAATGATGTCGCTGGTAATACTTTCGTTTATAAAACTGGGTATACGATAAACAGAAATACATACCATTCGTTAAAAATAATAAAAAAAAATAATATACTTGAATATCATTTATTCATGAAATATGTGTGAATGTATTTAAACGTAAGTAAAGTAATTTTTTGATATACGAATAGTATCATTTTTATAAAGTTTTATTCTAATTTAAGGCTTTGCGAATACTATTATCAATAACGGATGTATTTAAAATCATTAAAGTTCGATGGTCTTCATTGATTTTTTTTATTTTGTAGAGTTCCTTTTTATTTCGACTGACTCCAAAAATGCCCGAAAACACGCATTTTTGACATATTCCCTTCTCAACATGTTATATCTATTTATAGATTGTCATTATTGTATCATCTGAATACAAGCCTTTCGTTAAAAAACCTGTAAATTATACCAATTTGTTTTACAGAGTTGGTAGAAGTATATAACAGTGTTATAACAGTTATTACACCCATAAAGCATTTTCGAATATTTAGAGGGTTGTCAAAAAGGTTCTCAAATAATCAGCGGTTAAAGTACACTATACCTGAAAACGTTAAAAAATCATGTGACGTATAATTGGTCACTGCGTAAAACATTCATGTTCTTGATTCCAAACACTGAAAGTTTTTGTTGTTGTAAGGCATGCACTGTTTTTCCCAGTTCGATTAACTAAAATTAATGATATTCATCAATCTATTGTGTTTATATTCTGAAGTTCCCACCCATAACACTTTCTCGTGCCTTTATGCTTTCGAGACAGCGTAATGTTTATGT
Source organism: Mercenaria mercenaria (assembly GCF_021730395.1). Taxonomy (NCBI): domain Eukaryota; kingdom Metazoa; phylum Mollusca; class Bivalvia; order Venerida; family Veneridae; genus Mercenaria; species Mercenaria mercenaria. The sequence continues at coordinate 87,561,023 of NC_069364.1, read as the reverse complement.
TCCTTGCTTTCTGCAGGAAGTATTTATCAGAAGATTTAGCTATCCACATGCATTAGGCATCAATTCAAAGGCTCCATAAAACATTGCTTACCTGTTGCAATTTGTATTTAACCAATTGATACGTTGGTATGTTGCTATGCTGGCAGACGAATTGGATAATTAACTTGACATTTCCTGATGTTAATTCTTTAATTATCATTTGGTTAGACACTAAATCAAACAGAGTCTGCTATTATTTGTTTGCTTCGTTTTATGCATACATTTTCATGTAGATTTGTAACTATCACTAGTGTCGTATTGGGCAGTAGAAATTTTCCCGTGCATGGATTCAGTGTTGTTATATTTTCTTGTCCTTTGCGATCGGATAAGGGATTTAGTTCAGTTTACTTTTATAAGATGATTCCGATTATTTCAGAGGGGATTCTCACATTCTATTACTTAGTTTATTACTATTAAATGCTAGGTTGCTTCTTTACTTACAAGTGGTCTTCTTATAGATTTTATTATGCATTAACTATGCTGTATGATTTAGAAATCTCTTTCTGCAGTCTATTCTGAACATAAACTGATATTTGTACCAGCATTATGATACTCACAGGTTTTAGAGCTGCTTTGGTCATGTATTTACGTTGTATTATCACTTTTGGAAATTGTTGAAAATCCGGAATGAAATATTTGATGTTCCAAAATGATTATTTAACAATATCTAAAAAAATGTTTTTACATCAACAGAATTTTACTGCAAAGATATTTTTCCGCGAGATTGAAAATGCAATTACATACATTCGTGAACCTTGAATATTTATGACTGAAATGGATGTAAAGCAGTTCATGCAGAATAAAATGAATAAGCTAGTATTACATGTATTTGTTTTTATGTATTTCAATCCTATCACTTACAGTTAAATGAAAATCTAGTAATGTAGGAAAGAAAAACTCTTGTTAATAAAAACAGTAATGTACATATTGTATCCATGTAGTTAACCTCGCCAATACAAAGCGTTCATTTCACAAGAAATTGCAGATATATATGTTATTCTTACCGTTAAATAATCTAACATGAAGCACGGTCGTGTTGCAACTGACGAGAATTTCGCAAATCTATTTCCGAAAGTAAATGAAAAACAGATATTAGATTCAAAGATTATATACCAAAATGGTTAGATATTTCCTGTTAGACGTTCACTTTTATCATTTGGGTAGAGATAAGAATGTTTTCAAAGAAAGGGTAATTGTATTAAAAGGTGTTTGACTTATTAAACACTATCGTTGTAGATATCTAGAGAAAGACTTTTTTTTTTTGTGTTTCGTGTGTTAGGATTTACGTTTTCATTATAAATGATTGTTTTAGATTCAGTTCCTTTATGAACAAGTCATTGTCTTCTGAAGATATCACGGGTATTTCTTAATATTTATTCTAATGCTTTAAACTTATCTTATGAAATATTCATAGTATACGTAAGTTGTAAAAATGGGTATTGTCATGTATTACCTTTTGGATACTGTATACATGATATTGTAAAATCATTTACTCTTCAACAAATAACAATATTGTTTCAGTAAATTCCTTTTACTTATCATGTCATTTAAGCGCCCTGTATAATTTATAATTTTCTTCTTAATATCTAATCTTTCCTGGCAGATTTGTACACAACGCGAGGCAGTATATGTATTTTACAGGTCTATTACTTTCTATGTTTCTATGGTAGAGGCATTTAGTGCAAGTGCAATACTGTCAACTAGGAATAATTTAAGGTATACACCAGAAGTGAAATACTATTTCCTACAATAGTTATATATATGCCTGACCTTGCAGTTTGTAAAGCATTTACGACAGTTTATATTTGAATTGAAAAACAGATGCAGAACAGAACAAAGTAAAATGTTATAGACAGTTCGTTAAAAACATGCTAAATCGATACCTTTAGAATGATCCCGAGTATATACCGTTGAAAGTTGACATTAATGTTGAAGTCAATGTATCAATGATATTTAACGAACACGTTTGAAATGGTGAGCTATTGACCATCATGTTTATTTCAGTTTATACATATGATGTCTTGTGTTAATTCAGATACATACTGTTGGAAGGAAAGCTTCGATTTGTAAAGGGCAGTTTCCAGTAGTTTCCATAATTAATGTCGACTTCCTTTGTACACTTAAAAAGCTTTTGGATGCGTTCTTGGTGTTGATATATAAAGCATAAATTCTGATGTATAATCTAATGTCCATCTCCGCTACTTCGTAAATATTGCAATTCGATGATTAAGAGAAATTCTAATGGATTGCGGATAGAAAAAAAAAACAATTCGTCTGGCTTTTTTTTACAAGACCAATAGCATTTGATTAATGAATAGATATCTAATTTCCGTAGCGTATTTTTTAAACGAGCGTAAATAATAATTTTATTCTGCACAAACGGCAATCATTTTACGTTTAAAGAGCTGATAAAACGCATTTATTGTCAGTTCACAATTACTCAAAACATGAAAAAATGGAAAAATTCACGCCAGTTCTACTAATTGTTTAAAGCTGATTCCAGTATAAATTCTTCGCTTGAAGAAGGAAAAGAAATCAGTTTGATTGAAATCTAAACAGACAAATGGATTTTGTTATAGCTTTTTTTCTGCACAACTGAATAAACATTTCAACCTTAAGAATTTTTGTAAGATTACATTACGTTTTTGCAAAAATTACCAAAATCACTTTCCAAACAACGGTGCCAAAAATTTGTAAATAGTCACGACGTGTATTCTGTTTTTCATTTCTCAAACGGGTTTTCAAACTTTCTGGAAACTCATCGATTACCTGAAGATGTTGGCTTTTACGTCGTTTCCAACAGACAACAGCCAATCTTCTCTGAAGGTTTTTTTCTGTGAAAATAGCTAGCTCTTACTTGATACTTGAAACATACAGAGTACACACACAGTAATTGTTTTAATACAAATCCGTTTACAAAAGGAAGTTTGTTTTCAAAATTTATCATTGTTGTTCCAAGTAAGATGGTGAAATTTAAACACTACTTATAATTGCTTATATATCAAAGACAGAGTTATATCCAAAGCGGTATTATGACAAACAAGCTACTGCGTAGACATTAGCCAGCTGAAATTGATACCGACCACATTCTTATAAATAATCTGTTTTTATTTACATGCTAAAGAGTACATTTAAATTTTTTTATCGATAATCACATCACGTTACAGAATATTTATGCCGAAAAACTATTACAAACGAAATTGTATTCTGATTTGTGACGGTGGTTCATTTTGAGATATAACTTGTATGATTCGTTTAAAGGTATCAAGATATCTTACTGACAGAACATGTCTTCAGAAATCAACTGTTACTTTAAAATTTGGAGATATAATTACAGTATCATTTCATATGTGACATGGTTCAGACTGAGAACAAAACATGGGTTATTGTAACCGGAATGAAGAAATATTTACTTAAACGATGCTTTGAGATTGTTAATTGCCAAATAGTTGATATTTCCCCCTCCTTCCTTTTTTAAATTAACACTGTTTCGTAAGCTATGTATTTGCAAAAATATTTCATGGGCAATAACCTTATAATCACTGTCACATTTTATAAACAAAACAGTACATACCTTTCATTAATTTTAACCAATTATTTTCCAAAATTGTTTTAACGTTTGCACTTTAGTATTGCAATTACGACATATACAAGTTATTAAAATCATGATAAGGGAACAAAAATATCATCATGCTCATATTTTCAGATTTTAATAACGAAAATGTCCTTTAGAGACTAAAAATCTTCTTTTTTCGTCTTAGAGAATTGAAAACAATTGTAGATAATTAATACATGTTATACATCATGTCTATAAATTTTCTTCTTAAAGAAGCTATAAACAAATATACAATGCAAGCATAGATGCAAAACTGTTTAATTGATTACTTTTCCCTTAAAATGCACTCATTTTATTTTTCCGTGCGAACTTTGTTCTTTCATCGTGCAAAAAATATTGACAACAGCAGTGCTCGTAACATTGGTAGCAAAACGAAGTAAATTGTTATAAGAGTTCAATGCTATGACATTCTGAATGGATGACTTTTTGAAATATCAATGGCATTGTTTAGAGACTTACCATTAGCCCTCTTTACACAAGGGAAACAATCTGTTTATATAAAAATTGTTGAGTGAACACCGTTTGTCAGTCCTAATCCTGTCTATGTTATATCAATGAATTGGAAAAGTAACATAGGTTTGTGTTAAATGCTATGCAGGATAACACAGTCATGCATCCAACAGTACTGAAATTGATTTCTTCGATTTTCTCTTTTTCTAGATATTTCTCCCATACTTTGACGCATATATATGGGTAGTAGAGATTGTTCTCTTTCCAGCAGTAGCCTTTTCAACATATTTTTCCGTGTGAAATTCTGTGGGTTTTAACTTTTTTCAAAAATCGTCTGTTTGTTGACACATTTCACCACAAAAAAATGTTACACTTTCCCAAGGGCATTAACTGATTTGATCTTTTTTTCCAGAAAATGATATTTTAATGATTTTTCAGTCTGTGTAGTTGGATGCAGTTAACTACACATATTATATCTAAAATAGATAGTGCCTACTTGAAGTTTGTTGTTTAGTTCCACTGCCTACATTGTTATGTTTAGCAATAATTTGTAAAAATTAATACACAGGTGCACTTCATTAATTTTGTACGTATGTATTGCAAAAATCTTTAAAACACTTCTGGTGTATTCAGATGAGAATATCGATAAAATGGTTTAAATAATTGAAAGCAATGCTTAAGGTACTAAAAAGCCTAAGCAATTTACAAGTTAATTAATGGTACGGCATTGCATTTGAAATATATCATTTCTCTTTCAAATTGCTTGTCGTTAATTTCAACAAAATAACATAAGTAAAAGTAATATATATACATCAGATGATATCTATGCCGCCATTATGAACTTTTCTGTTCCTGATTTCTTAGAGGATAGCGTACATCTTTGCCTGGTTCATTTTAATCGCACAAGAAAGGCAAATGTAGGGTCATAACTACACCATTCTATGGTATTTTCATATACATATTTCTTTTATGGCATTGTGAAATATGCTAGTATTAGATATTTATAGGCAGAGTCCAATATGTTTTATATTAACATATATCAATTATGCATATTACATATCTATTTGTTAAAACTGATCCTCAAACAGAGAGCAAACTCATGGTTAAGGAAATAATGATGAAAATGGCGATAAAGCTTCAAAATAAAATCTGGAAATTAGATCCCTCGGAAGCACCGAAAGCCTTTTCTATTGATTCTGTGTTCATATTTAAAGTTCTTTATTAAATAGTAATTGTCGTTGGAAATATGGTAACTTGTGCATTTTAGTTATTTCATAAGAACATCGTTTTTGTTCGATGAAAGAAAATCACAAAAATTTATGACATAGCGCGTTCTTATGGATATCTATTTCATACAATTTATTTGATAAATTATAAGTTTGGTTTGCATGTGCAAATATTCTATTTTCATAACTGAGTACATATTTTATGTCTTTTATTATAAATAATATGTATTTGTGAAATTAAAGTCGGTATAAAGGATTGCAAATACTTATACAATAAATACATGCACATGTAAGTACAATTTTATGAAACGCACCTGTATATAAAGATTTAAACCGATATACTACGCCCTGGAAGTATGCCAGAACAGTTTCCGCTTGTTAGCAATTGATTCATTTTTTACATCGAATATATAATATTATTTGTAACAGATTCATGTTGTATCTGTCGGAAGGAAGTGATATTGTTATACAGATAGAAACGAAGATTTGGAATCCAGATGTTTACATAATTACAAGGCCTGCGTATTGTGGGTACTTAAAATATCCTCAAGCTAATTCGGGGGAAGAAATATGTAGTGTCAAATTTAATGATCGTGTCTGCTCTGTAGGATAGATTGCAATTATTCGATCACCCAAGGAAGATTAACCTAAGGTATGAAATATGTATTCCTGATATTGAAAACCTAAGATTAAAAGTTATTTACAGGCCAACTGTCATTAGAATGAATCATATCTATTTTCGATTCTTCGAATTACATGGAACCTGTTTAATATAAGTTAACAAAGGACAGGGTATTTAATAACAACAAAGATATATCTTTTATTTGTGTAAAAATATATAGTTATATGCATTTTGAATCAGATAAAGATGTAACAAATCCATTCATAAGATCAAACAATATAATAGTGTATAAGGGATTGGTTTATTTTGTATATTTTATAATTGCAGAAAGCAAACAAACAAGTATGGATTTCCAGCCCAATAACGGAGATAGGTCCTATGTATAGATACATCCAAACTTTCCAGAAATTATCGAACATTTCTGATATTGTTTGCTAAGCTAGTGCTCATTTCCAGTAAAGTATAGTTTTGTTATATCTGATTTAAAGATAGTATAGTTCTGTGATGAGAGTAAACTTTTAAAGATCTTTATGTTGTTACGAAACTTTGTTAGGCCAAATATTTTTTTATTGTTGAAAAAGCACAATTTAATGTATTTCGTTAATCAAATACAATAGGTATGCGGATTTTACATTCGGTTTAGTTTGCATTGTTTTGCATAGAATAGTCATAGAGTATATTTTCATATAATGAGTTTTATTTTGAAACTGTCCATATAAAATATAGAAAAACCTGTATTTAGCATATTGCTTACAACAGACCTTCAAAATATTTACCCATAACAGAACCGGGCTATCCATGAACTGAAAGCCGGATAGCAGTCTACCTTTGATATACTGTGCAGACACCGTTACACTGTGCTACCAAGGGTGCCGAGCCAGAATGTTTCTTAGCAAAGGGAAAAAATCACTGGAAATTTTTCCTGACTGATTTTAGATAGAACCTTTTCCCTTGTAATATATTTATCGGGTGCACTTTGTAGTTGCACAACAGGACCTTTGGAATTGAAAAGAATTGTGTAGAGAACTTGTTTAAAACTTTGAATTCTTTCTGCGATAAAATTTCGGTCTTGCCCTTTTCTAACTCACTGTTGTTTATCCACCTTTGAGAGTCAAACAAATATACCAATTTTTGACCAAAAAGTCAAAAGTCAAAAGGGTGTTATGTTGCAGAAGCTTCTAAAAAGCTACTAAAATGCAAATGAAAGGTGGTGTAATGTTTTTTCTCACAGATGAAGGCGCTTTACATATGGCAACCACAGCCACACAGGGCGCAAAATTCATCCTCTACTAGTGCAGACACATAACTATCTGACCAGAGGGACAGAGTGAGATAAAGCCCCCAGAACAAAGAAAGAGAGAGAAATTTTTGTTTAGATACTGACCTGTCCGGCTAACTTAGCCTAGCTCTTTGCGAATGGACAGTCTGGTTCTTTAACGTTCCCGGTGTATAGCACCGATACACGCGAAGCCGTCTTTCCTGGGAAGAATCAGTACAGGCCTCTTAGCTAGATGACTAGCTAGGTCCAGTGACTGGACCGGGATTCGAACCCCGGACCTCTGGATTGACAGTCAAGCGTGTTACCACTAGACCACCAGTCCACCTACTACTCATCTACTACTACACCTACTAGATATTATGAAGCTATTATTATAATAAATTGACAGTGAAAATGACGAGTCAAGAATTAACCAAAAAGACATGTTATCCATGTATGGAGTAAGAGAAAAATAATGTTTTATTTCTAATTCATTGTTAATTTTAGAAAATGACATAATATATGTATTAACAGTATCGGAACATGAACTAGGCCCACAAAAAATTGTGTAAATAAACTCTCAATAGTACTTGTCTTTCTATTTTTCATATTGTTACATACGCAGACAATCATTATAAATGGAGTGTAATTTATGTTCCTTGTGTAGAGACTATGTAAAAGCAGCATCAACTTTCAATTACCATTAGGCAGTAACTCAACTTTTCGCATTAGGAGGCGTAACTTGCATTTTATCATATCTAAATAAAACATTCAATAACTGTCAAGACGTAAATGAGTTACCGGCAAGTAGTTAATAAGTTTACCTGCACGGTTCATTTCATTTAAAATCTATTAGGTATAATGTTGTAATTTTTATAATAGGCAACACTGATGTTCTGCTACTCATGATTTAAGCAATTTATATTATGTATCAGGGAAGTGTTATTGCGTAATTTTTCTGTCCATTTTTTATATTATTAAAGAACAAGAAGTAAATGAGTTACTGGCAATTAGTCTATGAGTTCATCCCAATGGTAAATATAACTAAACTGGTAAGAGGATCGTTCATTTCATTTAAAAATATCAAGTATAATCATGATTATGTTAATCGTTTAGTAGACGTACCTATCGCATAAACCTTATACTAGAACATGCAAACTTGATGCACTGTTTTGCTTCATTTTAATCAATGATAATTTATCTATCAGGTGTATTTACGTAATTTGGTAGTATTACGGGTATATAGCGATTTAACTGTCCGTCTGGTTGTCCGTCCGTACCAACCATACTTTACCACATTCGCCTACAGCACACTATATATGATGCAGTTTAATTCACACTCACACACAACAATCTGTGTGTCAAGACCTACAAACTGACCTTATATAGATTATTTTGAACCTCATATGACCTTGACTTTCAAAATTAAAGGCTTAAAATACAGCTTTTTGGTTAACCAGATTTTACCGTTACGCCTACAGCCTACATTATAGACCAGATTAGTTCAAACTCATACTCATAAACCTTGTGGCAAGACCTACAAACTGGTTTATACATAAATAACTGACATTGACCCCAATATGACCTTCACCTTCAGATTTAGAACCTTTATAAACAAAATGTTTGGTCCTACAGCCCACATAATTGACCCTATTATTTTTTACTCACACTAAACAATCCTGGTGGCAAGACCTACAAACTGATCTTTATGTATAGATAACGTTAAAACGTTGAACCTCATATTTCCTTCCTTTTTAAAAACAACATTGGCCTTGACCCTAATATGACCTTCACTTTCAGATTTAAAACCTTTATAAACAAAAATGTTTGGTCCTAGAACCCGTATAAATGACCCAATTTAGTTAATAATAATTGTGCCAAGACATACAAACTGAACTATAAATAAATGAGCATGACCCTCATATGACTTAAGGAGGTAGGTTACCTTAATATTTGCATGTGCGCATGTCCAACCGGAAGCTAACGTGACGATTTACGACGACGTTTACGACAAACTAAATGTATTTGTATATCCATTCTTCTGAAAACAAATTATGAACCTGTCTCCGATCTGATGCTTTATGATTTGATAATGCATAAATAATGAATAAATTGCCGCAGAAACGCTTCAAAACAATGTTGCCTTAAAATGACGTCACTAACGTCATGACGTTACGTGTCAGTTACCGCGCAAAATTAATAGCTTTTATTTTGAAAGTACGTAAAGTACGTGCATTTTCTTTAATTAAACTATTTTCAAACAGCCATTATTTGCTGAAATATTTTTATGAGTCTTTTGCTTTGAATAATAATCAATATTTTGGTTCTTTTATTTAGTTATATTGAAATGTTATGCGGAATGTAAGAAAATGGATCATGGTAACTAATGTTATTTGGAAAATAGTTGGTTGTAAGGTTACTTGTTACGGCCTTTTTCAAATAAAAATTCTGGCAATTTGACTTGTAATACCTATTTTCCAGTTTCCGTTGATAATTTGTTACTTATATACTAAAACTAAGCTATAATATTGTTCAAATTTCAGTAGAAAATTGTGGTTTCTTGAATTGAATTGATGTTACCATGGAAACGAAGCCCGTGACCTATATATCTAAATATAAAATTCAAAAGCGTTGACACTGGTCTATTTAAGGAACACAGCTTCGGCTTTTTATTTTCATTTCTACAGTATCCATGAGGATAATAGCAGCATGCCGAACTATTTTTCCATGAAAAATGCCAGACGAAGGGTACTGCTTAAGTACTTTAAGCTGTGAAATTTGTTTGAATGAATGCAAATAACACGAAAATATAACTTACGTTAGAAATAATATGTTTTAAAGCTACATTAACAAGAAAGATAATTTTGTTCAATATTTTTTATAAGAAATTACGACAAAAAGCAAGATATAAGCTATTTTAAACATCTCTGTTGCCATGGTTACTTTAAACTTTAAGAAAAATAGGGTGCCATGTAAAGTGCTTGATATTTTGCTAGTAATAGTACCCAAATATTCCATGTTGGTCATTAACAGAATGGCACTGGAGCCGTCGAAAACCCCGTTTTTATAAATAGTTGTTTAAAAATGAGAGAAAATGCGTTACCATGGCAACACGAGCCTCGCGACATATACATTTTAAGCTTTTATTAGAAAGCTAACGCACATGGTAGTAAAATTATCAATTATGCAGACTTCTGCGGATATCAATGAAACTAAAATACAATGAAAAGTGTTAAATATCCGTATTTTCCTTCTTCTTTCAATATAAAATACCTGTGGAGGGTCATGTTCTTCAGACCTGAATAAAACTTGAACTTGAAGGGTCAGAGATAAATGAAATTGAGATTGAAGCCGTTGAAACATCATATTACACGAAATACAAAAAATTGCTGCGGTTCAACTAATTTGAATTTACCCTGGTAACAAGGTAACCTACCTCCTTAACTTTAAAACATGAGATCAATAAAATACATTTATATGCAGGCAATAACTTTTCGGCCGAACGCAGGAGACGAAAATCAGCAGTTACGGTTAATACTGTAATATTTCACAACCAGTAGTCCTGATGTAGGTCTGTGCTATTCCGTTTGGATTATAATTCATCTTTAATCTTCTTGCAACAATATTTTGTTTGTTTGTCTTGGTAAAATGCCGACAATCAATATTTTGATGGAGTTGGAAGACTCCATGTTCATCCATGGGCATCATTTTAGGCACTAGCTGACAAATGTGTAGAACTACTGACCTTCCGTAGCCCACCTGGATAGCTTACCCAAAGAAGTTTTTGAACTCAAAGCGGTATTTGGAAAATGATTCCAAGTCAGCGAAATTTACCCTAGTGTCGTCGCGATGAAAATTTTATTTGATACCTGATTTAAACAGTTGAATATTCCTTATTGTGGTTAGGTTTAAATAACTCATTAAATGGAAATGATGTTCTATACGTGATTCCAAAACACTCAAAAGTCCATATTGTCATCAGAGCTACGCCCTCGTGCAAATATAGATTTTGTCGGCTAATATGCACTTACCAAATGTATGCATCTTTTGACATGAACTAAGAACAATTTATAAATCGGGTAAACATATCTTATAAAATTGCTATAAACCTTTCCACTGTTAAAGGTCAAGTCATGTCCTTGATATAACTACATATAGTGTTAAAAATGAAATTGTAATTTTAAATATGAACCGCGCAGAAGTTTTCCATATATCAAAATAAGTTTAAAGAAAAACAACATTACATTGGATATTTAAAATATTCTTAGTCAAAATAACACATGTATATCATTTAAAGATTTCTTTTATTGCGATCGTGAAGATGTTCTCAACTTGTTTCAGGTTAGCGATTTTATTTAAGCACTTCTTTAACTCACCGCATTTGTGAGCATTACTGGGTATATCTTATATTATAATGCAGAAGAATCACCGACAAAATAGACCCAAAACAATCACTAAAATATATTGTCGCTTTTATTTCCTTTTACTCCCTTTCAAATTATTTATCACAGAAACAAACCACATGAATAAGGGTTCATTTGATATTGGAAGAAATGTTATATTTTCTGGTCCTTCGGGATCATTGATTTCAATTCATTTAGATTTGAAGATTGAATACTGCTTAAGCCGGTGCTAGGGGGCGTGGGCAGTGTTGCATTTTCCATTACTGCTCATGAACAGACTCAATAGATTTTATTAAGTTATAATGTTTTTTTTTATAAACACAAGATCAAGATTACCTGGTTTACAAAACATAGTGCATCATCTGTCCCCAAATTTATTGATATGAGTTTAATGTTTATCATTCAAATCCTTTACGGAATGAGCGACGCTATATGTTGTATAAATGTATGTATATACATATATTTTTAATACAATACGTCTCTTTGATCCTTATCAAATAACGAACGGAAAGGTTCCATTTATATGAAATTACCAGCTTTGATGTTTGCTTTAAAAAATTGAATTCTCATGTAGTTCTGTTTGATAATGTTTAATATTCCGGTAAAACTTTGCAACACTAAGCTGACTTTGACCTTCACCTATGCATTGAAGGGAAATTAACAATCGTTCTGAAAATAGTAACCTTACCCTGACGAAAGGCAGTATTAACTGGACTTGCTCTCACTTGTTTTTTGTTCTCAACCTTTTACAATTAACGGAATAACGTCATTTATTACGCTATAGATAATTTCAAATAAAGGTTACAGAAAATGTCCTTCAGCCGGTTTCTGATAATGAAAATGTAGTACGATTAAGTGTCAAAATAAAAATAGAGTAATGGAATTTTCTTCGTTTTCACAAAACATTTCATTGAACACATTTTAGCGACATTTTGCTGGAATTCTATAAGCTCTGTGCTTTAGATACCAGGGCTGTAGAATGTGTTTACACAAAAATGTTACGGAGCAAACTTTTGAAAATGATAATTCAGGCAGTATATGAAATGCTGCTGTAAAATAAGAATGGTCTTCCGCGTCAATCGTACCTGACACATTCCAGACACAGAACATTTTTATTCAAAGACTGTTATTATTTTATGAGCAAACGTGAATTGTCTATTATGAATACATTAGAAGAAATATGTTAAAGAGTGATGCAAATGTTATTTATAATGGTTTCCTATCATGTTATTTAATTGTTTGTTTTTCCTTTCATTATTAGATTAAACAAACTTCGTACTTTATTCCATATTTCCTTACTTACAGTCGTTATTTCAAAGTCTGTTCAGGTAATAAAACACTAACTATTTTTATTTCTTAAACATGTATCAGACGTTTGTTTCTGTTGCAATTTGGCAACACTTCAAAATTCTTCAAACAAATAACAAGTAAATGTCGTTGAACAGTATTTCGCAAAGACTGAGCGTTTAGAAAAAAATATTATGGCAAACGTACCAAGATACTGAATAGAATTCAGTAATGATTGTCGTAAAAATTTGTCTTCAGTTTTCTTTGATCTTAGTTGAAATTATTTCATGAACTTTTCCTGACATTTTGCTGATTTTGAGATGCCAGTTAACTCCTAGGGATAACTCTAAATTTCTTGCATTTTCCAAGTTTTTGACAGATGTAAAAACGCAAATTGTAACACGACTCGATTTGTTTTCCTATTTAACAAAGAAGACTGAAAATTAAATGCTATTATGCAACAAATAACTGTTTGTACGTCACAGTTATTACGTCATAGCGTCGGACATCACAGCGCCGCGTTGGAAAAGGCCGCAAAGCAGGCAAATGTCTGCTGGATGTCGTCATGGATGCACTTTATTGATGTATTTCCTTGATTTTGTGCTAGAATCGAACTAATATATCTCAAACAGTAATTTTCTCTTGAATTAAATCATTGTCGTTCTGATGCGTGTTATCATTGTTGTCATTTATTTCCATCGGATCTAAAGTCCAAACAATGATTTTATTCAATGACAAATCACTGTTATTTCTTAAATAATATAAAATATCCTTCATCTATGCACATTGCATATATCCATGAACTATTTTACTGTATTTTAAAATTTAGCTTTTTAACATAATTGCTACAATGTAACAAATAACTTTTCGGTACTGAAGAAAATTCGACTAGAAATAGAGATGGTCTACAGAATTTCAAAGCACTGTTTCATAGATTTTCTTTCAAAATAAATCCCTAGATACAGCATTCATAGATATAATTTAAGAAATACATTTAATCAAATATGTAGCTAAAATTGCCGAAAACATTAAAAATGTTTCTTTGTTGTTTTTTTTAACTTCAAAAGATGGCAAAAATACTACATTGGTATAAAAAATAAGAGCCGGAAAAAGATTTGCATTTGTTCAATCGTGTAAATTCCAGTCATTCGCTATTTCTATGTCGCTAAAATAAAATGAACATGGTAGTAATGACAATAAAAGTAAAATATAAACACAAAAGTGCAATAGTAAGTGGTTAAAACTATGTTCCACTAAGTATTGCATATTGCATACTAAGGCTATTTTCTCGACCGTATAATTATCTCACGTTAAACAGAAAGATGAACATGTAATATATAGTATGTGCAGATAATGTTATTTCATCTCAAAATGATAAACGCATTCTGGATGCAAAGATCAAGCATATCAATGTTTTAAGAAAATTTATCTGATATACTGATGCCAGGTCAGTCTATAGAAGCAATAATCTTAATTCATCTTTGATAACTCATTAAACATAATCATATCCTACGTAAGTTGCTTGCGTCATTCAATGCACAAAAACAAGATATAGAGATATTTGTTTACTTGTCTTTTTTCGTTAATAAGGAATATCTCGCCGAGAAGTAAGACAATGTGTATTTTTGCAACAAAGTCTCTCTTCGATAGAGAAATATTGCAGATTTTACGAAACACAAGCAATTTTTCTTTTTATGCTTAAAGTATCTTGCGACAAATTGTAATCTGAGCACAGAAAACTGTAGCGCGTAAAGAAAAACGAGGTCATACTTGATGACATTACAAAGACAAACACAGTATAAAGTTGCATTTTATGTTATTATAAGCTGCATAACGTTATGAGATGTTTGTTAAGGAATGTCATTTGAATCGAAAAAGAAATATACTAGAAAGGACAAAGCGCCCGAAAATAGAAATCAATACACTGAGTACAAGTAGATCGGCAACCCCAGTGCGGCTGATATAGACTACATCTCACTGATAATTCCCAGTATTTGACCAAAAGCGCAAAATAAGCATTGTTATCTATTCATTTCATGAGCTGTCTATGCATATAGATGTGAATTATACATACAGATGCGAATAAAATAGGAATAGAGGCATACATAATGCAATATCCTGTGTGACCGCGAGAAAAATATGACGGACTTACTAACAAGATGCAATGAAAAAATGATATGTGAACACAGAAGGCTGTTTGGTTCTCATTTCTAATATGCTGATATATAGACACACTAATTATTACATAAGTTATCTGTAGCAGATATTCGACTGGTGAAATGATTTATGGCACTATTGATAGCAGTCAAAATACGACATATGGACATAAAAAATACAGATATATTATTTCATTTACATTGTCTATTTGTGTTAAAGTATTGGATGTTAGAGAAGAATTTTATTTTTAAGTACTTCAGTACTGCTTGGAGCTGGGGAAAGATAATAAAAAATGCAAATGTTTTTAATAGAGATCAGATTTAATTAAAAAGCAATAGACGTGCTTCGCAAAACTACACTATCGTACAGGGCCTTTAACCGTTATAGTTTGATGGTGCAGATGTACGTACATAGCATAACAATCAGTCATTCTTCATGACACTTTAATTCAGTATACAAATAAAATAAATTCTGTCAGAAGTTCTCATGAAAGAAGCATGAAACACAACCAAGATATAATAGAAAATTCGGTTTATTGAGTATTCAAAACGAGATAATAAATGAAATTGAATGGGCGCCTGTTTAGTTCATTGCTAATTCATGAGCCTACTTGCAGCACAATATCATTAGAAATATGTATTCTTAAATGTAAGTATTTTGATTCAAATTTTCTGAACAGTCAAGGTGTCACTAGAATCATTACAAGTTATAATTATACCCTGTTAATATGGATCAGCCATCAGTCCTTTGATTCGATTGCACTCATAGGATTGCCAGATAGTTATTACTATATGCACTTTTAAAGCAATCATATACACTGTATTCAGTCTTAAACACAGTCTGCGCTCTCATCTAAGCATTTTCTATTTAATAACATAAAAGCGAATGTTGAAACAGTATGATAAATGCTTTATCAAACAGTTACATGTTCTAACAAACTCGTCGCTTAAAATAGCGTAACGTAAAGACTTGTTCATGAATATATTAATGCGTCTCTATTTTGTCTGTAGCTTATTCCTGTACTTATCAGATGTGTATATCTATACCGCTTAATTAAAGATGAACCTTCATACGGCAAAAATATTATATGTTATTTACGATATTATGGCATATATACTCATATATAGGTGCTACATCGGTGTCTTTGAAATAATTGTGATAAAGTTGTAAAGTGACAATTTTATGCATTTTAAAATTGACTAAAAAACGCAAGAATGAGAGACGGTTACCCGTTAAGTTTTCGAAATTTCAATATTCGTCCATTTAAATTGGAACGCTAATATTGTTTCGACTTTATTATTAGAGTTGTTAAATATATGATTTTCTATATAAAAAAAAAGAATAATAATTTTCAAAAGCATAATGATTTCAAGCTGTTTAAGTGCAAGCACAAATGCCTATGAATGTGTCTCATCAACCGTTTTGCCAGTATTTATGACGGTGAAGAAAAAAAGCCTTAACATCGACATATCAGATGTAATATTTTTATTACTGAACCTGCCATGAACTCGACAGAAAACTTAATAATTCAATGCTTATTGTTTCTGTGAAGGAAATAAAGTGCCTATAAATCTTATTATTTGAGCATAATTTGGCACGCTTTCTGTAATTAAATAAGACATTTCGTACAAAGAGTTGCTTAGTGGTAAAAAAAGACAGGAAACACAAGTCCGTTTAAGACTAAAAGCTGAAATATGTTAGGCAAGTATTCTACAGCTATGTAGTTTTACTTGATAAGATGCATATTGTGTGTATGTATAGGGTTATTTGAGAACGTTGTTATTTGGAATGATTGCTAGGGGTTGACGTCTCTATTGAGAACAGATTGATGGTACTAAAATATAGATTTCACTCATTGATCGTACTGAAAAAATAATGTCAATGTTTTGTCAATGAAAAGGTTCATAAAGAAAATTCAATTGAAAGTATCATGCCATTGTCAGGAAAAACATTCAATTGAAAGTATCATGTCAGTATCATATTAGCTCAGTAGGGAGAGCAAAGATCTACGGATCGCGGGTTCGTGAGTTCGATCCCGGGCGAGGCGAATGTTCTCCGTGACGAATTGATAAACGACATTGTGTCTGAAATCATTTGTCCTCCACCTCTGATTCATGTGGGGAAGTTGGCAGTTACTTGTGGAGAACAGGTTTGTATTGGTATAGAATCGAGGAACACTAGTTTGGTTAACTGCCCGCCGTTACATAACTGAAATACTGAAGAAAAACGGCGTTAAACCCAAAACAAACAAACGCATTATTTGGAAAACCAAGGACAAGGCGTGCTTGAGGCATCAACAGATCTTCTACAGTGTGAGAAACGTTGAGTCACTACACTTCAAAAATTACGATTAAACATCTACGTTATGGGCTTAACATTTTACTGAATGCAGGAACCAAAAGTAATGCGTTCATTATCCCTCAGTATAAATTGCGAAGTTTATTACCTAGATGTACGCGGCCTTCTCAGATAAGTCGTATACAAAAGGAATCAATAATGTAATTAATACTTGATCACAATTATGTTACACGTACGTATGTTTCGTTTATTTCCAAGAAGCAATGGAGTACTTTGACATAGCTTGGACATTTGAACATTACTCTATATGTGGTTGGCAATTATGACTTCGGAGGAATAATGTAGTCTATAAATTAATTTCTTAGTCCTGCAAATAAGCAAAAATCTTTTTACAATTTTGAAAATTATGAAATGCTTAAACGGCCAGAAGCAGATCTCAGCGTTTTATGCGATTTTTGACAAGCAACATGAAGGTTTTCCTTCTTTTGAAAGCTTAACGTCCATACGAATCGATCGTTCCCGTGTGCAGCTGTGTTCGAGCCATGTTCTAGCTTTGTTTTCAAAATATTTTGGGCCAACTTTCATCACTCCAGATTCTGTAAATCGGACTTAACAAAGAAAATGAATTTTGTATTTATTTTGCGACATAATCAAATATTTCTTTTACCTCAGTTGAAAATAGGATATTGTTGCAATTAACTTCACAAAATTACCAAAATATGTGAGATAACGACTGCTCTTGTAATGTATAACTATATTTGTTTTTTTTATAAGTTTATAGAATATTTACGTGCGTTACTTTTTCTTTTAGAGAACAGTTATCAATGAAAATTAGTATGTTTGCTACGATAACTTGATATTACTTCTTAGAAATAATGCAGCACATTTTTTATTGTCGAACTACTTTATGTAACATCTGTAACGCTTTAAAATATAGCAATACGTTATTTAGTATAAATTGAAATTGACATGGGAAATAGGGGAAGTACTTGATTTCGGCCGGTGTAATTGAAAGAAAAAGAAATATTTTAGTTTAATGGATTAACCACAACGATATACATTTTTATTATATACCTATATAATTTTGTAAAACAATCGGCTTGTATTTCACAGTCAAATATGAACAATTAAATATTTCATGAATTTAATTATTTTTTACCTTGCTGATAAATTTTAATATTATATCATGAATGCTGTCATTGTTTCCATGTTGTCAATATCGAAATAAACAAACAAACAGGCAGAAAAAATATCCGTACTATACCTTTTAAATTCCGTAATGTACATTCCGTAATGTATGCTGTCGGACTACTTTCATTTATATGCATGACCTGATACAGTTCTATAAAACTTGCACATAAAAACTTCACTTACTTCCATTTTTATATCGATAAACATTGAAGAATTCGTTCAATAACAAAACAACAAACACAAAGTTAGAGGTATATAATAAAAGGGTCATTTTATCGTAGATTTTGCAAGGTCAGACCACACTCGGCGCTTGCGCGCCTCGTGAGATCCGATGTGGCAAAAATCGAGCTGACAGATTGAGCTACTGTTATAATAACCCTATTGTAACCGATAACGCAATGTAACGTATTTTGCATGTTTCTTTCTAAAAGTAAGAGAGACAAATATTCTTGAAACATAAAACAAATAATATTTCCATGCAAATTTACAAATTGCTTGTTGTTATCTTATAAATAGACAAAAGTAAAAATTGTACGTTTAGAAAAAAAAATATGATGTTTACTCTTACTGACTAATGGAATATGATATTTAGAGTAATAAATGTGATTGAAATGTTCAAATGAATGATCATTACACTATCAATTATAATTTGCTCCGACACGTTTTATTTGAATATTAGATAGAATTGCCACCTTTTTCATTTAATTCACCTATCAATTGGACTGTATCATATCACCTTTAGCTTAAAATAATGTTAACTATGTCAAAATTATTTTTTATTTCTGAAATTAATTTTTCTCTAAGTGAAACGGTTTACACACATTGTCAAAAGTTCAAAGTGAAATAAATACATAAGACTGAATGGTATTTTTTAAAATGTTCTTCGAATAAAAGTATGTACAGCAAAGCATGGAATTCAGCGCGAACTATTCAGTTTTAGGCTGACGCAAGATGTGCCTATATTTTCCGTAATTATAATACATAATAAACAACGAATATGCTATAAGCAATTAACTGCAATTTTTTTCGTAGTTACATTCCCGCAGATATAATGGAAATAAACATATTTTAAATGTTCTGTATAGAGAGTATAATTTCATTTCCAAACGTTCTGCAAACTTCCTCACTGATGCAAGTATCAAATATATAATCTAAAGTTTAAAAGAACAAGTATCTTTACTTCGGAAGTCAGATCAGCCTGTTCCGTCAGTATTTCAGATTTGCATATCATTGGTATTTCGCCGGCAAGATTGCATTTCTCCTGAGTCATTCCGTGTATTTGAAAAAGGAATATTGCAGATAGTATCATTTGCGAGTGGTGTATGCACATATACTATATAATAATAATGATGTATTTATGACGTAATGTTCTATATGACAGCGCAAATTCGAGACAAAGTATCCTACAGATGCGATGACTAACTGATATTTACACAAGGAAAATCACGCTCCTCTGGTAAACTAATTACTATACCGGTTATCGGTTGTAGGTATTTGACATGTGAATGGATTTACGACTAAAACATTGAAAGATGTAATATTCAACCACCATTACCCACCATTTTCACCATTAAACTTGATAATACGAAGAATGCACATTTGAAACAGATACCTTTCGATTTTAGGAAAGAGTACTGGACAGTACGGTGGTCATTAAAGTTGAAAGTTTATAACAATCCTTAGAAATGGTAAGAGAAATGTGTAAGAACTTCATAAGCGCCCTTAAAGGGGATGAGATTTAATCAAAAAGCAAAACACATTAATTGCGCAGGGCCCTTTTCATTTCTTAATGTAAAAGAACTTCTGTATATAATTTTGTTTGCTAAGCGGATGAATAGTAGAGAAGACCTATCATTGATGTTTCGAGACCCTTTAATTTAATATTCAAAATGAAAATTGACGGATAGGTTGTGAATATTCTAAGTATTTGTCGTTGAAATATATCCACAGTTGTATACTTATATACAAAGCTTATACGGACAACAACCTACAAAGGTGCATTACTTTGTGATATCCGTGGAATATTCTTACTAAAGGTTAACTTCAATGTCTAACACGATCTTTGCATCTGTTATACCACTTCGAACATAGCTACTTCTATCTGCTAGAAGGAAAATA
Organism: Mercenaria mercenaria; assembly: GCF_021730395.1. Classification (NCBI taxonomy): domain Eukaryota; kingdom Metazoa; phylum Mollusca; class Bivalvia; order Venerida; family Veneridae; genus Mercenaria; species Mercenaria mercenaria. Next base: position 87,540,358 of record NC_069364.1, on the reverse strand, counting down.
CGATTCTTTTTGTACAAAGGAAAATAACCGAATTTAAAAATGTTTCCACACTAATAGTGATTACCTACAGCAAATCTTTGAGTGTTCTTTAATATCCTTTACCACATGTTCAGTAGAGTATGTACACTAGTGCTATGCCAAAACTAATGTTATTATCTCTTTTCCAGATAAAGTCTGTGATATCATTAGGCCTCCTGTGTTAGATATAAGAAAATTAATTCATATTATAACAGGAAGCCGCTTTAAGAGGCGTGAGGGGTGTTATAATTTTCGTTACCTCTCAGGAACAGTCTCGATTAACCAAGTCGGCTATTATGTTGCTTGGATGCGAACTATGCTTCCAATGGATCTTTTCACCGATTTTATTAAAACAATACTCTAAACAATCAAGAGATTACACAAAAAGACTCTAAACAATCAAGAGATTACACAAAAAGATATCATAACAGAAAAATGATATTACTTCGTAAATAATAATAATAATAATAATAATAATAATCGGAAAATGTTGAGACTAAGGCTTTCCCGTAAACACTATTATTGGTACAATGACGATTTTGTCATGAACTTCTGTCAATAGACACCATTATGTACATTGTGCATTTATTTTAGCTCAGGATGAGCTATTGTGATCGCTCACCGCCAGGCGTCCGTCCGTCCGGCGTCCGTCCGCCCGTCCTTACGTGTGTGTGTGTGGTGTCCACGTCTGCGTGCTGTGGGATTTGCCTTGTGGAGGCTACATTTTTGGTACGTGGCATACCCTTTTTGTCTTTGTTGTTTGTTATGAACAGAAGATTAGTATTAATGTCCTTTACATCCTTTTTGAGTGACCTTGTCCGCACACCGAGAAACAAAGGGACTGTTCCAATACTCCCGCTTCAAAAGCTTTGGGTATTGTTTAATCACCCCATGGATATGGTGCCGTCCGTGAACAGGCTCAATCAAACAGAGCCTGTATCATTTTCGCTTATGTTGTATTGGGCGACTGTGGTTTTCCATGTTTTCTTTTTTACACTCTCTTTAAATTGTGAATTCCCAGACAAATTCGCGAAAAAAATTTTTTTTAAGCTTTTAACAAAAACGCGAAAATTAATATTCGCGAATCAGTCATGGCGGGAAAATGAACTGGTTTACAGTATATTATCTTTCGAACTTTAAACGCGGATAAACAACACACAGGCTTTGAAAAAAGAAGGAACGGCCCGTTATCGCAAAGAGAACTCAAAGTTGCAAACGGACTTTCAACACAACTTTCTTCAATGTCAAAGGCGCTAAATACCCAGTGCGCCTGGCAGATCTGTTGCTGGAACGTTTTACAGGGACAAGGTTCTAAACTCAGTTACAAATCATAACGTTTAACGCCGCTCACGAACTGGCTTATGGATCATCTTCCTTATTCATGATAATGCATCTGCACACAAGAGCAATATTTGAGATCAGTATTAATGTCCTTTACATCCTTTTTGAGTGACCTTGTCCGCACACCGAGAAACAAAGGGACTGTTCCAATACTCCCGCTTCAATAGCTTTGGGTATTGTTTAATCACCCCATGGATATGGTGCCGTCCGTGAACAGGCTCAATCCAACAGAGCCTGTATCATTTTCGCTTATGTTGTGTTGGGCGACTGTGGTTTTCCACGTTTTCTATTTTACACTCTCTTTAAATTGTGAATTCCCAGACAAATTCGCGAAAAAAAAATTTTAAGCTTTTAACAAAAACGCGAAAATTAATATTCGCGAATCAGTCATGGCGGGAAAATGAATAGGTTTACAGTTTATTATCTTTCGAACTTTAAAGGCGGATAAACAACACACAGGCTTGGAAAAGAGAAGGAACGACCCGTTATCGCAAAGAGAACTCAAAGTTGCAAACGGACTTTCAACACAACTTTCTTCAATGTCAAAGGCGCTAAATACCCAGTGCGCCTGGCAGATCTGTTGCTGGAACGTTTTACAGGGACAAGGTTCTAAACTCAGTTACAAATCATAACGTTTAACGCCGCTCACGAACTGGCTTATGGATCATCTTCCTTATTCATGATAATGCATCTGCACACAAGAGCAATATTTGACAGCAGCGTTTACTGGACCAACAAGTCAAGCAGTTGCGTCACCCTCCATATCCGCCTAATCTAAGTCCCTGTGATTTTGTTTCTTTTTCTTTTGCTGAGAAACAATGCTGGCTAGGCGTTGCTACAATTCCAGAAGCGCTCTTGGTATCGCAGTATATCAGTGTCTGAATAGTATAACAAGGGCCGTCTCCGGCTTTCAGGTCATGAAGGGCTGCTATGGAAAAGTGCGTTTCTGTTAAGGGTGAATATTTAAAAAAAAATATATTTATGCTTAAATACAAGTTGTCATGGACAATATGGACAATCACAAAATGTTTCGAATTCCCCTTGTATGTATTGTCTATACAAACAGTTACATACCATGATAAACATTTTGTAAAGAACTGGAGTGAGGCATAGTATTTCATTTGTGTAATTAAATACGACCGCCTTGAATCCCGTAAAGGAGAAAACGTGTAAAGAACAACTTATCTTCAAAAATATTTATTCATTTGTAAATAATAATGCGTTGTCCATAATATACTTTTGAAACTTATAGAGGATATTTGTTTGTTTCAGTGTAAGATCGAAATATATTTCACCGAGTGAACACTATAATTAAATATTGTCACGAGTGGCGCAGCCACGAGTGAAAATGTAAATTATAGTGTTCACAGATGAAATATATTTCTATCTTACATTGAAACAAACAAATTTTTCTTTTTATCTTATGTATTTTCAATGGTTTTAAACAATTTTTAGTCATTTTACCCGCGCAGTTTCACCCGCATCGCATCATGACGTCATAATTTCATGACGTCCCGATATCTACGGTGTATTACTGTCAAATAGTCATGTGACGTTTCCAGACTTCATTTAGATTCTATAATGATGTAACGTATATCTTTAGGATCCTGTATATATTTATGAATATCTGTATCTTTACTGAAGTATATTTTGCATGGAATTTTTTTTTATTCATAATTCATATTCTTTCGCAGACAAGTGTAGTTCCGTACCAGTGAAAAATAAAAATGATGTTTTCACTGTTTGAAACAGTGAAGAAATCAATTTTATTTCACTGATAAATTTCAGCATTTCATTGAAAAGCCTGCAATAAATAGAGAATAATAGGTTAGTGCCGTAGATGAGAAAGTTTATCTGGCGAGGTGGAGGAGGTTATCGGGTGAGCCGAAGGCGAACCTGATAACGTCCGGAGCCGAGCCAGATAAACTTTCTCCATCTTAGGCACTAACCTGTTTTTCTATTTATCTTGTCATTACTTCATTTTCCGATATTTAGCAATTTATTTTACAAAAATAAGTGTGCGACAAACGTTTTAATGCCGTCATATTCGTAATGACGTCACTTATATAATGACGTAATCACCGACAAAATCGCAATAACTTCTTCGTTTTTGAATAAAAGCTCATTATTTGACCATTCGTTTTCTTTGGTCGGATATTTCCAACACAATGGTGATGGTTTCAATGCAAAATTTCTTATGACAACAATATCGATCATAAGGTCACATGATCAACTGACCGTATATCACTGGTCACGTGTCAACTGACGGTATATCAAGAAAGATATACGGCACCCTGATATCGGGTCGAAAATACTGCAAGTGCCAGGATAAATGTGCATAATGTACAAACAGTCTGTAAACTTGAACTATAGCTTTGAGCATACGACTGTAACATGTTTGCCTCTTTAAATCGAATCTGTATTAAATATCTGCATGCGTTAGGCTCTTACTTTCCTCAGTTTCCTCGAATCAATACGTACCAATTTTAAGAAACCATAATATACCATTTGCCTGTTTTACTATTTATGAGTAACATTGACTATATAAATCTTGCATGAATTCATTTGGGCACGTTTGCAGCTGTTTGAACAAGTAGCGTAGTTTATCGGAAAAATGTAACAGATGACACTATCGCGTTTAACATTGTGGCAACGTTAAATGTCGCAACGCCGCTAAATGTCGCAACCACCGTTAAATGTCGCAAGGTTGACGTTAAATGTCGCAACGACCGCTAAATGTCGCAAAATCGTCTGCCGCTAAATGTCGCACCTTTAACGTTAATTGTCGCAAAAAATTGCCCACCGTTATATGTCGCAACACCAACGCTAAATGTCGCACTTCCTATTTGACACTATGACTATCCATTCCTTGTGTATATTTACTTTTTTGAGGGAAGAAAAATTAACAGGTTTATGTAATACAAATAATTATCTTAATGATAAGTGCTGTTACGTAAAGCAACAAGAGGGCATTGTTGGCCCCAGATCGCTCACCTGAGTTCCACACCTTGCTTGAACAGTCACGCAAGAAAAGTATTTCTGAAATTATTTTGTAATAGGGCCAGTGTTTTAGGACAGAAATATTCTGAGGTTTCTTCTAACTAAATACGATTTGGTAATAGTGTTGTATGTTTGTGGGGGTAGGGTATGGGTGGGGAACGGGGTGAATAACGGCACATAAATCTAAGACACAAACACACAGCACCAAGACAATTAATAGAAAATAAACATATTTACATTTTTGAAGGGGAGGGTGGGGGGGGGGGGGGGGGAGAGGGTTATGTGTGGGTAGGCGGAAAAGTAGGATAATGAGGGGAATGAGACTAAACCAAACAATTTTAAGAGACTAAAAGTAAACTAATATCAAAATCCCCGCTTTACCTGAAAGAATGTACAGAGGGCCACGCAGGATCTTTCTCCGCCATTGAAGCTTGATAGTTAATTATGACTTTAAATGTAAACCTCCAAACAACGAAATAGAACCCATGGCAGATTAATAGAAAATCTTCGTTTTCTACAGCTGGTACAAAACAAAGTCTTCGTGTAGCGTAGCTGAACATCCTTTTGTGTAACAGGCCTGGATTGTTGCCCGAACCGATTCCCCCACCCCAAATCCCACCCTTGTTGGCTTACTAGTGACTTATACTCATCAAAGTTGCATCCAACTATTTTGGAAATAATATTTTCTCAAAATGTAGACCCAAAACGCCCCAGAGGCGAACATATTTCAAAATTCCCCAGAGGGAAGAAGCCTTGACCCCTTAAAATGGGGGTGTACCCCTCCAGTACTTTAAAATTAAGAATAAAAATGCACCAGAGGCAACCATTTTATACATGTTTTTCAAACTTTCCTGGGGAGAGACCCTGAGCCCTCGAAAATGACAGGGATAACCCCTCCCATACACCGAAATTTTGAACAAAAAATGCAATAAAAGTCCAGCATTCCATACTTGTATTTCAAAATTGTCACTTGGAAAAGACCCTAACCACCTAAAATAAGGGGAGTGCTCCTCTAGTACGTACCTAAAAATAGACAAAAATGCACCACAGGCCAACTTTCATGTCTGTATATAAAAAACTTTCCCACAAATACGGACAGAGGAACCCCGTAACTACCGCACGTCGCCGGTGACGCTTTAGTTTTAAATTGGTCCCCCTCCCCCTCCCATCTCCCATCCTCCATCAACAACTTCTGGCCCCCGGCCTGTTGTTTAACGAAATTCAGGTCGACATGCGATACAACGCGCGACAATACGGAACGGAGCGTGAGCTTAATGTCTCATGAGCTAAACAGGACTCCATAGAATTACATAGTTCAGACCTGAAATAAATCTAGTACCGTGGCGAGTACCACGTTAGTGCTCAAACCTTAAGATATTAAATATATAACGTATGTATGGTGCGGAACCACTGAAAAGCAAACGCGCAGATTAGAGTGAAAGGTCAATTCAGCCCTTCCCAAATCAAGCATGCATTACCCAGTCTTATCTCTAAGTTGTAAAGACTGTTTAGCTTACCTTATTTTGCTGTGCGACATTTAGCGTTGGTGTTGCGACATATAACGGTGGGCAAATTTTTGCGACATTTAACGTTAAAGGTGCGACATTTAGCGGCAGACGATTTTGCGACATTTAGCGGTGGTTACGACATTTAACGTCAACCTTGCGACATTTAACGGTGGTTGCGACATTTAGCGGCGTTGCGACATTTAACGTTGCCACAAACATCATTCAACAAGTGACTTGTTTTAAGAATGACTTCCACCATTTTATGAAATAATCTCACGACTACTTTTGTCGTTTTCTTTAAAGCCGCTTTTGTTAAAGGAATTACTGAAATGTGTTTAATTGTAAATCCACGTTTGTAGATTGAAAACATTTTCTCAGATATACCATGATTTATGTCATTACAATTATTACCGCTAAATTTAAGATATATATAATACTTTTATTGTGATATATGAAACATGTCAGACACAAACTTCGAAATGAGGAAACTGTTGCAAAAGTTTAAATCCGCTTTATCTGCTGTTTGTTATCATTGTAATCTAGTGCCGAAGGAACTTTTATTTAATTAATGGTGAATCATGACTTAACAGCATCGATATCAGAGGCGGTTACCTATTCTTTTTCGAAACTTCGCGTATCATTACTAGTATTTAACATTTTATATTGCAAAAATGTTATTGTGTCGATGGATGTATAAGATCTGATGTAAATGAATGTCTGTAAACAAATGACATGTAATCTCTAACGGGATAACGACTTGACTATGTTCAACGCTTTGAATTTTTCTTATCAAAACTGGAGCATGCAACGGTGATAATTAACAAAAAAAACCTTATCATTGACTTATTGAAAGGAATTTTACAATTGTACAATTATTTCTACTGTACCTGTCTCGAAGGCAACATAACACTTATCAATTCAATGCTTATTTTTTCTTCGAAGGAAATGAAGTGGCTATAAATCTTATTATCAACACATAATTTGGGATGCTTTATTTAATTAAGCAAGACATTCCAAACCAACAGTTGTTTAGTGCTGAAGAAAGAAAGGAAACACGTGTCAACATGCTAATCTAATTTGAAACCTTCAAGACTGCTTTCCTCAATAAAGATGCAAAATGCATGTGTAAACCGTCATTTGATAAATTTACTAAATGCCCTGAACACAGAGGAGTGTTTGTAAGTCTGTTATGATACGCCAATAGTTATTTCGTTCAATAAACAATGAAATGAGTTGAGTTTTTACATCAGTCGATCGTACAAGGATAATACTTGCTAATACTCTGTCGATGAATAAGCCGATAGAAGTCCTTTTATTCGTATATAAATGAGTAACGGAAGTACTACTCTGTATAATTATGAATTTGAATTGCAGTTAGTATTGAAGCGACCACGTTCTTCGAAACAAATATAAAGACGAACAAATTAGTGATACTAAAAATGTAACAAATCTTTCAACATATTTATAATTTCCCAAACTTGCATACCTGTATCAAAATGTTAAATTATTTGTCTTCAATAACAAACATCGTTAATAACTTATATCTGATACTTGCCTTCATTTTAATGTGTTTGCCTTTTTACGTAATATTCAAAGATCTCAGTCTCAGTGCAATTTGAGTCCAACTTTATATAATTCATCTGAGAAATACAGTGTTTATGTATTGCTCAAACCAAGTTTAAATGAAAACTGATTTCCTACATTCATGCTTCAAACAGAAAACAGACATTACCTACGTGAGTAATTGATACTCATCAAATACTTATTTCAGATCTTCATTTATTCATCTATTTCAAAATAATCTTGTTGGGTTTTGAAAATTACATCTACAGAAGTCATATAGCTACATTACAGCTATGATACAGGAGGACCCCATGTGTCTTTCTGGGTATATGTCAAGTACTGGGGGAACCTGAGTACAGAGATATGTGCAAAAAGTAATGCGTTTTACTTGATAGGTCTAGTTATTGGCAATTTCCCTAGAAGCAGCACCAGGCGGCGGTTTATTATCGAAATTCATAAAACGGATAAATACACTACAGCTAAGGTGTCGGCTGCTCAACCCGGAATCGTGGGTTAGTGCCGCGATGGGATCACGACAATGACATCTCATATGACACCAGTACTTGTTTTTCTAGAAAACGGACTCAAACATGGTTCACCTAAGCTTGAAGCTTTTATCATAATCGAGTTAAAATAAATTAGTATTAAATTTTAAATGTCCAAACTGGTAATGTTTTGTTATTGAGAAATACAGGAAAGTTTTTCAATAAGATCTTGTTTAGGTTCTGTACTGTTCTAAAACCGCTTCCAATTTAAAGTTTCCAGCACTTTCATGTATCAAAGAGAATGAAAAAGAGGATTCTGGGAACAAAAACAGAATAACCCAGACTTAAGACTAATGTTAACACCTTATTTGTACCAGTATATGTGATGGAACGTCTGGAAAACCAAATAAGTAAATAACATACATGATGTCTCAAAGGTATGACATACTCTACAGTAAACAATGAGTCATCACTTTAAAAAATGATAAAATGAAGAACAACGGGGAATGACATAGAGGATAATTGTTGGTTTCGGTGTAATATCACGTTATAATTTTACCGAGTGGGCACCAAAAGTGATATTTTCACGAGTGGCGCAGCCACGAGTGAAAATAACAACTTTTGGTGTTCACGAGTGAAATTACCGTGATATTACATCGATACCAACAATTTTTCTGTTTATTTTATGTCTAAAACTCTACTTTTGTTGTGTTTATTTCAATAAAATGTCGAAATTTGCGGGAAATTTTATCAGGAAGCATCGCAAAGATGACGTCATTTTAACGACGTCATCGTCATATTGTTTCCGGCTTTCAGTACGCTCGGTAAACTTTTTGACGTTAATCCGGGTAACAGATTTGATAATTTTCACTGAGTGGCCAGTGAGTTTATCAGGATATAATTCACCGTTATATTTCGATAAACCACCGAAAAACATAAAATAAATGTACATAACAATGATAATTTAACTAGAAACATAAGCCATCTGCATGGTCAAATTGACACAGTTATAAGCATGTCTGCAGCAGCATCAAACGTAATACTCCATGATTATATTGAAAAGTCTCTATGATATTGACGCTTTCTTACCAATATCTATGATTAAAACTTAGATGATATTCCTCTGTTCTCGCAAAGTAATTACTTTTCACATTTTTTGTTTAATTTTCCAGCGAGATCTTTGTCCAAATGTGTCAACGGAAATGACTGAAAAAATAATAGTTATATCTTATTTACACCATTCGAAGTAATAGAAAGTTTTAGTTAAGATAATATCGTTTTGAAATAACAAATATAGGTTTACTCAGAGTTATTGCAAATAAACAAAAGATACATTTACATCAATAACATTACTGAATATTCCAGGTCATATCTAACGTTTTGTTGACAGAATGCAATGAAACGCATGGTTCCCTATATTGAAAAAAAAAACAAAACAGGAAAGTATTGATTCTAATTCCGCATTTTGTATAAAGATTTTGTTTCAAATGATCAACGTCAAATTATGATGGCAAATGTGCAACGGTTTCCTTAGTATTCATTAAAATTTGTCACAATTGAATATAAAGGATGAAAATACCTGACTGCTGGATGTCAAAGCACTGGATTTGTAAAGGCATATTCAAAGAGCTTAAAGTTGACAAAGTAGATATTATGCCTTCTTACGTCAAAATGTGTCTTCAATAGCCAGGTCCTTAACTTTCAAAGACATGTGGCTAATGGCATGTCAATGTGTTACAGCAAACGTAATTCTCTGGACAATATTCCACTCCTCATGTTTTTATTTCGATGTAAATGAGATGTGGAACCAAAATTTGTAGTCCTGTTTGGCGCCATATAGCCTATACTGTGTTGGTGCGCCGTAAAACCAAAATAAATAAGTAAATTAGTTCTGAAATATGTTTACTCACGATAATATTATCGATTCTGTGTGATACATTAGGCTAACTTAAGATATAAAACATTGCAAGTACATAATGATGTTCTGAACTTTCAGTTTCATGAATTATTATGCGCTTGTGAACACTCCACGGACCTAACTGATATAAGCGACGGAAGAATTTAGTCATGAAGTTTACACTCTCTCAGCACAATAGCATGTCAAATGCCTACCTGGTAGGTATTGCAACTCATCTACAATAAAACGAATGGAAAACGTCTATGTTTCCACATTCCCAAAATAAAAAAGTGGAAACTCAACACGTCGCCCAACACGACATAAATGAAAATGTTGCAGGCTCGGTTTGATTGAGCCTGTTCATTGACGGTAGTGGAAATGCATGCTACCGACCACGCCCTCTAGCCCCGGGTTGAGCAGAACTCAACATTTACACATGCTAAAAGTACAAAAAACAATTTAGAGACATCCGCAGATGTGTTCATACGGCGGTGCACATGGAACCTTCAATGATTACCAGCGTGTAATTCCATGAAAAGCGGCGTATGGTCCCCAGATAAAATAATGGGCTAATGATAAACCCTGATTTTTCAAAATATCAGATTATACTAAGAAAATTCGACAGATAAAAAGATAGGGTCGTGTGCTTAGTTTTGTGCTAGACTGATTTGAGAAAAAATCGATCTAACACAATTTTTCACAATGGAGTTGATTGTAAGACATATTTTCTTTTGTTATTACAAAGTACTAAATATTACAACAAAAATACGGAGTAACAAGTAGCTGATGCCAAATTCTATGATGTTTTTGTTTGAAGACCTTTGGAAGTATTCCTGTTGTTAGAAGTTGAATGTGTTTGCAGTGGTGTTGTAGTTACATATCAAGTAAACAGTGTAAAACGCATTGGTCTACTGCATCCTTCACGTTAGACAAACATTTGAGACCTTTGAGGTCTTAAGCAAATTTAATCTAACTTATTTTTACAACGGAGATACAGTTATTTTTTATTTGTTAACCAAATATTGAAAGACAGAGATTTTTTACAGATATATATTAAGATTTGATTTCGAACAGACAGTGTCCAGGTTTGTTCATAATTACGATGACCACGTATTTTTTACTTTGAGATACAAATGTATTTAAACTGTAAACACTGTCCTATAGGAAAAAATGATTAACTAATGCCTCGGTCACAAAACCGTGAGATGCCCTGGCGGTTTTAAAAAATCGTAAGAGTCCACCATTTTTAGATTTCTTACGGTCTCTGTACAATCGTAGCGATTGGTCACAGTACGTACGGGTCCCGTACGATCTTTAGGGGATACGATTAAACAGAGACCGCTAGGATTCTAAAATCGGTGGACTCGTACGATGTTTTAAAACCGGGCATGAAATATTACAAGCAACATGAGAATCAATTGAAATAATGAATGTTCTGGACCTGATTTTAAGTAGAGACATATATGAAGATTGGACGATTCCGACTATGACAGTCTAGTCTACAATTTATTCAGTTCTTGATCGGTAGGTGAAACTGATTTTTTATTAACAGATTGCTTTCATATACTCTGTCAATAGATTTAGTTAAAATAAACTTTTCCCGTGTTATCATTTTCTCACATTTTTGGTTTCCTCCTCGTACAGTTGAAAGTATCTTTCAACAAATATATTTTCAATCAAGTGTGCATTCTAATGCAAAGATAAGACATGCACACGGTATCTGCAGCTACAAGAACATAGGACAGTCTTGAAAACGGTTTTCTCGCCAGTTGCAATTAATTTCAGAATTCAGTACGTTTGCTGGAGAACTGACAATGTTCATCAATACATCGTATTTGCTTCATGTTACTACCATGCTTTGTTGTATATACACTACCAAATTAAATCTAATGCGCAGCAGTATATGTTTCTGCAAGTTATGTATGTATATTTATTTATATTGTATGCATATATTTAATTCCGTGGGCATAAAATTTCGTTTCGTTGTTTTCTTCAAAATGACTTATTCTTCAGAATATGAATTCGTGGATTTCAAATAAAATGAATTGGGATTCTGCTTGTTCGTTAGGAAATAATATTTTGATCGATAGCTGAGAAAATTTGTCACTCATGAATATTAATGTTTTCACAGTATATGTCTATGTCCGCAATGAGAAGTTTGTAAATACTACTGTCTCAACCATCTATTGTATTCCAAATAAGATTACAATATCTAATGTTAGTTAAATTTCATTTAGGTATGTACTCAATTTACAGTGGTTTACTCATCAAAACTTTTTGTCAGTTGTCATCTGAAACATTTAATCTTCGACCTCGCAATTCGTCAACAGAACGGCTGTGTCTTGTAAAGAGTAAACGTGTACTTACCATTAAGAGCAAAACTGAAGTCTTACTGTTTTATTACACAAAGGATCTAAAGGTGAATGATTACTGAGAACAGATTGTGAACAAAAATATGTTCTATCTAGATATTTAAACTGCGGACATTGATTCTTTGTTTTTGCTAAATTGTCAATTTTTGTATTTAAAATATTTGAGAATTACAGAAATTATTATCAGAGGATAAGTGTTCTACCATGGTCTTTAACTGACAACTTTTAAAATAACTGGCCATCTTCGTGCTATTTTCTCACGTTTAGTTTAGATATGCAGAACAATTGTCTCCTTTTATAGTAATGAATAATATACACTTCGGGATTAAATTGTCCGGAATCGACATTTTTTAAAACTAGTGCTTTATCCGAATTGATTGGAAAGTGGCAGGCATTTACCAACATGAATGTTTATTGGACTATTACTGTTTGGATATAGATAAAAAAAATAAAGCAGGCCTCGCAAAATTGTAATGTGGAATAGTTAATTGATAAAAAATAACAGCTTTATATATTTATATAATTTATACAAACGTATAAACCTGAAAATAAACTTGAATAAATTAATTGTTTTGGAAGATATGTGGGGCTTTTAAACTTATAATTAACTCATAAGTACTCAAGCACTCTTTGATTAGGTTAGAATTTCCGCATTAATGCTTGTTTAGAAATAACAAAAAATGAGGATACATCTGGTAAGTAGCTAAATGATTTTAAAAACTGCAATTTTCTTGATATTTACTTAACAGAATGCAGACATAATTTAAATAACATTGGTGAAAAACTGAATATAGATATACTTTAATAATGCATGCAAGTGCATACTTCCATCGCTTAATTGTTTAAATGGTAAGTAGAATATATATCACTACTGCATTTTTCGTACACGTAGAGGGAAAGGCATTTGTTTTTTTCCCTACATATATCACGTCTGTCAAGCAGATCTAAACTCAGTCTGACAGGATAGTTGGAATTGATATAAACTGAAAAACAAACCATATTGGATTTTACAAAATGATCAGACAGAAGCAATAAGTGTCAATTCTTTTGTCAATAAATAAGTCCCATAATATAGATACAGTGTTATTTCATATCACCTGACATTTAATTTAGTAATTTACTTGAGCATTTATGATAAACTTTTAGATAGAGCTTTTGTATTCTAAGATAAAAAGCAGTGTAATCTATGAACAAACTTTCATCTAAAATTGTAAAATTGTAAAACATTCTGCAATGAAACTAGAGAAAACACAGATTGTATAAATTATACATACTACATTAAATGGTAAATTCTGCTACATTGTATTTACAGCCTTTTACTAATATGATGTTATTATGTTTAAGTGCGTTTTCATCGTAGATATTAATATGACTTTTAGTTCTTTGCACTAGACGCTTTACAGGAAATTAAGCTCTACCACTATTCGTTCACAAAACTAAATATCTGTTAGCGATATTTACTAGATGTAACATTGAGACCGTTAGAGAATTTTGTTGACATAGTGATTAATGTTTCAACAATCTGTCATAATATATTTTACCCAAGCTTAGATTGCATGATGAATATATAAGAGCTCTCTGTTTTGTAACTCTAAGCAATAGCTAATTAGATTTTATTTGAATGTGTAACAAATAGTTTAAATTTGTACCTTAAATGATTGGTAGCAAAACAATTTCATTTATTTTCGGAAAACAAAGGGATTTCCAGAATAATAAACGGAGGTTTGCCTTCCCGCACATTTAAACCCGTGTAATTGTGTTTAGTTTAATGATTACTGTTTTAAATTATACAACAAAAAATGTTATATCAGCAACACAAAATTATAAGAATTTAAAAGGTAGCAGAGTTATATTTCATATGAATAACACAACAATGACTGACTTTTAATTTAATCAATGTTAAACTTATAATGTATAAAGATAGCATCCATCGTCTCATCGTTAGCATGTTCATCCGTCTTTACGTACGTCAAACTAAATACATAGACATGTTTCGTTTATTTTTTTCACTAAGTTGGCATCTAATAATTTATGTGCAGTGTATAGTGATTATACGAATCGATACATTGTCTGGACAATATAAATTAAAGAGCATACATTTCAACTAGAAGCATTAAAACGTAGTCCCTCCACGTCTTTGAGATTTGAGACTGCGCTTTCCCTGAATTGAATATTCATCCTTTCTTTTTTCTACTTTCCCCCAATACCCCACCCTTTTATCTAACCCTTAACCCTTTTTGTATTTTGCATATAATTAAATTTTGAAGCAACCCATTTACTTTATTTTTCCGTTAAAATTTCTTTTGTTGTGGACCTACTTTGCGATGCATGGCTCTATGGCCGAGTTTGGGGTGGTCTTTGGCCCTTACCTTTTATCTTTTTGAATCTAAAAAAAAGTTCCGGATCCAAATTATTTAAAGAACATCGATTTTCTCCAAAGCGCGTATTTTGTTTGATGTGTACCGTGAATAATGTTTAATGTAGATAGCAAAATAAAAATTGTTATGTCCTGTTTCCAAATTGTGATTCTAACACTACGGTTTCTTATAGTTTCATAGAGTAATGTGTTTATTTTCATTTTGAGATAGATTAAGCGATGTACTTGTACTGATGTCCTGTAATTTACCGTCCTTATTTTTAATTTTCTGCAGATAATAAAACAACGCCAAACTATGTTTCATTCATTACAGCAGCATACATCAAACATTTGTTTATACCTGTAATTAGGCAACTGTTCAAATTTCGCAAAACACGAAAACAATGTTATACCAATGATTTGATTGGGTTTTTTTTAAAAACTTTTTGCCGACAAAACGCAGACAAGTCAATCAGATACAAATTGCCTCATCAGTCTGTGGTATCTATAAAATGTTTGTTTCTTCATCTTAGAAAGAGAAGTAGTATCAGAGATGAACAATATGTTCTTGTTTGTAACATGCTATTCGGACATCCTGACACTGTGTGAATGTTCATATTTAAAACTTTGAGAAATGTCCTTAATCTTATATTCATAATCAAAACAAAAGTATACTCAAAGACAGTAATTACTGACTAAGAGTAACGTCCCTTCATTTTGACGTCCTTTGCCGTTGTTTCAAGCGAGGTTATTGATCTTACTATCACTCCTGAAGATCTGCACAAGCAGTGAAACCAGTTGAGTTCTTCTATATTTGTTACTGGACAGAACGTGAATAAACCGAATATGTAATGACCTATGAATCGGTATTGGCACTAGAACTTTTGTTACATGTAAATGAAGTTGCTAGATGTATCACAAATATAACTAAACCTGAACAAAGATTAGCATTTACAACGATAAATTCTCTCGTATGACGTAACGATGTTTGTGTTATTCATGGACGGGTTTTAGCGTTAGATTTTGCATTAGTTTTCAACCTTTATACTGTCGTAGTGTACCATCAGTGAATTTGAAACGAATGTAAATATAAATTATAAGAACCGATATAAGCCTCCAGCCAGCCATAGGCACATTGATTCATGCTTAGGGTTTTTCGGTTCACATCCTATTTAGGACCTGTTTTCCAGCAACAGATATTTGCAGTACCATTCTCTAGGTTCAGTGTTACACTAGTACGAATGATAACGTTGTTTGTTTTGTCAGTTCGTATATGTATTGATGCGACGTAAATCATTTTTGCATGTGTGAATTCTCTGCATGCATGGATTTATTAAACACTTGGTTAATAAGACACATCTTAGTAGATTTGTTTAATTTAGAGTTTTATAGGTTGTACGTGTTTAGTACTGTTTTTTTATTTTGTTACATTGAACATTTCAACTTTCTTCACTGGAAATATGGAACTGAACGAAGAACGAAGAACGAAGATTTTAGAAAACTTAAAAGCGTAATGTTACATAGTTTGTACACAGAAACAAGGTACTGTGCGTTTCCTAAAATGTGCTTTTATAATAAAATTATAATAGTTAACTCTACATCTACATGCTTTGGGAAATCCCTTATCATCTACTGATCGGAAGGAATTGTATAATTGCATACTTTTGTACAGAAATTGTCATGACGTCAAGATAACACACAACAATTCAAGGCAAATCAATTCTTTCAAGAGGATGTAATGATTAAATACAGAATCTCCACACAGTTTGGCATGGTTTCTTCCGTAAAGATTCAGTATCTGTCAATACTTTGTCGACAAAAGCCTATAAAGTATTCCAGTACAGATAAAATAACTGATATATCCTGTCGCAATATTAGTTTACGGACAAACTGTGTGAAAGATTTGGTACGAATCCAAATAGTATGAAAAAGCATGTAACGAAGGACAAGTGACGGAAACATTTTGATGCAAATAATTATGTTCTTATATTTTTTTGTACGCAATCATTCAATATGTATAAAAATTAAGTTTTATGAAAATTTTCTTTACAGTAGATTAACTATATTTTCTAACAATACATCAACTTCGACATCTAACTAACATCAGAAACTGAATTGTAGTAACAAAATAAAAACATTCAATGTATCATTCTCTTGGATTTTGGGCACAAAATTCGTCTTATCAAAACATACTTGACAATACTGGTATCAGCGTCATACATCGGATTTCTAGAAACTCTCCCATTGGATTTTTGGCACTGAATGTCCCGAATCAAATCATATTTGTTTTAAATTTAAGACAATTCCAATGTGATATTTATGATTTTGAAAATAATGAAAAAAAAAGATATGCAGGACAACAATAATATAAGATAATGACTTCTTTATCGTTATTTAAATAATATATACTTGATTACTATTAAATGAAATCTATGCTCCGCATCAGCTGCCATGTAGTTGAACTAATTAACATGTTGGCAGTCAATTAATCATCTTGTTTTGGATTTGGTAGAATGTAAGGTGTTCCTGCAGATTGTGTTACATGATGTTTGAATTACTGCCTAATGCTAATGAGAATTTAATGCTTCTGCTACATAGAGCCAGCACATAAAGCGAGAGAAATTACATGCATCGTTGTCTGCTAGGGTTAAACTAAAATAAAAGACGAAGTTTTGAAAAGGGATACGACTGTTTCTCCCAGGGATTTGCTTTGGTATAATACAAAAAAATATAAAATATGCCGTTACACTAAGAATGAATATATAAAAGCAATAACAATGATTACACACAACTATGTTTTAAGAAGAAAGAAACATAACACTTCTTCTGTTTCATACATGTAATGCATGTTTTGCGATAATTCTTGCCTATTTCTATCGCTATCTCTTCGGTAAAAAGATCAAAACGTCACAGTTCTCAACTCAACAAAACGTTGAGAGTAAATGTGATTAAACAGAAACAGAGCTAAATGACTTGGAGCATCTCGCATAGCAGCAAACACATCACACAACACAGTACGTTGAAGAAAAAATAGGTCGCTCAAAAGGATACTGTCCACGTCCAGTAAGTGTTCATGGAATCAGGGAACTTGATTAATTCGGTGAATGGCATGTCGACCATGATTTTACTTATTTTCTTAGTTGCTTAAGATAAATTTACCATTCTAACCAAATAGTCCTTCATTTCATAACAATATCATCTGACGTTCACCTCTTCCATGCATTTCTATCACTAACATTTTGTTTTTCCATTTAGGTACATCAATTTTGGGTTGTCTGAATTGTTCCATTCACTGAATATACATTAACTCCGAGATTCCAGTTCACTGCATTCATGTTATTCCTTTCTATCCTTTGTTGGCGTTTTTACAGTTAGAAACGTTCAGTTTGCAGTAATTGTCAATAATAGTTAAGAAAAGATCAGACGCTTCATTTATCTAATTAATAACTTTAGAAGCCATAAAGATCCAAAGAAGCATAAGCATAATCTGCTATCAATGATAATGCTAAACTTCTAATTAAAACCACATTGCATTGATCAACGCATATTTCAGATATAAACAGCGCTTTTTATTGTGCGTATTCGGTGGGTGACGCAATAAAAAACCGTGTCTCACGTATGACTACATAAAATAGATAGATTTATTTATTTCGATAATTGAGCAAACATAACATAGTTACAATACATGCATATAAAAAAATTTATAATCACATATAAAAGTTGTCATATGAAGTAATGTGTTATGAACTATGTCAGTCACATCAATATCAAGGATGACACAAGAAAGAGAAAAAAAATCTCTTATTTCCATTGTGGTCCTTGGTACCAATGGTCTGATATAGAGAGGCATGAAACATTAACATGAATATATATAAAAAATTACTGAGTTCATTATTATAAAATAACGTATATGTTATGCATATGTAATTATAATTGCTCAAACGAATCAATTTATGATTCTTAATTAAACGAAAGACAGATGAATAAATAGACACCAATATCACATCAATATCACAGTACATTGTAAAAATATAATTTCTTAAAAAAATGCATTACAACCAGGGACTAGATAACAGAAAGAACACATAAGTTCAGCAACGAAGCTTATCGTTAAGAATCGTAAATAAAATATAATTCAAAATTAAATTATTCTTATTTTGAATTAACCTATTTTGTATCTACTGTGCTGTTCAAACATTAAAATCAGAAGTTCAACCACATTTTGAGAGCAATATAATTAAACATTTTTCACGAAAAAACTGTTAACATTTCATGTATCAATGGTACAGTAAACAAATAAATAACGTTAAAAAGGTTAGTCTAAGCCAGACTTTAAGAAAAACACAATTCAAATTAACCTTTAATATATTTTGACAGTGATTTCTCTGCAGAAAATTTAGGTAAAACAGTAAATCGTTTATCAAATTACTATGATCTTAGTATTTTCTGCATTGTGTAGACAAACCCAATTTGTCTGTCTAGTTACTAGTCGAACATCTCGTAATAATTCAAACTGGATTCAGCTCCGATAAATTTGTAAAATGCGCATGGAAATTTCCTTTTCCATATTTCGGAAATTTAAAGTTTTTGCCTACAAACAAATTAAATGTGTTATCTGAGGTTTATAATGGAACACGCTCTGTTCATAGTTCTTAATTCTGAAACTAATGTCTCTTTGCATAAAAAAGCCGCGCTCTGGGTTTGTCTGTGTCCGGCATGGATCTTGCACAATAACATTATTTAATGACGGCATTGTATTTGTCGTCAATGTATGCATGTTTTCCTTTTTCTAGGCCCCAAAAGACGGAATAACTTCATTTCTTTTCATCGTCACTAGTGTGACTGTTGTGGTGAAGCATCCGCCTACAAGTATTACAATGACAGAATTAATAGTGTATAATTCATAATTAAAATAAACAATTTTCAATATTGACTTGAAATGTCTATGAAACGATTATATTTCAAACACACAAACACAAAGATGTTAGCAGAAATGACACAATTGTGAAATTCATCACTTGTCGACATATGAATGCCATTTTGTCCAGTAGTTGTAAGAATTGTACTGAATGTAAACTAATTCTTTTTTAACGAATTTTCAAGAGGATGATTGAGTAGTAATAACCTAACTGTGATTTATTAAAAGAGATTGATAGTATCAATACGAAATTAAATCAATAATGTCTTTAATTCATTTAGTCCCGCAGTTAAAAATTACTAATGAATGAATATTAAATTATGAGCATATACAATTTTCTTGTATTCACTGTCACTTTAAAATGCATGCTTTGACTGAATACCATAGTAGTATTTATCTATCTCTAAAGTCCTCAAAAGTCTGCCAAACATTAACAGAATGTAGAGACATGACATGACACAACTACTATCGAAAGACACATCAATTCTTCCCTTCTTTCATTTTTCAGTCATTTCTGCCAATATACCGAAATGTCATACCTGATAATGATTTCGCTAGACAGTCGTGAAAGAAGTGACCAGCAGTTTCGAAAAGTAATTGCTTTTAGACAATGGTAGTGTAATATCATCTATCATGTTATGTTTGATGATTCTTAGATACTGGCAAGTCCAGGAAGTCTGGATATTGCATTTTGGTATTTGTAAAGTTGTATTGCAGATGTTGACTTTTTATAACAAATTATACATTATCAAGTTTTCCAGATTTTATAAATATATCAAATAAAACGCTGTCTGGTGGAATAACGGTCTAGAAAACTACTGAACTAGAATAAATACATATCTTATGAAAATTAAAATAAAGCAACACAGTACAACCCTTGAAAATAAAATTTTAAATGACAATTTTCTATAGCAAGACACCACTGTCACACCCTATATAGCTCCCTGGGGAGCTGTATTCGGAACACGTTGTCGTATATAGCCCCTTGGGACAGAGGAGCTGCATACGAACGCAAGCATGTACAAAACCGAATATGACTCCCCATACAGAGAAAAATTAAAATGCAGTACTGTTCGAGTGATACAAAACATGATTATTTTGGCAGATTGTGATTTGGATATACGATTTCCTACACCACTGGGGAGACAGGTGGGGATTTATAAATTTTACTTCTCGAGACATTCGTACGTATGAGCTAGAGAGCGAGGGTGCGTAGGTACATAGTCATGAAAACGGATACGATTAGATCAAGACTTACCGACCTTTACAAAGAGACACTAACTGGCAATTGAATTTAGGAACATGTGTTTAACGTTTTTTATCTGGTCTGGCAGTCATGGCCCTCGTGTTCAAAACATACTTGATCATACTGTGCCGGGCACTCATCTTCTGTACTATGCGAAAGAATTATTAAATTTGGAACAAATGTTAATTAGGTGTACCTGAAGATTTTAGTTTACTAAATGAGGTAGTTGCCCCAAGTCCCGAAACTACTGGCAAATAGTGGTTTAGTACTAGTCATGACTCTTGCATTAGAATTAAGGCATGGCTCCAGGTGACCTTAGCCCCAGGGTTACGTCTAGAGGGCACCAAGATGATCCTCTATGATCCCTGGTGACACCACTGACGTCAGTTATCATTTAACATGATCAATCTTCATAAGTAGCACACATCATCGATCAACTACTTGAATCGTCTTCATCAACATTTTCATTTACCAGTCATCCTAAATCATCATCCTCAATCATCATTATCATCATCATCTATCATTTTCGTCAATATTCAGTACCAACAGCATCATTCATCTATCATGATTCCAAATTATTGTCGATTATGATCATCAATATTTTTATTAATCATCACCATCATCAAACAGTATAAACTGAATGAACTTAGAATATTTGTATTTAAAACTTTTCAGATCAGACAAAATTTTTTGAAATATTTAACTGTTTTACAAAATGACAAATTATAATGTTTTGTTCTTTCTCGTTCTTAGTTTTGTTTTCGTGGATTGGTATCTTTTGTATGCCTCAGTGGCAGGCGTTCCAAGGCGACATACTGAAAATGCCAAAATTCGTAACGGCGCGAGCTTGGAAGAGACAACGAAATGTTCAACATAAGTCGCGCGTACGCCAACGCGACATAAGGAAATGTCCTAAATAACCCACGTGGTCCATGTTGCATAAAAACACCGAGGAGCTATATACTGAACAAAGCTAACGGTATTTCGTTTATAGCTCCCGTTTTAGCAAGGGAGCTATATATGAAAAGGTGCCCCGAATATGGCTCCCCGAGGAGCTATATCTGAAGGGAGCTATATAGGGTGTGACACACCACCTACCGCAGACATGAACTCGCTGTATTGTTATCATAAATACAATTACGTATCTGTGTATAAATAAACGTGTTTAATTTATGTTTAACTAGGTAATGTAAGGTCACGAAATTTGGGCGTCTTACGTGTGATGGAAAAATTTTGATTAGAAACTGGCTGCCATTTTGATGATGTCATAAATCGGTCTGACTGGCGACATGGTTTACATTGATTTTCTGACATTACTGAAAATATTGGTATACATTGTACGCCATTAAACTTATTATTGTTCGGGATCTATAATTGTGCTTTAATCAAGCACATAAAAGGTCAAGAATATTCATGATGGAGGGTTATTTATATATAAGTCACTAAATGTATTATACAAAAGTGTTTGGGTATATATAAGTCATTAAATGTATTATATACTTGACAAT
Organism: Mercenaria mercenaria; assembly: GCF_021730395.1. Classification (NCBI taxonomy): domain Eukaryota; kingdom Metazoa; phylum Mollusca; class Bivalvia; order Venerida; family Veneridae; genus Mercenaria; species Mercenaria mercenaria. The sequence continues at coordinate 87,518,146 of NC_069364.1, read as the reverse complement.
GAAAGTACTCGGCACAAGATGGAAGTCTATAAATTAAAACGACTTCACATGCCTTTCTAGCGGTATTTAATTACATAAAAATACAAACTAGTTTCGCATATCGGCTAATTAATTGTATATATAAATGCAACTTGACGTTACTATGGCATATAAGTCACTAAATGTATCATACCAGTGTATTTATACATCACAATTGAGCTTCTGTGCATAGTACCATTTCATTGTCGAAATAGCCCAATATCCATACATTGTAGAATGTGTTTTTCATAAAGTAAGGTTTGATGATAAATTTTGTTAAGATCTGGAGATGCTTAAGATTATTTTTGTTGTTCTCTCCGTGTGTTATCGTTTAAATATCCAGTCACCTGCAGTACATTGTTTATGGTATACAGACATTAGATAGAGAAATGGCGCGAAAAAAAATGAAAGTAGCACAATAGCGAATTCAAATTAAATAGGTCTCCGGGTTTCTTTTGCTCTGTAGAGCATTTTCCGAACTGCCATTGCAATGTTTTGCTGAAATTATGTAACACCACGCCATCCGCGCAGTCTGGTCAGGATCCATGCTATTCGCTAACAGTTTCTCCAATTCCAGTAGGTTTTAAAAGCGAACAGCATGGATCCTGACCAGACTGAGCGGATGCGCAGGCTGGTCTGGATCCATGCTGGTCGCAAAGCCACTATGTTTGTTTTCTCATGGCACGGCTCATATGTATTTGAATTATTAACAGCCGATTTAAAAAGTTTTTATTAGAAAACATCTGCTTATTGTATATATATTAAATGTAATACTAAATAGCGTTAAATAGAATTTGTACCAGAATGTTTCAAATTTATTTATAGGCACGGAGATATTCTAATTCCACAACGCGCATATTCTCATCTACAAGAAGTATTTCGATGGTATGTTTACATGTTAGTATTTCTATTCTTGACATCAGTAATTTACTGCGTTGCATGAAAATTCTGTAGGAGAGTTATCATCTTCGAACTGATAAAATAGTTTTTATAAAAGGTGACAAAAAACGTGCTTTGATATACTTTGTAAATTTGACTATTTTTAATTTATATATAATATAATAAAATAAGTTGAATGACTATCCGATTATTTTTGTAACTTCAGAACGCCATGAGGTTGACTATATAGTAAGCTTAAAACAGAAATATGTTTGAAAAATGCTTATGAACTTAACGAGTAATAGTAGAAATACATGCGAACTGGATCGCACAGGAAGACGTGGAGGGAGTATAATATAGTGTGCCTCTCATATTTGGTTTGAGCCACCGAGCATATTGTAACAACAAACTATCTTTATATTTAGTTTATCACTGTTTGAAGATCTTTATACCACTCCGGGAGAACTACGTTCCAACGTAAGTCATGTCTCAACGATATCATGTGACATATCTCAACGATTTCGTTGCGGTGTCGCTCCGTATGACCTTGTTGATTCATTTAATATTATGTGCAATGAAGCATTGATTCTACGTTTTCATAACTGAAAAGATGAATTTGAAGTGTGGAAGCTATATTAGCTTTTGGAGCATTTTGGAAGATACAAAATGTTGCAAGGCCGCAACGATAACAGACAATATGTGACAACGTCTCACATACAGTGTTGCCAAGTCTAAACAATATACTTACCGTTTTAACTTTTAGAAAATTCTTATGTACATCTTATCTTTACGTCGAAAACATTTCTTGACACTTTCATAAATGACTGGATGACGTCTGAGCAAGGTATAACAATTTAATCAGTATGACAAATGTATTTGTCGTTATCATTTTATACATTAATTATAGCCATACGCAGGCTGGAGTAAATTTGAAATGGATGCATAAATTCATATAAAGTTTCAGCATGAAAGTTAAAACGTAAAGTTATTGCTGTACAATAGAAACAATTATGTTTAGGTGTTCGCTATAGAAATACTTTCATCTATATCAAAGTCCATGGAATGTTGTAAGCATTGTCGGTGGCTCCTTTACAATAGTTGTGTTTTGCTGAACCATTACTCATACATTCAGTTTTGAAAAAAGTGCATACATGTTATGCATTTCAATGTTTACATTCTACGTTAAAAGCGGAAAGAGAACCTGTCAGGTTTTAATACTTGGAAAAACATTACAATTTAATTATCTATACTTTACTGCATGTCTTTCTTCCTCGTCCTTTTTAAACAAGCATATTTCCTGAAAATTTTATTAATTCGATTTGTTTTCATCACCCAATTTCCTTTTTAGATTCACAAAACTTGTGCATTTACTAAGATATGCCAAACTTATGCAGCTTATTGCATTACCTTTTAACTTTTCTTTTTCAAACTCAATTCATAAAAGTCGTTCTGTAACTCGAATATCTTTCATTTTGTCGTTTTAGTGAATCGCCCTTTTCCTTTCTTAACTGGAACCACTGCCTTACCCTTGCATGATCGTAAGAGGCGACTAATAGGGTTTTAACACTTGGTTTTGCTGTAACTCTGTGATTCCAGCAGGTATGCAAATTTTGATTCATTACCTCATGTTTTTATTTCGATGTAAATGAGATGTGAAACCAAAATTTGTAGTCCTGTTTGGCGCCATATAACCTATACTGTGTTAGTGCGCCGTAAAACCCAAATAAATAAATAAATCTTCCTTTCTTAAATTGAAAGTCATGCAAAAATAAGCATTTATTTTAATCTCAGATAGATTTGAAAAAAAAACAACAAACATTTAAAATGGCATTGTATATTCTGTGCACCCACAGTAAGTTAAAACGTGAAAAGCCTCCGCAGTCAATGGTCGCTGACTTCGGACCACTTGCCATCGCAACTATGTGCTTGAACTTAAGCTTTAAGTGTGGGATTTTCATGTAAGATATCCATCCAGTACGCTTGCAGTAGGTCGTTTGCTCTACAAAGATGCCCGTCCGTATATGAAATAATGTTCAGAAGGGCGCCTAGGTCTTTCCATCACCATGAACCTTAATATATTTAATTGTCTCGGACACCGGTAATCAAAACTGTATAGATAATCAGGATCGTGAAGCATTACTTCCAGAACTTTGCTCATAAATTAGCAGTTTCGCAACAAATGTTTTCGTCACTTTGCGCAGGCGTATTGCTAACTTTACCCGCAAATACTATTTACTATTACGTGCGAATGTATTAGGAAGCTGAGACGCCATAACTCGTAACCGCCCACGGCGCAAGTGCCCTCAGGACAGATATTTCTATCCAGTTCGTAAACACATGACTGAAGTTTTTCTTGCATATTGTATACAAATAAGCGTTTCATTTCTGACAGATAATTTTTGTTGCATACCGTATTTTACAAATAATAATAGAAATTTAAAGCAAATAGCACTCCCTCCTATTGTAAAGTATTAACGCACAGCACATGAAATTAACGTCCGAAAGCTGAAGTGACGTCATGACGTTTCAGTGAAACTTTAGTTTGTTTGTAGCGTAACGTCATGTTCTTTCCGTAAAATAAATATTTTGGACCGAAAAATATACTATATATATAAAAAGGACGGAGAGAAGGTCTCAATGTACCTGATAATGTCTTAGTTTGCATATACAATACCATATATAATCAATGCATGAAGCGCTAGCTGTCATTACCAGCACGAGAGCCATCTGGCATGGGGGTGCCAGATGGGTTTTACATGCATGGGTAATATAAACGGAAACGCCAGTCCGGTGTGCAAGAATTTTTTTTTCCTTATTGCATAACAAAAATTATTTTCCATTGAGTTTCAGTGGATCGGGATCGTGCAGTATTTTTCCTTATTATATACGTTACTATAAATAGTAACAAAAAAGCCGTTTAAAACGGTCATTGCGGCTTCTGTTTATGCATCAATAATGGCGCAGTACGCCTCACGCGCCATAATCAGAATGGCCCCGGGTAACCGGCTGCCAGTGTGTTCTAATGTTGACGTCATGTGGCAACATTATTATGGCGATTGAAAGGGCGCTGAATCATTTTCAGATCGATTGTCAAATATTTATGGCACTAATGATAAAAAGCAATACAAATAATGCTTTTAAGTTTTTGAAAATATGTGAAATGAAAATACCAAGATATATATGAAGCGAAGGTTTATAATAAAAAGGTCAATAAACGGCTGATTGTGCCTTGTAGCCATACTGGTACACATAGTTTCATAATAGCCCTCGGGCTAAAGCCATATAGGCGTGCCATTATGGCAAGAAAGCACAACCCAGTCATACATTAATCTCTTAGTAATTCTTCGTGAAATGTTTTTTCCCAACCCTAAACTATGCTTTATGTAAGAAAGGAAAACTATCAAGGCATTTGATTTTATACAATGTATAGCCTCTTATACAAATAATATAGTAACTGAAAAGCTGCAGTAAATGCTAGTACCAATAAACATTGCACTTTAAACTTTTCTTACAATATTATAGGTACACATGTAAGAAACAGGTAATTACACTGATTAACCGATACATATTGACATGGAACGCTTTCATATCGGGCGTGGATGTTTTCTAAACATTGTAATAGAAAGAATCGTGTGACGTCCATGGTTTATTAAATCTAAATGTTTTATTCAATTTATACGATTACTTTTAGAATCTGAAAACATGTTCATGTCAAGACACAGGTAGATATAATCAAGGTAGTTATTATATATGAAAATTGTGTAAGCCCTGTCATATAGAGCGATACCGTAACCAAACGTCGTTGAGATATGTCACGTGATATCGTTGAGACATGACTTACGTTGGAACGTAGTTCTCCCGGAGTGATACAAACAACGCAATTTTATGTAATGATCTGGTACATACACATTTATGTACATGGTAGAGTGTCATTAAATATGTTTTTCCTGTATCCATGTTGCATCGTTAAAATCCCATTCATCTCTAGAGGAGTTATCGTTCATTTGCATCGGGTTGTTGTAACGAATATTACTTTCTGCATCATTGGATGAATGTTTTTCTACTATATTAATCACTCAGTACAAGACAAAGCGGTATTTCTTCCATTTTCAAATTTAATAAGCTTGTATGCCAATCATTTTATCAAGGCTAGCATCGCGTTTTGTTTGATAATATGACATGTGCCGGTTAGATATGCTACTTCAGAACATAAAATATCGTAGATTTGGATAATTTTCCGCATGGGATCATGTTTTATTAATTATAAAGGCACATGTTTCTACGAAGCAGACACGAGTTTTAAATTTGACACGTCATATATCTTCAGTCGACTTACTGGAGAAGGTTGTTTATGTGCTCTACAAACGTAGTCTGTGTGATAATACAAAAATATCTGAATCAAAACAAAGTATTCATTTCTGTATATACAAAAATATCACAATAGTTGTAAAAATTTAATTAAGTTATTCAATATGCATGATCAAAAGCTGCAACATGTAACACATACTACATATCATACTATTATTTTGGTTTGCCAGTCAATAATCAACATTATTACTTCCTGTTATTTATTCTCCGCTAAGTTACAATAGAACCGGAAACGTTTATATATTTATACAATAAAGTTTGAATTTCATATCGGGGGCATGATGTCGTTTTAATGTGAGTCGTTAGTTTTTTATTTACGTCAATATTGTCATTATTTTATTTGTCAGTATTTTATTCAGTGTATTGAACAAATTCAGTTTAATATAATATTTGTCTATGTAGATATATATGTAATAAAAATATTATTACTTTTATACCGAGAAATACGCACGTGTCTTTAACGGAATGACTATATAATGCTCAAAGAGTCGGGTAATATTTTCGCTGCAGAATACGTGCATAGTTCTCGGTACAGCGCCTATAACTTGACAGATATGACAGATTTATAACTTCCCGACTTTCGACTTCTGATTTCCTTCCACACTTCTGCCTTTTGACTTCTTACTTCCTTCTTCTAACTTTCGCACTTTTGACTTTTAACTTCCGCACTTCTGACTTCCAGCTTCCCGACTTCATACTTCCGACTTCCAACTTCCACACTTCTTACTTCCGACTTCCAAAAAAAAGAATGTTGGCAGTCAGAAGTGCGGAAGTTGGAAGTCGGAAGTCAGGAAGTTAGAAGTCAGAAGTGCGATAGTTAGAAGAGGGAAGTAAGAAGTCAAGAAGTCGGAGGTTAAGAAGTGTGGAAGTTGGAAATCAGAATTCGAAAGGCAGGAAGTTAGAAGTCAGAAGTGCGGAAGTTAGATGTCAGAAGTGCGGAAGTTAGAAAAGGGAAGTAAGAAGTCAAAAAGTCAGAAGTAAGAAGTGTGGAAGTTGGAAGTCGGAAGTATGAAGTCAGGAAGCTGGAAGTCAGAAGTGCGGAAGTTAGAAGTCAAAAGTGCGAAAGTTAGAAGAGGGAAGTAAGAAGTCAAGAAGTCGGAAGTAAGAAGTGTGGAAGTTTGAAATCAGAAGTCGAAAGTCAGGAAGTTGGAAGTCAGAAGTGTGGAAGTTAGAAGTCAGAAGTGCGGAAGTTAGAAGTATGATGTAGGAAGTCAAGAAGTCAGAAAAGGGAAGTAAGAAGTCAAAAAGTTGGAAGTAAGAAGTGTGGAAATTGGAAATCAGAAGTCGAAAGTCTGGAAGTTAGAAGTGCGGAAGTTAGAAGAAGGAAGTAAGAAGTCAAGAAGTCGGAAGTAAGAAGTGTGGAAGTTTGAAATCAGAAGTCGAAAGTCAGGAAGTTGGAAGTCAGAAGTGCAAAAGTTAGAAGTCAGAAGTGGAAAGTACGGAAATCAATTGTCCCTCCAGGGCTTCCATACTTCACCCATATATTAAACGATTTTCCTTGTTTTCCCTTAATTCATACATGCAACTTTTCTGCGCGAATTTATCAGTCGAACTGAAATTTGTTGCTGTTCTAACATGCAGTATGCATCATTGGTTATGTTCATTTGACTTTGAAGATAGGATGACCAATTATATGCATTGCTTTCCCAACTGATGTGATAAACTTGTACATGTACTTGCGGGAAGTTTTAATAACAGCAGAATAGGCGGGACCCTAATTAACAACTTGTCCGTATGTTTTACTGATGACCTAAATGCACACACAAAGGGCCTTAATATATACAAATAAGATGTCGTACGCTCGAGATAAGATGTTGATCGCACAAGATAAGATGTTGATCGCTCAAGATAATATGTTGATCGCTCGAGATAAGATGTTGATCGCTCAAGATAATATGTTGATCGCTCGAGATAAGATGTTGATCGCTCAAGATAATATGTTGATCTCTCGAGATAAGATGTTGATCGCTCGAGATAAGATGTTGATCGCTCAAGATAATATGTTGATCGCTCGAGATAAGATGTTGATCGCTCAAGATAAGATGTCGTGCGCACGAAATAATATGCTGATCGCTCGAGATAAGATGTTGATCGCTCAAGATAATATGTTGATCGCTCGATATAAGATGTCGATCGCTCAAGATAATATGTTGATCGCTCAAGATAATATGTTGATCGCTCGAGATAATATGTTGATGGCTCAATAGAAGATGTTGATCGCTCGAGATAAGATGTTGATCGCTCGAGATAAGATGTTGATCGCTCAAGATAATCTGTAGATCGCTCGAGATAAGATGTTGATCGCTCAAGATAATATGTTGATCGCTCAAAATAAGATGTTGATCGCTCAAGATAATATGTTGATCGCTCAAGATAAGATGTTGATCGCTCAAGATAATATGTTGATCACTCAAGATAATATGTTGATCGCTCAAGATAAGATGTCGTGCGCACGAGATAAGATGTTGATCGCTCAAGATAAGATGTCGTGCGCACGAGATAATTCAATCTTAAAAAAAAATAACATATGTCCTAAACATACCACCGTATGTTGCAAACAAGTGACAGGCATTTTATAAATTCTGTTCAGCAGTTATGCTAAACATAAGGTGTTTTGATATACTATAATTAGAGAAATACTATAAAATAAGACACATACTGTGAAGTACGTAAGTAAGCATTATATATTTTATTACAGAAATATAAAAGCTGCGAAATCGTCCTATAGTGATGATCAAAACAGATATTCAAAGGTACTTTGTTTCAGAAAAGTAAAAACTCACTCTTGCGGCATTCTGTGTTACTTCAGACTAAAACACAAACAATTTTAAAGTTAAACTGCGGAATAAAATCCCGGGAAAATGTTGTATTGTATAATGTTCGTTTAAAAGGGTTTTTAGATGACAAAAATTCGAAGTTTAAAAAGTTTATTTCGTATATTCTCATTTTGCGTTTTTTCCCAAATACTTTAGAAAAATTTCACCCAAATTAAACATGAATATTAATTTTTCATTCCAAACCCGTGTTTTTTTTTTTAAAATTTTAAAGAAATTTTAAACTAAAATTTTTTTAGTTCTGTATTCCAAAAAAAAGCCCGGGTACTGCCCTTAGAACGCAGAAACAAACCAAAAATCAAAAAAAACCAATAAAAAACCCAAAAATTTAAAATTTTTAAACCAAAATTAAGCCCCTTAAATCAAAAAAATTTTTTTTTAAAAAACCCAAAACCAAACGAAAAAGTGATTAAAACTTTTTCAGCACCACCAGAATAGATAAAAAAGATTTAAAGGGACAGAAACATCTTTTTTCCATTTCTTTGGAAAGAATCAAGCGGGGCACGGGTTTGGTCCTGCCAAAGTTTTTCCTTAAACAACCCCAAAGTAAAAATTTAAGTTTTCATCAATTAAGCTTTTTTTAAAGCCATACGTTTTGTTAACAAAAAATAAATTTTTTTAAAAATAGCAAATTTGGGAATTTAGGGTTTTAAATTCCCCAACCCCACCACAAAAAGAAATTGGGGTTTAAAAGCCAAAAGGAACACCTGGTTTTTTGGTTTTGGGTCTTCCCAAAAAAATTTTTTTAAGCAACTTAAATTTAAAAAAAGGTTATGGTCATCAAGGTCGGGTCCCTTCCCTGCCCATAAAATCATTGCCCAAAAAAATCTACCCTTTTCTTTTAAAACCAGTTGTAACTCAGAAAAAAAAAATTTGTTCCCAAAATTAAGCTTAAATTTAAAAAAAATTTTTTTTTTTAAAATAAGCTTATGATTTTGAGTTTTCCCCAAACCCACCAAAAGTAGGTATTAAGGGTTAAGGGCCAAATAAGCATGCTGGTTCATTTCAGGGAAAGAATAGCCTGGCATAGGGGGGTCTGCCCTTTAAGTTTTTTACTACTTCAATGTAAAAATTTGTTAGGGTCCAAATTAAAGTGCATCCCTGCCATAACATCAGTTGGGTTCATTAATTAACCCTTTTCAATAAAACCCACCGGGTGACTAATCAAAAAATTCAAAAAAAATTTAATTTTTCACATTTTAAATTTTTTTTAATAAAATTACCCCCATGGGGTTTTCGGGGACAAATGTATTCAAAAAAAATTCCCCTTTGGCGAAAACGAAGGGGCACTAATAGGGTATGTACATTTGGGTTTTTTGTGACTCGGGGACCCCAGCGGGTAATTAAAAAACAAAAAATACCCTAAAAAACCTTTTTAAAAAAAAAACATTTAAAAAATGTACAAAAAAAAAAAACTAACCCTTTTTTTGGGGTCCTTCGGGCTTTGTTAACCCAAATTGTGCATGAGTTAAAAAAAAATAAAATTTCCAATTTTTTACATAAAACATTAAAATGTACGCGATTCCCCAACTCGGCATTAAAAAATTTCGAACTAAAAATTTAATAAAAGGAAACCCCTTAAACTAAACAAAGAAACAGGGGAAAATACGTAAAGCCCTTTCTTTTAAAACCAAAAACAACGCATTTTTTATGGAATTTAACTTTTAAAATCAGTAAATAAATTTTGTTAAAAAATTTGAAAAAACCCCCAACCCCCCCCCCTCCCCCCCCGCTCCCCCCCCCCTTTCCCCACCCCCCCCCCCCCCCCCCCCCAAAAAAAAAGAAAAAAAAAAAAACTTTTCCCTTTAAAAGTTTTTAAACGGGTTGTTACCATTTAAAACAAGCATAGGAACAGAAACAGAAAAAAAATTTGAAAGAAACGGCTTTAGATAAAATGTTACAAATTATTTTCACAACAGACAACTAGGATATATTCTGATTTAGCACTGGGTCACTGCATCAGTTTTGTGTCCTTTCCGGCTTCCCTTTTTAAAAAATTTTAATACTTGTTCAAATTCGTTTAATAAAACGAAGAAATGTGTGACATAAAAATTTTTAAAATTTTGATGAAACGCTAGAAAAAAATGTCACATTTTTTGGAAACGTGTTAAAATAAAAACACAGGAAAAAATTAATGCGTTTTTAATAATGACCTTAAAAGTAACGGGTTTTTTTATTTTGTTTTTTTTTTTTTAAAGAAAACAAATGTTTTTTGACTCATTATTAAGTATGTTTATTTTTTTAAAAAACCCAAATTTCTCTGAAAACATGTCAATAGAAAAGGGTTTTTGGGGATTTTAAAAATTATTCACTTTTTTCAGAAATTAAGTTTTTTTAAAATTATTCTAATCCAAAAAACTTTTATTTTATTCTTTTCCCCTTCAAAAAATTCAGAAAATTTTGTTCAAAACAGAAAATTTATCATTTTTACGTTTTAAAAGTCCGCGGTAAATTTTTTGTCTTGATTTCACATCCTATAAACATTTAAGCCCCCTCTTCCTCTTGCGAGTAAAAAAAAAACAAAAACTGACAGCAAAATTAAAAAATAATTTTTTAAAAAGGGTAAACTTTTTTTGCTTTAAAGGGAAAGGTAATTTACTTTTTATTGGAAGCTGAACATTTTTGTTTCTGAAAATAATGTTTTTGTCTGATGACGGTTTAAAAAATTAAAGCAAAAAAACTTGATTGATCACTAAATTTTGTCCAAATTTACATTGTCGGCGCCAAAAGAAACTTATTTTTTTTTGCTTAAAAATGACCTAAAATTTTAAATTTTTCACTGTTTAAAGGATAAGAAACAATACAAATTTTTGGGAAAAAATAAAATAAAATCTTTGAAAAAAAACTCCAAAATTTTATACCCGTAAATGAAAGAAAAACCCGGGTGTTATTTTTCTGATTGAAAGGGGGTGCTTGTTTAAAAATACGTAAAAGGGTCCTTGCATTTTTCGTAAAAAACGAAATGCCGGGTTTGGGGAAGGATTTTCTTTATAAAATATCGCGTTTCCTTTTGGCCTTATATTTGTTTAAAAAATTTAAAAAACCCCAAAAAAAAATTTGAAGGAGGGGGGGAAAAAATAGCAGCCCAACATTCGGTCGCCCTGTTCTTTCGGGTTTTGTATATTTGTGGGTTTTAAAATATTTGGTTGTGAAATTTACTTAAAAGCATTACACCAACCTCCCCCAAAGATTACGTACAAACATCGGCAATGTGACAAAAGGGCCCCTCTTATTTTTTTCCTTTTTTTTTTAAAAAGTAACCCTAAAGGTGAAACAGGGGCTTTTTTTTTGTGTCATTGCCGAAAACTTCTTTATGCAAAAAGGGGAAATTTTTGAATTAATTTGGCAAAAAGGGTTTCACCTAAAGAGACCAAAATTAAAAAAGTGTCCATAAAATTTTCCAAATATTTTTCTAAAAATTTAAAACCAATTGAAACCAGTATATAATGCAACAAAAATTAATAAATGCCCAAATATGAAACAGTAAAGGGGGGGGTGTTTGGGGAGTGACAGGGCGACAGACTGAATCTACAACCCTTTTGGGTTTTTTCGTTTTCCCTTGATAGCGTCGCCCCAGTAAACAGCATTTTTTTTTTATTTTTGGGTCTTTGTTTTTCCCCTAAACAAAAAACGAACTTTTAAAAAAGAAACTTGCTTTTTTTACTGAAAAAATTTCGGGAAATAAAATTTAAGTTCCCTTTTTAACAAGCAAAATGCCATTAGAGGAAAACTAACCTGAGAAAAGAAGTGCTCAAGGGATTTTTTGGTTGATCACCCGTGTCCCGTCGCCCCTCTTTCCGCCCGTCAAAAATTTTGGGGGGGTTTAAAATAGGGGGTCACCTTTTGGTCCAGCCCCTTAATGAAACTTGGAATAATGTTTCCCCAAACAATGAATTTTGGGGACAGTTTGTTTTTGGGTAATCAGGGCTCAAAAACTAGGCCCACCGGGTAAAAAACCGCAAAAACAATTCCTGACGTTTTTTTTCCACTAAAAAAATTAAATTATTTCTAACCAGAAAACAGAAAAACTTGACAAGTCTTTAACCCTTAAACGGCTGACACCGCCAGGGAATTTTAACAAATTAAAAATTTTTAATTTATTTTTTGAGGAAGGGGGACTCGGGTTTTTTAAAACCTTTGGGCTTTTCCCGTGACAAAATAGTTGTACTTTTTTTGAATCATTTGACGGGTTTTAACCATGAATAAACCTAAATTTAAACTAATAAGGACTTAATCATTTTCCGGGAAATTTTTTCCCGTTTTCCTTTTCCCAAATTTTATACGTTTTTTTTCGCGGGATCCTTGGGGGGTTAAAAAATTTTTTTTTTTTAAAATAAAAGGTTCTTTTTTGTTGCAGACGGCCAGACAACGGGAGTAAACCCCTATACCCCCCCCCCTCCTTTCCATCTTATATTTTTTTTAAAAAATCGTCAAAATAACCGGATTTCCGTGGGGAATCGACGTTTTATTTTTTGCATGAAATAGTGGGGGACCCTTTTTATATTTTCCCAGTTTCAAATTTAGTTTTTTTAAGATAGAAAATGCGTGACGGGATGGACGTACCGGGGAAAATAACTATCAAAAACAAATCAACCCCCCCATTTACAAAAATTTAAAAAATTTATTTACAGAAAATGTTTAATTTACAATGAATAAATGAAAAGTGAAAAAAAAAACTTTTTAAAAAGAAAGAAAAAAAAAAAAATCTGAGCTCAGAAACTCTTTAGGAAAAAAAAAGTTCAAACACGACTGTTCGTTGACACAGTTTTTTTCCCCAAAAACCCTTGAACATTAAGTAGCCAAAAAAAAAAAAAACTTAAAATAAAGTCCCTTTAAAAACCGTGAAAAACTTTTGACCCCCTTTTTTGGCTCCCTATAAATTGGGTGATTGCATCCCGAGTTTGACTTCAGTGGACCCAAAAAAAATTCATCGTCTTTGCATTTTTAACCGCACAACCAGGGGACAAAAAGCGTGCCGGGGCCCAAAACCCCATCCCGGCAGCGAAGACAAATAACCTCGGTATTGTACTTCCGGGTCGTGACAGCATCACCAGGTAAAAGTTGTCTGGGGAAAAAGCAAAAAAATATAACATATGGTAAGCACCAAGGGAAAACAAATAAGTAAAGGGAAAAAAGCTCCTTTTGGGGAACCCCCAAACCTCCATAGGCCCCCATAAATAATTTCTTTCAAAAAATACCCAAAAAAAAATTTCAATAAGTTCCCTACTTTACAGATTAAAAATACGTCACTTTTACTTCCATTATTTCTAAAAATTTCCAAAAAAATCTTTAAAATTAAAGTATGGAAAAATACGAAAAGTTTTTGATGAAAAAATTTTAGAAAAGGAAAAAAAAACGCAGTTTTAAATTTTAACACAAATAAAAACGATTAAATGCGAAATAAACTAAACAAAAGGGAAGCATGAATATAATTTTCAATTTGATGTAAAAACTTTTTAAAGTCGAAATTTGGGTGGGACTAGGCCCTTTCTAGTCCCTTTTAAATTGGGAGGGTAATTCCCCCTCAAATACAAAAATTTTATTGGGGGCTCACGGCCCTTTTGCGTGTACCCTGATTATTTGAATTTTCACGGGGAACACATTTTTACCGGGGGAAAACGGGCTACTTTGGCGCGGGGAAAATTTTTCAATTTAAAAGGCCCCTTATAGGGTTTTGGGGGTAAAAAAAAAATTACTTTAAGTTTAAAAAAAAACCAACTTTCTTGTTTTCTTTAACCGAAATTTTAAAAAAATTTAAAATGGCATTTTAAATTATGAAAAACCCGAAAAAAATGAAAGGGATTTTATGCGAAAAATCTGAAAATTTACCCAATAACCAAAAATTTTCAAAAAGATGATGCAAACCTGCATTTACACTACAGACCCCTTGAGGCCCGTAAAGTCAGTTTGTTTACATATGTGTGGGAAAAAAACCCAAAACCGAAAACTTGCAAAAAAACGACGCTGAACATTTAATTAATTTTTTTAATTAAATAGGGTAGCGATTTTAAAAGACAAAACCCCTCCCCACCCCCCAAAGGGTTAGTACAAATCGCCCCGAGGGGTTTGACATTAAAAGGCATTAAAAAACATTAAAAGACGATCAAAAAAACAAATTTTTTTGCAATTTTAAAAATTTTATTGACGCCTTTAAAGGACATAAAAAAATCTACTTACTCGCAAGATGGAATACAGAAAAAAAATCGCAAATACCGTTTAGATCAAATAAACAAAATTGGCAAGCGGCATACAGTTAAGTTTTTACACAGACTAGATAAAAAATCAATTTTATTCAAAAAAGCAATAAATACAAAAAATTTTATTTACATATATTTAGGGGTTGCATACATATTTTCGAAACATCCAAAGGATAATTGGATTCAAAAACAATTTGGGGTAATCTTTATCATTTTTTTGTGACTTTGGGGCGGTGAATTTTCATGCAAAGAGTGGGGATTTTCCCCCATTTTGTAAAAAATAACCTGTCAGTTTCATCTATTATATCACCATATACACATAATTTTTTTTAACCCTTTTCGTTAAACTTTAAAAACACATACAGGTAAAAACAAAAAAATGAATTCCCAAAACCATTCTTAACCCTTTTGCGTGTCTGTTTTTTTGTTTTGATCACTTCCCAAAAGGGGGAAAAGGGGGGCTACAGGTCCTTTTAAAAGGGGGTTTTGGGTTTGCTTTGAAAAAAAATTTTAAAAACAAAACTTCATATTCTAAATTTCATAATAAAGAACCCCAAAAAATTTAATTTCCCAAAAAAAGAAACATTTTTTTTTCAAAAACCCGAGGTCAGTGGGCCCTTTTAAAATTTGCATTCTGTTTTTATTTATGTCTGCAGGAAAAAAGTTTCTTTTGAACATTTTGTGCCGTCAGTTTATCCGTCTATCCGATTTTTTAGCATTTACATTCAAGTCGTTTTCAGCGTATCTTTACTGTACTATAGTATCGTATCCAATAGGACTTTAAACGTAAAAATAATACTCGGATGCAACATAGATCTGCTTAATGTATCACACGAAAAAAACATTTGAATAGTAAAGCACTTTTATAATTTCTCATTTATATAACACATTTATTTGTTCATTTTAACTGAAATTCTTGACTTACGGTTTGTGTTTATTCATTAACCTCAAACGTGCACACAATGGTATCTTTAAAATTAAAGGAAATAATAAAACTTAACAATTCTTAATTATAATAATATTTTCTTTGTCTTCTACATATTTTAACCAAGATATTTGTTTTCAAACTTCATGGTAGACTATTGCATGTACGAGATACCAGTTCGAGTGATGATTGTGACTACAAATGATAACTGATAACTGCATATTGAGAAAGTAATGATATAGTTAAGAAGTCCACTCCTCACACTATAAAATGACCGGTAAGTCGTGTTATTCAAAATAAAATAAAGAGAGCAACATATTCATAGTCTTACTGTATATTTAGGTCAGTGCTTAAGGTTAGCATAAATGTGCTATAATGAGTTTGATTTCTTTGAATGTATATCACTCTTAAACGTAGACGCATTTCGCAAATTACTGTGATTGAACTATTTGTTCTATTGTGCAGACAGAGCAGTTTGTCTGTCTAGTTCCTGATTATATGTACTTGTCTGTTTCTTATGATAGGCGTTATATTTTAACTTGAACCAGCAAGGAATAATTTGTTAAATGCGCATGGAAATTGACTTTGAGCTATGTTTCAAGAACCTTGCCAGAATGCAAATCAAAATAATGTTTGCTGTAAGCTTTCTGAAATGGTTACAGCCTGCTATATACCGGAAAGGCACCTACAATATACAATTAATTGACAGTTCAAGTAACTTTTGAAATTGACATCGTTTTGGACATATCAATCGGCATTGCTGAAAATATTCATATGTTAATTCCGCTGTAAATTAACTTAAATAATGACGCCTTAATCCGAGAGGCTATTGTTTACTTTAAGCAGTGCACCAAATAGACATTAAAATTATCTTGAAAGTAGTATTTTCGATGCCATATATATTCAATTACTAGTTTTTAAATGGAATTATATTGATTTCAAAGAAACTGATATTAAATTATTCTAGCCGCAAGAGGGCTTACATCATATGAATCATTTATTGACACAGCTGGGAGATACGAATGTTCGAGCTCTACTTTGTAAAAAATAAACATGAAAAGTTCCGTATTCTCCAAAAAATGTTAAATACATATCAAATTGGAGGAAAGAAAAATAAAGTGCATATTCCATAAAACATAATAGATTAATTTCTAGACTCCGATATTGATTTAATATCAGATATTTGATTGTAAATATCGGGTTTTAAGAAACAAAATTCTCCGTTAGTATTTCCTCCCGTTTTTTTCATAAATCAATTTTCAAATCTCTACGTAATGCTGGATCACTCCTTTTACTGTATTACTGGTAATAAAAGTGAAAGTTAAACTTATTTACCGTTGCTTTGAGTGGGAAGTATTGTGCAGTAATTCTTCAGAGCTTTTGAGCGACCTTATATATATATTTTTTTTTTTAAAAGACGAAACCAATTATACCTCACCTCCAGCACTTTGCTGATACACTTTAATAGCTCAATGGAAATGGTCGCGATCTTCATATCCGTTGGAAGGCATCTAAGTCACAATAGCATAATCGACCTTTCATTTATAAGTACTCAAGTGCACAATTATTTTTTATTCATTTTATTTTGTTAATACTGTTTACAAGTATCTAGCAGGGAGTCATAAAGCGGAATACATAAGGCAAATGACTGCACGATCACCTATTGTAAGACGGTATTCGACAAATTTCGTTTGATATCATTTGTTCTACAAATCGTTCACTTTCATCACTCTTTGTCGGGAGCTACATACTTTAGTTGTGTGCTGTAATTAAATTGTACATACTTAAAACCAATTTATATCTTTAGAGCAAGGTATGTAGAAATTACAGCTAATTTTAGACATAATCAGTACAGCAATTAACTGTAGATATAAAAATTGCGTCTGTAATTTCAAAATAATTTCCACTAATTGATTTCTTACATATCATCCTCTTGTGATTGTGGGTTGTGAAAGGTATACAGCACATGCCACTTTGCAGTTAAAATGTTCTTAAAATAAATAAAACATTACTCTTACTTTTACTTTTCAAACAATTGTTGTATACTCTTGGCTGCGCTTCATGTCATATAGTTGTCTTGTGAACGAATACACTTTTGTATACAACTTAATCAATAGTAGAGAGGCATTAAATTATTTCCTTTGTTCTCTCCATGTTGAATCGTTCATATCCCAATTCATCTCTAGCGGATTTATCGTTCATTAGCATCCAATTGTTTTAGCAGGTATTACATCTTAACTATCGTACGTATGTATTTTTTTGCAAATAATTTTTTTAATGAAAATGTATTAAAATATCCTATACAAGACATTGCGATATGAATCTTGTGTATCATTAGATTAGCTGTTGTATGTAACCAAATAGTAACGGTATATGATTTGAGAATGTTTGACATTAAGAAGACAACATATGAGCCGTGCCATGACAAAACCAACATAGTGGCTTTGCGACCAGCATGGATCCAGACCAGCCTGCGCATCCGCGCAGTCTGGTCAGGATCCATGCTGTTCGCTAATAGTTTCTCCAATTTCAATAGGCTTTAAAAGCGAACAGCATGGAGCCTGACCAGACTGCGCGGATGCGCAGGCTGTTCTGGATCCATGCTGGTCGCAAAGCCACTATGTTGGTGTTCTCATGGCACGGCTCATATATGGCTGATCCTATTGCCAGTAATTTATGGAGTCGTAACATTGTTTGGTTTCCATATCTATAATAAAATACAACCTACGATACCGATATAACTGTAACTGGTAACAGTTTAGCTATTTTCCATGTACATTTATGTACATTGACCTAAAAGTTTAAGGTGTTACTGATATACTGTTTCTAATACGTAACCTAGAACGTTACATAGTTTACATTCAAACTGTAAAGCCATATATACATCTGTAGACTCATTTTGACATAAAGATTTACACCCTGATATTTGTTTGCTTTGAGCTGTTATGTGATGTTATCGTGTTTTTATCTTATTTTACAGGCGTTTGATTGCGACTGTAGTCAGTCGACAGCTGGTGGTTTTACTTTCACCACCAGTTGCCTATTCAGCGAATATTACAAAAAATTTAAATGCAGCCTCGGATACGCCTTTAGGAATATGGATCAATCAACACTACAAATGACTCGAGCGTATGATATCAAAATCTGGTTAAAACCTTTGAATCATGCAGTTTCAGATCAAACATATAATTAGAAAATATAAAATAACCATCTTAATTGCAAACAAATTTGTTTCGCAAATTGAAACGGAACGGAAACAAGGGTCCCTCTCTGAAACGTCTCAGAACCCGTAAGATTAGCATCTTAATTTCCTAAAGTAATATTCAATCATAAACTTGTTGAATGCCTTGCTGGTCAATAGTCAAAACTTGTTTCGACTATTGGTCGTAAAACCATTCAATATAAATGTTTTATTACGTGACGTAAGTAATTTCACTGTTTCATTTTCAAATCTTGATTAATAGCCCAGTAAATATATGTTAAATACAGATCGGTAATGAAGCACAAACTGTAGACCGGCAAGTTATATAAGACGTAATGTGATTACAATAAATGAATCACACAGGCTTATAGACATAAATGCTTCGTGTCTCCCACCGAAGTTGTTTAAGGTCACTGTATTATTTCTTTTCCGTCTGTACAAAACTGATATATACCACATGAATCTGTTTCCAAATGCTGTATTTCAGCCATTAAAATTGCTTAAACGTGTTTATAGTTTACAGGTTTTACGTTCTCGGCAAATTTACGAGATTTCACTTAGTATTTTGTTCCAGTCTGATGTTTGTTTTACATTATAAACGCCAACGCCAGAGATGTTCCGAAGTTCTTCAAATAAAACCAACTTAGAACGAAGCATCTAACATATTTTACTTTCGTCTTATCACTTTTTTTTCAGTATTTCCGTCAGTATTTTACAGTATCAAAAGAAAAGAAACAAAATTTTAAATTAGAAAATGCCTGAAATATTTCTGCAACCTAAGTGTAGTTTACTATGCTTTATTAAATGGCCGAGACATAAACACTACGTACTGTATTAGTGCTCAATTTGCAAAGAAAAATATCTTTTTCAGTTATGGGTTAAGGAGTTATTCCTAACATATTTGGTCTTAATATAGCAGCATACGAGTAGCTACCATTTTTCAACGCAACTCAATTTATGTGCATTGATAGGGTAAAGGTCATATTGGCTATAATTATAATGTATTATGATTCACTAGTCAATAACTGTATATCATTACATACTCATTTAATAACTCCGTTAAGTTTCAATGGACCCTGAAACGTCAATATTTTCCATATTGACGTTCAAATTTCATATCGGGTGTGTGACGTGAAGATGCGTATGTAATAAGAAAAATAGATTTGCATCAAGAAATATGCACTCCTGCTTTCGCGGAATAATATTGCACTCCTAAACTCGCGCAATATTATTCCGCTGCAGAACTGATGTATATTTTTCGATTCAAATCTAATAACCTATAAATAATCAATTTTTCTAGCAACTGCCTGAACCTGCCTATGGGGAAAGTAAAATAGCTCTGTGAATTTCCTTTTTGTTTTTTCTATAATATTAAGATGAAAAAGTATCCACAAGATTTTGGTATACACAATACGTCTGCTGTTACGTTACTTTTAGAGTAGCAAAGACAATTCAGTGTTTTCGAAGATAGAGAGACAGAGACTTACTAAGTAAAAGTAAAAAAATAAGCAATTTGATAAAATGTTTTCTTAATTATAAGGGCTTTGGATAATAACACTTTAATTTTCTTTCCAGTTTAAGTGATCAGAATAAATTTTGCCAAGATAACGTCAATGTGCTTTAGTGTAATTGTCTACAAACTTTCGGAAAAAAACTTCAGAATAGACTAGATTATATTAATTTAACGGATAATATATTGCGTAATGCGTCTAGTGACCTGTCGATTGCATTACCTTTTGCATATAACTTATACATATGATGTAACGGTTGACATTTAATCAAAACCACGGTGCAGGATGTTACGTCTCATAAAAAGTCTAATATCTGCATTTTCTTTATAGGAGTAGACAACTAAAAATATGTGTTTACCCAAAGGTGTACACCAACTGTGATGTGATGTGACAAAACAAACGAGTTAAGATTGCTAGATAAACTAAAATACACCTTGGAGAAATTTAATGTTACTCTGCTTTGCCAATATAGAAATAAATGTCAACTTTATTTCCGATGGCAGTCCCCAATTGTAATTTCTTGTCGCCCTTGGAGTTTATTCTCTAAATTAGTAGTTATAGAAATGTAAAGTGAGTTCACGACCTAATGATTTATGCAAGTGTGCTGAAATTTGTCATTTTCTGAATACTGAACAATATGCAAATTGTTTAAAACAAATTAATTTCATCTGTTAAATTAAATCAAAGTTACCTTTTCAAAATTGTTACACGTCAAAATAATTTCCACGTCTCCATAAATCCTCGATGAATTCGTAAACAAACATTTCGACGAAATTTAGGCATCAATCACACTATGAAAATAAACATAATTTTCAAAAAGCATGGTTAAACATGGTTATTTCTGTTTCCACCATGTTATTGCTTTCAGTTTTCATTACTAAAGTTTTTGTAGTATTATGCACCGACCATTTGATAATCTGGTAAGGGGTTGTGTACAATGTTTTTTATGAGAAAAATGTCTGTCTTTGGATTTACTTGAACAAAATGTTATGGCTCCAAAATCACTTAGAAAAATGTCTAGCTCCATGTAAAAATATATTTACATTAATCCGATATGTAATTTTGCTTTTACATTGTTTTTATTTTTATTTTTTTAATTAGTTGTTGAACAATCTATACAACAAAATCAAAACATACTGGAGAATATTCCATTATGAAATAAATATTTGTATTTGCCTAAATATTTTTAAAAGTTGAAGAATGTCAGTTTTGTATGTTAATAGAGAACCTTAGGGTAATTGCATAAAGATAAGGCATGTTGTTTTCCTGTTATTGATAAGTCATTTGCAGTATCGTGAGAAATTGGCTTGAGCCAAAGCGTGCGAAGTATTATGTAGACATTAAAAGACGAAACAATGTCACGTCATTTAGCATTACGGTCAATCGGTAGAAAAAGAAATAGCTAGATTATTTCCTTAAAATAAATTGTATTGAAAAATGAATGAAATGCCTAGAAATATTAATGAACGGAATATAAAAATCAGTTTTGGGCAACGTTCCTTAGAAACGAGGTAAACGTAATAGATTGGACAGAATGCAAATATTTCAATCACTGAGAGTATTATCATTTTAATGTAGGGGTGTTTGTCTACGTAATATCGTAAATTGTTTCAAAGGCGTATTATAATAAAAACATTCATCATAAATAACTTTAACTGCGCTATAAGCACAGGTGCATATGCACATTTCCATGCCCAAGCACTCTGATATAAGTATTCTGAAATCGCATTCAAACTTATAATAACTTAATGTTGAGTAAGTTCTATTATGACTGTTACGTAGCAGTAATTTCTATAAGACATATGTTTCTTAACAATAAAAAATGCAAAATTGTATGATGTTTTAAGACTATGTTTGGCGAACGTAAAGTATATTTTGATATATATTTTAATATATTAAATTACATATTTTGTTTCAAGTAATCATAAGCACATTTAAATCGATTCTCCTGTCTTTACAAGAAATAGTTCTACATCGTTCAGATGCTTCAGTATTTAACCACTCGGGCTAACGCCCTCGTGGTTCAATTCCTACGCATAAGAACTCTGAACCGTGGTAAATCAGACGATAAACCACTCAAAGGCCTTGATTATTTGTTAAATAAAGCATGTTTGAACGTATAAGTCAAACTAAATGACCCCCTGAAAATCAACATCATGGTTAGTAAACGTCAAGTAAATTATTCGATGCGTCCCTCAATATTAAAACTACATACTAGTTTTAACTGAACCCATTAACTTCAGGCGTTTAAAATGATTGAATTCGTTTGATTTAATTAGTTAACTGCAAGTTGCGACAGGTATGCAATGTTTTATAAAATGTTTGGATTTATGCCTAATGCATGTTGAAAGTTATCTTTCTCGTACGCTCCTTATTACAAAAACAAATGCGTATGCACAATAAGTTGTCTCGAGGGAAGAAGAATAAGTGTTGAAAACAATAGGTTGATAAGGAGACCAAAAGCTGTCTTGAAAATAAACAATGTTCTAAATATAATCAAGACGATTACGACAGTGAATGGGAATGATGTATAAACTTCAAACAAATATATCATCTTTGGAATCGAGCATTCATTTTGTTAAAATTCAACACCATGAGCAGTAAATTGTTTGGTATTAGGGAACTTCGCGAATAATCATGTAATTTTAAAATGCGTAATAACACCTATTACAACAGAGTTATTATTAAATTTCGTTAAGTCACAATGAAACCGTAAACATACATGTACGTCTCTAAAATAAAATTCCATAAAGTTCTTGGGAGTCATATTTGAAAAACAACATTTAAAGAACAGTAAAGTTCTTACAAGCTTTCAATTTAATGTTACAAATGTAGATATTAAACAAAGGATTATAACTTTTTTAACTAAATGATAATTTATATTCAGATACTAACAACCATACATCTAATATAAAGACGATAGTTTAATTTTATTGTGATTAAGTTATTTATTTCAATATTATAAAATAATCTTAAGAAAGGAAATTGTTCTGCCGATATTTTTAATGTATGATCATAGCAATATTAACGGAGCTCTTTAGCACAAATTGTGACTGTGAGATGGCGAACAGTGTTTATATCAAAATAGCAAAAGTGGAAACTCCACAGGTCGCTCAACACGACAAAAATGAAAATGTTCCAGGCTCGGTTTGATCGAGCCTGTTCATGGACATTTACACATGCTACAAGTCCAAACATAATTTAGAGGCATCCGCAGATGTGTTCACACGGCGGTGCACATGGAACCTTCAATGATACACTTGCATGTAATTCCATGAAAAGCGGCGTAAGGTCCCCAGTTAAAATGATGGGTTTGCTCTAAACGAAAACAATGAGCAGAACTAAACAACTAGAATTTAGAAAGGGGGTCTGCGGTTATGGAGCCTGCATATCACAGGAACTGCCAAAAGACAACATTAAAACACAGGCACCATAAGTTATCTTATGTTTGACATATGTTTGTTTGATTTATTTCCTAACGACAATGATCAACCACTGGCTAATCTCTAACAATAGAGATCAAACACCCGATTAAGTGAAACAAATTTTATGGCCTCAAACGTAAAAGATGTATGAAAGACAAGCACCCTCTAGCGTTAGATTGTCAGTGACATAAGTATTTGTTATGTTTTACTGCTGTAAAAACTGTGAAAACTGTGCATTTATTCTACAAATGCATGTCCACTATGCATTTGTTCTACAAATGCATGTCCCGTATCAAAATAAAAGCATTGAGTTCAAAAGGGATCTAACAGACATGGAAACGGCCATGCTATGTCCCTATTACTATAATGAATAATGTCGTCTTATAAGGTTTTATTGTCAATGTCTACTCTGTAATGCATGGAAATAAAGTGAAAAATATAAGAAACCACCTCGACAGGTAACATGTAACGTTATTGTTAATTATTTCGAATATGTATACATACAAACTAAAACATATTTCTTCACCATTTTATCCGGCATGATAGGATAAAATTAGATTAAATAAGATTTAGTTCTCACAATTAACAACTATTACTTTTTCCTGCACTCAATATTTTTTTCCACAACAACAGCCACTTCGCTCATGACTAACAAACTGTCGTCTTGTAAGAAAAGATATAAGCTGTTTGAAATTTTAAATGCTCATTGTTTAAATGAAGATAATGTAGCATGCATTGTTACTGAACTTGATATTTCGGGATGACTCGGAACAATTAAGAACAAATAAACCAATCAATTAGGGTAATGCAATAATTGCATTTTATTGCAGACATGAATCAATGAGCCGTTTCGGAAATTCTTACATTGATGAAAAACCTTCTGATTTGTGGAACGTAAACAAGAAACGAGTACCGAAGATGATCAACCACGCAGTAAACGACCAGAAGAAACGGCTTCCACATAAGTACCACACACGCCACTCAAAGTGAGATGTTGCTAGATCAACTCGAGGACAAAGTGTTCTAACTAATGTTAACTTCTAATCTATAGATTAGATCAGTGATAAAAATTTAATTTCCAGATATTCAAAAATGCGTATTTTTATATTTTTGTCCTTTGAAGAATACACCAGAACATTTAAATGTTTGTTCATTAGATAAAGTTACAAAATTCTTCCTAAGAGTCAGACAAATCAATGCTTTGCAATATTACGTATAAACAGATCGTCGAAAGTGTTGTTCTAAGCACACATTATGTAACTTATTTGAAGCGAACATTTATCTTATAAATAGATTAAGTTTTCATTTTTATCTTAGAAATTACGCTTTTGTGAGGTTAAGCCAGGATACCTTCACTGTGAATTGACAAGCATCTGCGAATAATGCGGTATTTGACATTATTTCTTCTTTGAACACTATTTTGTAAATACTAATCCTCGAACGTTTCACTATGTTACTATTAACGTATTCAGTTTTTCGAGATTTCCAATATGAAATTAAATGCAACATTCCCTTAGAAACATGACATTCTTTCATTGTAAGACTCAATCTAACAGAATTTACTAGACATTATAGATATGATCAGCACAACCATTAACTGCAGACACACAAATTGCGCCAGTAATTTCAATATATTGCCACTAACTGATTTCCTAACTACCCTTCTCTAGCGGACTTAACAGTTGGTTGCGTTTTATTTTCTGTTATTGTCACGACTTGTTAAGACGTTGGCAGCTTTAAAGCTTTTATCTTGTATTCAATTGTCCGGAACGGTACATTATCAGTGTTTGTAAGATCTGCTCATAATGGTGGCTGCTATATATCTGATTTTGTTCTGTACCTGTATATAGTCTGTACAAAATACGGATTGTATTTCACAGACAAATATAAATAGACAGAAAACCAATTCCATATCGTACTGAAAATACTGTATTGTGCATGTGGCGGACTACTTACATTTATTAATATTGATGACCTGACACAGTTCAATTTATAACACACACAGAAAAATAATTAAGCATTGATAAACCTTGATGAATTCGTTCGATGCTCATTGGTCAAAAACAAAAAGACAAAAAGGTTGAAGTATAATAAAAAGGTCATTATAACAGTACCATGATCTGGGATTTTGTATTCTGCTTTCGCGGATTTTGCCTGGCCGGATAACACCCGTTGCTAACACGCCTCATCTGATCCGACCTGGCAAAATCCACGAGAGCCAAATACAACATCTCAGATCGTTCTACTATTATAATAACCCTATTATGCAAACTGATTGTCAGGAAGGATGTCAATACGAACTGTTCATGATAAGAGCGAAAGGTAGGTAAAGTGACAATTGAAAATTAACACAATAATTTTGAGAAGTAGCTTAGTGGTGCTCATGCATGTGTCAAATCACTTTGTAAATGCGAAACAATGATGAATTTTATTTCCAAACAATAATTTAAACTTTAACTTTAAAATAATGATAAGGGACAGATACGTTAGCAAGCCCTGATAAACTCTAAAAAGTACTTTACGAACTTTAGGATGTTTTGAAAAGATTATGTCGTTTAACTTCTTGTTATATACAGCACAAAACAGTTGATTTTGGTGAAAACAATGCCCTTTCAGTCCATATTTGACTTAAAGTGCTACAAACAAACTTTCAACTTTATTTGACTTTCAGACCTTGTTCAGTATATATTACGCACTTGTGTAGGCATTCTAATATCATTTTAGCAATTCAAATTACATCGGGACCATTCTTATGTATCCGAGGTTCAATATTTACTGATCGGAAACTCTAACGAGGACATATACCTTACAACCAATTTTCCTAATATAAATGTAAATATAAATATTTGCAATATTTAACATTACAATTTTTATTACATCGTCTGTCTGGAACCGAAAATAGTCAGTTTCATTTCAGTATACTTGATAATAAATGTGTCGTTTGCAAATGCATATATTTTTTTCGACTTGTGCGATACTATATGTAGGCATAGGAAATAGAGATCAATATAATTGCACCGTTACTAATCCTACCAGGTGTTCTGTATTACAAAAGTGGTTCTATTGTGACATTTTGATACAAGCAAAACTGTATTATCTGCACTATTATTTACCTACTGGTACTTCATTTTATTATTGGCTTGTTAAAAGTCAATTTTTTACCATATTTAAGTTGACAGAATCATAGGAACCATGTCTTGAGGGGTAAATCAAACACAAATGAATAAATCCTAAATGATTTTGTTGTGCAAAAAAGTATGATACTGTATCTAAAACAGTTTTCATTTTCCACTCAAATGTGTAATTGCAAGGGAAGTAAACTAACAGATCTCTACTTATAAGTACTAGCCCAAGGCAAGAGTTGTCATTCTTTGTGGATCACAACTTTAAATTAAAAATTAAAACTTCTGTTATTGATATTAACAAAACTGTCATAAACTTCACATTTGTGAAATCATTTTTGGTTATTTCAAGGACTTGGAAATCAAGTTCTAGACTTTATTTAATGTAATACTATCATTGAAAATTTTAGGGCCTATCTCTACTATATGACTTAATTGTCATGGTAAACTATCTAGACTATTACAGTCTTTAGGACTAAGACTTATACTAAGTTAGTTGAATTTTTGCAGTACACAGAGAAAAGCATCACATTGTAAATTAGATTTCAAAATCAGGGCTTTATTACAGTAAAAAATATCTGAAGCTATTTTCCTAATTAAATGACAGTTGTCTATTCCTTTTTGGAGAAGATGAGCATGTTGTTGTAAGCTTACTGTTAAAATTGAAAAATAATGAGCATTGGGTATTAACACTTTCGAGAATAGACTTAGTTACTAATTTTAGCTTAATGTGGATAACGCTTGAAGGGTATTTTATTCACCCTAAGATCCATTTCTTTCATACCATTGAGAAGAAGAAGAGATGTGGTTACGGAAGAGGATCAAGAGATCCAATCTGTTAACTCAATGCTGAACCAGTTAAAATAATATGCATTTATCAGACAAAAATGCTTTGACTTTCGATTAATACTTCAACTTTTTTTTCAAACAGAATGGATGAACGTGTATTTTAATTTAGATGGCTTTCGCTTAAATCTTAAAGTGTTTACGTCTGATAAATATGGTACCATGAACTTATTAAATACAGATAAGAGAATATCTGTGTTAGAGTAAATTAAGTTATAGCTTTTGGTCAGTAGTGCTGGCGACTTGCGGACATCTTTTTAAAGGTGTATAAAACAAATCAAATTATCAACAAATAATTTAGTACTATCATATTTACTTGTTGAAATTGTTCAATTAGTTATAATTTCCTTTTGTGTTTATAAACATTAAATGTTTATCATACTAGAACAACATTTCGCACATGAATAACATAAAAACTGTTTCATAAAACTCGTCGTATTTGCGGAAAACAAAGTGATCGCATTTGCAATTTCTTTGGAACTTATTTATTTTAATTTTAATATTTTGTTAACTTTGTGAGAGGTTAGACAAAATATTCACAGGAACAAACTCTGCCAATCTTTATTTAACATATTTATCTATATAATCGATCTGTGCGGATGGACCCTCAAAGAAAGAAACGCTTCATCTTTGCTGCATTCAATTAGACTTTAGAATAACGCGTAGCAATTTTCGGTTAATTGTTTATAAGAATCAGATAAAGTGTCAATAAAAAGTGTTATCAACACATGCTTTCTTTGATTAGGTTAGACGTTTTGCACAAACAGAAGTGAAGTGAAAACATGTCTGACAAAATATTCAAATTGCTCCATGGCCATGTACATATCCTTTAAAGCTATATTGTTTGTTTGTTTGTTTTCGGTTTAACGCCGTTTTTTTAACACTATTTCAGTTATGTAACAGCGGGCAGTTAACCAGTGTTCCTGGATTCTGTACCAGTACATACCTGTTCTCCGCAAATAACTGCGAACTTCCCCACATGAATCAGAGGTGGAGGACGAACGATTTCAGACAGAATGTCTTTCATCAAATCGTCACGTAGAACATACGCCCCGCACGGGGATCGAACTCACGACCCCGAAATCCGTAGATCTGCGCTCTCCCTATTGAGCCAAGCGGGCGAGTCATGGTAGGAAAGGTAAGGGTGGTGGATAGTCCATATCTCTCGTGAACTTAAGATTATTACTAGTTTAGTTTTTATTGCATTGAAACCATTGAAAGCTTTCGTAAGATCATCTTTTAAATTTAGTTAATAAAATTCAAAAACATTGCAATGCACGCAATCACGTAGCATTATACTGTCAGTAATATTTCAATGTTCAAATATAATATGGTATGTTATTTACGGAATCCTGTTCGTGTCACATTAATTCTCGCCTCTACAACACGTGACAATGCATTGCCGCCTTGTCCCAAAACATATATACATACGAGATTTAACAATCTTCGCGAGGCTTTTAGAGCGATAATTATCGTCTTAATTTTCGCATGTCGTTTTTAATTCTCGCGTCGGGAAATTAAAATTCCGCTTAAAAATAATAAATTGTTGCGAGAATTAGTAAAACTTCGCATTGTCGTATTATTGCCCAGTGTTAGGGGTTATTTCTTACTATAACAGCGTGGATGAAAATTTCTGTTACACCGTTAAAAAAGGACAGGGACTGTCATTAGAAATTTGTTTCGATTTATTGATACATAATACCGGGAAGAATTATATCGATCAATTGTCCAGAAATTATATCCCAAGCAAGGTTTTATTAATTCTCGCAATTATGTATCATAATTTAAGCGGAATTTCAATTTCCCGATACGAGAATTAAGAAAGTCATGCGAAAATACGACGATAATTATCGAATCAAAACGTCGCGAGGATTGTTAAATCTCACATATGTATATGTTTTTTGGATAAGGCGACAATACGGTAATTATAGCATTGTCGCGTGTTGCTGAGGCGAGAATTAAAGTGGCACGAACAGGACTCCGTAGTCATCAGTCCCTTTTCAGTTAATTCTAGATTTTATTGAAACTTGTTATTAGACAAAGAATATTTGGATGCTGTGAAAATTAGGGCGGAGTTTGCAGAGAGACTCTTAGTTAAAAACTAGATAACATTGATAGGCGAAGACACTGAAACTGTTAACTTAACCAGCGTTCCTGGATTCTGTACCAGTACAAACCTGTTCTCCGCAAGTAACTGCCAACTTCCCCACATGAATTAGAGGTGGAGGACTAATGATTTCAGACACAATGTCGTTTATCAAATAGTCACGGAGAACATACGCCCCGCCCGAGGATCGAACTCACGACCCCTCGATCCATAGACCAACGCTCTACCTACTGAGCTAAGCGGGCGGGCTTGAAAACTGTCGAATCTATATCTTTAAAACATGATGAAAAATATTATGCACCGACCATTTGATATTCTGGTAAGGGGTTTGATACAATAATTTTTATGAGAAAAATGTATGTCTTTGGATTTGTTTGAACAAAATATAATGGCTCCAAAATCACTTAGAAAAATGTCTAGCTCCATGTAAGATTAAATTATTTCCATTAATCCGATATGTAATTTTGATTTTACATTGCTTTCAAATTAGATGTACACTATACAACAAAATCAAAACAAACTGGAGAGTATTCCATTATCAAAATATTTGTGTATTTTGCCTAAATATTTTTAAAAGTTGATGACAGTCAATTTTGTATGTTAATAGAAAGCCTTAGGGTAATTACATAAAGATAAGGCAAGTTGTTTTCCTGTTAATGATATGTCATTTACAGTATTGTGAGAAATTGACGTCACGTCATTTAGCATTAGGGTCAATTGTAGGGATAACGCATTTTTTTTCGTGTTATAATATCTGCAGATTCCCAAGGGATTCTGAAGATGTTATGACACGAAAAGAACATGCCCTAACGCTATTCTAGCATAAAACGCGTAAAAAACAGGGAAATGAATATATTGTCCCTCAACGTCATTGAATTTCCATGAAATGCGCGGTAAAGTCTACGTTGTTTTGTCAAGTTGACGTCATTTCATTTTGAATTATCCGTTTAGGGGCCGTAATGCGTTTACGCTCTGCCATGGAACGTGCATATATAAAAAGGTGCTATAACAGCACGTGAGCGCGAGAATCTCTCTGTTAACACACGTTTTCTCTCCTGTTAAAACACCCCCGAAAAGTGACAAAGACAGCAGTTTTATGCTAGAATGGTAGAAAAAGAGTAAGATGATTTCCTTAAAACGAATTTTATTGAAAAATAAATAAAATGTCTAAAGATATTAATGAACGGAATATAAAAGAAATCAGTTTGGCGCAACGTTCCTTAGAAACGAGGTAAATAGATTGGACGAAATCAAAATATTTCAATCACTGAGAATAGTATTATTTTAATGTAGGGGTGTTTGTCTACGTAATATTGTAAATTGTTTCTAATGCGTAGTATTATAAAACATTTATTATAAATAACTTTAATTGCGTTATAATCACAGGTGCATTTGCACATTTTCATGCCCAAACACTCTGATATAAGTATTCTGAAATCGCATTCAAACTTATAATAACTTAACGT
The DNA here is from genome assembly GCF_021730395.1 of Mercenaria mercenaria. Lineage (NCBI taxonomy): Eukaryota > Metazoa > Mollusca > Bivalvia > Venerida > Veneridae > Mercenaria > Mercenaria mercenaria. The sequence goes on along the minus strand of NC_069364.1, from coordinate 87,487,246 downwards.
TAACAGTAATTTCTATAAGCATATGTTTATTAACAATACAATATGCAAAATGGTATGATGTTTTAAGACTGTGTTTGGCGAACGTAAAGTGTTTTTTGATATTAATATATTAAATAACATATTTTGTTTCGAGCAATCATAAAACACGGCACATTTAAAATTCTCGATTCTCCTGTCTTTACAAAAAATACGACTGCTACTACCACTAATAATAATAATGATAAAAAACCAGAACAAATCTTTTTAGCAGGCAAGCATATACATCTTATTCTATGTACGTTGGTATACATCCTTGTTTTGGCCACATACGTTGGAGATTCCGGATACGAAAAAAGCATGTCTTAGCCGTGATAACACAAAGTACATTTTCATACACCTCTCTTAAATGGGTTATGTTTTGTATTACTACGTTGATTAATTACATCATATTTTACGATAAGGTTCGATGGCAGAAATTTTTATCAATAAAAAAGGCATGTTTGAATGTATAAGTCAAACTAAATGAGGGGCCTCCGTGGCCGAGTGGTTAAGGTCGCTGACTTCAAATCAATTGCCCCTCATCGATGTGGGCTCGAGCCCCATTCGGTGCATTGAATTCTTCATGTGAGGAAGCCATCCAGCTGGCTTACGGAAGGTCGGAGGTTCTACCCAGGTGTCCGCTCGTGATGGAATAATGCACGGAGGGGCACAAGGGGTCTTCCTCCACCATCAAAGCTGGAAAGTCGCCATATGACCTATTATTATGTCGGTGCGACGTTAAACCCAACAAAAAAAATAAAAAAAAAATAAACAAACTAACTGACCCCTGAAAATCAGCATCATGGTTAGTAAACGTCAAGTAAATTATTCGATGCGTCCCTCAATATTAAAATTGCATACTAGTTTTAATTGAACCCATTAACTTCAGCACCCAATTGTATAAAGCTTGGTTAAATTAACCCTGGGTTAAACTCTAACCTTTGGTTATCTTTAACCAAATCTGGTTAGCTAACCAGTTTGGTTAACCAATTGTATAAACCAAGATAACCAAATGGTTAGTTAACCAAATTGGTTAAAATTAACCACTGGTTAATTTTAACCAATCCGTCCCGTCATGCGGTATTTTGGTGGTTCCGGTGACGTTATTTTCGCGGAATTTGTCAAAGCAGAAGACAAAACAAAAAACATGGAACCTCCAGCCTCCAAGAAACCTAGAGTCAGGGCCAAAAACTTTTCTATGTCGGAGGTGGAGGTGTTAAAGACCGCAGTTACAGATAACTTCAGTACAATTTCAGCAAAACACTGCAATGGAACAGGTGGAATCACAAAGAAAATTCAAGACAAAGTAAGTTTCAAAATGCAATTGACCAATTACCCCATGATCCCGAGATGTACTGTATATTTACACAGGTTCATCTCCGTAATCTAGCATACGAAATGTCCTTTAATTCTTTTTCAAAATGTAGACCAATGTTATTTTACTTAGTTTATTAGTTTTAATAGATTTCTAATCTCATGAAAGTGTATGCATGTTGTTTTATACTCTATAATATGCCTAACTTTCGCTTTGATATCTTACTTTTTAGCCGCTTTATTTTTGTTATTTTCTGTATTCTTTGTTTGTCGGAAAATAGCTCATGAGCAAATGTTTTTTGTTAAAATTTATTCGACGTAATATAAAGATTTGTATCTTAAAATTTCAGGCCTGGGCGACCATCTGTGAAAAGGTAAACAGTGTCGGAAATGCGAAGCGGTCCGTCGCTGAAGTGAAGGAAAAGTGGCGTAACCTCACTAAAAAGGCAAAAACTGAGACCACCATGCAGAAAGTGTCCATGCAGAAAACCGGGGGTGGACCACCAGCACCATTGCCTGATCCACTCCTGGATGATATTGCTGGATTGTTCTGTTCTTCAGCCTCCTTTCACGGGATACCAGGAGCTACTGACTGTGAAACTGTCACGATAAGTTTACGTGAGTATTGACAAAAGGCTATGTATATGTTCAAATTATGTAGATTTCCGTCTACAATTCTAAAGAAAATCGATGTGTAAATGCAATCTGACTAAAGTACTTGATCTTCTAAACGAAGATCTGAGAACGACCCATTCACATTCGTCTTCTGTATATTTTGGATTTCCAGTATTGCTATTTCTATTTTATCCAATCAGACGACTTGTTCGAATGTCAAAGAGTAAGAAAAATGTGCAGTCATTCTAGGACTCGAACCCGGGACCCCTCGCTTACAAAGCAAGTGGCCTACCGACTGAGCTAGCCGGCTATCTGAAACTTTACAACATAAGAATTGTAAATATCAAAAGTCAAGGCTACAGGCAGATTTGCAAGATGTTGTAAGTTAGGCTCTGATTGGCTAGCGAAAGGGTCGTCAGAACGAGGCTATGAATAGGTCGTTCTCAGATCCTATGCGTAGCGTAATAGGAGATGTACTTCAGTCAGATTGTGTGTAAATGTAAACAGGCATAGAATCTAATGTTATTTAACAATTTAAACTTTAATAGTGTCAAATGTTAACTGATGCTGGCACCATCATCTATAAACAAATATTATTTACACGCACTATAGCAACAGCCAATCAAATTGAACATGGCAAGGTTATCTCCCTTGTACTTGAGGCTACCAGTGGGGTTTTTAAAACGGCTGATCTTGCTAATTAAATTAAAGCATTATTGCTACCATGAATGATGAGAAAGAAATCTAAATGAACCGAAATTATTTATATATTAATACAAAAAATTATCACGGGACATCCTTGTCACCATAATATTTTCTATACTGTATGCTGCAGTAATGATATTTTTCTAAACTGTTAAGTTCCTTAATTACTTTTACATCTTAATACCAGGTCTAGATGAAGAGGATGCATATGCAGATGAAATTCCTAGTATGGTTATTAATGCTGAAGAGTTGCAGAAAGTAGATGAAAGTAAGTTACCTGTAGAATCTAGATCAATTTCTTAAATGTAATTAACTTTCATTACAATGTTGGTATCAATATATCTAGACTATACATTACAGTTAAACAACTTGAAACTTGAAACTTTAATAACCTTTGTTTCCCTTCAAAGTATTTGCAATGGATCAAAGAGCAAATATATTTTCCTGTTTTAATATCATTTACAAAAGTTAGTAAGTTCAATATATAAGGTTTTCATTTTTTTGAGTAATCCTTTGAATACTGATGTTTGTTTTGAACCAACCATTGAATATTTCAGTATCATCAGCAGCAAATTCAGCAGCACCAATTCAAGGCAGCAGGGCTTCAGCAGCACCATGTCCAAAAGCAGCAGTACTTCAGAAAGAGGTAATTTTAATAAAAAAAAATTTGAACTTCAATTGCAATTCATTTTTTTGCACCTTCAGATGCCATGATGAGAACTTATAAAAGCAGATTTTGAATTTTATGAGCAACACATGTACTGAAACTTGATGATGAAAATATATTTTACATAATTATGTACAAAATAAAGCTTATTTTAAGAATACAAAGTATTTATTTCCAGTCTTGCATCCATTATATATAGTGTATACATCTTTGAAAACCACTCCCCTTTGTGGTTTCCTGTAAGAATTTCAGTTTAATGGCAAGTCCATTAATGATTGAGGCTGTAAGGAATATTTCTTCTCATTAATTTCAATATGATATCTTGAAACAAAAGTTAGTTTGCCTATTTGATAATCATAATCAGTTTCCAAATTTCAATTTTCATATTGCATAAATTTACAATCTGGAATGTGTGTATATGTAGTCCATATATATGTGACCTATGTGATATGGTAAGCATAACAAAACTGCCAATACTCTTTAATACATGTTGACCAGTACAAATCTATATTCTGAGTGAGAAACTTTAATAACCTTTGTTTCCCTTCAAAGTATTTGCAATGGATCAAAGAGCAAAATATATTTTCCTGTTTAATATCATTTACAAAAGTTAGTATGTTCAATATATAAGGTTTTCATTTTTCTTGAGCAATCCTTTGAATACTGATGTTTGTTTTGAACCAACCATTGAATATTTCAGTATCATCAGCAGCAAAGTCAGCAGCACCAATTCAAGGCAGCAGGGCTTCAGCAGCACCATGTCCAAGCAGCAGTACTTCAGATAGAGGTAATTTTAATAAAAAAAAAATTTGAACTTCAATTGCAATTCATTTTTTTTGCACCTTCAGATGCCATGATGAGAACTTATAAAAGCAGATATTGAATTTTATATGCAACACATGTACTGAAACTTGATGATGAAAATATATTTTACATAATTATGTACAAATAAAGTTATTTTAAGAATACAAAGTATTATTTCCAGTCTTGCATCCATTATATATAGTGTATACATCTTTGAAACCACTCTTCTTGTGGTTTCCTGTAAGAATTTCAGTTTAAAGGCAAGTCCATTAATGAATCAGGCTGTAAGGAACATTGCTTCTCATTAATTTTAAATATGATATCTTGAAACAAAAATTATTTTGCCTATTTGATAATCAGAAATGAGTTTCCAAATTCCAATTTTCATATTGCATAAATTTATATCTGGAATGTGTGTATATGTAGTCCATATATATGTAACCTATGTGATATGGTAAGCATAATATAACTGTCAATACTCTTTAATACATGTTGACCAGTACAAATCTATATTCTGGGTGTATACAATTTGGTAGCTAATTAATCAAATCAATGAAAAAAAAAGGTTTGATTCCAGCTGACAGTTTTTACTATGTCAAGTAAAATGTATGTATTTTAAACAGCCTATAATATGTCTTCTTTCTTATTTCAGAGCCCCTTTGTTTGTGACAAGTCTTCAAAACCTCAAAATGAACTAATCAACCATTTCACAAAAATGTAGGTAACACATTCAAATATTTGCAGATTTGCAATTGTATATATAATTCTTCCAAATTTCTTACTGTTTTGTAAGTTCTCCTAAATCACATTGATAATCTATGAATAATACCCAAGAATGTGGAATTTAGAATACCCAAGAATGTGGAATTTAGGTAAAACAGAAGTCCCCTAGATTAAACTTTAGTATGGTTTTATTTAAATATTTTCTTAGCAGAAATTTCACCAAGTGAATAATGTATGTAACATTTTAAAGTCACAAAACTGAGTGATTCTGCCAGCCTCTAAATATCAGGTGTCATTCATATCTGGAGATAGACAGCTTACTTTGAAGGAAGGAGTGAAGGAAACCTTCAATTCATTTCAATTCTGAGGGTCATGCATGATTGTTATGTGCCATTCAAGTGTAGAAAACACAATCTTAACATGAACACTGCATAAATACATGTATATTCATTTATTGTAACAGGCCACAGAAAAGTCTTAAAGAGCTACAAATGGAGTTCTACACAGTCTCTATACAAAATGAGAGGGAAAAGTTCAAACTCATACAAGAACAGACAGCCTTATGCAGAGAACTTAGAGAGAACATTCCGAAGTTGTCCTTAGTTTTGGATGCATTGTGTACAAAAAAAGATGAAGAGTGACTTTTATATTGACTTGAATACATTGTTTACTTGTTTGACAATTTAAATTTTATCTGTACTTGTTTCAGTATAAGCTGAAGTGCTCAACATAAATAAAAATCTGCTGTAATCAGATACTTTTGTGTTTGTCAAAACTATTCAATGAGTTAGTTTAGAATTGAATAAGAGAAAGAAACAAGCAATGAAACAATTTTCAAATTTTATTTCCTTGTAATGCAATATGCTGTATGCATAGCAGAAATCACAGTCACTCCAGAACATGTTAAAAAAAAGGTGTTGGTCACATAATTTCTGATCCACGGCCATCCTGAGGTCCCTGGTATTGGTCTGGCTGAGGCTGCTCATCATCATCTTGAGGCTCCTGTGGCTCAGGTTCATTCCAAAGTATGGCCAGGTTATGGAGGACTGCACAAGCCACAATCACTTTTACTGACCTTTGCTGCTTTCATTCGAACCTAAATGTACAGTTTCAATTGTTCATTTATCATTATTCTGATCTTAAAACACAAATCTATAGTATTGCGTTATAAGCAGGCAGGCAGAAAGTTCTGAAAGTTTAACCCTAACAAGTAGTTCAAAGATAAATACATTTTTTTAAAGAAAATATTCTAAACCACAAAATAATGATAATGTTGTTTAGCATTTCTCCTGAAAAAAAAGTCATGACTCGAACATTGAGTAGACTGAGGACTCTTTTTCACATTGCCTTTATAGAAATGTTAATTATTCATTTCTTTCAGTAAAAATGTATGCTAAAATGCACCTTAATATCATACATGCTGACATAAGGTTAGCATTTGCAATAAAACAATAGAATCAAGGATGCTTGATATAAAATACCTCAGAATGCAAAACATGAAATTTCCTTTTCCACACTCCAAAAGTCCTCTCTATAGCATTTCTTGTAGATGTGTGTGCCCTGTTGTACCTGTGAGTTCACAAAATACTTGATTAAATACATATTGTGGCTACAGTATACAAAGACACATTTGTAAAAATGGCAGATATTTAACAGAAGTTATGTGTCTGTCTTTACTGAAATGAAAATACAAAAAAAGGAAAACAAAATACCTCTCTTCTCTCTCACTGGTTGGGTTGAGATAGGGTGTCAGCAGAAATGGCCTACATGGATATCCACTATCCCCTAGCAGAACACCTTTTTCAAAACCTATAGAAAACATGTATTTGTAATCATAATCATTTCAGTGTGAATGATGGTCTATGATGAAAAATATTTCAGTGTATTTAACAGTATTGTACTGAGCAACTAAATGAAAACAAACTAAATTTACTGTTCTGCTACATTAAATCTAATCAAAACAGACAGGTGCTTGTTGTAGAGTATTTACACCTATTAAGTTTGCTTTCCAGCAAAAAAGGCACTGCTTTAAATTTGCAAACATTTATCTGTGTTCATAATTATACTGAATGTTTGATTTTTTTGTAAGATTATAATTGGTTTTGGTAGTAAAAATACCTTGGTGCCTAGCCTCTAGGTATCTGCACACATTGGAAATTCTAAATATATGGCTGTCATGGGAACTGCCTGGCCATGAAGCATTTATACTGGTGAATAGCCCTGATCAAAATACAACAGAAAAATACATAATGTTTAAGTAGTATCATAATCATAGAATTATGTTATATTGTGATAACATCCATTACAGTGGTGACTGGGGATGTAACTTACATTTTTTCAGTATGGTTTGAATTTAAACTTTGACATAAAATATTGACCTCCTGACCCAGTTTAATCACCTAATGTACATAGACATGTGCTTTTGACATTTAACATACTGTCACCTTAAAGAAAGAGATCATCTATTATCTGTTATGAATTTTGAAAATATGATTAATAACCAAATGTTAATTATTAATTTAGAAAATGAATGCAATGCATACACAATAAACATTAGAATTCATATAATTGCAATATATTAGCTACTTTGTGTGAAATAAAGTTATGACTTCAACAGAAATGAAATATGGAGCTGATTCCATAAACATTTGCAGTTGCCTGGAAGACACTACACTGTATATATATTTACAGTTTTTTTTTCTCATAACAAATCACCATTTACAAAAACTGTATACAGTCAAACATGTCTACATAGACCACCCTTGGAAGAGCCAAAATGTGGTCTCTATTGAGAGGTGGTCTTTATTCACAGGTTAAAATACATTGTAAATGTTAAAATGGGAAACAAAACATGTGGTCTTTAGAGCCAGGTGGTCTCTGTTCAGAGGTGGTCTTTATCACAGGTTTGGCTATGGTATATTTATCATATAGCTGCATCTCATTGCCAGTAAATATGTATTGAAGTGTATGTTAGGCCATACTACTATCAATTAACTCCCAGTCACTATTTTTAAGCCTTATATTACCAGCCCCATTTTCTAAGATCATCTATGGGATATTTCTATAAACAATGTAATAAATCATTTTCTTTCAATTCTTATTGTTTAAAAATAAAATAATTTGACAAAATTATCTATCACATGTCATGTTTTTCTCTTTAAACCTTAAGTTGGCACCTTCTAATAAGATAAAGTAAAATATCTGCCTTTGAAATAAAAATAACATACATTTTTGCCTACCCCTTGTGAAGAAAATTTACCATTATGCTAGTAATTGATATAAAATGGCTCAGATACAAGTTAGAAACACTAAACGTGGGTTCTGCTATTCAAGGAACATGTGAAAAGTAACTTCATAACTTTTCAGTGGTTTTGATGCATTTATATTAACTTGTTGACAGATTGTGGCCACAAAATGTTCCATTTAAGAAAGAAAAAGAAACAAGATATTTACACAAAAATAAACTTTTATTGCTATATATTATATACACATATGATACAACCAAAACCATTTTACATAAAATAATGATGTAGGATAGTGATAAATTAAACAGTTTGATGACTTATTATCCATAAGTTAAATAAAAAAAAGAATTTAGAATCAATACCCATTTTGTAGCTTATATCCAAACACAACACTGGTAATGTATTTCAACAATTTCAATATATGCTTTCACTAAATGTGTATTATGCAAATATTTATTCCCAAGTCTGTAATTTCTGATGCTCCAGCATGCACTTTTGTTACTGTATCATTCATTGTCCTTGGCTGTCTTCAACCTAGTTAGTGTACATGTACCTAGAATAAAAAATAAAATTATATCTTTGCTTTCCATGTAAAAATGTGAAGTGTTAAATTAAAAGAGATAAATCTCTATTTTGCTTTCAAATGTAAACTTGTTGAAAAGTAGATGCAAACTACTGAAAAAATGTTATCACTAATTTAAATGAAATATTCAATCCTGCATGACTAAACATTTAGGGAGGCTGTATATTTCTCTGACCTGTACTGTAATACATTCAGCAACTAAATAAAATTCTAATATGTAATTTTTGTTTTCAAAACTGAATTACTAAACTGTTCAAACTTTTCATTACATGTACTGATATCTGTCTATACTTTTATCCTCATTTATAGACCTGTTTTATATGCCTACAGTAGAAAGAAAGTAGATAGATGGTAAAAACTGTGCAGCTTAACATAAGCCTTTATTTCAACAGGTTTTCTTTATTTTATTTTATTTTTTTTAAAGTGTGTAAGGAAAAGTTTACAATTATCAAAAAGACATACCTTACTGGCCATTGGTCACTTTCAGGTAACTAACCATCTCATTTGTACCATAACCTAAATATGCAGTAATATAAAACAAACACTGTTTAACCCACATGAAAAAATATCTGAATATTTCTGAATTTTTATCTGAGTCATTGCTGAACATTTCTGAATTTGGCTGAAAATCCGCTCTGTGCTAATTTCGGAAATTCAGACATGTTCAGACATAAATTCAGTAATATTCAGACATTATTCAGAAACATTTAGATCAATTCAGAAATGTTCAGACATGGTTAAATGTTCAGACATGAATTCAGAATTATTCAGACGTACTTCAGACATCAGTTAAGTTACATTTAGAAAATAATCTCAGACAACAATAAAGAAATATTAGGTCACTTCTCATCTCATTTAGGGGCGGGACACGGTTCCCTTCAGCCTGGCCCTTGACTGGGCCTGATTTATATGCGTTCAATGCTTTATTTTCAGTGCGTTTTGAGGGGTTGTTGACTTCTTAAAACATCGTCCTCTGAAACTCCACTTACATTAAATTTACTAGACAAGTGCTGAAAAATACAGAAATTGTGTGAATACATCTATCCCCCTACTGACATACTGTGTCGCTGTCACATATTACCGTTGTGCGTCAATGATTCTGCTCGATTTCCATTGAAAAGAGACTCCTATCTTATATAATAGAACAAATGACATTTTTAAAAATCTACGTACCTTATAAATAAATTCCACGTAGAATGTTAAACTATTGTAATAATTCCGCGTTTGTTTTCACATCCACACCACCAGCTACACGTAAGAAAGACAAAGCGCCCGTCATTCTCACACCGGTATGACGTATTTAAATTTTACGTCAGTGTTTACTACACATTCTAGCATAAAGCTGCTTTTATTGTCACTTTTCGGGGGTGTTTTAACAGGAGAGTAAACGTGTGTTAACAGAGATTCCCGCGCTCACGTGCTGTTAGAAGATATTTTTATATATGCGCGTTCCATGGCAAAGTATAAACGTAATACGGTCCCAAAATGGATAATGCAAAGGGAAATGACGTCAACGTGAAAAAAAACAAGGGATAATGCATTCATTTACTTGGTTTAACGCGTTTTATGCTAATTAGCGCACGTTCTTTTCGTGTCATAAAGTTTAGATTTGAATTAACCCTAGCCGGGTCTCAGCATAAACGAGCACGTGCGTTGACGTCACGCGACCCGCCAGACATTTGAAATATTTGCTGTTAAGAGTACACAACTTTATGGCAACTTTTTTTCTACCTCAACTTGTTTTTTGTTGTTGTTTTTTTTTTGCCGTCTTTGTTGCTAACAGCAAGTGCTTGTGATGACACAGATGCATTTTCAAGCATCTGGCTCGGAAAAAAAGAGCTTTAAAGTGGTTGGCCGAATATTTACGAGTCGAAAAAGTATTTTTTATTTTTCAGGGAAAATTATTTTTTAGCAACTCTTACATTGATATCTCGTTCGGAAAAATATTATTTATAGTAGGTGTTGTAAATTGTTAGTCTTAACTAGACTACCCACAAAATAACAAACACCTATTGCAATGGCAAGATGTACACTTTATTGTGCGACAAGTAAGAGGGGAGACAACACATAACAATTTCAAACATGTATATTGATCTCACAATATAAACAAATGCAATTGTATTTGATGCATAATTGTTATATAAATAAATTATTTATATAATTTCATGTACCTTACAAACAGCTTTAAAGTGTATAATACACGGAGGACGTAAGATACATGTATATATCGGAAACTAACCGTAGTACATATTTGTTATTCTACAATATTAGTCTCCCATCACAACATGCTTTACCAGAGTTAAAGCTTCATTCGTCAAAGAAATACTGGCCATACAGGAACAACCCTCTATTGAGGAAACGTGGATCCGTAACATGCGCGGAGTTTTTCAACTCCTCAGACTATTTCTCTGAATACTGAAACGACGGTATATGTTCAGAAGCATGTTCATACCTTAAGATTATTGTTTCATTTTTACTTGATATAATGAGCGTATTTACATCTTTTTCGGCCTTATTTATACACAAATACAACAATGTGTGAATTTGAATAGCATAAAGTAGATGTAACTAGTACAGAAACTTGCGTAGAACTGATTTCTTCGCTACCAAATACCCGCGAAAAATCCCGTGCACAAAATGGTTCAGTGATTTTGTGCTTCGCCGTGTTAAGACATATGTTCTCCGCTATAATACGTACCGCGGAGAACTGCAAATCAAAGCAAGGGTTGCTAGTCAGCAAATTTTCAGTCTAAAATGGCCGAATTCAGCATTTTCAGAAAGAAATGCCTGTACCGTTGATACTTTGAACTCATTAGTATTGTGTGAGAATGTGTTAATATTGAAAACGACTTGGTTGGTAGCTAAATGGTTATTTTAATGAAAACTATCATTTTTAACACTGTCACTGATGTTTCTTTTTCCCTTTTAAATTGGGGACGATCAGCATATTTGCGGCTATCGTATTCTTAAGTGCTCCAAATTGTTCCACAACAATAAAAAAGTTTGATTTCAAGTCCAGACAATTAAAAATATTTTGGACATATACATATGTTCATTAAGACCCAACACAACCTAGTGACGTACTTTTCTGTCCCACATGAACTGCGTGAAAATCATTCTGATAATCATGATTGGTATAATACTGTTGTTTTTTTTTTAAGATGATATGTAGAAAAGTAAGGCACTGCATGAATTAATCTGCAAACTTCTTCAGTCAATCTTTTTCAGTATAGCGCCATAGGCTATTAAAGCGTAGCTAAATAGCGTAGAAACGAAATGCGGTCTAAACTCAGCCCTGTATTTATTGCTTTCAATTTGAGCCGCACCATGAGAAAACCACCATAATGCATTTGCGACAGCATGGATCCAGACCAGCCTCCGTGCAGTCTGGTCAGGATCCCAGTTGTTCCCTTTCAAAGCCTATTGCAATCAGAGAAACCGTTAGCGAACAACATGAATGCTGACCAGACTGCTCGCATGTTGGACGCAGTCGCATTTCTAGTAGGCTACGTTGGTTCACTCATGGTGCGGCGGATATTATTTCAATTATAATGCATTTAAAGACATTCAACACAATGTGTCCTGGCCTTATATATATTATGTCACTGTGAATTTGAAACTGTTTACTAGTACTTTTTTGTGTAAATCAGTTACATCATGAATAAAAAATAAAAGGCTACAGTTATCACAATTCAGTATTGCGGTTCTTCAAAGGGGATTTCAATTAGGCCTAAAAAATTGTTTCCGGTAACATGCTTAAAATAAATAGGGTAGGTAGGTCGGAAATGTTCTCCTTTTTTTTGGATTTTTTTAAGGGAGACTGTTCGGAAATTATTTTTATGTCAAAAAAATGGACACACATAAGGGGGTTATGCCTTAAGAGCATCGGTTAGATGATTTCTAACATCACTGGCCATGTTTAAAGCATAAAAAGGGCCATGTTTAAAGCATACATTTAAGTGCAGTTTTGCAACTACTTGTTAAAAAAGTTGAAAAAAAAATTTTCCAAGGCCATAAAAACATTTAGGGTCGGGCCAAAAATTTCAGGTAGGTCGGGATACCGGAAACAAACATTTTTTTTAAGCCTTAGAGAAAACGTTATCGAACAGCAAAGACCATGCTGGTCGCAAAACCACTTTGTTGGTTTTCTCATGGCGCGGCCCATTTTAATAAATGCATCATAGATAGATGTGAATTTTCCCATTTGACAACAATTGTTTTAAAAATAATTACACTACAAACAATATCACTCAGCAACAACATTTGCACACAGTCATAAATGAAATGAAGTTGTATTAATAAAATATTTCTGTCAACACTTAAAACCCCATAGGGAACCCTGGTAGGAAGGGAGGCAACCATTGTGAGATACAACAGTATACATACCGCGATGATTACAAGTGGCCTGGACATTTATGGAGTGATACCCTTTTCTGTTTACATAAGCTGCCTCTTGATCTTTCGGCGGAGAAATTTTCTAACATGTGTGCCATCTATACAACCAACAACGCCGGGAAATTGTCTTATTTTATAAAAATCCCTGTTGAACAGTCCGTCTTTCGTCATCCGTCGTTGGAAATCGTATGTATTCGTCCTTCAGTGAAAATAAAACGTCCGTCACCCTGGTAATAGTCCGGGACACAGTGGCAATGTCGACACCAAATGTGTCCCGATTAACTGAAGAAAGCACCCAGATGCAAAAAATCTGAGTGCTATCAGTATTTGCTGTCGTGCAGTCAAAGAAAAATTACGGTTCGTCCCCTGTCGAAGTCGATCCCCAATGAGGTCCTCTAGTCTGTCCAAATTTTCAGATCCAAATCTGTAGCGTCGTCGAAGTTCCTCGTTGTCCAAGTCGTCAGTTTGTCTGTTTACTCGTCTAAACTGTCTAGGTCGTCTGGCGTTTGGTATAAAGGCAGCCATTTTGTATATTGGTTAACTTTTAACCAGTATCAGAGAGGTTGGTTAAATTTAACCAGAAACTTGCTTTGGTTAAATTTAACCAAAGTTTTGTACAATAGAATAACCGGAACTTTTACCAAAATGATAATTTAACCAGCAGTTAACCCACTGGTTAAATTTAACCAAGCTTTATACAATTGGGTGCTGGCGTTTAAAATGATTGAATTCGTTTGATTTAATTGGTTAACTGCAAGTTGCGATAGGTATGCAATGTTTTATAAAATGTTTGGATTTATGCCTAATGCATGTTGAAAGTTATGTTTCTCATACGTTCCTTATTACAGAAACAAATGCGTATGCATAATACGTTGTCTCGAGGGAAGAAGTACAAGAGTTGAAAAAAATAGGTTGATAAGGAGAACAAAAATTACCTTGGGAATAAGCAATGTTTTAAATATAATCAAGACGAGTACGACCAAGACAGTGACTGGGACTGAAATATAAGCTTCAAACAAAAAAAAATGGCATCTTCGGAATTAAGCGTTCATTTTGTTAAAAGTCAACACCATGATCAGTAAATTGTTGGGTATTAGGGAACTTCGCGGATAATCATGCGATTCTAAAATGCTTAATAACCCCTGTTACAATAGAGTTATCATTAAATTCCGTTAAGTCACAATGAAACCGTAAACATACATGAGCGAACAGTCTCTAAAATTCCATATAGTTCATGGGAGTAATATTAAAAAAACATTTAAAGAACAGTAAAGTGCTTACAAGCTTTCAATTTAATGTTACAAATGTAGATATTAAACAAAACAATACTACTCTTTTAACTGATGATAATTTATATTCAGATACTAACAATTATACATCTAATATAAAGAAGATAGTTTACTGTTTTGAGAAAAACGAAATTGTTCTGTCGGTATTTTTAATGTATGATACCCAGTATCATAACAATATAAACGGAGCTCTTTAGCAAATATTGTAACTGTGAGATGGTTTATATAAGTCATGCTATGTTCGGCATATGTTTGTTTGATTTATTTCTTAACGAGACAATGTAAATACAATGATCAAACACTGGCTAATATCTAACAATAGAGATCAAGTGAAATAAACATTCATAAGTTAAGGGTTACCAGTACACTCATCGTTTCATTTGTCCTGTAACAGTTCAGTATAAAAGAAACTTTTGAAGTCAGTTTTTGTTTCCAAAATTGTTTTATAAAGAGGTACAAAAAGCAAAACGTAGAAATTGGTATCAACTACAAAATGAAATGTCGGAGCATGAGGAAAATGATCAGAATAAATTCTCGAAAACTATAGGGAAAATTGGGTTTGCTAGTTATAAAAGCCTTCAATACCAATGGAAATAGCAGATGAAAATAGTTCAGTTTTCACAGATTTCAATTCTGTTTTGCATGTTATAAGGGAATAACTTTAGCCCCAACTGTATACAAACGTTACTGCTCAAAGACTTTGTCAGTGGGTGGAACGTAACAATAAGTTGGTAGATGAGCAAAACAGGTTCCAGAAAAACCGCATTACAACAGATCATTTGGCTTCACTGACTACAGTCATAGACTCTAGACTTAAGAAGAAGTTGCCCACATCCGCAGCTTTGATAGATTTTCACAAAGCGTACGATTCCATTCAAACAAATATTCTTTGGAAACGGTTGAGCAACATTGGTGTAAATGGCAAAATGTATAGTGCTATTATGTCACTGTATGGAGCACTAAAATCTTGTGTTAAAGTTAATTGTTATTGTACTGACTGGTTTGATGTCAAAATTGGTTTACGCCAGGGCTGTATTATTTTTCCAATTTTGTTTAATTGCTTTATTAACGATGTAGCTGTACAAATGAAAACCCAAGACCTGGGAATAAGTTTAGACGATGGAACAAAACTATGAATTCTGCTTTATGCAGATGATATTGTTTTAATAGCTCAAATTGAGAATGATCTTCAGCGTATGCATAATTTGTTGTCAGACTGGTGTACCTCAAATAGTATGAAGATAAATATTAGTAAAAGTAATATAGATCATTATAGAAATCCATCTTGTTCTAGGTCAGTTTTTTTTATTTTAAATGTGGCCATAAGTCTGTAGATCTTGTTGATAAATATGAGTTACTTGGACTTGGATTAAATGAACACCTTAATTATAATTTGACAGCAAAGTACGTTGCACAATCAGCAGGCAGAGCTCTAGGTATGTTGATAGCTAAATATCATAGTACTGGAGGGATGTCATTCCATGTCTTCACAAAACTGTATGATTCTGTTGTGTGGCCGATCATAAGTTACGGTGCGGCCCTACGGGGCACAAAGCAGTTCTCCTGTATAGAGGCTATTCAGAATAGGGCAATGCGTTTTTATTTGAGAACTGTTCGGTATAGCAGCAGCAGTTTCTGGCGACACGGTTTGTGTTAGACAGATGAAATGTGTTGCAAATTTATGGGTTCGATCTTCACATGTGCAAGAAAATAGAGTGAATTATAAATTGTCTAAGTATTGTTTAAACATTAGTAGATACTGTAGAAACTGGCATTTTAGAGTGACATCTCTTATGAATGAGCTTGATTGTAATGAGTTTGTAAACATTGATGCTCCATTGCCCAAGTATAATTGCATTAATAAGCTTAAAGATGCATGTTTAAGCAAATATAATGAGAATAGGGTGAATACTAACAAGGAACAAGTGGCCTTGGAGGGAATAAGCTTAGGACTTATAAACTTTTAAAAATGCTTTTGAAACTGAGAATTATGTGTCTGCAGTTTTGCCGTACAAACACAGGTCAGCTCTTGCTAAATTGGTGTGGCTCCTTTACGTTTGGAAACAAGCCGGTATGAAAGGTTACATGTTAATGACAGAGTCTGTCCGTTATGTCTTTCCGGTATAGAAGATCAAAAAAAACATATCATTTTTAGGTATTGTCCAGCATATAATACAATTAGAGATGAATTGTTCAGAAAAGCTGTTTCCTATGAGAACAGTTTCTGTAACTTATCAGATGTTGACAAGTTAAGTCTTATTCTATCTGATCCAAGAATGATACATATAACAGCAAAATCCTGCTTTCAAATATTAAATAGTAGATATGGATTAATATTCACACAGTAATGATCATTAAATTTATTAGAACCCTGTGGTAACATCTTTTCTATTGAAAAGGCTCTATTTTATCTTTTAGCATGTGTACATTTTTAAATAATTATACATGTAGTAGCTGTACAAAGATTTCACAGTCTCTAGTAACTTAATAAAATATGAGAGCAGCCATGCATTTTTACCTCCACTATTTGTAGAATAGGGGTGCTACTCGCCCCGGTGTCGGCGTATGCTTGAGCTTTCTTGGTTAAAGTTTTTCGACAACCTTTATTTTTCTTTGTTACTATTGCTTATTTTTTAATGTAACTTCACATTAACATTGTTCAGCATACAAACAAAGTATGTGCAGGCGCTGGGCCCATTATACATAAGGCCAAGGTCACCAAGGTGTTATACTTAGGTTATTTTTAAGGTGAAAGTTTTACGGCAACCTTTGTTTTTCTGTCATGTCTTTGTTACTATTGCTTATATCTTACTGTAACTTCACATAAACATTGTCCAGCATACAGAAAAAGAATGTGCAGGGACTGGGCCCATTATACCCAAGGTCAAGGTCACCAAGTTGTTATACTTGAAATTATTTTCATGTTACTGTCAAATCGCCGAATAGTGGAGCGCGCTGTCTTACGGACAACTCTTGTTAAGGACTGTTTTATCTCATGCATTGTAATATATGTAAAACATGGAAAAGACTGTAGTAAACAGGTTGGTATTAATCAGTTTATAACAGATCTGATGTGTTATATCTAAAACCATTTGTTATAAGTTACACATTAGTAGTGTTTTGGCTTTTCAATTTTTTAAGGTTATTTTTTTTAATTTATGGCAGTTTTAAGGCAATTAAAAACCCAGATTAATGCCAGCTTCTCGGTTTTTACACATCATATTTTTTTAATTTATCTTAATATAGTGATATTAATGTGATAGAATTATGTGATATGTATAGTAATTGGTTTAGTCTCCTATAACTCGTTTATAGAATGGTCTTGCATATGATTTACTGAGACGTAAATAAAGATATATTCATCGGAAAAGAAAGAATTAAGGGTAGTTGTTAGCAGTACATACCTAAAAGATGTGTATGCAAAACAGGCGCCCTCTAGCGTAAGAATGTTAGTGATATAAGTATTTGTTATGTTTAACTGCTGTAAAAACTATGCATTTGTTCTACAAATGTCCCATATCAAAATAAAAACATTGAGTTTAAAAGGGATCTAACAGACATGGAAACGGTCATGCTATGTCCCTATAACTATTATAAAGAATGTCATCTTGTAAGGTTTTATTGTCAATGTCTACTCTGTGATGCACCTAAATAAAGTGAAAAATATAAGAAACTAACTCAACAGTCATACATGTAACGTTATTGTTAATGATTTCGAATATGCAGCCATACAAACTAAAATATATTTCTTCACCATTTCATCCGGAATGATAGGATAAAATTAGATTAAATAAGATTTATTTCTAACAATTAACAACTATTCCTTTTTCTGCGACTCAATTTTTTTCCACAACAACAGCCACTTCACTCATGACTAACAAACTGGAGTCTTGTAAGAAAAGATATAAGTTGCTTAAAATTTTAAGGCAATTTAGCATGTATTGTTACTGAACTTGATATTCGAATTGACTCGGAAAAATTAAGAACAAATTAACAAATCAATTAGTGTAATAAAATATTTGCACTTTATTGCAGGCATAAATCAATGAGCCGTTCCGGAAATTCTTATATTGCTAAAAGATCTTCTGATTTGTGATGCGTCAACAACAAACGAGTACGCAGTAAACGACCAAAAACAACGTATTCCACGTAAGAACCACAAACGCCACTCCAAGTGAGCACCTCATGTTGCCAAATCAACTCGAGGACAAAGTGTAACTTCTAATCTATAGATAAGATTAATGATAAAAAAATTTCCAGATATTCAAAATGTGTATTTTACATTTAAATTTTTGTTCATGAGATAATGTAGCAAAATTCTTTCTTACAGTCAGACGAATAAATGCTTTTCAACATTATGTATAAAGAGATCGTCAAAATCATTGTTCTAAGCACATATGGAAGCTTATTTGAAGTGAACACGTATCTTATAAATAGATTAAGTTTTATGCTTTTTGTGGTTTATGCCTAGATACATTCACAGTGAACTGACGAGCATCTTAACTGTATCTGCAAATAATACGGTTTGACATGACTTCTAAACATCTTTCTAAACGTTTTACTATGTTAGTTATCCTCGAACGTTTTACTACTTTACTATTAACGTATTCAATATTTCGAGATTACCAATGTGAAATTAAATGCACAATTCCCTTGATATCATGACATTCTTTCATCTATTTCGTGTGAAGTTCCTGGTAAGACTCGACTTAACAGAATTTACAAGACATTACAGATATGATCAGCATAACCATTAACTGTAGACACACAAATTGCGCCAGTAATTTCGATATACTGCCACTAATTGATTTCCTAACTACCCTTCTCTAGCGGTCTTTTTAGTTGGTTGCGCTTTATTTCTTGTTATTGTCACGACTGGTTAAGACGTTGGCAGCTTTAAAGCTTTTATCTTGTATTCAATTATCCGGAACGATAGACTATCAAAGTTTGTGGGATCTGCTCATAATTGTGGCTGCGATATATCTGATTTTGCTCTGTACCTGTATAAATTCTGTAAAAATACGGATTGTATTTCACAGAGAAATAAGAACAGATAGAAAACCAATTCTATATCGTACTGCAAATCCTGTATTGTGCATGTTGCCGAACTTCTTTCATTTATTAATATTAATGACTTGACACAGTTCAATAAATAACGCACATAGAAAAATCAAGCATTGATAAACCCGGATGATTTCTTTTGACGTTCATTGGTCAAAAACAAATCAACAAACAAAAAGGTTGAAGTATAATAAAAAGGTCATTATAACAGTACCATGATCTGGGATTTTATATTCTGCTCTCGCGGATTTTGCCTGGCCGGATCACACCCCGTGCTAACACGTCTCATCTGATCCGACCTGGCTAAATCTACGAGAGCCAAATACAGCATCTCAGATCGTGCTACTATTATTAATTATAATAAAACTATTATGCAAACTGATTGTCAGGAAAGGATATCAATACGAACTGTTAATGATAAGGGAGGAAGGCAAAGTGGCAATTGAAAATTAAGTAAGCACACACAATGATTTTGAAAGGTAACTTAATGGTGCTCATTCATGTGTCAAATCATTATGTAAATCTTGTAAATGCGAAAATGAACAATATCAGTACTAGGTGGCACAGAGGTGACATAGATGTGTTTTATAGTAATACGTGCGCACGTAATAACTAAAATGTGCGCACGTACTAGTACAAAAACTTTAGTGCACATGCTAGTATAAAAACATCTACGCACGTAAAAAACTATTACGTGGACACGTTTTACATTATACGTACAAAGATATTTTTTATACCAATACGTGCATAAATATTTTTTAAACTTACATGTGCGCTGATGTTTTTTATACCAATACGTAATAAGTTATACCTGTGCAGATGTTTTTTCTACTTATATGCACGCTGATGTGTTTTTATTCTTAAACCTGCGCACTTATTTTTATTGCGTGGGCACGTATTATTTTAAAACACATCTAATAGTATGTCACCTCTGTGCCACCGTACAAAACAGTAGGGATTTTTATTTCCAAGTAATAACACATTTATCAACGAATCTGAGGCTTATTATATCGCCTGTATCATAATTTTATCTGATCTTCTTGAATTTTATATAATTATTGAAACTTTACATTATTTAAAAAAAATCAGTTTCACGACGAAATGAATCCATGGTAATATATCAAACTATAATTCTTTCTTATTTTCAGCGAATACATGCTCTAACGCGGAATTTCAATTACAAATATTGGGAAAACATTCAAGTTATGATTGAAACCTTTTATTTGATAAGATATAAGCTTGATTGCTGAATCGATTGAAAAGCAGTAATATATAATAAACAAAACATACGCATGATTCCTACTTTAAAATACTGATAAAGATCTTACATGTTAACAAGCCCTGACAAACGCTGAAAAGTACTTTACGAACTTTACGTTGCTTTGAAAAATTTATGTCTTATAACTTCTTGTTATATGCAGCACAAATAGCTGATGTTAGTGAAATCTCTATCGTTCATTCCACATTTGACTTAAAGTGCTACAGACAAAGAATTACTCAACTTTTATTTAACTATCACACCATGTTCAGTATATATTCCACACTTGTGTATGCATTCTTATTAACAATCATTTTAGCAATTCTTGTTACACCGGTACCACTCTCATGTATCTGAGGTTAAGCGTTTACAGAAACTCTAATTAGGACATATACTTTACAACTAATTTTCCTAATATAAATGTAAATATAAGTTATTTATAATATGATCTAATATTTCAAAGTCTTGCAAAACCTAATCACGATGCTGTGCAAATATTACAATTTTCATAACATCGCCTGTCTGGCACCGGCAATAGTCAACATTATTTCAGAATACTTGAATTCATTATGTGTCGTTTGTTCAAAATGCAAATACATAAATTTATGTTTTCGATTTGTGCTATACTATATGACTTAAAGCTGCTTTCCACAGTCTAATTAAATTTAGTTAAAGAAAAAAATAATAATTTTTATTCTACTTGTACATTGTCAAATAATTCTGGTTTCAATAGTGAAACATTTAAAATTGTTAAATTCGGCGTCGACGACACTTAGCAGTTCTTAAAATAGCAAAGCAATTACTAGCTGTGACTTTTATTTATAGATTTGAAAGGCTACTGGAATAAACCACTTCAGTGGAGGGGTACCCTACCTTTTTATAACTTATTTTTACAATAGATATTTAAATAACTGCTTCTTTCGATAATAAGACGCCGTGGTGCAGTGGTAAGCGTGACGGCTCTAGAATCTAACTTTTGTGAGTTCCAATTTCAACGGAGATCAATATTTTTTTTATTTTATATTTTTTCATTTTATATTTTGCTAACATACACTTTAAATTGATGATAATGTTAATATGTATTTGAACTGCATTACTAGCATCGATTTACTCTTTTCGCATATAACATAGGTTTTTCAAATATCTTCTTGATTGTGAATTATTCAACATGGTGTGTACTTGCACGGGAGTGCACGATTTTCACGAGGATGAAATTGTTTTATCGTTTGCGTATTACATACTCTGCCACATTGAGAAAATACCCATACTCAGTTTGGCAAGGAAAATGGCACTCAACTCTCCCTACAAACGAACGATAAATAGAATTATAAAAGGAGAGTATATCTTATTCCTAACGGCACACTTCAGTTCCGTGCGTGACTTTGAAGATTCCGATTTATCAGTGTTCTTAAAATTTATTTCAAACCCTTATTTAATAAATGGAACAGTCTGGAAAATCCAAATCTAAAATTAAAAGCGACAGCTAGTACTTTCAATTTCACGTCCTAAAAATAGGTTTCGGTACTCCGAGGAAAAAAGCTGTTACAAAGTAACAAAAGGACTTATACTAAATTAGTTTATTTGTTTTTCAATGCACAAAGAAAAGCATCAAATTGTAAATTAGATTTCAAAATCAGGGCTTTATTACAGCACAAAAAATATCTAACGCTAGTTGTCTAGTCTTCTTCGGAGAAGATGAGTATGTTGTTGTAAGCTTACTGTTAAAATTGAAAATTAATGAGCAGTTTCGAGGAGAGACTTAGTTACAACTAATTTTAGCTTAATGCGGATAACGCTTGAGATCCATTTCTTTAATACTCTTGAGAAGAAGAAGAGATGTGGTTGTGATTACGAAAGAGGAGAGATCCAATCTGTTAGTGCTGAAACCAGTTAAAATAAGATGCATTTATAAAACAAAATGCTTTGCATTTCGATTGGTAGTTTAACTTTTTTTTTCAAACAGAATGGATGAACGTGTATTTTAATTTTGACGGCTTTCTCTTAAATCTTAAAGTGTTTACGTCTGATGAATATGGTACCATGAACTTGACAACACTCTAGTCATCAATATTAGATACAGATAAGAGAATATCTGTGTTAGAGTAAATTGATTTATAGCTTCTGGTCAGTTGTGCTGGCGATTTGCGGAAATATTTTTAAAGGTATCGAAGGCAAAATGTATAAAACAGTATCAAATTATCAACAAATAATTCAGTAATATTAAATTTGATTGGTGAAATTGTTCAACGAATTATAATTTCCTTTTGTTTTCATAAACATTTAAATAGTTATCAAACTAGAATCAACATTTCGCTCATGAATAACACAATATAACACTATGAGGTTAGTACATGTATTATATCTTTCATAATACTAATCGTATTTGCGGAAAACAATGTGATGTTATTTGCAATTTCGTTGGAACTTATTTTACCTTTATTATTTTCTTAACTTTGCAAGAGGTTAGACAAAATTTTCGCAGGAACAAACACTGCCAATCTTTATTTAACTTTAATATCTTTATAATCTATCAGTGCGGATGAACCTTCAAAGAAAAAAACGTTTCATCTTTGCTGCGTTCAGTTAGACTTTAGAATAACGCGTGGAAATTCTCGGCTAATTGTTTATAAGAATCAGATAATATGGCAATAAAAAGTGTTATCAACACATAATTTGGCACGCTCTGTTTGTTTAGGTCAGATGTTTTGCACAAACAAAAGTGAAGCGATGAAACCAGAAAGAATGCACACGTCTGTCAGAATATTCAAATTGCTCCACGGCAGTGTACATATCCTTTAAAGCTATATTGAATGCTAGAAATTAAGCGTGTTTCAAAACTGCTGGAATCGACAAATTATTGTCTATCTAAGCAGAAACTAGCATATCTGATGCCAGTAGACTGTATTTTTAATGTTTTCCTTGTTTAGTGGGACATAATCTATATTAGATATGTCATTCTCATTTCGTAAATAAAAGTACGGACAGACAAAGAGCTTCAGTTCGCTTGATAAATAGACCCAATCTTAACCATACAGAACATTTACCGCAAATATTATTTTTGAACCTTTGATATTACATTCAAACAACATTTTACCGAGACAATACCTTTTCTTCAATGTATATTTTGGTGTTTTATCACTTTCAAATTCTGCTATATGAAAATGTTCAATCATGATACAAGCAAGGTTTGAATCTGACACTAAACTTTGTTTCTGTAATTTGACTCTGCGGATATGATTAAGATTTTTCATATTATATAATAGAATATATATAAATGGCCCGCACGTTTGACTTATTTTTGCCATAAATTGTCGGCCATGGTGACCTGATGCAACATATTTCTTCGATTCTCTTATTGGTAGTTAATATTAATGTCCAGAGAGAAAATGAGATCACAGTGCCACATCTATCATACATAAACGATTACACGTTTTACAAATCATTGAGTCCATTCAATGTTACATACTGACTTCCTCCTAAAGCCAGGATAGGAAGGGGTGTTGGATATTCCTGGAATGTTTCTCATTGCAGAGTTGGTGCAGCCGTTCTGCGCAGGCGTGGAATTATTATCCATTGGAGCGCACGGCAAAATTACTCATTTTTTTGCATGTCCGTACGCATTTAGAGTATCAAATGCATAATATACTGACTAGAGGTTAGGGTTAGTATCACCATGGTTACAAAATATATACATTTAGGATATTTTCTTTCAGATTTAGTTAATCCGGTATATACCGGAGTCTGTAATATATCACAGGTGCACCAACTCTGTATTTAGTCACAGCCATGTTCCTGATCTTTCGTGAACTTAAGGTTATTATTAGTTTAGTTTTTTATTGTATTGAAACCAACGAAAATATTTTAAATTTAGTTAATAAAATTCGAAAACATTGCAATGCACGCAATCACATAGCATTTGTTCTGTCAGTAATATTTCAATGTCAGCGCAGTATTATTGCAAATATAACATGATATGTTATCAGTCCCTTTTCATTTAATGCTAGAATTTCTAGAACATTTGCATGCTGTGATGCGGATTTTGCAGAGACATACTTAGAAAAACTAGATAACACTGATATGCGAAGACATTTAAGTATATTTTAATTCGCTGTCAAATCTATATTTTCAAAACATGATGAAATGGGGATATATTCATAAATTAGAGGTGCGGTCGTGAGTTCAGTAGTACGTCTAAAGTAAAAGATAAAGGTACGGGTAGATTTCCCGGAAACAAAAATAGTCTGAAATCATTTGTCTTATAACTACTCGTTTAATAATTTGACAGAACAGATCAGTTGCAAGGTTTTCATACTGTAGTTTAGCTTCTTCATCTAAAAATAATAGTTTGATATTTGTGACCTTCCATTTAAGGAGGTAGGTTACCTTAATATTTGTATGTGCGCATGTCCAACCGGAAGCTAACGTGACGATTTACGACGACGTTTACGATCAACTAAATGTGTTTGTATATCCATCCTTCTGAAAACAAATCATGAACCTGTCTCCGAGCTGATGCTTTATGTTTTAACAATGCAGAAATAATGGATAAATTGCCGCAGAAACGCTTCAAAACAATGTTGCCTTAAAATGACGTCATTGACGTCATGACGTTACGTGTCAGTTACCGCGCAAAATTAATAGTTTTTTTTTAAAGTACGTAAATCTATGCATTTTCTTTACTTGAACTATTTTCAAACAGCCATTATTTGTTGAGATATTTTTATGAGTCTTTTGCTGTGAATAATAATCAATATTTTACTTCATTTATGTAGTTATATTGAAATGTTATGCGGAATGTAAGAAAATGGATGATGGTAACCAACGTTATTTGGAATATAGTTCGGTGAAAGGTTACTCGTTACGGCCATTTTCAAATAAAGAACTAGCAGTTTGGTTTGTAATACCTATTTTTCAGTTTCCGTTGATAATTTGTTACTTATATACTAAAATTAAGATCTAAAATTGTTCAAATTTCAGTAAAAATTATGGTTTCTTGAATTGAATGGATGTTACCATGGAAACGAAGCCCGTGACCTATATCTAAATGTAAAATTCAAAAGCGTTGACGCTGTTCTATTTAAGAAACACATCTTCTGTTTTTTATTTTCATTTCAACAATATCCATGAGAATAACAGCAGCATGCTGAACGATTTTTCCAGAAATCATTTGAGAAATGCCAGACGAAGGGTACTGCTGTAAGTATTTTAAGCTGTGAAATTTGTTAGAATAAATGCAATTTACGTTAGAAATGATATGTTGTAAAGCTACAATAACAAGAAAGATAATTTTATTTAATAATTTTTTTATAAGAAATTACGACAAAAAGCAAGATCTAAGCGATTTTAAACATCTCTGTTGCCATGGTTACCATAAACTTTAAGAAAAGTAGGGCACCATGTAAAGTGCTTGGTATTTTGCTAATAATATTACCCAAATATTCCATATTGGTCGAAAACCCCGTTTTTTATACATAGTTGTTTAAAATGAGAGAAAATGCGTTACCATGGAAACACAAGCCCCGCGACATATGCATTTTAAGCGTATATTAGAAAGCTAACGCGCATACTAGTAAAATTATCAATTATGCAGACTTCTACGAATATCGATGAAACAAAAATACACTGAAAAGTGTTAAATATCCGCATTTTCCTTCTTTTTTTCAATATAAAATACCTTTGGAGGGTCATGTTATTCAAACCTGGATAAAAAGTGAACTTAAAGGGACAGAGATAAACGAAATTGAGATTGTAGCAGCTTAAACATCATACTATACGAAATACAAACAGTTACTGCGGTTCAACTAATTTGAATTTACCATGGTAACAAGGTAACCTACCTCCTTAATATAGAACTGTTTTTACAAATGTATTTTCATATCTGCCTTGTTGTTGTTGTTTTTGTTATTGCTGTTTCTTCTTTTAATTAAATAGATTGTCGCAAAGTCTCTTATCTGTAATTTTGTGATGCTTTAAGAGAAATTGAGATCACGGCACCAATCATATATACGATATATAATCAGTATGAATTCAAAACCTTGCTGAGACAAAATATAAGAATATTTAGTCACAATAACGCGATAATGTTTTTTTTAAATTGTAACAAGAATAATAAAAAATGTTGTAACGTCAGGAGTCGTTTGTTTTAAAGCAGGACATACGTTGTATTAAGCATCTGTTGTATAACTTCATTTATCGTACTTCGCTTAAAGTTATGTTGAAGTAACAATATATAAGAATAACAGAGAATACGAGCTTTGGCAAGTGATACAATATTTTTAATACCTGCCTACTAACCTTATGTTACCTGCTACTGTACACGTTAGTCTTTATTACGCATTTTGAAACGCTGCAACATGTGTTTTTGGACAGAATGCAACAAAATTAAGATGAGGTGTCCATAAACAGAAATTAATTTATGACATTTGCGTTTTAAATACAACCAACAATAGAGTTGCCGTTATACATTTTTTATATTATGCTTCTCTGTGAAATACTGAATTATATCAGTGAAATAAGATTGATATTTCACTGTCTCAAGAAAGTGAAAATATCATTTTCATTTTCCAGTGGTACGAAACTACATTTGATTGCAAAAGAATGTGAATTGTAAATAACAGGAAGTTCTTTGCAAAATATGCTTGAATAAGAATCTCTGTATATATAGAATATATACCTACTCTAACGTAAATATACTTGCTCCATCGTAATGAAATGTAAAAGAAATTTGAAAACTTCGTAGAATTATTTGGCACTATGCCAACATAGATATTGTGATATCATGACAATGTGACGTCATGAAGCCGTGCAAGTGACGTTGGGAGGGTATTATTTGGCTAAAACCATTGAAAACTATATAATATATATCTTACATGTAAGATCGAAATATATTTCACTCATGGACACCATTATTTACAGTTTTACTCGTGACTACGCCACTCGTGCGAATATTGCATATGGTGTTCACTCGGTGAAATATATTACGATCTTACCCTGAAACAAAACAAATATCCTCTATTTCTTAAGATACTATTTTGGAACCGAGAAATATATGTTAAGGAAGATACTTAAATTTATAACATCTAACCTGAACAATACCATGTAAATCTACCACCTTGATACAGTTGCGAATTTATAATGCTGTAATAAGGTAGTAGGTGAAAAAATTACATAACATATGTCTTTAAAACGGCAACTCCAGTAATGTTCTATTAAGGTTATATGCGCCACCTCCCGTTTTTCTTTTACGGAATCGATAGCGATTGAAATTTTGCACGCTTGTTCAAATTTATTCAAAAAACTATCTGGCAGTTTCTTAAATATGGGCGTCTTTACGCAAAATTTTGGATGAAGCTCGTCGTCAGTTTTGCTTGTTTTGCGTTCATAAATCGTTTTCCTCCGATGTGACGTCGAAATAAACTTGACGAATTATATATCATTGGAGAGATAATTTTAATACAAACTTGAAAATAAAGAATTTTTGCCGTATTTTTGTTGTATATATAAACGCTACTTAAAAAAACCTGTCAAGTACGTGATTTTGCGCTCTGCTGAAAAATGACGTTAGTGGTCATGTTTGAAGATTTACAGATGCAAAATGGAGAATAACAGAAAACTGGAAAAAATACCAGTCAATCGCAAAAATCGTCAACTTTAATTTAGCAAATTTCATAACAGTCCGTTGAAAAACTTATTTAATATGTTCTTTGTATACCCGTTTTACTTATTAAAAGATACAACATAAACAAAATCAGCAAAGACTTGTCTTTCAGACAAAGAAACATCAAGTCTTGTATCAGTCTATTGCAACCTGTCATTGATTTCCTTCATTTTTGGTGTTCTTTGTACTTGTTTATACTTCCTCCCATTAATGTTACTAATGGTTTAGTTCACGAAACTGGTAGATGGATCTTACACGAACTTGACACAATTAGTTATCAATGTTCGTGAGATTTGATATCCAGCACAAGAAATATGAAAATACATAACGTCTGAAAGGGAGTTGTTACCAGCATATACTTTTAATGATGATATAAAAAGACTGAAATATTGAACATTTGTAAACGCTGAACTGAAATGTTGTTTTATCGGCAGATAGATAACAGCTACATACATTTATCAAAATATTTTAAGTGATAAAGCTATCCAGTCATGGTTTAATAAGAAGTCGACTGGGTTTATGATTATTATTCACTTGTGTCATATGTTATTAGTCCCCTACTGGTTGAAAACCAGTTTCGGGGACTATAGGAATGCGCTTTTCCGTCATTCCGTCTGTCCGTCCGTCCGTCCGACCGTCCGCAATTTCGTGTCCGGTCCATAACTCTGTCATCCATGAAGGGATTTTAATATTACTTGGCACAAATGTTCCCCATGATGAGACGACGTGTCATGCGCAAAAACCCGGACCCCTAGCTCAAAGGTCAAGGTCACAATTGGAGGTCAAATGTCAACAGAGCTTTTTTTCCTGTCCGGTCAATAACTCTCCCATCCATGAAGGGATTTTAATATTACTTGGCACAAGTGTTTCCCATGATGAGACGACGTGTCGTGCGCAAATTCCGGACCCCTAGCTCAAAGGTCAAGGTCACAATTGGAGGTCAAAGGTCAACGGGGCTTTTTTCTTGTCCGGTCCATAACTCTCCTATCCATGAAGGGATTTTAATATTACTTGGCACAAATGTTCCCCATGATGAGACGACGTGTCATGCGCAAATCCCGGACCCTTAGCTCAAAGGTCAAGGTCACAATTGAAGGTCAAATGTCAAAAGGGCTTTTTTCCTGTCCGGTCCATAACTCTGTCGTCCATGAAGGGATTTTAATATTACTTGGCACAAATGTACCTCATAATAAGGCGATGTGTCGTGCACAACTTTCAGACCCCTAGCTCAAAGGTCAAGGTCACACTTAGCAGTCAAATGTTAACATAGCATGATTAGGGTCTGTTTCGTGTCCGGTCCATAACTCTGACATTCATGAAGGGATTTTAATATTACTTGGCACAAATGTTCCCCATGATGAGACGACGTGTCATGCGCAAATCCCGGACCCTTAGCTCAAAGGTCAAGGTCACAATTTTAGGTCAAATGTCAATAAGGTTTTTTTTCCTGTCCGATCCAGAACTCTGTCATCCATCAAGGGATTACATTATTGCTTGGCATAAATGTTCCCCATGATGAGATGACGTGTCATGCGCAAAACCTAGTACCCTAGCTTAAAGGTCAAGGTCACACTTTGAGATCAAAGGTCAGTAGGATTTTTTTTCCTGTCCAGTCTATAACTTTGTCATGCAAAACCGGATTTAAATATCAGTTGGCACAAATATTTTCCTGGATGAGACAACATATCATGCGCAAAATCCAAGCCCAGGGTCTAATGTCAAGGTCACACTTGAAACCAAATGTCAGACACAAGAATGACTTTGTCTGGAGCATTTCTTCTTCATGCATGGAGGGATTTTGATGTATCTTGGCACAAATGTTCACCAACATAAGGCGGATAGTCATGAGCAAGAACCAGGTCCCTAGGTCTAAGGTCAAGGTCATATTTAGAGGTCAAAGGTCAAATTCAAGAATGACTTTGTCTGGAGCATTTCTTCTTCACGCATTGGGGGATTTTGATGTAACTTGGACCAAATGTTCACCACCATGAGGCACCCTTGCTTTTAGAATTACGTCCCTTTGTTTTTACTATAAATAGATTTTATTGTAACATTTTTATTTTTGGCCGTAGAGAAAAATCGAGACCACTTTTCTGTGGTATAACATTCATGCTACATCCAATTTTTAGGTGTATTTTGACCTATCTCTACCTAGTAAAGAGTTTCTTGTGGACTTACATGATATAGATTTTTTTTTTTTTAACATTAGATTAATTTTCTTTTGTTGGTACTATAAATAACTTATGTGATAACTTTTTTTATAATCGGCAAAAACATTTCAATATGAAAACAACTGTGGGTTTTTATATATGCACATTTTAATCAAAGTGTGTTGTTATTACATATTGTATATATAGTACAATATTGTTGATACATAATTGACAGATATCAGTACATTATGTTATATACTGCCTTCCAGTAGGGGACTTTATATTGCATGGCAATACTTCATTCACTTGTTTATATTAGTTGTCCATAATTATTTACTATTTGCTTTCACAGGACTTTCTTAATATATTATTAATTGCTACATTTTGAGACAACATTTCAGCGATGGTCGACACATTCTTATTTCCTAAGTATGCCCAAAAGTAAGCTGACTATAGGTCGTGTATCATATATTTATTCCCTTTCATGTTACGAAAATATGCTTGTAGAATTTTGTATTTGTATGGTCTTAAGTCATGTCGTTATTAGTTTATATCAATGAAGTAATGCAATGTTACTAATTCATGAATATTTCTTCTACATTGCAATCATGAAAACAATATTATTTATCTGATACACCAGTCTTGTTTCTGATGTCAAGTAAACGCTAAGTAAAGTTGTGTCAAAGTGAAGATAAATTCAAAACATTAAGCTGCTTGAAACGAATATCAGACTATATAGAATTCGACAATCGTGCGAAACATCTTTTAAAGTACAAGGTTTTAACTTTTTTTCTAGATTTAGAGTTGAAGGCGTTGGACTTTTAACTTCTCTAAGCGGGTGTGTGCACGGAAGTCGGAATTAAGGATACAATATGGAATATATTTTACATTTTGGTAATCAATAGGTTATATAATAGCTAATTTCAGTGTCAACAGTTGTTTGAAATTTTACTGAAACTTCACATGATAAAACGCTGCGAATGCTTACGAAATACTGTAACAGGCTGCACTGATTTGGTTTGATTCATAGAAACTTGCATCGGCGATTTATATCTGTTGCATAAAAGACTTATAAATCAGTGACTTCAAATCTGGACTCCATAGTAAATACACTAGAATAATTTTGCTCATATGCCATCATTGTGATGCGGTTTGCTACCGCGCAAACAAACACATTAAATAGATACCTTCGCATGCGTGAAGTAAACGTCCATCAAGTGCTTTAATATTATGATATTGTGAAAAAACGCTGAAACACCGTTTGGCGTATCGATGCCATACCTTCATTTTTTCTCACTATAGAAAAATACAGCCAGCTTCTGTTAGATATAATATGTACATTTTACAAATGATATACCATTTGTGAAAATAATGAAGGACCTGGTCGAAGTTTTCAACAGATTTTCACAAAGCATTTAGTAAGAATTATGTGTATATGATTACATAACAATACACAATGTCAGAAAATGAATGTTAATATATTTTCTGTTTTTAATTACTGAAACGACAAAGCGCGTGTTTAGAGAGCACCATGTTATTGTTTATGAAGTCTTTACCAACTCGATTTTGTAAAAATCAAATAGATGCATTGGCGGATTTATGAAATATATGTTGTACAGTAAAGTAAGCCCATGAACTTCAACCGTTTACATCGGGAGACTTTTTATAGAAATTGAAATTAGCATTTGGATTACATTTGAGTGCTTCACCATTCGAAATACTTAAAAGTACAAGGGTCAGTTACTTAAGTCATTTAATGAATAATTCAACTACTAAAACATCTTTAAGAGTATATTGAAAACATATGAATCCTAAATTTAATTCGTCAAGTGTCATGATATTTTTAAAATAATACACGGGACAAGTTATGAAATATTTCCATGGATAAGTATTTCTCCGAATTATATGCCCTTGGTCCGCAGCTGCGATATTCTACATCTAACGAAAAATTGAGAATGACCTGAAATTTCATATTGCATTCTTAAATGTTAATGAAATAGTTGCAAATAACATGTTAATTTCAAAAATAACCTTATAGCATGTTAGCTAAAAAGAAATCAGGCACTGTGCGCATTTTCATTTTCCGTACTTAGCAACATTTTTAAATGTATGTTAAAATTTCTGTCAAATTTCAATTTTTTCAGACAACTGCCGTTGCCAGGTAACAATTATTTCAGAGATGCTGTGTAAAAGGAAAACGTTCATGATATTTTGGTAATAAATTGGGAATATTTCTTCAAAGTTTAAGTGAAATAAAGACTTGTAGCAATTCTAAAATCTTATTATTTTTGTAAATGTCCTTTAGTATTATTCATCACAATTATGTAGGGGTCTCAAAAGTGCCCCTGATTTTCATTATACAGATTTACTAAAATAATATATTAAACTGTAGGAAGCCAATAGCCAAATGTGTTCTATGATAAGTCCAAATTCATAAGTAAAACGATGCGTATTGTATTCATTAAGAGAACGGACGATCTCATCTGAATAATTCTATTTTTATGGTCTTCTAATTTAATATACAATTTCTAGAAAACCTAATTTTGTTGATGTGATTCATTTTGCATTTTTATAAGTGAATAAACAACAGTGTGTATTTCTTTCAGTATACTCGTGACTGTTCATTATAGTGCGGTACCCAAGATGCCAAACAAATATATTAAAATCTTGTGTCAAACTGTTAGGAACTTAATGAAATAAAAATAAAATTATTTGCTTGTAATTCACATAAATATAAAGCAATTGTAAATTACATTATCAAATTCAGCGCTTTATTAACACAACCTCTCCTGATTTATAACTGATGTCTGCGATAAATATTAAACAATCTATTTATGGAATATAATCAGATTTCTTTATTTACTAGACAGCACCTGATGTTTTAAAATATTTTCAAATACAAAAACAGGAAAGAGCGGGGTTTAATGCTAAAACTAATGTTGCATTACCTGAAGAAAGCTTATCTTTTGCGGACACGAATCGATTTCCTAGCAAACCTAATATTATTGCAATAACAGAGTTTTACATATAACGTAGTTGGCATATCATTTGTTGTGTTGCTTGTACATTTGACTTCATCTTTCCAATGTTGTCTGCCATGATAACAAGACTTCGTTACACATGAATTTGATTGTCTTCTGTAGTCGATATTGATGTCTGGAGAAAAATTAAGATCATTGTATCACATTTATGATACGTATAAAAATCATAGCGTCCCGGCTATGTTACATTATAACAGAGTTCCAAGGCTAGGGAGCGTAAGTGTTTTTGCATATTTCATTGCCTCTAATCAACAACCTCAATCAAAGCAAGTATACAATAATTTGATTCTGTTACATCCTAAGCTTTCAAAGAGTCTTCTTACGGACCGGATTACTTACAGCAGACCTCATTCTGTTTAGATCCTTACAACATTACAAAAATATTTAATTCGTCGTTAGTTTTTGTGACAAATCCTAAACTAGTTAATTTTGAAATAACATGATATTTCTTCACTAAACCACAGATAGAAGTATATAATATGATATTGCTGTAGCCCGCTAACTTTCCAAATTTAAAATTTATGAACAGCAGGTTTTGCATAAGAAATATTCGAGGACATGTTTAGTTAAAACTAATTTTAGCCGCCTTCAATTTCAATTGATAAACTGGTAAAACTCATGAATCCATTTTCTTAATTCTAAAATTATACGTGTGTATTTATCGCTGCATTTAAGTTTTTACAACTTGTATGGGCAATGTCTTTATTAATACACAACAACTTCAGAATATTGAGTGTGGCCATAAAAGTCCCCTCGTGCATAGACTCAGTGTTGCCTTGGGGATCATGGAGTCAATTCTAGGTCAATTCACACCCATTGTTCTGTATTTTGCATATATTTACAATACACTTGTTGTTGGATTTTTGAAGCAACCCGTCTGCAGTGTTTTTCCGTTATGGGCGTTCTTTGCGATGCATGGCTCTGTGACTGTGGTTTGGGGAGCGCTGTGCTTCCGGGAAATCAACTCTTACCTTTCATCGTTTGTGGATAACAGAGTTCTACTTAAGTCGGTACTAGGGAGGTGTGCAGGCTGTTGGACATATCAATACCTTTTAAGAATAGACTAAATCATTCCGAGTTTGCTATTATGTTTCATTAGTTGCGTTCTATGTCTCTTCCAGTGAATTTATTGATATCTAGGGAGTTGGCACAATGATACCACATTTATTATATTAAGCAAATATTCAGACAGTTACAAAATAAATCGTGTTACATAGAACATGATCTGTGAAGATCTGTTTGAGACTTGCATGATATTAACAACCATATTCAAAGTGTTTGTTCTTAAGTATCTTTACTTGTAAATTTAAATACGCAATTCTTTACAGGTTTGTTGATACATGTACCAACTTCGTAAATACAGGAGACATAAAAACGAAAAGGTTCAAAATTTAGTAAAAATTTGTTAAAATAAATTATAGGTTTATAACGTTCCTGTCAATCAGCAGACACAATATAAATGATAGAAATTTATTTTTTACCTTGATTTTTAGAACGATTCATTTTCATTTTCTTCGTTGCGTCATCGTACTACTTTACGTGGGAGTGTACACTATTGTTTTATAGCTTAATTTATTGCAGAGAAGCTGTGAAATACTTCGGTAGAGTTATATCGTAACAAACGCTAAACGACTCACGAGTGGATTTGATTTGAAGGCCGAGATATAATCATGATGTTACAGTCAGGAGATTGTATCTGAGAATCCTACTAAAAATAGAATATGAAATTATAACTTACTCGCATGTCTGTTTAGTGTTTGCTAATATTTTTCAGTGTATCAACCTCTTAAGAGCAACCGTCTATGCATAACAAATACAGGTTAATCATGTTCGTACTATATCGTCTGTTGGTTAGATGTGTATATGGCCCGAGTCTGCTACACTTGCTGTTTATGAACTCGAGTATGTTCTACTTGAAGAATAGATGTTTTAATTAATGCAGGAATGAAACAACGCAAGCACACTTACAAACTATTATAAGCTGGGCTAAAAAGCTTACGAGACATTTGCTATTTTTTATCAAATTTGTAAAAATTACCGAGAGTATTGTTTTGAATTTAAGCTTACATATAGATAAATATGTCTTTAATATACTAGGTTGTCCAATAAATACGTAGACATTGTCCCTTTCATGTGCAATTTAGCATTCCTGGAACCGTTATATACAACTGGTAACAATTACATACCCGTCGGCTACCGTAGTTATTAAAATAAAATGACACAGTACAAAACTAGAGGTTATTGAATCATCACAGCAACATGTAAGCGGCCTGGTCGACGTTTAAACGTGTTAAATGTTTAAACCTCAATAACTTCACATGAAATTACAATTTTATCAATATATTTTATGATGTTAACTGAAGTCTCCGTAAAATTTAAAGTCAATATGTCGTTCGAGTTTAAGATAAGCAACTTCTTGTCATTAACAGTCATACATGGACTTACATAAAAACGTACAAAAGTAAATTTTGAATAGATTTTAAAACTATTTAAATTTATTACGAATTTTTTTTGTAAACAATGTTGACGATATGAGGACGTCTTTGACGTGGACCGCACATTCATACCCTTGCTTAAACAAATGATCACAACACAAAATACTGCATAATAACAATTTCAGATTCGACACATTCGTAGCAGAGGCACTATGTTTCAAAATCGTACAGTTTTGAAGTTATTGCACCAGACCACGTGTAAATTGAACAACATTAGTAAGAATTTTAAATGGATCAAAAGTACTAAGTTACCAAGAAAACATTCTTTACCAGTTTCTTTTTTCATCTTCATCCGAAATAACAACGTACATTTTGTTTAAAAGACTATCTTTTTTATATAGTTTCAAAAATTTGACGTACTTGCTTTTGTTACAGAAAGTGATATGTTAAAGCCTTTAACTGTTTTTCAAGTTATGCATTATAAACATTACCAAATAAAATAGCTGCTCATATTTTAATTTTAATGATATTAGACCTGGATCAGTGTACAATAGTAATGGACAGATCGTTTCTAATGCAACAAAATGTTATTGTTCATTAAAACAGTAAAACCTGTATACAGTCAGGAATATCAGCATGGATGATTTCAAGATGTGAATTCTGATACGATACAGGTGTGTACACACATCAACATATTAAATTTATTCCCCCTTTTAAAACTTTAGGAAACGCCATATCTGACAGCCACAACTGTTCCTCGGCGGGTGGTTATACTTCGAAGTAGGATGCACATGCACTTTGATAAAAAAACATGTTACATCAATTCAAACGCAAACATCTGATTTCTTAAATATATAGATGTATCATCATGAAAGTACAATGTAATATATTTTGGATGTTTCGACCAAATATTCCTTCAAAGTTTGAAAAACATCATGTTCTTTTAACAGCCTAATATGAGAAGTTGAATCTTAGCATTCAGTCATTCTTTCATTAAGATTGCAGTTGTGTTTGATTCAAAATTATTGCTTCATAGGTCTTTTAAGAACAAATAATGATAGTTTCTAATTTACAAAATGATGCGTCAGTCCGTATTAACTATCCAAGTTTATCTAAATAACGATTACATGTGTAGACATCGATTATCAAATTAAAAATTTATACAAAACGTGCGTACAAAGCCACATTATGTCATACTGGTAAATACGCTGAATAGTTACTGCGACTAAAGATATTAGTTCGAACTGTAATCGATATTCATTGATCCTTCAGCGTTTGTTTGTTGGACAAAGGTTTCAACGGAAACTTAATTTAATTTAATTACCTATAAAATATGGATAAACGTTCATTATTTAATCTTATATAGGAAATATTTCATCTCTCCTTTCTCAGCATAATATGTAGAAATTCCCGGCTTATTGTGAATGTGATAATGTGAATACAAAATCTGTTATGAAGTGTTTATTCATAATTAAGAAAGATTAAAAAAAATGAAAATCTAATTTTATTTATTTGAGGCATACCCGTTAAGCCATTCTGACAATTCGCTTGAATGCTGGAAATGTTTTTAAATTCGAGAATTGGTGACACATTAAATTGCATCTACAAGGGTTGTCCAATTAAATAGGAGACATTGGGAATAACATAGAAAATAACTGCCATCCATTCACGAGGTTTTCACGGGATTAAGGAAACCACCCAGAAGATAACAATAAAATATGTTTCAGAATTATGATTTTACACGAAGCTAACGTGCAGCACATAATGGCGACCGGCGATCATTGTAACGTCATTATCGTCAACAACACCTTGCGTAATGTGTATCATTTCTCACAATACTCCCCATGAATGTTCAAATATTTTCGAGGCCAATTTGTAAGGAATTAAAAAAAAAAGTATCGCAATATTTATAAATCATTGGAAATGAAAATTAGTTTCTGTACAGTTGTACAGTTTCAGCATCCTATAATCTCATGTACTTCTCAAATATGCCTACTTTTG
The DNA here is from genome assembly GCF_021730395.1 of Mercenaria mercenaria. Lineage (NCBI taxonomy): Eukaryota > Metazoa > Mollusca > Bivalvia > Venerida > Veneridae > Mercenaria > Mercenaria mercenaria. The sequence goes on along the minus strand of NC_069364.1, from coordinate 87,449,285 downwards.
GTTTTTATTACGTCTTGTATCTGCCGTGTATTGCCGCAACTTTTTGGTTGCTTTGGGGCACATTATTTGAATGTCCCGTACAATCTTTGATGCCACTTTCAAAGTAGTATTGGAGAAATATTCTGATGCATCTTGCAACCTCATCAACAGTATATGGAGAAGTGAGTTCTTTATTTCTACACAGAACCTGACTTTAGAGTGCGCTGCGGTATTTACTGACGATGCCAGTTTTACATGTTGTGTTTGATCACTTCTATGAACCGAATACTGATAACAAATTTTATACTTCTGCGCCTTATTAATTGCACCGCGCACATGTATCGGTCTTCAATAAATACTCAAAATATTGTGTCGTAAAATTATTGTTTGATAAAAAATCATTAAAAGGTTCTTGGAAACAGATTTCTATAAAAGGATTTATTCCAAGAATCTACCATTTATTGGGATAATCCCCTTCGGCACTAGCCTTGTTGATGCCTATCTACCTCACCGTTAGAAGTGGTTGAAATAATCTAGATCACTGTTCCGTATATTATATTTAACTGCATACAAACATTGGCTGCATCAACAAGAAAACATGAATGGCATGTTGCAATTCCCTGTGCATTCCAGATTGGGTGCATGTCAGCTATCGAGACAGGGTGTCTTACTTAAAATATAACAAGCCAGTTAAGTTAAATATCAATTTAATTAGTAAATATTTGGCAGTAGGGGATGGAACATTTAGATTTATTACCAACATAAACAATAAACCATTTCTGAAATATTTTTAAAAGGAGAAATGTCAATAAGATATGTAGTGTCGGTATCAGCCAAATAATACATTCTTATGAAATAAGTCGAAGCTAACAAGCTGAAAGAAAACGGCCTATATATAATGTATTTCAGACTGTTGACTTGCTGCCTAATACAGATAGAAATGTATGACTGTGCTACATATTTCTGGTTTATAAATTATGGGTTATTAAACTTCCACGTACGAAATTACTGTTTAGAACCCCTTTCTTTAGCTCAAAGAATACCTACATAGAAGAAATAGACATTAGAAATAGTTTGAAGGCAAATGTGTTTGGCATGAAGCTAAATAGATGCTGGAAATTACTGCTCTCCGATAGACCATCGTTATTTTTTAAATTTAGATGTTCAGTAGTCTTCCAAAGATACAATCAAGATACTCAGCAAAAAGAGGTCATTTAACGCTTGATAGTTATTCATCGGAAAGGAAACTTACTAAACACATTCTGAAGATATGTTATCCTTCATAAAATGATAATCGGCACCTTCCATTCTAACATCGACAAACAAAAGAACATCTATGAATTAACAAAGAACATATACTAGAAGTTTCATTTCAGTAACAGGAAATTTGTAAATGATAAAAAATCATATTTTATATGCTGTCATTTGTATTAAACACATGTTTTATATCGGAAACAAAAAACAACAATATAATTTGATTAATATGGGAAAATAATTATGACTGATGAGTTTTTGAGGTAACGTTATAATACCGTATGCTATGACGTCTAACATTGATAGGAAGTTACGAAATATATATATATATATAGTAGGGAGAATTTATACGAACTAAATCACCACCACAATATATCAGACCAATTACGGCAAAGCGCCTAGCAGTACAAACGAACACGCACATGCCACAGCAAGTCCACTAACCCAATAAGATTAGTATCGATGCTGCTTTATATACGAGCCCGAATTGTACTACACATTCATACTGGTTCAACATCTGCACATATATACTCAAATCTCTGTTTTCATGTCTCACAGATCAGTAGTGACGTTTTAGTCTTTATAACTGATTGGGACCAGAGAAGCTATATTTTCTCTCTCTGAAAATTAACTGGATCTTGAGGATACATTGAATATATATAGATAATTTGCATTAAGGAATATAATTATATTCAGAACAGTTGACTTTCCCATTCCTGAGATCCGCTAGGATACAAGTTCGCATTATAAATTATTTTATAGTAGAAAGAATTTATACGAACTAAATCACCACCACAATATACCAGACCAATTACGGCAAAGCGCCTAGCAGTACAAATGAACACGCACATGCCACAGCAAGTCCACTAACCCAATAAGATTAGTATCGATGCTGCTTTATATACGAGCCCGAATTGTACTACACATTCATACTGGTGAAACATTTGCATACATATACTCAAATCTCTGGTTTCATGTCTCACAAATCAGTAGTGACTTTTTATTCCTTATAACTGATTGGGACCAGAGAAGCTATATTTTCTCTCTCTGAAAGTTAACTGGATCTCGAGGATACACTGAATAAATATATATATAGATAATTTGCATTAAGGGATATAATTATATTCAGAACAGTTGCTTTCCCATACGTGAGATCTGCTAGGATACAAGTTCGCATTATAAGTTATTATATAGTAGAGAGAATTTATACGAACTAAATCTCCACCACAATATACCAGACCAATTACGGCAAAGAGCCTAGCAGTACAAACGAACACGCCCATGCCACAGAAAGTCCACTAACCCAATAAGGTTAGTATCGATGCTGCTTTATATACGATCCCGAATTGTTCTACAAATTCGTACTGGTTCAACATTTATATAAAGCACTTAAGTTACACGCGTCTTTAAATGATTTGCATTCGTTTATTTCATGTAACATAAAAATATGATGATTTATCTGCCATAATCTGATAACTACCTGTGTTTGTGCTATATATGTTATAGTTTCTATTCGTTGGGACCATCCATTCTATGAAATGTAAATGTTTAAAAGAACTCCGCTTTAGGACACACTAAGCAGTGGTGAGATGCCTTGCTTTTACATGATCTGTTTTACATTTTCGAAGATATCATATAAAAATGAAGGGAGATAACGGACTTTAACATGAGAAACAAAGTTTCTTTTCTTCAAGGATTTGCTCTGCTTACCCTTTGCACGTAATAAATTTCATGAACAATGCAAATAATGAGTATCCCGTGAAATTAACCGGGCAAATGGAACGCTGCTTATATTGAAAAGACAATAAAATATTTGTAAATAAGCCTTAAGACTAATAGCAATACAGTTCTGTTGATACTAGTAATTGATTTCCTTTCTTGTCTTCTTTGGTGTTCTAGATGGTTGGATGCACTTTATTTCCCGCCATTGCTTTTAATAGCTTTGTTCGTGGCAGTATTTTTGAAATGGTATTTGATGCCAAATTAACTAGAACGTAGAGTTCTCAAATGGTGTAGACCGGTACATAATAACCGCATGGAAGAGTTATTAGTGTGTATTACTGATGCTGATATTTGTTTAAAGAAAACCTGCATGTTAGAATCAACCATTTTCTGCAAAGTAGAATTAGGATTAATCCACATTTATAAACCTAAAGATGCACTAAAACAACTTAGTAAACAAAACAAAAACTATGATCGTGTGTTCTACGTCTTATGAGACTGATTCGAAGAATTCGGACCACAATCAAAAAGAAATGATTCCCAGGAAAGGGTAATTATTGTTTGAAATAAATGAATGCTTGACTAGATTTTTCTTTTCCTTCTTACTGACGGTCGGGTCTGAAAATCTTGCCTGAAGTATCGAAAACCAGTTGTCTCTTAAAATGTTTCTTTATGATTTTTATTCAAAAAGTTTTGTGGAATTTACGAATTTACTATTCTATGACTTACTAACTATAGTAGGCTATACTGCTAGAATGTAACTCTTCTCCTCTAAAATCCACCAATGCGGATGAATCTGCTAAGAACAAATATTTTATAACTTTTGAACTCAATTAAACTTCAACAAAATATGTAGAAAATCAGGGCTAATTGTTTATAAGACTGAGATACAATGGCAATAAAACGTTTTATCAACACATGATTTGGCATGCTTTCTTTGATTAGGTAAGATGCATGAAAGAAACAGTTGTGCAGTGTTGAAATAAGACATAAAGCGCTCGTCTGTTACAGATTAAAATTAAATATACTTCATAAAATGTGCTCCATAATCGCAAACTGTACAAAAAAGCTCATTGTAATGCATTTCTTATGCCAGGCTGCAGTGGTTAAAATATTGTCAGATTTCTGCACCGTGAAGTTTATAAAAATTAATGTTTTTGTATTTTAACACAAGTCAGGTTTAAAGGAAACTCTTCGGCATGTTTACTGCAAAAAATGTATCTAGTTTACTAGATGAAGAACTTGGACTAAGTGAACAAGTCAAGTGAGACATTTCTACATAAAATTGAAAAAGTTATCTGAACGAATATACATGTTATACAGTCGCAAATTCAATGGAAATTGCATTCCACTTTCTTTAATGAAAATTCAACAAATATGCCACATTAAATAACCTTTAAATATCTCAAAAATATTTGGTTGAAGAACTCCAAAAATAATTGATTTAACTATGAGTCTTACTTTGTGCACTCTAGTTCCTGTGTGTAATTAATATTTAGCAGAGGTCCATGTTGTTTAGAAGTCCATGTCATTTAGATATATGTGTATATTTGCTACGTATAATATTTCAAGATTGTTATTTCGCTTCGGCGTTTTATCAATTCGGTGTCCGTAAAACTTACACATCGTTGCATATGTAGGTTTAACCAGTAAGTGTCTACCGATCTATGAAAATTGTACCGAAAAGATAGATCGCTTTTAATTGTATGGATCAATTGTTTTTAAATACCCGTGAATATATGTAGCAATGACGACTTTACCGGGGCTTAAAAGTCAATGTTTGTGTAATTAAACAATATCTACACAATATCTTTATTAAATCTTCTTGTTTTCTTAGAAGGCAAATACGTGAAATCATGTGTTTAGAAACACATTTGATTAAAATTAATAGTTTACGACAGATGTGTTAGCATTTTGATGAACCAAACACTTAGAATTTGTCTTAAAACCGAGGCAGTAAAGTAGAAAAACAATTCAAACAATAAGACTAAAGGAAGTTTTGGTATCTGATACATAAAAAGTAGTATAAGTCATTCTACTAAAATATTTGCTTAATATATTGAAAAGGTTATCGAAGGAGCAAAATTCTTCGTTACATTTCTCTTATTATATTTCATTTTCTTTCAAACTGAAACACGAAATAAATTGTTAGTAAGCGTATTTAATCCTCTGATACCTTTCCCCGGCGAGTATATTTGTTGTTATTTTGGTTGGCTGTTACGAACTGGAAATAACGAAATTACAACTGCAGCTACGCCTTCACATTCTTGATTCTAATTATTGTAACGTTGTTACATTTGAGCCAAAGGCTATAATTTTTAGACATATCTTCCTATCACGACCAAAATGTTTAGGCAAATGATCTCTTGTGTGGCTTCTTTTAATGACCTTTCTTTTTAGAATCTAAGAACATTTAACTCTGCACCAATAACTATGCTTTGACAGTTGTATGTCATTCAACTTTTGCTTGAAACAAAGACACAAACGGAAAAACACTCCCACAACCCAAATACACCTAACGCACTTCTACTGAGACAGAAACAGCCTCTTAAAAGAAACTATTCCTAAATTAAAAGACTTTTAATGTGAATAAGACTGAAACCATTAGTTTTGTCTTGTTTTCGATACTATTACCAGCCAAGCGTATTTGACAAATGTTTCTGCTCTTCGTTTTCCCCATGATGTATCAGTTTGGTTAAAACAATATATGTTCTATTATATTCAAATGTTCTATTTATAAATTTTCTAAAAACAATCATATTTACCTATATGATGATATAATTTAGAATTCGTCTTTGGACAGAGGCGTGAAAGTTATTCTTTTATGTTGCTGGACAGTCCGTTTAGACAAAAATAATCCAAAACTACGTATATTTCTCCATTTGTGAATGACGACCTTCCATACTGTAAAACCTGTTTAGGCTCATCTTTGTTTTATATCATTATGTTCATTCAATATAATACACATACAGAATGGCTTGCACGATAAAGTGAAAGCCATTCAAGGAGTGTTTAACAACACCACATCAAAAATTAGTTTCACTTAGTTATATTTTCAACTTTTTAAATTAATTAAACAAATAATTATGGTCTTGAATTCTAGATGGTCACACAGCACAAACAATGGACCGGCAAGTTATTAAAAAAGTCACGTAATAATGCTAGGGGGAGTGAGGGGTGTTTTATATTTTATTGCTTACAAGAATAACTCCAGTCAAACCAAGTATGCTTTTGTTTTGATTGGTTGTGTTCTATGTTGCCAGCAGATCTTCTTATATGTTTTTTATACACAAGCTAGGATCAATCACTAGGTTAGTTTACAAAACCTGTTAAAATGATCATAATGTGATGGTGCTTGACCACAAATGACCGTCTCTAAACGTGCTTTCCCGCCTGAGGTGGTGGAGAGTGGTGGGGAGGGGGAGGTGGGGGGCGGTCATTGAGTAAGCATACAGGCCGAAAGCTTATCTGTATTTCGATAGCTGCCATGGTAAAATCACTGACTGTTTGCCGAATCTAAATCAAAATTATAGATCAGACGGACATTCGGGTTAGAATACATATAATTGCGCTCGTGATAACTTTTTATGGGTCCGATCTCCTACTCCTACTGTATTCATTAATAAATGATAGGAATGTTCAGCATTTCTTGTTTCAACTGCGTAGCAATCTGAGACTGGGTTATGGCTGTGTGTATGGAATGATTTCTCACAATATTGAAATAAATGAACCAGAATAACAAAAAATAGCTTTGCGGTATGCAATTTGCTACATAAAAGTACTGCTGTTGAAGTTTTCCTGTCTTACAGTATTTCAACGGGCAGGAAAACAATGACTTGTATTTACGCTCTATTGCATTTGAATTCCCTCTCGTGAGTTATCGTGCCCACCACAGTTTTGGCCGCCGGCCGTTCTTGGACAGTGTCCCACTTTTCCCCCTAGCTTTTAGGAACGTGGCTTTGCCTGTTCAATATTTATTTTTGCTTTTTTTCCACTTTTCCCAACACCCGACCCTCTTATCTAACCCATACCCATCCCCTTTTCTGTATTTTGCATATAATTAAAATGTACTTGTTGTTGGAATTTTGAAGCAACACGTCTACAATATTTTTCCGTTACAGTTTCATTTTGCTATGGGCATACATTGCAGACTCTATGGCTGTGTTTAGGGTGCTGTGAGCTTACGGGAAATGTAGCCTTACCTTTTATCATTTACTTCTCTCCTTATTCCTAGTAACCGTTTTTGCTTTTATGATAATTTTTGTTTTGATTTCATGTCTATTTACACATATATTGATGCCAGCGTGCACGACAGGTTACGGGTATTTCATAACACACATGTAATGATCGTTTGATCAGTGATGTGTTTTGTAAACAACGACAAACATCCGCATTTGTAATAATCATCAGTGAAGACGAACACGTAAAATTTTAAAAATAGGTCTATGGCGGTTTATAAATTTTTGTCTCTCATTATTTTAATATGTTCATTATAGTTGGTTGCACTTAATTAAGCTTTAAATGGTATCTTATACCAAACGAACTTGAATATACATTTACCAAAGTCAAGCACTCCTGCTAAAATACTTGCATGCCTGCTAAAATACCTGTAGTAATAAAGCTGAATCTATTATAACTTCCGAAAAGGATTTCCAGGATGCAAAGTTAATTGTTAGACACTAATTCAACACATAAAGAACCAAACATTTGATAATCTGATAAAGTTTAAAGAAAGCAAGTGTCCTGCGAGAGGTTAAAAGATTCATGCAGGTGTTGCGCCTTTCATCAAAGTGTGTGACTTCTATTCAAATGCAACAAAGATCAATGTTTGCAGTCTTGGGGCTTTACTTAAATCTAAATTATTGTTAATTATTTTGCGCTCAATAACCTCCGTTTTCCTCCCCCGCCAATATGTGCGCTCAACAACTACCATGTTCTTTCCCAGACAGTGTGTGCGCCCTACAACCCCCGTTTCCGATCCCCGCCACTATGTGTTTATATACAAAAAAAATCCGAAGTCAGACGCTCTGTGCACGTGCCGGAAGTACACATTTTTTAATTTGAAAGTATGTACAGTGTAACTTCCGAAAACCGGACGACCTCCGGACCAGCCTAAAAGTTCGGTATTTGGAAGTTTCCGGAATTCAGAAGTTTGAAAGTTTGTAGGCAAAGTGGACATAGTGCATAAGAGTTATGTTTTCTTACACGTAGGATGAAGGAGATTATTATCCTTTATAATTTTACAAGTTTATATAAAGTAATTAATTAGTTGTTTAATTAATTAATTACAAACATGAAGGATAAAAATACATAATGACAATATAAAGAAATAACATATCTTAAATAATAGCATTTTCGCAAATATTTTCCACTTACATTTTACCATCTTTGGAGTCCCGAGTTCGTCAATATTTAATTAATGTTGATAATGCATATAATAGTTGAATCCATGTAACTAAATCAATTAAATCATCGGTCTTTCTTTCATTCAAACATAAAGAAAGTGTTTCACACATAAGATATTAAATTCATCACGTTTACATAAATCGAATACAAATGAAAGTAACCGCCGATTACTATATTACTTTTGCATCAAATGATCATTGTGATTATAAAGCCTGTCAAAATAAGCAACCACTGCTACTAATAGATAAACAAAAGAACGCATTGACAACTTGCCACGGGTGTTTTTGGATTAACAGGTGACACTTTTAATCTGGCAAATATTTTGCTGTTCGGTTTTCAGAAGTCAATTTTAGTCATAAAATATAAAAGGTCTTTCAAAAATCGTCCGGTTTTCAGAGTTCGGAAGTTCCGGTTTTCAGAGGTTAAAAATATATAGAAATAAGAACAGAAAAAACGGGACCTTGAGTTTTGTGCGGTTTTCAAAGGTTTCCGGTTTTCAGAAGGTCTGGTTTTCAGAAGTTCCACTGTATCTCATTCGGTATATCGCATGTTACCGTAGAGGGACGGCCCAGATGACGGCTGAAGAAACAAGTGAATGAAGTATTGCCATGCAATACAAAGTCCCCTACTGGAAGGCACCTAATTTTCTCTACTGCAGTATAACATAATGAACTGATATCTGTCAATGATGTATAAACAATATTGTACTATATAGACAATATGTTATAACAACACACTTGGATTAAAATGTGCATATATAAAAACCCACAGTTGTTATCATATTGAATTGTTTTGGCCGATTATAAAAAAAGTTATCATATAAGTTATTTATAGTACCAACAAAGGGAAATGAAAAAAATCTTTATAATATAAGTCCACAAGAAACTCTTTACCAGGTAGAGATAGGTCAAAATACACCTAAAAATTGGATGTAACATGTATGTTGTACCACAGAAAAGTGGTCTCGATTTTTCTCTACGACCAGTAATAAAAAAGTTACAATAAAATCTATTTATAGTAAAAACAAAGAGACGTAATTCTAAAAACAAGGGTGCCTCATGGTGGTGAACATTTGATCAAAGTTACATCAAAATCCCTCAATGCATGAAGAAGAAATGCTCCGGACAAAGTCATTCTTGAATTTGACCTTTGACCTCTAAATATGACCTTAACCTTAGACCTAGGGACCTGGTTCTTGTGCCTGACAATCCGTCTTATATTGGTGAACATTTGTGCCAAGTTACATCAAAATCCCTCCATGCATAAAGAAGAAATGCTCCAGAAAAATTCATTCTTGTGTCTGACCTTTGGTCTCTAGGTGTGACCTTGACATTAGACCTTGGGCCTGGGTTTTGCACATGACATGTTGCCTCATCCAGGGGAATATTTGTGCCAACTGATATCTAAATCCTGTTTTTCATGACAAAGTTATAGACTGGACAGGAAAAAAATCCTAATGACTTTTGATATTAAAGTGTGACCTTGACCTTTAAGCTAGGGTACTGGGTGTTGCACATGACACGTCATCTCATCATGGGGAACATTTATGCCAAGTAATATTGTAATCCCTTGATGGATGACAGAGTTCTGGATCGGAGAGTAAAAAACCTTATTGACTATTGACCTAAAATTATGACCTTGACCTTTGAGCTAAGGGTCCAGGATTTGCGCATGACACGTCGTCTCATCATGGGAAACACATGTGCCAAGCAATATTAAAATCCCTTAATAAATGCCAGAGTTATGGACCGGAAACGAAACAGACCCTGTTCATGCTATGTTAACATTTGACTGCCAAGTGTGACCTTGACCTTTGAGTTAGGGGTCTGAAAGTTGTGCATGACACATCATCTTATTATGAGGTACATTTGTGCCAAATAATATTAAAATCCCTTCATGGATGGCAGAGTTATGGACCTGACAGGAAAAAATCCCTGTTGACATTTGACCTCTAATTGTGACCTTGACCTTTAAGCTAGGAGTCCAGTTTTGCTCACTACACGTCGTCTCATTATGGGAAACATTTGTGCCAAGTAATATTAAAATACCTTCATGGATTGGAGAGTTATGGACCGGACAGGAGGAAAAGAAAAAATCCATATTGACTTTTGATCTCCAATTGCGACCTTGACCTTTGAGCTAGGGGTCCGGGTTTTGCGCATGACACGACACCTCATCACGGGAAACATTTGTGCCAAGTAATATTAAAATTCCTTCATGGATTGGAGAGTTATGGACCGGACAGGAAAAAAGCCCTGTTGACTTTTGATGTCCGATTGTGACCTTGACCTTTGAGCTAGTGGTTCGGGTTTTGCGCACGACACGTCGTCTCATCATGGGAAACAATTTTGCCAAGTAATATTAAAATCCCTTCATGGATGGGAGAGTTATGGACCGGACAGGAAAAAAGCCCTGTTGACTTTCGACCTTCAATTATGACCTTGACCTTTGAGCTAAGGGTCCGGGATTTGCGCGTGACACGTCGTCTCATTATGGGGAACATTTGTGCCAAGAATATTAAAATCCCTTCATGGATGACAGAGTTATGGACCGGACACGAAATTGCGGACGGACGGACGGACGGACGGAATGACGGAAAAGCGCATTCCTATAGTCCCCGAAACTGGTTTTCAACAAGTAGGGGACTAACAAGTGAATGAAGTATTGCCATGCAATACAATATCCCCTACTGGAAGGCACCTCATTTTCTCTACTGCAGTATAGCATAATGAACTGATATCTGTCAATGATGTATAAACAATATTGTACTATATATACAGTATGCTATAAAAAAAAGACTTGGATTAAAAATTGTATATATGAAAACCCTATAGTTGTTTTCATATAGCATTTACGGCCGATTATCAAAAAGGTAACATTATTTATAGTAAAAAATAAAAAAAAAAATAAAATAAATCCACACAAAACTCTTTACCAGGTACAGATAGGTCAAAATACACCTAAAAATTGGATGTAACATGCATGTTGTACCACAGAAAACTAGTCTCGATTTTTCCTTACGGCCTGTAATAAGTAAGTTACAATATAAGCTATTTATAGTAAAAACAAAGGGAAATAACTCTAAAAAACAAGAGTGCCTCATGGTTGTGAACAGTTGTGCCAAGTTACATCAAAATCCTTCCTTGCATAAAGAAGAAATGCTCCGGACAAAGTCATTCTTTAATTTGGCATTTGACCTCTAAGTGTGACTTTAACCTTAAACCTAGGGACCTGGTTATTGCGCACAACAATCTGTTTCATGATAGTGAACATTTATGCTATTACATCAAAATCCATCCATGCATATAGAAGAAGTGTTCCAGACAAAGTCATTCTTGTATCTGACCTTTGGCATATTTTTGGTACCTTGACCTTCGACCTAGGGACTAGGTCATAGTGGTGAACATTTGTGTCAAGTAATATTCAAATCCTGTTTTGCATGACAAAGTTATACACCGGACAGGAAAAATGTCCCATTAACCTTTGATCTCCAAGTGTGACCTTGACCTTTAAGCTAGGGTTCTGGGTGTTGCACATGACACGGCGTTTCATCATGGGGAAATTTATGCCAAGTAATATTAAAATACCTTGATGGATGTCAGAGTTCTGAACCAAACAGGAAAAATACCCTATTGACCTTTGACCTCCAATTGTGATCTTGACCTTTGAGCTAGGGGTTAGGGTTTTGCGCACGACACATCATCTCATCATGGGAAACATATGTGCCAAGTAATATTAAATTACCTTCATGGACGGCAGAGTTATGGACCGGACACGAAACAGACCCTGTTCATGCCGTGTAACATTTGACTGCCAAATGTGACCTTGACCTCTGAGCTAGGGTTCTGAAAGTTGTGCTTGACACATCGTCTTAATATGAGGTACATTTGTGCCAAGTAATATTAAAATCCCTTCATGGATGACATAGTTATGGACCGGACAGGAAAAAAAGCTCTGTTGCTCTTTGACCTCAAATTGTGACCTTGACCTTTCAGCTAGGGGTCCGGGTTTTGCGCATGACATGTCGTCTCATCATTGGGAACATTTGTGCCAAGCAATATTAAAATCCCTTAATGGATGACAGCGTTATGGAACGGACAGGAAACAGACCCTGTTCATGCCATGTTAACATTTGATTGCCAAGTGTGACCTTGACCTTTCAGGTAGGGGTCTGAAATTTGTGCATGACACATCGTCTTATTATGAGGTACATTTGTGCAAAGTAATATTAAAATCCCTTCATGGATGGCAGAGTTATGGATCGGACAGGAAAAAAACCTGTTGACCTTTGACCTCAAATTGTGACCTTGACCTTTCAGCTAGCGGTCCGGGTTTTGCGCATGACACGTCGTCTCATCATGGGGAACATTTGTGCCAAGCAATATTAAAATCCCTTCATGGATGACAGAGTTATGGACCGGACACGAAATTGCGGACGGACGGAAGGACGGACCGACGGAAGTTCTAACGAAACGGTATTTATGTGACACCCCCATTGTTCTCTCTATTGTTCTAACAGTCACATAAAAAGAAAAAGATCACATAAACAGAACGGAATGAATGACATCAAAGAGAAAGTACCGTTATGCAGTCACTTAACCATCATTTCGCGGGCACGGACGGACGGAATGACGGACGGTAAAGCGCATTCCTGTAGTCCCCGAAACTGGTTTTCAACCAGTAGGGGACTAATTAGGTAGAATGTTTCGAATTTAAATAGTCATTAATAAGATTGTCTACATAACTTATTACTTTAGTTTTCCAGTTGTTAATAATTTTTATTGACATTGAGTTTCTATATTTATGTTAATAACCGTATTGCTTTATTTATAGATTGTTTTCATATAAAGGCATTGTTCTTAGTGCGAAACAAGTAACAATAAAAAGAAATAAAATAAATGTTACATAACTGACTAAAATTTCACATGTTAGCAAAACAAATCGTCAATTTATTAGGTTTGTATCAGTTTGAAACAAATTATTTCTTACGTGAAAATAAATATATAATTAGTAGTCAATCATTTACCTTCCGTAAAAGGAAGACTACTATTTAGTACTATTGTTCAGCAAATAAAAATCGCAATCATTTCAAATAGTGCATAGTGTACGTTTCGGTAAAAATCATTCATTTGCACATAGTTTCGGAGGAAAATAACATATAGAATGTGACCCTAAACAAAAATAATTGGTATCAGGTACGTTCAATGTCAAAGGATTTGTTCATATTGATCGTCTGTAATGATATTTCTTAACTTAGTCTTTAATGTCTTGTTTAGTGTTCAATGACGACACATGGTCCTTATTACTTTTGCTTCATTGTTCTTTTAGATTTTGATGCAATCAACACGTCGTATTTCAAATTGCAAGTTAAATAGATGTAAGTAATCAGAGAGCGGAAAAAAATTTAAAGTCTGAACTATTTGAAACGAACATTGGATTATTCAAAAGGCCATCAACAGGGTGAACATTTTGCTATTTAAATCCGCTGAAAGTATTACACAAACATATACATAATACTTGTTTATTTAAAAAGAATATGTAAACAAATCGTTTTGATAACTTTGTAAGAATAGTATGAAAAGTAATAACAGTTAAATGCGCCTACAGAGGCAAACAAGCTCAGGATGTCCAACTATTTGCAGGGACGTTCCACTGTAAAACCCTAGTAAAAATAATTTACGAAACTCAATGTTAAATGTTTGTCTCATATGATACGTAAATCTTTAAGTGGAATGTACACATTTCCGCCTCAATGTTTTTATTAAATTGGAATATTAAACTGCGGCAAAGTATCCTCAATACTTTCGCGCTTTGAGTAATCTCTGTGCTAAAAGAGCAAAATATATATTTTATTAAAATGTGAAGTCCGCCTTATGAAAAATAGTACTATTTTATTGCATTTCGAAATTGCATGTTTTAACAATAGCCTTTTTTGTCAATCTAATTTATTAACAAGATTCACCGTCTTGTTTACAAGATTGAAAATACAAGGTTATAAAGCCTGATTTTTTCTTTATTTCAGATTTCAATGAGTAAGTCTTTGCAGAAAATTGTGACATTATCTTATATATGCATATTTGAGCGTGGCTTTCCCTGCATAATATTCATCTTTGCTTTTTTTCCACTTTCACCCACACCTTTACTTTATCTTCCCCATGCCCATTTCTATTTTTGTATTTTGCATATAATTAAAATGTATTTGCTGTTTTACTTATGATATGTTAATATGTCCAGTGCGATTCCCGTGCACAATAATTTAAACTGCAATGGACTCCGGATGGATGCATATTGAGTAAATGCCCGTTCTTTTGTTTGAATAATGTTGAACTGTTGCCTAAATACAAAGTAAAGATGTACATTCTAAATAGCGAATATTTGGAATTTTACTAAACAGAAAAAGAGTGCCTCATTGTTTACGACAGTGACTACGATTCCAACATGGTAAACCTACCTAGCTGAGTTTCAATAAACGTGTTATGTTTAATAAGTTACATATAGCTAGTAATTTCCGCTATATTATGTGCCTCATATATCAACAAATAAGGTCATCAATGCAAGCAACGATTCTTAAAACAGGAAACCGAAAAGTAATGCTTTGCATTTCCAAACATTGTTTGTTGATTAAGACATTGCAAGTAGTTATACCGAAATATTTAATAAAGTAATATTTCCTTTTTCGGCGAGTCTCGGTTTCTGCCAAGAATGGCAATGGATATTATGAAAATAATTTAATCGAAAATTTCAGACATTTTGTATCAAGATTCTGAAAACTGTCAGCAAGTAAAAGCATGCTAAATGATACACAATTATTTGAATTCTAGTCAGCAAATTTATCATTCATTGTATTATCATGGACCAGATCGGATTAATTAAAAAAACGACAGTATGATTTGGATTAATATCTGATTCAGCTGTAAACATAAAAAGCGCTCCCTATAACTTTCATTTTTGTAAGCAGACGTAAGTTGAAAAAGCTGAATGTATGTTTTACATGGACACTAAAAACTTTAAGGGGGCCTCCATGGCCGAGTGTTAAAGGTCGTCGACTTCAAATCACCTGCCACGCATCGATGTGGGTTCCAGCCTCACTCGGGGCTTTAAATTCTTCAGTTGATGAAGCCATCCAGCTGGCTTAGGAAGGTCGATGGTTCTACCCAGGTACCCGCCCGTGGTGAAATAATGCACGAAGGGACACCTGGGGTCTTCCTTCACCATCAAAGCTGGAAAGTCGATATATGACATATAATTGTGTCGGAGCGACATTAAACCCAACAAAAACAAAACGAAACTAAAAAATTTAAATATAACATTATGCTTGTTTTACTAATGTCACAACATGTTTATGTATCTAGGTATATTCGTCTTTATCCTACCTGCAACAACCATTGTAGCAGCATTGCTATTAAAACAAATATCTTTTATGCTTTAATGATGGTTATATCAGAGAGACGCACGTTTCTTTCTTATTTCACTACTATGCAACTGTTCTTCCTAACAGTATTGTCTGACTAGTAAAATCCTGACATATGGTGTGTTGATAACGCGCTTAATAGCCACTTGTTTTTATTCTAATGAACAGCAAGCTTTTTACTGATGAGCGTTACCTGTAGAGTAATTACATTTTTCAAAGATAAAAATGGAATAAAGTTTCTTACGTAAAATCGTACTTGAAAGATTCGTCTTGATAAAAATGATTTTTAAGATAGTACAGTTCCATTAAATTGGATCGTTGTATCCTCTTGGATTATTTATCTGTTTATTATTCAAGCTTTTCAAAGATCTGGACGAATAAATAAGTATTAAAATTAATCCCGGTTAGGCTTTGTCACTGTGTTGAAAAATTAATGTCTTTGCATGTAGAAGGAATGCTATACTGCCAAGGAAGACAACTGCAATTTTGTAGCGCATGTTGTGTGTTTGTAGATTTGTGTGAAGGCTCAACAAAGTACATATCCGGTTAAAACGTAGCTAGCAATCAATGTAATTAAAACTGATGTACACTTTGTTTTCTAAATAATAAGAAAAACAATGTCCGACTCAGTTTTTACAAGCTGTCCAGACATTGTACAAACGAAGCTGAAGTAGAATGAATCATAACAACACACATTTAGCTGGTTACGTATAAGAGGTTACTGCTTTTGCTGCACCTAAAACAATTAACATAAGAATAACGTGGCCCACACGTTTATAGGAAAATGTGTATACTTCTTGAAATTTTAAAAGTACAACCATCGTGTAGGTTATCAAAAACAAATAAACATCAGAAGAAGCATATACTATAATAGATGTGTAGGAAGTTGGCTAGACAATAGGCATTCGCCGTTTATATAGGAAAAACTAATGTCGAGCTGGAAAATTCAGCCAGCTATACATCCAGCTCGACATTCGTATTTATGTATCGAAAACCAATGTCGACCTGGAATGTTTAGCAAGCTAGACATTCAGCTCGACATTCGCCATTTATGTCAAGCTGGAATGTTTGCTAGACATTTAGCTCGACATTCGATTTACCTAAATAAATGGCAAATGTCAAGCTGAATGTCTAGCTGGTTAAACATTCCAGCTCGACATTA
This sequence comes from Mercenaria mercenaria, assembly GCF_021730395.1. Classification (NCBI taxonomy): domain Eukaryota; kingdom Metazoa; phylum Mollusca; class Bivalvia; order Venerida; family Veneridae; genus Mercenaria; species Mercenaria mercenaria. Next base: position 87,432,351 of record NC_069364.1, on the reverse strand, counting down.
GTTTTTGCTATATAAAAACGAATGTCTAGCTGAATGTCTAGCTGGCTAAATATTCCAGCTCGATAATCGATTTCCCAATATAAATGGCGAATGTCGAGCCAAATGTCTAGCTGGCTAAACATTCCAGGTCGACATTGATTTTCGCTATATAAAAACGAATGTCGAGCTGAATGTCTGGCTGGCTATACATTCCAGCTCGACATTCGATTTCCCTATATAAATGGCGGATGTCGAGCTATATGTCTAGCTGGCTAAACATTCCAGGTCGACATTGATTTTCGCTATATAAAAACGAATGTCTAGCTGAATGTCTATCTGGCTAAGCATTCCAGCTCGACATTCGATTCCCTATATAAATGGCGAATGTCGAGATGAATGTCTAGCTGGCTAAACATTCCAGGTCGACATTGGTTTTCGCTATATAAAAACGAATGTCGAGCTGAATGTTTAGCTGGCTGAACATTCCAGCTCGACAGACATTGGGTTTTCCTACTATAAACGGCGAATGTCGATTGTCGATTGTCTAGCCAACTTCCTACACATCTAAAATAGCAATAATAAAGTTCACAAGTTTCAAGTACGTATTGTCAAAAGTTTTTAATTGAAGGACCGCTTTGTTACTTCAACGGTAAAGAATATTTGACTTTCACAATAGCGTAATCTTGCTCGAGATTATCAGCAGATGATATTATTTAGTACTTTTTCAGCTTCATTGTATTTTAAGCTGAGGACAGTGGTGGTATATTATTGTTTTCTCCGTCCAATTCATTATGCTAGAATGAAGTTGAAGTTGTGTTCAGTCTGGATTCTTGTGCATATGTCATAAACGCTCAATAGTTTTATGCTTTTTTTCACCTACGTTTTGACTTTTGCAATTCATTTTGTTCGTAGGCTGTAAAATACATCGTCTCTGAAATTGTCCTTGCTTCCATGTGTTGAAAGGACTCTTGCATTTTGTTCCACTGTTGTGTTTTAGTTCTTTGCATAGCCGAACATCTAAGTGAAATATACTTGAAAAGGCTTTCGTGAATCATATAAGCTGCGTTGTCAAACGGTCCCATATTTTCTGATCAGACATAGATATTGATTGAAAACGTGTCACAGTTTTATGACACCTGTAATAATATATTGAAATTTTGTTACTTAAGAACACAAGCCCTGATATTATCGGTCAACAAGGATTTCCATTTTTTGTATAATGACTTTTTTTAGTACAACATTTTATATCTAATCTAATAACTCAGTTTTAATAGACATACATCCCTGCTATGTAGAGATCGTTTCTTGTGGTTTGTGTCTATTTTTGTATCGGTAGGTCACTGTAAACTTTTCGTTCATTAATGCTGCCAATTTTGCCATAGATTAAACGAATGTTTCATTATCATGGACAGAGGAAAAGCACAGAACGTAACCAAGCAAAACCGTAGTAGATCCCGTTCGTGAAAGGTAATGTACTGTACAACACCCCCATTCCACAACCAACTTCTAGCTTCGGTTTTAGCGGAACTCTTATTCAACTAACATAGAAACATTATATGCAAGCCATAAGAGCTGAACATAGGATGGATTGATTAGAGAATAAGAGAAGTGGAAAACCATGTGCTTTTTATTTGATCGCCAGTATGGCAGACAAAGAAGAACATATATATATATATATCTACTTTTAAGTACAAATGTCAATGGCAAAATGTAAATGGATACAGTGAAATAATTTTTAATCCGGTAAATCGGTGTTGATAAATCAGACTTGTTGTCTCGAGTACGGCGATGGCTTTTCAATTGTAGTTAACAATTTATATTAGTATATTTCATAATTTTGTTGCTGCTTTGGCAGCGGGCTCTGCTAAAATGCCCAAACATGCGAATCATAAAATAATGAGAAAAGTATAAGATATTTTCGTGAGGGATTTAGAGCTGAATTGCTGATTTTACAAAAACAGATGTTCAATAAACTTGACAGTTGTGTTATGTATGTAGAATATATGCCTTCTTTGAGATTGAAAGCTAATCAACAAATTGAAATTAGTAATATTTGTTTTACTGAAATACCAAGAAAGACAAACACAATGAAAACTAAATAGCTACTCAAACGAACACAGGCACGAACGGTAATAAGGATTTTAGCTTAAGGATAAGTTATAAACGTGGAACATTAGCTTATTTTGTAAGAACAATGTAATAAAAGCAACACGCTCCAAGTACTGGAATAAGTTAGGATTTTGCTTGCTTATTTTCTCTTAAATGTAGGTAACATGCATAGAAGCCTTTTATCTTTATGTAATTGTAATGGTGATCATTGATTTTATATCTAACAGTTTCGAAACGCACAGTTTACTTGCACTGGTATATAATTAATGAGCACGTTTAGGGACACTTGAAATAAAAGAATCGATGCCATAGGTCTGGTTTAAAAACTCCAAAACTTTAAAAATGAATTTATTATATTTATGCCACGAATGTCAACATAACAAATATTACAAATCAGTTTGATGGAACGAAATTCTGAAACTTAACCTCTGGCATTAGCTTTTCCCTTGGTATTGATATTACGGTTATATCCGATGTAAACTTCAACTATTAAACAATAATGGTCATTTAGTGAGGTTGTTATGGAGAATTTTTGTTTTGTTTTTGTTGGGTTTAACGTCACACCGACACAATTATAGGTGATAATTATGTAGACGTTCCAGTTTCAATGGTGGGGGAAGACCCTAGGTGCCGCTATGTGCACTATTTTATTACAGGCGGGCACCTAAATAGAACCAGCGACCTTCCGTAAGCCAGCTGGATTGCTTCCTCACTCGATATGAAAAGTTATCCTCCTACGGAGTGATTATGCCAGGATCGTAGCAATACATATTTATACTAACTGTAAAAGAAATTTACTTGACAGTATGCTAAGAATATCTGAACTCATTTAGGGATTGTTCAGGTTTATACTTTTCATATTTTGTCATAGACAGATAATGAAACACATCGCTGCTGGTGAATCAGTCCCTAAATCAATACAGTGTAACTTCCGAAAACCGGACGACCTCCGGACCAGCCTAAAAGTTCGGTATTTGGAAGTTTCCGGAATTCAGAAGTTTGAAAGTTTGTAGGCAAAGTGGACATAGTGCATAAGAGTTATGTTTTCTTACACGTAGGATGAAGGAGATTATTATCCTTTATAATTTTACAAGTTTATATAAAGTAATTAATTAGTTGATTAATTAATTAATTACAAACATGAAGGATAAAAATACATAAATGACAAATATAAAGAAATAACATATCTTAAATAATAGCATTTTCGCAAATATTTTCCACTTACATTTTACCATCTTTGGAGTCCCGAGTTCGTCAATATTTAATTAATGTTGATAATGCATATAATAGTTTAATCCATGTAACTAAATCAATTAAATCATCGGTCTTTCTTTCATTCAAACATAAAGAAAGTGTTTCACACATAAGATATTAAATTCATCACGTTTACATAAATCGAATACAAATGAAAGTAACCGCCGATTACTATATTACTTTTGCATCAAATGATCATTGTGATTATAAAGCCTGTCAAAATAAGCAACCACTGCTACTAATAGATAAACAAAAGAACGCATTGACAACTTGCCACGGGTGTTTTTGGATTAACAGGTGACACTTTTAATCTGGCAAATATTTTGCTGTTCGGTTTTCAGAAGTCAATTTTAGTCATAAAATATAAAAGGTCTTTCAAAAATCGTCCGGTTTTCAGAGTTCGGAAGTTCCGGTTTTCAGAGGTTAAAAATATATAGAAATAAGAACAGAAAAAACGGGACCTTGAGTTTTGTGCGGTTTTCAAAGGTTTCCGGTTTTCAGAAGGTCTGGTTTTCAGAAGTTCCACTGTAATCAGAATTGTTGCTTTACAAATTCTAAAAGCCGCTACAAAATAAATGTTGAATATATTTTCCGTTACCATCGTCAAATTTTCAAGGGATATAAAACTGATATTTGTGCAAAATACATAAAGAAGACGATGACAAACAAAACAATGGACAAAAAAGTGCACTGCCTTCGAGCAATTAGTTAAAAGCACAAGTAGGGTGCTAAGGTCAAGCTGACGGCATTTAATCTAATCTAAATTATGAACAGAAAGGAAGTAATATACTTAAAAAAACAACAACAAGGACTTGGATGTGATAGAGAATATTAACATTTCCAGAACGCAGCTTCCGAATACAAAACTAAACAGCAGCGTATGTTTGTTTGATAAGTCAATAGGTAACGGAAAAACACGCCTGGGAAGTTAAACCGGTAAATTCCGCACAAAGCCTAGCTCGTTATCGGCACCTTGGTTCAAAGTAACAGGACAGTATAAAAAAGAGTGTCCCTATCAGGTTGATCCTTAGTATTGGTTACTGATAATGTAAAATCACAACACTGTTCACCCCTATAAGTACAAATGTCTTTTACATAAGCAATCTTTTACTTTAACCAGAACATATCTGTCTAAGACTTGAAAATACAGATATTCTCGAATTTTTGACTTTAAAGCTTTTGAATACAATGCTAGGTTTCTGTAAATTCTTCTTTTTAGAAAATGGTCATATCTGTCTTAAAGATGTTTTTAGGGTGTGTAAAGACTAAGAACACGCATAAATAAATGAGATACCTTTTAATCTCAGGTGCAAATGCGCAGATTGATTTAATTTCTCAATCCTATGATCTAATTTGCTTGAAATTGCTCTTAAACAGACAATTAATTAACGCCTAAAGGATGTTGAGGATTTTTGTTTGATTAAATAGCTGTTTAATAACGAATTAACAGGTTAAGGCTTGCGCAAAGGATTACTTTAACACCTGTACGAATGCCTTATATATTTACAAATTGAATTGTTAATGGTTTAGTAAATAGTTTATAACTGTCACAAATTGACATACGGGCCTTATTTTATCTGTAGTGTAAGTGCAGGTATTGCATCATCTTTTTGTAAATTTTTGAGTTATTGAGGTAAATGTCAGATTTCATGCATAAAATACCTCTAATGTTTTTCTGTATTGCATAACTTAAATTTCCATGTAAATTTCATTAAATTCGGTTCAGTAATAAGAAAGTTGATATTTTATAAACTTCAGTAATTCATGTTTTTATCCCCAAAACCACTATAATGGGCCTCAAATTGTCAATTTCAATCCGCGCCAAAGTAGTCAGATTTCCCGGCTATATCGTGAATCCCGTGAAAATGACAATAGTCATAGCATACGGATTATCCGTGAATCCCATGAAATTTAGTATTTGGCGGGACATTACCCTTTAAAGGTCCAATACTAAGGAAAGTGAACATTTTAATTTCTTTTAAAAAGCACAGAAACTATTTCATTTTATTGGAAAATGAAAGTTGGTATGTAGAAATTCGAAATAAATCGCAGTATATGTACAATTATTTTTCTATGAAGTATGAAGAAAGTTAAAAAGACCCGGGGGGTCATTCTGTCGATTCATTGAAATTTCAACATAATACACATACATTTCTTTGAGTTCCAAAGACCCTCTGTAAATTTTGACCTGCCGATCTTTATTATTTAGTGTCTTGCAGAAGTCTATGCACTTGATATGAAAAAAATTGCCAACTCACTTTCCCTTAGTAATGGACCTTTAAATAGATTGGACTAGATATGCCTTGCGCACACCACCTTCCGACATCATAGACGAATCTATGTCTGAATTATTTTCTTGCTAGAAATTTATGCTCGATCGAGGTAAGAAATTTATTTGTTAGATTTTTGTATGATTTTTGCATTACGATTTTTATTTGGTAAATTTTTGTTCATTCTACAGAATTCTGTAACATTTACTTTTCGGCACATGATTTTGGCTAGTTTCGGTATGTCAGGATAATTTATTAAATTTTTCAGACTTTTGTAAATTATTTAGAAAGAGGAGTCTAAACGTTTCGTTTATATAAGATGTTAGATTTATACTGAAATTTGTATCGTGATAATTATAAAGCACTGTTTCAAAAACTTATGTCAAACATTTTGTTAATTATGGAACGCCATTACTGCATTGTATTGTTATGTATAAATCTATATGGCAAGTCTAGTACCATGTATGTAATATATTATTGTAATTGTGTGCCAGTCTATAGCAGATCTAATTAATGTCCGTTGTAGTGTATGGCATTAGATATTATATTGATGCCAGCTATAATATAACGTTTGATTTATATTGAATTTTGTTAATTTGTAATTGTAAATAATAGCTGCAGTTTATCATGTCCGTATCTATAATATTTCATCATATACTTTTCATCCCTTTTTCATACTTTAACTTTAGTCTTTTAAGTAAGTAATTTTTGTAATAATGGAAGTAATTAGTGACGTATTTTAATCATGTGACGTCTGAACTTAGTAGCACATATGTTTTGTATAAGTAGCACGTATTATTTATGGGAGCCTACGGAGGTATGGTGTACCCAAAGGAGCAGTTATATGCCCTGACTTATTTGTTTTGCAATGGTGCTTACCATATGTTATACATTTTAGCTTCTTCCGCCAGACGATTTTACCTGGTGATGTCATAACCCGGAAGTACAATGCCCGAGGTTCACTTGTCTTCACTCGCCTGGATGTGATTTTCCCAGCGCAGAGCTTTCGTCCCATGGTTGTGCCGTAAACCACAAAGACGCTGATTTTTGTTATCCTCTGAAGTCAGCTCAGGGATGCAATCACCTACCACCATAGGGAGCAAATACGGAATCAGCGTATTCACGGTTTAAAGGGACTGGATTAGAAGATATGTTGTCATATATTGTTTGTGCTACTTGAAGTTCGCAATTAAATTAAAGAACTGTGACACGTCACTTTGGAATGAACTGTAAGATCTTTTGTATCCGGAGATACTGAACTTTGATTTTTTTTTCTTTCTTATAATCAGTTTTTTTTTCATATCATCTATGCATTGTTAATAATCATCTTATGTAAATAAATTTGTAAATATTGTAAAGGGTGTTGATTTGTTCTGATGGTTGCTGTCGCCGGTACGGCCTTTCCTGTCACAATAACTAATAATTACTTCATTTACCTCAAGAAAGGCAAAAAACGTTTCTGACATATATAACTATACTTCTATTCGTACAGAAACATATCTGACAGAAATGACACAATTTCATGTACAACAGCATTCATACGGGTGTTGATCCAAACGTAATGTCACTGTAGCCATAAAATCGTGTATAATGAAAGGAAAGCATACCGAGATACCTTTATCTACCTGAAAATATCAATAAAATATGTAGCATAGTTATAACAATATCGACATATACGGAAGACATGCTTGCAGCGATCGCCGCACGTAACTGACGTCCGAGATGACGTTTCTTCATTACTGATTATTTTCAATATTTATTCCTTTTCAAAGTATCGTCCTTGATTTTCTATATAATTACAAACATGTACATGCAAACACATATATTTGGTTTTGATACTTTGTTTCTGAAGCTGGGACGAATGATGAAGAATCTGTCTTGTAAAATCATGTTCAAACTATTCAAACTGCAATCAACTCTAGATGATGTTTAATGTATATAAAGATAAGTTCCCTTGCATAATATTTTCAAGGAAAGTTGCATAATTGCAAAGGAAAATTTGTTTAAGATTTCGCGTTCTAAAAAGCAACTTTTTTAGATTTTTAAATAACATGCAAAGAGTAGACGTCGGCAAGACTACAACTCGCAATTGATCTGTACTGATGTCGTTGTTGAATTGTACACACAAAATTGCTACTTTGCTTTAAATAATAGATCGTTTCAGTTCCTCCTTTACAAATAAGATTATGCACTAATGTGCATTCCAAAATTGATCAGGTCAAAAGTAATTATCCTGAGCCAAATGTTTCGATCATGCTCAATTTTAATTAGTTAGTCTTGCAAGAATGTTCCTTAATTACATAGTTAAGAGAATACAAGTGATCTTACACTTCTGCGGTCAAGTTCATGTGGGCGCGCTACTAAATTCCATCCCTATACATCTGTGAAATTATAATTTATTTATAATTGACCAAACACAAATATCGTAAAAAGCGTAACTAAATCTATTGTTTCAATTCTGCAACCTATGTCAAATCTCCCATATATGTACATATACAACAAAACACGTTGCTGTAGTTTCAATACTTTGCTCCACAAGCTGGCATGAATGATGTAGAATTATGCTAAAACTATTCAAACTGCAATCACCACTAGATTATGTTGTTAAATGTAAAAGTAAGACAAGTTCCCTTGCATAATTTTCAAAAAATGTTGCATAATTACAAAAAGAAAATGTGATGTAAAAATTCGTGTTCTAAAAATTAACTATGTAAAGTTTAATATCAAATGTAAAATGTGCGTCTGTAAGATTGCAATGAGCAATCAATCTGTGTGAATAAACAGATGATCAAGAATACGGATGAATAAGAAACCTACACCAAAAATGCTACTGTGCGATTATGCGTCGTCTAAGTACAGTCTGCAATGATGAAGCGAATTTGAGGGATGCATTGTCTGGTCTGTGTCTGTGTCTATACCCTCCCATATTGCGTCTCTTTATATAATCGATTTCTTGTAGTTTCTTTCTTATACTATAATCATGATGAACGTATTTCTCCAAAATGAGCTCTCATTTGTTCCTTTCCTATCATACCAGCCCTCAGATACCAACATATCAAGATGTCAACCTCAATAATTATGAACTGAATATGATTTAAGATTCTGCTTGAGAATGATTTCCTATTTTGTCCCTATATGCAACATGCTTCACCAAATAAATTGTATCATTAAAAGTTCAAAATATTTCCGAAAAGTGACACTTTTACTGCTAGACACTGCTGCGTAGCGAAATTATGAACTAACGCGATACATTATTTGTGTTGTCATACTAGAAATTGACCCATAATCAAATGAGTTAAAAATAAACACTAAAGAATGTTATGCATCTTTAATAATATTTCACTACCTTTAAATACGGCTTATATCATTGATACGATTACACACATAGTTTCTAGACGTTCTACATACTTTCTATTCTCTTTTCCACCAACCACAAAAAAAATATTTGAAATATCCTTTCAGTATCTAATTGTAGGCTCATTGCTATAAAGAAATAATTTTAGATCTTTACTTGTTCATGTCAGTTGATATATAGGAGCGTTTTTGCTCTAATTTTACGAATGTTTATGAGAACAGTTTTACCTAACCAAAATATCTTTTGATAATATGTATTATTGCCACATTATCTAACTTCAGTGAGCGGATTATGTTGTTATCAATTAGATGGAACGGAGAAAGGCTCGTCTGAGTTAACTGATTTTACAGATATTTTCTATAGCTTTATCCTTTTATTTTGTTATTCAAGTTTTTCAAGACTGGAAGGAAACATAGGTACTTATGCTAGTTGGCATGCTAACTGCTTTTTGCATGCAGAAGATATGCTTGTATTACATTAGTTGAAAAAATCTTATACAATCAGAACATGTATCGATAAGCTGTATAAATCAAAACTGATACATAAATTTCTAAATATTAAGTAAAAAAAAAAGCAACAGAACACTCTGTTACTTGTGTTACGTAATAAAGCGTATTAGTGTCTGGTGGCCCTTTCACACTTCCGTAGAATTAACATTTATTACACGATGAATGACTGAATATCAAGGTCTGTAGCTATCAAATACGGACATAATGACACCTGAGGCTTATACATGTATTAACACCTTTTAATACATATTAGACAACATCGAAAAGGCATTTAAAGAAATTTTACACTTGTTTCGTTACAGACACATGTGGTATTTTTGTTTTGGCGTGCATTTTGACGGAATTATGGTCCCTTTTTGTCTTAGAATATGTTTATTGGATTATTAAAATTTTACTAATAGCTTATATTATACTATCAAGCACTGAGAATAGTCGAGCGCGCTGTCAACTGACAGCTCTTGTTTTAAAAATGTTTTAGAAATAAAATGACATGTATAGTATAAATAACAGAAATATTAATTAAAGTAAGCTATGCTTACCCGTCTCTTGTAATTTGTTAAGAATGGCATATGTATTTTAATAAGATTTTATTATGTTTTATTGTGACATACATATGATGAGACGTAAATAAACTATTGTATTGAATTGAATCTTATTTTTTCATCGATAGAAAAATCACGTTTCGTTCTCAAACCTAGATAAATACATATATTCATGTGTATCTGCTTGATCTTTGTTTTTCTTTTTACGTGGTGTATAAGGAGGCATGACTTTCTGACTTTAAAGTTTTGAATATCACACACTGTTCTAGAAAATATTTCCTTGTAGAAAATGCATAGATCTGCCTTAAAGCTCGAAACTGAATAGATTAAATATGAAAACACTAATAAATAGATTAGATTGTGTTATAATCACAGGTGCAAGTGCGAAATCTTACTTGAATTCCAAGATGTTTTTATTAAATATGTCTGAAACTGCTCTTGAGCAGATGGTAAAATAATGCCTAACGGATGTAGACTGTTTCATTGTCAAATTAGACAGCGATTTGATTTGAATAATAGAGAATTTTCTGCACAGTGTAATATTTTCAAATCTACTAACAGTATATTTTACCTGTGTGAATGTTTTATATACATTTGTAAATCTTAAATCATATTGCTTTTCTAGAAATACAAAGTTTATAAACTAATTACTATTTCATCTGTCTCAAACTAGAAAAAACAAATTCTTGAAAGGTATAGGTATGCTTCGTAAAGTGTCACTGACTCATGAAAAGCAAGCATTACATGTATAACAGTCAAAATTGTAAATTATAAATATATGTGCACTGTCACACCCTATATGCGTCCCTCCGTATATATCTCCCCGGGGAGATATATTCAGAGCCATATTTCGTATATAGCTCCTTGCTATAAAGGAGCTGTATATGAACGCAAGCATGTGCAAATACGAATATGACTCCCTATGCTATAACAGTGATGTAAGAGTAATAAGAAACATCAGTATGTGACAGCGTTTTATTTGGACATATGATTTCATCCCCTTTGGGAAGAGAGAGGCATCTTCTCTGTCCGTGCGTATGAATTAGTAAGAGAGCGAGCGTACTTACTAGGTACGTATGTCCCGAAAATGGGTACCATTTGATTAACAATTACCAAAATTTATTAAAAATGCTAAATGAAATTAGGCACCTGGGTTTAAATTTTTGTACCTGGACTTGCAGTTGTGGCCCTTAATTTAGTCCAAATACATACTTGATCAGGCATTCATCTTCTGAACTATGTCAACAAAATTCGAAACAAATGTTATTTAGGTGTCAATGACGACTTTATTTGTATCGGACTAGTAACTTCCCGAATTAGAGCCCTTGACGGAATAAAGTAAATTGCCCCCAAAGTCGCAAAATGTACAGAAGTATTGACTAGCAAAGAGGGGTTAAGTTACGACCCTTCCGATGGCCGAGCTCGGCATTGCAGCTCGGTATTCGTTTTTCACTATATAAATGTAGCTGACAGATAATCCTAGAGCTAGCGTCACACACATTACTGAACGTAAAATACGGATACGGACTATTCTATATTTTAAGCTGCTTTTTAGAAATTAATCTCAATATCTCAAATTATTTAAATGAATTAACAACTACGTGGTCAACGTAACATTGCAAGACCGGGGAGCTATATGCGGAACGGAGATACATGTGTTCCGTTTATAGCTTCAGTTTTTGCAAGGGAGCTAAATACGGAGAATATGGATCCGCAGAAGCTATATACGAATACGTGTCCTAGAGGAGCTATATCCGAAGGGAGCCATATAGGATGTGACAGCGCACAACTGAATAACTTGTGTGTTATACCATACATCTGTCGATAACTGGAAGATACATTTTATAATTTCCACTTCATCTTTTTTACGCCGTATAAGTAAAGTAATGGAGAATAAAAATAATAACATATTGTACAAAAGTTATGTGCAAAGGTAAACACGGCATAGACTAATGCATAAAACAGTACTTCTTTAGTAAGCATGTCAGAAGTCACTGTGCATACTCGAACCAAGAAACCTCTCGTATCAACAAATCTCTTTTATGTTTAAGCTCATGTTTTATGTAGATGTAAACATAATAAAGTTCCGTTATTCTTTGATTTCGAATTCCGAATTGAAGAAGTTAGATATTGTTGATAGCTGGAGAATTATGATTTTAGTTTTATTAAATCATCAAAGACATTTGTACAAATCATCACAGACTGATGAAACAGTTTAATTCGCTTATCAAATATTCAAGTCAATTTTAAATTAGACGAAAGGATATTCATATCAGTGTTGCCTTAAATGTCAGTTGAAGATTAAATGTAATATAGATTTATTTTATAAGACGTTTGAACTACAATCTAACACGCAGCTCTAGTTGAAGATAAATATCTCTAAACTGCAAATGAAAGTCATATTAAGACATTATTTGTTGTGTAGTCGAGGAAAGAATGTTGATAAGTTCTCTTATTGCAAATTTCAATATATTGTATTATTTTGCTAAAAGAAAACAAGTAAATAGAAGTTTATTATTTTGGGTGCCTGGTAGAGTTCGGTTAAAATACATCGCCCTGTTAATCTGACAACAAAAAAAAAGGAAGAGTTTTTTGCATATGAGGAAATTATTGTTATATTTCTTAGGAAGGCTTTGAAACGTAGTTACCGACATGCAAATTAATTGTTTATACATATGTTCCATTTACATTTTTTTCTCTCGATTTAGCATTTTTTTCAGAAAGCTTAGAAACAAAAGATCATGTTCTAATGTTCATGAAATAACTTAACTTCACTTTTAAAAGAAGATCTTTTTGGCTAAAATCTTGAGGCCTTACTTTCTTATTGTAAAACAGATAATTACGGACATCGGGAACAAAATCTTTGCTGAAAAGCAAAAACAAAATTGCGCATTTATAATTTACGGTGAATTCTGCAAATAACTTTTAAACTAACTGCAGTGAAGTTTAGGCAGTTATGTTCGGGCTGCATCTGGCATGGGTCTGGGTTGACTTTTTGTAAAAACAAATAAAACACATAATTACAGACAAAACTCACTGTCTCAAACAAGCCTATCTCGGAATACCGGATCTTTTGAAGACGCCTAGTTAATATTTCTCATTATTGTTTAACTTGAATTCTACCTGCTGCAATATAGGTTGCGTCAAAGTACCTTTGAAGTCCATTCAGTGAAATATATATGTATTTACGAAGTGTGTATGTCTAAATACATGTAACATAAAATAAATAAAATAATGAGCAAAATGTGTTCCGTATTGCTCTTAGCGCTAGACATATATAAAATGTATATGCAACGTATACCGTTTCATATACGTATATTTTTGGCCTACGTCAAATATTTTTAAGTCAAATTTCGTTTATCTCCAAAGAAAATGCTAGGTCACATGGAATAAGGGATACAGAGTTTCAGCTGCGTGCAAAAAAAGTACGTCTTACCGTTCTCTTGCATTAGTCTTCATATTCGAGTTTCTTTATTATTATCTAATTTTAAAGAGCATTTCATTATTAATTATTTCATCAGCAGTGTTTGGCTCTTCCTTGCATTGTCCTCTCCTTTCTGCCTTTATTCTATCCCTTATTTGCAGATCCAATATCATAAAATGGCATACATATAATGACGTATTTAACGACGACAACATTATGAACTACGTTCATAGTATTATTTATTATTATTCAGTAAAATTTAACTCAGTTTGTAAGATCATGTACTGATATTGTCCGCTTTATTTCGCTTAATTTCTCAAATGAACGTCATCAATTTAAATTCAAGTAAACTACGATTCTTTAAACGTAAAAGTAAAGCTTACTATAATTTTGAAGCGTTTTAAAACCAAATTGTATCAAAGACATATTGTTTAGTATGATTGTATAACAATTTTAAAGCATTTTAACACCAAATTGTATCAAAGAGATAATATTTAGTATGATTGTATCGCACTAAAAATTAAATATATTCCGGATCAGTTAATTAGAATGAAGTACTAAACGTATTTATTTATTCTAGGTAATATTTGCATACGTTGTCTTTATATTCCGTTTGTCTTAATGTAGACATTAAATACAAATAACCATGACGAAGAACCTAATGCATGATGTACCAAGTTACAATAAACTATTTTACACATGTGTCGTAACATAAACTTGACGCCTGACGGTATGATTAAAGAGTTCCTATGCACATTTTCCCTCCCGCTTTTCAAACATTGTTCCTATATTTAAGATAGTAAGCTGCTTGTCAAAACTTTTTACTGCGATACTTAATAATAGAATTGTTGCATTCTGTGATAACAATAATATAATATCTGACGCACAGTTCGGCTTTAGAAAAGGTCGTTCAACAATCGATGCTATTTTTGTTTTAATGTCTACCGTGCAGCATTTATCAAATAATAATACACGACTTTATGCAGCATTTTATTAATCTAAAAAAGTGTTTTGATAGTATCTACAGAAACGCATTATGGTTGAAACTATATAGAAACGGAATAGAGGGAAAACTTACGGATAATTAGGTGTATGTATGACAATGTTAAGTCGTGTGTAAAGAAATGTAACTCGTACTCTGATAATTTTTATTATGCATTAGGCTTATGTTAAGGGGAGGTAATGTCTCATCTGCTCTTTGCAATGTTTGTTGAGGATTTAGAATTGAAATAACAGTCACCCGAAAACCCCGGACTTTGTATAGATGATATAGGGTTGATTTTACTTCTCTTTGCCGATGATATGGTCATTTTAGGGAAGACCCCATCTGAATTACAGTCAAGTTTAAACCTTTTATACTTATATTGCAATAAATGGGGGTTGGAGGTTAACTCAGATAAAACAAAAATCATAGTGTTTAGAATGCAAGGGCGCGTATTATCAAATGAGTGTTGGACCTACAATGGCCATAACATTGAAAATGTAAATGACTTTAATTATCTGGGAACAGTGTTTAACTATACTGGCACCTTTGCATTGAATCAAGAACATTTGTCAGGGAAAGCTTTAAAGGCCTTAAATGTACTCTTAATAAAATGTTATAAGTTAAAGTTAAAACCTAGAACTTTATGCCAGCTATTTGATGCTTTGTTGGTGCTATACTAAACTACTCGTCAGAAATATGGGGTTATACAAAATCGAAAGTAATTGAAAGAATCCATCTAAAATTTTGTAAACGTATTTTAAATGTTAGAACTTCAACATGCAGCGTAGGTGTTTACGGCGAGCTAGGGAGATATCCTCTATATATAACAAGATATGTAAGAATAATCAAATACTGGTGTAAATTATACACTCAGATTATATCATATTGCAAAAAAGATATGAACAAGGTTTAAGAGATTGTAAAAATAGCCTTACTAACTGGGTTTCAAATGTAAAAAAGTTACTTAGTGAATTTGGATTTGTAGATGTATTTTTAAACTCTAATATAGTAGATGTAAAACTGTTTCCAATTATCTTTAAGCAACGTGTCATTGATTGTTATACTCAAGAATGGAATGCTGCTGTAGCCAACAGTGCAGTACTTGATCATTACAAACATTTTAAGCAAGATTTATCTTATGAACCATATTTGGATATATTACCTTTTGATCTTAGAATGTACTACACACGATTACGGTTATCTGCACATTCTCTTAGAAAACAGACTGGTCGTTATTCACGTAACAGAATACCTAGAAATGAAAGATACTGCTTACACTGTAATTTGATAGATTTAGAGGACGAGTTTCACTTTTTATTTAAATGCCCGTCTTATGTAAACTTAAGGAAGAAATAGATTAAAAGAGATTTTTACCAAAGGCCTAGTATGTTTAAAATAATACAATTGTTTACAAACACTAAACATGCTGTTATAAAAAACTTAGCAAAATATGTTAAAGCTGCTATGTCTGTAAGACTTTCACTGTTAAATAATTGATACTGTTGTTCATCCTCTATTCTTTGTACATTTAACTTATTTTTACTGTATAAAAATGTTTTGTGTTTTTTTTTTTTTTTTTGCAACAATCACATCGTCACGTGATACAAAATACTTATATTTATGAACTATTTGTATGACGATGACTATGTACAAGTCTTAAAAATAAAATTTCTGTTCTGTTTAAGAACAGAAGCGTTGCGTTCCGATAAAAGTAATTGTCTGTAATATTACTGAAATGTATCTCAAGAAAACACACGTTTTATTAAAATGTCTTATTTACCCACCTTAGTACTGGTTTTTAGAAGAAACTTACCTACCTAATCATATTTGCCATATTATTATTATTATTATTATAAAACCAGATTTATATAGTTGATAATGCAAGTTACAACATGTTTATCTAATTTGTAATTACATTACGCCTTCTTTTTCTCAGATATATGTTAAAAAATAATCAAATATAGCAGAAATAATTATGTAATTTTAACTGTTATCCGAATTAATTTACGGATTCTCATTAAGCATATGAACTCTTCCTAAGTTGTAAGTAAAATTGTTTTTAATTGTAAAACATTGACAAATAACTGATTAAAATTGTAGCCGGACATGTGATTATGTTCGGTTTTAGAGTTTGAGACTATGTTTGTGCACATTAAGTAGCCTGTTAGCTGAATCGTTTCCTGGTTTAACATCAATAAATGCAATATGAGTTTGAAAACAACTGTAGTCAAAATCTATGGACAGTTTCCATTGTTAATATTACACACAAATAGCACTGCCTCTTAAACATGCATTCCGGGATGATGATAACATCTTGTTACACTGAGCTATTAAATCATAAATTGAATCATCATTGAATTGTTCAAATGCAAGGGGCAGCTGCTTTGCATCACAAAGATTGAACTGATACATTATGCGTCTGTTATTTATTCCCTGCACATGGAACAATAATTGCAGATGAGTTATATAAATAAGCGGTATATTCGTTAACTTTAAATTTGAAAAGTACATAAAACGTTTGGTCATTATTTTTTGATGGCCGTATTTTAACGAGACATCCAAGAATATATATAAGCTGATCTATCAATAAAAGAAACCATGTAGTATCAGAAAAAAGTTCGGAGAAACTGTTGACTTTCGTAAAGATAATAGTTTTGTCTGAATTTGTCAGCTGAAAATATTGTTAACATATTTGAACACTCCATTTTAAAGGACTGTGTTTGTAAAAATATACAGCACGGCTGCATTCTCACATATGTTATTAAATCTAAGTTATAGTGTTTTACCAACTGCGTCCTATAATATTGATCATTCATTCGCTTCAGTTATCCAAAAATGACATCGGCATTGAATTGACCCCAGTTATAGTTTCACACAACATATTAAACTTAAAGAGCATTGAGTAAAGCACTGAAGGCATATTATTATCAGCACGATATAACACCATCTTATGATTTGCTGTAGTCGCATATATCTTATAAAACATAATTACATTATGTATGTCTCGGCCACAGGCCGAGACATAAGACCTTATAACATAACCGTTAGCAATCACTAAATACCTTAAAAGGTTAAACCATTAAGGAAATGTATTAATATTGACTGTTAAAAGTTTTTATTTATTGTAAGGTACATATTCCTTTAAATAACCCTTATTCGGAAAAGGCACGACAATGCTTGCAATGAAACTGTTATCTTATGTTGTACTTTTGAAAATCTAAGTACAGTAGATTTACATTGAGTCAATCGTCTACTTCCTCTTCGAAGCCTATCAGAGTAAATGATATTTTGTTGTATGTAAATGACGTCCATGACGCAATGAGTTGAAATTTGGTAAAAAATGTAACGTTTTAACAATATATTTATATCTAGTAAGTACAAAGGATTTGGCATGCAATTTCAAGAAAATATTGAACTTCATTTTCCCAGTGTTACAGTTTAATAAATGGTTTTGAAAATTAAGTCATAAATGCCCTTTTCGCAGCCTCGGTTCAAATATATGCTCTCCAGAAACGAAACTTTTTATGTTTTCATCAGGAAAAACAACATCTAAATGTCAGGGAAAATGTAAAACGTCTCAATACTTTCAACGACGATCTGCAACAATAAAGTGCGATTTTCATGTGTTGGACTTTTACATTAAAAATTTTCAAGAAATGAAGAAGATTAACCCTTTTAAAGAATCTGACTTAATATAAAGTGTAAGAGGAAGCATGGAGTATATACCCCTAATTTCACGCAATTCTGTGGTAAGCATGCATGCATATCTTTCTTATTATGCCAATACTTTGAATATACATTACAATGTTATGAATTAAGGTGAAAATATCATTACCATGTAAAATATTATACACAATTTTTCTTCTTTCCTTGACATCGAAAGTATACCATACAAAGCTTACAATTTCTGAGAATAAGTGGCATAAATTTTTCTGCGAAACGAAACGAAACACGCGTATAGAAAATTGATGAAATGTTCCATAGACTAGAGACTTCTTAAATATTTATGTTTTAACTTTTTCCCAAAGAATGTTGCACAGTCGTAAAAACAACTATACTGAAATCAGGGTTACGTTTACTTTGAATATGATATGTTTCCAAATAACAATACATTTATAATTACTAAACACTGTTGTATACTTAACATTAATTTTAACTGCAAATGTATCCACAGAATATGGTGTATGATCCGTTAAAAGTTTCGATAGAATTAAAACAACAAAGGTGATTATTTATTGAAAAGTTGTACAACTATGCTGGTACGCTATGATATTGTTGTTTGTCTTACGTAGATAAGACCTAGCATGGTAAAGTATGTGTACTGCATGATTGAGAATACGTGATAAAACTAAGATATGAAATGCATGTTAGTTAGCATTATCTGTAACTTGTGATTGAAAATATGTGAATAAGCGTACGTATTACATAAATTCCTATCAATTAAGATATATGTTCGCTGAGGGACTACGATAAATTTTTGCTATCTTTAAGAGAAGCCATATCAAGGGCAATTAGTTTTTGTCGCTATTTATCAATTTATCAGCATTTAATCGCTGCAACAAGTTACTAGTAATATGTTTGGTGGTTTTATAGGAAAATTGAAGATGTTACAAAAAATGTATTTTGTTGTCAGTATGTGTTCTTTGTCACGTCAAGTTTTTTACTTGCCTCGCAGTTTTAACACAGATGTATATAAACTCAACGTTTGATTTAAGTCAAGTTTTAATAACCTATTTCCTGTCTGTCCTATTTATATGTTATCTATAGCTGCTCGTCCTTTCTTTTTATTTCTAATGGTTTTCGGATCTTGACATTTCTCTAAATAATACCTTGTACCCTTTTGTCTAGAATAGTATGTAATCAAGCTTATACAGGGCTGCCTGTGACGTCGTAAGCTTTAATGAAATTGGAAACTGATAGTGACGGCAGTTTATAATGTTTAACTCTTTAAATATGATAAGACAATATGAATTTCAACACCGTTGTGTCCAAAACATCTTTCTCAAATGAGCAGACATCCTAATTAGTTTTCAACTCGAAACGTAAAACTAAGCAGTTAGATGCCATATGAATTTAAGATTTAAAATTTGTTAGTGAATTCTGATGTGTTACTTGTCCGAGAGCCAGACACGAAAAGACAAAGGATAATGTTAACTGTGCTTATAACAAATGTATATCCGCCCATAAACGTTTCGACCTCATAGAAATGGACTAAGAGTACGCAAATATTTACAAAAATTATAAGGCATTATTTCTATAGCAATAAGCACACTTATTCTTGTTACGTTCGTCAGTCAATAAATTATAACAGATTGTCAGTCATTTTCACTCATTGCAATTAAACATTACATCACGATTTTTTTCAAAGTTTATGGTGAAATTTAACATATTATATATGTTCCGATATACGATGATCAAATGAAGAATTTAGTTTCATTGAATACCGTCCTCAGAACAAAGTTCGCTGTAACTGTCGCGTAGTTCACAACCACAATAAACATTTCAAAATATATGTTAAATCGGTCTTTTTCACGTTCAACATTTAAGTCGGTAATAGTTAGTTTAATTATCATTGGGAGGAATAAGACTAACTAACAGTTAGTCAATTCAAACAAATAAAATTTAATTATATTAGCAAGCACTGCAACTTTTAAAAAGTTATGTCATAGGACAGGGGAAATGTTATAGAACATCTTTGACCCGTATATTTCCTGAGATTTTTTCAAAGAGCATTTGCCAACGATTTGAAATGTTTTTGCAGAACAGTAATATCACAAATCTACTAGAGCCTTCATATATAAGCCTTTAATATGCCACTGCCCTACATGCTGTGCCTCGATGGTTTTGCTAACGATTCTCTTTCACGCGATAATAGTTCATACTTTTTTCTTTAGTTTGCGTGACCGATAAAATTGTATTTCGCTCGATGCAAAAAGTTTAAATGTCAATATGTAAGGGTGATAGTTTGTGGTATAAAGGGCATTGGAACTTCTGACAAATCCACGAATCACTCTAGCAGTAATTAGAAGATTGCCAGAAGTCTCAATGATGTTTATACCCATATTAAAGCACAAAAATAACATTATATTCTTATATTTACATTTTTTATAGTCGCTTACTACAAAACATATAAATGTTCTCTCCAAAATATAAAAAACTCATAGTATTAAATATTCGGCTTCAGATCATTTTGCAATGAATAGAGGTAACTGTCAAAGAAGCACATCCACTTTTAATTGTAATTTGCCCTCCAATGGAAAATACAGTTACAATATCCTTAAATCTTGTGAAAAATCGCATAGCCTCGTCGATTCAAATTTATTCTTTATTGTGAGAAAATAAAGAAGTTTTAGTCAGTAATCATCTTTAATCTGTATGATTATGCTACTTTGATGCGTTTGTGTTACTTATATACAGTCAACTCGTTCCCTAGTCAACTCGTCCCCATTTCGGTCATTTCATCCCCCTTGACGATTTCAAATTGGTCATTTTGTCCCCCATTTTTCGGCCCCTCTTTCCATATTTATTTTTGTCGAAGTTTGCTAGATAATGATTATTTGTTTGTTTGTTTTGGGTTTAACGCCGTTTTTCAACAGTTTTTCAGTCATATAACGGCGGGCAGTTAACCTAACAAGTGTTCCTGGATTCTGTACCAGTACAAACCTGTTCTCCGCAAGTAACTGCCAACTTCCCCACAGGAATCAGAGGTGGAGGACTAATGATTTCAGACACAATGTCGTTTATCAAATAGTCACGGAGAACATACTCCCCGCCCGAGGATCGAACTCGCGACCCCGCGATCCGTAGACCAACGCTCTTACCTACTGAGTAGATAATGATTAAGTATGATGTAAAATATATGTCCTGTAAAACGTGAATAAAATTAACTGTCTGTCTGTCTGTTTGTCTGTCTGTAAAATTCGTTCTGCATAAATTATGAAAATTTTACTTTATTTTTTGTTTTGTTTTATAAATACCCGATTGTATGTAAACGTGCAGAGTGCATGCCCGTTTTGTAGCTTAAGGTGTAAAGTTTGCTTGAATGTTATTATTCTAATTGAAATTGTTTTGAAATGCAAGTATTCTGCACAAGTTTTATAAAAAGTGATATTTTTTAATTAAACAAGAGTTGTCCGTAAGACAGCACGCTCGACTTTTCTCAGTGCTTGACTCTGAATTAGAGCTTTGCCAGTAAAACTTAATAAAACTTTAACCATAAAATTCTAAGTTAAAAAGGGGCATAAATCTGTCAAAATTCAAACCAGAGTTATGGGGATTGTTTCTCCTTGTGTAGACTTTGAAAGTAAATAACTATCTTTAAGTTTCAAGTCAAAAGCTTTGACAGTAACAGCGCCAATTGACTTTATCAAAAACTTCAACCAACGGCGTCGACAACGGCGGCGCGGACCGACGCCGACGCCGGGGCGTGTGAAAAAGCTCTAATTTTTCTTCGAAAAGTCGAGCTAAAAATGTTCGATTGTATGTGAAATAACACAGTTTGTACTTTTATTGTTTTGTCGTTACAAGTGGATTCTCATACATAAAAGAACTATACTACTTGTGATAAATGAGTTCTTTCCAGCAATTATGACAATGACAATGACAAATGACAAAATGTTTATTTGATACTGGCCACCGGCCCATAACAATATAATGCAATACAGAAAGACATTTTAGAGAAATGTACAGGTACACTAAATATAGATATAATGTATAATATTACCTATACACGTATAATATCTGCAAATATTGACATAGATGTATATATCTTTCCAAAATATTAGATTTAAACTTATGACATTCAAATATAAGCCTATTTCCTTATTATGTGTTAAAATGTAACAGAACATAGTATTTGAATATTTCTACTTATACACAAGAAAAAATAATGTATTAACTATATGCTAAATTAACTGTTTTTATTACTAGACATGTTATTTCAGTGTTGAAAATGAAATTTATTTCAGCAATAGCAATAATTTGAAACAAAAGAAAATTATATAGGGTGTGAAACTATAACTGTTATAACAATTTTATCAGTTATTGCACATATATATTTACAGCTGTGATATTTCAAATTCCAAGTAATATTCTATTGTAATTGTTTTGTCTCCATTAATTTCAAAAAAAAAAAATATCTACATTTTTATTCTTTTCATAAACCTTTGAAAAGATAATTAAATACATATTTGCCATTTTGGGTACACGTCAGTTTCCATGCATAGATGCTATTCATAATAGAGCAATGTGTTTATTTTTACAAGTATCAAAATGCTTTAATCGGGGATGTTGATTGGCAACCAACAACAATAAGGCCGCTGTCATCACTTACTAATTTATGGTACTGGCTTTGTAAAATGTCAGCTATTAGAATAAACCATAGATTATTTGTTTATACTTTTGATGCATGTAGTAATAGCTGTAAGAATTGGTGTTATAGAGTCAAGCAATAGTATCAAAAATCAAATATAATAAATTATGTACTCTGAACGTTGTAGCATCTAAACAAAGTATTGTTGAAAATGTAAAGAAAACTGTAATGGAAGAATTTGTGAAAGACTGGAAAAATAAAGTAAACTCAGATATTGGAAGTAGTAATGTGTGTGGAAGTAAACTGAGAACATATAAACTTTTTAAAACTGAATTTAAGGTTGAAGAATACTGTAAAAACGATTATGTCTAGAACATAGATAAGCTCTAGCAAAATTTAGATGCGGTGTAGCGCCAATTAGAATCGAAACTGAAAGACTCCCGTTACATGAACGATTGTGTCCATTCTGTATTAACAAGGTTGAATCTGAATTTCAAGTAATCATGGAATGTCAGTTATATGATGACATAAGAATAAGTTTATTTGATAACATATGTTCATCAAATGAAAATTTTTTCAATGTTGTCTAACTCTGACCAATTTAAAGGCCTAGATTCACTAATATATAAGTGTACCCCCCCCCCCCCCCCCCCCCACCCAAATCCAATATACAACTCCCATCTTATCTGCTGCTTATCAGCGATTATGTAACAGTAACTGATTAGAGGGCAATTAGCACAGCAGGGACCTCAACTAGATCATGAATATGTGTGCAGTGGAGTTGAAAGAAATTAATTTTCCTCAGTGAATGTGGAATGATAATTGTAATAATTATTATTTTGATATTATATAGTTGATAATAACTATTACTTTAATGTTATAATAATGATAATAATAATAATAACAAAAATAAAAATAATCATAATCATTATTTTTATTACTATCACTATATTACGTATAGGATGATAAAAGATACAGTAATAATATTGAAAATAATAATGATAATAGAACACAGGTATAGTGAAAACTTCACGAGTTCATTGTGCTGACAACACTATTTTTCGAATTGGAAATTGATTTTCTTGTATTCATGTAATCAATATTATTTGAATATAAAATTATTGTGTTCCATCTATACTCAATTTTAATTTTCAGTATGTTGCCAAAAGTGACTTTTTTCATGCTTTGCTTTGTAACTTTGAAATGCACATTCTGTTCTCAGTTTTATACAAATGTTATTTACAGTATTCTGCAAGCTTTAGAGGAGTGAAAGTCACATTTTTCTGAAATATCACAATTCTCCAGACAGAATTTGAAAAAATAAAAACTTGCATATTTCTTTAAGTAAATTTCTCATTATTTCGTTATTGTGAAAATAAGTTTCTGATTATTTTACTGTGTTTGATCAACAAATATTTTTCTTTATATAGAAATGCAAAAAGAAAACAAGTATAATATAAGTTATCAATTATTCATTAATCTAAAATAAATTACATTGTTTCTCCTTCTCACTAATCGATACACTTGTAAGGTAGACTGACTCTCCAATAAACAATGACCCTTGTTTATTGGAACCATACTGTGATGGTCATTAGCCCCCAACTGTGCTTATGAAGACAGAAATCCCTTGGCCCACTGCCAAAATCTAGGCCTTTAAGTACTTGTTTTCTAGTCAAAATCATATTCGTATACTAGCCAAAACCTACTTTAATATTTTAAGACATTTGAACATTTATATATTTAGTAGATAGGTTTGTTTTAAACTGTTTAGATTAAATATGTACATATTGCTAAACATGTTTATAAATACAGTATTTAGTTATTTTTAGTCTAGAGACAATTATTAATCTTTTATTGTAGATGAAATCATTTCCTTATTATGTGCATATTTTTAAAAAGTAATAACCATTTACAGGTTTTAGTTTTAGGTAAATTTCAGGCATAACTACACTGAAAATTATTATTATTCCTGAATAATGATTGTCTCTAACTTTAAGTTTTGTACATTTTTGTCAAGATGTGGTGTAAGACATGTTATTTTACAATGTAAACAGTCTCTAATAATTCAAATCCTTATAATTCAAATCTTGAATGACATTGTACTTTTATAGCAGGAGTTATACAGAATGTATAATGCAATGTTGTACAATGATAAGACTTAGATAAACGAATAAACTAAAAAACGATCATTCTCTCAATCAGCCCAATCAACATTAAGTTGATAAATCACTACTAACACCTTTCAGACTGTAAAAGTGATTAATTATAATTAACATTTTTTTCTGTTCAAATACCCCTTTATAATCTAATAAATGTAAAAGCAGCATGGTATCATGATTGACATGTATACTTTGCAATTGAACCAGCCAAATTCGTGTCTATATATATTTACTAAAATCGATATAATATCTTAGTTAAAGCTACAATTACTTTATTATAACAAATAACAAAAGTATAAGGTACTGACGGATTAACATGTTTATTACAGTGGAAGTATTCTTTAATTGCTTCATTATATGTTTCTGTCGCGTATCCATTAATTGATAAACAGTTAATATGTGCTGTTTTGTAGCCTGGGAATCCAGTCTGACCATTTCTAACTTTTTTCTATCTGCAAATTGTAGATAATATCAAAAACTCGATGAATGCCTATTAACACTAACTAGCGCAAATTAAGTGAAATCTTCAATGCATAGATATTAGGTGTGATTTCTTCTGACTAAGCACGAATATAATCAACTGCCTCACAGGCTAGCTGTTTTGTAACTCTTCTTTTATTCTTATTATAAATATGTAACACTGTATTTACCATATCAGCTATTTTCTAAAGTTTTGATTTATATGTAAATTCATCTTTAATTTATACATTATCCAGTCTCACTGCTGTATAATAATCAAACGATTTAATTATATTTAGTTAATAAAAGCGATTCCAATATCACCAATTCAAAAACGAAGTAAGTAAATAAAGGAATGTGAAGTAAAAAGAGCGCGGACGAAATTTAAAAAGAAAATATGCATAGGGGACGAAATTACCAAAACGGAAACGAAATGACCGAGTATTTCAAGAGCGGGGGCGAACTGACCAAATTTTGGGGACGAAATGACTGGGTGACAAAATGACTAGGGGACGAGTTGACTTGATACCATTATGATTCCTTATAATTATTGATATATTGCCAAAGATGTACTTCTGCAGATAGCCATTACACATTTAAATATAAAAAATCATGTTGCATAATGTTTCCGTTAAATATATCGACGGTAAAGTTCCAGAAAACAATTGTCTATAAGGGGTTTTGATTTAAGATAATAAAATGACATTAACGTAAAATTTTCGTGTCATTTACTTCGTTTTTATAACAATAACGAAGTAAACATTTCAGACGTAAGTACTGAACAAAATTTTAATCTTTCATTTGATCCTCGCAGTTTTGTCAGAAATGTTATTAATAATATATTTTGGAATTCTTAATATGTTTAAACTTATTGATTTCTTTGAGCGGAAATGACAAACGACTTCACTAAATATGACCCACGTAAAGACCTACTTGTAATTGATGCAATTGGTTTAATACTAAACAGTACTTAAGGTATTATACTGCTTAATTATAAGACTTTTATCAAATGGATGCCTATCACATTGACAAAACAATTCTTAGACGCAATACTGTTTGGGTAGTGACTTCTCATATTTTCAAGAGTTAATCTTATCTTTATGTACTGACGTCTGTTTCTGTTTATACTTGCAAACTGCTTCCTTTATGCATTTCGGATTGCTTTTATCCCAAGGTGCGTAATGCCAGCTTAATGTCTGCCAGCGTTATAAATAACTCAGAAAGATTGAAAACTGACTGTTCCAGACAAGAGGATATAAGGTATCTTTAAAAGAAATACAAAGATCTTAACAATTAGCGGTAATAAACGGAAATGTAGCGCAGCCAGTCGTAAATAACACATGAACAGGACAGGTAGAAATCACTTAGTGGCACTTGACTTGCAGTATGCCTTGGGTTAATAATGTATTCGAGTAATAGATGTTCTGGGCCGTTTGAAACCTAATGTGAAACAAAACAAAAATCTCATATGCAGTAACATTGTTTGTAGAATCAATATTTCCAGTGAACCAGAAAAAATAGTGCAACGTTAAAATGTTTCTGTGAAGTAAAACAAAAAACTATAACCGTCTGACATGTGGCTTATCGGATTATAATAGTAATATCTATCATAACCCCATGGCGAACATTTATCATTATCCCCTATTAGGAATGTATGTAAAATGACGGCTTAATCACTCATTCTCAATCAAACGGTAAAGATAATGCTATCTCGGCTGCATTTCATATCCTTCTTATCACATATTTTCACTCGTGCAATGCATACATTTTATCTGGATTAATGTATAGCGATACATTTCTAAATGATACTTTTCCAGGAAAATGTAAATCTATATAAATTCAGCCGAGCAGAAATAGAATATCTGCATATCAAAACAACATTTCGTTAATAAAAATAAACTACTTTACTGCTCAAATGATTTAATGAAAGCTGTTATAGCAGCTGTTTACCACGATATAAACTGCAGTGCAGTACACATTTCTACATAGCGCATATCTATTCAAAAGTATTTGTTCAATTAAATTTTTCGACAACATAATATCTGGTTGAAATTAAACAATCTGTCATTACATAACTCCGACAATATTTAGAAGTTTCGGAGTTGTTTTAACACTTGAACAAATGTATTTTTACAGCTTAAGCATTACTTGTATAACTTTAAAATAATTAACTCTTTAATAAAATCAAGGAAAATGTACAGTGTACATAACTTCACTAGACAAGAAGTTTAGATATTGCTTACACGCACCCTAACACGATGATAATTGAAAGAAGTTTGAGAAATAAATAAATACGTAAATGTCATTACTCAACGTTTACTTCTGTACGCATATAATGAACATGTAATTAAGACTTAAAAACTTTTTACATTTTCAAAACTAGGAATACAGTAATACAAGTTTGCTTTTGTTTATAGGAATATGTAGATGTCCGCTCTTTGATCACAAACTAATTTCTCGAGATTCTGTAGCTCCTATTACATACAAACCATCTAAGCTTAAACGCTATTACAAAGAAGTTTTGACGAAACGACATCCTTCACAGACGGACATATGCGACATATGGCATGGCCATCACAACCAAAATTAGTCAAAAATTTAGAAATACTCGACTCTCTCTGTAAATAGAAGATTTAACAAATGTTTACTTTGTAATAACATTAATTTACAAAGATTTTCGAAACCTTACGATGTTTCGTTTTTCTTACAAGTTCATCTTACTTTCCGATATGATAAGGGACACGGTAAGAAAAAGAATCGGTTTAAATACGCAGCATGGAAATAGGTTTATCCTATAATAAGCTTAATATTGTAATGGAATGTTAAACAAGAATTCTTTGCAGTCTTAACTACCATACCTTTCCCATACTTTTTCAATAAATAAATTTCTTTTCTAAAAGACTTTTAAATTAAGCTTTTTTTTTCTGTTGTTTTCTGTTTTTATGTGCTGCAATACGTAAAGATGTTTTAAGCATTCGTTCAATTTTTTGAAATCCAAAAATGCAATCACTAACATTACAAACATAGTTTTAACATTCGTATTTGATTATTGTAATAGGACCTGAGACACTCAATAATATTTTAATTTCACGCGATAATTTTATATAGGGTAAGTGTCCCAATTAACGATGATATTTTAAAGTTTACTCAGGTTCAAGACCAAATTTATCTATGTATCATTTACATAAAAGATTTGTAGATTTGTATTGGCAAATATGCACTTGCTCGCAGGGATGGACAAGTATTTGATTTATTGCGTGACTTTAGGACCGAAGTATAATTTTTGCGAAATAAAGTACATATTCGTCGACACAGATCTAATAATCTATGATTACATATATGATTTATGACTCAATCCGCAAATATGTTATTTGCTTCACTTTTTAGTACCATGTTCGGACAGAATACAATTTTTAGATATTTTGGGTTTAATATTTATGACGTAATATGTCCATCTTATTTGTTTAAATGAGTTCTTATCGAGGTTATTTAGTGTGAAAACAGCATTTTGCCAACTAATTGATACATGTCATTAACTAGGTTACGTAAGTTATCAACCCAATATGTAACCATACATTTAATTTTATACAAGCCAATACAATATGTTTCACGTACCAAACTGGAATTAGTAATAATAACGTCTTCAAGATTCGGAGATTAAAAAACATAAACTGATGCATTATCATATACACAATCAATGTGAAAATTTAATACTTGAAATGTAATATTATATTGAACTCTATCATATGAAAAATAACTAAATTCGGATGAATGTTTCAAATAGAAGTTTACGTGAGAAGCATTTTATCTCTGCTAAGTTTAATGAGTATCAAAATAACCTATAGCAATAGAACGCTCACTGCTCTTTCGAATTAAATAAAGTGGCAATAAAACGCATTATCGACACATGATTTGGCAGGTTTTCTGTTGTTACGTAAGACTGTTCTCAAAAACAGTTGCATAGTGGTGAAAGTAGACTGAAAACACTTGCATACCTGAGATTAAAATCAACATATTTACTTTAATAGCAATACGGTTATACTTAAGGGATAAACGGAAGAAAATATGATGGTAATGATATCATTCGACGTCATGTAAATTGTGTCAGTTACAAAACATTAGTTAACAGCTATATAACATGAAAGTCTCCAAACAATTCCTCACCTTTCAAAAAGGCTCTGATACTAAAGGAGATAGTAGTAATAAATTTAATAATTGATCTGATGATATTTTATTTCCGATTTCGGCGGTCAATGATAGTTAATTTATATTTTTCACTTCTATCCAAATAAAGTCGTGCTTGAAAACAAACATGTAAAATCTTTTCAAAGATTTGCATGTTTCTTCGGTGAGATAAGTTCTTGATAAAAACTGTGTTACTGTTTGGAGGTACGCTATGGAAATTCTAATTTCTGCATGTGAGAATGTAACATAAAGATTACGCCGGTACATTTATTTATATCGATGAAACCTTCGTAATTGAAATATGCATGAGTAATTTGAAAAATCTGAAAAAAAACAACACTTTTTTCTTTTTGCGAAAGCTCTATATAGAATACCTATACTCTTTTGCTTTCACATTTTAGCACAAAAGAAGGTATATAGGCAATATTGTGATGTTGTTGTCTAAAGACAAACTTCATACCAAATTCAGCATTCAATATAAAACTTCTGAAACTGTAACATTATATAAACTGCTCCTGCTATTTTTTCATACAATGCCACTCATTCACATAATTGTTAACAGCCCAAATGGTCATGAAATGAACTTCTTTAATTTAAATATTTGTTTATGCATAACAGTTTGTGTGGAATATTCGATATCATTATTTCTTTTGATATTTTTTTACACAAATGTTTTTATTTTAACTTTTGCTTTTAGTTGGTTTTAGTTTGTTGTTGGAATGTTATAACTCTGGGTTTACCTAAAACATTGTTGTAAAATTGCAATGCAGAATATGTTTATGAGCTACTTGGCCAAACCCTTACACAAGGAAATACATTTTGGCTCAAAACTGTTACTAATATCAAGGATCTTGCAAAAAAAAAGAGAAATTTACGAGGAATGGTTGGCTCCTTCTCGTCCTTGCCAAAGGTATTTAGAAATAGACAAAATTTAAGCAATTTTAAAGTTTTATTGTAACTTTATCAATTGCTTAGAAACTATGAACAGATACATCACCATGTCTTAGGTATGTATTGTCAGCTAAAATTACTGTAATACGGTATCTTTATTCGTGCGACCTATCTGTTTGAATGTGTTCAATTTGTGAAATTCTCAAACATATTTCCAGTCGAAAATGTTTATGTTTGAGGTTTGAATCTCATCTAGATACATCGGTCACTACAATCTATGAGCCATTTTTTGAACATGGTTATCGTTTTGTTAGATTTGAACAAATATAAGGCTAATTATCATACTTCCAAAATTGTTAGCGTATATAATGAGACAAGGACGATCAATCAGATTGATATTATCATAGAGAATAGACAGAATTTAAATATGTTTTTTTCCCTCTTTCTTTGAAAATATTTTAGATCGTGCAATTACGATAGGTTAGACGTAGTATCTATGTATAATTAATTACGTTGTTTTACTCTATTGCGTTTCCCTGAAACTGTTCAAATTCTAAGTATTCAATTCACAGCATATTTACATATAATTAATTGAAAAAATGTTTGGTATTTCCAATTCATTTGTTTCATAGTGCCATTAGCCATTCTGCTTTAAACTCAGAAACACTTGACGAAGATGTATTGTAGTGTTTCTAATTCCAATAAAACAACGGTCTCCTTTTTTCCATTTCTCGTTTATGTTATTCTAGAATATACTAGTATACGTCAGTGTCAGAAACTTTTAAGAATGTTAGTTTATTTTGAAGTCGTTTTGGGCATGTTTTATGTGTTGAGACAGCAGACATTAATTAATTGCAGTTACAAAAAGAACTTTGAAGAAAACCAAAACTAAAAATATAAGAATATCATTTGGAAGCCTCAAACGCAACCAAGAAAAATGACGGTAGACTAAGTTTGATTGAGCCTATTTATGGGAGGTAATGAAATGTGCAATACAGCACTTGACATGGGATTAGGTCGAATTTTATGATGATAGAAATTAGAATGGGCTAGAAGGAGAAGAAAACATTTTTTTTGAATCTCGTTTTTTTTTTTGATATATGGGTTGGAGGGGGGGGGGGTCATATGGCGACTTTCTAGCTTTGATGGTGGAGGAAGACCCCAGGTGCCCTTCCGTGCGTTATTTAATCACGAGCGGGCACCTGGGTAGAACCACCGACCTTCCGTAAGCAAGGTGGATGGCTTCCTCACACGAAGAATTCAACGCCTCGAGTGAGGCTCGAACCCACATCGATGAGGGGCAAGTGATTCGAAGTCAGCGACCTTAACCACTCGGCCACAAGCTTCAAAACATTTCTTATGTTTTTATCTTTATCTTTTAAAAGAGAAAAATCTTTGATTATATATTAATCACAGTTCGTCATCTGTCAACAAGGCCTTGATCTTTTTTAATCGAATTGAGTTTTACATAGAGTAAATAGCCTGTCAGTTTGTTAAATAAAATAGATCTGATGAATGTTTGTTAAACAACATAAGCAACATGGATAGAAGCATTCAGACAGCTGATGATTTGCATGTTTGTGTAATACATGTATGTTCACTATATATTAAACAGTTCTTCATGTTTTCTCTCAATTCAACCGAGCTACTGTAACTTTTGTATCGGCGTTTATTTATCAACTGTCTTAGAGCGCTTTCAATGAGAGTTAATCAGAATATGCGGGTATAAAAACCAAATGATGTATTTTCACCAGTGATTATAGCGCCGTCTAATCTGTGTATATGTGTTTTCACATTTACTATACACACCATCGAAAGTTTACAGCTTTTAGGCAGATCTGCGCCTGTTCTGTATTAAAGCATTACTAAAACCTAGTTTTGTGTTCAAAAAGTTCAAATTGTAAAATGATACTTATAAAACACTTTGATTTCTTTGTTACTTTAACCTTTAGCCAGCTGGCGGCAAGTGATTCTGCCTTTTCGCCAGTGCAGTCCAAGATCAGCATTCACGTCTGTGCAGGCTGATCATGGTCTGCACTGTTCGCTATTCAGTCAGTAAATTTTCAGTGAACACCCCTTTGAATAATAAGTGGTATGGCCTCAATTGAATGATGGACCTGTCCATTTTAGAAATTTAGCAGGCTAAGGGTTAATATTGATTTATCGTACCACTTTCGATATTCAAATGCCATTGCTGTTACTGTGCTGTTACTGTGTAACAATGAATATTCTGAAATTTACATGTAAGAAAATACTAATAAAGAACAATGTATTTGATATAATTATGTTCTCCATGCTGCATTACATACAAACGAATCCGTATGTTCTGTAAAACAACCTGTCTATATAATGCAATTATACTTGCTATGCATAAGTTACACAAATCAGTAAATTATTAATGGCCGCCAATTTTAATTTGCCACGCCAATATGTGGCAAAAACAGCAAGTACTTCTGTACATGCTATCTTAAAAATTCTTTTGCAAAAGTAAAGTACTTCAAATTCTCATGCACGCCATACTTTTCAATTTGATTTTATACCACCAACAAAGCAGCAGTCAACATTAAAAACTTAACTTTCTCATGGGAAATGCTATTTTCCCATAGGAATGCGGTCTTTTCCCATGGGAAAATAACTTTCCCATGGGAAAATAACTTTCCCATGGGAAGAACATATGATAAATTTCCCATGGGAAAGTGGATTTCCCATGGGAATTTCCCATGGGAAATATATTTGTTTCTTAAAATGATAAATCATTATCTTTTAAACTTATTCTACACATAGGTACATCATAACATGACTTTGGAAAAGTTATTTGTCATTTTATCATTTTACAGATTTTCCCATGGGAAACCGTTCCCATATTTTGGCCATGGGAGGACATTCCTATGGGAATAATTTCTATGGGAAATATTTCCGATGGGAAGACTTTTAAAATATTCCATGGGAAATATTTCCTACAGGATATATTTCCCATGGGAAATATTTCCGACGGGAATGAATTCTAGTGGGAATATTTGATATAAAATGAGACATGTGTATAATTTACCAAAATACTTGATAAGAAACTGAAAATTCTAAACTGAATAATACCTTTATAGATGGAAGTCGTCGATACTGTCGTTTAAATTGGGATCAAATTGGAATTCTAACACGATCCGATCTATTTTCCTATTAAACAAAGAAGGCAGAAAACAGTAAATTATTATACAACTGTTCTGACGTCACAATTATTACGTCATGGCGTCAAACGGCATAGCGGTGCGCTGGAAAAGAAACCGATTGACGTGCAAATATTTAATGAATGTCGTCAAGGATGTACTTAAAAATCCTTGGTAACGTGTTAGAATCGAAATAATATATCTCATTCAGTGATTTGCTGCGCCCTCATGATATAATTCCTTCGCATCTGAATTCCAAACAATGATTTATTCAGCGACAAAATCACTGAATGAGATATATTATTTCTTAAATAGAGTATGTCAAATGGGAAATAGAGAATGGTCATGAGTCTTCTACAGGCGATATTTCTTTTCACGGGGCCTCCGTGGCCGAGTGGTTAAGGTCGCTGACTTCAAATCATTTCCCCTCTCATCGATTTGGGTTCGAGCCTCACTCGGGGCGTTGAATTCTTCATGTGAGGAAGCCATCCAGCTGGCTTACGGAAGGTCGGTGGTTCTACCCAGGTGCCCGCTCGTGATGAAATAATGCACGGAGGGGCACCTGGGGTCTTCCTCCACCATTAAAGCTGGAAAGTCGCCATATGACCTATCATGTGTCGGTGCGACGTTAAATCCAACAAAAAAAATCTTTTCACACTTAATTTAAATACTGCAAAATTACATCTAAACCACACTGCTGTGATCTGGAGTTACTAGTCATACTAACCCTATTAATGCTGGACACGATTGAGACTATCTTTGCGGCCAGTGTAAATCATGATCAACTTGCACATCCGTGCAGTCTGATCATGATCTGCACTGTTCGCCATTCAGTCGGTATCCTTTTGTAAGCACCCCGTTTAACAGTTCATTGTACTGTCCAAACTGAAAGATGGACAGGTTCATTATAGAAATTCAGCAGGGTAATGGCTAAAATAGAGTTTAATATTCACTCTCTTCTACGTTCTAATGTCAAAAATCTGAAAAAAAAGTGAATAAAACAAACACTAGCTTTAATCTAAATCCTAAAGTGAAAAAAGTGTTCATTAATCGTTCTGTCTCATGACGCTACTTGATCAAATAGCTCCTGTAATAGCTCCTGCGCTGGTACTAGATTGGTTTTCTAATCATATTCATTATGCATATTTCCTATAACCTCTTTTTGTGTTTAGCATACAATTAAAACACTGTGAAACTACAAAAAAAAAAAAGAAACAACAACTGACAAAGGCTGTATTGAGTATCATCCTTCACCAAACTCTTGTTCAAATTATTTTGATCGTAGTAGTGGCCGAGTCTGCACTGTGACAAGGTCGTGCAACAGCACAGTCGCGATTAAAACAAATCCCCATTAATGCTGGTTTGCTGTCATTATCACATATGAAAATATAATATTTATATTTTTACGCAGATGGTGTACTGAATTAAATCTAAAAAGATATTGCTAATCTAAAATCTTCTATTTATAAATATGTGTTGTTATTTTAATCTGAAAAATACTTATTTCATTCACAAAAGAACTACGTTTGTAGTGTGTGGTCAGTTTGTTTTGTTTTGTTTTTTATCTCTAAATAACACGGAATACCTTTTTTTGGAGATTACATATTATTTACGCCCAATAAAGAACCAATGTATTCCAAATATCGAGGCTTCACAATCTGTCTTGAGTTCTTAAATACTTATAAGAAATGAAGCTCAACAAATTGGCCGAGTTTTGTTAGCGACAAAATGCGATGCAGGGGTACATATGATTAGTTAAGGATCATGGGTTGAAACGTATTTTTTTAAAAAAAAATTAAGTCAGGGGCTGTGCTCATTTTTACATAATGCACAAGAGAGAGAGATAAAAGGAGGACATGTCTTCTATAAAAATGGTGGGAGAGAGGGTTTGGAACTCCACTGCCGAGATATAGTTTTCGTATAAAAACAACCAAAATGTAGATCCCTGGGCGTTTGGAAAGGGCCTCATACGACGCTTCCTATGCGATATATTGTTGTCGGAGGGATAACCCACCGAGAGTTTTAAAGCACGGAAATGTTGAATTCTGTTAAACGAAGTATAACTGTGAGAATGGCATGTGGGTCCTCCATCTAGGTTTGTTATTTTTTTTAACATCCCGCATAAACATAAATGGTGAATTCTGTGTGTGTTTTATGGGTCTTAGATATATTTTTCTTTCACACCGGACTGGCCTTTCCGGTGATTTTACCCATGCCGGCAAAACCCATCTGGCACCCTGCATGCCAGATGACTCTCGTGCTGTTAATGACAACCAGTGGTTCATGCACTGATAATATATTGTTTATGTAAAAACACGAAAAAAAAGCAGGTACTTCTCTCCGTTCCTGATAGTATATATCTCGATTCAAAATACGTTAGATTGCCATAAGAACATAAAGTTACGCTACAAACGCTAAAACTTAAGTGGAATTTTGTTATTGTGCGTAACGCAAAACATCATGACGTCACTTCTGCTTACGGACGTTAATTTCCGGCGTTCTACTACTAGTATAAGAAAGAGTGCTACAAAGAAAATATTTCTACCTGTTGCCGTCGGGACGGATATTTCTACTCTCTTTGAAATAATATTGTCTATTCGTCACAAAATATTCTTTTTGTAAATCGTGAGATTATTATTAATACCGTTTTGCGTTTGCGTTTGGTGTGTATACATCCAACGTATTTTGGTACTATATTTTTGTAGACTACCAAAACTGCGTTGCGTGAAACGCATTTTGGTAGTGACTATCAAAACTCGGCCGTATTTCGGTAGTGACTACCAAAAGTGCAACCATTTTAAGGTGTAACAAAGCACTGTAGCAAGTCTAGAGATAGTCGGTTAGATGATATGAGATAACATTCCCCGAGACCGTAACGTTCAGATATAGATATTCTTCTTTTTTGTCTGCATATACCAAGGCATTTTTTTCGTTGTTTTTCTGTTTTTCGGATTAAGTTTATGTACTATCCGGAGACTTGTTGTCTGCAAGAACAACACAGTACCTTGAATCAGTCACAGATATTCCTAAATCGTGTCAACATGATTCTTTTATATCTTTTTCGTAATTAAAACTGTATATATATATACATTGTATGCAAAAAAAAATCCTAATGCCAGAGCGGGAACGCGACGAATGACATCACCGTCACACCGGCTGACCGTAAATTTTGCAAAATATGTTATTTGCAGTAACAGGTATGAGGAAACTAAATGTTAACTGAAGTTTCACTTTCTTACGAGTGTTGAATATATAAAAGATAAATTCCCATTCTAGGCCGTGTCTTGATTCATATAAAGGGATGAAAATCCAAAGACGGTAACGTCCGTATATAGTTATTCGTCTTTGTTGTCTGCATATACCGAGGCAATTTTTTTATTTTTTTCCGGTTCCGGTTTATGTACAGTCCGCGGACTGGTTGTCTGCATGAGAAACAGGGCACCCTGAATCACTTACATAAATTCGTAAAACGTGCCAACAAGATTCTTTTGGCTGCGACTAAAAACAAATCTGAAGCGCCTGTGATATATTACAGACTCCGGTAGGAGATCTAAACGGGATTCAAGCAGTAAAAAACAAAAAGTATCTTAAATTTTATATTTGTAACCATGATGATAGTAAGTAACCTTTAGTCAGTATATTGTGCGTTTATATTCTGAATGAGTGCGGACATGCAAAGAATTGCCAATTTTGCCGCGTTCCAATTGATAATAGCTATTTACAATAAATCAAAGGGATTAACTCCGCTGTTATTGAGTGGTCTGGGACGTAATACCCCATGTGCGCAACTTCAGATGCTGGTAAATATTTCTGTAATGTTTCATGACCGAAGATGGAATAGTTTTTGCTGAGCATAAATACAGCTCTTTTTCAATAAATTATTAGAGACGCAACTCTGATTTCATTGAGTGGTCTGGGACGTAAAACCCAAGTTGCACAACTTAACATGCTGAAAAAAATATTTTTGTAAGTTTCATACCTAAGGTGGAATAAACAAGGGCCATAAACTGCTTTTCCTAGGCAGAGCCGGACGAAATAAGCCGGGTGCACAAATTTACATGCTGATGTATATTCTGTAATGTTGCATGACTTTAGGTGGAATATAAGCAAACTTTCTGGACAACTGATGTCCGTGTGGACGAACGGGCGGACGGACGGACGGACGGACCAAAAAGAGCAAATCTAAGTGTCCCAAAAAGATCTAAAGATACTATAGTACTCATTCCATGTCAATGTAACTTCTCCCGAATGTGGATGCATAAAGGTACCGATTCAGCGTAATGTTAATCGTCTTCTAGCTTCACGCCTTATATTACCACCATCGCTAACATATTATTCTTTAGTCATGATCTTGGAGGTACGTGTACCGTAAGGGTTGGCACAGCATGTATGGCTAATGAATCTCATGGGTTTGAACTCATATCCGCCAGTCCTTTTAGGACAGAAAACTCACTAAGACCCTGTATTTATGAAGACATCGCTATGACACTATGATCATACACTGGCACAACTATATCTATATCTTTTTACTGACCGAACTGACAGTTATCTTCGCTGTGGATCGAAGTCATGTCCCCTTGAATAAAAGTCCAGTGTGTTAAAGACTAGACCACTTTAGACAATATTTATCAGTCCGATTTAACCGTAATTTCTTTAGTCATCTTGTATGTAGCAAACGTTGGGTTGGCAGTGGTGCTGGGTAATCGCGTGCCTAGTCCCGCGTTCTTTAATATTTGCATATACTTGTGACAGCGAAGTTTCATGTAGAGTTCCACAGGAAACATGCCTGAAAAGAGCTCTGTACATACAGACGGGCGGACATGGTGATGCTTCCTGATTCCTTTCAATGAGATCGTTCATACCGTATTACCTAGGCATAATTTCATATAGCGCATCATCATCCATAAGTAAGCTCTATACGTGACGATCATGCCTTTTCGACGCATAGAGCTTATCTCGCATGTAAGCTCTATACGTCACGACTTGACGCATAGAGCTCACATGTAAGCTCTTTGCGCTGTAAGCTCACTGCGGGTCCCTTCCTGACTTACACATAAGAAACGAAGATAAAGACTGCCACTGTCCATGAACTACGTCTATACTCAACTTATCTATTTTTATGAACTTTAAAACCATTATAACTAAATATATCAAAAATTACAGAAAAAAAAAACAAACAAACAAAAAACATTTACGAGAACAATTTATTTACGACCGATTACTAATATCATGTTTTTAAATTTTTGCCATTCTGTCATTTTTTAATGTTTTTCTATTGTCTTTTTTGCATTTTCCAGCAAAAAGTCTTATTTCTATGATCGTAACGGTATAAATTGATTTACTCATAAAAGAAGACAGCTATTTACGATCGCGCTGTATGAAATTTTACAAGTAAATTAATAGAAAATCGACCGTTTTTTGCTTTCTTAAAACGTTAATATCTTACTAGAAATGCCTTAGGACTTGAGCTATATGCATTTTTCTGACACATATACTGGTGGTACGATGGTGAAAACGTGATGGTAAGATGATGAAAACGCGATGGTACGATGATGAAAACGCGATATTACATACACATTCACCATTGTACCACCGCACCACCGCGATTTCATCATCATGCCATCGCCATCGCCTTTTCACCGTTTTATCATCGGGTCATCGCACCATCGAGTTTTCGTCACCGTACTATCGTGCATCGCGGTTTAGTATTAGATAAAAAGTCACGATTGTCCAAACGGAACACCAGTCTTTATAAAATCAATTTATTTACGTCCGATACTTTTCCATACACAGGTTCATTTTTAGATTACACGCCACGCCTATGTTATATCGATAAATATGTTACTTTGCACTTTACTGTTTGTATTATAGTTAACAATTTCGCTTTACTGCATGTTTTTAAATTGATGGCATTTTTTCATTATCAAAGATTTTTCTAATCTGTTTCTTGCCTTTTCCAGGCAAAAGTCTAAATTAAATGATCGCAGTGGTTTCAAGTTATTTACTTTTAAAACAGAATAGCTATTGACGATCGCTCTGTATGAAATTTTCCCGGTAATTTTACTGCAAATCGTCCGTTTTTATGTAATTTTATTTAACTTAATACAAATATCTTAATGAAAATGCCCTGACATTCTGGCTATATTTGTCCCTTATCGATGCTGAAAGTTTGAAGCAAATCTATTGAATAATAAAAGCTGTACACGCGTTTTCTGTGTACGGGACACCAAAATTTCGCGATATAATCTTTAGCTAAAATTTACCTGTTTACCTGTTGCATGCTTACAGTTATAGATATACGTTGTGCATTCGGGCGTAAATGTACTTTTTATATTGAACTAATCCAAGTAAGGGGGTGCTATAGTTTACTGAATAAATATTTTACACATAAAAGACACCAACCAATCGGACATACTTGTTTCGTTGGCGCAGTAGGTAAGAGTGAACGTCGCATGCAAATTATTAGGTGTAGGTGTGGGTTCGAATCCCGGAAAAGAAAGACTTTTTCTTGATAACTGTGTCCAACTTTTTTTTCACGAAAGACGTTTTTAACGTTGATGATTCAATGAACGATTCAGAAACAGACACTGCCAGCGAATCTGAGGATTAACCTTGTTTATTTGTGATTTATTTTTCTGATATGAAATAAATTTTTAAAGAAAAAAAAGTAACAGAAAACGAATGGGAAAACTGCTTTGTTTGTTTTGGGTTTAACGCCGTTTTTAACAGTATTTCAGTCATGTAACTGCTGGCAGTTAACCTAGCCAGTGTTCCTGGATTCTGTACCAGTAAAAACCTGTTCTCCGCAAGTAACTGCCAACTTCCCCACATGAATTATCAGAGGTGGAGGACGAATGATTTCAGACACAATGTCTTTTATTTAATCGTCACGGAGAACATACGCCCCGCCCGAGGATGGAGCTCGCGACCCTAGGGACCAACGCACTCCCTACTGAGCTAAGCGGGTGGGCACGAATGGGAAAAATGAAGAAAACCAATCTGACTTAAGTACTTGATCTTCTAAACGAAGATCTGAAAACGACCCATTCACATTCGTCTTCTGTATATTTTGGATTTCCAGTATTGCTATTTTTATTTTATCCAATCAAACGACTTGTTCGAATGTCAAAGAGTAAGAAAAATGTGCAATTATTCCAGGGCTCGAACCCGGGACCCCTCGCTTACAAAGCAAGTGGCCTACCGACTGAGCTAACCGGCTATCTGATACATTATGATATAAGAATTGTAAATATCAAAAATCAAGGCAACAGGTAGATTTGCAAGATGTTGTAAGTTAGGCTCTGATTGGTTAGCGAAAGGGTCGTCAGAACGAGGCAATGAATAGGTCGTTCTCAGATCCTATGCGTAGCGTTATAGGATATGTACTTTAGTCAGATTGGAAGAAAACTAATTCAAAACAGTAAATATTGAAGTCCAGGCAATAAAATATGATACCTAATTTTTCAATTATGATTCATAATACAATAATAAGAAATTTTGTCGGGGTTCGAACCCACAGGTAGCGTGCATGCCATGTATCAGGGGCAATCGCACTTAACAATACGATGTGCAGTCTCTGATCGTAACTCGGTTAATTTCTTACATTACATACCTATTAAGGCTATTTCTTACGTAAATCATCAGCCGAGATTATCCGAAAACCAGATCCACCTTAGTTAATGAACTCGCCCAAAGGTCATTTTTGAAGGTCAAAGTATATCTTATACCTGTCGTCGTCTGCATGTTTACTACACGTCATCCCTACTGGATTTACTACTAGTTTATCCTATGTTGGCCTTTTACTTGTACCTGTTATTGTCCAATTTATTTGACCTGTCAAAAAATGGATCCGGCTTTTATTATATTCTGTTCGAGCGTATATAAGATTAACATGAAAGCCGGGAACATGTTTTGACAAGTCAATTTAATAGCACAATACTTCGGTCTGCATGTTGTTTATGTCACCATATGTCCCTAACGTTATTATATATACA
Organism: Mercenaria mercenaria; assembly: GCF_021730395.1. Taxonomy (NCBI): domain Eukaryota; kingdom Metazoa; phylum Mollusca; class Bivalvia; order Venerida; family Veneridae; genus Mercenaria; species Mercenaria mercenaria. The sequence goes on along the minus strand of NC_069364.1, from coordinate 87,390,764 downwards.
AATGCTGCCAAACTTTAGTTAAAATAATATTTACTATCTGTGTGTTTTTTTTTTTGTTTTGTTTTTTTTTTTGTTTTTTTTTTATTACTATTATTACATGTTAAAATTGTGTAAAATTTGGTTAAAATCGTTAAAACTAGCTAAAATTTGATCAAATCAGAGTCGTCCTTTGCCGAAAAAAACGAAAACACAAAGATTCTTTATTTCTGATTTTTATTGTGCCTAAAGTTTTAAATTTTGATATAAAATTATATTTAAAACTAATGTAGTAAAAACAGGTGATCATCATTGCCGAAATGTAAAGTGGGTGCATGGAGATGTCTCTTAGTTTTAAAATTGTAGTCTAAAATTAGTCCAAAATGGCTTAAAATTACGTTTAACTTTTCTTTCTTTCTTTCTTTTTTTCTTTTTTTCTTTCTTTCTTTTTTTTTTTTTTTTTTTTTTTTTTGATATTTTTTTTTAGTTTAAAGATTTTAAGTGATAGTTACAGTAAAGGTCTTTAAGCTATTTATTATAAAACAATATAAGAGATATGTGTATATGAGCCGCGCCATGAGAAAATCAACATAGTGGCTTTGCGACCAGCATGGATCAAGACCAGCCTGCGCATCAGCGCAGTCTGGTCAGAATCCATGCTGTTCGCTAACAGTTTCTCCAATTTCAATAGGCTTTAAAAGCGAACAGCATGGATCATGGCCAGACTGCGCGGATGCGCTGGTTGGTCTGGATCCATGCTGATCGCAAACCCACTATGTTGGTTTTCTCATGGCACGGCTCAATTTATTACAAACTAAATAATATAAATTATAAAATATATAATAATAAAAACCTCTTTCGGACTTTTCAGGTTACGCTCTATTAATAATCAGCTCCTGTTACAATGTTTAATATGTGAATAAATAAGTAAACAAAAATGTAAAGAGATAAGATTAATTGCAGATTTACACATCATCATTATAGCGATGTGAAGTTAATGTTATATTTCTTAAGGCACCGTCGAAACTTAAAAACTGGTACACTATTGTTATGGAATACACGAGGATTGGTTGTTATTTCTAATATTTTCATTAAAAATTGAAAAGGTTTTGTTGCGTAAACAGTTTATTTATGATATTAAACGGTCGTTCCGAGTTTATTGGAAGATTTTATTGCCGCTGAGGGCCGGGTTCGATTCCCAGTCTCATCCTTCCTGGACACCATTTTTATGAAATAAATTTGATTTAAGTGTATTATTTTTATGCTTTATAAAAATGAAAAAGATATTTTGTCTGCCTTTGTCAGATTATGGAGAGGAGATGATAGTCCTGAAGTATTTAATCATATCGCTTATCTATTAACATTTTTTATCTTTATTTTATTTTAAGTTATTATTTAAAGAATTACACTAAAAATTTAACTGGAATCTCATTTAAAATTCAAAAGCCATATAGCATGTATAAGTACTTACACCGAAGCCGGTATGGAAGATAAGATCAAGCCTGCGCTAATTAGAGACCCTTAATTTTCAATATACAACATGATCACAAGCACCGCATGCGGTATAGCACTTTGAACTTGTTTTGGACCGGATATTGGCCGCGTGTCATCCACAGGGCGCCTATTCGAAATTAAACAGTTTTGCAAAATGCGAAACAAGGGTTCGTTGTTGTTGTTGTTGTTTTTTTTTTTTGTTTTTTTTTACTTCATATACCTCTTCATTCGTTCTTTATATTTTTTCTGCGTGCTTATGTCTTCCCTTTATTCTCAACGGAATGAAATCTCAACGGTAGTAAAGACTCTGAATATTTGATGTGACTATAAGGCGGACAAAATCCTGCTGCTCCACCCCGTATTTTTAGTTATTAGAAAAACACTAGATTTAGAAACTATTAAGTTATTAACAGAGTTGTAAAATAATAATTTTTCATGGAGAGGTGATTATCATTTTTGCAACAGACTGAAATCAAAGTTATTAGAAACAATGATAGATCAGTAATAAATGGCGGGAGGTTATGGGAGGTGGTATGTGTCATAAAACAGGGGGTAAGGTTGGGAAGATGTGTTTGTGTGTGCGTGTTACGGTGGCGTCGAAAGCATTTTCCGTTTTCTCCTATATACGTCTTTGCTGCTGGAAAATGTTTGAGAAGAGAATATCCTTCACGGTGTTGTTATACTGGATGCACATTTTTTTAGGAATAATGTGTGAACATTTTACCAATATATCTATTTTGAATTTCTTGCTTTTTTTCTGATTTCATAATGTTTTATTTTTTATTTTTTTTTTTCGTTTTATTTTTTTTCGCGGTTCAAACACATGTTACAGATTTTGTTTGTCTGGGGAAGTTATAAAGAATTTTTTTTTGAAATGCAAATACTAAAAAATGGTTGCATAGCTGTTTTCTACACATATAAACAAGTCACTAAAACGGCTCAATTTCCTTCTGTTTTGAACCAATTTGAACGATGCACATACAGTGGCAAGTTACATCGACATAATATATAAAATTGGTTGTAGTATTTCATTCATTCCTTGTATCAATTCATTCAAACACTATTTCGAATATATAAATTTTGGATGGTATTTCGGCCGTATTGAATATATTTCCTCCCTTGTATACCTCAAATTCTCCCAATTGTCGCCCGAAATTCCTAAATACAACGTGATGTCTGGCATAATAGATCAGCTACAAATGCACTATATGAATTGTAAATTTAGATAATTTAATTTGATGCGTTTGATAATTATGATTTTTCTTCATTCAAATGCTTCAATACAGAAAACACGTAATTACATAAATCTAGTATTTATTGAAAGTAAGAAATAATGAATTTATACTGCCGACGGCGAACTTCGGCGGAGTAAACGAAAACTAGTAATGTTTTAAATACAGACGATATTTATGTTTGATTTTATGCTACATATTTTGATATTTTAATATGAAATGGTATAAATGGATATTTTAATAGTGGTAAGCCGAGAAACGGATCACACATTTTGAAAATTAATCTTAATCTACTGACCACATGCAAGATTTTGTTATTTTATACCTGTATCAGTCCTGTGAACAAAACTTATTCAAGGACGGGTAGAAAGGTCACTGGTCATCTAATATGTTCAAGGTTTCTATATGTGTACATACATGTACTTTATTTAATCTTAGGAAACTTAATTATGTTCACACAAACACCTGGTTGTTAAAAATATGTATTTTAAAATAGTAGAATTAGCTGGTCTTGTCTAGCTCCTAGACCATGGTATTTCTTCTTAGTATTATTTTAAATTGTGGATGTAGCCAGTCTATATCCGTATGTTCAGTATCATACAAAATACAATCAGTTCTTTTTGAAAATCTCTAAAATAGACATACATTTGTCACTATATTAAAACAAGAGAAACTTTACAAAAGCTGAAATTTATTGGTTTACCGTGGGTCTGTAATTAAAAATCGACAAGTGTCGTGTTCAATTCGGGCTAACGCTGAGCCTCGGAATAAAGTTTGACAATGTCTGACAATTGTTTTCTTCTTGAAATTGTTGAAACTCAAAAACTCAAACGCCAATATTTTCTTATTAGCGCGAAGTTAGTGGGAATGAAGATTTTCGGAACAATAATTATACATGTATATTATTTTTGATTGATTCTGATAATACAACTTTTTAAAACTTAATCTCACAAAGCAATGCGGCATTCTTCGAACGTAAATACCGTTTACGCGCACATGACTTTCAGTGAAAACTAGAGAATGCACAAATTGCTTAGAAAGAATATTGCCAATACTTTGTACGTAAAGAAAGAAATGACATGAATCCGACAGAAAACACAAACAAACTTAGCGCCGCCCTCTGATTTGATGTTTTTGTGTATAATATATGTTATATAAATGGCATGCTTTATAACAATATTAATTGAATATCATTTATTTTCTTCAATTAAAATTCTGAGACATGAGGTTAAATAGCATTGCAGTTATATGCGCCTTCCACAATGCGACTTAATATATCACAGAATCACCGACATTTTTTCAGTGCCTCGGGGCAATAATACCTTTTTAAAAAAATGTAACGATCTCGGAGATGCGACCTAGATAGATCACAGAAGGTAGACAAGAGCCCATCGCAAATGTTCACACGTTTACTTTTCTTTTTGTTGTTTCCATGCTCTAATTGTCTGCCGGTATTTTTAGTCAAATATGAAGGCAATAATTGAAAACTGTAATAATGCAATGTACAAGTCTTCGGCAAAATGTTGAGTAAGTTGCGCCCTTATGAAATTATTTCGTTATATCATTTATATATATTCCATTTAATATGGACAGCTAAAAACGAGAAGTACTACACTACAAATCAATAAACGAGCATATTTTTGAGGATTTCAAGAGTTCTTATATCATATTACTTTCTCTTATTGTATTAAAAATGAATTGTCGAATTTTGTAACATTTGTGGATTATAAACCCGAAAATTATCTTAAATAAATTCGAAATAGTATGTCGTTCTTAAATCTTTATATACACTACCTGAGGATGTTCATTATTGCTAAAAAATTATCATTTTTTGAAGAAACTGGAGTATCATTTCTCTCCGGTAGATCTAAGCGGTGTCTATTCACGTATTATAATAAGATGATAGTGTCACATATGATGTAACGAAAGTATTATACAAAGTCGTCTGTATGTAATACCAGGAAATCACGCTCTCGTTTTGATCTCGCTGGCGGTGCTGTGCGAACTTATATCATAATCCTTTGTCTTGTATTCTACGCTTTAGTATAAATTTAAAATGCTTGAGAAGGTCATCTGTAATTCGAAATACCGTATCAGTATTATATATGTATTAAACTAGTATATATATATCAAATTGTCACTTGTATTTCTGTATAGAAAAGCGTACGCATTTTAAGATATTTGAATAATGTACTATTTTGTCATGATGCGCGTATAAAAAAAAAACATAAATAAACTATTTGACTTTAATCATCTAATTATTAATAAGGACGAAGTGCAGCAGGCTAATTTTTTCAGCTAAGCAACTTTATCACCATGAATGAGTTGTCATATTGGATGCATTCTTTTTTTCTCCGTAACAAATTTTAGGTCCAGTTATCTTCTTTTTGAAAGAGTTTATTAGAAACGGTGTAAATAGCGCATTGTAATGATTAAAATGTTCGAGCCTTGTACCGGGCCTAAAAAATGCGTTTTCATTTTCTTTTCGTTTTTTTTTTTTTTTTTTTTTTTTTTTTAAATAAATATGTTTTGAAAGCTATGGTTCGAGAATGTATGACTGCAATCAAGGACGTTAATAAATACGCCAATTTATGTCTTTGCGATTTTGTTATATCCCACAAAGTAATAAAAAGGTGTCGTTCTAAAAACCAAACTAATTCCTTTATTAACCTTTTAACATAGTCATGAACATATAGTGTGATCGAATCTAGCCATATAGTTAATATAATATTGGAAAACGGCGTTCAGTTCCAAACAATGATGTGATAAATATTTTGCAGTAAATATGGCATGTATTTTACACATAGATAACTATTTAATAAATCATATTTTCCCTTTTGTTTAGTAAATTAACATAAATGAAATATTCAATATACATTGCACAATTTGCATACAATGTGAAGTCAGCCCCTGCCATGATCAGTGGGCCAAAACCGTCTCTAACTTGTCATTGGTCTAAATGTTTAAAGGGCGGGTACTAACCCCCAGTATCTTATAAGAATATTGATTTCTATCGTGGGCGGGCTTAAGAGCTACCAATATTTATCGATTTGCGCATAATTTATCAGATATTAGAGGTACCGATATAGTTTCAGTTGTCTGTTTAGAAATATTTTATGGCTTTTATATCCGTTATATACGTTATAAATGATGTAGGAACGAAAATTCATAATTTATGTATTAAGTTAACTTCTATGTTCTCTTTTAACATTTCTAATAATAATAGTAACTAATATTACTAGTAGTAGTAGAAGTAGTAGTAATAATGATAATAAAATAATAATAATAATAATTATCATCATCATAATATCTTTATTTATAGATGGTAGCACATGAAGATATAAATAAGTACAAAGTACAAATCATACATCTTATTTTTAAAAATGGACGTCTGAATAATGACGACAACCCAATACAATTTATATATCACATAACCTAATTAAAATCACATTCATTCTTAGATAAATACCGCTTAAACTAGATATTGACTTTAATGCAATTTGCATTTATGCAATCAATAAGTCATGCATAATTATATTATAATGGCCTAAGTATAATTCAGCTGATATTCAGCTGATATTAACATAGTGATTCTTTAGACGGCCAATGTAAAATATACTTTTCATATCTATTTTCTAATGTTGGAGTGAATTATATTTGATATCTAATTCAGAATGCGTATTTTTGTTTTACATGGTTTTCAGGAGTGATTTTAAAGTTGCACATCGAAATGTCCGCATGGTACTGCCTACTGTTACCAGACTCTCAAGATTCTGGACGACAACGATTTTTTTCATTTTAAAATGTGATTCAAATGCAAGTTCAAAGGAGCGAACCGACTGGGATTTCTACGGACTAATACACTATCAGTAAAGTCAATGTTTTAAAAACATATCAATACTGAACATTTTTTATACGTATCATTTTGGTATGTAGAGAGTCATATAGGAAAATAAAAATGTCTGTGTCTATTCGCTGAACTATTAAGAAAGAAAAAACATGTAAAATGACAGGTTTATATACAACTGATGTGACGATAGTTTGGCATTTCAGATAATGAAACAGACTGCTATGGTATTGATGTAAAGGGTAGCTGTAAACGTTAATTTACTTTTTATAGCTTGAAAATTAGGAATATATTTATTGATTATCGATCTGCAGTTACAGAAGTATCACTCAAAATGAACAAGATGTACTACCACAAATAATCAGATATTGACACTAAAACGTTAAGGAAAGACTCATTTTATAGGATGCTTTCCAGGTCCGGTTCCACAAAAAATAAGGGCACCAGCATATCAATGGCGGGATATGAAAGGGTACCCCAACGGCCAACTCCCACCTGAATTTATTTGAAATTAAGGTATTAGACCCCTAATAGTTTGTTTTGTTTTATTCATTTTTATTTGTTTACGCTGCGCTGCGTTATGACTGTTTCCAGTCAAACTAATCAATCGTAGGCCCAGCGAGATTTGAATTTTGAGAGCCGTTGCCAGATACAGGTCGGTTCCTGGATTGATTCCAAAGACTTGCATTCATATGACGTAATTAAAGGGGACCTTACTTCGAGGCCCGGATGTTAGTTTTGAAGCATGTCTGGGTCTTGGCTCGAGTATTTATTGTTTTTTTTTTTAATGTTTTAACTGTTATATCCCCCTGAATTGTGTCTAAATTGCCAAAATAATAAATAGATTATAAAATATATAATTAAATTTATCAAATTTTGTCATCCAGGGTAAGAGCCGCGATTACCTTTCTTACACTCCTGAAACGCCTGAGAAAAACTGCCACTGACCATGAACTACATCTATACTGCTTTATTTTAATAACCACCAAACTTTAAAAACTTTAAAACAAATCTAAAAACATTATATACGATCCGAATTGTTGTCAGTACACAGGTTATTTATAGATTACATGCCGCGCCTACTGCATAATTGTGTCATATCGATAAATATGCTTACTCTATACTGTACTTTACCGATACCATTTTACTCTATGTTTTTAAATTACTGGCATTTTGTCATTTTTAATGCTTTTCAGATCTGTTTTTTTGCACTTTCTAGCCTAAAGTCTAAATTTAATGATTATATCGATATTCATTATTTTACTTATTGTATAGAAAAGATATTTTCGATCGCGCTGTATGAAATTTCACTGTAGTTTTTATCAAAATTCAACCGTTTCTATGTAATTTTGCTTATTTTAATTAAATTATCTTACTAAAAATGCTCTAGTGTTTTAGCTATATATGCTCGTTAGCGATACTGGAAATTTGAAGAAAAACTATCGATTAATAAATGTTTTACACGCGGATCCTGTGTACCTGACGCCTAAATTACGCGTGAAATATTTTTACCTAAAATTTACCTGTGGTCACATGACCTGACAATCACTTCGGCTTGGTCACGTGTCAAAAAATGTTTTTGATAGTCAAAATATCTATTTTTCGGGTAATGGGATTTTACCATTGCAGACAAAAGTGAGGTATAATAGGGGATGAAAATCGCCGAGACGGTAACGTCCGTATATAATTATTCATCTGTGTTGTAGCAACCACAGCTGATTTCATTCATTTTATAACTATAAAAACCAAATCATATTGTATATCTCTTCATTTGCTGCACAGAACAAATTAGTAGTGTTGTCTGCATATACTGAGGCAATCTTTTCGATGTTTTCCGATTCCGGTTTATGTACACTGCGCATACTGGTTGTCTGCATGAACATCCAAGCACCCAGAATCAGTCACAGAAATTCGTAAACCGCGCCAACATGATACTTTTACTTCTTTTTCGTAATGAAAACATGTACATGCAAATGAAAAAACTTTTAAAAGAGTAAGGAAGTTAAAGGCCGTCAAGTTTCTGCGTGGAGTGCAAACAAACAAACAAACAAAAATCACTAAAGTTAAAGCCAGTGCGAGAACGCTGAGTGACGTCACCGTCACGGCCGTGAATCTTGCAAAGTATAATATTTGCTGTAAGAGGTATGATGACACTAAATGTAAACTCGTGTTTATAGCTAAGTTTCACGTTCTTGAGCGTTGAATATTTGTTTGTAAGTGGATATATAAAAGATAAATCCCCATGCTAGGCGGTGTCTTAATTCATATTATAATAATATCACTTGCCTCTCGCAACCTTCAGTTTAATACTCACTCATTGAATATATACATACATAAAATGCACACTACAAAGTTAGCTAAAACAGAACCCTAACCTTATTCACAGTAGACTGTATATCAGGATGTTACATTTGTGCCTTTGTTAGACGGGTAATGCTCGGTTTTCCATTCCACACTGTCTCGAAGGTTGGGAAAAGAGCTATCTTACGAAAACAGCAGATATCTTACGAAAACAGGGTGACATGTTAGATCATTTTTCTTGCCTTTCATGTTAACTGATATTATTTATATAGCTTATGACGTCATAATAGTGCCAGTGCTATGTGACGTCACCAAAGTGCACGCTATTTTAGACAAGATTTTTCCCTAGGGAAAGACAGGAATAGAAGCTATCTATCCCTGGCACGTTCTCGAACAAATGTATACTTTCCCTGCTAGGAAGGCAAGAATATAAGAATCTTACATGCCCATCTGTGTAAGACGGGGTTTTCACTACCCGAGGGACAGTGTGGAATGGAAAACCAAACGTTAGCGAGGTTTTTTTTATCCAAGCTGTCCAGAGGGTTGGGGAAACAGCTGTCTTATACACTAACAGGCAGGGGCGTTCCTGGGCCATATTGAAAAATACGCCCTGGGGGAGGTTGGAGGAGGGGGTTTCCCCCTTCTGCCGGTGGGGGTACGGGGGGCCTCCCCCGGAAAAATTTTGCTTTTAGGGCTGCCAGGAGAGCTAATATTAGGGTCTTTTGGGTAAAACTAGACACTAAATTTCATCACAAAATGTAATGATAAAATTCGTAAAATAATGAATGACATGGTAATTTTTCATATGAGATACATGTCCATTCTATTTTCTCGCTAGACTTTGAAAACAAATGCAAGCCTGCGACTTTTTCTATTTGCAAAGATGTCAACTACTTTGTCTGCATTGATTTCTTGCTCCTGATAAATGTTCATTAACCCGAGACCACTCAGTCTCTCAGTTCCCATGGTGCTCCTCAGATATGTTTTCACCCGACGCATGGTAGAGAATGACCTCTCTGCAGTCGCCGTAGACACTGGCATAACAGTAAGAAGCATCATGCACGTTCTGATGTTTGGAAATGATTCTTTCCGAGCCAGACGGAGACTAGCTGAAAGGTCCTCAGTGGCCATCGGACGGCCGTCTGCAAGTGTAGGGTCTGTCCACCAAGTTCGCCATCTTGCACATTCCCTCAAACACGTCGCCTCGTCGACGTCTAAATTAGCTTGTACCCCTCTGAATAGTTCTCTGCAGTTTTCGACAGGTAGATTTGTTCTTTGCACCTGTGATATATCAAATATATATGACATGCTGTTGATTTAAAGAAATTTTATTATATCTTTAAATTCATTAATCGACTGATCATGTATATAGTATGTTAAATACCTCTTTTTTACTTTATTTAGGCCTAAATATTATAATGTTCAATTCACACCTCACGTTCAAACAACACGAAAACAATTGATCAGACAATAACTCTTGAATGAATGAATGAATGAATGAAATGTAGAGCTCTATAAAAGTGTTTCATATACTTTCACCTGGGATGGTATCAGCCATTGGACCTTGAATCTATCATTGGCCTGCATCAGTCTGTCGTTAAGCTCTGTGAGCATGTGGTCTAAGAACGGTAAGTACATGTTGACCTTCCAAAATGCAGATATCGTCTGCGCTGGAGCATTGGCGCGGTTTTGCTGGCGCCCAACATTCCTGGCCATGGACGGCTCAACACCAACGTCAGCGGCAATCATCACAGCCTTGTCATACAAGGTGTCCCAAACGTCCTCACAAGCTCTGTCATTCTAAAAAAGTCAAGGACTTTGTAGATTTTATATTGAATTCATACTGGTATCAAAAACGGCCAGAACAATAGCAGAAAGACAGTCAGCCAGACGCGCATGCACATGCACACATACAGCGGACCATGTAGTGTAACACATGTTTTATGAAAAAGGTAAAAAAATATATTGGTAGGCTGCTAATGTGTTAAAAAGTGATAGCTCTCTCCTAATAAAATTATACTGCTGTATAGGAGTGTTGTGCGACAAATTTTCGGATGTCCTGTATCGGCCATACAAAGGAAATTGTGAAATAACGGTGTACCTGTAGCAGCCTTATCACAATCTTAGTATCGTTTGCAGCTTTGAACAGGTCACAGGTTTTGCTCTGCAGTGCGGTCGACAAGGAAACAAGAGCCGATAGGACGTGTTCGGCTGCTACCAACGACACAATAAAGCTGAACTGCAAGACTGATGTTTTATGCCCTGATGCCTTTGTGTCTCCGTCGTCAGCAAGCTGCTCAAGTGACGTCACAACTGTTCTAAAATTGTAAATGCGTAGCCAAATAATTTTCAGAAAAGAAATTTTAAATTTATAGACTATTGTTCTTACATAATCAAATTAACTGATAGCTTGTGTCAACTAAAGTTTCGATGTATATTTTCTATAAGTAAAAATTTACTTTTTTCAAGTTTACCTGTAGGCACATAGAAATGTGTGAAGGGCGTCCGCACGTGCTGCCCATCTCGTTTCACAGAGAGACTGGAGACGCTTTCTCTCCTCCATATTGGCACGGCTCACGTCGTCAGCTTCCAACGTCTCTTTGAAGGTAAGGAGGCGTTTTGCAGAGTAATTAAATGCAAAGGCCACTGTTTGCACGATATCCATCATATTGCGGATGTACCCGATCTTGCATGCGTGTATAATGGCCAGGTTCAGACAGTGGGCCTTACAATGGGTATAGATAGCTTCAGGGTACTGTGCTCTGATACGTGCCTGCACCCCTCTGTATATACCAGACATATTACTGGCTCCATCGTATCCTTGTCCGCGCATCTTGTCGAGATCAACTCCTGCATAAAAATAACACATCATTTGTCATAAGTAGTGGTAATTTTAAGACAATTCTGTTTTAAATGGTTTCCACTATGTACTCCATATAGAAGAATAATTCTTTGGAGAGAATAATGCAAAAATTCCCATACACTTTGAGATTATGCTAAGCGATTATCAAAAATAAATGCTATCTATACAGAATGGCTTCTCCAGCGTATCTGAGTGCACGTTTTGTGACACAAATCTGCAACATTATTGTATATACCGGTACTGTTTTATAAAATGAAAATTTTTTGAACAGTCGAATTAGCATATAACGGTGGTTTAGAGGTTAAGGTGTCTGCCGCTTATTTCGGAGGTTGCAGTTTCGAGCCACAACAGGGTCACGACCGTACATTCTAATATGACAGCAGTACTGGTTTTTCAGGATACGGACTCGATTCAAGCTTTCTTCACAGATATGGAGCTAAAATAAATTAGTATAAACTAAGCATGTAAATCGTTTAGAAGCTAATGATTGCTTACCGTTCATATGTATACAAAAATGACTTACCTAGCTCCTGAAGATTCTGGAGGAATGCTTCCGCCAAAGCCTCCCCCTTCGTGCTAGCACACTCTGCAAATCCAATGAAGTCCTCGCGAACTTCGTCCTCGTGTACGTAGCGGACACAGAGGGCCATCTGCTCCATTGTAGCAGCATCCGTTGCTTCGTCAGCAATAAATCCGAAAACGCCAGCTGAGTTACAACGGTTTACTATTTGGCTTGATATCATATGTCCGATGATTCCAATAAGTTCATTCTGTATGTTAGGGGATGTGTACATTGTGCGGGGGTCTCCTTCTTGCAGATGCGTATTCAACACATTGTTGTGTTTAGCCTGAAATTTCAATAAAGCCTTGAAATTTCCCATATCATCTTCATGCCCTCGTAAAGCAATGTTCTGTCTACCACAAAACACTATAGTGTCAACAATCGCGGTAAGGATGAGGCGATTTTTTTCAACAAGAACGTTGTATTGAGTGGCAATGGAACACTCGATATCTTTTTTCTCCCCTCTCATTACAGCTAGGAAATTGTCGGCTCCAATTTCCTGATGTGCGTGATACACAGAATTTTCGTGTTTTTCAATTATCTTCTTGATGTTGCTCCAATCTGAAACTGGAACTTTCGACAGGGCTTTGCATCTTGGGTCTTGCTCGCCAAACAAAAAACATGGTGCACAGTAAACCCCATCAGCAGAGACTGAGTATTTTAGCCACTTGTGCGTGGTGAACCAGCCCGCCTGTGCCTTCCGTAGTTTCCCACCATTGAACCTTAAATAAAACGCATAAAAAATTTTTGTGAAACAATACCTGCTTCGATTACTTTTTCATGAAGTATACTTTACAATACAGAAAAAAATGACATTCTTGCCCACATACTTCGTTTAAATCGGGTTTCTTTTAAAGCGCATATTTTTGTATATTACAATACCGTCTGTCTAATAAATATTAATGTAATATAGATCTACTGCAAAATAATCGCATTATTAAACTTATTCTAAAACTGTTCTGGGCTATTTCGATAAATGTATGTTAAGGTTTGAACAGCTTTATTTATATCTTCGGGAGAATGAAATACAAACCTAGTTGGAAACTTGTATTCCTGGGCATCCCATTGCTCTGACAACAGCGCTAACTTATCATCACATGACAAGCTAACAGATGATTCAATAAAAACATCAGGGTATGGTGGAGACGACATTTCAAAATTTCCCGCTCAGGAGAACTTGTTTACAAACATCATTCGGATACCGTATATAAACAGCGATACTATGTAAAGGGGGACAACAACGTACACACTTTACATATACTGTTAGAAAAAGAAAGCGAGTAGGCTTTGAAGATCAAATCTCAAAATTGTTTAAAAATGTTTTATTACATGTAATACAGTTTGGGTTTTGGAAATGTGTTTTAATTTCGTCAGTGGTGTAAAGATTACCCCTAACCCGGGTAAGGGTTCAATTTTTATTGCATTTTTTGCCTTAAAATCATTTTCATTTTTTCAAGCCTTTTTTTTATTTATACGCACGGGCGTATAGGCTTATGGGCAGGTACGCCCCTGACAGGCAACATGTTAGATCATTTTTCTTGCCTATCATGTTCAAAATAGATCGTGGAGACAAGTGGATTTGGATATTTTCTGATAGCTTTCATTTATATAGTTTTGTGACGTCACACTAGTGTCAGTACTATGTGACGTCACCCTAGTGCACGCTATTTCAGACAAGATTTTTCCCTATGGAAAGACAGGAATATCTTTCCCCGGCGCGTACCCTGACAAATGTATACTTTCCCTTCTAGGTAGGCAAGAACACAATTCTATGCGTGCGTACTTACCGTGGTATGTTTAAGATATGTATTTATTTTGTTGATAAATTTAAGCATCGTCAACGTGAAAAAACAACGCAGATATTCCTGCGTATTTATTAAAATTGAATGACGTTGAGGTAGAGAGTATTCATTTACTAGATTTTTGCGCCTTATGCCAGAATATCGTTAGCGCATGTTCATTTTGTTTTTTATAACATCTCCAGAATCCCTCGGAAGCAGAAAAAACATGTGATAAGAATAATCTTCCCGCATAGATTTTATTAAACTCATAAAATGCTTGGCAGACCTCATCTTATCATTTTATTCAACTCGTGCAATAAAGTCATGTGACAGGACACTCATGTAATGTTCTCTACATTGTATATAATTGCACGTGTATTTTGAAATGTGCGCACACGCAAAGCAGATTTCGACCTAGATTGTACACTAAAGTTATGTATGAGCAGTCTGTTAACTCAGTCATCCTCTCTTGTCGCAAGACAGACTGACGAAATATAATATATATGGCCTGTATTTCTGGCTCATATGCCTATGTCTTTAACTTCCTTTCAATTTTCGCTAGTTTTTGTAAGTAGTTTTATGAATACAATGAGTGCACGGATGCTACATACAGAAAAATACGGGGCCTCCATGGCCGAGTGGTTAAGGTCGCTGACTTCAAATTACTTGCCCCTCATCGATGTGGGTTCGAGCCTCACTCGGGGTGTTGAATTCTCCATGTGAAGAAGCCATCTAGCTGGCTTACGGAAGGTCGGTGGTTCTACCCAGGTGCCCGCTCGTGATGAAATAATGCACGGAGGGGCACCTGGGGTATTCCTCTACCATTAAAGCTGGAAAGTCGCCATATGACCTATCATGTGTCGGTGCGACGTTAAATCCAACAAAAAAAAAAACTCCAGAAAAATACAGCTGGGATCATCTATATGTTTATATAGCGGGAAATGAGATAATAATTTCATGAAATCGTCAACAAATGTAAAAATTCTCCATATACCCCTATAGAAAATTTGTATCTTTTAGCGTAAACGATTTGTATCTTTTAGCGAGACTAAAAATGTTGTATCATTTAGCGTTAGTTTTGTATCTTTTAGCGAGCTTCGATTTTGTATCATTTAGCGCTGATTGTATCATTTAGTGTCAGTTTTGTGTCGTTTTCAGTTGTTTCGTTTAGCGAAGTTGTATCATTTAGCGTTCCCACAGTGTCGATTCCTTGTCCGAAATGAAATAAACAGCAAGGCGAAAGATTTCCTGCTGCCAGAAATTATATAGACATATCCATGTTCACGTGCACCAACATATTAACGCACGGGTGGACAGGTGGACGTATTATATTTTAAACGTGCACGCACATTCTAGCTGCACTATATATACATTAATAAGTGTAGGCGTAAATTTATATCTACACACGCGTATAATTTAACGCGCGCATGCGAAATTCTATGTGCTTGTATATATATACGCGTGTGCATATACATGTTCCATAATAGGCGTTTAATTTTATGCATGCACGCTTTATTCTGAGTGCTTGTATACTTACAAATATGCATGCATATATGAACTACACATACATTTTTATTGATGTTTTGACGTTGTGTGAATGAAATAAAGCCAAAAAATAAACCAGTGTAATGCAGTTCTGAGGTTACCGTCGTTTTACTTCGGATTTACTTGGTCGCTCGTAGATATTCTAGCATAAAACTGCTGTTCTAGTCACTTTTCGGAGATGTCTTACGAAGAGAGAAAACATGTGTTAACAGATAGATTCACGTGCTGTTATAAAACAGTCTAATATATGCACGTTCCGTGGTAAAGCGCTAAGGTATTACGGCCCATAACGGATTTATAATTCAATGGAAATAACGTCAGCGTGAAGAAACAACAGATATCCCTGCGCATTTCATTGAAATTAAATGACGTTGAGGTAGAGTTTATATATTAATTCTGCATTCGTTTATGTGCTTTATGCTTAAATAGTTTTAACTCATGTCCATTTCGTGTAATAACATACATGTATTTAGAACTCCTCGGGATTCTGCATATGTTGTAACACGAAAAACATGCGTTATCCCTACAAAGAAACAAGAAATTTTATGTTTCAGCATAACAAATCTTGCATGTGATAAAATTCTTTCTATAGAGCCTTTCATTTTATTATTTTATTCAAATTGTGTAATTAAGGGTGCTATAGTTACCTGAATACATGTTTTACACTTAAAATGACATTAACCAATACTTGTCGCAGTGATTTAGACTGAACGCCGAACACCATGTCTTTATTGTAGGTATGGGTTCGAATGTATACGTACTAACTGAGTTATAATTGCTTATACTCTAAAAATCATCATGGGTTCGAACCTACACGATAGGCACTGTGCAGTTTTAACAGATTTTCTAAAGTGAACCATCAGCCGAGATGATCCGACTACCAGACCAATCTTAGTATATGAACTCGCCCAAAAGGTCATTTTTGAAGGTGAAAGTGTATTTTACTCCAGTAGAAAATCTTTAAGCGTCAACGATTTGTTTTATTTAGCGAGCCTAAAAAAGGATTAAATTTATAACACTTCCGCTTTTAGACACAATGTCTTTAATCAATTCGTCGTGGAGAAGATAGTGCGGATGGCGCCTCGCCCGAGGACCGATTTCACGACCACGCGATCTGTAGATTTGCGCTGTCCCTTTCGAACTAAGCAGGCTGGCTACATTCTTTTGCATAACTCTTCCCTAGGGAAAAATTCATACAGAAAACATTTCCTATTGGAATGCATTCCCATGGGAAACGCTTCCCTTGGGAACAGTTTCCTATAGGAAAGTATTCCCATGGGAAACTTTTCCCAAGGGAACAATTTCCTATGGGATTCCCAAAGGAATTCTTTCCCATGGGAAAACTAAATTATCTTTTATTTAAACAAATAAACTAGCCAGTGCCATAAAAGTATTTTTATAAAACAGCTATGATGTTTTTCTAATAGTTTATATGAAAATAAAAAATAAGGTTTTCCCATGGGAAATTCCGATGGGAAAGATTTCCCAAATGTTTCCCATGGGAAAACACCGTCCCATGGGAAAGCAATTTTCCCATGGGAAATGACCGTTTCCCATAGGAAATCGGCCATTTCCCATGGGAAACAGAATATTAAAATAGCAATATTTATTAAAATAATAAGATCAGAATGATGAAAGTTGTTGGCTGCTATATGGTAGATTTGGGCTATCATTCAGTACGATTTTTAAGTCCAAAGCCTTTGTAGAAGTACTTGACGTTTTTGCCAATTATTGTCCGTGGCAAATTAAAATTGGCGGCCATATATAAAAACGAAGCCGTAGTCTGTTAACGGCTTCGTTCATGCCTTTATTGAAATAGATTTTTGTCTACGTTTCATCTTGATTCTTGTTGTTTTTTTCTTTGAGAATGTAGCTATTCTGATTGGGATCTTTATCCTGTCCTTGTTTATTTATTGATACATTTGTAATTCAATAAATTGATTGTTCCACATGTTTTCCTTCAAACTAGAAGGAACATGAGCCGCTAGCATTGTACCTGAACAAGCGTTAATTATTAATTTAATTAGAAGAAACATCACCTGTGGCTGACTGCTGCTGTTGGCACGTATCTGTATACGACACCCTCAGGTTGATATCGGGCAGAGTGTTATCTACAGGAAGTTTGGGTTGCAGCTGGAAGATCGCTTTCTGTCCGATATGGAGGTTGCACCTGATTCCCTTCGTAAAGGGGAGGGTGTAAGGCGCTGATTCCCGTGAGGTGGGAGAATCTGGGTTCCCGGTTGTTGGCTGTTTGTTACATCATTCACAGCCGCAAGATTGGACGGGAACTGGTTCCCGCTGTTACTGACAGTTTGAGACCTGTATTTTCCATAGCCTTCCAAATCGTGCGGTAGGTTGTAGGGCATCCATACTTCGGCCTGCGACCCGCTGACGTTACGTCCAGGCGGACTTCGTTGTTTTTGTGCGTGACTTTGACATAGTTATACTAAAGAATGAAATAATTGTCAGAAAAAGGTTAAATATTTTTATCTATCTAGTTTAAAATTTAAATATGTGTATTTTATTATTGATCAGTGAAATTCAGTATGAAAGTAAATAAAGCATATTGTTGGGGCTGGGGCTGAATAACGGCTCAAGATACAAAATGATCAAAAGTTGTGGATAAGCTTCAAGATGTATATTGAAATTAAAAGGATAAACTTTGTTTGACCTAAATGTATCTACTGCAGCGGATTAATCGGTGCGTGCGAACCACACATTCCACAGACATTTCGTCATTCCAGTAAATATATATTAAGATGTAAGTTAAAAAGTACATTTATCAATGTCTGTTTTTGTTGTCGTTTTGTATTTTGTGTTGGGACGGGGAGGGGGATATTTGGTCCAAAATACCGTACAGAAATGTTGCTGTTCCACGTGTTCGTCCAGTTAACACAAATTGTGTCCTCTTCGTCAAGATTTAATAAACTGAGAAATTAATCATAGAATTATCATCTCATAAAGTAGTTTAAGCCCACAATCATTTTAGGAAACAAGATTGTTAAAAAAATCAACATGGCGCTGACCAAAATGCAGCTGCCATGTGCTTCTGAGCAGAAGTTGTCACTAGCGAGTATTTCATATTTGAATTAGTGTTTAAAATAAAATCTGTTAGAAGATCCTTTGAAAGCACAGAGTGAAAACCAAGCAAAGTAATAGCGGCTCGGTTTTATTGAGTCTGTTCGTGAGAGGTAATGAAATATGCAACACCCATCACGCCCCTAGCACGATGCTTAAGCGGAATTTTATTACAGTATAACTGAGTGTACTCTATGATCTCGAAGGACCAGAAAATATAACAACACTGAATTTAAATGTTCATACTAGATGAAAATAAAACATTTATTTATTTTGGTTTATGTCTTTATAACTTAAATAATTATTAAACGTACAATGTAAGAAATTGAGATAATTTTTGACGTTTACCTCGCAACGGAGCCGTCGAGAAAAAGGAATTTACTTACATAGTTAATGAATTGTCTCCGTTGAAATCTCTCTTAATCTAAGCAGGCCCTAATAAGATATTTGTTTCTAGTAAAATATATATCCTTAAACGAATAAAGAGTAATATAATTGCTGTTTACATAAAAGCCATTGTTACAGCAATTTAAATGGCGGGTTTAATTATATCTGTTTTTTACGTCAGGTTTATTTTAATATCGCTGATTCTAAGAAAACTAACTCAAGCAGTTTATAGCAATCCTCACTAATAAAAAGTTCAATTATTCACTGTGTATAATACAAAGGATATATCACAGTACTAATAACGTTTGGAGAGTGACTTACGTCATAATGTTAAAAAGTTGAAAATTTGGTTTTATCAATCCGATTCGTAATTTATCTTGATAGCACTCAACATATAAATACATGTCAATATAGGGTATGGTTTCAGCAAGCACTTTACCGTGTAGTAACTTGTCTATTTTACTAGTCAAACCGCTGTCTAATTTGAAAAAATACGTATACTTTATATATCCTGTAGGCGTTACTTTATTTTATTTTCAACACTGATTTCCGGCAAATTGGATCCTAACAATTCAAACTTCTCATTTCCACCTGTGATTATAACTAATTTAATCTATGCATGTATGTTTTTATTTTAAGCGTAAACACTCAAAACTTGTCATCTTTAAATCAGTTTTAAAATCTTTCTTATTTTTTATTGTTTTTTATTCAGAACAAAAACCTAGTATCACATTCAAAACTATTAACTTAGGAAAACATGCCAAAGCTATACCGACCTGATTTTTCAGTTTTATATTATTACAATCATAGCACTACTGCAGTTTATATTTATTAAGTGTCTCTGATTTACCATCATACTTTTGATCAGATATTAAACTGTCCGTTGCCGTTTGCTTAACTTATTCTCCATTTTGTCTTTTTTATCAAACACTGTTCTAAGGTTGTTGCTATCTCATTGTTTTTTATGCAACATTTGCTATCCATCCATTTCATACAAATTATTCCGAACTCTTTCGTTCTAACGACTCTATTTACAGAGAGTATCGTATGAATTTAGACAGAATGTTTCAATAGAACACCATATTTGTATAACGCATGATTCTTATTAATTTCTGACCACATTGATTTTACTAAAACGTGATTAAACATGTTAAAGTTTAAGAGCACGATCTCTTGTTAAACAAATTGGAAATGCTATTAAAGGATGGCAGATTGGTGCGCAAGCAGATTATCCCCAAAACAGAAGGATATTAAGTAAGCAGTACATAATTATATAAACGAACTATCTGAATTTTCTGAACACGTTTTATTTGTGCATTAGCATCTCAAGAAGCCAATGGGAATGTTTATAACCGAGACCGAAAGTTAAAGTGTCGTAATGATTTTGTGTATGAGTTTTCTGGCACATTTGTTTTATATATATATATATATATATATAAACTATTTTAGATTCTTCCTATTTCGGGTAATTTTTGTAACCTAAGATATTAAATTTTGTCATTGATTTATATTTTAGAAAGTTTTATTGACCACATTTTTATTATCTTCTTTATGACTTTGACAGTATAAGTTTGTGCGAAATATTAAATGTTGTCTTTTTCTAACAATATATATTATGTATTTTGACAACTGTTTTATCTATTTTAACACACAACTAAAGGAATTGTGGAACGTTTAATGATAAACCTTTATACATGGACACAATTTTAAAGTACCAATATCGTATTGGGCTTTTGTGACATTCTGAAACAGGGCATGGTCCGAAAACGGGTAACATTATTTGGATGCTTTGGTATTTTTATAACATTTGCAAAGTAATGATCTTAAATATGCAAAGTGTCTACAATGACTTAATGTAACTTTTACGATATTAGCAAAACACCAATGGCAAGTGTTGCGTTAGACGATTTGTTAAGTGTATATGTTGAACATATATCTATACTGTTATCCGTCGTTCAAATATGTTGCTCATATAAGAAGCTTTGAGCAAGATGCAACGAACGACAATCCTAACAGCTTGAGCTATACACAAACTGGACATAAATATGCATGAAATAGTAAACTGAATCCTTTTGGGTTCCGTAAATTGATCAAATTCTGCAAGAATCGCATTGATATCCGTTTATTTTTCCGAAAACAACTAACACACATTTTTAATACTTTAAGTTTTATAAACATCCGTCAAATTTGGGAACGATTACACAAAGTGTGCTCATACAGTGTATGGTTTTCAGTCAGAAATATAGCTGTAATAATTTACTTTGATACAGTTAATGTAATGCATGATTGATACCAAGTGATAATGCAAATGATATGGCATTCATTCCAGTAGCATTATCTGTAGAATGTAACTGAGAATGTATGATGAAGCGAACGTTTTCGTAAACTGTAGAATTTTTATGATAAACGTTTGCTTAAAGATATCAATGATAAATGTCCGTTGTCAAAATCGATTTACCATCTGTCAGAGGGCAAATTGATTTTCAATTTTTACCTTTTTGATTTTAAATTGCAGCAAGGTTATATGGTTATACTATTATTGTTACAGTGTTAGTGTAAATATTAAAATGCCTTGTACCCAAATGTCCCATAAATATCATAAAAGTTAATAGTTTAAAAGTAAACAAAAAGTGAAATAAGAAAGCTAAATGGCTGTAGTAACGTGTATTGCTTTTGTCTGTGTGTTTACATCAAACATCTTGTCACCTCTCACTTGTTAAAATCAGTTAAGTATAGAACAGTGACTGCGTTTTGCAAAGCAGCAACACCTCAACGTGAATTAATCACTTATAATATAACTAAATGATGGTTTTCCATTCCCTTTCATTGCCAAATATCAATTGATCAAGTTTCACTAGAAGTTATTGTAACAATTCTAGCAACAATATAGAATTTCTGCGCTTTGTATTTTTTGTCGGAAATAGCACTAAGTTCGCGACCAACAGCAGCAATTAATAAATATTTGTATGAAAAATATTGAGCAATTTTATTTTTCTTATTTCGTAAAAGAAAACGACCAACAAATACATAATAAGAGTATTTTACTGGCAATAATTAAGCAAAGTTACATCAAAAACAAATATAACTAGAGCTGTCACAGGAGTGACGAATTATACCCCCACAATACGGCCTTGTCACAGAAGTAAGCCAATGTCAAAGTCGAACCTCAAAATCAATAGGTGTTATCTGCTGCCATGATCAACCTCCTAGGCCCACACGTTCTCAAGCTATCGCCCGGAAATGGTTAAACTGTTTCGGGTCACTGTGACCGTGGCCTTTGTCCTACTGACCTCAAATCAATAGGTGTCATCTGCTGGTCATAACCAGCCTCCCTATCAACTTGCATGATCCTAGACCCAAACGTTCTCAAGTTATCATCCGGAAACCATTTAACTGTTCCGGGTCATTGTGACCTTGACCCATGACCTACTAATCTCAAAGTCGAACTTGACCTGTATTTTATGATGTTACACCGGTGTACCAAAAATTATTTAAATCTGTCGAGCCTTTCATGAGTTATTGTCGGGAAACCCTGAAAACCAACGGACCGACAGACGCACTCCTATATACCCGTCAAACTTCGTTTATGTCTGTATCACAGAATAAGAAATATTTGACCACAAGAGTTAATGGGAATATTTTCAGGGATCATTGACTAGCAACTTATAATATCTTTTTCAATTTGTAGAATCATGCCTTCCGTGACATTTTGGAATTAAAAATCTACCAGAGTCACTGGTATATAATCAGCATGTCAATATCATTTATACTGGGCCCATATGGATTTATTCTTGATCTCTGTCATGATCATGTTCATCACAAATTGTCAAGAAACAAATACAGGACATTATACACTAGTGTGTAATTTGCTTTGTGTGTAAAGCTCAAATGGCGACAAGTTACACTTTAAATCAGCTTTTAAGTGATTATCTACTGTGAAATTATCTGATATTGTCGGAATAAACGCTTTATGCCGAATAGGCTATTTTGCGGGGGTCTCACATCCCCAATATAAAAATCAATGGAAATTTTTAGTTCGTTGGAATTGAATTTCGAAG
This sequence comes from Mercenaria mercenaria, assembly GCF_021730395.1. NCBI lineage: Eukaryota > Metazoa > Mollusca > Bivalvia > Venerida > Veneridae > Mercenaria > Mercenaria mercenaria. The sequence continues at coordinate 87,367,640 of NC_069364.1, read as the reverse complement.
TTCAACCAATCACTTCATCCACAAAAGTAAGTCGCCCATGAATATTTATTGTTTTGCAATACTTTTTATATTTCAACATCTACTTGACGCAAAGTTTCGGCCATTACATAAATATATCTACTAACGTCATTGTAACCTTGATTATGATTTATGTATTTATACTGTTAGATATAGAAACACACCGACACGATTTAAATTGTATGTCGACTGTTCCAGATTTTGTTGGTGGAGAAAGTCTAGACATCGTTTCGGACATGGGCGGGCAACTCGGAAGAACAACTGACCTTCGATAAGCAAGCTGGATGGCTTCCAAGCTAAGTGACGTTTCAAACCCACATACACGAGGGGCAAGTGATTTAAAGCCAGCGACCTTTGCCCTCAAATGTGTGTCGATAACCATCATTAAAGGACTGATACCGCCATACATACATTTGTTTTGGGAAGATGTGCATACATTCAAAATCCAAGTAGTTTGAGAAACCCACAATAATATATTTCCGTGACGCTTACATTTTAGCTTTACTTAATGGTGTGAATATTTAGTCGTATCTTTGTTTCTGACTTGCTTCAAGGAAGAAACATAGTTCTTTTTCCCACAGCATTAGGGCTTATTGTTAATATCTCCGTTATGACAGCAACATGCAGTACGTCCTGGAATTTTCTATTATACAAATTGGATGCACAGGGTTTGTTTATCCTTTTGTAACTTTAACCTGCACATTGATTGTAGTGACTTGAGTTTTCGTATAAAATGTAATGAATGCATGATTGTTTGTTTATTCATTTCTGTATATTGAACATTAATACTATACCAATTACTTCGTGTTAGTGAGGTCGATATTAATACTAAATATTCAACCAAACTTTTGGGCGAGTGCTCTCTTGAAATTTAAGGAAGTCTTTCGATTATTACTGATCACATTAAGTATTAGACGGATACCGAAACAACCTACTAATTTTGAATCACCTCCTGCATTATTTCTTCGGAATCAGCGCTAAAGTGGTGATATTCCTTATTGTCATATTTTTACTTACGAAACAAACAAAGGCTTCATTTCTGTTGCCACGGCAGTTATGTGTTTAATTTATTTTGTATCAGAAGTTCAAATGTACTGGTTATAATCAGCATAACAGAATCAAAACAATTAGACATTACCTGTATTTGTTTAAACTATTTCGCGTATTAAGCGTTCAGAGTATATAACTTTAAATGTAGTTACCATGACAAATTTGTTTATCGTATTTGATTTTTTATCTTAGACTGACGGACGTTATTTTGTTTAATAAGTATATTTTACACCTTTAAGTTATATTTACATCAACATATAATGCTTAATGGTTTAATAGCAGGTGATATATATGTCTTCGTTGTTCACACTCGTTTACTAGTCTGTGTTCAGACCCTGTGTTTTGTTCACAGGACATAACTCTTGATGCTTTTCAAATTTTGTATAATTATGTCCCTTTCCTTCTCAAAACACATGTAGATAATCATAGCCAAGACTGATGAAGTTAGAATATATAACAGATTTTTTTTTCTAAAAAAAAATATTATCTAGTCGGTAGCCAGACTAACTCGTTTACCTACAACGCCTAGACAATGACCGCTTTTTCTCAGTAATCTAACTGCATACTGTAGCGCTGATTCCAATAAAAATAATGCAGGAAGTGATGGAAGTTATTTACTAGATTGTTAACACCTGTACAACATTAAGAAAAATATCTTCTTTGCTCTGTCAATGATAACCGATTACTATCCCATATATCTTTGGAACAGTAACAGTTATTATTCATTTACAGCGTATTGTTTTCTGCAGACATTACACCAGTTAACACTAGACGTATGCCTTGCTCGCATGTATCATTCATTATAAGGACAGGTGAAGATAACAATTAACTATTGGCTTTTAGTGTGACTAACGCGTACACTTGCGATGCAACAGATGATGTTGTGTTACAAAGTAGTCAAAACAGACACTATATGCATCGTAAATAAAGATAAATTATCTACTTATTTTAGATATATGCAGATATCAAATTTCATAAAATGATTATACTATGTATACTAATTGTATTTTATGAACACATGAAAAACAAAGACAAATATCAAACAGGGAATGCCACGTACCAAAAACGCAGCCTCCCCAAAACGAAACCCACAGCACGCAGACGTGCACACCACAAACACACACACACACACATACACGCGCACATACATAAAGCCAACACATGAGGACAAAACGAACAAACAAAGGAACACAATGGGGCACCGCCTTGGAACGTTCAGTGGCAAAAACACCACTGGGGAGCTTAAACCGGTTTATGTTGCGCACCCAACCTCACTCTTACCCCCACCATGTTCCAAAGACACGGGACAGTGTAAATAAAAGTAATCCCCTCCAGGTGAATCTCTAACACACGTAATGGAAACAAAAAGGCATGGTATGTAAAACACAAAAATGCTCGTGTATAATTATAAAATATATAAAAAGCAAACCTTTAGAACCAAAAAAGTATGTACTCAATGCCTTTTCAGAAGACAGAGCAATAAGGCCAGAAGACAGATATCAAAACAGTTCAGTCCTGGTAGGATTTAAAAACTGCAACCTTACTTGCATTTAAGCATTATATAAAGCTGTTATAAGCATACACATATGCTAGCGACACTCATTCTACTTGTTGCATTTAACATTATTTATAAAACGAACATATTTGCATCTCAGAATTTTAAAAGATAACTTTATTTATACACAAATGTGAGTGATAGGAACAAAACAATTATAAACTTAATATTAAAAAATATTTCCCTAGATAGTAAGGAGACGTGTATTCCGGTAAGTCCGAGTCTAAATTATCATTTTAAAATATATCGAGGTTTTAAGGGGCATATTTGAGTTCGGTGCTTGTTTTGTCAGCCAGAGCAGAAGTACATTTTATTGTTGCGGATCTTTTGTGTAATATATGACATTTCTTTTAGATGAAGTATAGCAATGCGTTCTTTTTATTTCTAAAGAAAAGGTTATAATTCATTTTCTACAGATCGCAATTTCAAATTATTTCTTTATATGTTCTTCATTTATTCATTTAAAATATCTGAATTTAAAATAAAATGTTTTAAGTTTCTAAAGTTTTCACGAAGACCTATAAACTCTTTTTCCGCCGTTTCACTGTTGACAACATCTACTTGACGACTAACGATACCATGCGCAGGTTTTCTAATTGCATCTTTTTGCCTTCCTCACTCAATCACCCCTTTGATATTTAGGCATCGTTAAGGGTTATGTTGACAGTAATGGGATGCAATAGAGATAACAATGTTTCTTGCTTATTTTGAAGGCTCGTCTGAATTAAACGATTTCCAGATGGTGCAGTTGAATTAAACCTTACCCGCATATCTTTTGACTGACATTAATATCGCTTTTTCAAATATTATATCTGGAAGGAGGAATAAATACTAGAAAATGAAAAAATAAAAAATAAATATAATATTTGATACGCTTGTGAAGGATTAGTTATTGAACAAAGTAGTCTGAGCCGAGAAAGAAGGTAATGCCCTATATTTGTGGAAATGTGTACTGCAGGATAAGATGACTTAATATTACAAAGTAATTTTTGTTATATTCTGATGATGTATTTACCAAAGTACCAAAAAATAAAGACATAAATGTAAAGATTTGTATTAAGTTTGTTTGCTTGTTTTGGGTTTAGCGCCGTTCTCCGAAAGTATATCAGTTATGTAACTTCTGGCAATTAACCTAACCAGTGTTCCTTGATTCTGTACCTGTTCCTGTCACTGGTGGAGGATGAAATGATTTCAGACACAATGTATATTATCTATTCTCCTTGCCGTGAACACACACTTCCCCAATGTGTTGAACTCGCGACTCCATGAACCATAGATCTGCACTCTCCGTAATCAGCTAGTGATTTTCATTTAGTCTCTGACAAGCGATAAATCAGAGTTTAACTTGATAAGTAGACAGTTGTAAATGTCATATCAGACAAAGAAACGTTTTGTTAATGTTAAAGGTGGTCAATCACATTTGAGCAACGTTTCATGACATTTTATTGTTTTCAAATACTCTGTTACAGATTTATTTCAGGAACAAATAGACCAATTACATTGTATTAGATTCCAGTTGGAAATGTGCATTTTATTACTTTTTATGAAATTTTGTAGTTACCTCCCTTTAGTATGAAATCATTTAAAAAATGGACTATTTCTTTCGATTTAAATATATATCCTTGTTTTACATTTGCATACCGGAAAATTTCAACAACATTAACAAAAGGCAATAAACTTGCATTTCTACTAAATTTTCGCGAAATATGTACTTGGCAATGCAATTCTTTGACAACTATAATACAGTAGTGCTTATATTAATAATATTCCTTAGGCAAATATGTTTATTTTAATTTGTTCTTATGCTAAAATAACGCTACCTTAGTTGGGCAACCAGGATGGGAAAATCAATTTTTAAAAATACTTCAGTTGAAAATCTGAGGTGTATTTAGAACTCTGTAAACATAAATAAGTGTAAATGATTAGATGGTTAAGATCTGAACAATTCTATTAGTTGACCAAAATCTGATTAACCACCTTTAACGAAAGAAAAAATATATTTATAATAAACATATAATAGTTCCATGAAGTATAATATGAACGGATATGGTTTCGCTGATATCAAAATGGTTAATTGATAATGCTATGATATTTTTTCTTCATTGCTGTTTCTTCCACAAATACATTATTTGTCATATTAGTATAGCAGCATTACAATGTGAAACTTGGTTTGAAGTAGTAAATTTGCCAGTACTGCAGTGGGGCGAAATGACTTGAAAATGACTTTTGAAATAGAAAGAAAAATTGACAAAGTGATTGATAAATGCTTTTCAATATTGCAAAACTTAGTACACATTATCAAAGAGAATTTGAAAAGGAATTCTAAGAATGGCAATGCTTATTACATCTTTTAGAAGGAATATCATATGTATTACGACGAACTTATGGATATCAATGGAAGGCCCACTTAGGAATTGATCTATCAAAAAATATATATTTTGTCATGACTCTAAATGAGACATACGTAAATGTAGAACTATATTTCAAAAAGATCAAATTGACACGTCTGTAATACATTAAGAGTAGCTTAAAAATAAAAAGGTTGTCATTTGACGTATCTTATCTGTTCATCATCGGCATTATTTTCTGAGTCATTAATATTCCATCCAATTTATCTTAGAAAGATGTCTGATCATTTGTATTGTATTCGTTTTACAGATATAACTTGGATCTGCAAACGCAACACGAATGTTGTTATCACTATTGAGTCAGTCATTATGAAAATGCACTTCATACATGCTATAGTCTTTTCTATGCAAGAAGAATCAATTTGAAACATAGTACCTGGTATTTGCTGAGAAGACGTTAAGATACATGTGTCACAAACTAAAAAGCTTTATATCAACAGTTGGAGGTACATTTAATCTATTTTTCCTTTGAACCTAAGGATTTCTTCAAAGGAGGGACTGCACAGGGTAGTCCGTGACCGTCCTTTGACCTACCCTATAAGAAAGGATTACCTCTGTTGAAACACTCTTATAGGGGAGAAACAGTATTTTCTTACACAGACGGGGTGAGGGCTGATGCGTAAGCTCACCCAAGGGTTTAGCTGAAGTAAATATTTATAATGTGTACGTCACATAAACGCAATTGTTCGTTTGTATTGCATTCGAAAAAAGACCACTACCAACAGATCGTTGATTAACATGTTTATTTCGACTCAATTCTCTTATGCGATAACTAAAATGCTTATTCACAATAAAAACAAAACTAATAGTTTGTAAGTAGTCTGCACAACGGAATATAACCTTACTACAGATAAACATGAGTTCAGCTCTTCAAATTTACAAACTTTGTATCAGGAGAAAACATTCCTAAGGTCATATACTGCCTACTGCACGCATGCCTTTCTTGTGACATGTCGCATGTAACAGGGTCCCATGTAAATTGTAAACTTTACATTTTGACGTTATCATTCTAGAAAAAACAGACACTGCTTTTAACCAAAATACCAATTTGTTGACGATCTTTGATATATTACCACCTAAAGCGAAAGGGGTCATCTTCTGACCGTTAGCAATCATCTTAATGGAAACATCGTAGGCAAATCTGTTTTCTAGAAATTGATCAGAATCTATAGATGTCAGGCGTAACACCAAATTGACCTCAATGTGCGACGTACTGACGACCCGAAAAATGTAAGAAATATCTTCTCATCACATGAAGACACCATAAAAAGTTTCACAGCATAAGTAAAAAGAGTTCTTGAATCTATTGATCTGAAACAAAATACCGACGGATTTAAACAACGACATACATATAAATGTACCCCTTAGAGGGTTTGGGCATAAACATAATAGCAATGCTAGTATCAAAATTCGCTTGTGAAAAACAGTCTTATAAATGTTTCAGTTAGAAGGACTTAGTTTAATTGAAACTACAAAAATAGCATGTCTTAAATGAAATGTACAGACAGACAGACTGGGACAGATAAAAGTTTTGGTATATTCACGTAGTATGATTGTATTTGATTTGTACTAGTCTTTATGAACAACGGTATTCGATAGAAAGAAAAAACTTACAAAATAGTCGTTTTTTATGATAATAAATTCCAGCGGTCATTATGTAATTCTGTTGATTCCGGAATAACATTACTATTATGAACTTACCCCTTTCACTCAAGCGACCTTTGATACCATAGCCATATCATCCTACATGTACTTTGCAATAAATCGTCCTTTCTAATGCCTAGTTTAATCCCTTACAGCTTTATATTCTAACTACCGACTTGAAAATGTCTTGCAAATACGAATATTTTCTCTAATCTAATAATCAGGAAGCAGTATATCATATTAATGGACATAAATCTAATTTGGCGGATACACACGTTTCTTCGTCTTATTGTTAACAAAGTTTCATGGACTGTATTACCATAACAATCTGAGCTCAGAATAATATCCGGCTACACATTTTCAATTCAATTAGAGACAATATTTTCACACTCTCAAAGTTATCCAAGAATGTTGCACGACATTTAAATGTTATTTACTTAGCACCATCTTATGAACAATTATTGTTTGAAAACGAGAGAAATATCTTTTTACTATTTTCTCACAGCACACGGCAATTCATTAATTTTAAGTAATTGAAAATAATCTATAAACACACATTAAGATATTTATTTATCATCTTTTTTTTCTATATCTTCTGTTGTAAAAGAAACATGCTCCAGATAACAGGAATTAGATTGAAATATTGTATATTTACGTTTTACTGATATAAAATTATGCACATTAATCTTCATGTAATTGGAAGCTCTTATCTTTTAGTGATGGATCTGCTTAATGCACATTAAGTTTATATGCTCGTGTTTATAATGATAAAGCACGTGCATGTATAAATATATTTCATATAATTATCATATGGCATAATGATATAGGCGCTCTTTTTCCCAACTCATCAAAAATAGTTATTTATACGTGCGGTTTATTCATAACGCTAAAAACTTGAAATATCTGCTCATTGTTTATATTCAAAATGTTACGATACAATTTGCTCTCATGTTTCGTTCAGGAACGGGCTGATCATATCATTTATGTCGGCTTCGCATGTTTCGTACTTCCACGCCGACGACGTGAAATTATCCAAACATCTACACTTCCATAGGTTGCTCCAAAGAAAGGTCTTTCATTTCATACACAGTTAAATAATGATTGTTTAACCGTTTGATTTAAAATCTTGAAGAAAGAAAGTTGATTCCAAATAGAAATAGGATTATAAAGCGCTTCCTTTATATGGTTTTTACTTGGGATATAAACTGATTATGGGACACAATCGATAATTATAAAAGATAACAGGTAAGAGTAGATTTCTCGGAACCACAGACCACCACAAACACAGACTCAGAGCCACGCATTTGCAAAGTAGGCCCACAACAAAAAGAAGCTGTAATGGAAAAATATTGTAGTAGGTATAGATGGTTTTTTTTTCAAAAATCCAACAAGTATATTTTTATGCAAAATATAGAAAAGGGAAAAGGGAGGGTGGGGGAGACGAGTAGGGGTTAAAGACTGCACCTGGCATGTATTCCCTTATGATGAAGAAATTGTTTTTCTGTATTCATTCAAGTTATTACAGTGATTTATACGGAGAGGCTTACACAACGAATTCGGTACAGAATTGCTCTGAGTCTGTCCCTTTCGGTTGGCTTCCACAAGATGCAATATACACTAGTTTTGCTAGCAATGTATTCTTTTCAGACTCTATGGATATTTTGCCAGAAAACATGATTTTTCTTATCAAACTGATTTGTTTCCGTAGTGCGTTTAAAAATAAAACAAATCCATAGCAATTCAATTTAGTTGGTAAAACTATTTTCACAAATTTATTTAGCATTGCATTGTACGACTATTACACCATAATACATGTATAATACATATCTTATTTATGAAAGTAAGTTAATTAACTTAGAATATCATCAAGACATTACCAATACATCTTCATAACATAAGTGAAACTACTAACCCTTTACACATTTAAGGTATTACATGCATGCCCTAAATATATTCAGCGTGATTAACGTTTTACAAAATGTCTTGTTATTCTTTGTTTAAGGACGTAGGGTCGTTTTTTTTTTCTTCTAGCGTTAAGAATTTTTATACTCTGTGAGCTTGAAGAACATTCAGTTTCTAAGACAAATAAGAGAAGAAAAAGCACAGGTCACCGAACTCGTTTTAATTTCATAGGGCATTTTCTTCACCCACTGTTTAAGCATTTCTGAAGTTTTGTAAAATTTGAAAAAATAGTGGTACTTTATCAAACATATAAAAAAATATCCCACTTAATCTTATAGGGATTTAAGGTCTTACATAAGGTTATTATGAATACATGATGATATCAGTATATAAGTATATAAGCATGTCACTAACAAATCTCTTTCATTTTTACATGCTGGCATAATTACCCCACCTATTTTATTTTCAATGGAATAAACGTATTTAAATCTACAAAAAATATTCTTACGTTAAGGCTTTTAAAATATCATTCAGTTTTAAAGATACGCTAAAAAGCTTCAAAATGGAAAGAGAAAAGGTTGGGATCACTGCGCATCTAAGATTTTAAAAACTAATGATTTTTTTTATATTTTTAGTTCTTTTTGTTTTAATTTATATTTCCTGGAAAATATAAAGTGCTACGTTAAAAACTTTTATTTTAGTTGTAGTTTAATATATCATTATATATATATATATATATATATCAGTCAGAAAAATATCAGAACCAAACGTGATCTTCTTTCATAGATATTAAAATTTACCGACCCCTACCCCATTGTACACCTTACATCAATTTTAGGCAAATGCCAGCCAGAAAAATGGGTGAAAAAAATGTTCGCAGCACCTAGGATCTGTGTGGTAAAATGGTACACTATAAGCCATATGTTAGTTATAAAGCATAAATTGTCGGCAAAAAAAATTTTTTTTAGAAGTAAATTTTCGAAGAAACATTTTTCAAAAGGCGGATACCCTGAAAAAAAAGTTCGTACATCCTTAAAAATACGCTGTCACCAATCCTCAAGTTAATTTCTATATGTGTGACATTTAAATTTCTTTTTTAAACATTGATTTGTCATTTGTCACATATTTTATTAGTAAAACCTAGGTTTGCAAAAGATTAAAATTGCTTTGAAACGGTTTGTCATCTGATCCTACACGTTTATACAATTTGGTATGACATATAATGCTGCTAATATCAATTGTATTTGTTTTTCAATGAATAATCAAGTTCGTATCTGCACTTAAAAAGCAGGTTTAAGATAGAGTGCACTTCCTACGCTCCCATTATATTCAATTGTGTTACTTCTTAACAAGTGCCTCACACAAATAAATGTGCCTTAGTGATTCCTTTCCTGGCACATTTAATTGATCAAACATTCAGGAACATCATCTAAATATGTGGAAAGGAATAGTTACACTAAATATACTTCCATAATCTTAATGACTTTTCCATTCAACCTAATATTGTTTTGAATTCAACGCTATATTCCCACGTTACATAACAGTTTGCATCTTTTCTTTTTTGACGGAATTTTAAGGCCGTTCCGATATTAGGATTGCATTAACATGAAAAGCGCCTTGTGTTTCCATACCATAGTCAATAATAGATTTTTGTCCGGATGATATGACATGGGAATTTACAGAATGAATATTACCAACGTTGTTACTACCGCGTCTGAGGTTTGAGATGCAATTTCCATTCAACAAAGCGTTGTTATACAAAAATGTGATACCATTTACAGTTTATCTATTCGTCTCCTACAGTACTACTGTGCTCCGCGTCATTATAATTCCCATTTACCTTCAGAACAGATAGAAATCGCATTGCTTTCACAGACATTACATTGACTTTCCCACCTAAAAGGTGAACATCAAACAAATACTTTTGTTAAAACTGAATAACTCATAACTGATATGTATTGCCTTCGAGATAATAGGGTTATTATAACAGTTGCTCGATCTGGGATGCTGTTTTCGGCTCGAGTGGATTTTGCCAGATCGGATCTCACGAGGCGCGCATGCGCGGAGTGTGATCCGTCCCTGCAAAATCCACGAGAGCCGAATACAATATCCCAGATCTAGCTACTGTTGTAATGACCCTTTATTATTTACTTTCATCTTTTTGTTTGTTTATTTGTAATCGAATGAAATCTTAAATGTCTATTGATGTTAAAATGAAATGAGTCATTTTTTGTGTGCGCTATTTATATAACTGTGTCAGCTCATACAGATTAATGAAAGGAGTCCGGCAACATACAATACGGAAGGTACAATATGGGATTTGTTTCAGTCTGTTCGTATTTCCTCATGAAATTCAAGCTGTATTTTTGACAGAATTTGTATAGGTATATAATAGGATAGTTTATCCATTTTAAGAAGAATCAATGTTAAACAGGCACCAATTATTTCCTGAGAAACACAATGCCACATGATTTGTGTAACAAAATAAGCATTAGTCTACCAATATCTGAGGAAAATGTGACTTCCGATAGCATTCTTTGTTAATGCTCGTATATTAGAATAAAAGTGGCCCTTAGGATCAAACATGGACATACGTGGTGGATGTCGACTTCTAGTGTTTCTCATTACTGTATAATGAGATCAATGGTCAAATGTATTTACAAATAAACTATGCCGCTGTGAACTCGTGCTATTTACATTAACCCCCATAAACTGGTATATTATGCCTCACTGCCTTTAAGTATTTCATTAATATGACTGATAAAGGCATCAAGAAAAATCATTTGACACATCTATTATTGTCTGTCTATATATCTGGAAAAAGTGACCTGTAATGGCAATTTGTTCTAATGCTGGACAGATATGCTAATATTCGTTTATGGGTCAACTGCTGTAACATTTAGGTACTGTCTTATCCCGGGGCCATTTCAAGGTCAAACACAGGTCAAGGGTAAAAAGTTAAATTTAGAAAACGCACCTCTAACATATTAATAATGGCAAAATGTTGCGTTTATTTTTCAGGAATATGAAATGATACTACAAATGCATTTTGTGTATTTCAGACAAAAATAATATTTGCACTGACTATAAAAATGATTTATGATACAGTTTCTGAGGAATATGTTACTAAGGCTTGTCTGTCTGTGAGTTCACTAATCATATCTTCGAGCAATGTACTACTCAATGAATGGAATGTTATATTATTTTAGAAACATTATCATGAATACAATATGTAAAAAAATCCCAAGAGTGTTGAATACAACCATTTAAAGTCCATGTTGATTGTTTGTGTACGAATTACACAAAATTTGGATCAATTCAGGGTACTGTGGTATTTTCTAGGCGAATAATCTTCTTGACGGTTTGACAGGTAATTTATAATAGTCTGACTGTCAGATATACTGTACTCGGGTAGAGTTAAGATAAATGGTTGCCGTAATTTCACTGAAATATTGTTTAACAATATGTGTTAAGCCTATATTAGCAAAGAAAAAACAAAATTTTAGACAATCACAACGCATGTAAGTACATGGTAGTAAAAGCAAAATAATTAATTACATAAATCCAGAATTTCAAAGAGGTAGAGCTAGTTTGCGTATTATAAAATAGGGTTATTTTAACAGTAGCTCGGTCTGGGATGCTCGGTATTCGGCTCGAGTGGATTTTGCCAGATCGGGTCTCACGAGGCGCGCACGCGAAATGTGTCAGCTCATGCATATTCGATGAAAGTAGTCCGGCAACATACAATATGGTGGTACAATACGGGATTTTTGGAAGGTACAATACAGATTGTTTTTTCAGCCTGTTCGTATTTTATTGTGAAATGCAAGCTGTATTTTTGACAGAATTTAAATAGACATGTAATAAAATTATATTAATACGTATTGTATAATTTTGTGTATAGAGAGAGATTCCTGTAAATGCTGCTATGTTACTTACTTAACCCGAGGCCATCCATTGTCGTCTTTGTAATTGTGTTTTAAGTCCCGTGTATAAGCAAAAAATACCAGCAGACGTACTGAATCTATTCAGTCAATCACGTGCACCGTTAGTGATATGCACGGCCTTCTCATGCTTCTATTACATTGTAATCAATAGAAGTAGGACAGGTCTGGTAATAACTATAGACCAATTAAATGGTCTATTAGGTATTTATAGACCTTATCGAAACAAAGGAATCGATAGAAAGGTAAGGGTCGTGAATGTTCTTGTACGTTTCATTTCCTCTCATGAACTGAGTCAATCGAAGCGAGTCTGCCATAACTTTCATCCGTTGCTGTAACAATTTTGATTGAATTAATCTGCCAGTACTCATGAAAAACTAGATTACTATACGTATTACTATACGTGCTTGTTTGTTGATAAACAGTGCAAGTGCAAACTAAAATTATTAACTTTCGGAATTTCAGTTAGTATCTTGAAAGTTGTTACAAAACTTTAAATGTAACGACTAAATTAAATTCGGTTAAGCGCCATAAGGGCTCAACAGTATATGGATAAAGAAGGCTGATGAGCCCTTATGGCGCTTAACCGACGTAATGTAATGATCAAATGGTAGCCCTAAATTGTCTTCAGTTTTCTCTCATTTAAGATCTGGCTGTAGGAATATTGCCTTCTCTCGTGATTCTTTCCAAACAAAAACACAATTTTTCATCACCAACTAACAATAATTGGTAAACAATAGCTTTAAAAGGCGCTGAGTTTTAGGAAAGAAATGTGTTTAATCTAAGAACAAGATCAACAAAACATGGTTAAATGCTTTGTTTCGAAGAAGCACTGTTTCCTCTGTAACATCATTATATATTGTAGAATAGGATTACTAGTGTGCCAAATATTTAAGTTTCGTAAGTAAAATGTAGAGAACAATGACCAGCTTTTTGAAATGTTCGTGTTTTAAATCAATTTTAAAATAATGATATCCACGACAATACGTCTTGAATACTTAGATGAATCTAGTTCACCGACACTTTGACAAAAAAGGGTTAGTGCCATGCGTATTAAGCCTCGGTGGATTAACGAACAGTTTTCTTTCACGTATTAATATTTCTTTCTTACAGTGTACATTATTGTTGTTGTGGCACGTTAGTGTGTATCTTGCTTCTTGCAAGAAGCGCATAATTTGTTCCAAATTACAATTTCTCAATGATCACCATACCGAACTTCGAAGCGACAATTGGTACTTACTTCAACGCATACCTGGTTCAAGTGGGTTTCCATTTGCAAACGAATCTAAGTACTTTATAATGAAATTGGTAAAAAGCAATTGTTGTTTAAACAGACATTGGATCAAGTTGACCTTTAAATTAAAAAATGGAGAACTTCAGGTCGCCCAACATGACATAAATCAAAATGCGATTGAGCTAGTTCATGGAATGTAGTCGAAATGCAATCTATCGTACATTCCTTCTTGCCCCGGATTGAGAAGAACTCAATATGTTACACATGTTGTAAGTAACGAAACAAAACTTAGAGACATCTGCATATCAAATTATACGAATGTGTACATGGAACCTTTAATGATACACAGAGTGCAGATCTATTAGTGGCGTGCGGTCACTACTTAAAATAAAGAGTTCGCCCTAAGCAATGACAAAATGGATTGAAATAGACAAACTGGAATTTTAAGAGGGGTCGGAACCTGTATATCACAGCAACTGACAATAATGCAGGCACTATATCCAAGGGATGATAATGTTTATTTTGTTAGGTTTAACGTCGCACCGACACAGTTATAAGTCATATGGCGACTTTCCAGCTTTGATGGTGGAGGAAGACACAGGGTAGATCCACCGACCTTCCGTTAGCCAACTGGATGGCTTCCTCACATGAAGAATTCAACGCCCCGAGTGAGGTTCGAACATCGATGAGGGGGCAAGTGATTTGAAGTCAGCGAACTTAACCACTCGGCTACGGACCCCCCCCCCCCCGTCAAGGGATGATGAAACAATACCCAAATGCTATAAAATTTGGAGGATAGGAACCATTTAAACCCCCAACTACCATATAAAAGCCGGAAGATGGGGCTGATGCAGGTTTTTATATACAATATGCATGCATCACATCAGAGAGGCCTTTTTCAAAATTTGAAATAAACAACTGAATAAAATGTTACAAAAATTGCCTAAATATACATTAAAACATTCTTTATCAATTGGTGTAATTATTTTTAAAACAAAAAATGTGAAGTATAGTTTCACAAACTAATTTAAACTTACTGCCAAAAATTGGGATAAGCCGGGAGGAGCTATTTAGGTCATGAACCCTGGAGAAATAACCTGATAAGCTTCATGTATCAATGGAATTAACACCTAGAGTGCATTGTGAAGCTTTGCAATAAAAGTTATTTTGAATTTTTAAACTAAATGGAATATCATAATCATTTCTATTCATAATATACTTTTTATATTATTTAAAATGTTTTAAATCAAGATGTAGAGCACATAACCATGTTAACTACAGACATACAATGATAAATTATTTCAAATAGCTTATCATTTGTGCGTATATTGTTCTACATTTCTACATTGATTGCTAGATTATCTCAATTAATGAGCTGTCACTACTGACAGAAAAACTAATGAATGTTAGATTTTGAAGTTTCACTGTTCAATTTACGTTAAGAAGTTTAAATATCAGGAATGCTAGATTTGACAGGCTCCTCCTACAAAAATTACTGCCAGGGTAGTAAAAGTTGGTGCTTTAAACCGACCTGTTCAATTTGAAACACTAAACTGTAGCAGTACAATAAAGGTCGCGCTGAAAGATCTGAAGATATTGAACTTAACAGCTCTGATGTAAAGTACGGGAAAACAAGAATACAACCGTTTGATTAAGGTATTTATTTGCGTTTTTTTTTTGTTCTTCTATTAACAGTTTATCTCCTAGTAGAATTATTTTCCCGTTCATAGGTATTCTTCAGCTTAACCCAAAGGAAAGTGATTCAAACATCCGTTACGATATCACTTGACAAAATAAACGATTTTTCGTAAAGTCCAAGCTTACTTTAATTGACATATCTTGACTTTCACCTTGGTCAAAATGATAAAGAAAATAGAAATATCTTTGCTCAAAGTTGTCTTTATATAATAGCAAAATGTTTAATTAAGTAAATAGTGTTTTCTTTCGGAGGTATATGTTGATCCAATTGAAAGTGTGTGAAGTGCATAGCAAATTATATTATGTACTGTATAATATGCTAGCGTGACATTTAAATTATAAATATTTCTTATTATATGCAGAGAAACACGCATTAATCTGTCAAAGAAACAAAAACGAAGCCTGATGTATTTCGAAGAGTATATAACACCTTGCGACATCAGTAGGAAATATTATCACGTGACGAGAACTATTAGCAAATCCATGGAGGCTTGTTATGCATGATACCTACTAGTCTCTGGTCTGGTGGTTTATCAATACATTAAACTTACGAAAGCATTATCATTCATAAACGTATTCTACAATGGACTTACGGTATTTACATATCAATGTGCTATGCATTGTTCTTACGCATTTAGGTCGTCAAATGCTTGGCACAGTTGTGCTTCTGTTCTGTGATATACATGAATTCATGTTGTTAAATTGCTTGCAGGAAAAAGTGTCGTTGCAATAATGTAATTGACATAGTCGTTGTTAGCCTTAATCTTTCAATAAATAGGTCAAAAGAAATAACTCATTTGTGTCTAAACAAAACAATACCTTTTAGTTGCTGACTGTTATTGGTTATGGTGAAATCATAATGGATTTCTTTTATGAAAATCATAAGCAAATTTAATATTCGCTAAAGCCAAATATTTCATTACAGATTATTGAATTATATTTAGCCGTAAATTTGATCCTTGCAATAAATATTGTCAGAACAGGCGCAATGACTTCTGAAAGAATTTTCAAGGAACGTGATAACTGATATATGGCAAAGATAGGACACGACAGACAATCAATAATTATCAAATTATTTCCCTTTGTTATATAAAACAGCTGTGGGATAATTGCTGAGTTACATAATACACATGTATATTTTTGCAAGTTATAGACATTTTACAATCCCTTGTTCACAATGAGGAAGTATATGATGTTTTACAAATTTTCACAATTTTTGATTAACTTTAATGTCCTTAACATTCCTAACGTCGAATTGACGTAAAATAAAAATCACTAAGTTAAAATCACTAATTGTCCTGATAATACCTTCGGGGTCATTGATTTTAACTCATTTAAATCTGAAGATTGAATAATGCTTAAGCCGGTGCTAGGGGGCGTGGGCAGTGTTGCATTTTCCATTACTGCTCATGATCAGACTCAATCAAGCCGAGTTTGCAATTTTCACTGTTTGCCTTGTTCTCGGTACTTCCGATAGATCTACTTTTCAAATTCTATTCCTATAAAAACTGTTAAGGCCATTTGAAAACTGCTTCTTAAACTGAAGAATTATCATGGCCTATAAAACCATAAAAAAATATCTGCCGCAATTACATATCAGACTGTGTGTAAAAACGTCAATGTATTTTAAAAATATGACATTGTCCATATAATTCTAAAAAACAAAAACTGATTCTTATTGTGTTTTAGTCTTGAACAGCTCCAGTTTTACATACTTATCAAAATATTGCATTTAATTTTTCAAAATTATCAACTTCTTTTTATAAGAAACACAGAGGCCGCGTAATTTGTATGATAATTGTTTAATATGCAGGAAATAAGCAACAGAAGCATTATCCTTTAGTTGATTTGTTTTTAATACAGAACAGCAACTACAACCATTTAATCAATTATATATGCTATTCAATAGCTCAATTTGACAATAAGTTCATAGGTTCTAAAGCTTTTGTATCATATGAGGGAACTTGCTTATTTCTCTGGATATTTACAAAACATACAGTGCTCATTTTATTTCATACATATGCTTTACTTGGTTAAACTGCGTTTATCAACAAAATGATGACATACACTACAGAATAATAATCTGTAAAATTATAGTTAAACGAGTCTTCCACGAGCAATACTCGTGACAACATGGATAACAGTGATCATCAATAATGTTTTCTTTAAGGCTTTATGCTTGAAAAATATATTAATAAATGAGGTTAAATTTGGTGAGTTTCAAATTGTCTCCCTTGTTGGATAATGTCCAAGACAATAAAGTTTTAAGTAGGTCCCATCATTTGGAATCCTCTGACTTTATCGGTTTTTTTTTGCCTAATATGAGATATCTCAGTTCTAAGGTATAAGATATCTTGCATTTTTGTTAAGTTAAATGTCTGGAATGTCAAAAATAGACACTTGAGTGTTTATAGAATATGTTGTTGAAGGCATTTTTAAATCAGCAGTTATGATAATCAATAAATTAGCTTCATTTACATCATATTGTTACAAATAACATAGCGATAACAACAATTCAAATGAAAGGACCTACTTACTTTATTAGAGTATGAAAGGGAGATAACTGACCAAAGTCTCCCATTATCAAGTGTTTCAAATCCTGAAGGGAAAAGCTTATTAAACTTCTTTATTTGTAAAATCATTTAATTCAGATTAGTCTTAAATTTCGAACGTGGTTTTACGTAAGAAACATTCTTACATTTATATATCTGCTATAACTGAGAACTATCAACATAGCCCCTCAGCACTGGAATGCTTATTGTAAATTAGAATGGAATAAATTGCTTACAAAAGCATTTTAAAAACACAAAATCTGGCAGGTTTATATTGGATAGGTAAGATAGTTCTTAAGGTCAATATTGCAAAGTGATGAAAATAAAACATTTTTAATGATATATTTTATAGTATTGATATCCATATCCACGAAATGCTTGAAATGTTTATGGTTGTGAGGGGATCGGAAGATTTACTTAGAATTTCTGTGTGTAATGATAGCATGAAATGTTTTAAAATTGTGAATTATTACTACATTACGTGTTGTTTAGTTTGAAACGTTAAGCTTTTGCTCATCCTTGTGGACATACGTGTACGTTATATAAACGCAATTCAAAGGAAGCATCTTTAACTTGGCAAACCAGACTGAATAAGCATTTAATGAAATCTTCATCATCAAATGATCCATCAATTACTTATCAACCTATGAGGACATTAAATGCAACCTCTTCGTGGAAGGAATAGTATATATTTGTACAACTGATGCTCCAAACGAAACTCTGCATGAAGGAACTACAATTTAAAGTATATTTATATATATTCATATAAGCAATACATGGTTACAACAATATGAACAAAAATTATGATAAAACTATTTAAATTATCGTCCATACGGTTGTAACGTAAGCGATGGCGTACGCAAATTATAAACATTTAATAGAAAGAATGCATTTTGCTGCAAGAAGACATTTCGAAAACGACTTTGCAGGTACTTTTGATTATAAACGCAAACAGCATTATGTAGACTATACTGCAATAAGTTACAGACCTGAAAAATGGAATGAGATGTTACTGCTCTGACATTCTTAAAGCCAGATGGTGGACTCGCACGCAATGGTAATTTCAAATTTGAAATAGACTGTAACTCAGAGCAATGTAAGAAAAGTGATTCCTCAAAACTGCGACTTTAATCATAAACGCTTAGCACTAAAGTACCTAACCAATCTATTGCATGTTAGATTCTTTCTCACTTATTTTTGAAAAAGCCTGTGTGAAATCAGTGCGCTTGGCAAACTATTATTATTATTTGCATAAATCAATTAAGATACTGCCATTCATCCCCAAACTAGTTCAAACTGTGCTCTCATACACGTCAGCTATTCTCTTAATGCCGACAGGATAAGATATCCCAGTCTTTTCTGTCGTTCGTGATAAAGTACGTGTGGACCTACATTATCATATTTATCCTACCGCTATGCATTTATCAGGCCGATATCTGCCTGCCGTGTAAACTTGAGCTTTATACAGTCAATGCAGGTATATCAGGCCCCAAAGTACAATTAATTTCCCATAGGGTTACATACAAATATATCAATGCAAGGCTTTGACACAATGTTCTGAAGACAAATGCAAATACCTTCTCTTTAGCAATCTATCCAAGAGAAACACAAAAATAACTTTGAAGTGACCTGTTCACCTGCTACTTTTCTTCTCACATCTGTCAGAATGAATACTGTATTGCATTTTTACAAAGTGAAGCGGTCCAGCCTACTTTTTGTACAAATCCGCAGAGAGTCATTTGCACAAGAAACCATGATTTTCCAGATTTTTTTTTACCCCTTTCTCTTCATTTACATCAGATCTATAAAATTTGGCTACTTTTAGAAGCTCAGAATATCTATTTACAATCAAATCCATCATGAAATGAGGGACCTGTTTTCTCTCGGATACACTTCCTTTAGTTGAGTAACGAAGGGCAGGTAACTGTACCTTGTTACCTATTTAGACCTATTTGTCTCTTCAAATTAAAAAATATTTTACCAGTACAATCTCAGATGTACAGCAAATTAAATCTGAAAGTTACACCTTTGTTGAGCTATGCACTAAAATTTGACTGCTTCCAATGTTACACATGGTATCGGTCAAATCTGAGCCAAAAACATTTCGCATACTTTTCACATGAAAAAAAAAACGCGAAATACTATAACCTTTTTGTTTGATGAGATTTTCACCCAAAATAAAAAACCGCATGTTTCCTTATTATACATCTATCCAAATTAAGAGCCACTTCAAGTCTGGTTACAATATCACTGTTCCAATTTTAAGGAAAACTATTCATATCACAAAAAGCACGTCAAAACGCGTTGTCTACTCACACGAAAAAGTAAAATGTGAACTAAGAAAAATCCTGTAGCTGTCAAATTTGCCCTTTTTAAGCAGCCCAATATGTGGCAAATATGAGAATGAATAGCTTTTATACCCTAGGTAAAATGAGCCAAACAGCTCTGAAAAGTCCAATATGTGAGCTTACTAAAAAGCTTATGAGTCTTTCTGGAATTAATATTTCACTCAAATCTTACAGTTTACAGGCATTCAGTGTACTCTGTAAATGAAACATGCACACCATGACCATTTACACTACACAAACTCTTACATTGTGTATCACAGCTGAGCTTTCTGGCAAAAAACAGCCCCTATCTCTATAAAGAATGATTTTAGAGTACATCACTGCCTGCTGAATGTTCCAAACTGGCTAAATTTCTGCAAAAACCTTAATAAATATCAACCTGAGAAACTACAACTGGTGCTCCTAATTTTTCCGGTGAATAATATCAATGGAAGTGACCCTTCGTGTGACTGAACCAGGATCTTCGGTGTCACTGGAAGGCCTGCGGCCGAACAACATCTGAAATATGAGTCAAGCTAGTCATAATTTCTTAGATTGAATACTTAATCAGTTTACATGATTGTATGTATGTGCAAACTATAATTTCAAAACAATCTGACTGCAAAGAAAGTGAGAAATGCAAATGAAGTGCCCATCAAAGCAACTTTTCTATGGATATTTATATCACAATCTCCTTTCCCCATACTGAAACTGTCATAATCCCATGATAATGTAATATAAAACCTCAAATTCAAGTCTTATACATGTAAAATGTGTCAAAACAAACACTCTGAATAACAAAACTATCAATCACAAAGCAGTCTGTCCAGTCTCCTTGCTTTACTGACTGCTAGATCTGAAACAATGTTTACTGTTTTCAGATAAAATTGGCTACAATCTGAACTGAGTATTCACACTGGGAATACAGCTTACTGCATCAACTACCATGTACAAATTCCTGTCCAATTTCATGGTAACTGATTATAAATGTGATCTCACTACCACACATGGTGTACAAAGTAGTCATTATGGCAAAACTGGCTGAGATAATGTTATTCCACTACATTTCTATTTTCTAGCTTTTTTTTCGCTTGCGGGTGCAATTAAACGAAGTCTATTAAATTTTACAAAATCTCAGAAAGTACCTAATCTAAATTAAAAGCATCTAAAAATGAATTATTTACCTATTCACAACACCGAACAAGTGTCTTCGGTCAAATCTGAGAAGCTGTAGACATATATGTACAAAGGCGGTCAATCCCCGTCTATGCGACAAACTTCACATTGTCCGAGCGCTCTCATTTCAGGTTTTTAGGTACTAAAAGTGTAAGAAATCCAACAAAATAAGTAAATATACAATCCAGGACCTCAGATATCATGATTTATGCTCAATTAAGCATTGAGGAAACCAATATGCAAGTCTAGTGTGTGAAAATCTGCCTGTTTTCCTTCAAAATCAGTTAAAATATGCCAATTTCAGGCCTAATCTGCTCAATTTTCAAGTCCTTGAACTGATTTTTCTTGCACATATCATGATTACACATATTTTTCTATTCAGACTGTGTGTACTGTGTAAATTCAAGTGACCAAATGAGCAATTTAATGTAAACAAGAATAGAAAAATACATATCTGACTTTAGGTCAGATTTACTCGGCCGCAGCTCAAATTTCTAAAAAATCAAGAAAATATCACATCACGGCATTTGTAATACCCCGTTCTGTTTTACGCATACCGGTTTCAAACAAAGAACTTATAAAAATGCATTTCATGCATGAAAACCCGCAAAATTAGAAAATATCCAGAAATATGTAAACTGAAAGAAGGATTTTTCACATTTTTCAAGTACATGTATACTTTTCACCCAAACTGAAGCAATTTCAGCAAATGTAATGATAAATCTAAATATTTACCAGATTTCTATGCTTACCAGCCATTTACTGTCAAAATTTTAGCCATGTAGAATGAAAAATAACAAAAAATATTGACAATTTACTTTCTGACAGTTTCCATTATATCAGGCCCCAAAGTACAATTAATTTCCCATAGGGTTACATACAAATATATCAATGCAAGGCTTTGACACAATGTTCTGAAGACAAATGCAAATACCTTCTCTTTAGCAATCTATCCAAGAGAAACACAAAAATAACTTTGAAGTGACCTGTTCACCTGCTACTTTTCTTCTCACATCTGTCAGAATGAATACTGTATTGCATTTTTACAAAGTGAAGCGGTCCAGCCTACTTTTTGTACAAATCCACAGACAGTCATTTGCACAAGAAACCATGATTTTCCAGATTTTTTTTACCCCTTTCTCTTCATTTACATCAGATCTATAAAATTTGGCTACTTTCAGAAGCTCAGAATATCTATTTACAATCAAATCCATCATGAAATGAGGGACCTCTTTTCTCTCGGATACACTTCCTTTAGTTGAGTAACGAAGGGCAGGTAACTGTACCTTGTTACCAATTTATAACGTCAATGCAAATGACTGACTACTTTTTCAAGTATATGTGCTATAGGCAATGTAAACTGGGCTATGTTCGAAGCTCAAACATTTCATCATTTTATGAGGACCGCCACGGTATTTTTTTTTTAAATTGGTTCATTCTATCCTAGTAAAAACTCCGTACGGAATGGTACGGTGACGGTTTTGTTTTTAAAGACTGTGTTTTGTTTATTTGGCGTTCACTCATTTTTAGTTAGAAATTAACACAACTAACCAGATTTAAGCAGTCGTTTATTGTAATTATTGGATCTAAACCATTCATGGTGGAAGGAATTTCATTATCTCACATTGTCTTGTACGAAACTGGAGTTAATTTAAGACTGCGGGCACTTGAATTCATCTCAAGCGTGGTTTTCGGCTGTATTTTATCCGAGTCAAAACCATTATGCTTGTTTTGTACGCGAATGCCCTGTTAGCACCGATGATTTATAATACACAGAACTTCAGAAGGCAAAGTATGAGGCATGAAATAATGTTTTGTTGTAAGGAATCGTGTGTAACTGGATCAAGCAGACAAGGGGGTTGAACTTGAAGGGTGTAGGAATTCACAAGTGAGTGAAATTCTGGATTATTTTTGTATAGAAAAAAAAAACATTTTGAAATTTAATATATGTTATACACAGATTAGCCAAGCCTCGGGTGGATAAACCTTTCTCCAACTCGGTGGATAAACTTAAGTTAAGAAAGACAGTAACCTAATATTCTCTATATTCAATAGAATATAGATGATACTTTACAACAAATAAACGTTTGATTAAAGTGTTTATAACCACAGGGCCACAGCGGCATGATAAACATAATTTTCAATAAACTGACACAGTACATAATAATGTTTTCCACTACTGGTTAGTTATGGATATTTTTTATATGTTATACCACTAATTAAGGAATAGCTACAATTATTAATGTTATAATTCTTTAACGTTAATATCAAACAAATGCTTCCCTCACACGTAAATCACTAATGAACAATTCATAATGTAAAAGAAATGCCGACCAGAATAACAAATAATTAGAAGCAAGACGAAACGCTGCTAGCTATAACCAGCTTTCTGTTTAATGTTATCTTACCGATATTTTCCATTCTCTCTCGATGCGTCGATGTTGAAACAAACTGTATATTGTATTCAATATCTTATAGTCTGTGCTAAATAATAATGCCGTGTATATAAAATACTACAGTTTTCTTAGCACCATTCATTATAATAGTTATTTAATGGATATAGTAAATATTATAACAGCTATTATACTGAAACATTTACGGTGGCTATGGTGATCATTTTAACATTTGGGGTTTAACTAATTCCAACATTAACTTTTTGGTGTGGAATAAGTAGTATGTAAAGCAATGTAACAAAGAAAAATATCCTCAAAAATATCATGGTATATTTTTGAGATATTGCATCTTCAATTCTGAAGTAACGTCCGTCTAATACGTATTGTGGCAGTAACTGTGGATCATAATCATGTGTACTATAGCATTAATGTTTGTTTTGAATATCAGAAAAACTTTTTTAAAAAACGTTCAAGGAAGTACTGGTTGACTAGGTTTAGTATCTTACCATCTTGGTCAAAAAGCATAGGGGTTTCAAAATTCTGAACATGGGTGTAAAACTCAGAACGTAGCATTTCTAACCAAATTAATTTTATACATACACATTTATAAAGCAAACCCGTCAGCATTGAAGTTAAAAGGGGTTGAACATAAAACACGTGTGTTTCAAACTAAAGGAATAAGAAGCAAAAACATTTTAGGGGATTCGTAAAACAAAAATATATTCACAATTTAATTTCAGATGGGCGGGGTACTTGGAAGCATCAGTATTTGCTAGAAATTATAAATAGTTAGGGCAATCATTTATAAATGCTTCTAGAACTGCTGTATTATGTAATGCATGCATGCGAATAAAGAATCGATACTAACATTCGTTTAAAAATTTGCAATACTATGTTGCATTAAATCTAAAAGGAAGTGGCCCTTTAATTTCACCTTAGTTTGGCTCATATTTCTTTTGAGGATTTTTTCATGTATTACATAAGTAACTACAGATTATAAATCGTCAATAAAACTTCATGTTGTAACGGGCCTATTCATACAAATTAATATTAAGCCTTTAAGAAGTGACAGATCTAGTATATTGGAAAATAATGACTTTCATTTTTTTTATTGTTATATTGTAAAAAAAATATAACATATATTTATTTTTATAGAAAGTTAAAGCCACAAAATGTCTCTATGAGGAATACATGTATATTGACAGCAGAACAACAACTTCTGCATCTATACATTTAACTTAAATATTACCATAATTATCTAGAAAAATAATAAACATACCACACTGTTCCTTGAGACAAAACAACAAAGTGGAATTACAGTTTATTTTCCTTTCCGCATGCTTTTGTTTCCTTGTCGTTCTGTCAATATTATTATGATTATCTAAATAACGAACAAGCCTCACACCTAGTACTGAATTGCCTTGGACAGGTCTTAGCAAAATTTACTTTCCGCGTAACATGTGCGACGTGTCTGTAAAATAAACTCAGGTTATACTGAAGTGGAGTACGATAAAAATGTCCTATATATTAATATAATAGGGTTATTATAACAGTAGCTTGATCTGGGATGCAGTATTCGGCTCGAGTGGATTTTTCCAGATCGGATCTCTCACGAGGCGCGCAAGCGCCGAGTGTGATCCGACCTTGCAAAATCCACGAGAGCCGAATACAAAGTCCCAGATCTGGCTACTGTTATAATGACCCTTTTATTATATACCTTTACCATTTTGATTCTTGTTTTGTTCTTGAACTAAATCTTCAATGTTTATCGATATTAAATGGAACTTAGTGAAGTTTTTATGTGCGCTATTTATAGTAATGTGTCGGATCATGCATATTAATGAAAATAGTCCGGCAGCATGCAATACGGTAGGTACAATACGGAATTTAAAAGGTACAATACGGAATTTTTGTCTGTCTCTTCATATTTAATTGTGAAATACAAGCCGATTTTTACAGAATTTATATAGGTATATAATAAAACATGGTTATTGTAATAGTACCTCGATCCGGCTCGAGTGGATTTTGCAAGATTGGATCTCACGAAGCACGCAAGCGCCGAGCGTGATCCGTCCTTGTAAAATCAACGAGAGCCGAATACAAAATCCAAGATCGAGCTCCTGTTGTAATGAGCCTTTTAAAATATACCTCCGATTTTTTGTTTTGTTGTTTTGTTATCGAACAAAATTTTTATTGTTTCTCGATGTTAAAATATAATTGAGTGACGTTTTGAAGTTTTTGTGTGCGCTATTTACTGAACTGTGTCAGGTCATGAATATTAAATAAAAATATTTAGGCAACATACAATACAAAAGGCACAATACGGAATTTTTTTCTGCCTGTTCATATTTGTTTGTGAAATACAGGCGGTATTTTCGACAGAATATATGTAGGTATATAATAAATTAGATTAGTTTGTTACTTCTTATAGAAATACGATTGATTAAACGCAATACATGTAGTAAAATGATGCTACTGACATGTGAATTTTGAATTGCAGGGGCACATAAAAGTTTCAGTTAGACAAAAGGAGATATTTGTAAAACGGTTATCCACAATTCATGTGCCATAAACCTTTTTGTAGGAACGTATGAAGTATATGCAATATATTATACAGGAAAATTATTGAGAAAGCTTTTGGTAGATATGACAGCGTGAAATGAAAATGTCAACGCGTTAAATGAAATTGTCGACGATGGATTTGGCAGGGGATCTTTGGAAAAAAATGGATTGTTCTCATAGAGAAGGGTTATATTCAAGTGTCTTTTGCAATGATATTGAAAATATAGAACCGATATTACATTGGCTATACACCAACAGCATATTGTTAACGCATTAAGGAATTTCAATATTTCTGTTATAATGGTAAGATTTGTAATATTTCGTCTTTGGAATATAATTAGCATGTTATTCAACTTTTGAGCATAACACAAAAGTGCCCGCCAGTATACTTTCAGCAGAGTTGGAGAAAGCTCATCTATGCCGTCATTTGATTTATATAATTGCACAAGTGCATAAACTTAATGAGTGTTCAACAGATTCATTATCTTAACAGTTTGAAATCATCACTGTTCATTAAGCAATTGAGCAATTCCAATTACGTTAGGGTAAACATGCTATAAACATATCAGTGAAATATAAACATAATCCTAGTATTAGAAGCAATCCGTTTTTATAACTTATAATAAGCTTCGAAAGAGATAATAATAAATCGTAATGTCCTTCGTTTATTCCATTTCTATAATGATTTACCACGTACTGTGATTAGACAAGAGTAAACTAAAACTAAGATTAAAGTAAGTATCTACAATGTTAATGTATAATGTATAACAGATATCGAAATGTCATGTAATATTTTTTTAAAAGCAGCTTTTGTTAGTCATGTTCTCAGTCAAATCTAAGGTGGGGAGAATTTCTATAAGCTTAAGCTTTCAATTCAATCCACTTGTCTATACTATGTGCAAAATGTGTATAATTGTAATTACTATGCGATACAATATAGATGAATAAATATGTTTAAACCAAATCTAAGGAGTAATCACTACTTGATGCACATACCATTAAACATGGTTTAAAACCCTGTGGGGGAGCTACTTGTGATGCAATCCCTCGAACATTTGCTCTTAGCTGTTTAAGTGCATGCACCTGAGTGCAAAGTACTGAAGGTGAGCTAAATTGTGATTGCCCATTGTGTGCTGACATTGTCATCAACAGTGGATTTTTGAATACACATGGCGCTTAATGACTGTACCAATAAAAACTTGGTTAGAAAAATGTTGGTTAGTTAAAACTACCCACATGGTCACTTGATCTTAATAGTAAAGCCTTTAAACCGGTACCTGTAAACTCTTTTCAGTACAACACAATACAGTATCTATTTATTTTCTCATTTCATGTGAACATATGACAGAATGAGGATACAATATGACAAATGTTTGTACAAGGCTGTTACATGTGTTAACATAATAAAATAATGAGAGAAAAAAAAAGAATCAAATATTCTTCTAGCATTTTACAAAACCGTAGATATGTATAGTTACTATTACCTGTGTAGTAATATGTAGTTTAAATCTATAAGGCAAATCTCAATATGAAGTTGATTATCTTAATGATGTCTTATTCTGGTGGTAAATTTTCATGGCCCTTAATTTGATATACCATTACAATATTACAAACTCATTAACATTGAATCTGACATATTTAATGAGACCATTAACTAATTCTTAATAATTAACAGCCATTGATAGAGTATTAAAACAATTAATGGCCCTCTTAGTTTTTACCAATTAATGTGAAATTAAGGGGTACTTTTTAATGGCTCATTAATTTAATGCCAATTAAAAAATTCATGGGTTTTAAGGAGCCAATTAAATTATTTTAATGGTTTATTTTTAGCAGCTTTTCATTGCCCTCAAAGTCATTTTAACAAGGTATATTTTACCAGGGTTTTAATATACTTATTTCATGGCTTTTTAATATATGGCATTACAATTATGGTCATGAAAATGCCATTAAATAGTAAAAAGTAAGAGGTGAATTTTAGTGGTGACCTGTTAAAACTCTGTTAAAAAATGTTTGAAAAAATTAAGGCCAATTTCATGAGCCTTTTAATGGCATGTGCATCCAGTAGTGAATGGAGCCCGAAAATTGCATACCCCGTTTCTTCCGACAGGTTACTTGAGGGTTCGTGGGGTTTAGTTTTACAAACATACAAGGGTCCACATACATTCAATTTTTGATCTTGTCAACAAATTCACTTATACAAGAAAGGTAAAATGCATCGATAGAGGGTATTCCTCCATGGCAATATTTAATCACAGCTTGTTCTGTTGAAGTTATGTCTGGCACATATAACCGAACGTTGACAGTGATTTCGTATTTATTTTTTTGAAAAAGAAAAAAACATTTCAAACACTTTGAACTTATGAAATTTTGCCAAAAATTACCGTGTTTTTATGTCTTATGCTACTTTCACACAAGTTATATCATTGGTGAACAGATGAATGTTCAATTGGATATTTTAACACGGACAAAAAAATGAAAGGTTGGCAGCGATTTGTCACAGTCTGTTTGTTTCCCGATGTATTCATTTTTACAAAAATTAAATTACTTAACCTAAACAAACCTTTAGCTGATATATAAAGTGTTAAAGTTAATCTTAATGTCTGCTCTGTAGAAACACGTGTTGTAAGTTTATTTAATTACATCACTTGAGGGAAATAATGTTTCAAAACTTTTTATGGATTTGAATGACATCGGTTCAAATGAGAGCTGACTAGACAGAGATAATATGATTACCTTTCTTTAATAATTTTGGTACATCCAAGTTCTAAGTATCTGCTATTCCTTACAAATAAAGAGGTTTACAATCGCTTAATATGTGGTATCCCAAGAGGAAATTATAGTTAGTTGCTATGTTCTAACACAATTAATGGATGAAATCTTATTTCTGGCACTTTTCCAAGGAACAGATGCTATGTTCTACCCCAACTGATAAATGCAAACATATTTTTGGGAATGTTGTACCACTTTAATTCATCAGTGTCGTAGGTGTTTAAAATCCGCTCTTACAACTAGCCTATCAAATAGGCTTAAAAGTCAGAAAATGTTACACAATCGACTTATTTACTTACGTATTTATTTAATATACTGAAAGATTTATACTACTGTACAATGTAGATGAAATGAAGAATGTTAACACTGGCTGTACAGTAAAGTTGTAGCTAGTTGATAATTATTGTGTCATGTCATTTCCGTTTTATCTGAACAAAAATCATGCATGTCCGTTTTATCTTAACAAAAATCATGAGAGTTGCAACCATTTTATCTGAGCAGTGTTATTAGTTCTGCTACTTTAGGATATTGTAATCCATCTGATGCGTTCTACTTCTGCATGTGCTATGTGACATTAGAGGTGATGCATATTTCATAATCTGTGACGAACAAACCCAAGCAAGTTTTCTAACAGATTCTTTAGTGGAGTACACATAGTAGCTGAATTATTCAGGTGTTGGTCCTTAAAGCCATTTATAATCACTCTATAATGTGTAAGTGGATGAAATGTACACATACTCTTGAGGTGTAACGACCTTTAACTCTGAACTTGCTTTGCAATGAAGCATTTATTGAAATAAAATTTTAGGTGTTAGGGGGCGGAAGGGATGGAATGTTGCACTTTCCATTACCACTCATGAACAGACTCAGTCAAACCGAGTCTGCTATTATTTCGCTTGGTTGCATTCTATATGCTTCCAAAGGATGTTTTACAGATTGTATTAACTATCACACCAGCAATCTTTAAGTGCCGTGTGGCGGCCATAAAAAGTCTCCCCGTACTTGGATTCAGTGTTGTTATATTTTCTGGTCTTTTGGAGCATAGTGTCCACTAAATGTTCATTTGTAATAGAATTCCGCTTAAGCCAGTGCTAGGGGGCAAGAGATGTACTTTCCGTTACCACTCATGAACAGACACAATCAAACCGAGTCTGGTATTATTTTGATTGGTTGCATTATTTGCTTCCAAAGGATCTTTTTACAGATTTTATTTAAAAAATACAGATAAAACACTGTCAGGATTGTCCAGTTTTATCTGATTTTTTTTATAGTTTCCGCATTTCAATGACCTTTTTTTTTCAAAATTTATATCTAACATTTATATTTAAAGTAAGACTTATCGTAATTATATGTTCTCTTCTGTCTGTTATAATTTTGATGAAATGAAAAGGATCAAGCATAGTAAGGTGCTTCACTTAAACGCTGTAGTGATGTTTGTGCTAATGACCTTTCTAAGGCAATCCCCAGTTATGCTTATAGCGTTATTTGGATCGTCCCCTGTCTTTGTTTAATTTTGTCTATACATATAGTACAGCTATATGGCATTCAGTTTATGATCCTAGCTATTCCTATTGGATATGTGTACAATTTATACTAAATGAATGTTCACTATGTAACGGCACTGACAGATTCATCATTAACTACCAGTATTCACACGGATACCACTCAGTTCAATTCAAATTGCAATGTTTAACAACAATATCATTTAACTATGTAAGAGAGTAACTTACATAACGAAAATGTAGTATCAGCGTAATATATATTCAGTTCATAGTACATTTTGTAGATCATAATGAATTCAAAGGCATGATGTCTGACAAAATGTGGCATGTGTAAGGCAGTGTTTACCCTACCCGCGGGGTAGCATTCAATGAGAAACCGAGCGCTACCGAGGCTTATCATCAATGTCGAAGGTATCACGACGGTACGAAAACCAGCTGTTACTCATTTGCATATAAATGATACTTCTTCGTGCCTATTACGTTATAAAAGATTGAGGTGACAAATACATCTTGTTATTTGCAGCATGATGTTTGTAGCTTACGACGTCATAATATTACTAGTACAATAGTGACGACATTTAGTTGCATGATATTGTACAATGTATTTCCATAGGAGCATATCTGGCACGTGATCAGATAGTTCAAATCTATCCTACTAGGTAGGTTGGAAATATGACTGTATTGAATTCTAGAGGTGAGCTCCTCGTTTGCTAAAATGTACATGAATATTCAATTGAATATCTGATTATATTTTTACTCTGGAGCCCGATCGAGCTTCAGTATACATCTTTGTCTCATCGGCGAACATATCATAAAATCTAGAAGATCGTTCGGAAGCATATTGCAACCAAGTGAAGAAATTGCAGACATAGTTTGAATAAAACTGTTCGTTCTTTCTGTAAATATGTTTTTCTTCCAGATTCCCTGCCTCTGTAGAAAATAGAAGACGATGACAAATGAGGATAGGGAAATTGAAGGGAAGGATATTATATAGGAAGTCTTATTTGAAGCACATTTCCCTTTACGTGAGTTCTGTCACGTGAACATTTATCTTCTATGACATTCAGTGATATCCGTTTCATTGCGGGTCAACAGCATCTAGGATTTATATCTGAGGCAACCGTATACAAAAGTCAAGATAGATATTCTTCAGTATAAGATATTTCCCATGTGACATTATACTGTACAGATCAAAGCTTGATACATATTTAATTATATACATAAAATGAAGACAGTAATTACATTTATCTTACTTCGTTTTCATTGCTTATTCTTAACGTATACAAGATGATTAATCAGACTTTATATAGCCACATTTGTACCACGAAACGAAAACGTAGTTTCAGCATAATATATTTTCAGTTCATAGTACATTTTTAGATCACTATGTCTTTAAATACATGACTTGTGACAAAAGGTAGCATTTCATCTTGTTGTTCAAATACGCAGCTGACAGCATACTAGAAAGACAATAGTACAGAAGAAAGGAAAATATCAATTTACATCAAATAAGAATATATGGGTCTCATATGTTCCTATATGAATATCTCCAGTCAATACAGAGATCCGGCTTGTGCATACATTTAGATACATACAGTGAGCATGTTCTGATACTAATTTTGTTACTTCAATATACATGATCATTTGATTCAGTGTGACGAGATGTAAGAATTTAAAATGACTGGTATAAATATTTCGAGTGTGAGAAAGACAGAAATTCGGGAGAAAATGTATAAAATTTCAAGCTAACAAACATTAAAATGTTATTGACTGAAAAATTAAAGATATATCCATTTTGGATGTTCGTACTCACATGCGCCGTCTAATTAAAATGTACATTTGCAGAGTTTGACAGAGCTAAAACTATCATTTAACCATTTATACATAAACACTTTGATACTTCTGACAGAGTTAAATAAAATGTAGTTTATATAAAAACCAACAAAAACAAATACATGGTATTTTATTTTGTAAATAACGTGCATTTATGGGACTTTAAATAAAAAACAAGTAACATTTACCTGATAAATGATAACTTCAAGTGTACATGAGTAACAAGAAACATAAGGATTACATGTACAGTAGCTGTCTACATCAGGTTTGAAGGCGGGTGAAATAAAAACACTGAAATACTTCTTCGTCTCGAGTCTATTTAACCAATACTGCCAGCTACTGCACATGCCATTCTATTCAAACGTTTAAATACGCATTTTTACGAAAGCAAAGCAAATTTAACCAAGGCAATTACGTTCGTTAACAGAAATGACGTCCCGACGTTTTAAAGGTGAACAATAATATAGACTGCCGGTTTAGTTCCATTATTTTTAGTGTAACGTTATGTATTTCTTTTCTTAAATTATTTTGTTTTATTAAATATATACCAGCAGAGCGTGAATATAAAGATATGTTATTTTTATACAGATATATGTAAACATTGACAAACTACTCCGCAAGTCTTTTTGCCTGATACATCTTGGAATATATCATGCTAGTAGATCGAAGCTGAATTATGTTAGCTGCGATAAAAACTGCACAATCATTAATGAATAATGAATTTCATTTTTCATTAACTTTTACTTTTACGACATTCAATGCCTACCTACCACTAAACTATATAATCATTAGATATTTACTTCAAAGGTATAAAATCCTCATCAAATATATTTTAACTTACCAGACATATTAGCGCGAACCGTAGCGACATCTCACTAGTACAGACAGGAGAAGGTGTCGCTACGGTTCACACTTTTAAATATTCAAGGTCTTTCTTCAAAACGAACAAATAAACTTGAATCTCCAGAAAATCAACAAATATTTAAAGATAGCGACGTGGTATTGTTGACTGAAAGTTAGACAAATGATTATTCATAGTTGGCTGTAAATCAGATTGAGTATTTTGTTTTGAACAGAGCTGAAAATAAGAAAAATAGTAAAAGGGTGTCAGGGGGTATTATTGTATATATAAGAAATGAACATGTATCTAGTGAAATGCTTGTTTATTGCCCCCTGGGTTTTTGAACCGTTTGTCTGTCGGTCTGTCAGTCTGTCGGTCTGTCCACAATTTTCGTGTCCGGTCCATATCTTTGTCATCGATGGATGGATTTTCAAAAAACTTGGCATGAATGTGTACCACAGTAAGACGACGTGTCGCGCGCAAGACCAGGTCCGTAGCTCAAAGGTCAAGGTCACACTTAGACATTAAAGGATAGTGCATTGATGGGCGTGTCCGGTCCATATCTTTGTCATCGATGGATGGATTTTCAAATAACTTGGCATGAATGTGTACCACAGTAAGACGACGTGTCGCGCGCAAGACCCAGGTCCGTAGCTCAAAGGTCAAGGTCACACTTAGACATTAATGGATAGTACATTGATGGGCGTGCCCGGTCCATATCTTTGTCATCGATGGATGGATTTTCAAATAACTTGGCATGAATTTGTACCACAGTAAGACGACGTGTCGCACGCAAGACCCAGGTCCGTAGCTCAAAGGTCAAGGTCACACTTAGACATTAAAGGTCATTTTTCATGAAAGTGCATTGATGGGCGTGTCCGGTCCATATCTTTGTCATTCATGCATGGATTTTAAAATAACTACGCATGAATGTGTGACACAGTAAGTCGACGTGTCCGCGCAAGACCCAGGTCCGTAGGTCAAAGGTCCTAAACTCTAACATCGGCCATAACTATTCATTCAGAGTGCCATCGGGGGCATGTGTCATCCTATGGAGACAGCTCTTGTTAAAAGTAGTGATGATATCATATGTATAAAAATTAATGGGCTTAAGCTGTTTTTTTAGAGATTGATCTGTTTATCTGTTTATGCTATGTTGTACTGGACAGCAGACAATATTTGATATATTCTAACGTGTTTGATAGGTTGATAAAGTATATAACTAGTTTAGATGCAAAATA
Source organism: Mercenaria mercenaria (assembly GCF_021730395.1). Lineage (NCBI taxonomy): Eukaryota > Metazoa > Mollusca > Bivalvia > Venerida > Veneridae > Mercenaria > Mercenaria mercenaria. The sequence goes on along the minus strand of NC_069364.1, from coordinate 87,332,988 downwards.
TAAAAATGATTTTAATCTTTAACTTTGCGGAGACATGAATGCTCGTATCTCAGATTATCCTGATTATGTAACAGATGATAATTATACATATGAACATGTTGCCTGATGAGTATGTTTTTGACACCGAAATGAAACGTTTTTCTTACGATACTGGTCGTATGAATAATAACTGTACTTTACTGCTTGATCTATGCAAGCATACTGGATTGCGTATTTCTAATGGCCGTGTCGGTAATGATAAAGGTATAGGCAAATATTCTTTTGTTGGGAACAGAGGTTCCAGTCTAGTAGTAATATTCTTTTGTTGGGAACAGAGGTTCCAGTCTAGTAGTCTATGTAGTTGGGAGCCCACCCACTTAGCTCAGTAGGTAGAGCGTAGGTCTACGGATCGCGGGGTCGTGAGTTCGATCCGCGGGCGGGGCGTATGATCTTCGTGACTATTTGATAAACGACGCTGTGTCTGATATCATTAGTCCTCCACCTCTGATTCATGTGGGGAAGTTGGCAGTTACTTGCGGAGAACAGGTTTGTACTGGTACAGAATCCAGGAACACTGGTTAAGTTAAATGCCCACCGTTGCATGATTGAAATACTGTTGAAAAACGGCGTTAAACACAAAACAAACAAAACTAATTGGGACACAAAATCTTTTCAGATTTGTTAAAAGTTTTGATGTGTCAGAGCTGAATATTTTGTCTGATGACTGTGCTGTCTCTTTTACGTTCGAATTTGAAAAAAAAAAAACATGTATTAATGAAACAAATACTGAGTATGAAAATGTGAAATACAAATATGTATTGTCCAATGACATGAAAAATGATTTCATCACAGTGTATTGTTGATAAATTAAACAGTTTTAATGAGCATGTACATGTTGCGGAAAATAATCAAGATATTGATGAGTGTATTGATGAATTTTCCATTTTGATAGAAGAAGTTGCGCCCCCATTTGTTCAAAAAATATATAAATGTCAAATCTGATAATGTGATATCCTCTGATAACAATAGTTCGTGGTTCAATGAAGAATGTTTTGAAAAGAGAACTGTCTTTTATAGAATGTTAAAATAAATTTGACGAAAAGAGAGTTAATACGGTAGATCTGATTATAAATTATGTATTAGAACATGTAGATTTGAACACGATAAGGCTGAGTCATTAAAACAAGCTAGACATAAAAATGCAAAACTTTATTGGAATATGTTAAAGAAAAGTTCCGGCATTCAACGGTCCAAATTACATATTGAAACTTTTGAACAATACATTAAAGCTGTCAAAAACTCACAGAGCCATTTTTACTCGCCAGATGAGGATATTACATATTTCATTGAACGTTACGAAAATGATGAATTTAGAGTTATGTTTGATGATTTAAATATCCCAATTAATGAGTGTGATATAAGCAACCTAAACCTGGTAGAAGCGGAGGCCCAGATACCCTTTTGAATGATTTTTATATTCATGGTAAACATGTATTTATGTCAACATTATATCTTTATTTAACAAAATTTTCGAAAAAGGTTATTTTCCAGTAAGCTGGTCTGAAGGTTTTGTAATTCCATTACATAAAAAGGGTAGCATAAATGACGTAAATAACTACAGAGGCACAACATTACTAAGTGTATTGGGTAAACTTCTCACACGCATTCTAAATAATAGACTGTCTAATTGGGCTAAAATATGGTGTATATGTAGAAGCACAAGCAGGCTTTAGACCGAATATGGACTACTGATAATTTTTTGTATTGCATGGCCTTATTACTCACAACCTTAACCAAGGCCGACAACGTTTTTGTACATTCTTTGATTTTACTAAAGCTTTGGACTACATTGTGCGCGATAATTTATGGTCTAAGATGATAAAATTAGGTGTGCGTGGCACATTTTGAATATATTACGATCTATATACACAACAGTGAAAGCAAGAGTAAAATATTGTAAAAAATTAAATGACCTAGAAGATCAATACATTAAAAGTGTATTGAAGGTATTTATGTCAATATATATAAAATGTTTTTGATTATATATGCTGATGATATTGTTATTTTTGCAAATAATAGAGATGAATTGCAAATGGGTTTAAATGTTCTTTCAGATTACTGTGATAGATGGAATTTTGCCGTGAATACGTCTAAAACTAAAAACATGATATTTAGAAAAGGAGGAAGATTACCTAGAGATATGAGTTTTTATTATAAAGAACAGATTATTGATATTGTTACTAAATTTACATATTTGGGTATTGTTTTTACTACAGGCGGATCTTTTGCAGAAGCACAAAATACAGTTGCAGGCCAAGCAATGAAAGTCATATTTAAAATGAACAAATATCTTTATTAATTTGTAAATATTTCTATTTTTCGAAGATTGGATCTTTCTGATAAGTAATTAGTCCTATTCTTAACTATAGCAGCAAAGTTTGGGGTTTTGTACATGACCATGCAATTGAAAGGGTTCACATGCAATTTTGCAAACGCATATTATGTGTTAAGAAAACTACTCAAAATGATTTCATATATGGTGAACTCGGTAGATTATCTTTCCAATCAAAGCGGTATTATAACATATTAATACACTGGGTAAAAATATTGCATACAAATGAGAATAAATTTCTTAAAAAAAGTGTATAATTTATTGAAAAATGATTGTGAAAATTACCCAAATAAAACCAACTGGTGTTCACTGGTAAAACATCTTTTATGTACATTAGGTTTTTACGATTCATGGTTTATGCAAAGTATTGGTAACACTAACCTGTTCTTATGTCACGTAAAACAAAGATTAAAAGATCAGATTGTACAAAATTGGCCAGGTAGGTTAGACAATTGGAGCAGGGCTATATTCTACAGACCTTTTGCTATTTTTAAGCTTCAACCATATCTCAGTTGTATAAACATCAAACGTTTTGGTACAGATCTTACTAAGTTAAGAGTTTCTTCTCACATATTGAAACTGGTAGATGGACTAAGCCAAACAATACACCTCTAAATGAAAGAAAATGTTTTTCTTGTGATGTTTTAAAAGATGAATATCATTTTGTATTGGAATGTAAAGTATATAATAATTTAAGCAACGTTTTATGCCCATGTATTACTGGAAAAGACCAAATATGCCAAAAATTATAGAACTTTTCAATTCTGAAAATGTTTGCACAATACGTAAGTTTGGGAATTATGTGAACAGAGATTTTGCTTTAAGAAAAGAAAGGTTATACGCAGCTGTTGTCAATGAAAATAATGTTAATGTTCCTTAATATTAGATATTCTCTGTTGTTACAGATGCATGTATTTCGTTTTGTAGTCTGTATAGGTAAATAAATGATTTAATTAATTTACTAAATGAACATATGCGCTAGATCGTGATGTCATTGATTTTACGAACAATGAATATGGATCAGTTTTTATTGATTTTTTGATAAATTGTAATTTTTGTATACTTAATGGTCGAAACTCTGTGAAAAATGATTATACTTGTATAAGGCCACAAGGCTGTTCAGTTGTTGATTTTTGTACTGTTAGCCATGTTTATCTTGATATGTATACTGATTTTAAAGTGACTAGAATGTCAGAGTTATCACAATTATGTAATATTACACCTACAGCGATGCCTGATCACTCTATTTTAACCTGGAATATTTTAGTAGCATATAATGTAACAGAAAGAGATAGTAAAGTCGATAGTCCGAGGCCGAATGGTAATGTTACACCTAGGTATGATACAAGAAATATACCAGATGATTTTTTGCAAGATGTAAACACTGTTAATAATTTACATGCTACTGTTTTTAATTTAGAGTCCAGTTTACAGGAGCAAACCAATATTGATGAAGCGTATAAAAATCTTTGTAATATTATTAGAAAAGAAATGGCTTCAAAATTACCACTAAAAAAGAATGTGCATATAAATTTTACACAGTCATCATTAAACAATAAGAAAAGAAAAATTGGTAAACCTTGGTGGAACGATAGCCTATCCATAAAATGGAAAAATGTGTGCGAATGCGAAAGAAATTACTTGAAATGTACAAATGTTGTAATGAAGAAGAAATACAGAATAAAATTTTTGTCATGTCGGAAAGATTTTAATAGGTTTGTCCAGAAGTCAAAACGACTATACTGGTTTAATATGCAAAAAGATTTGTTAAATAATGTTAATACAGATCCAGATGAATTCTGGAAAGCTATTGGTAAAGTTAGTATTGGATTAAACAAGAAAAATAATATACCTATGGAAATCCTTTCCGACAATGGAAATATTGTTACAGACACTAGTATAGTTTTAGATAAATGGAAATCTAGTTTTGAAACTTTGTATAATGGAAAGTCTTTAGTAGATACATCTGTCAGTAAGAAACATGAAGTCATTTCGAATGACATTTCATCTTCCACACAGCAACAAGAACCAATCAACAATAATATAAGTGTTCTAGAAGTAAGGAAGGCAATTTTTAAAGCAAAAACAGGGAAATCTCCAGGAATTGATCAAATACCGTATGAAGTATTTAAAAACAATGTATCTGTTTCTTATCTTCATGTTTTATTTAATGTGTGTTTTAATAGTGGCCGAATCCCAACAGAATGGGGTAGATGCATTGTCAATCCAATTCCAAAAAGTAACACAAGTGACAAACGTGACCCAATGTCATATCGTGGTATATCACTGTCACCCACTATGTATAAGTTGTACAGTTCAGTTTTGAGCGAGAGATTATCTGAATGGGCGGAGTCGAACTCCGAAATTAGTAGATGAACAAAATGGTTTTCGGAAAAAACGGAGCACTATTGATCAGTTATCGTCCTTAACAAATTTCATTGAAACTAGAATTAAAAAGAAATTATCCACATTTACAGCATTCATTGATTTTAGGAAAGCATACGACTCCGTACATAGAGGTAAGCTCTGGCGAAAATTGAATAGCATTGGTATCCATGGTAAAATGTATAATGCAGTAAAGTCCTTATATGATTGTACTTCTTCATGTATAAAGGTGAATGGTTTCCAGACAGATTGGTTTGAAATTACAACTGGTGTACGACAAGGCTGTGGTTTATCACCGGTATTATTTAGTTTTTTCGTAAATGATCTTGCTATTCAACTCAGAGCTCTTGGTCATGGCATTGATATAGGTAATAATGAAAAAATATGTATACTGTTATACGCTGACGATATAGTGCTTGTTGCCGAAAATGAACAAGATCTACAATCAATGTTAAATATACTACATAGTTGGACTATGACAAATCAGATTCATGTTAATCCTGCTAAGAGCAACATTGTACACTTTAGACCACGTTGTATGCCAGTTACGGCGTTCAGATTTAAATGTGGTGATTCATGTTTAGAATTGGTTGATAAATATGTATATCTAGGTCTTATGTTAGACCAATTTTTGGATTTTAGTATAACGGCGGCCCATGTAGCTAAGGCAGCAAGTAGAGCTCTAGGACTTTTAACCGCCAAATTTAAAACATTAGGCGGTATGCCATATGATGTATTTACTCATCTATATGACTCACTGGTGTGGTCGGTTATAGCATATGGGGCGGCAGTCTGGGGCACCCAATCATTTTCATGTATAGATTCTATTCAACAGAGGGCTATGTGTCTGTTTCTCGGAGTATCAAAGTTTGCCCCTTCTGCTGTAGTGTCTGGGGAAATGGGATGGAAACCCACATCAGTGAGACAAATGGATGTAGTGTCCAATTACTGGTTTAGATTGTGTAAGAGGCCTAGAGAAAGAATAAATCATGTTGTATTTCTCTATTGTTACGGTCAAAGTGAAAACAGATGTAGGAATTGGTGCTATAGAGTTAGACAAAATTTAAGGTCAATAGAATGTGAAGACTTATTTAACATTATACTGCCAATGTCAAAAAATGAATTTTTTGGTAGAATAACAAAAGCTGGTATGAATAATTTTATAAGAAAATGGAAAAATATTGTTAATTCACCTACCGGAGTTAGTAAACGAGGAGGCAATAAATTAAGGACCTATAAATTGTTTAAAGCAGAATATGAACCAGAAAATTATTGTAAAACTATACTGTCCCGATTACATAGATCTGCTTTAGCTAAATTTAGGTGTGGTGTGGCACCGTTACGTATTGAGACCGGAAGGTATGAAAGATTACCGGTTAATGAAAGATTATGTCCTTTTGTAAGGATCAAATAGAAAATGAAAAACATGTTATTATGAAATGCGAGTTATATAATGACATTCGAGATAATTTGTATAGAAAAGCTAAAGATATAAATGAGAATTTTTTGGATATGTCAGAAAATGATCAGTTCATATTTATTTTTACCAGTAGTGAAATGACATATTTTACGGCCAAAACCTGCTTTTTTATTCTGAGAAGAAGGAATGAATTTATATATAAATGATGTCTTGTGTATTTTATGTAATATAATATTTTTTAAAGGTTAGAAAATATCTTAGGTAAATGCATAAAAACAATGTTAATCAGATCTTCTCATATTTGATATGAGATGATAAGTGTTTTAAGCTATATATTTAATAATTATAACAGCCTTTGCTCAGATTTTCATGATCCGGTCTTACACTCCTTGTTTTAACTAGTTTTTAAGAGACAGTATTTGCTGTTTTCTTCAGAATATGTAACAATTACTCTCTGTAAGATTAACATTGTTATTATGTTCTTAAGTGTTAGTCTGTAAATACTTAACAAAAGTAATTATAGTGTACTAGAGAGGAATGACACAATGACCTTTTATTGTATCTTAAGAACGGATATGCACAATGCTATATTCTATTAGAAGTTATTTGCATAGATGATACTATAGAAATGAATAAATATAAAAAATAATCAGGCGGTCACTTACTCAACATTAATACAGGTATTATATACTTACTCGGTTATTTACTCTACATCGGTACACTCGTGTTCTCGCTTGGTCACTTAACATCCGTACACTCATGTACTCTTTTAGTCACTTAAAATTGTTGAACAAGACGTTTAACCCGAATACACACACACATACACACACTTACTCAACATCCGTACATATATTTATGTACCCACTCTGGCACTCATTCAGCATCTGTACATTCATGTATTTACTTGGTCAGGTACTCAACATTAGTGCATTCACGTACTCACTCAACATCCACACACTCGTGTAGTCATTCGGTCACCCACTCAATATCTGGACATGTACTCATGTACCCACTCGGTCACCTACCTAAACATCCGTACATTTATGTACTCACTTGGTCAGTTACTCAGCATATGTGCGTTCATGTACTCACTCGACATCTGTACTTTCATGTACTCACTTGATTAGCTACTCAGCATTTGTGCATTCATGTACTCACTCAACATCCTTACACTCATGTACTCATTTGGTCATCTACTCATCATCTTCATATGTATTTATGTACCCACTCGGCTACTTACCTCAACATCCGTACATTCATGTACTCACTCGGTCAGTTACTCAACTTTCATGCATTCGGGTAGTCATACAACATCCATAGATGTATTCATGTACTTACTTGGTCATTGTCAACTTTTATTTAGTGTCATACCAGATGAATTTTATTCATAAATGATATTGAATATAGTACACATGATTTTATATTTTAATTCTTAATTAAGTTAATATGAATTTATAAGTTATATGGTATGTTTTTAAATGTGAGTATGTATATTGTCTCTTATAGTTCTATTTAGAACGGTCATTTACAATTGTTTTAGTCTGTATGTAATTTTATATGTTTGTAAATGAATGAGACATAAATAAATAAATAAATATATACGCCTTTTAACTAATAACCTCTCATTTATAGTCATTTTAATTTGTATAAGAATCCTAATTTAATTCTTTTTCGCAGTGTATTTTGTTTAACGTAATAGTACCTTAAAGCTATAATTAACAGTTTAATTGATATGTTGTTCTTGTGTTTCGTTTCGGCAAGATCAACATTCATATTGTGTACATATGATGTGAATATGATTGAAGGTGTATATACATGTGTTTGTATAAGCATACAGGATATAACATAACTATTTATTGAATACTACTACATTTACCCACTTAGTACAAACCAATAATATAGCATAGTTATTAGTCGAATGCTACATGTATCCACTATTTACTAAACAATAATATATGTAAAATGGCAAAATTCTGTAACATGTTTAATATGCAAATTGTAATAAGTTCTGTTACTATATCCTTTCGACTACCATTATCGTACACCGACGCACTACCTGAGCCGCCAGATGCAGACTGTATTTTTGGGGTTTTCCATTACCGCTACTGTTTTGCAGGCGGGCTACCGGAGACGACTAATACGTACCAGAAAAATGGGGGTGCTCATTTCCATAGTATATAATGCAGCATTTGGGTAAAATCGTATTTTTTCGCAATTGAAAATAGAAGGAATTACCAAAGATATACTACATTTTTACGCTGCGGTATTTTTTATGTAAAACGGTTGCTACACTATGGTAGTTATATACTACATTTTTACGCTGCGGTATTTTTGACGTAAAACGGTTGCTACACTATGGTAGTTATATCCTTTGTATGGTTATCGGTATAACTACACTGTAGCACAACTTATAATTTCTTGTTTCCTGCAATAATCTACTATGGTATTTATATGCAGATAAAACATACAGTTAATGTTATTTATTAAAAGTAACATATATAAACGGTCACTGCATCACTGTGGCAGTACATGCTATTTTTGTGAATATGTGTTAATACGCTGCGGCACTGTCTTGAGTTTCGCATGTCCTGCATGAAATTACTGTGGTATTCGGGGGAATAAATAATGCATACAGGATAAATTTTGATTACTAGTGTAATCATTTATCTTTCGCAGAGTAACTTTCTCAGCACTGTGGAAGTGCACCTAATTTCATATAATGTGTATAACTACACTATGGCACTGCCTTAAAATTCAAGTTTCTCACAAAAGTTTACTATGTTCCTAAGTAATAGGACGAGTAAAACTACACTGCGGTACTGCATTGAAATTCATTTTTCCTGCAAACGTCTACTATGATATTTGCAGAGTGAACATACAGTTAATGGTATTTATTAAAGAGAGGCTTTAAAATATTCGTGTCAGCAGATGCCGTTTCTGGGTATCGTTGGAATTTTCTGGTTTGTATTAGAGGAAACATAAACGTAGGACTAACGAGGAAAGTTGTTGAACATCTGGTTGAACAGCATATAGTGTTTCTAGACACATTCTACACAATCCCTTTGGCACAGGCATTCCTTGCCAGCTCAACCCATCTTGTGGGTCTTTAAATATAGGGCGGAAATTCTGGCCATATGATTTGAAACCACAGAAATCAGTCTGAAAGAAAGATGATCCTGTTATGACATTGAACAGAAGACAGCATATGACACGCCAAACCAAAGATAGAAAGATAGTAGCTACAGTATGGAAGGATTCAAGACATGCTTACAACTTGAATACATGTTTCAATCCTGTTCCTAAAGACTAGGATACAGTCCTCAGAAAGCAAGTAAATCCTGACGGAAAATGGGAAAAGACGGTACCCCTGTCCACCTGCTATTGTTGAATTCAAGTATATGGGGGCGTGGATAGGTACGACCAAGAGTTAGGTGGTGGACCTATTTCCTATGGATTGCTACGAACATAACCGTGATGACCAGCTACATTTGTGTACAAAAACCTTAGGCCAAGGGTTAAGCACCAAAAATTCCAGATGAGGGTTAGTTAACTATTTTCTCGCAAGTCTCATGTTTTAATCTTATTTCTTAACATTACATGTATTATAAATTAATCCAATTAAGGTAAAAGCCTAAAACTAAAAGTAGATTGCCTGTAATATTTAAATTAAATGAAAGAAATATCCTATAAATATATAATACAAAAAATGCATATTGTTATAACATACTTTTAATTAAAAATTGAATCATTTACATCAGGTTACGGAACAGCTGATTGGAGGTTACCGTTCAAGAATTAGGAGCCCCAAACAAACGACGGTCGTTGGTACCACTGGCAGAGAGTTTGCAGACTCACATGGAGTTATCTCAATGTCAGGGCGAACAAGGGCTTGTCGGTTTTACAGTATGAACATGATGATGAAGCTAAAGACCGGTCTCCGAACACCAACGTCATCGTTTGGTTGTAAGCATTTTAAAGTCAGTTTACACAGGTAGAACAATACTCTTCTAATCAGAAAGTTACATTGATCTTATGAATAGTTGTAATGATTTTATGGTGTTACTGAGTCCTTGCTATGTTAAATGAACGTAATTTCTTATACTCAATATATATAAACTGGGTCTGAGTCATTGCTGATAACATAACAAGTCGCTCAAATCCAAAAATATACTCAAATTATCCCTCTTGTCCAATTTCTCGAAACATTTAAGCATGTCATAAGAGAATGAGTCTGTTATTGCATTATATATTCGACTGCTCATCACAGGTTAATCTTCTTAGTACAGAATTAAATGTTTCGAGAAATCCAGACCTGAAGTACAAAAGGCAGTTCCAGATAAGCTGTGCAATAGTTGTAGTTGAAAATCAAAAATGTTTTGCTCACAAAAAGATATTTGTCATCTAATTTCAGTGCTAATCCCCTTGATCTGTTAAATAATACTTTCAGGGAATGCTTTCTTCCGTATCATGATGTTGTATCCAAAACTGGGATGGCTGAGGACAAGTCCACACAGACCTCCAATCCGGAAATGCCTCTAAAACTTATGGGAACTAATGCGAAATTGAAAACTTGATCGGCCAACAGAAAACGGCGTCTGGAAAAATTAGGAATTAAACTACTGGTCTGAAATTAAGTGCATGAAGTATTTAAGTATTCTTTTATTAATTTAGTATATATCACCATTGTAGATCACTAAATGTTATAATTTGATACATTTTATTATTGCTCATTATTAATACATTTAATAAGAAGTCCCTTCCTTCAATTTAGCTACATAACCGTTGTAAAACTCACCCAGGCAGGTACATGTTAAAACAGAAACACCCCGTAAAATGCCATCAAAATCATCTGGGAAATCGAACAAGAAAAATTGACTGTCTGACACTAAGCTAAAACCGGAGAAAGAAATAGACAATGTCTAAGATTAGTGAGAACATTTCATGGTGTACATATTTTTACTATGTGTCGTGTGTAATTGATGTTAGGTTTTTAATACGAATGAGAAATTTTGATTGATTCATCTTTTGATAATTAATTTTCACATGCAATATACTTCTCTAATACGAGCTTTCTCAAGGGAAAATGGGCTTAGAGCTAAAATGTTGAAAATCAAGAAAGACATCTTTCATAAAATTTGGCTTTTTGTGAATATTTCCTAAAAAATCCACGAAGTTATCTCAAGTACTTTTAAAGTTTCAAGCTATTAAACTGAGGTGACACCTTTATGTCCATGATGCCAAGAACGTCATCGTAACGTCATTACTACGTAACCGTGATTTCATTTTAATAATATGGTATAAAAATAATAATCATATTATCGGACATATTAAATATATACACATAACTAAATGATTAAACAGTACTACCGATGACATGTTTATCAGACTGAATTCGTCATTATCAATGCCAATACCCTAAACCCCCTTTGCCTTTAGGCGGCTCATATCTAATATGTTGTTTAAGAAATAATATATCTCATCCAGTGATTTGTAAAATCATTGTTTGGAATTCAGATGCGAAGGAATAATATCACGAGGGTGCAGCCCGAATAATATGATAATACTTGTTTGCTTTTAATGTTTTACTTTTAGTCTCCTACCGGTTTCCCCGGGTCGGACTATAGGTTTGACTGTCTATCATGAAATTTGGTCCACAATATGTTGTTCAGATTGTGTAGCATTTGATATATGATTTTCCTTACTCAAATCCGTTCATAGGGAATTGCCTGTACAGTATTGTTTTCATTCAGTTGTTTTTTGTCATAAGGTTGTTTGTAAATACAAAGAAAATGTTTTCCTTGCATTTTACTTTTAGTCTTCTACCAGTTATGTCAGCGGAGCGGACCATAAGTTTGACTGTCTCTCATGAAAATGCGTCAAATATACGTTATTCAGGTTCATTTAAATTTATACATATATACAGTTTTTTTGTGGAGTTTCTGATGCAAGTGCCAAAACAAAACTCAAAAAGGTCGAATAACACTTCGTGGTAAACTAATAGTCTTTTTCTTAGTTTGTTATGCCTAATGGACTTTCAAATAGATTTTCAGATAACTAAATTTATTAATATCATTGTATTTAAATTAGAGCGTGTCCCAGTCGCGAGCTGTATTCCGTTGATACCTTCCTTTAAAGTCACAATTTAGGTATCAATGGTCTAATTATATAACGAAGAATTGTAAGATCTCATTTCACCGAAAACACATGTACGGTTTTGGAAACAGTTCATACTAATATTTCTAGGACTGACATGATTATGAACGTTTTGTTTTAGGAAATTCGATTATTCTTTTCGTAACAAGACTTAAAAAAGAACATCTGATTACATTATGCTCTGGCTCCATTGAAATTAATATGAGATATTACCGAATTTTGAACAAAGATACGTAAAATAAATTTAAAATTTCGGGCTCCGTTCTGGAGTTAAAGGTTTTATTCTGCCTGGTGCCCGTAACTCGGTGGTTAGAACGTCTTCCTCAAAATTATAATCGGGGTGTTGAGTGTTAGACCCTGGTGGAATCGCCAGGCCATATTGCAAACGCATATAATTACTATGCTTTAATATTTAAAGTATTTCTGTCTACACATACTGTCGATAGGGTAGAATTAATTGCCAAAACCGAGCAATGACGATTTTACATTATGAAGAAAATTGCCAATTTGCCACAGATCCAGAGTATATCAAAGAATAGTACTAGACGCCAAAGTCTGTAAGCAACTACCTACTTTCTCACATAAAAAAAATCCTAGTCGGTAGCAGGACTCGAACATTTGACGCTCCATCAGTGAGATGTTTCAGATTACAAGTACACGAATATATCTCCTACACTACGGACCCAGACTGTAAATGAACATAATTAGCGTCTAATATGCAACTGGAAGAAGCGATGTGCGCATATATATTACCGTTGTGGCGTAAAAACGATGAAGCATTCTGTAGACAATTACCAGTGTGTATGTACGTATGTATGTTCCATTTTAAAATTTTACTGCCGTAGTGTATAAATGTACACTATTTCAGTCTAGAAAAATCGTAAGTACTAAAAAGCGATTGCAGATCACAATCGATTACCACAATGCAATTTTGTATTTTACTGGAAAAAGTTCAGAATTTCCGTAGTACCACAGTGAAAGTAATAGGAGAGAAGTCTACAAAACGCATCAGTGGCAGATCTGTGGTTTTCAGACTCCTAGAATGCCGGAGCTGCATAATGCAGACGTAGTAAAATAGCTTTAAATACCGTAGCGTAGAAACGAGTAATTAATTAAGTTTTAAAAACTGAGTTTGGTAATTAACGCGACGAGCAACCTTCAGAACTAATTGGTATTTTTGGAGAGTAATGATCACTTAATTGCCTGAAAAGGATTATCTTTTCAACAGTTTGCGATAACAATGACTTTAGAACACTATTGCGCACGAGACGTTTGATATTGTTTTAAATTTTGTGGACACCTGTAATTTGTTGCGTAATACTATTTAATATGTTATATGAATGACTTAACTTATCAGTTTAACGGATTTCATACCGTTTTGTTAATAAAATAAATGAAAGTTTACACTTCAAATGAAATTCTGCAAAAAATAAAGCATTCAAATTCATCCCAAATACAAAGAAAAACTAAAAATTCCCGGTAGTCCTACGCTGTACGATGTCGGTAATGTTGACCTTCGTTTTAACGGTACGTTTTAAGCGTCTGCGGTAGTCGTTCGGTGTATGATAGCGGTAATAGCGACCCCCGTCTTTATGGTACGCATTAGTCAGCTATGGTAGCCGAAAGGCACTGATAAACATTGTTCCAGTTTTTAGTGGTTGTAAACATTGACAGCTATATATATTAAGCCTGTACTATTTTACACCTAATGCATAGTACTATTAATGTGTAAATTTTATGTTTACTTTACTATATGTGGTAACTGTTTAGATTTTCAAGGATGAAATATACCTATGTTAATAATAAGATTATCATTACATGGTATATTGCTTCTACTAAATAGACGTACTTTAAACTATTCGAGGAAGAAGATACGATTTAAAACCATCTTCACTGCACAAAAATATAAGAAAAAAAACGAACATTCAAATGCGTATTCCATATTTATACTTTTTCTTCCAGCTTAAATGTCTGATATATGTGCTTTTAAAATTGTCAAGTAAAAGCATACAATAAATATCCTAAGAATATATCATTTATTTCGAATAACTCATTTGGAATAATGATGAGACATAAATGTTATAAGTCATGTTTAAAACAAAAGAAATATATGAACATACAAAAGAATCAGAAGCAATATGTTTTCGTTACAATACTTAGAGTTTGTAACAACATCGCCAGTCGTAACTAAATATAACATTTTGTTGCTGTCAGTCATAATATGCTGAAGAAAGCTGATAACATCTAGTCAATATTTCGTCTTTGATGTTTCCCTAACTTGACCGGCATTGTGTTTTCATTATCAATTATTTATGACTGATCTATGTGTGAGGAAAGCACTTATGAGAATTTAATGGGTGTACTGTCTGCAAAAAAGCAATACAATGTTAATGAATGACAGCGATTACAGTGAGAAATGGGAAAATAAACTACTCAACATGAATAGAACAAAGGAAACTATTTGATATTAGTTTACCGTTGATAAAATACATGTGCTTGAATAATTTGGCGTGAAATGATTCTTCAAGACGGTAAAGACAGGATACGTCAAATTCGTAATAAAATGAAATACATTATTAGAAAGTTATATCTCCTGTCAGTTCAGTTAAAATTCGTTTTTTATGCAATGCCTCAGAAGTTATAAACGTCCTTTTTAAACTTTTGAATTGTATGTTCTCTAACGTCTCAGGGAACACTATTTCCGTATCAGGTTTCTTTATATGTAATTTCCCCATGTACGGTTCACGAAAAATGGATTAGATATACAGTATACGTACTTTCACTATATTTTGTAATTAAGTATTTTTATTCGACGCTCCTTTAGTAAAGATACTAGAAGAAACCAACATTGAATTGTTTGGAACGATTGTGATATGTCGTGATTCATATGCAACTAAAATACTTTAATGTGTAGAAGGAGGATCGGAAAAAAATAGACAAAGGTATTGAAAACTTGATGTTTAATGCTATGGTTATACTGACGCTTAATGAGGTAGCAAACCATGACATTTAAATGTTCGTATGCCCGACCGGAAGCTAAGGCGAGGATTTACGACAACGTGTACGACAATCTAAATGCGTGTATTCATTCTTGTGAAAAATAACTTTAACCCGTCTCCAACCTGATGCTTAATGTTTTAATAGTGCTGAAATAATAAATACATTACCACAGAAACGCTACAAAACATTGTTGCGTTAAAATGATGATATCGGCGTTATGACGTTACCTGTCAGTTACCTCGTAAAATAAATAGCTTTTATGTTGAAGGTACGTAGTTCTGAGTATTTTTGAGCTATTTCTAAACAGTCATTATTTGCCCGAGATATGATACCAAGATACATTGTAAGGTTGGATAAGAACTGCTCAAGTTAGAAAGCGGACAACTTTAGTGATCACATAATACGTCCCGTTTCGAAGCGGGGGTATGAAATGAGCTATTTCTAAACAGTCATTATTTGTCGAAATACTTGTATTAGTCTTTCACTTTGAATAATGACCAATACTTTGCGTCTTTTATGTACTTATATTTAAATGTCATGCGGATCGAATTTAAGAAAATGATGATGTTAACTGATGTTATTAGGAAAATAGTAAGGTGCAAGTAGTTTACTTTGCTGACTATTGTTAGTTATAATAGTAAAATCAGAATAAGTTCATTTTAGGAAAGAATGGCTAGCGGATTAGGTATTTGTCGAAGCCAAATATTTCATAGAATATTACTGAAAAAAAGTTAGGCGTCAATTTGATCATCGCATTTAGATTATGGCAGGAACTTGCACAATAACTTCTGAAACAAATTTCACGGAACATGATAATTGATAGACGACAAAGATAGGACACGACAGACAATCAGTAATTATTGAATTATTTTCTCGTTGTTATATTAAACATCTGTGGATTAATAAATGAATTACATAATACACGAGTTGTATATATTGCGAATAAGAGACATTTTACTGATCACTTCTGTGTTGTAAACATTTGCTGTCTGTCTGCGCTACTAATAAATCAATACTTGGACACGACAGTAATATAATCGCTTGTGTATAAGGGTTTGACAATGGACTTGTTTTGGTAAAATAAAATATAAATAACACTAAACGAAAATTAATTTTATGTTAACGTTTACTAAGTATGCCAAAAACTTGCTGTATTTAACCAACTGTAGGTGTAGCACCAAGAAAGTATATCTGTCCACAAGGCGGAAGATGTTCATCTTCGACGTCGAAATGGTTACACTCGTCTGACGTATTATTATCTTTATGTTTTGGACCAAGAAGATTAATTTGAGGTTTGACAATCCCAGGCACAACTTAGTAACATAGTATAACTAAGTTCGCGGTATTGCTCCGCTTTGCACTGCCGAGTTTGAAGTACGCGCTTTGAAAGTATTTTAGGTATGTTTTGTTAGCATTCATATTTCTTCAATAGATAGGCTGGTATAAAAAATCTGAACGTGGAAAATCTTCCTCAACTTTTATTCATACAGATTTATCTTTGATATTATGACTATTGTCTGAATTGTAAATACATGGTGTTTAACAAATCTTTACAATTTTGTATTTTTTTTACATGGCCTTACTACATCGTAAAAAATCACAAAGTTAATATTATTTACCTAACTTGAACTGATAAAACTTCCTAGATATATCAGTAAAAGCTATTTCAACACTGAAGATAAACATACATAGAAACTATTCATTGAAATAATAATTTGATTTAACGTAGTTCACGTTTTTCATACAGGGACATGTATTACATAGCGTAGACACAGTCTCGTTTTAATCGATCAATAAATTCATGTCATTGTCCACATGATTTTAAAAAACGAAATTTGGTTCATATTGAATGTTAAAAACAGTTCTGTTTCCAAAGACTATACTTTTTCTATTAAAATATAAAACAAAAGCATCAGCTTTCTATAAACACAGACACAGCGTAATTTTTATGTTTATTGTTTACCATGCAGGAAATAAGCAGCAGAAGCATTATCCTTTAGTTGATTTGTTTGTAATTCAAAACAGCAACCGCTACAGTTTAATCAATTATATATACCATTCAATAACTCAGTCTGACAAGAAGTTCACAGGTTCAGCTGCATTTGTATCATGTGCGGGCTACGGTGTTCCGTCTGGACAATCGTGACTTTTTATTGAATCCTAAACCGCGATGTACGATGGTACGATGACGAAAACGCGATGGTGCGATGGCTCGATGTTGAAACAACGATGGTACGATGGTGAAAACGCGATGGCACGATGATGCAATAGCGATGATGCGGTGGTACGATGGTGAAATGTCGATGTAATATCGCGTTTTCATCATCGTACCATCGCGTTTTCACCATCGTATCATCGCGTTTTCATCATCGTACCATCGCGTTTTCACTATCGTGCCATCGCGTTTTCACCATCGTGCCATCGCGTTTTCATCATCGTACCATTGCATTATCACCATCGTACCATCGCGTTTTCACCATCGTACCATCGCGTGATCACCATCGTACCATCGCATTTTCACCATCTTACCACCGCCTTTCGGTGGTCATGCGAAGCGGTATACTGCAGGCTTGATACAATCTTATTTTCATATTGCACTATGTACCTTCTACATCCTAACAAAAATAAGCTGTGTTTGAATGATATCATGTGACTATTACACCCAGCTTTTTATTTACTTTCATGCGTACATAAAATACAAAGGACGTGGCCTTGAAGATTTTACACATATTTTGTGAGCTGAGCACAGAACATTTTGTAAAACATTTTGCAAAACAGCAGAATCTAAATGGTAAATTTCTCACAAAATACATTGAGATACATTCATCTATTGTTAACAAAAATTCAAGTGCACGGAACTACGCATTTCTTACCGGAAGGCGATGGTACGATGGTGAAAACGCGAATGTACGATGGTGAAAACGCGACGGTACGATGGTGATAACCGCGATGGTACGATGGTGAAACGCGATGGTACGATGGTGATAACGCGATGGCACGATGGTGAAAACACGATGTTACGATAGTGATAACGCGAAGGCACGATGGTAAAAACGCCATGGTACGATGATGAAAACGCGATGGTACGATGATGAAAACGCGATGGCACGATGGTTAAAACGCGTTGGTACGATAATGAAAACGCGATATTACATCGACATTTCACCATCGTATCATCGCACCATCGTGATTTCATCATCGTGCCATCGCGTTCTCACCATCGTACCATCGTTGTTTCATCATCGTGCCATCGCGTTTTCGTCATCGTACCATCGTGCATCCGCGGTTTAGTATTAAATAAAAAGTCACGATTGTCCAAACGGAACACTGTAGCGGGCAGCATGTTTATCTATATATTGATATTTGCAAAGCATACAATGTGCACCTTATCTGATACATATGAAATACTGAGTAAAACGGCATTAATACGAAACAGGAAACATACACTGCACAATAATCATATTGTTTAAGTTTTAAAAGATTTAGTCAACCGAGTCTTCCGTGAGCAAAACTCATGTCGTATGACAACAGTGCTACATGCCTTTCTTTCAGGTTTGATAAATACAAAGCTGCTCAAATGAGGTTTTACATAAGAAACATTATTATATTATCATATCTGCTACATCTGACTACTATCGACATAGCCCTCAGATTTGGAGTGCTTATTTAAATTAGAATGAGATGAATTGCTATTAAACGCAATATAAGAACACACTTTGGAAGGTGTAAGATAGTTCTGAAGAACAATAATATAGTGGTGAAATATTCAAAGAATCACTCTTATGGTAGTGCGGATGAAATACTTATGGTGGTGAGGGGAAGAAGTACTTTAAATCGTTGTCATGCCCTGTACTAAGAATCGATGCATTTAGGTTTTCGTATGTCTTGTAGACAAGCGTAAATACGTTTAGAAACGCAATTTAAAGGAAGCATCCTTTGTTTGAAAAATCAGACCGAACAAACAAACGAAGTGTTTTCGTCATCAAATGGTCTGTCAGTTACCTGTGAAATTAGAACATTAACGTCAACCTCTTTCTGTAGAGAATAACAAATATTCTATATATTTTTATTCAGAAGTAAAATCTGGTATCAAGAGGGGCAAATGTGTTAATTTATAAGTTCTGAAAGAACCTATTAGCTACTCGAATTAAAAGCATCAAATCTATAGCTAGTATTATTTCACATTTATTTAGAACTCTTTTTATTATAAGTATATTTCTGCTGTGCTAAATAGAAATCAGGAAAGACTGATTTCTTTAAAACATACGACAGTTTCGATTTATTGTTTCTCTGGACGAAAATTATAGCTTAACAGGGTAATTTTAGTTTATTTTTTGTATGGTTTTGGAACTTTAAATTATTGAACTTCTAAATATAACGTATGTTTATTATTCTAATACAGTTTCTCTCCAGAAACATGTTGAGTAAATTTATCTGTCAAACATGTAAATAAGTTTATGCCACAGGGTTTTATAATGTTTATAATTCAATTTTATTTACGAGAAAAGACCCCGATATTTAAGATTATACCCAAACTTAGCTCTTAATAGACAGGAAGTTGGCGATATAATAAATTGATATTGCACAAGCCGAGTATTTCTTGTACATATAAACGTATACATTTTAGATGTAAGAAGGCAGAGAGAGGATAAGATAGGAGAGAAGAGAGATGGCTAGAGATAGGCTTATGTTACAGTCAAAATGAAATCAGATACCCTGTCAGTTATATAAAGATAAAAACTGTCGAAAGAACTGTTATAGTATACATAAATTAATGTTGAAACTTTGAAATTTGTGTTTGTGTTACCCTACAAAATATCCTGTTGTGTTTCAGAAAACTCCATTACCCAATTTTACTAATTTAACAAGAAATACCTGATGTAAGTGTTAAGTTTTCTTTGTTTAAAATTTACTAAGAGTCGTAGTTTATTTAGAAAAAGTTCATTATTTTTATTTAATTAATTGTGTCATTTATAAGAACAGATAAACCAGTAAAACTATTGCCAAAATCCACCAATTTGTTCTAACGGAATAGTGCATGTATTTATAATTATTTACTGTATTAATTAATCGCTTTATGAAGTCATTGATATTCCGGTTTTTAAAACATTTAACTATGTGCAAATACATTATTACGAATATGTGCGTCGTCCGTTTTGGTTTAATGTTAGATAAAATACTTGCCACAACTTTTTTTTTTTTTTTTTTTTTTTTTTTTTCTGTATCTAACAAGCAATATAATGTTGATGTATTGTACCATATGTGTTAGGAGATAAACATTCGAATGAAAAGTCATATTACATTCTAGCAAGACAAGTATAACTTAAGACCTTAAGACACTGGTACACTTATGGCAAGCCAATTGTCCAATAATTACATGAACCCCAGTTCACAGTCGAAAAACTAGGATCAACGATCGATAAACCAGGCCCTTCGAAGGTAAAACCAGGTTTTTCAAACACTAACCTATATTTTCGAATGAAAACATCAGATACCGGGCGTAAACCATAGTTTACGCTCGTGAACCCAGGTTTACGTTCGATAAACTAGGTTTCTCGATTGAACGAAGAATTTCGGTCGTTATCCTATGTTTACGACCGCAAACCTCGGCTCACGAACGTGAACCCACGTTTACGAGCGCGAACCATGGTTTACGACGTTATCCTATGTTTTCGCTCGAAAAAATAGGTTAATATTCAAAAAACCTGGTTTATCGAACGTAAACCTAAGTTCACGTTCGTAAACCCAAGTTCACGTTCGTAAACATAGGTTCACGCTCGAAAATACAGGTTCAGGTCCGCAAACCATGGTTCACGGTCGTAAACAACTTTTCATCCCACATTAACTTCGTGAAAATCATTTTGATAATACTGGTATAATACATCAATATTACAAGCTGACATATTGACAATTTAGGCCCTCCCTGAATTACTTCATGTGTACATTTATTCAGTCAATCTCTTTTCAGTATAGTTTCAAAAAATCGATAAAGAAATATATTTCGATAAATAAAGTTCTATCTTACGCCGTAGAAACAAAGTATGGTAAAACCTCTTAATTCAGTCTCTTCGATGTAGATCATATATCATGTATACACATACAGTAAACATCATTAACATGAAATACATTACAATCAATGAATTAGAAAAGACTATGCAATATGCAAAACAAATACAATTCATCCGTAAGTTTACAATTATCTAAAACAGAAAAACAAGGAGAAGCTGCTAGTCGTTGTTTTTTTTTTAAAATTAATTAAGACTTGAAATATATGGATAAAATTTCTAAAAGGAAAAAGGTCGCTAATGCACGATTAAAAAATGTTTTACAAAATCAAATATAAATATCTGCCACTGTCAATTTGTAACGTGAAACGAATTCTCAGTTTTTCCATACAAAGCATCAACAATTACCATCATAGAAATACAAAAGAATATAGTTGTTCTGTGACGCGTCTTTAAGGGTAAGTTTGAAAAGTCGTTAAAATAATCGAAAAATGTGTGTTAAGACTATAAGAAATAATATTGTGTGTTGTGCGTTATAAGAAACTAAATTTGCAATTTGAAAAAAAAATATGAATGAGTGTCATATGTGGTAAGTATTTTAGATAATAAAAAAGGATTATATAAACAACAGCCATTCCAGTCAAATGCAGTCTGAACACAAGCATTCGCTCAAGTTCACATGTATCATTTTCAGAATAAAGTGTCATTTATGTATAATCTAAAACCGAGAAGCGGTTAGGCATCTTTTTTTTTCTTGTCGACTTCTGTAGTCAGTTTGTTTTCCCAATGATTATAGATTAATTGTGTGGAATTGATTAATTACAGCCCAAAATAAGGCACCTTAATTATCTCATAATTACCAAAGTTTTGATAAAAGGGAAATCTTCCACCAGATATTTTTTTTGTCAATTTCATATCAGTAATGATATATAATGAACTTGATACAATGTATTATGTATGATCATTCTTTTTTATACCGTAACAGTAAGATATTAAACAAAATTACAGAGATGGAACAGGTCAGCGTTGGCGAATAAATTGATTTTTGCGCGCATTTAGCTTATTAAAAACTGTCAGTAACGGCAAAGAGTGTCTTTATTTACACGGAAGAAGAAACTAATGTATTTTTTCTTTCAATTCAAATGAAAGATTTTGCTGTTGTTATTTAACCTTTAGCTGCTAAATTTCTAAAATGGACTGGTCCATCTTTCAATTTGGGTAGTACCATTTATTATTCGAAGGGGTGTATGCTGAAAATTTACTGACTGAATAGCGAACAGTGCAGACCATGAAAAGGTCTGCACTGGTTGCAAAGGCAGAACCTCCTGCTACCAGCAGGCTAAAGGTTAACATCCAAATTGATCTGTTTGAAAGGAAATAGTGCTAATACTTAGTGCAAAGTGCACAAATACACTGCTCACACCACGTAAAACTGTATGTTTGTTTGGTAAGTAAAATAAATGGGGATGTGAGAGATTTTAAAAAGTTGACATGCCCTGTTCAAATGCTTTAAAATACACCAAGTTTTTTTTCTTTTAACACGAAACTCAACGATGTTGTTCTTGTAGCAGCATTCGCATATTAATATTTGAAATATATTTTTAACTTGATATCCAAAAAATACCTTACAGTAAATAATTCAACCGTATTATGAACACTTTTCAAATTAAGTGTAAATGAATAAATATCACGTTTTAGTCAGAGCAATACGAGTACAAATTTAATGTATAGAGTATGCAATTTTGAATATTTTATGTCCAAAGCAATACTGTTCTCGTTATCTGCGTTGCGTGCGTCATTTCTTTCTTTAATCTTTAATTATAAGGGGTAGCAGGCGAAAACCGTGTAGATTTGAACTATATACATGCACATTTTATCTAATATTTACACCGCATTCTTAGTATGGCACAGTTGCAGTAGTCCAACATGTGATTTGATACTCCATTTTCAACATGTTTAATATAAGTAAGTTTATAAACAACTTTTAAAACATAGTAGGATTTGTTTTATTATATTATCTTGTCCTTTGGGATCATAGAATCTATTCAACGGAAGTTGTTAACAGATTTTCCACTTCAGCAGATGCTAACGACTATGAGATGTGTTGCATACTTCGTAAAATTCTATGAACAGACTGACTTAATCAAAGCGAGACCAGTGTTTTGAAATGTTGCGTACCTCCGCTTTCATAGGATCGTGTCACCGATTTTAATACTTATCACAACACTAGTCTTCAGCTGCCGTAACATACAGCTTTTAAAAGCATCCCCATAATTTAATTTGGCGTATATATTATTTCTGATCATTTTGGATAATGGAGTTCCTTCCATGTTTTTCATGTTCTGCTTTAACTGGTGTAAGGGGTCTTTAGTGGTGCTGCATATTTCATTTCCTATAAAGGCAGGCCAAATCAAACCAGGTAACTATTTTTTTTTTTGCTAAGTTACGAACTAACCTTTCAAAGCGTTTTCTAACAGAATGTTTTGCAACCTTTATACACTTCCCGATTTATTCAGACTGGCAGTGATGCTTCAAATTCTCATCTGAGTTATTCATACAGGTGGTGACGCTTAAATGCTCGGTAAAGTGTTTTTGGAAACAAAGTCCTTCGGCGTTTAGTTATTATCTGTTTTAAGAGCAATTTAAGAGTATCCGGATAGTAAAATTAAATATTGCATTTGCACCTGTGATCAACACGCAGTCTAATCTATTGATGTAAGTTTTCACACTAATTCTGCACACTCTTGAACGTTAGCAGCCTTTACGGTCTGCACATGTTTTGCAATGAAGCATCTAAACATAATAAAGTACGGCTACACAAGTTTTTCCAAGACAGATGTTCCAGTTATAAAAGAAACGTACCAGCATTTGATTATGAAGTTTAGTTTTAGAACAAAATCTGGTGCATGTTTATGTTCATACTTTCCTGATATAAATAAGCTAAACATTGTAGTAAGCTTCATGTAAACTAGTACGTGGTGATTATGCTATCGACCGTTCTGAATCAATACCCTTGTTTGGATCGTCCTTAATCTTACATAATCTCTTGGAGGGTTTCGTTATAGCAAAAACACTCTAGAATATGTCTGATATCATTTAGAATGTAACCTGAATAAAGGGTTTATACTGTATCCCCAGTATATGTGTTTTAAACTATATAAGATAGAAGATTAATTCCAGACCCCTTCTAGCTACAATATTCCTTCTGTTTCAATAAAGTACATCTCAATCTAGAATGCTCTAGATTCCCTATCCAGAGTATGTTCAATTAAAAACCATACATGCACAATACCGCTTTGTACCAGATCCTCTTTTGAGTAATTGTATCAGAATGTACGATAGGTGAAATTGAATACAAGACGATCAAAAATGACAGGACGATTGAGAGGAGGAGGTCATAATTTAAGTACCCTTTCTTTTGCTTTGGGTTCAACACGTTATTTTTCGTCTTCTACGACAATTGAGTGATGTTGGTTTTTATCGCGTCAGTAAAGTGTTGACTTCATGAGCGAGCCTGCGACATTTTCGTTTTTGTTGTGTTGAGCAACCTGTGGAGTTTCCACTTTTTCTATTTCATAACGATGGCAAATTCATCACAACGATATTTTGAGTAAGATAAATATAACAACAAAAATCTTAAACTGACAAACCAAATGTATATTTATATATTACTCCACCTTGTCTATTTCAGTGTGAACATGTTGTAATAATTACAGGGGAATACATAGCATATTCTTACATTCAGCTGAATGCCAATTATACTTCAGATCACTGAATAAAAAACCAAAACTGAATTACCATTCTATAAAATAC
Organism: Mercenaria mercenaria; assembly: GCF_021730395.1. Classification (NCBI taxonomy): domain Eukaryota; kingdom Metazoa; phylum Mollusca; class Bivalvia; order Venerida; family Veneridae; genus Mercenaria; species Mercenaria mercenaria. Next base: position 87,307,841 of record NC_069364.1, on the reverse strand, counting down.
GTACAGCATATTATTTAAAAAATACTTTATTAATATTTTTACTTGAAAACATGTTTATAGTTTCTTATTTCGGTACAAAATGAACGTCCATGCATATCGTACAGTACATGATAAATATAAAGATGTCGCATTCCAAAACAGTCACACTTCCTAACATTTCTATGTTAAAGCCGTGTATATGTCCATTACGATCTTAAGTTTTGTTGTTAGCGTGCACTAATGATATAATGTAGTTATATTAAATGCATCTACTCAAGACTATGACTCGGATATGGTTTATAATAATATACATTATTGAACATTGCTACTGTTTAAATAATTTCAATCGCCAAACGAATGTTGTCTGCAGCTTGTTTTCATTAATGTCACTGCAATGATTGACATCTGTCTTGGGGTGTCAGTTACGAGCATTTTTCTGGCTCAGCCATGCTCAGTTTATCTTCTTTCATCTCATACACTGAAAACACATAAAAGTGTTTACACTGTTGTTGATTGAATGTATGCATCAAAACTTGGTGTATATATATATATAAATATTTTATGGTTTCCTGTTCACAGCTTGTTACATGTATTATGAGGGCGGTCATTAGATTCCTCTTGGTAATTCTTCCCACTGGTACGAGATCTTTACTATATCTTAACGCGTAGAACTGAACAACCAATTTTACCGGAAGCGATAAGGTAACATCAGACCAATACATATTTAGTGCATAAAGCATTTCTAGAAAATACATATAGACATGATTCGTGACCAAAGGTGACACTTGATTTTGTTTTCTAAATGAGGAATGTTTCTTTTGGCTGACAGGATGACTGAAAGTCAATAGCACTGATACTGCACAATAACGTAGATTTCACTTTCAATTCAATGCATATCAAATATCCTCTTCAATGACATATGAAAATAGAAATTGGCATTAATTTTAGTAATACGATGAATACTAGTAATATGGATTGTATCGCTTTTTACAAGTTAACGCAAAGCAAAAGTTCCTTCTAGGGCATATCTATATAAATATAAAATGATCATTTTGTAAAATTTTGGTTGCAATGTCTGTTTTATACTGCCAAAAACTTTTAAGTAAGTATTTACGCTAGTTATTTAACATAAATTGTTAAATCAAACAATAAATTAAATCTGTTACCACTTTCAGTAGAGTAAATATGGCAATAAGACATTGACCCGGTTAATCAGTTATGATGTGAATTTGTTGCGCATAATTAGAGGGTCACAATGGGGTTTGTTTTCATATATTAACTATGCATTTCAAGGTAACGATGATATTTAGTTGTTTACATTTAAATTTGCTGATATATGTCTATCTGGTCGACTGAATGTATGTTATGTTCCTCAAGAATGGAGGAAATAATATCCTCGGGTTTAGTAATATGTAATCCACGGAACGCGTTCAGTCAGAGAGTCGCCTCAATTAGAAAAGAATAGTCTAACGTCAGAGGTTATTTCTAAGGTCACAGAGTTTTATCGGCCAGCTTGTAATGACAACAGCTTTCGGTATCAGTAGCTCAGTCAAGTGTGACTTATTGAACTATATTATTCCTTCTCAAGAGAAGGAATAATTAAGTTTTCTATCGGAATAAAGCTTGTAATGAATAGTATTTACTAGTGCGATGTCATTCAAAATGTAGTAGACATTGAAACTGAAACGTAAAAATGTCATGAGCCGTTTTCTTTACGCTTATCTGTCTTTATTCTTAGCAGAAATGAGATGTGTATACATGTAGATTTTGATTATCACAGGAATGCAGTTATAGTCTTTCCCTGTAACTGCTTTTAGTTTATGACATCAATATTGTCATAGACGTTAGATATGTGTTTGTTTTGTTTTGAGTTTAACGCCTCAACAGTATTTCAGTTATGTAGCGGCGGGCAGTTACCTTAACCAGTGTTCCTGGATTCTGTACCAGTACAAACCTATTCTCCGAAAGTAACTTCCAACTTCCCATCATGAATCAGTGGTGGAGAACGTATGATATCAGACACTATGTCTTTTATTAAATCGTCAGGGAGAAAATACGCCCCGTCCGGGGATAGAACCCGCGATCCTTATATCGGCGCCCTCCCTACTGAGCTAAGCGGGAGGGCTTAGACGTTAGATGGAAAGAAACTTATATGTTTTACATGGGAAATAGATGGAAACAGAGGGTAAAGTATATAAAATATCTGGCGATCAGGTATAAAATAAAATCATTCTTATGTATTTTGATCGTCTTACTCGATACCTTTTATAAACAGTCTGCAAACACTTTTAAAGTTACAGTATGAAATACACAAAATAAAACTACTGGTTCCGAGGCATTGTGAAAATAATGTACTAGTATGTGATATTAATATCCTTTCTAGTAATTGTAGTATGCTTGGAAGCCCACAAACACAACTGTCCATTTTGACGTCTGTTTTATTAATATATACATGTATAATACATGTATAATACACTTCTTTAATCATTTCTACATTAATATTGTGTAAACCAATCCAAAGAAATGAATGAAAAGAGAACGTGTTTGGCTATTATATAAAAATCAAACTTTGTTTGACTTGTGCACATCTACCTCGATTAAAGGTTTTTATATCTCATGAATGAATTTCCTCAGTGTTGCATTTACGTACTTCGTTGATACCAGTCTAGTTGGCCTTCAACTCGTCAAATATTTATTCGGCAAAATCATTGTAACAGACAAGACAGATTAAAACGTTAAAATGCTGTATATGCAAGAATATCTCTGTCAAGGGACAGTTTTTGAAGTATATCATTATGTGATGTTTGTCTTAGATAAGATAATGATTTCCCAGATATTAATCTGACCATGACGTTGTACATAGGCACTTCAGCTAGCTTCAGTTGTTTCTAATCTGCATATTATATAGATTATTCAACAGTACTCTACCATTTTTATACTCCCCGAAGTGGAGGGGGTGGTGTGTGTGTGTGGCGGCATATAGTCGCCACCTTGTCCGTCAGTCCCTCTGTCCATCCGTCACACTTCTTGTATGGAGGATAACTAAAAAGTATTGAAGTTACCAAGTTGTAACGTCATTGAGAGAAGGTGCAAAACCATAACTCTAGATGGTCCCATTTTTTTAATTATCTCCCTTTCTTAAAACGAACCTTGTCCGGGTCATAACTCGAATACTATATAAGGTATTGGCTTAATACTTTACTTATTGATAGAGGTCAGTGAGTGGGAGTGTACTGACAAGGAACCATAGAGATGGTCTCGTTTTTTAATTATCTTCCTTTTTGGAAAACCTTGTCCAGGCCATAACTTGATTACTATGTGAGGTATTGACTTCATACATTATGTATTGATAGAAGTTAGTGAGAGGGAGTGAAGTGACAAGGAACCATAACTCTGCGTGGCCCTACTTTTGAAGTATCTCCCTTTTTTGAAAACCTTGTCTATACTATGTAAGGTATTGGCTTGATACTACATATTCATAGAAGTGCAGTGACAAGCAACCATAATCCTAGGTGGTCCTGTTTTTTTTTTTGTTTTTTTTAACCTCAGGGGCATAACTCTAATACTATGTAAGGTATTGGCATGATACTTTACATATTAATAGTGATCAGTGAGAGGGAGTCTAGTGTTAAAGAACCACAACTCTTGCTGACCACATTTCTCCTTATCATAATAACGCAACTTCCTTGACTGAAATTTCCTTTATGATACAGTACTTTCGGGGAGCATCCGTCGTGTTACCGATCGCTTTGTTCCTTAAGTTTCCATTTCTGATCATTGATATTTTTGCCAAAATACTTAATTTGCATTTTCTTAGTTGAGTGTATTTGTAAATCTTTATGTTCTTATTTTAAAATCAAATGGCCTTGACAGAAGTTGTGTAGACAGGTTTTACTGCTGCCCAATGGTTATTTAAACATTCGAATACCATATCAAATTAAAGAAAGAAAGCGTTGTTTCACATGAAATTAAAACAGCATATACAACATGTACATTACTCTACAAAGCAGTTGTCAGTATACTGATATATACATTTAATCCCGGAAAAGCGCTGCATAAAGGGGTCATACTTTCAGACAGTTCAACGCCTTAAACACTTAACATTCTCACTGGACTGTTACGTATCTTCATTGTGATGCATTTGCAATAATGTCCCTGTGCCTAAATTTCACATATTTAGGCGGAACGTAGTTTTCAGCATTTTTTTATTTTTATTTCTTTACAAAGGACATTCATTTTTTAAGGGAGACAACTTTATCAGAATATTTTAAGTATCGGCAGAACATATAATAGTCGGGTAGAGTTGATCATTTATCAAATGTCTGTGTTTTGGTGCTATACTACTAAACTTAAAGTACACAAGATTCATAATAGATAATGTAAAAATATCAAGGTTTAATTGGTTTATAAACTTCGTAAGATTTTTGGTCATGTTAATTTTCCAAATATATTTGTTAAAATTTTATTAAAAGGGGTTACAACCCAACTGTTTTGAGACACACTGATTTGTTTACAGTTGGACACTGCCCTTCCCTCTTTTGATTGTGTCTGACGGAGGAGGGGGAGGACTGATAAGCTGTTTTTAAATCTGAAATGAACTGTTTTGACTTCTGTCTTCTGGCCTGTTTCGTCGGGCCCTTAATGGTGTCTTTTTGATACTCTGCCTTCTGCATTGAGTACATACGTTTTTTTTATTATATAATTATACACGAGCATTTATGTGTTTTACATGTCATGCCTTCTGTTTCCATTGCGTGTGTTAGATATTCCACCTGGCTGGGATTATTTTTATTTACACTATCCCGTGACTTTTGAACATGGTGGGGTGGGGGTGTAAGAGTGAGGTTGGGTGCACACCGATTTAAGCTCCCGAGTGGTGTTTTTGCCGCTGACGGTCCAAGGCGGTGTTCCTATGCTTACAAATGTGTTGTTTCTGCTTTACGGGCCCGTATTACGTCTCCCCGTACATTTAATTAATATTGTTAGATTTTCTTTTTTCAGGGATTGTTATACATGTACATTCTGAACTCTCAACCTCAACCTCAACCGAAGATAATGAGTATGTAAAAGTTGTTTTTGCCACTAAATCTGTTGGCTATTGGACTTGTCTGTTGGATATTTATTTTTGTTTTTACAATTGTCAAAGGCTACAGTTGTTGAAGTCTAATTTGTGCGACCAAACAATGCCATTGATTTTATGACGTTTTCTGTACTTTTGTCGAAATGTGTCCTAAAATAAGCGTATATATTGGGCACCAGTTGGTATAAGAGAACAAATTGACCTGTATAATCTTTTTTACAACAAGGCGTGTCATTTGTTAACAATGAATTTAAACCAGACCTCCTAACTTCCGCACTTCTGACTTCCTCACTTTCGACTTCTAATTTCCAACTTCCACACTTCTTGACTTCTTACTTCCTTCTTCTAACTTCCACACTTCTGACTTCTAACTTCCGACTTCCGCACTTCTGACTTCTAACTTTCCCTCTTTGGAAGTCGGAAGTAAGAAGTGTGGAAGTCAGAAGTGCGGAAGTTAGAAGTCAAAAGTGCGAAAGTTAAAAGAAGGAAGTAAGAAGTCAAGAAGCCGTAAGTAAGAAGTGTGGAAATTGGAATTCAGAAGTCGAAAGTCAGGAAGTTGGAAGTCAGAAGTGCGGAAGTTAGAAGCCAGAAGTGTTGAAGTTAGAAGTAGGAAGTAGGAAGACAAGAAGTTTGAAAAGAGAAGTGCAAAAGTTAGATGTCAGAAGTGGGAAAATACGGAAATGTAAATACATGCTACTCATTAAGAAAGAAAACATAAGATATTTAAACAACTTTTTGGGAGTTCTTTTTTAGAACCAACGACCGAAATCGTCATAAATCCCAATAATAGAATTTGTTCAAACTTTGTATTTGAACACAGTGTCATGTTAGAAACAGAATTTCTGTATTAGATAAACCATCTTTCTGCGACAGAATACTAGAAGTGCTTTTTCCGCTATCGAGAATGCTTATACACATATTTTCATTTTAACCTACTTATAGACTTTTTAAAACAAACATACACTCTTCCCGGCGCTAAAATTACAGAACTGACTTTCCGGAAGTTTCAATTACAAGTATCACGTTTAAGAAATTTTATATTCCGAATCGAAAAATATGTAATACGATCACATGATCCCATATAATAACAATCTATAATATTCTAATTGATCTTTTAGAACAATAGATATATATCTATCCTAGGTTTGAAGAAATCGAGATGTTACTGTTATGAAAATTTACTGAAGTGTTCAACGCACGATTATTTCGTGCTATTTTCAGTTGATATATAGTTGAGTTGAATAGTCAAATAAGTCATTCGAGGTTGTCTGCAATGCTAACACAACACACACTACTTTCATGTACACACACTGGATCCCATCCCGACCACCCATTTTATGTCTGAAAATTGCATCATCTTTAATTGTCCAGTTCAGTAAGGCTTTATATTATGCGTGGTTACAGTGGTTTGAAGGGTACTCACTTGGGGGTTACACAGTTAGAGCCATAAAGTAGACATAGGAAAAAGAGATCAATATAATTGCACCTTTACTTATCCTACCAGGTGTTCTGTATTACAAAAGTGTTTCTATTGTGACATTTCGATACAAGCAAAACTGTATTGTCTGCACTATAAAATACTTACTGGTATTTCATTTTATTATCGGCTTGTTAAAAGTTATTTTTTTACCATAGGTAAGTTGACAAAATCATAGGAACCAGTGGTTCAGGGTTAAATCAACACATATTAATAAATCCTAAACGATTTTGTTGTGCAAAAATGTATATTATTGTGTTTTAAACCGTTTTTGTTTTCTACTCTATTGTGTAATTGCAAGGGAAGTAAACTAATAAATATCTCTGCTTTAAAGTACTAGCCCAAGGCAAGAGTTGACATTCTTTGCGGATCACAACTTTGAATTAAATATTAAAATTTCTGTTATTGATTTTAGCCAAACTATCATACATTGCACATTTGTGAAATCATTTTTGTTAATTTCAAGGACTTGGAAATCAATTTCTAGACTTTATTTAATGTATTTCTATCTATGAAAATGTTAGGGTATATCTCTACATAAAGGGAATTGGTCTAATAGAAAAAGTGGAACGTCTAAGATTGCCCATCACAACATAAAGAAAATCTTATTCATTCAATAATGCTTTCAAATACGTTGATCACTGTTCAGGCCTTTGGCAATTATTGGAGAAAAAAGTTATTGAAAGTAAATTTAGTGAGAAATTAGTGTTTTTTCATGTTCATGGCAGAAGTGTGGCAGCCGCATTGTGAACAAAGGCATTATGTGCCTTTACTGTTATTTCGTATATTAACAGTACATGGCGTCTGACTTGAGCACGACATTGGAATTTCCTGTATATTATATAATGATAAATTCTTCGAATATACATGGCATGTCAAGGAAAGAAATTGGTTATACTAGTGCATGTATCACACTTATACGTGCACTTCTTTTAAGGCGCAGTAGTGGTGCACAATATCTATTGTTTTCATTAAATATAAGCCGAAGTCAAACTAATTTATATGCATTAAAGCGACTAACCCACACATTGTGAATAGTGATTTTTAAAATAATTTATCATCGAAAGGCTAAATGCCGCCACTGTTTCATATATTTACATGAAACATAATGGTTGACCAGTTTATAGTTTCCGGAATTACGTGAACATTCGAGTTTTTGCAGATTTTTTCTCATGAACATTTATAAACCGTTGCAACGCTTTATTTTCATAAAAATTGATAAAAACAGAACAAGACGCGACAGTATTTTTAGACGCTATCATCACGTGGGCAGCAAACCAAAACTGAGCATGCAGTTTGAGGGTTCAATTTATAGACTCGTCTGTCGATTAGGGAAATCAGCATGAGTTTACTTTGCCTTATTTAGGTAAGAACTACTGAACAGCATTACCTAAACAACGGACCGTTCCATTATTAAAAGCAGAAGAACATCACTGGCCTCAAAACCAAACTATAGGTAGAGCAAAGCATTATGGCGTTTTACGATTTAGTCAGTGATTCCTCGTCGGTCGAGCGGTTACGGTATTCGTATTATACCTTTTCGACGGGAATTCGATCTCCATTTTTTTTTCAGTTTTGCATTACATACTTTTTTGTAAGTTTGTTTGTCTCGGGTTTCTAATTTATTGTTTTGTTTCTTATTTTCGTATAAAATTGGTAGTATCTTTAAATCAATCGATCCTGAAATTATGGCCGGGCAATGCTTTTATTAAAATGAAGTGTGAGATTGGTATAAATAATAATTAAACTGATAAAACTAACTCGTACAGTTTTAAAAATATCACAGGTAAGCTTATAAAAACATTAGATCATATTAAAGGTGGAGTGTATTTATATATATTATCATGTGGCACTATCAATTGTGACATACATCATTTTAATGAACATATTAAAACTAGATTTACTAACTCGTTTTGTTTTTATTGAATCGTATTGAAGAAAATGAAATTAAATACAGTTTTAAAAACAAAAAATAACGGGTCTAGGAATCGAACTCACGACGAAAAAGATTAATACGAATACCATAACCGCTCGGCCAACGAGAAATCACTGACAGCATCGTAAACATACTAAGTGTACTGACTTCATTTTATGTTATTGTTTTGTTTGTTTATATTTCAAGACGTCATAATGTGCGATAACTATACGTGTACGCTTTCTCTCACTGTCACATAATGTTTGCAAGGTGCTCGCTGACGGGAATTCCGCTTTTTCATAAACCGGGAAACCCTTTTCAGAAATTGTAGACGAATGTTTGTATCTTACATTTATTAGGAAAACTACAATTTTCAACAGAATTTGATAAAAATACATTGTTCGAACATCAAAAGTTTGATATTTTGTATAATCTGACACCACGATGTTAGGTTAGTCGCTTTAAAAGTCTTAGCAAAATGAAACAATGGAAGAATGCACTTAATGAATGTTTGTTTAACAATTGAACTTAAATGTATTATATCATTTTCATTGAGGGTTATATTTGTCGGCAATAAATTGTGGGGAATGGTATGTCAAGCCACCAGAAGATGATAGCTGATCTTTCCACTCTCCTCTTTCCCCAGCAGCTGCCTCGCAGCACACTGACCGGGAAAATACCCGTGCATAAATTAAAGAATTGATAGTTTATATGACTGAATTTGAGTTGAATGTATTTATAAGATGGCTGTGCACTTTTGCCTTATAGTACAAATACGTACATGTTAAGTTTGAAAAACAATATTAAAGTAAGTACAAGATTGTGTTGGTGCTAAAGCTAGAAAATTTGTTAATTCCCCGTGACGATTTGGTAAAAGACATTGTGTCTGAAATCATTCGTCCTCCACTTCTGATTCATGTGGGGAAGTTGGCATCGTATCGATCCGTAGAACTGCGCTCTCCCTATTGAGCTAAGTGAGCATAATTACATGACGGCGTACCCAGTTGGCATATAACAAAATCTATCACAACCTGGTTGTGGTAAGTATTACTTCGATTCTAATAGTTTTTGTTTGTCACAAGGTTGGATGAAATAGGGCAGCACACTTTCTTGGCCTGTTTTGCACTAAATAATCTGTTACGTAAATTTTTTCATAATTTGATGAAAATGAACGTGGGGTTTTATACTGGAAGTTGTATTATGTATATATGCAGCACATTAACATACATTGGACTACATTTACTTATGTGTTTGAACTGAAACGATTTTGATTTGGTAAACAGAAAATATTAGTTGATTTCAATTAGAACCGAACACTTGCTTTGTTGATTTGATTTTCGTCTGGGAGGGGAAAGGGGAGGGGTGCGTTTTATCAGATTATATCTTTACCTTACTTCTAATGTTTAATCAAAAGATGTTTTCGGTATTATTAAATGCGTTAAACATAACATAACACATATCAAGTTGATCCCATCTCAAAAATGTTCTAGTAAAATACTAAATTTGATTTTATCATTGTACATTTCTATAGATATCCCTACCAATAGCGATAAATCTAAAACATCGATATATTTTATCAAATAAACATTACATGCATAGGTCCTTCCCATTAGAACCTAAGCAATTAAACTGCAAATATTTAGATATTTTTCTAAAAGGGATTATTTTGCTACAATTTTCGCATCATAGATTTCTATAAAGAAGACAACAACATTTAGCTTGACACTTGATATATATTCCGGCGAGCCACTTAGCTAAGGTGTTCCAAGTTCCAATTTGATTTACAGTACCCAGTCATTGTAATCAAGAAAACATCTGGAAAATCGGTCTTTGGAAAATCGGTGCCAAATCCTCGTTTTTCTTCGTACTAATATATCATTAGTTTCCGACATATATAAAATATTTATCTGTAATGAAACGATTTGTAACAATAGCTTCATACATTGTAAAACACCATACAGATGGTAGGGTGCTTCGGCAATGATCCAGGATTTAACAAAAACAAAGTATCTTATTCTGTTTTCTCAACATATTTACAACATTTTCTTTAACGTTCGGCTTTCTATTTCGAGAATACTTTCACATATCATTCTGCGTTTCTAGTACAGATATATTCCTTCCAAAAATCATTTCCAAGCGGTAACGGAAAAGTGTCCTATAACGAATAGCATCTCAGTTTGTTCTGTGCTTATTTTCCTATCAGGCAAACGTTATACCTTATAACTTCTAGACGTATAAATGTTTTTATATGCAGAACAAAAACACTTAAAGTATGTGTGGGAAAAAGATCCCCATTATGTTGGCTTGGAGACAGCGTGATATTTATCTTTAGCCTCAAAAACTCTCTAAACTTTAAATTTGACGTAGTTTACCTCAAAACGATTAACGGTATTTCCTCCGCGAAATAGTTGTAAAGGCTGCTGTCAAGTCATACGAATATGTGATTAAATGCATGTCAATTGATTGTCTGTCGTTGGATCCACTTGCGTAGGTAATCTTTAAAATATTTCAATGCTTTCTGTTGCCGCACATTGAAAGAAGGTTTCTGGCCCCTGTAATTCAAAGTATCCCGTAAGGGCACAATGGAATTTTGGAAGTATTTTTAATTGAAAAGGTAAAGGGAGAGCAAATAAGGTCGATGATTAAGACAATAAAATTTTGAAATTGCTGTAAATGTTTATATCACACAATCTACGGAAAAAAACCCCTTTGGCGGCCTAAACTACACCTGCTAAATAGACAAAATAATTTTACATAATATGCTTTCTTTTTGGTGTAAAACTATTATTATATAAGTTTGTTATTTCGGTATGCCTTTCCATACCATCATCTCCAAAAAATTGAAAATTTGATATTATTTAACATATACTTTAACTGTATTCCTAGGGTAAAACAATAATGCTCGTTTTTGTAAAGAAATAATGCCTGTTCTGTTCAAAGGAGGTAGTATACTTTTACATTTGTATGTACGCATGTCCAACTGAAAGCTAACATGAGGATTTACGATAAAATTTACACCAACTAACTGTATTTGTATAGTCCTTCTTCTGAAACAAATTGATTAACCTGTCTCCGATCTGATGCTAAATGGTTTAATAATGCTGAAATAATGAAAAATTACCACAGAAATGATATAAAACATTGTTGCGTAAAAATGACGTCATCGACATCATGGCGCTACATGTCAGTTACCACACACAATTAATAGCTTTTGTCTTCAAAGTTCGTAGTTCTAGATATTTTTTTTATTTGTGCTATTTTCAAACAGCCGTTTTTGCAGTAATGTTATTATGAGTCTTTCGCTTTAAATAATGATCAATATTTTGCGGCTTTTATGTACTTATATTGAAATTTAATGCGGAATGTAAGAAAATTGTTGTTGGTAACTGATGTTTTAGGAATATAGATGGGTGCAAGGTTATTTATTACGGTCATTTTTTAAATAAACATTTGGCAGTTTTAATTGGAATACCTATTTTTCCGTTTCTATTGATAATTTGGTATCCATTTACTAAAGCTATGCTCTAAAATTGTTCGTATTTCAGCAGACAGTAGTAATATCTTGAACAAAATTAATGTTACCATGGAAACGAATCCCGTGACCTACATATCTAAATGTAAAATTCAAAGGCGTTGACAGTGGTCTATTTGAATTACTCAGCTTCAGCCTTTTATCGGTATTTCAGCACTTTCCATGATAATGCTAATTGCAAGCACAATGTTTTTTTCCTTAAAAATAAGATCTGGAGTACAGCTGTAATTATTTTGTTTGTTTGTTTTGGGTTTAACGCCGTTTTTCAACAGTATTTCAGTCATGTAACGGCGGGCAGTTAACCTAATAAGTGTTCCTGGATTCTGTACCAGTACAAACCTGTTCTCCGCAAGTAACTGCCAACTTCCCCACATGAATCAGAGGTGGAGGACTAATGATTTCAGACACAATGTCGTTTATCAAATAGTCACGGAGAACATACGCCCCGCCCGAGGATCGAACTCGCGACCCCGCGATCCGTAGACCGACGCTCTACCTACTGAGCTGTAATTATTTAAAACTTCGAATTCGCTCAAGTAAATGCAAATAAAACAAACATATTACTTACTTTAAAAATGAAATATTTTGCAGCTACATTAAACGAAAAAGCTATATATTTTTTAATATTTTTCTAAGAAACTACGATAAAATAGAAGATATCAGATATTTTAAACATCTCATTTCACGTGGTTACTTTAAACGTTAAGATAGAGTACCGTGCAATGTGTTTGATACTCTTTTATTAGAATTACCCTAATATTCCACATTGGTCATAATGGCACTGAAACCGTTAGAAAAAAAGGGTTATCATACTTAGTTGTTTAAGCGTGAGAGAAAATGCGTTACCATGGAAACACAAGCCCCGCGACATAAACTGAACATCTGCCATGTCCGGACAGCATCTTAGTCAGCATACATGTTGTCAAAACTTTTGTCTGAAGACTTTTTTCTGACAACATGCTGTATTTACGTCTTCGTTCAGCTCTGATATTTGAAAAAGAACAATGGTAGAAAGTGTATTCATATCCAGAAGGAAATAATGACAAGACTTTATTGAATAGGACTTAAATACCTAGTAGAATCAGTTAATTCGGGTTTTACGTAAGAAATATTATGACACTATTATCTCTGCTAAGTCGAATTACTTTCAACATTTCTTTACGATAGAAGGCTTACCGTTCATTAGATTTAGATAGAATGGCTATAAAACACATTATCAACACATAATTTGGCAAGCTTTCATTGGATAGGTTAGATGCTTCTATTGTTGAAATAAGTGTTGAAATAAATCCCTGCGAAAAAAAGATCTAAAACTTTGAAGATAATAACTTTTATAGCACTGCGGCTATATCTAAATATCGAAGGGATGCTTGAAGTGCTTATGGCAGTGAGGGGAACAGAACCTGTTCTTGAAATTTCTCGTTAGACGTCATGTAAATATAATTTTCTGTAAAGCACTGGGAAGAAAGCTACGTATTGTATTATTTGAAGTATTTAGCCGTATCATGTATTTAGCTTAGCAAAAGGTATATACATATAAGTATATGTTTTTGAGATGCATCCATTATTTGACAATGAAGTATAAATAAGCAGTAACTGAAATACTAATTGAAATATCTGAGTCATCAATTGATCGGACAGACAATTAATGTATCCTTGTATACAACACGACTGACTTTGCCTGAAGGAACTGTTCGAAACATTTTCAAAGCAGTACACATCAATAACATTTGTTTAGATAAATTAAAGACAAATCCAATGATAAAAATATTGAAGTTAATTGTAGATAAAATATTGTAAATTGGCATAGCCAAATATGTTATCCACTATAAATAAAGTCGTTTTTATTATTATTATAATTATTATTATTATTATTATTATTATTATAATTATAAGTTGGCAACATGGGAAATGACACACATGTTTGGAAAGAATAAAAGCATAAATATGCTACAATTGTATGTCTTATGTTTAATTTACATTAACAGCGTAAGCCTAGAGGCAATATGATCCATCAAGATGGCATATTGCCTCATAGATTATGTGAAATTGGGAATCTTTGTTCTGTTACGTTTATACATATCTCTGAAGGCATGTTTTTTTCCTAAATTTATTCCTAAACCTGAGGGTCCGAAATTGTTGACTGGAACGTACATTTTTATTTATGTCCTATTAACAGGCATTGTGCTAAACATATAATGAACTTATAACACACTTAAACACACAATACCAATCTGCTGGGAGGAGTGACCAATAATATTTTATTCTGATATTGAGACATCATGAGCATTTTTTAAAATTCCATTAATATTTTCGGCCCAAGTTTGTTAGAAGCAAAAAATAGTTCGGCAGGAAAAATGTATTAATACACGTAATGGTTGAAATAATGGCGAACATGCAATATTCATTTCTTGCTGTCAGAGTTATATTAATTAATGCTTTAATTTATAACAACATGTGTATGAAAACTGTCGACCTATCAACCTGTCGACCTGTCGGCCTGTCTACCTGTCATCATATCGGAAGTTTTTACCTTTTTTTTTTTACTCATAAGACCGATTTGCTCAATATAAAAGAATTCGAGCAATATATCACATCTTAAGACCGTTGAAAAGCCGACCGACATATTCTATTTTTTTTTTGTTAGAGCTACTTTGATTTTAAATGTAAAGATATCTGTGTAGCAAATGATTGGTAAATTTCTCGGCCCGTCAGATTAACGATCCATAAACTAGTCGAACTGTCCACCTGTCAACTGTCAATCTGGCGACCTGTCGACCCGTCGACCTGTCAACCTGTCAACGTGTCGACCTGTCAACATGTCGGATGTTTTTACTTTTTTCCTCGCAAGACCGAATCACACAGTATAAAAGACCGGATCACTACTGGGTTTACTTGTTGCTTATAAAAAATTGACCCATATTTCCTAAATAACAACAGAGTGTTAGATTTACTCTGTATGCTATTTTAAGAATCTTAGTTTTTTAAGTTGATTATGTTTATTTGCTTTAAATATATGACATACCGTGGGCATAAATAAATGCAAGAACTGTCTATCCGTTGCAAAGATTCTTTTTATTCATTTTAAAGTATTCGATCATTGTTTGGAAGAATTAAGTTCAGCAAGCTAGAAAATGTGAGGTAAATGCATAGAAAATTCCTAATACTTATAATACATTAAATACGTCAGCATCAAATAAACATATAGTATAGCAAATCCGGAAATATAATGTCCGTTACTTTAATACGGAGAAAGCTATCACACTAGAATCTTGCCAGAAGCAGACCAAACAAAATAATCAGCTTAACACAGACCGTTTATGTATAACCTAGCAAAGCAGCAGATTGATGTGTGCTGATTAGCAATGCCTTTTTCTTTAGGATGATGGATTCCATTCTATGTTTTTACTATTGTAGTATTCCACTTAGGCCGGTGCTAGTGGGATCATTTCATTTCCTCTCATTAAGAAACTCTGCAAGTCAACCCATATCTGTTGTTAATTTGGTTCTTTGAGTTCCATGCTTCTAAATGGTCATCTTACAGGTTTTTTCCCCAACAGAATAGAGAGAAAAAGAAGAACTACAAAAGCATTTTGACTTCCTTCTAAATCGTGATGAAATATTTTTTGTTGTAGCTGGACATTTATATATAAAATTTGATAAGTGGACGTGTTAAGTCACTAAAACTTGCACGTAATTATTACTTCAGTTGATTTTAAAGGTTGATGTTTACATAGGAAAAAGTACTATAGGTTTATGCAAACAGCCGCATCTAAACAATGTCAGAGCAAAACTTCTCTAATGTTTTTGCATTTTGTGAACCATTTCATTTGCACTTATCTTACATTAATATACTTTATAGATATGTGATATTTTGGACAGATTTGAAAGTGACTAGCTTACATGATTTATAAAGTAAAGATAATACGTTTCCTATTCAGACAGGTGAGATGCACCTGTTCGTTTAATAAGTTTAACAGATTTTAACAGCAAAATTGTTTATTCAAATCTATGACGTACTGATAAAGCATAACTAAACCTTTTTCAAAAACCAATTATTCCATTTCAACTGATATGTAAACCGTAGGAAATCGAGGTGCTGTACATAATTTCCGCTTGGAAAATATTGAAGTTTATGTTTATATTGGCTATTACTTATTTATACGAAAGACTTTTATTCTAAAACAGGTTATATGAATACTCGTGTTTCTCTGGAAAAAAAAAACATAAATATAGTTTGTTCCAGAGCCATTTTATTATTTCAAAGAACGCTCTTTCAATAGAACTTTTATCAAATAATCGTGTTTGAGCATTAGATAGCTGACAGCGGATGAAAGAAAATGACAAATGTCGAAAAAGAATCTTTGGCTTCTGGTTCTTCACGCCAATATTCGTCTTTTTAGACAACTGTTGATTGGTAAGTAAGCCTGCGTACTAACGGTATTTACATATACTGATGTCACAAATTGAATCTAAAAGAAGATAAATAATGTTCCATTTCAATGATTTTGAAATGAAAATCATTTAAACATGGTGTATTATCTTAAGTTCTGTAAAAGTTTTTATTAATAGTAACTATTAATCGCATGTAACAGAGACAACAATATATTTCATAACACAATGCATTACTTGCCATAATCACTCTTTTAGCAATTAGAAGACAAACAATTATTACATGTAGCTTGCTGAATAGTAAATTTCGATCCTAATTAAAGATATAATTACAAAGACAGACATCTGTCCAAAGACGACTTTTTGAAGCATTTTGTTTTTCAAAGTCTCACTTCCGTCTGCTATACATATATATACTGACCAAATGGTGCTGATTACCTCACGTCATAGGCAAAATAATGCATTTCAGTATCAAATACAATGTGACAATATAATGTCCTGATCGGAGCTTTATACATAAAAAATGAAGTCATTAACAAGATTTCCTTTATATCACATTGTTCCGGTTTTTACTGAGAGTGTTAACGCATACCAGGAGGATTATTCAAACCTGATATAAAAAGAATACGGCCGCGAAACAATAACGTAACATCAGACCAATATATATTCACTACATTACGCATTTCTAGAAAGCAATGCATTCAAAGGCAAGATTTGTGACCAAAGGTGACATTTAATGTTGTTTTCCAAAAAAATGTTTCTTCCGGCAGACAACATGATGGAAAACCAATAGCGACAACGAAGGTTTTACTGTGCATATAACAGATGACACTATGGCATAACCTTACAGTTGATCGCTCTATAGATAAATTGGTGAAGGTTGAAAATACCTTATATAGCTGTGCAGATATAATAATTGTAGCTGAAACATTGTCCAAAAGAATTCAAAGGGTAATGTCAAAGGTACGAGTCATTCACATTAATTTCAAATGAACATAAGAACAAACAACGGAAAATGGTAAAATGTTTAAAAATTATTCCACAGGTATATATTAAAAAGAAAATGTAGATTTGTTTACATGTAGTTTTATATTTCCTTTCACTTGAGTATGTTTTACTTTATGGCATCGTACTAGCATGTGCATTTTCTAAAATCTATACATTACAAATTAATATTTGAAGGTAAAATAGAAAAGTTGAAATTTCACGGGTCCCTCAACACGACAAAAACGAAAATGTTGCAGGCTCGGTTTGATTGAGCCTGTTCATGGACGGTAGTGGAAATGTTCTCTAGCCCCGGGTTGAGCAGAACTCAACATTTACACATGCTAAAAGTACAAAAAGCAATTTAGAGACATCCGCAGATGTATTCAAACGGCGGTGAACATGGAACCTTCAATGATACACGTGTTGAGGCGTGTAATTCCATGAAGAGCGGCGTCTGGTCCCCAGATAAAGTAAAGGGTTTGCCCCAAACGAGCATCTATTATACATTTTTTCTTGATATATACAGTTTTTATAAACTATTAAGTTTACTTATCCATTATATTAAGTAACAACTATACGTAATGATATACTAGACCGATTAAAATGTTCCATTTGTTCAATATATGTTTGCCTCAAACAACCTTCTATGTGAACATTTAGAAATGACAATATTAAAAGCATCTTCAATATAATGATTATTAATCTGACTTAGCCTCTTCACAGTTCTTATTTATGAATAAGAAGCAGTTCTTTAACATTTATTCGTTCAAAAAATCAATTCTTTACTGTCACCTATAATTTATATGATCAGTGACAGTTGCATTTAGCTCACTGATATCTTTTCCTAAACCACACTGCAAAGTTCAACCAAACTTCCCAGAATTGATTGTTGGGTAGTCCTCTACCAAACTTATTCAAAGAAATCCATTCCATGCGGAATTCTAGTTGTCATAGCAAGGAAAGGAAAACGCTAAAATTCTTCTTCTCCTATAAGCCCAAGGCATTTGGCGAGTAAAATTGTTTAGTGGTCATCCACCAGTATATTCAAATAATGACCTTAGGGTCGAAGTTGGCCAAGCCCCTGTATTTATTTGTTGTACAAATATATGGTTTTTAAAAAGTTCTTTTTTTTCTAAAACCGTAATGTCCTGAGCTTTGATATTTGGCAGGTAAAGTATTCTAATAGTTCTTTGCAAAGTTTGCTAAACAAATGCCCCGCGGGTCAAAATTGGCTCCTTCCAGGGCTTCATTTGTTTTACATAAACTTACATAGATAAAACTTGTTAAAACCTTAAGCCCTACATGTTCGATATTTGGCAAGTAGATTTGTGGTGTAGCATTAGCATGTTTGGTGTGTTCTCGTCATTCCTCTGAGGTAAAAACTGGAAGCGCCCGGGCGTCTCTAGTTCAGACACAAAAATGATAAAAATACCTCAAATTCGAACCTTAGATATTTTGCATGTGGCATTTATGTGTCCGTTCTCTACAAAATGTGTTCAAATTTTGCCGCTGAGGTCTGTTTTAGCCTCACCCATGGGTTTTTTTGTTTAACATAGACTAATATAAGAAAAAAAATTAAAGACAAAATATGTTTGAAGGTGCAAGACCAAGAGCTTAGATATTTTGTATGTAGCAAGGTCTAGATGTCCTCAGCCTCACTTCAAGTTAATGAAACAGACTAATATATGACGGAAAACGTGGTGAACTCTTTGTTAGCACACTAGGACTGAGCTACTTTCATATTAATAAGTCTTTTTTTCTGCTTCATCTGGCCCTAAAGTTGTTTCTCTTGTTGATCTGTCTTCTTCGAATTTATATTTTGCATATTGATTTGATTTGTCTTAGTTTTAGGGTCACTCCAACAAGGTTTATGTTCAAGAATCCGATGGTGTAGGATGACCCCAGTTGACCCTCCAGCTATTGTTTCAGGCATAGGCGGAAAGTTTTGCAGACCCACTGACCTTCCTTAAAGCCAGCATGATGGCGATCTTTCATGAAGACTTGCACACCCCAAGTGAGTTTTCAGATTACAATGTCTAAACATAACGCTTGAAAATGGTAACTGCAAGTTTACGCTTGAGCTTCCAGATATAACCTACTAGGTGATATGGGCACGGTTCGTCTTCATAAATGCGCTTGATTTGATATTTTACGAGTGCACGGAAATAAACCGTTTTGCCATTATAAATACGGTAACCTGTGGTGAAATGTGTGAAAAAGAATTTAAATTCCATCCAATACTGAAGTATAAAGATCTTCGATAAAAGTGTTTATGCACATAATAGATTTGTTTATACAACGAAGACAATTGAATACTTGAAACCGAAATCTAATATATATTTTAATGACGATACTGATAACCACCCTTGATGCAATCTACCGCTGTCAGTTCCATCGACAGACTCCAAAATTGTCTGAGCGTTTGTGGAAGATTCTAAGGTCGACGAAGAAGAAACTGTTCCTGATTTCTTGCATGTATATCTGCTAATTTAAATATTTCCTAATTATTTTTCGATATTGGTCATACTTAAAACGTATATAATAAAATATGTGAAAATATCCTTTGGAAGCATAGAACGCAACAAGCAACGTAATAGCAAACTTGGTTTGACTGAGTCTGTTCATGAGAGGTTATGCAACATTTGTGCAACATTTCGTAGGCCCTCTAGTACCGGTTTAAGCGGGTTCTATCATGATAAAACTCAGTGTACTCCATGATTCCAAAGGACCAGAAAATATAATATATGTCGAGCCTCTCTTGTTACTAGTGAACAAATTTAAATACTTTTTGATCCACATTTCAATAACAAGGTTTTTCTTTATTTCTCTTGTAGAAATGAAAAATTCATTCATGACTTCAAGGAGCTCCGAGGATTTTTGTAGGAGTTTTTAAAATTTTCATTATTTCTTATTAGTTCTAATAATGCTAGGAGTTTGCCGATTGTAAATATCCGGCATTTTGGCCATCAAAAAGAAATTAAATTTTCGTTTTTGTTTACGGATTGCAAAATATATTGGTTAGCATAAAAAACATTTTCCTGTAAACAGTTTCCAAAATTGAAATAAATTATTTTTTTTTAACATTTTTCATGAGCCAGAAATTTACACAAGGAAAATGCATTTTTTTTTTGGCAATAAAATTGGCATCTTCAAATATATAAAAAAAATAAATGGTCCTACTAACAAGCAATGAAAGCGTTATTTATGTGTATATCTTGCCCAATAATCGATATTGGCCATAACAAAGATGTTTATGATAAAATTTATGAAAATATTATTTGAAAGCATAGAACGCAACCATAACAGCAAACTAGGTTTAATTGATTCTGTTTATGAGAAGGAATGAAATGCGCAACACCTTTCACGCCCCTTAGCTCCTGCAATTTAGGAAAGACTGTTACGGATTTGGTGTATCAGACAGTTAATATATTTTTGCAACAAAACTATCATTTTAAGTATTTTAGCTATTATTTCTAAAATTTTCTGTAATTTTCTGTAAATTTACATTTTGATCGGGGATTATAGGCACAGAAAAATATATATAACGCAATTTGTTAGCTTGAACGTATTAGCGGAATTCGAACCATGGATTGATAAATCTTGTGTATGTTTTATCAATATCACTGCACACCAATTGTCTATACAGCGAATATATGTATTCATTTAATACCAGTCAATGCATTTCATGTATCATTTATTTTGAAAAAGGTATTTAGGTTGAACAATACTGTCATTTGAAAAAAATATGTTGTAAGATAAGCTCTCACATGTGTACAAGGTTTCAAGTGTGTTTGTATAAGAACAGAGTTAGGTTTCTTCTATGTAAGCCTATATTATATATACATGTCACACACACTTTTGAACCTAGGGCAATAATTTGAACAATTACGGTAGACATTACAAATCTGATATCTCACGCCAAATATCAAGGCTCTAGCTATTATTGACTTAGAGAAGAAGACTTTCAAAGTTTCTAATATAAAAGCCTATAGTTAGTACATGTCAGACACAGGGGCGTAGCCATTTCTTTTTACCTTAGGGCAATAATTTGGACAAGTATGGTATACATAAAAGGAAAAGTGACCACGCCCCCTGACAGCCATGTTTTTTGACGATTCGGAATAATTTGAACAATCTTGGTAGAGGGTCACACAAGGATCATTTGTGTAACATTTTTCTAAAAAATGGCCAGCAGTTTCACACAAGAAGATTTTCAAAGTTTCCGCTATATACATATACGGAAAAGTGACCACGTCCTCTGGCGGCCATGTTTTTTAACGAATCGGAATAACTTGAATAATCTTGGTAGAGGGACACACAAGGATCATTTGTGTAAAATTATTTTAAAATCGGGCCAACAGTTTCACACAAGAAGATATTTAAAGTTTACACTATTATAGATGTAGGGAAAAGTGACCACGACCTCTGGCGGCCATGTTTTTTGACGAATCAAAATAATTTGAACAATTTTGGTAGAGGGTCACACAAGGACCATTGGTGTAAAATTATTTTAAAATCGGGCCAGCAGTTTCACACAAGAAGATTTTAAAATTTCCACTATATACATATAGGGAAAAGTGACAACGCCCTCTGGCGGCCATGTTTTTTGACGAATCAATATAATTTGAACAATCTTGATAGAGGATGAGATAAGGACCATTTGTTTAAAATTATTTTAAAATTGGACCATCGGTTTAGGAGGAGATGTCGTTTGAAGATTTTTCTATTTTTAGCTCTGGGAAACCGTTTGAACAACTTTGGTAGAGGACCATCCAAGGAACATCCGCGCCAAGTTTCATCAAAATCCATTCAGTGGTTATGGAGGAGATGTCTTAAACACAATTGTTGACGACGAACGGACGGACGCGCGACGGACACAGCGTGGTCACAATAGCTCACCCTGAGCAATGCTCAGGTGAGCTTAAAACACACTTCTGTTGTAATGGTATTGTGTGGTACGATATCCGCATGGGTGAAAGTTAAAAATTCAGAAAGAAAATGAAAATTTCTGCTTGGGGCCAGGGGGGGGGGGGGGGGGGGGGTCCGGGGGTGCATGGCTAAGCCCGGAGGCCCCCGGAAGCTCCCATAAATATGCGAATTACCAGGCCTGAAAAATGCATTTTCCAGACACAAAAACTTCGTTTTAAGAGAACAGAAATATCCATCTGTTGTGGTACATAACTAGTCACTATCAATGATGAACTTTAACGGTATTGGGTGGTACGATATCCGCATGGATGAAAGTTAAAAAAATCCGAAAAATAACGGAAAAATTCTGCTGGGGGTCCCCGGTGGGTCCAGGGCAAGGCCCTGGCAAGGGATACAGAGGGCCAGAGGCCCCCGGAAGCTCCCAGAAATATGCGAATTACCAGGAATTGGCGAATAGCAGCGGAAACCCTGGATGTATTTTCTTGCAAGCCTGTGTTCACTACCAGAAAGCATGTATTATTACGAGTTATTTTAAAAATGAAAAGAAAGATGTGCATGGAATC
The DNA here is from genome assembly GCF_021730395.1 of Mercenaria mercenaria. Taxonomy (NCBI): domain Eukaryota; kingdom Metazoa; phylum Mollusca; class Bivalvia; order Venerida; family Veneridae; genus Mercenaria; species Mercenaria mercenaria. The sequence continues at coordinate 87,284,987 of NC_069364.1, read as the reverse complement.
ATGTCAGAAAATGACATTGAGTAACTGAGACATTGTGAAAATAACACAAAAAGGACGAATTTAATAAAAAATATACAGAGGAGTACAGTATAACGCCTGCCGGAATATATGGACAATAAAATAAAATGTTTTCATTGTAATATTCAGCTGTTTAATTTTATATTGAGAAGTTACAATGTATTATTGGTATTTCACTGATCCGAATTTGTATTTCCATCTATAAAATATTTGTTTTATCATAGGAGAGTAGCCTGATAATGTGCATCTTAGATAAGTTTGTAAAAAAGAAATTTTCCAATACAGAAATGCAGGAATGGTTTTGTTAAACGGAACCTAGCACGGTGTGACAGCCGATTGACAATGTGATTGGTATTTGCTTTTCAAATCGCATAGCTTAGGACCCTGGGGTAATGAGAATTTGGAAAGAAAAACATGGAAATGGAAATGCATTTTACATCTTTTGGGAAGAAAGATTGATATGTTTTAAAGCAAAAAAAAAAAAAGAACTAAGAGCCGAAATTGTTCAACAATATAATTTTCATTGCAAGTTCTTTTGTATAATCTCATGTTATCTTTGGCAACGGTTTCCTTTCTTGAAGTCTATATATAAAATGTCTGATGTTGAAAATGGTTTGAACGAGGAACTTGATTTAGTCAGCACGTGACTCACTGATAATAATTTGTCATTGCATCTATGTTAAACTGAGTCCATACTGTTTGGCACTAAGCCAACACTGAGGTCAGATCCCAGTTTTAAACATAGTTTGTATTGGTCAGATTATTGAGCCAACATTGCCAGTTAAGTATCTTGGTGCTACTTTGGAACAAAGTTTATCATGTGATTCTATTGCTTGTTCGGTCATTAAGAAAAATGTGGAGAAATGAACTGCAATCAATCAAGAATAGATTATTACGGTCTGTGCTAAATTTAGATTCCAGGATTCATATTGGTTCTGCAGAGTTCATATCTATGAAATGACAACCTGTAACCAAACGAGTTGATTAGATAATCCTGACTCAAGTTTTTAAGGTAGTAGCAGGTACAACACCTGGTTATATGCTGTCCACAACCACAATACAAGGTTCCGGGAGAAAAGTTCTTTTGCAGTGCCAAAGGACAAAGGTCTTGTATTAAATGTTTTGCCTACAGGAATTGTACTTTATGGAATGAATGACCACTTTCCATTGGTAATTTAACAATGCTCCACACCTTCAAGATTGCCATGAAAGATCGCTTGCTTAGTCAAATATAATTTGTAACATTTTTATTATCAAAGTAATACAGTATTAAGTGAATATTCTGTTTTCACAGCTTTCTGTGTTATTCTTACTAGTCGGCCAGGGTGCGTTTTGTCTCCACTTTTACTTGTTACGAGTAGCTATGACTTATTTTTAACTGTCATGCAATCATTGTTTTTCTTCTTATCCAGTTCAATGTCAGCATTATTTTTAAATATGTCTATTTGTGATAATTCATATTTCATGTCTCTCTATGTCATGCAATCATTGCAACAAGGTTCACAGTAGAAAGGGTTTTAACCCCTTTTGTGTTATTCTTGGTACTGAGATGCATGGTATGGTGCTTTACTCATGTCTGTGTATCTAAATTTAAATAATACAGCATGTGTTGTTATTGTAACCACGAATGCCTTTTTATTAATAAAATGATTACTGTTTTGTCAGGGTCACTTTACTACGTACTCCTGAACCAAACTGGTGATTCTGACATTTTTATAAAATATCTCAGCCCCATCCTGAAAAAATATGTGGTAAACTTGTTTAGGACAAAACTTATTTTCCAACGGTATTTAAACATCGACACAGGCTAATTGTATTGTATCATACAATTAGAAACTACTCAATCAATAACACATTTTTGTCTGGATTCTAATCAATGCATCAAAAGTACAGAACGGAAGCTGCAATTATCATGTCTGAGTTTTGAGCCGTAAATGCTATTCAGCTAAAGACACATACAACAAAAAATATGCAGTAAATCAATTCAGTATAAATGCTTCTTAATACCGAATCGGCCAAAATAAAATGCTTTGTTTGCAAAAAAACGAGGATAAATATCCAACAGGGAAAGCCACGTTCCTAAAACGCTGGCTCCACAAACGTTAACCCAGCACGCGGACGCGCATACGACCAACACACACACTCTCACACAAAGCAAACACACTAGGACAAAACGAACCAAAAAAGAAACACAGTGGGGCACCAATTTGGAACGGTCAGTGGCAAAACCACCACTGGGGAGCTTAAACCGGTTTATGGTGACCTAACCTTACTCTTACCCCCACCATGTTGTAAACTCACATGACAATGTAAACAAAAGTTATCCCCGCCAGGTGAAACATGTTATTAAAACACAAAACTGCTCTTGTATGTTTATATAAAGCGCAATCCTTAAGACCCCAATACGAATGTACCCAATGCCTTTGCAAAAAACAGAGCAAAAAGGGAAACACCCTTAAGAGCCCGAAGACAGAAATTAAAATAACTCAGTCCCGTAGGGATTTATGAACGACCTATCATAGGGTGCTCCATCTGTTCCGTCAAAGAATTAAAAAATGAAGAGAAAAACCTTACATTTGATGTGTAGGACAATTATACACAGACATGTGTACAGCGCATTTAAAATCACAAACGTGTATAAGTATAGAAATGCTGTGACAATGTGTATGTAAAACATCCCTCCTCTGAGGTGTTGAAAAGACAACCCTACCTGAAATTAATATTTGTCCAAAGATTAAGTCCTACTTTTTTAGTTTTTAGTCATTTCCTAAATCGAGGGTTTGGTTTCAGACATGTCATACAATGCGCTCATTTTCATGTTTTTATGCTAAAAGTCATTTAAATTAAGTAGCCCGTGACTGTTGTGAGACAAGCGTTTTAAGATATTTATATTTTGTTTAGAGTACTCTGTCTCAGTGAAAGCAAATTGTACGGTATATGCATGTAATTTACTAACTTATTAGCAAGTACAAAAGCATGCCTGTATTGCTGTGTCAAACGAAAGTTTAATATCAACAAAGAAGACAATGAACACGTTTATTTCAGTGCACATGAATAACAAATATGTTCACAACATATATACAAATACTCATAAATATAAATTAAATACTTTGTCAGTAACTTAACAAACGTAATGTAATAAAGTCTTTGGCCCACCTAGCTAAAAGACGACAACATATTCGAAGGTCCTTAATCTGTGATTCAAGATGGGCGGTTGTCAGTTATCGGTATTCGGTATTTGTACAGGATCAAAGATGAACGATTAAACCAAATTACCACTTTAACTTAACTGACATACGGCTAAAAACACATGTTAGGCTTATATCAGCAAAAAAATGCAAATAAAACATGTTTATGAATATGCAAGTATGTAAATGGTACAACAAACAATAAGATAACAACAAGTATAAAAATTGTGAATAAAACATTAAATATCATGACAGTTTAACGGGATATAGAGTTAGAAATTTTGTCAAACACTTTTATTGCCGATATATATTATGCATTAAATAAATTGTAAAAGAAATACTCGCATCATAGAAATAATTGGGACTATGCTTCCTATTATAAATGACTGGCAATGAGTAACTGCAAAAAGTAACTTTAAACTTATGTTTAAAATACACATGTATCATGCTGCAGTTCTGCCCCGTACATAAAAATCATGGACATTAAACAATAACAAATTTAATAAAGATTTACGTAAAGGGATTACATATAATAACTGAATTGCGTTTCCGTTGAGGGCAAAAATCAGACAGAAAAGCTTCAAACATAGGTTAAACAAGTCTTGTTTGATTCTCTTAAATTACTGATAAAGCCCAATTTTTAATCTGAACAAGAAACGAGTATTTTGTTAGACGTATGATTGCACCAGTCTTTGTGAAATGTTCCACTTGAAATGATTTTCAACATTCATGTTCACATAAAATCTAAATATAATTTGCGATATGTGTTAAATCTGTATACCTACAGTGCGGTGAAAAATACTTAGATACTGTTAAGAAATGTATTTAAGAAAATATGTATTGTCATTAAGAAAACAACGTTGTTGCAAAATACATGTATACAGATAAAATGAAGAAAAAAAAAGAGTTGGAAATGGTGATATTTCCATCAAAGCAAATTCAGGAAAAAATTATAAAAAGTGAATTGTATGTATATTAATAAGAGGCAAAAACGATATCAAAAACTTTTGTGTTTTATATGTAAAAAAGCATTGATTAATGTACACTCAAGTTCCTGAACTATGTTCCTGCACTCTCATGAAAATACATTTTTTCAAAGGTTTCAAAAAAGTTTGTCTGAGTTAATGGGCCCAGTTGTTCGAAACTTTAACCGGCTGTTAAACTAACCGCCTGTTAAATTTGTATTCAAATTATTTGTCTTAATGGGAAAGACTAGTATGGCTTTTTGATTTTACTGTGAAGGATTTTTGTTGTTCATAGTCCTTAACTCATAAATTTGTTTTTCAGAGTCTTATAAAATGCCGACATATAGTCTTAAAAAGTATTCAGTCGTTAGCTTAACCGCCTGTTAAAAGTTTCGAACAACACGGTTCTGGTCACAGATTTACAGTGACGGTTCTTGTACAGTTCACTTCTCTCCAATGTACTAAATTTTTAAGCAATCTGAATAAATCGCCTTCGGCACTGAAGAGTTATGTTCAACATAGTAATATATGATAATGGGCGGTGATTAAATATGAAATTAAGGTAGAGTTACAACTCAACTCTTATGCACTGCAATTTCATTCAATGTCATTCATCCTTGTTTGCAAATGAATATAATACCTCAGCACTTACAGAGGTATGCCTCGGACAAGTAAATTTGATAAAGGAAGATAATTTAAAATGTGAAAAAGGCTTATGGTTTGTTTACAATGCACATGCTTATAATGTCCTTTATCCTTGTGTAATGTTTTAAGTTAGCGTTTTTTAATAAAAACAATAAATTGTTTTGTAGGTGTGCTCCGGACAAACGTGCAACGTGTGAAGCAAATGAAAGGGTGTAATTCGAAATAAGCAAAATAGAGTAACAGATCGTGTACACTGCACTTTCTCTTGCTATCCTGTGTAATTCTTTGAATTGTTAACAAAACCCCGGTCATAGTTTTATAGATATGTTCTGGCCAAAAGTGGTATTTGTAAAGAAACACACAGACAATTAAACATGCAGTATAGAGTTATAGGTCTTGTACTCTGATCTTTCCCGAAATGTTCTTTTGGCCTTGGGTGAAGTTACAAAATCGGTTTGTTGTTTTTTCTTACGGTCCGGAAAAATGAGTTAATGATTACTTTGTATATCAAATGAAGAGAAATAATTCAAAAGTAAACAAAAGTTATATTGTTATTATACACTACATTTTCCTTCGAAAGACCCTGTCACTGAAGGAAGCTTTAACACAATACCTTTAATTTTTTCGGAGTTATGCTCCGGACAAAAGAGTAAATCAAGAAGGGGAGGTAATTCAAAAAGTAAGCAAGGTACAGTTTTAATTCTTGTACATTGTACTTGCTCCCGAATGTTCAAAGTTTGAAGAATTAAATAAAAAACACACAGTATGTTTTAAATGTCCTGTACTGTAAAGTAGACAGAAATGCAAAATAGTACACACAATGTTTTCTTACTAAATTCTGAGTTAAAATGTTAAACAAATTTTCAACACATGGATTGAGAATGTACCACTCCGGTGTATGTTGTGCTCCCACGCCTCACAGTACTATTAAAGTTGTACATCGCAGACTGTTCTGCTCCAAGACTACGATACTTAAATTTAGGACAACAACAAAACAAATAACGATTGTAGTATTTTCTAAACTGACTACTTAGAAAATATAAAGCATATGGATTTACACATGAGTATATATAGGTCAAACAGAACGAGATGATCTTGAAAACATGCCAGAACATGTTGTATTCCACGTCGGAGTGGAAATGAATCAAGATTGAGATATGTCGTGGTAACCAGCAGATAATGAAGATGATAACAAAGGACAAAACCACTTTTGCAACTTTCAAACGGGCCTGGACTTGGCGTTTTTGTTGTTGGTTCATGGCGGAATCTTTCATGGACTCGCAGGGCATGTCCCGGCTACTCAAAATTAGAATTCTTGCCATCAGTATATAAAACAACCCTATAATCAGAAGAGGTATGACAAAAAATACGATAAACCTTGTCATAGAATGTACCTTTTGGTACCAATCTGGATAATTCAGCGGATAGATCATACATATTCCCAAGTGAATGTCTGTGCTGGAGGAATTGGTACTATTTTCTCCAAGGAAACCGGACACATATTCCAATTTGCTTGTATATCCATCAGGTACGGCTAACACCATAGATAATGTCCAAATACCCACCACTGTAACAACTGTGATAAGGGTTGGTTTTCCTGTGTGCTTGCTCATTGGGTGAACAATAGCTATATATCTATCGCCACTTAAAGCTGTTAAAGTAAATATTGACACGCCAAGCGATAAAGTCTGCATAAATTCGTTGAACTTGCAGAGTCCTTCTCCGAATGGCCATGACGTTACTGAGTAGAATGTTGAGGAAAATGGTACTGAACATAACAAAAGCAATAAATCACCGATAGACAAACTAACAACGAAAATGTTAGGAGTGTTCCTCATTGATTTATTTCTTAGAACAGTAAAAATCAGAGCGGTATTACCTATAACTCCAACAAGGAAAATAATGGCAAATAATATCGGCACTATTACTGCTTCCGGACGTTCTTCGGCCTCTATAAGTGGTTCTACGACTGTTGTATTTTCTGTGCTCTGCATAACAGCAGTTGAATTGTTTAAATCAGTCGTCTGTTCTGTGTACGATATATTTGACAAAAACGTTGTGGTACTCATGTTTTCAGAAGACATGTTTGTGTTCAGAGAAGCCTGAAAAGATATGACATTATAATTTAAAAGTTTTTATCAACAAGCTATCTTATATGATTTTTATGTTAGCATGAAGATGAACCAGGGAAGCACCATTTCATGGCGCATGAATTGCGCCAAATATAGTAGGCCGACTTATCGTCAACGCATAACGGTGTTTTGAACAGTGTTAAAATACGGGAAGCAACACGTTCCGAGGAATAACCTACGAGTGCGAAGACATGTAATTAACTACTTTTTCGTGAATTAAGTGTCACACTATTCTTTTATATCACTTCGAATTTGAAACATCTTTTATAAAGTAGTAGATCAAATATAGCAGCACATTTTTTGGCGTCTTTATGGCTTTATGACGTCAGATTTCCATGTTTTAACTGAAATGAGTATGGATTTTTCATATCAGAATTTGACTCTTTGTTCTGTCAATGTATTACCTTTAATTCAATTCAAACGAAATTTGTCCCTCTGTAGGAAATATCAAATACTGTCTGAACCTTTTATTCTCAGTTTTTTTCCTTGTCGATTGGCTTATTATATAGTCAGTTTAAAAATGCTAGCAATAGCCTGTACAAGTAAAGCTGATGAATAATAAAGTTTATATATTATCCAAAAAGACCAAGAACCAAGTTTATAAGAGTTAACCATGTTTAAGAAATTTCAGGTTCTTACATCTTTCAATTACAATTATTCAGATTACTCAGGACAATTTCTATTAATTGTAAGCTAGCTTGTTTCGTTATTTATGTAGGCTTGATTACATAGTTGTTTGCGCTTCCCGTGTTAGATGTTGTTTTATAAGATATTGTTAACTTAAAGATAAATTTGGTTTTGTTTAACATTTGTGTTGAAACATTAAAATAATCCCTTAATGCTATATCACTTTCACATCGCATATAACGAGGATTTGCAAACTGAAATTTTATTTAAAAAAAAGGAACAGCAAAAGGTAGCAAATAGATAGCTGGAAAAAAGATCTATCAAAATATATATATGAAATGAAATGAAATTTAGCATATACCTTCCAACATATTTCTCGTTAAAAACAAGTCAAAACCTAAGGTGATAACATCATTAGCATAGCATCATTTGTTTCTACAGGGCAGATAGCAAGATCAAATATGACGCTTTATATATCATTCTAAGAACAAGCTTGGAATGAGTTTTCAAATTCAGAACTTGATTTACTATTCTGAAGCTTTTTAATAAAGAAAACATCTGGAAAATCAGTCGTTGACAAAATCAGTGCCAAATCCTCATTTCACTATGTACTAAAATATCAATAGCGTCCGACAGAAAGAACATTCTTCTGTTTACAAATGATATACCAGTTGTAACAATAGCGCCAGTCATGGTAAAATTGCAAACAAATGGTAGGGGGTTTCGGCAACATTCCAAGATTTAACAATACAAAGCGTTTGACTCTGTTTTTCTCTGCATGATTACAAAACTGTAAGCAACGTTCGTTTGTATATGCCAGACATACTTCAAGTCGTCATTTTTAAGAGGTAATTAAATAGTGCCAGGGAATGAGTATTTACAGCATTTCGTTTTGTCCTGCTCTTGTTTTCTTTTCTTGCCAAAACCCTCCAGAAATAAATTTACTTTCTGATATCAGTGCGTTTCTGCACAGATAAATTACAATCAAAAGAAAGCATGAAAACACAAGTGTTTGTAAAGCAAACGCTTAAATGATAGCCAACGTGTCCTCCGGTCAATGATCGGAAACCGTTTTCAGTTTTAATTTCATTATTCAGTAGTGCTTCGCAATCGTTTTGGTCCGAGAGCTCACGGACTTTTATTGCAACAATTGAGGCCAAAAGAAGTTTATACATTTTTGGAAACACTATTTCATATCCTCCATGAAAACCCATTTCTTAAGTGTCAAAGCCGTGCCTATCTATATTTTGTTCGCTTATGTTTGTGATATGGGAGGTTAAACTCACTTGTAAAAATTTAGGGGGTAGGGTAAAGTTTACGTCTACCAATTTTTTCACTGTTTAATTACAGTAGCTATTTGATTGTCAGTAAATGTATATATGTCAACCAATGTCAGCAAAAAGAAATTCATCAAAAAGGAATGAAGGGCAAACTTGATATTAAAGGTCAAATTTATGTACAAATCACAAAAATTGGCATATTTGAAATTTATTTTTATTCTTAAAAATTAGTTTGTTACCATAAGTCACTCAGTTTTACTTATGAAATGTGTTTATATCAGCCCAAGTCAGAAATGCAAATCTTATTGCAAAACGTCAAAGTCAACCCTGATAATTGAAGGTCAAAGTTCATTTTCATGCACAAATGTCAAAAATGTTACCTTTACTTTTTTAATCTGTTTAATATGTATTCACATTATTAGTCACCGAAGTTAATTTGTTTTAATGTCTGTATGCCAGGCAAAGTCAGCAGTACAAAGGTAACCACACAACTGCCAAGGGTAAAGCTTATATCAAAGGTCAAAGGTCAAATGTCTGTGAAAAATTGCATGAATAGCTTTTTGTTTGAAATATAAATGCTATTTCACATCATTATTTGTAATTGCACGTAATTTATTTTAATGTATATATGTCGCACAATGTCAGTTATAAAGATATAGTCTAAAATAAGACAAGTTCAAATGTGATATTAAAGGTGAAGGTCACTTTCAAGTAAAAGAATGAAAAAAATAGCTCTTTATTTTTTCTTCTTGTTAATGGTATTTTGTCGATATTAATCAACAATATCAGTTCATTTTAATGTATAAAAAGTAGGTGATGTCTGGTATGCACATATTATTCCAAAACATTCAAGGTTAACCATAATTTCAAAGGTCAAAGGTCAAAAAAGTGAATAAAATGTTGCAATAATATCGCCTGTTTGTAATATTTTTATTGTTTAAAAGTATTTGTTTTGTCATTTTAGTAACTGATCGTTTTTCATTTTACTGTATATATGTCAGACGATGTCGTGGAAGAGAAAATAAGTCAAGGTCGAACCTAGTATTAAAGGTCAGGGGTCAGTTTTATGTAAAAGATCAATTTGTAGCATACTTACTCATTACTTTGTTCAAAAATAATAGCTCTTGTTAGAAATTTTTGTTGGCAATTTATTTTAACGTATATATGTCAAGCAAGGTCAGGAATGTAGGTCTTATCCAAAGAAGGCAAAGCAAAACCTATTATCAAAGGTCAAAGGTCAAATTTGCGTGAAAATTAGCCAAAACCCAGTATTTTTGCAACGATTTTTTCATTATATTTTTATGGTATTTAAAAACTATTAACTAATTATTATTCATTTTAATGTATTTATAACAGATGATATCATTCTTGAAATAATAATGAAAAATTAGTCAAGGTCAAATCTGACATTAAAGGTCAAAGAAGAGGGCCTTCAAAAAACTCGCCACTATGAAAATAACTGGCAGGAACAAGCTGGGGAGTAAATGCAAAGATCCTCTGCAAGTCTACACAGGCAACGTACGATACATAGCAGAGTACGCATCAACCTCATTGGTACCTGCTTCCAAAACCAGTAAAAATAAACTGGACAGTGTTAAATTTCATGTCTGAGGATAATCCCGGGGCAATGAAAACAACTCAAATAAAATGAATCGAAAAGACAGCCAACCCTGAACCATTAGAGACAAGACGAGAGTACAAAGCTGTTGTCCATGCAGAGAAGGCAAAGAGACTACCATCCCACCCACTCCACTCAAAATTCGAGAGCAGAACATAGAACATACTGAAAAAACAGAGTCTTATCCACATCGTCAAAAAACTGCCAAAATAGAAAGCAGCAGCACTGGACACAGAGGCAGAGCCGCTCGAGCCCAATGAATGGTTTCCCAGACAATGTGCTCCCAAGATCAGATTTGAGGTGCCAGGAGTAGAAGAAAAGGGAAAGCACCATCAGGCTTACCAACAATCTCTTACGCTAGAAATGATCAATAACCGCTATCCAGCACACTCTTGCATCCAAGAATATACCAATGGATCAGTGGAAAAGGCAGTTCAGAAAGCTTGGGGTGGTGCCTACATCAAATTTTCAGACAGCTCCTCCTTCATACTCTCTCATACAGTCGGCAAGAGATGCTCCAACTACAGATCCAGATGCAAGCCCTCACATCGGCGACACTCGAACAGTATGAGCGAGAAGAAAAGGGACAATATATTCCTAACAGACCCCAAGTCAGCTCTTCAGGCTCTCTCAGCAGGTCCATCAGACAACTTAATCAGACAGCTGTTGAAAAACATCAGTCTCCTGCCTGAGAACAACAATGTAGCATTTCGATAGATAGCTGCACATGTGGGCATAGCTGGAAATGAAGCTAAGCACAAACTTGCAAAGACAGCAACCAGACAAATACAGCCCAAACCTCCAACTTCATACAGAGAAGCTCCGTCTTCTGTGGAAGAACAGCTTTGCGTCAGACTGGAAGAACATAAATGGAAGTTACCCGCCAAAGAATGACTATCTACACAAGCTAAACAGCCAATTAACTGTCTTCCGTCTGCGCACTGAAGACTGTGGCCCGTGAAAACATATGAAGAAGCTAGGATTTGCAGAGAAAGCTAAATGTCAGTGCGGATCAGAGGAACAAACACCGTTTCACATTCTGCAGAGTTGTTCCTATCTGGAAGAAGCACACGGCAGAAAGTTTGGCCAACAGACATCCCATTTGGGATCAAGCCGTGGACAGATATCAGCGACCTGCAGAATACGATGCAGTTCATTGTCGCATCTAATCATAAAATATAAAACGGCCATAAGAAGATGGAAGGCAGTAAGGAAGTAAGGAAGTAAAGGCTAACTTTAAAATGAATTAACATCAAGCTATAACAAGATATGTTTGAACAAAGAAATAAAGTTACAGTGCTATAATTTGCATTTATTACCCGAAAATGAATTTTAAACTTTAACATCAGGGCTGATCTAGACTCATGTCTTATGATATCTCCATTGTAGACATTGACCCATATATAGATATATGTATATACATGTATGAGACTTCAAGTAATAACCATAAGATATTAATAATGACAAAATACTTTTAAACAAGGAAAAGTATTGCAAAAATGCTACTTTTTGCGATCTTTCACGCAAATTTCACCTTTTACCTTTGATATAAGCTTTAACAATCACTGTTTTCGAAATTAGATCTGCATTGCTGACATTGATTTACAAATAAACATAAGACAAAATTGATTTCAATGAACAAAATGACAATATAATTTGTAACGAAGAAGAAATTAAAAATGCTGTATTTTGAATTTTTACATGAAAAAGACCTTTTACCTTTAATGTCAGGTTTGACCTTGACTTACTTTTCATTATTATTTCAACAGTGATATTGTCAGTTGTATATATTTGAAAATGAATACTGATCAGTTTTACTAGAAGTGACAGAAATAACCTACACAATAAAGAATCGAAGCCTTGAAATGTCTGATGGTTGCGGGTTTTTGATAGATTTATTTCCTGTTTAAAATGGCGGTCTATGAATATACATGAATGAAAAACAAATACAAATTTAATGTGCCTCTTATCTAAGATGAAATCTGCCTGACCCAGCTTGTGATGTAACCATGGGCTGGAATACCTTATCATTGAAAGATCTTATATAATCTAAATGGTTAGTGTGAGTGGATACAGGTTGAATAAGAATTGCTTGTTCATTGATAATTCATCGCACTGTGCATGAATGGGACTATTTTGTGTAGCATATGAACATCTTTTGGATGTGATTCTGAATAAAATAAAAATGCTCTGATAGTCAAAAATACACTTTAACTTTGGTAGCGGGATCTTATATAATCTAAATGGTTAGTGTGAGTGGATACAGGTTGAATAAGAATTGCTTGTTCATTGATAATTCATCCGCACTGTGCATGAATGAGACTATTTTGTGTAGCACATGAACATCTTTTGGATGTGATTCTGAATAAAATAAAAATGCTATGATAGTCAAAAATACACTTTAACTTTGGTAGCGAGATTAACCCGCAACCAAAAATCATTGCAAAATTCTTGTTATTTGTGAATTCTTACACAAATTTGACCTTTGACCTTTGATAATAGGTTTGCCTTTGACTTATAAGGATAAGACCTACATTGCTAACCTTGCTTGACATGTATACATTAAAGTAAATTGCTAACAGTGAATTATAACAACAAGCTATTTTTTGATCAAAGTAATGAGTAAGTATGGTAAAGGTTGTGATTTTTTATACAAAAGTGACCCCTGGCCTCCAATACCAGGTTTGACCTTGACTTATTTTCTCTTCTATGACAACGTCTGACATATATACAGTAAAATGAACAACAGTCAGTTACTAAAATGACAAAACAAATACTTTTAAACAATAAAAATCATTACAAATAGGTGATATTTTTGCAACATTTTACTCACTTTTTTGACCTTTGACCTTTGATATTATGGTTGACCTTGAACGTTTTGGAATTATATGTGCATACTAGACATCGCCTAACATTTAATATACATTAAATGAACTGATATCGTTGACTAATATCGACAAAATATTAACAACAAATTAAAGAGCGATTTTTCTTCCTTTTACATGAAAATGACCTTTGACCCTTAATATCACATTTGAACTTTTCTGATTTCAGACGATCTCTTTATTACTGACATTGTGGGACATATATACATTAAAATAAATCACGAGCAATTATTAATAATGATTAGGAATAGCATTTATATTTCAAACATGAAGCTATTCATGCAATTTTTCACTCAAATTGGCCTTTGACCTTTGATATAAGCTTTATCCTTGGCAGTTTTGAGGTTACATCTGCACTGCTGACTTTGCCTGACATACAGACATTAAAACAAATTAACTTCGGTGACTAATAATGTGAATACATATAAACAGATTAAAAAAGTAAAGGTAACATTTTTCACATTTTTGCATGAAAATGAACTTTGACCTTCAATTATCAGGGTTGACTTTGACGTTTTGCAATAAGATTTGCATTTCTGACTTTGGCTGATATAAACACATTACATAAGTAAAACTGAGTGACTTATGATAACAAACTAATTTTTAAGTATAAAAATAAATTTCAAATATGCCAATTTTTGTGATTTATACATAAATTTGACCTTTGACCTTAAATATCAAGTTTGCCCTTCATTCCTTTTTGATGAATTTCTTTTTGCTGACATTGGTTGACATATATACATTTACTGACAATCAAATAGCTACTGTAATTAAACAGTGAAAAAAACTGGTAGACGTAAACTTTACCCTACCCCCTAAATTTTTACAAGTGAGTTTAACCTCCCATACCACAAACATAAGCGAACAAAATATAGATAGGCACGGCTTTGACACTTAAGAAATGGGTTTTCATGGAGGATATGAAATAGTGTTTCCAAAAATGTATAAACTTCTTTTGGCCTCAATTGTTGCAATAAAAGTCAGTGAGCTCTCGGACCATTTGTTTTCCCAATATGACCTTAACATACGACGTAGTTATCCCCAAAATGCTTTTCGCATGCAATCTTAAAAATAATTTTGGAGGTGATTGTCCAATCATTCACTCACTGGACACCAAACAAAAGTACAAAATTTAAAATCACAAATATGATATGCAAATAAATCTATCAAACCTGCCCTCTTATGTTATGAATACTCACACGGAAAGATATCAAATACTAATGACTCATGCTCATGGACAGTAATACATAAAGTTAACCAGCAGTCTAAATGACAATATAAACATTTGATGCACTTATGATGATTTTATATAGGAGTTAAAGTGCCGTTTGGCGGCCAGAAATGACTGTACTTGTAGGTGGTGTTGCTATATTTTCTTGAGCATTTGAAACATTAGTCATTTCAGATATCTGTATACAGATGGTACAATGGAGTTTCTTTAAGTGCCGTGTGGCGGCTGTAAAATATCTCGTACATGGATTCAGTGTTGTTATATCGTTTTCTTTTCCTTTGGGATCATGGAGTCCATTCAATATATTTGTAATAGAGGTCCACTTAAGCCGGTGCTAGGGGGCGCGATAGGTGTTGCATTTTCCATTACCTCCCATGAACAATCAACCGAGTGTGCTATTATTTTGCTTGGTTGCATTTGGTGATTCCACGGGATCTTCTTTTAGATTTTATTATTTCACATTTCATTACCTCTCATGGACAGACTCAACATAAACCAATTCTGATTTTAATTTCTTTCGATACGGTAAATATTTTTAATGATTTTTCTTTTTGTGGTTCAAATCTACTGATTACACTCAAGCAGTCTGTGTAGATTGACAACCATAGATCGACGTGTTTTTAATGATCTAATGGCCAACAGACCGACAGATAAGAACAAACCAGGATAACCCTGACATATGCGCTTTAACCTGCATCTCTAACTAATTTAAATTGTCGTCAATATCCTGGATCTAATTTTGCAAAACATCCTTTTTGTATTCTTCGTTTCGTTTCGGAAGGATGCATGTCGGGATATCTCACCTCTTGTATTTTAATAGTTAAACTGCAAATATACCTTAATCAAGGATTGAGTGAATGTGTGTATATTTGCTTATTATTTCACATTATCGTTAACGTACTGATGTTTTGTGCTGTCTGTACATAAGATTGTATGTTATAAATGTTGTTCTATTTTGATGTGATTATGTTTGTATGTATATCTGTAATTATTGATAGCTCTCCTTGTTGGAGGTAATAAAGAATCTATTTATATCACAACTTTCAGAAACAACTTTCTAAATGTTTCTATTGTTGGAAAATGTTGAAATATACATATTAGGCTTGACAGATACCAGTTTTGGAATATCGTAGTACGATTGTAAAACTGACACTTGCTCTGCAGTTTACAAACATTAGTTTTCAGAAAGGAAAAATTCTACAAAGCTCTTACTCTTATATAACTCCAGTTGAAATCAGTTCGTCGTTTTAAACATCCTCATCTTACCGTGTATGTCTGTCAAACTGAAAATAAGATATATATATACACCTCATTTGGGGCAACCGTAAACTATCTTAAAGGTTCTTTATATTTGGACTTAGTTTTGTAATATTTAGACCAATAGATTCTATTAAAGATATATGGATGAGAGAGCTCCGCAGAAGTAAGTGCTAGGGTCGTAAGAGGTGTTTCACATTTTAATACCTTTCACGAGCAGTCTTAATCAAACCGATGCATTTTCTTAAATTTTATTGTCATACATGAGCATTGTGTTGGATGCAATGGTAATTCAACGCCCCAGTTCATCTCTGTTATTTATTATTTCCATAGACAAGAAAAGGTCTTGCCAATATTAATTTTGTGTCTCAAATTATGAATAAGTATTAAAAGTACATAATTGCAAGTACAAAGAAAGTGTGGAAGCTCACAGTTTCCTATTTTCCAATAACTGTTCACTAATTTCCCATCGAGTGTCAATAACTATCATTATCAGACTGATATTTGGGTATAATAACTCATTTAAAACAACGTATAAAAACACAAGTATACGCCATTTACACTTTATTTACAATATCGGACCGAATATGTAGCACACTTTACAAGATAATGTTCATTTTTCCGCTTGTATTAGCTTTCGAGAAAAGATCTTTTGCTATTTTCTCATAATAGCATGTGGTAAATCATTATTAAAGTAAGTATAATAAATGAGTAACAATGAGAGACTACGTTAATATCTTTTTCAAATCCCAAAGTTATAAAAGCAACATGCTCCACATGTTAGAATTATATGGATTATTATATGTTTCATTCCCACTGATACAAAAAGAATGCATGGTTATTCCATGTTTATATCTACGTGATTAGAAGTGTGCATTAATGAGCAATGATGGTTTATAAACTGTTCAAATAATTAGTATTTTGATTGTACAAAAGGTTTAATGCGCTTATTTATAATACTTGAACACGCCTCAAAATAGTTAATATAAATCGATTGGTTACATAGACACGTTTTTCTTTTAAACAATCATTATTATAATAAACTAAATAAAGCAAATATCAGTAAGTTTTACAAATATTTATATTCAGACTTATAAAACGAAACTGTTGATTTCGATAGTTAAAATCTTACAGATTGCATTGCAGCAAAGTGTTACGTAGGGCGTACAAATTATTTCAAATCAAATTAATGCTTACTTTGCAATCAAAGCAATTAAATGAAATGTACTCGAAAATATCGTGATGTCTTGTCACAATACGGTAGGGTTCACACTGTTCACATCATATCAAATGTGCTTGTTACAACCAGATAAACAAGTAAATTTGATCTTCCCAATTACATCCGCCAGTGTCAGCGCTACATCATTTCCCTAATCATGGAAGAAGGTGTATATAACTTTTACATAAAAATTACTGGATTTCAACAGCTTTTAGTTACTGTAACACATGTAAAGATGCTAATCATTTCAAAAAGCAGGAAATATCTTAAAACAATAAGCAGCTTATTTATATGAACTGTTATAAAAGTATTTCATATCGTTCGAAAATAGCGAAACGCATTGCAAACTAGATATTACAATAATTTTGTTCAAAAGTAACTGCGAAGAAACAAAATACTTTTTCACGTTCTACACAGTTGATACAAACAAATTATTAACGCTGCATGTTCTAAAAGGCGTACAGGTTTTATCACGCAAACATAACACGACTCGTGGTATATTATTAAAATGTTTCCAAATCTGTTTTCTTAAAATATTCAAGAAAATTATAAAAAAATGAATTCCAAAGATATTTGTTTTAATTTTTTTCCTATAGATACTCAAATTTTCAAGTCAGCAATATTTCACATAATTTTATGGGGTTTTATTTTGTTGTCTTTTAATTTCTACCGGTTGTACTCGTATTTCTAGTTACCAATCTTAATAAGATTTGAATAAAATCTGATTTTAAATTAAACGTAGAGAAAACACGAAAACGGGTGTCCAATTTACATGAAAACAAACGAAAATGCACTTGTTTCGTAGATTTTTTTGCATATATTCGAGGATAAAAAATAATATCTCTCCTGAAATTGGACTGTTAGCGAAGCCATGTAGTAGTGGTAACATCAGCTTTGTTTTAAAGAACCACGAGCCAGTGAAATGTTAGAAAGTATGATCGTTTTGTCAAACCTTTCACAATATCTTCTTAAATTCATAAAATGAATATCCCAAAACTTAATAGATGGCAAAGAGAGAATATAATAAAAAAACAATTATTATCGACCATCGGACGTATTGCATTAAATCACATTATAAGTCTTAGCGCAACATAGTAAATAGTTGTTAAACTGGAGATATCTTATAGTTCTTGTGTAAATTTACAATTACTGTCCATCTATTACAAACATATTACTTGGACAGGACTCTGTTGTTATCTTCTACTGTTTGTAAAACTATATACATGTATGCTAATGATTGCAATATATCGCATACTACCTGCTGACTTTCTTTTAGAATTATGTTAATATTCATTATATTTCTGTACGTTCTGAAAGCTTTTTGTCAGGCGGTATGTGTTATTAGCTTGATATTTGCCTTTATTATAAGCAATTTTCATTAAAATAGAGAACTCACTCTTCCAGACAAAAATACAAGGTACTATTTCAGAAAAAAAAATATGAATTTTAGTGGCTATTATGTGAAAAACAGCGAAGCCAAGTGTAAATGCACGGACATATGGCATATAGGAAAGCAACTTACTGCAGTGTGTGTAAAGGTTTCTGAAAACTTAAAATAAGATAAAGAAAAACATATTTCTCTGTAACGAGCTGCTTACCGACTTGTGACAGAGAACATAAAGACTTTTTTCAATGTACAGGAATGTATATCATACATGTACGTTTTCTTAATCTCACATCCTCAGTAACATGGTACAGATAATGCAAAGTGGCCTGAATGTCATAATCTTTTTCCTTATCACATAGCATCATATAAAAGCAGGTACGCTACGGCTGGATCTGACGATACATTAAATTAAAATTTTATCAACATTTGAGTAATAAAAACAAACGGATGTTTATTTGTATTAACAAACAGGTGCACACAAATTGAAGCGAGTTATCAAATCTAAATTGAGTAAGATACATTAGAAATGGTATTTACATGGCATGTGTAACCACCAATCTATTGAAATTTAACATTCCTATCGGCAAATCAATGCGCGTACATATTATTATTTACAAAGAACCTTAGAGAACATAATATTATGTCGTTAATGTAATGTGATAATACTTTACTAATAAATAACAAACGGCTTCGGTTAATAATAGTTTCTTTATTGATGCTACACGATACGTTTAAAACTAAATTAGAGTATGTCATTCAGACAAATATAAATTCTTTATTTTCGTATATGCATAAATAAACATTGTAGTTTCTTTTTTGTTTCAATAGCTTACGCACAATTTGTACTTTAAAACTTTCCAGCAATATCTTTTTTTTCTATACACATATTAACCGCGTTTTATTCTGTTTATTATTTGATGCGATGCGCAGAAAGTACGTACAAGATTCAGATCCAGAAAGATACAGATACGATTTTATTGGACTTCGCTTCTTGTAAAATCAGTTAATTCGGATAAGACTTTCAAATATGATTTTAAGTATGAAGCATTATTACATTATTATCTCCATTACCTTGGATCTATATCAAAATTACCTTACCGGTACCTGTAGACGGAGAGCTTAATTGCATAAGCTTTAGATAAAGTTATTAGAAAACGCATCATCAGTTCATTATTTGGCAGGCTTTCTTTGGAAGCTGAAGATGCTTCTTATTATTCAAATAAGTGCTAAAATGAGTACCTGAGATTATACATTATTATACATCAAACTTCGGATACACATTACAACTAAAGTTAATATACCACTTAAAGGAAAAGCAAAATCTGGTCTCTTATGACAGCATACTTTATTTTTCGGCGACGCCGTCTAAATTCGTTTTCGTTACCTATGCCACGTGACTTCAGTTTGCAAATCAAACTACTTGATAACGCATTATAGATAATTTATCAAAACGGACGATTTATGCAACACTCTGCCTGATTGGACGAGAGTGTCAATTTCTTTCACTCTGTTGATTGTGCTACGCTGAGTGAAATGTAGACAAAGCGTTTATCCTAAACGACGCTGTTCACAGTTTTAAAGCTAACTTTGGCTCAGTATATTTAGCAAGAATATTGATATATCTCAAAATGATAAGTAAGTTTAATAAATATGATAAAAACCTGTTCAAATACCAGCACATATCAAATTAAAGAAAGAGCTGAATACGGTCTGCGTATCACCTGAATAAGGGTCTTTTATGTAGTATATAATTTTATATAATATTATATATGAATATTTTTCTTTAGTATGGTATGCAAATATTGAACTCAGTTGAAATCTGTTTTATTACATATATGCTATATAATGACTGAATCTCATTACACTGAAATTAAGGCACGCTGCATACAGTTTATCTTTGTGATATGACTACGGTCAAACTTTGCTTATGAAACAGAAATATTGAAATAATTACAATTGTATGTTTTGCTTGACCTTCACTTTTTTATGGGTGTGACGTCATTGTCCAAAGATTCATGAGTAGCGGATATGCATTTGTTAAAGCGAGATCAGTTGGCCTATTTTAGAAAGAAATAAAAATTATAAATAAAAAAATCCTTTAATTGATTTTTCTCATGTATTCTTATCAAACTTGATTTGTAGCATCTTTATAAGGCCCGCAGCCAACTTTGTTCAGCTGGGACATTTGACCCATTTTAGGGGCTGCTAGAGCTAAAACTAGAAATGCCTTTATACAGCGTCTCATGAACAGCTTGGTGGATCTTTGTCATACTTGGTCTGGAGCATCATTATAAGGTCCTCTTCCAAATTTATTTATATAGGAACTTGGCCCCTATTAGGGACCACTAAAGCTAAAAGCAGATATGCCTTTCTTCGCATTAACCACTAAAATGTAATGAATTTTTATCAAACTCGATGTGTAACAATATCGTAAGGTCTCCTGCTATTTTGTTACAAATGGGGATAGGGACCAATTTAGCTAAAAATATAAACACGTTTAATGGCCTCTTCTTATGAACCGCTTCATGAATCTTCGTCAAACTACTGCTGTCATTATTCGTCTAAGGATAAACGAAACAAAATTGCAACCCTACGAAACCTTTGCGAAAAATTAAAAGTGAACCATTTAAATTGTTAAAGTGCGGTGTTTAGTTTTGCAATTTGAAAAATGTTAGATGAAAGATGAATGTTAGATGAAAAATTCATAAACTTCTTTCCTTATTACAATTCGCCGACCATCATTTTTAAAGATATTTCTTGTTAAAGGTTGTCTCCTTTTGCAAGAGATCCCTTATAATTAATAGACCTGATTTCTACAGCAAATGTCACTGTTATTAAATACTATAGAGATGCTTGATATGTTTATTGTGGTAAGGAGACCTGAAGGTGTACTTAGGAACTTTGTGTGTAATTGTCATGTAAATGTTGACAATTGTTTATGGTAAAGAAATAGAATTTAAAGCAAGCAAGCGGACATTATTTGACACAGAGGATTAAACTGACATCATTTCATTATGATATCAAGACTTTGGGATCAAAATAATGCACGGTGATTCCAATTAATCTGTTAAAAAAGGTCAGTAACAAAGGTCTCTCAGGGCGATAATGTTTTGATCGTTTCCGATCTATTAAATAAATTTAAAAAAAAAAAACACACACAAAAAACCGATTAAGTGTTAGATTTAATTTGTGGATTGTTTTAAGAACATTATTTTTATCAAGTTTATACTGATCCTGATAAGTTTGTACACCATAAGACATACAACCGACAACATTGAAGGTATAGTTTAACAGTTGCTGATAAAAGTTTGAATAAAAGACATATGGCGTCCATTGCTCGAAAGGTAGATGTATAATACGAGCAGAAGTCATTCCAGACGCATGCCAGATGCAGTCCAAAGAAAACAATTGCATCAAATCACCCCTTTGTTTTCAGTGTTAAACATGATTTATGTAAATCCAAAACAAAACAACAAATTGGATGTGATGCTAAGCTATGTAGTTTTTCTATCATTATTCGTAGGGACTAATTAGACGGTAAGAGAAATCTATTTTGACTTCCTTCTCAAACCAGATGTACTAGTTTTTTCTATTTTTGTTTTGTTTATATTGTTGCAATTCAGCGTGTATTTGTATATGTTGTTATAATTTAACATGTATCTGTATATGTTGCTTAACACATAATCAAGGCCTTCGAGTGGTTTGTCGCCTGATTTATCATGTTTCATGGGTCAGCTGTACAGGAACTGAACCACGAGAACGTTAGCCCGAGTGGTTTAATTCTAGGTATCTGAACGAGGAATCGTGATAAATAAGACAATAAACCACAAGAAGGCCTTGATTGTTTTCATTTTTACATGCTCATGAAATATTTTTATAAAAATTATGCTGGTCTCCATTCATCCGTGTAGAACCGGCATCATGCGGTAATCTGACGTCATAATCGGCGTCATAATGCTCCCTTTGCTGTCCGCGCGTCAACCGTTGTTTATCGCAGAATATATAGGGCTTGACATTCTTCTTTGTTCAACTGGCAAGAAAATCGAGCCATATTAGAACGTAATGTAACATGCATTTGTATGTATTGTTGTAAGTTAACATGTGCATGTATTTGTATATGTTGTTGTAATTTAACATGCATTTGCATGACTGTATTGTTGTAATTTAACAGGTATTTGTAATTTGATGTAATTTATCATGTATGTAAAATAGTGATTAAACTAATGAGTGGACATTTATACGCTGTTTTCTATTTAATCGTTCCTACCGACAATCACATTTTAAAATGTCACAAAATCACAGACAAATGATTGAATTTAGAAACGAGCGAATTTCGTAACAAAGCAGGAAATTCATGACAACAACAAATAACTTCTTTATCCTGTCATTTCCCGTGAATAGATTTAAATTTGGTTTGATATTTGACAATCCATCAGTGAAAGTCAATATGTAAACCCTTGTTTTCCTCTATTCATAAAAATGATGTTTTCGCTTCTTTCTTTTTTTCATAAAATCTCTACTTGTATGGGTAATTGTGTGACTTTCTAAAACGGGACACAAAGATCGTCACATCAATTAAAAGATATGTGAAAATATTTTGTCTACGTTTGTAAGAAAGAGTTTTCCAAAAAGATTAAAGGGCGTTAAGTGTTTCGATTAGTATTATTGTTAATAAACCGTGAAGCAATATCTACAAAATGTAAAAGAAACGCTTTTACTGGAAGAAACCTTTTCGGTGTTCATTTATCATGAATTTAAAACAAAAAAGATCTAAATATTTCGTTATTGAAATAAAATTTTGCATTTGCACCTGTGATCATAAAGCCATCTTATCTGTGTGTGTGGGCATCTAAATATTTCCAGCTTTTAGATTTTGCACATGTTCTACAATCATGAAGGATAATATTAAAAAAAACAGTTTTACATTGAAAACTTTATAAAATCTTTATAAAACACTGCTAAAATACATCAATCTCATCTTTTCCAAGATCGATTATTCAGTTTTAATAGAAACATCGCCTGCAGAAAAAACGATGTGTAGTAAAAACATGTTTATTATTTCGAGGAAAATTGTAAGTTAATATCTAAGCACGTTGTAAAGTTTGTATTATTTTAATTTTGAACGTTTGTTTTTCACTTCAAAAGCGGAGTTGCTGGATGAGAGACCAAGATTTCATTCTATCCATGGGTTCACAGACAGACACATAATTATAATGTCCCCTAATCTCTATCTGAAAGTCATCTAGTCCTGTTTATAATGTATATATTCTGTATTCTCTCTCTCTAACTATAATGTACACGTACACTCCATTGACAACCACCTAATTTTACTTTGTTCCAGAGCTCATTTCGCGCTGCATTATACATGTATTTTTCACTGAATACTATATAATGCTATTTAATTCTAAAACCTCGGTCAAGAGATGTGCAATTGAAGAACATTTACTTTCGTTCCAGAACTTCTATCTCAATACATCTTCATAAGCTATCGTATTAGAACATATGATATCTGACAGCGGATGACAGACAATGGCAAATGAGGACAGGAAGATAGAGTGGAAGGAAGCTATAGGAAGTCATTATTTAAATAAACTCCCTTTACATTAGGTTTATCATGTCAACATTTATCATCTACGACCATTGAGTGAGTTCAGTTTTATGGCGTGTTAGCACGATTTTGGGCAATTGCCTCACATTGCTATTTTAGTTACAACTAGACAGTGATATTGACCATTAAAATGCATATTTTCCAATTTTGGGAATTCTACTAATTTTAGTGTCAACTGGATCTTTTAGTTATAAGGGGTATAAAAACTTTGGTCATATTCAACTGTATGTCATTTTCTTATTCATCGCTTAATAAGAAACAAAAAAAGTATCATTCTGATAACAACCAAAAGTATGTTATAAAAGAGAAAACAATATTACACGTGTACTTGTGGATTAAATAATTTCCATACAAAGTGTCATACTATAATAATGCTCTGGTCAAAGTTTTTATGCATAGATAACGAAGTCAGTAATTAGATTCATCTTTCTTGTCATTGTTACGTTTTCATCAAACATACAACCAACACAACCGAGAAACAATCAAATAACATCAGCCCAATACAAATTCAATTCATAACGCACTTATAGAAAGTAATGCATTGAAAGACAAGATTTGTGACCAAAGGTTTGACATTTAATTTTGTTTTCCGAATACGCAATGTTTCTCCCAGCTGACAGGTTGATAGAAAGTCAATAGCACCGATAATGCACGATAACGCAACATTACTTTCAATAAATTTCAATATATGATCATGTGGGGAAGTTGGCAGTTACTTGCGGAGAACAGGTTTGTACTGGTACAGAACCCAGGAACACTGGTTAGGTTAACTGCCCGCCGCTACATGACTGAAATACTGTTGAAAAAACGGCGTTAAACCCAAAACAAACAAACAAACAAATCAATATATGGAAAGGGTATTTGAAAATATATATTGGTGCTAATTCAATTAATAAAAGGCAAAATATCAGAGTATTGCTATTTGTATTGATTCTTTACAGGTGCGGTATGATTAAAATGTAAAAGCATGCACGAAGCTTGAAGAAAGGAAAAAATCAACACAATTAACAAAAGGACATCAGGGGTCCAATCGTTTCCTTAATGATGAATTTCTGTCAATAGTTTGCTTTTATAAAAGATTTAATGAAAGGTTTGTCATGTGTAAGAATACATATAGACTATTGGATTATCCCATCATTTCAATTGATCTGCCACAACCAAAGAACTTGATTGTTAACTGCGTATTATGCAAACAAATGGTTCTAGGAAATTCAAACGGTACCTAAACTACGAACATATAAAACGTTTAAACATGATTTCAAATGTGACGACCATGTTCTGATGAACTTTAAGAAATGTGAAGTCAATTACGATGTGGAATTTTACCGCTAAGATTAAGAGACAGGTAGATATGTTGGTGAGCGATCCGAAGATAGACTCCGCAGATTATGTAATGCGCGAGTTGTGGAGAACGAATTACACTTTAGTTGTAGCTGTGAACTCTATAACAATATACGAAGTAGATCATTTTGTGATTTATTAAGCAATAGAGATATCACTGATATGACACTGATAGACAAAATGTCCTTTGTGCTTAATTCCTATCCAAGAAAAACCGCTAAATAAGCGAGAGCTTACCTTTATCTAAGAAGGAACGTTATTTACTCATGAATTATTAACTGCATTTATATAGTACAGTGATTCCTTGTCGCCCGTGTATATATACATATTGTATAAACATTTTGTCCCTCTTTTGTATAATCAATGGATTGATGATCAGTTAAAAACTATTTTAGTAAAATTACATAGGATCCTATTAACTTTTGCTGAACACAAATCTCGTAAAGAAATTTAATTCTTGGCTTCTTTTACCAGTAAACACATTATTGTAAGCCATTAATTGTAAACATTATTCTATCACACGAATTTCATTCATTGATGACTTGTAGGCCCACTGGACCGGGTGCTTTTTAATATGTCTGAAATATCGTTATATATATTGATTACGTCACATAGAGCATGGATAATAGTTAAAATGTCTTTAAAACATTATAAAACCATTATTGTAAAAGAAAATTTGATCTGACAACATGTAATTTCATTCGATAAAAAATCAATATTACCAGCGGACGCGTTTTCCCAAGTAATGAGTTAAATGGCTCAAAGCCATTATCATGATTTATAGTCATAAATGAATAATGGCGTTACATAATTTCTTCGTATCATACATGCTTGCTAACGCCAATGAAGGCTCAGGTCAATGAAGTAAATTGTGCAGTTTACTCACAGTTTATCATTAACAGTTTATTTTATTATCCAATATCCGGTAACATTTTAGTTTGACATCTCTGAAATATTGTTATGTAGTATTTAAAATGAATATCCCCCCCCCCCCCCCCCCGGGAATTACTCGTGGCCACGATATCATTCTTATCCTGGTGACATGCAATTTGTTAGCGAAATAATATGTAAAAGATACATATTTCTCCATATAGATAATTCCAAGTTTATTTTATTTTTGTATTTTTGTCTGCCTTGTTTCTGCATTACATTGTATACGTCTTTTCTTCGTAAAAGCCTTCTTTCGAGAAAACGTTGTCTTTAGAAATGAAATAATCGCAAAATAAAACCGCTTCAACAGCATAATGTATAGATTAAATAGGACTATATTCTAAGCAGGTACTTTCCCGGTTAAACTTATAACCCTTTGATTTTTAATCAACAAATCATGTTTTAAGTTTATCTTCCTTTCTGTGATAATTTACCAAAATTCATAAATGTGAGACTTTTCAGAACTATGTTGACGTTAAGTCGGAAATCAGCGAGCAAATAGGTCTTTACCCGAGGAGTAACGTATCGGACGTCATACGGCAATTTGACGTCTAACTGACGTTCTATTGCTGTCTTACCGGTCCGCGCGCTAACCGTTATTTATCGCAGAATATACAGAGCTTAAATTCCTTCTTTGTTTAACTGGAAATCAAACCGAACCATGTTAGAATGGTAATTCTTGCATAAAAACTACTTTTTTCACTGGATCCGCCCATGTATTAACGGGAGAAAAATCGTGTGCAAACAAGGCAATTCACGTGCTGTTAATACCCGATTTTTATTTTTGAAATAGCATTTATTTTCTTACTGATAGAAAATAAAACAGTTATCAAACAGTTATTCGTTCTAAGGATTAAGAATCATTTCTGATCATTTTTCTTTTAGAATAATGTTTTACATTTATATTTTAATGCGTATTTTAATTGTTTTTATACTTTTACAAACTTAATATCTAAAGCAAAACACAATACTTTTCATTAATTTCACATGATGACTGTATCATAAGAATATCAGATATCTAAATACTTAAAGAATGTTATAACGTTCAAGCTTACAAAATGTATCTTTACAAAATAATAGTTTTAATAGCACAAAACTTACGTGTATAAGATATATAGTAACACGTCATTTAAATCATGTAGTAGAAGGTTAAAATTTACCTGCTGCATGTCTTCTTAATGCGACGATTTGCATAATGAAACAGCAGAAATAAAAAATAAAAATAAAATAAAAAAAGGTATAATTTGCTGACTCGACGGTTTCAGGTAGGGATTATGGGTATATTTTGTGCATCAAAACAAGAATTAAATGGTTCAGACCAGTGCATTCCCGTTTTGCGTTAGATTTGATATTTTACGAACATGCAATAATATATAATGTAGTCCACCGTATAACCAATTGCAATTGCAAAGGTATATCGGAAGTATTGCTAAATTTAAATTACAGCATGCTTTCCTGCATATAAGCAAATAATCTTATTTATAAATCGATAATAGGTCCGAACATGGGAGTGTTGGTACTGGCAATAAAAGTTAGCTCCCACAAGAAGAATTATGTGATACAGTGTAATATTTCATATACGTCTTATCGCCAAATTAAATTATTTTAAAACAGCCAGGATACGTATAAAAGTAAATGAATAAGACAACAACCCATTTAAAGAAAGAACATATTCTGCTTAAAAATACTAAAATTTACAGGAGTTACAGCAAAATAACTGTTCGATTATTTCAGAAATACAATTATCTTCAAAATGTAACTCTCAGAAAAATACAAACAACATGAACTGATATTATCATCATGAAAGTGTTATTTCTAAAATGCTTTATACTTAATATCTGATACCATTCCGTGTGTGCCTTATCTAATTTTTTACATAAAATATATAACTAAACAAGATTAATTCGCACACTTAAGTTTCATGTGATATATTTCATTTAAACATTAAAGATGTTCAACATTTTCTAAACGTGTGGATATACAGTATAATCTCAAAATTGTTTCTCTTTTCAATAAATACGACTATCTATCTCCACCGGATATCTATCATTACAGATGCACCATCCTCTCAAGTTAAGCTTTGCTTTTCATAGCAAGTGTTTTATCAACTATAGTTATTTCTCTTTCATAGCAAGTGTTTTATCAACTATAGTTATTTCTCTTTCATAGCAAGTGTTTTATCAACTATAGTTATTTCTCTTTCATAGCAAGTGTTTTATCAACTATACATTCTAGTTATTTCTCTTTCATAGCAAGTGTTTTATCAACTATAGTTGCTTGGCGAAATAATCCTGCAAACAGAAATCTATAGAAGACACCAGTCATGAAAGTTAACGTAGCAAAACCTTTCGTTCAGAAGATTTTCTGTAATACCAAACGTTTCAAAAAAAAGAAAGTTTAGTAAGTACAAACAAAATATTATATTAAACTTTAAATGGTGTTTAATTACTCTGTGTGATTAAATGCAAAGTAAGAATACATGCAATATACAAAATCAGGCAATACAGGCAAGCGATAATATATTAAAGATTGTCATAAATTATCTGCTATTAAGCATCGTCCTTTATAGTAAGACACATCATTTGTTTTAGTGAATCTTCTTATTATATGAATTCATGAAACCTTCCTTCAACGTCTATATATGATTAGATCGGATTACTCTAATGTTTCAAACGTCAGGTTCATTTCACTCAAGTAAGTATGATTTAATTTGCAGAAATATTCAAATTATTTCATCTAGAAATATAAACATATATGAGTACACAGGACTTATTCAATCATTCTGACCTTCGCAAATACAGACATGTTAAGATATAAATTTTACAATATGTTTGTACACAACTGATTTATAACGCTATTCATTTTTCAGTTATTGAACGATTCTGAGAAATCATAAGGATTTTCAGTGTCATTTATAGAAATTGCTATTTTCTCCTCCTCCTCCTCTGGCAATTATTTCAAGACATATATACATAAAAATATGAAAAACAAATAATTAAAAACATTGAAAACAGTCTATCCTAAGCTCTGTTTCGAAGTTCTATTTGCAATATCACGTAAGTTTTGTCTGCAAGCAACACTGGCGTAAATTATAGTGGTAATGCGGGTAAAACGTAAGGAATGTTGAAACACAGCGATGAGATTCACGAAAAGATGAGGTTCAGTGAAAAAAGTTATTACAACCGTGGAAGTACATTAACCGCTACAACGCCGGTGAATTGTCTTTTCACATGTTTTTTTTTGATGTTCCTAGTAAGTGTTTGGCAATGTGTCAAGAAAGGAATGGAAAATTAATTATGTATGAAACAGTACTCCATAAGTAACACAATTACATGTAATGGAAGGGAAACATGGGCGGTATACATTACATGCATGTCATAGCTTCTGTTAATTGTTGTTATAGGTCATAGATGAATATATAGAATCTTTCATTTAAATTAATCACTTAATCTTTGAAAATGATAAAATCAGAAAGCACATCCAATCCAAGTGTAATGAATATGACCATGTCCTGCTAATATGCAAAATTCATGGACATTTGCAATAGTGAATTTTCATTTTTAGATACAATTAATGAATGAAAATTTCATTTAAGATTTCAAAAGAAACGACAAAAAGACTAATAACGAATGAAACAAAAAGGTAAATACACAATTATCATAAAAATGGTCTTTTATACAAAGGTCAATTATTATTTTCTGTAAAACTCATATTCACTGTTACTCGTCTTTCAATTTTTATTATTATTTTTGTCTTTTTAATGTTCTATTATATTTTACAAGCAAGCAAAAGATTCCATTGGTTATGTTTGCTTTAAAAGGTATGTACAAAAATACAAGATGTACAAAAAAAAAAACACGTTAATCTCGGCCAAGAATGTTTCTGATATTTGAACCAATTAATTGACATTTCTTCATACCTGATTGTATTAAGAATGTTACAAAGACAAATACTGTTCTCCGGAAACTAATTTGCTGGCATTCATCCTGCCAGGCGCAAATATGAAGTTAATTAACACCTACCGTTTTATTATCTTAAGATTTGATTTGCGCGTGTCCAGATATGTCACTGCTATTTAGTTTAAAACGTAAAATACCATGGAAAAACAATTCTCTAATGATACATCATTAATTCCAAATAAACATTGCTAGTCATCAATTCAATACCGGTACTAAAAAGGTTATAATCCTCTGTTAATTGTCCTTTTATAGTAATTAAATTTGTAAATATTTCGTTCTTCTAAATTTAACAAGAATTAATATTATTAAAAAACCAGTGAACTTCCAAAAACCGCTATAAAATGGGAAAAAATTCTAACCTGTGCAAATAATCAGCAATCAGTTTCTAGCATTGCTGGATGGTTCGTTACCAGCTCCTGTGATTTTGCTAGATAATCAACGATTGGAGACGTCTTACTTCCAAATACAAAGCTCTCTTCGGAATTTTCAGTCACAAATTCACTAGTTAAACCTTTGCTACAATATTGTCGCGCAACAAATGAAGTAGATATTCTAAGTCAATCTAACAAGTCTGTAGTTAGAACGCGAGTTATGATTATTTAGACAGGCAGAGAGCTTCTACGCAGAAAGCTTCTTCGATAAAAGAAAGCTGCTGATTGGTCAATGATGCGTACGCTGAGATGTTACTTTGCTTGTTACTTTGCTGTTCTTCATCAGAAATTGTTCATTCATGCCTTGTTTAATAACGAAAGGGTTATTGGCGATGGTCAAATTACTAGCCGAAGGCCGCTAACTTTAAATCTCTACAAATTGCGATATATCAAACTCTAAAAAAAAACACGGTTTCAGTACCGTTAAGATGTTTCCAATTTCGTTTTAAACTTTTGTTAAAACAGACATAAATTTAAATTCCTGATATAAAATGTTTATTCATACTTCAATTGTTATAACTTTTAACTCCTTTTGTTGATATATTTATGATAAAATGTAATAAAATGAATGTGTACTCGTATTTAATCACCAATCTAGTGAAAATAACGGTATCATCATCAGGAGAATTTTATTTATAAACGCTTTGAAATAGCACCGGTTGGAACATAATTATAAAATATCAATATTATGACCTAACGGCGGTTCCGCTCTGTGAATGTTGAGATGATTAAGGAATGAAACAAATAATCCAGACACCGAAGTTGACGCTGTTAAAAGTCAATGTCAAATGCCATTTTGTTCATGTTTGTTTGGGGTTTTTTTGCTGTTACGATAGGTGTTTTTTGTTGTCTGTCTACTTTTGATGAAATTTTTCTATTGCAAGCAAAACTCTCAAAGAATACATAGGAAGGCATAATTCGATTAACGGTATTAAAGTTATTTAATCGCAGCTGAACGACGATTTTGAATAGTTATATAAGTATGCCTTTGTTTAGAATCACAATGTAAGCGTAAAATTTGACACGAAATATTTACTGACTTAGATTAAAGTAGAAATTTAATCATATTGAATAAGATAATGATACATTTTCTTAAAGCGCAGTACAAACGCCAGATTATTAGGAAGATAAACAAAGTGTTTTATGATAAAAGTTGTGAAAATAATGTAATAATGTACTAACGTACTGAAAATAAAGAAATATAAAAAGAAATATTGATCGTTTTTCACAAAGCAATTTTCATATGACATTTGACTCTAACATATTCGTCTTTAAAGTAGGAAACTCATAAAATTAACGCGCGCAGGAATTAGAAATGGCGTACGTGACTTAATAATTTCCTTTATCAGTGAAAGATAAATATATCTCGAGTTGTCTTGAGTATTTGTCAAAAATGTGATTGTATCTCCCTCAAACCATTTTCCCGAAGCAACTGCAATAATAATGCAAGAGGGATAGTATCGATCGCCTGCTGATACGTACGTAAAGTAACAACCCTACAAATTAATGATATGTGTATTAGCGTTAATAATAAACAGCGATTTGAAAATGAACAGATCTACAAATCACTTATACGGCAGAGGAAAAATCAATCTGACAGAAAACATTTGATTGTGGTATCTCAACATCTAGACATATCGTATCAGATAAATACCAGTAACAAGACGACTTACGTCATAAACAGAAGAAAAACTAATTAATCTCGCCAATCATTACGCACGACATTAAATTTGTTTATGGTAACTTTCTGTCATCTGCAGATTAATTATTGAAACAATCATGATTTGATACGTGTCAGTAAAGGAACAAACATGACAAAAACAGGAGAAAGGTTTTGATATCATCTCTGTTATCGACAGGTTTGTCTGGATGAATGGCCAGGTCGTTTTGCTAATATAATAAAGGTATATTTTACAGATGTGCTGTGGGTTTAGAACAGCAATTGTTATCTATACAAACCGGAATTCATTAGGAGAAATATGTGTTTTTAATTCAATTTATTTCATTAAAAGTATTATGACATAATTATGGCAATGGCTGGAATTTTTTTTCCAGCAAAATAATATTAAAATGTCATGGCAGATGCTGAAAATATTCCGGTTGCTCTGGTTGATTTTTTTTTTTTTGGAAATTGAAGTCAAGCAGAGGCAGTTATGTAAATTTTGATGACCAAAATATAATAATAATAATAAAAGAATCATGCTTTGTAATTATTGCAAGATTGTAGTTAATGATTTGTCGGCCAGCAGTTAAACGTGTGATGGAGACTTTTAATATTCAGTAGAGTATACTGTAAAATTTATGCCAGGATATTTATTTGTAAAGGAAATATATTTACCGAGTTCTTGGAAATCATTTAATTTCATGGTATATGCAAATCTGGTTATTTCTTAGGGACATGAATTCGTCGATTTTTGTTATTAAAGCTACAACAAAGGTTATTTGTTCGTTGAAATTAAAATTCGTAGAAAAAGAAAGTAAAAAAATAGCTCTTACGGATGTTATGATTCAGTATACAAACATTATAAGGTATTCAGAAACATTTATTTTGTTAATTAGTGTAATAATAAATAGAAATGTCATTAAAAACGAACAGTGTTATGTTTTGATTTAGTGATTTTTGAAATAAAGGGTCTGCGATATTTATGAACTATTTGGAAAGGTACAGTTTTGTCGCTTAGATTTTGAAAATACGTGTCTATACATATGCTTTCAATACGTATATAGTTTATATGGTTAAACCAAATATTGTTAAATTTAGATAGAATACATTAAAGAAATTTTAGAAGCAAACGTATATATCAAGGTAATAAAAATACTTCTCTAGCGACACAAGGCACTTTCAACGATTTTTTAAAGCTATATTAAATAATGAATTGATTTATTTAAATATCTGGGTGATTCTTAATTGTACCTTTTCTTCCAGGACTCCTGTCCCTAGATTGACTAACAATCGCCCATTTAGGAGTTTCGTTCTTAAAAAGAGATATAATTTTGGTATATTTTCATTTTTTAAATTCGTTTTATAAGATTGTAGCAAAAGTTTTTTTGGTTATAGGATGTCATTTTTTAACTCGACGCAAGATTGTGTCAGTTTCTGAGAATCTAAAGAGTGATAAGCAATCTGTATGATGTGGCAAACAACAAACACAAACCACTTGCAGAGAAACCATCATGATATTCTTTCTGAAATTGTATCTATCTATTTGCTTAAAAACCTTGAAAAATTTACATAACATATATTAGGATGGATTATTTTTGTTAGGTTTCCAACTACTCTTTAATGCTTAACCCTTTTAACATCTGACAATAGTCGCAGGTATATAGTTCCTGTCAAAATGGCCTTTTGAAAACAAATTAGTCACTAGAAAATATTCCATCTCCATAATGATACACCAAATGTACATAATTGCAGTTCTATGTTCGGTCTGCTGCAGAACAATTTAGAAAGTCTAACATGATTTGAAGTCAAGCGTGTTGTATTGATCAAACAATCAAGGCTTTTGCGTTGTTTATCCCCTGACTAACCACGGTTTAGAGTTTAGAAGAACTCGACCACTTGGACGTAAGAGCCTGTACAATGGACATATTCATGGTTATGTCTTTGTTTAAGGTAGTACTGCATGTTCGGATCAAAAAGATTTTTCAAAACTGCAAAATATACTTAGAAAATTCAGCAAATAAAAAAGATAGGGTCGTGTGCTTGTTTTCTCTTTTCTTTTTTTTTTTGTTGTTTTTTTTTTTTTTTTTGAGGGGGGGGGGGGGGGGGGGGGGGTTTGCCAGACCGAAATGAAAAGTTTTTCATAATTGGAGTCCATGGGAAAATCACAACTTTCATAACAATTTCACGAAAAGGAAGTTCTCTACAATGTAGATGTTAATAAAACTTCTCACAGTCGTAAACAAACATATTGTCTATGATGTGGTGAAATTAAAACGTATAGCTCCTTTTGCTTATTTTTTTTTGAGATATTTTGCCATGATAAAAGTGAGCCGCACATTTCAAGCTAATTTTCAGATATTATTTTAAATGACTCAATATGCCAGTGTTTTAATATCACATTTTAACTTTAGAAAGTGTCATTGGAATGAATTTACTCAAGGGTTGCCATTATTTCATAAAATGATTTTCGTTTCCGTACGCCGAATCCAGAGTTTATTCTACGTTTTCTGCGATCAACCTGTTAGACGCGAACCGATAAGAGAAAGACATAACGTCAATTTCCACTCAGTGTCTAGCTCATTACTATTATATATACGAATATTTCATGTTAATTTTGAAATTTACGTAATTATTTGTGTCAAATACGTAATGTTTAATGTACAGAAGTAAAACTTTAAGAACATTTGTGAATGAATTTGATTTGTCAAGAAATCTAATTCATAGTTTGCGTCAGTCCTTCGTTCTCATACTTGTATTGAAGTTTATATATGTAAAACATTTTAAAAATCTGTTCGTAGACAAAAAGTTTCTGAAATATCCTTAATCGTCCAGATATTAAGATATAACACGTTTCCAATGTCCTAGCATCTCAGATATGAACCGCGGTAAAACACAAAGACTTTGTTTACTTAAGGAGCTAGGTTACCTTAATATTTGTATGTGCGTATGTCCAACCGGAAGCTAACGTGACGATTTACGACGACGTTTACGACAAACTAAATGTGTTTGTATATCCATTCTTCTGAAAACAAATCACGAACCTGTCTCCGATCTGATGCTTTATGGTTTATTCTAACACGATCCAATTTATTTTCCTATTAAACAAAGAGGGCAGAAAACAGAGAATTATTATACCAAAATACTGTTCTGACGTCACAATCATTACGTCATGGCATCAAACGGCATAGCGGCGCGCTGGAAAAGAAACCGATTGAAATCGGGCAAATATTTAATGAATGTCGTCAAGGTTGTATTTAAAAATCCTCGGTAACGTGTTAGAATCGAAATAATATATCTCATTTAGTGATTTGCTCTTGAACAAATCATTGTTTGCCATTCAGATGCGTATTATTATATCACTCGGGCTCCGCCCTCGTGATATAATTCCTTCGCATTTGAACTCCAGACAATGATTTATTCAACGACAATTCACTGGATGAGATATATTATTTCTTAAATAATGCAGAATTAATACATAAATTGCCGCAGAAACGATTCAAAACAATGTTGCCTTAAAATAACGCCAATGACGTCATGACGTTACGTGTCAGTTACCGCGCAAAATTAATAGCTTTTATTTTGAAAGTACGTAATTCTGTGCATTTTATTCATTTGAACTATCTTTCAAACAGCCATTATTTGCTGAAATATTTTTTATGAGTCTTTCGCTCTGAAAAATAATCAATATTTTGCTTCTTTTATGTAGTTATATTGAAATGTTATGCGGAATGCAAGAAAATGGATGATGGTAACCAATGTTACTTGGAATATAGTTGGGTGAAACGTTACTTGTTACGGCCATTTTCAAATAACAAAAAACTAGCAGTTTGATTTGTAATACCTATTTTTCAGTTTCTCGTTGATAATTTCTTACTTATATACTAAAGTCATCAATTAAATATGGCGGACAGTATACGTAAACATATTTTCGCTGAGTAAAAAATCGCATAAAAATTAAGTTTAAGCATTTTTTTTCGTGAATAAATAGTTTAAATTCGTGGGAATATATACGTTCTTCACAATCTGGATGTATTTCTCCATAAAAATCCAGTGATTACTGTGTGAAAATGAACTTTAGTATACCGACAGAAAATAGATTTGAAATTTTGTTAGAGCGGGAAAGTGACTGTGCTATAAATATGGAGAAAATGGACAATTCAAGGCAAGTTTTCATAAATAGTTCAATAGATCAAAAGCTCACATTCATGTATGATGAACTCCGTGATATAAAAACTGAACAAATCAATTGTACAAAAGGATTAGTGAGTTTTCAACAAACATTGCAGGGCGTTGGTGAAAAACTAGGACAGGTAGTAAATGTAGCTAATAGACAAACAGATTTTATGAAAATGCTCGCATATAAATCAATCGCTCAAGGCGAAATAACTTGATCTTCAGAGGTTTTTCTGAGAACAAAGGTGAAAACTGTTTCCAAATAGTGAGAGATTTTCTTGCAAACAATCTTGACCTAGACCCAAGGCGTATATATCTTACGCGAGCGCATCGGTTAGGTAGAGTGGACAGTTCTAAACAGTTTCAACGTCGCCCTGTTATAGTTAATTTCAGGGATTTTTGTGATGTGCCCATGATCACGGAAAGAGCCCCAATGCTTAAAAACACAGGATTCTCAATAGACTATGACTTTCCAAGAGAAATTCAAGAGGCCCGTAGCCGCCTGTGGCCTAAATACAAGGAATTGAAAACAGCAAATCCCGGAAACACCAACATACATATAGTATACCCTGCCAAACTCATCAATAATGGTCGTTTAGTTCAGGATGAGCTGCCGGAATGGTCCAAGTATATCAGTGCCAGTAGAGTCGGAGAACTAGACAAAATCAGTTTCGATCCGACAATGTGTTCACAACCAGTGCATGTCGGTAGGAGGACCGAATCTTCGGAGCGTATGCAAAAGAGACATGAAGTGTCAGACACTGTATGTAGTGTTATTCAAAGTAAAAAACAACAACAAAGAGACTTACCCGGTGTGCAGCATAGTCAAGTAAACATCAATTCACTTCCGGTGCCTGAGAATATGGCACAAACTCCAGAACAGATCCCTGTACAGACTTTGTCACAAAACATAACTCCTGCCCCTTTCATGACAGTCCCCTTAAGTCCACAACAAGACATGGCTAATAAAATACTAAGAGTTTTTCCTATGCTCAGTCCCCTACAATTGGAAATGGCGGTTACATTGCTGCAAGCAAATCCCACGCTTAGCCCAATGCAACTCCAGCAACAAATCAGCGCAATGTCTGGAATAATACCAGCTACATGTATACCCCAAGTTGTCCATGGTCCAGCTCCACCCCTACCTGTTTTTGTCCCTAATCCTGCCATGACCAGTCCACAAAGCTTAGTACACAATAGTCCTGTATCTAGTTCGGCAAATAATGCTGTGCAAAATGAAAATACAGTTTATACATCCAAAAATCCACTGTGCAATGCTGATGACACACTTTCGAGTGAAACTCTCCCGTGCAACACTGCAGAACAAGCAACTCCGGTTTTAAATTGTGAGAATACGCTGCCAAAAACACTTTCGCCAGTTAGAGGTCGGTCAGATATTGCACGCGCAACATCAAGGTCAGAAAAAAGGTCCGAATCTGCCCGGCCTTACAAGAAACGCAACACAAGCAGTGCATCCAGAAGTAGGTCGCGTGTATTGACAGATAAAAATACGCGTATCATTGATAATCCGGTTTTGCCCGGTACTATAAATAGACATGCGAAAGAGGTCAGCCAATCAGAGCAGCCTTCGTTGTCAAAGACGGACCCGCACAAAAGTCAAGATGTAGGACAGTAGGTCATCGCTGAGCAAATACAGCTACGTTGTGCATTACTGAATGTTCAGGGTTTATGTACAAGGAGAACCAATAAACTTTTGTCATCGGAATTGATGATATTTTTAATTCGCATGATATTGTACTATTGACCGAAACATGGACTGATCAATTTTCGGATTTAGCGGTAGATAATTTTGAATATTTTGTTCTGAATAGGTTAGAAAATAAAGCAACTAGCAAAAGGCCCTCAGGAGGTATTATTATATATATCCGTAACGAATTTGTCTCCCATGATACGTTAGTTTTTCAAAGTCAAGATGCCATAATCTGTGTAAAATTAAATGGGCAATTATTTAGTTTAACAAGCGACTTATTCTTTTGCCTATGTTACGTTATACCAGAAAATAGTAGTAGGCAAGCTATGTTAGACTCTCATACTTATGATAGGCTTTTAAATTTTATTGTGTCACTTGACTCAAAGTATGAAAATGGTTTTAATTTTGTACTTTGTGGCGATTTAAACTCACACACTTCTGATCTACCTGACTATGTAGCAGACGATAATTCTTTAAATAGTGATGTTTTACCTGGCGACTATTCTGTAGATATTGAAATTAAGCGCTATTCGCAAGACTGTGGGCGCACAAATAATAACGGTATCATGCTTCTTGACCTCTGCAAACAAACTGGGTTAAGAATTGTTAACGGCCGAATGAGCAAAGATAAATTTATTGGTCGAAAAACATTTTTTAACGCAAATGGTTCTAGTCTTGTAGATTACGTAATTGCCTCTCAGAATTTATTCACAAACATTGAATACTTTGAAGTGCAAGATCCTAATATTTTATCGGACCATTGTGTCGTTGATTTCAATTTCATATTTAATAGGCATATTGAAAATACTGTAGAAACAGATAATAGTTATGAAAATGTACCCTTCAAATGTGTTTGGAACAGAGATAAAATGTATGATTATCAGAATCGATTGTCTGAAAATGAAAATTTGTGCAAATTAAATATGTTTAGTAATAGTGTTAATGCCTCAACATGTAAAACTGATATTGACAATTGTATTGCAGAACTGTCTGATATATTAGATGGAATAGTCTCCCCTTTATTTAAACATAATCTTGGTAGTAGTAATTACGTCAGTGTTGATATAAATTCTAATGTTAACAAATGGTATAATGCTGATTGTGAGGAAAGGCGTAGGTTATTTTATGCTGCTTTAAATTCTTATAGACAAGATAAATCTGATCAAAATAGAAAAAATATGGTAAATATGCGTACAGAATATAAAAATACTTTACGTAAAGCTAGATATGAATATGATAGAAGTGAAACCCAAAAGTTACTTTCAGCTAGAGAGAAAAATGCAAAATTATACTGGAAATTGTTAAAAGGTTCCTGTGGTATTAAAGAAAATAATATTACACTTAGTATGTTTGAAAATTATTTCAGAAGTGTAAACAATCCAAACGATCGTTTTTTCAGTCCAGATGAAGATGTGTTGTTTTTTGTTGAACGCTATGAAAATAATGAATTTAATACTATGTTTGAAGAGTTAAATGTACCTTTCACACTAGATGAGCTATTAAACTCAATTAAACAATTGAACACAAACAAGTCTAGTGGACCAGATTTATACTTAAATGAATTCTTCATACACGGTAAGAATGTGTTATCAAAGTATTTGTTAATTCTATTCAACAAAATTTTCGAATGTGGTTATTTCCCAGAAGCATGGTCTGAAGGATTTGTAGTCCCTTTACACAAAAAAGGTAGTATAAATGAAGTTAATAATTATAGAGGCATAACTTTACTTAGTACACTTGGAAAATTGTTTACAAGATTATTAAATAACAGACTTTGTACTTGGGCCGAAATGTATGGCGTATATATAGAAGCGCAGTCAGGTTTTAGATCTAAGATGGGAACAGCGGATAATATTTTTGTATTACATGGTTTAGTAAGCCATTTAATTAACAAAAGTAAGCAATTTTATTGTGCTTTTATTGATTTCAGTAAGGCATTTGATTATGTTACTCATGAAAATCTTTGGTTAAAACTTATAAAATTAGGTCTCAGGGGAAAAATACTAGATGTTATTAAGTCAATGTATAGCAATGTAAAATCAAGAGTTAAGTACATGAATCAGTTAAGTGATAGTTTTGAATGTCACCTTGGCGTTAGACAAGGTGAATCTTTGTCGCCTTTTCTTTTTTCTATGTTTGTTAATGATATTGAAGATATGTATATTGAAAACGGTATGGATGGTAAAGATACTTACATGTTTAAAATGTTTTTAATCCTCTATGCTGATGATATTGTTATCTTTGCAAACAATAGTGAAGAGTTACAGCTAAACTTAAATCTGTTATATGACTATTGTCAAAGATGGAAATTGTCAGTTAATTCTTCAAAAACAAAAATCATGATTTTTAGAAAAGGTGGAAGAATACCAAATGGTTTACAATTTATATATGGAAATCAAGTTCTTGAAATAGTTAACAAGTTTGTATATCTTAGAATTGTATTTACTACGGGTGGATCATTTTCTGAAGCCCAGAAAACACTAGCTGGTCAGTCTCTAAAAGCTATCTTTAAGTTAGAAAAATATTTACGTAAGTTTACCTTTATTACAGTTAAACATAAGTTAGATTTATTTGATAAATTAGTTTTACCTATACTTAATTATGGATGTGAAGTCTGGGGTTTTCATCACGGTAACGCACTTGAAAGAGTTCATATGCAATTTTGTAAACGTTTATTAGCAGTAAAAAAAAGCACACAGAATGACTTCATATATGGAGAACTTGGGAGAATGCCCCTCCAAACGTATAGATATTATGTAATAGTTAAATTTTGGCTAAAGATTTTACAGTCAGATAGCAAAAAGTACATAAAAATTATATATAATATGTTGTACCAAGATGTTAGATAGGCCTAATACGAAAAACTGGTGTTCTCTACTAAGAGACTTGTTATTCTCGCTAGGTTTTAATGATGTATGGTATTTTCAAACAGTTGGAAATTTTGAATTATTTCTTATAACTGTAAAACAACGAATCAGTGATCAGTTTCTTCAAAACTGGAATGGTAGACTTTTAAACTCTAGTAGAGCAATTTTCTACAGACACATTGCAAATTTTAGTTTTCAGCCATATTTAAACTTGCTTGATATTCCCAAAGTTAGAATTAGTTTAACAAAACTTCGTGTATCATCTCACAGATTATGTATAGAAACTGGTAGATGGAACAAACCAGTTAGTACACCGTTAATTGAGAGAAAATGTACATTTTGTGACAAACTTGAAGACGAGTATCATTTTGTTTTAGAGTGTGTACTGTATGCTGAACTGAGAAAACAATTTATACCATCATACTTTTGGAAATGCCCAAACATGTTTAAATTTTTAGAGCTAATGAAATCTGAAAACAAACGTTTATTAAAAAATTTAGCAGCTTATGTTAATAAATCATTTTCCATTAGAAACGACTTATTATATAGAGAACAAAATTAGGTTTATATGCTCGGTTATATGTTAAATAGTGTTTAAGTTGAGTTTACCGCCACGCACTAGTAACCCATAAAAGATCTGAATTTTTATGTGAGTTATTAACTATGTTGGTGTCTTTGTTTCGTTTCGGAAGATATCAACATAATGTACATCTATTGTATATTTTATGTATATTTAATATTTAAATTATAATTGATTAATACATATTTAGATAACTTATTTCGGGTTTAATCATAATTAAAGGCACTAACTGTACTCCAGCCATTCCCCTTTCTATACATGAAAGGGCAATACACAGCTGGTATTAATTTCAATAACACTAACTTATGTTTTCTCTGTTATTAGTAATTACTGTTATATATAATTTGGTCTTTTGTATTACGTTCAATATTGAACGTTTCCGAAGGGTTGATACTGATATACATATGTTATAAAGTTGTATTTCTGTCCCTTTTGTGTTTGTTTATTTACATTATATATTTAATATTGTTATATCACCATTGTTGCATTATCATGCTGTTACTGTAGCAATTTAACATAAATAAAGTACTCTCCGATTTGTGGGATGATAGAGGTTAATAACAATAAAAGTTCATATTGTTATATAGAAGATATTGCATGGGTGTCTTTTCATATTGCGTTTGTTAAACGGGTTGAATAAGATAATTAAACGCGAGGCTCTGCCGAGCGTTTTGTTAATTTTTTCAGGAAGTTTGATGGGGTCAATGTGGAAGGTCACGGATGTAATATTCTTTTAATCATATGTTAGCTTTTGCTATC
The DNA here is from genome assembly GCF_021730395.1 of Mercenaria mercenaria. NCBI lineage: Eukaryota > Metazoa > Mollusca > Bivalvia > Venerida > Veneridae > Mercenaria > Mercenaria mercenaria. The sequence continues at coordinate 87,242,513 of NC_069364.1, read as the reverse complement.
GAAACATCAAAAATTCGACTTTCTTTTACTATATAATCAAGTTAATTTGACTAACGTCTCCTTTACTATAAAGGACGTCGACGTCAAGGCTTTATTACACTAGTGTTTTATCATTTTTAAATAACGGCTCTATTACACTTCCGCGACGTCAAACATGTGATTAAAAGGTGTTACATAATGATGCTAGTCTCTGTCTGTTTTCATTGTTAAACAATCATTATGTATCAATATATAAATATATATATATATAATATCAACTACCCATTACTGTCGCCATATATGTATATGTATGTGTTTGCCACATGGGTCGATGACCTACTGGTGTTTATAAAATAAAATCTAAAAAAAATCTAAATCTACTAAAACTAAGATCTAAAATTGTTCAAATTTCAGTAGAAAATTGTGGTTTCTTGAATTGAATTGATGTTACCTTGGAAACGAAGCCCGTGGCCTGTATATCTAAATGTAAAATTCAAAAGCGTTGACACTGGTCTATTTAAGGAAGACAGCTTCGGCTTTTTATTTTCATTTCAACAATATCATTGAGAATAATAGCAGCATGCTGAACGATTTTTCCATGAAAAATGTCAGACGAAGGGAACTGCTGTAAGTATTTTAAGCTATGAAATTTGTTTGAATAAATGCAATTGTTTTACCTCCCACCAGAGGATTTATCTCCTGAGGAACTAGACAATGTTTTGGCACATTTTTGGATGGACTTAAAGAAAGTGGATGGAACTTCTTACAAAATTAACTCATTAGAAAGTGTTAGACATGGAATTAACAGACACTTGAAGAATCCGCCTCACAATAAAAACTTTGATATCATCAAAGACCAAAGATTTGTGAAAAGCAATACCAATTTCAAGGCTGTGTGTATGGAACTAAAACGAGATGGCAATATTGACGTAGAGCATTACCCACGAATATCTGAGAATGACGCTCATCAGTTGTACAGGAGTGTTGGGTTAACGCACGTTTTTTCGTGTAACAACATCTGCAGAATCCCCAGGGATTCTGCAGATGTTGTTACACAAAACAAACGTGTGTTATCGCTATTCTTGCATAAAACAAGACAAAATTAATTAAACTATATCAAAAAAGTAGAAACTCAAGTTGAGCGAACTTACTCAAACGAACTTGGCCGTTGTTATGGACACATGTTTTGTTTATACATTTCCAGGGCCAACAGTTTGTACATGTCCAGCGGCCATATTAGATTCAGCGCGGATGGATTGTTTTTAGTATTTACGAAAATTAGGTGTCTGAAGTGATAAAGTATGGACTTAATAATACAAAGTTATGTGGTTCCACTTATTTCGTTCATGGATTTATCCTATGGCAAACTAAAGGTGTTATTTGACAGTTCAAGACAACGCAAGTGAAGAAAGTGTTGTTTTTTTTTCACAACTTAAACTTCAAGAATTTTGACCCAGATATGAAAATGACGTTAAAATGAAGAGTATGGATTTAGTACATGTATATCAAAGTCAGTCTTTAGGTAAGTCACTTTTTTTTACTAAATAGATGATGAATCAACTGCTTGTATAGCATCCATGAGAACAACGTAACAGTGAAATTGACTCCTGGACATGTGAGGTTCAGAACCAGACATAGAGTACTGTATGTCAGTGTAGATCTAAGAAAAATACCTTAGGCTAAAATCTAGGACTTAAACTGTATGAAAGACACCTGAAAACGTTGAGTCGAAGATGACCGAAAACAGATATGTGTGATTGATAATTTGATATTTCCTTTTTTCATGTAATTAAAATAAAAAATGGAAGTGGCTAGGGTCCGGTAGTCTCATTTTTTTTTTTACTGCAAGGCAGACCCATTTCACAAACCATTTATCTGCCCTTGTATATCTGTGGAGTGCGTTATAGTGTCTATATCTAATATCAAAGTACCCTTTGTGTACAAACTTGGTTAAAGCTTTCATTATGGCATTACGGTTAAGTTAACAAAGTGATAATTGCTATTGCTAATTCACCAAATTCGTGATCGTGTTTTTTCCGGATTAAAGGATTATAAATACTTCTGTTTAGATTCACTTGCAATTTATTTATAAAGAAATAAAGCCACGAAAAAATCGAAAGCAACACTTTCCTTCAAAATAGTAAGCTGTTAAAAATTTGATGAAAATATTAAATTACATGTTGCTTTATTTTTTCAATCATTGCAAAATGAAAGTGTAAAAATCTGGTATAACTCATAAGCTTGCACTTTATTTGCAGTGATTTTGCTCATTTGGCGTGGGGATAGGTTTTTTAAAAATAATCCGAATTTACAACACTAGTAATTTATAGAATTTTTAATTTTGTTCATGACTCCATTTCATTTTTAATACGAAGTCAGTTTTAATATTTTCACAACAGAATTTAAGGAAAATAAGTGTACAAAACATACATTCAACACTATATATTTGATTTATTTATTTATTTTATTTTGTTGGGTTTAACGTCGCACCGACACAATTTTAGGTCATATGGCGACTTTCCAGCTTTAATGGTGGAGGAAGACCCCAGGTGCCCCTCCGTGCACTATTTCATCACGAGCGGGCACCTGGGTAGAACCACCGACCTTCCGTAAGCCAGCTGGATGGCTTCCTCACGTGAAGAATTCTACGCCCCAAATGAGGTTTCGAACCCACATCGATGAGGGGCAAATGGTTTGAAGTCAACGACTCTAACCACTCGGCCACGGAGGCCCCACTATATATTTGACAAAGTCATTCAGCAAATAAGATGTATAGAGATGGCATATATTTTAACATACCACTACCAGTGCATCTGCACTTTTTTATTCTTACGAATATACACATAGTTTAAGTATTTTGATTGGCGCCAGGCTGTGATGCATAATGGAAGTGAAAGTAAGCACTTCCACCAGAAACATTAAAAGTGAAGTGTTGCGGCCCAAAAAAAAAACGGCATTCTAATGCTATTTGAATTTGCAGTACAGTTTGAGAATTTGTTACCAATCGTAGCAACATTACTACGTTAGTTTACATTTCTTACGTACATTTGTGTTGGTACACCTAATGGTTCATCAACTTCTCTCACTGGTGGTGGAGTGGTTATTGGTGCTTGTATTTGATCAGAAACATTTGTTATGAATGCTGGTTCTCGGTCAGTGATTAAATAGCACACCTGCTCTGGTTGCTGGTCAGTGGTTACTGTATTTGATGGAGAAGTTTTTTCTATGTTAAGAATATTTGACAGAACATTGCAACATTGTCTCTTTTGAGCAGAGGTTTGACCATCAATATAATGTTTGAGACTGTCTTCATTCTTGTGTTTTGTGATTTTACATATTTGTTTGATATCAATTCCACCTTGGTACATGACTGAAATAGATGTCTCCCTTACCGAATGATTTGTGTACACTTTTGACAAACCCGCTTTTTTGATATTGTTTTCATAATATCACCTATTTTATTTACTCCAATAACAGTTTTGTGGTACCATGTATCACTTCCCTGCCAGTTAACATCTTTTGGCTTCTGAAATAAAGCACCATTATTTGGGTTAAGCTTTTTGAGATAAAAGCGAAATACATCAACAACATTGAGGGTATTTTCTTTGTCAAATGCAATACCGTATGCCCGGACGTCACTGTAGTCCCATGCGTTGGAGCTACTTGACCCCCGCCAATTTTTTGTCTGTTCAGTGGTTGCCATAACAAGGTATTCATGACCCTTGTCATCTACTTTCACAACAAAAGTGGACTTTTTCATTTGTCTAAAGCCTTCTCTCCCCCTCCGGGCAAATAGATAGCATAAAAGAAACCAAAACGTATGGAGAAGGTTTTCAGGAGACTCTTCATACCTTTTAAGGTATGTGGCCAATTTATGAATATCACCTTCTTCTATTGCTGGAAAGTGGGTTTGCTTTTCTGAAGCTGATTTTACATACAATTTACACATATTTTCCAACATTTGATTAGATTTTACAAATTCATTGTCCTCCATTATATTCACTGTTCTATTGTATGGTGGAGCTCGTAATGTGCGGTGAATGCCCGCACGGATTCCCCCCAGACTACTTGGAGCATAGTATCTGTCCTTTGTTCTTATTTCAGCGTAGAATTTTCTCAGATGCTTAGCCAACTCAGTAGGATCCACATTCCCTAGATCAATTCTCAGATTTCTTCTCTCCTGCCATTCTGCAGTAAGAAAATTGAAATGAAATAAAAAAAAGACAATATTAAACATAAAAATTTTGCTATTTGTTTTATAATTACATGTATATTGCAGATGAATGCAAGACAGTCAGGTAGCTCAGATGGAAGAGCGTCCAAAACTTAGTCTGGATTTAGTTTTAGGAGGGTCTCAGTTTCGAGTCCTGATCTGGCTGCATTTGCAAAAAAAAATTGTGATTTTAATTCTTAAATTAAATGAGCATACTGTTCACCTACATTTAGTTTTTATTCATTTTATTTAATTCTGCAAAATCTGGATAAAAAGTTTAAACAGCATTACATTACTATTAATAATTTTTTATATACCGGTAAATTTATTCATGGCCCATCGTTCACCGCTAATACTGCCGTCAGACCTGTCATCACTGTCTATTTTATCGAGGGCATCTTCATCGAGGTAAGAGGTAGTGGCCTCAACAGTGTCTTCTTGGTCTTGCCTGTTGTCATCCTGACTTTCCTGCGGCTGATTATCCTCATAATCTGTCCAAGGCTCAAAGAAATCCCAAAGGTTCTCGTCTGTAAGTGATAACAATGTTTCCGTTTGTTCAACTAAAAATATAGTTTACATAAAAAGTTATGCATGCTTTATACCACTCCTTAAAATCTTATGTAAAATTAACAGTCAAAAGGATGCTGGCAGCAGTTCATTCTGAAGTTAATTATTTCAAGATTGAATTACAAATATTCTACAAGTAATTGGTACATCTAGATCTACTTCTTTAATTGAAAATTAAGCATCCAACAGTATGTTCTCTCCTTCTGACTGTAAAAGTTGAGCTCAGAGTGGGTTAGAAAAATTGCTATAAAATGTCACAAAAGCATTCATGTGGATCTACATTTGTCAAAATAGTTTCAAGGTAAATTTATGTGTGACTTTTATCTGGCCTATAAATAAAATGAAATGGGTATTTCTGTAATAACGCATCTGACTCTCATGTAAACATAACGACATTTTGACAGGTGTGACGGAAATTCACGGAAACGCAGGTTGCTGTTTGTTTACATTTTTGCAGAAAGGCGACCAGTTTTGTTTTGTTTATTTCTACCAATATATTTCTAAATAAACTATTAATTTTATAAAACTAAATGAAGGAATGTTCATTTCAAACAAATAGTTTCACTTAAACTGTACATTTAAATCGTAAATGTTAACTTACCCTGTTTTTTGCGATAGACGCTGGGTTTATTGGTTTAACCGGCTCCAGTATAAAAAGCTCATGTCTAAAATCCTTCTTGGGGAGTCCTGTATTTCTTGATCGTACTAAATATCTATCGCAGGGTCTTTCCCTCAAAATATCAATAACCATAAACTTCTCAGACTTGTTATGATGCAAGAGATTGTATATATCACCAATCTTTGGCCAAAACTGGTCCGCGTCCATTGTGTTTACGCTAGGCCCCGGAATAGCATATCAAAAACGTTCACCAACAGCGCGTTCCCACGAGAATCTCCTTGTTTGTATACGTTTTTTCCCCTGTTTGTGTATGGCCGAAATGGACAAAAAACAAAGGTTTTATGCAAGAATATTCATCTTGATCCATCTACGCCACAAGGACTTTTTAATAAAGTTCAGTTTGACATTAGGTTATATTTTTGTCGGAGAGGCAATGAAAACATGTACACCATGACCAAAGATACTTTTCGTGTACAAATTGACCAGAAAACTGGAGAGAAATATGTTAAGAAGGTGCGAGATGAGCTCACGAAAAACAATCGTCGCCTTTGTGTGTGTGTTCCTTCGTTTGTTCGTTTTGTCCTAATGTGTTGGCTGTATGTGTGTGTGGTGCACGCGTCTGCGTGCTGTGGGTTTCGTTTTGAGGAGGCTGCGTTTTTGAGGCATGGCATTCCCTGTTTGATATTTGTCTTTGTTTTTGTTTTGACAAAGAGGCCAGTTCGGGTGTGATGCCTGAGAAACCAGGTAAAGTAAAAAAAAAAAAATAAAATTCAAAAGTAATTTGGTCTATTTGCGTACAACTTAAGGTCTTGTTGGCCTATATTTACTTCTGCCATATGTACCGGTTGATTCGTAATAGATTCACAGAGATTCCCCCACAAAATTGTCTAAGTGCTACTGGCATATTTTTGTTTCGTGAACGATACTTTTCCGAAACTCAGAATTTTAGAAATTTTGATATAATTTTTAAATGAAGGTTCCTTGCAAAATTTAGCCAGTTTAGGCTCTGTTTTGCTGGGAAATCCCCGATATTATAATAAATTCAATGTGGACTACTCGACTATTGCCAGTACAGCGATTGGAATTAACACTTGTCAGACAACCATAAGCCTGACATGTAAACAAAATGTTTCAGGCTTGTTTTAAGTTAATTTGTTTATATTTTTTATCATACTTCAAACTTCATAGTGTGATAGGGCATATAGGGTAATTGACCTTTTATTGTTTTTGGGTTCATTCCGTCAAAACTGAATGTCACAGGAGCCTGAACAAAGAAAACCGTTTCCTATCTATAACTTGAGGACCACGTGACCCAAAACATTGCACTTTAATGTGATGATTTGACATGCAGAGTAGATGATTACTATTGCATTTTCAGTCACTAAGCCAGCCGTCAGAGTCTCTTTGATTTTCGCTCTTGTTCCCTATTGACTTCTTGTCTATTACTACTATGCTTTGGGGGAGACATGCGCGTTTCCCCAAAAGCAACACCAGTTTGATAAAATTTTAACGTGTAAAGATATCATAGGTCTCATAACTGAATCTCGTAATAATAATTTATTTAATCATACATATTGCAAATGAGATGTGTTAATATTAAACAAACCACGAGTGCTTTGCAAAAGGTGAGAATTTAGATAAAATAGAGAGGCAAATAACTGAACAGCATAGTTAGGACACAACCTACGCATTCACTGCGCCGGCTATTTCATACCAACAATTTTCCTTCTTGTAAATTATTGTATATCGAATGTCGCCGACCAATACCAACTTCCCTGAAAGTAAACATTTTTTATAATGCTTAAAACCTTATGAACAATCTGAGATCGCAATTGACAGGTTTCATTCTTCGGAATGCATGCTTTTGTGTCATTCATTAAAATGTTTCTGTAATACCTACACGAAAACATGAACACAGAAATTCGCCGAGCTCTCTATTTATATACACATTTCCGTAGAGGGTCAGTAACAAACTCAATAATTGATTTGTTTTATCGACCACATAATTACTTCTCCCGGGCAAGTAGGATAGCTCCCTCATTCATTGAATAGTCAACCTAAAAAATGAAACGCTAAATCATAATTAAAGAAGAAATATTTTGCTTTAATTCAACAACAAAATTTATTAATGAACAACAAAATGCAAATATCACAGCCGTTCTTTTCTGCTGAACACCAAAGTCTTCCCTTAGATAAAAAAATATATTTATGTAACACCGCTTAACACAATCTGAATCTATGCTGTCTTTCCAGTCAGCTTAACACCAGAATACTGTATGTTTAAACAAAATGTTCAACACAAAAGTAACAGTAAACTATAGAAGTTCAACACTGCTTGCTATATCTATTAGACTTTAACTGTTTTACATGTCAAATTCAATTCACTTTTGTATAACTACATGATTGAACCAATTGACAGTGCAATTGTGAAACACAGGACCAGATGTGGATGATGTATCAGTATTGCTTGAAGCTGGGGCATCAAAGTCTCCAAAGATGTCATCTGGGTTTATACCTTTAAGTGTATTCATAATGCCATTCAGTGGCAAACGTTGTGCTACCACAGATTGCTGAACTGATGTACGTTGTGCTACCAACGGTAATCGTAAACCATCGGAATTACCGGAATTATTCTTCTTTAATTATGATTTAGCGTTTCATGTTTTAGGTTGACTATTCAATGAATGAGGGAGCTATCCTACTTGCCCGGGAGAAGTAATTATGTGGTCGATAAAACAAATCAATTATTGAGTTTGTTACTGACCCTCTACGGAAATGTGTATATAAATAGAGAGCTCGGCGAATTTCTGTGTTCATGTTTTCGTGTAGGTATTACAGAAACATTTTAATGAATGACACAAAAGCATGCATTCCAAAGAATGAAACCTGTCAATTGCGATCTCAGGTTGTTCATAAAGTTTTAAGCATTATAAAAAATGTTTACTTTCAGGGAAGTTGGTATTGGTCGGCGACATTCGATATACAATTATTTACAAGAAGGAACATTGTTGGTATGAAATAGCCGGCGCAGTGAATGCGTAGGTTGTGTCCAAACTATGCTGTTCAGTTATTTGCCTCTCTATCTTATCTAAATTCTCACCATTTGCAAAGCGCTCGTGGTTTGTTTAATATTAACACATCTCATTTGCAATATGTATGATTAAATAAATTATTATTATGAGATTCAGTTATAAGACCTATGATATCTTTACATGTTAAAATTCATCAAACTGGTGTTGCTTTTGGGGAAACGCGCATGTCTCCCCCAAAGCATAGTAGTAATAGACAAGAAGTCAATAGGGAACAAGAGCGAAAATCAAAGAGACTCTGACGGCTGGCTTAGTGACTGAAAATGCAATAGTAATCATCTACTCTGCATGTCAAATCATCACATTAAAGTGCAATGTTCTGGGTCACGTGGTCCTCAAGTTATGGATAGGAAACGGTTTTCTTTGTTCAGGCTCCTGTGACATTCAGTTTTGACGGAATGAACCCAAAAACAATAAAAGGTCAATTACCCTATATGCCCTATCACACTATGAAGTTTGAAGATTCTAGGTCAAATGGTTCTCCAGTTATTGATCGGAAATGAAGTGTGACAGATTCTGGCCCCTGTGACCCTGACCTTTGATGGAGTGTCCCCAAAACAATAGGGGTCATTACTCCGAAAGTCCTGTCACCCTATGAAGTTTTAAGGTTTTACAGCAAATGGCTCTCTAGTTATTGATCGGAAATGAAGTGTGACAGAGTCTGGCCCCTGTGACCTTGACGTTTGATGGAATGTCCCCAAAACCAATAGGCGTCATTTACTCCAAAATATCTATCACCCTATAGTTTGAAGGTTTTAGGTCAAATGGCTCTCCAGTTATTGTTCGAAAATGAATGGTGACTGGGTCGACATAAATAATTAATATGCAGGCTATAGACAGTTTCAAAAAAGTTTCAACTATCTTAAATGTATCAACAGCAACGAAATAATTTTATTTCTACCAGTTATAAAGTACTGCACTTTGAACTCGTCGAAATGAAACAAATTAGACTGCATTCAGAAGATTTGATAATAGTATACGTTCAAAGTACTTCCGTTAATTTAAAAATCCTAATGTACCAGTGTTTTGATCAATTGAAAAATAGAATATAACATTTTATTGTAAATATAATGAAGATAAATAGAGTTCAGACAAAAATGCTTTCTTTCTTAAGATATATTTTACTGATTATAATATGCCCTTAAACGCTGCCTTGTCTATAGAGTCAGTATTCTGATGTTGTTTGACACAACATTTCATGTTCATGGCTGTATGAGAAGATTAAACATCGACAATTGGGATGGAATCCAAGAAAACACTTAACTTCATACGAATATAGCAAATAAATAAGGAAACTTCTACACCAGATTCATATAAAATGATTAAACTGACAGATTCCTAATAGTTGTCTTATTCCCAGATAAAGTATCCTATTCAGATTACCTTACTTGGCATTCATAAAAGATGCAGAATGTTTTGCAATCTCTTGAAGAACAATAAATAGAATGTGTCTGTATGTCGTTTATAGAAGAAAGTTTATACAAAATGTTTCAGAAATATTACAGATAGGGAATCTCAGTTATTTACACGAGTACTGAATTTTCTCGAGAAGTCGGCGGGAATCCAACAAGGTCTACAAAAGGATGAAAACAAAAATAAAACAGCTTGAATTTATGTGCTATTAATATGCATTGACTTGAAATCCAGTTAAATATATATTATTTTGGAGAAAAGACATTTGTACAATAGTCTTTAATGATTATGTGTAGTTCTCTGCCTAATTCAAATTCAACAGTGTGAATGAATTTGATTTTATGGCGATTCTTCACAACATTCATAAGTTGCTGAAAAGTTGCTAAATTGAAAAAAAACGTAGTTAGAATATCGTAATATCACAAATAACCCTAGTAATACAGATTTAAGAATATCTATTTCAAGATTTTATTTAATAATAAATATATGTTCTATACTTAGTTGTGCTTGAGATGAATATATGAACACACTTGAGCGAGAACTCAAAAGAATGATAATATTTGGTGAAAATCCATCCATTGGTTCATAAGAAGAAGTCGCTTTCTATTTCATTTCCTAAATTAACAACTTACCTGACATATGTACCTAATGTATAAGGATTCTTTTCTCAAACAAATTTAACTCGCTGTACGTTAAATACCGTATAGTGTAGCTGTTTAAACCTACCCGTATGTAAATAACCTACGCATGCACACACCCTTCACTCGATGTCACGTGGGCGCATGTATATTCACTTTGTTTCTTGGCGTCTTCGAAGACGCACAATTTTGTTTTCGAGTATGATTTGCTGTTTTAGCATGGCTGGAATAAAATAAAAAAAGTAGAAAAGCACATTTCGCCCAAAACGACATAAACGAAAATGTTGCAGGCTCGGTTAGATGACGGTAGCGGAAATGCAAGCTACAGCCCTCTAGACCCGGGATGAGCAGAACCAAACACTTAGACATGTTATAAATACCAGAATATAATTTAGAGACATCCGCAGATGTATTCATACGGCGGTGCACATGGAACCTTCAATGGTGCACAGAGCGCAATTCCATTAAAAGCGGCGTATGATCTCCATATAAAAATAATGGCTTTGCCCTAAACGAACAAAAAATGAGCAGAACTAAACAAACTGAAAATTAGAGAGGGGATCTGTGGTTATTAAGTCTGCTTATCACAGAAACTGCCAAAAGACAAAATTAAAATGCAGGCACCATATCCAAGTGCCCAAAGCTTTAAATGATGGAGTATTGGAACCACCCAAGCCGAAATAGTCAAGCTGAAAAATTAAACAGTAAAAATACATAACATAAATGTCGTGCAGAACAATCTGAAGAGATCGAAATATAACAGCTCTGCTTGAAGGTACGGGGAGACTTTTTTTACAGCCGCTACACGGCACAAACAACGCTGCTGTGAAAATAAAATAAAAAAGTAGAAAACCACAGTTCGCCCAACACGACACGGACGAAAATGTTGCATACTCGATTTGATTGAGCCTGTTCATGGACGGTAGTGAAACAACAAGCTACCGTCCACGCCCTTTAGCACCGGGTTGAGCAGAACTCTACATTTGCACATGTTATAAGTACAGAATTTAATTTAGAGACATCCGATGTAGTCTCAGACAAGAAAACGTCGGTCAAAAGTTGACATTTCGGAAAAATGATTTGAAACAAGGTTTTCGAATATGGAGAGTTAAATGAACAGTATCTTAAATTCTTTGTCACAAAGACAAGAGTTATCGAGTCCGGGGAATGGTAAAAAGCCCCATAAATGACTCGTCACTTACCCCAGGACGTCAGGGGATTGATAAACCCAACTTTGAAATTGATGACGAGGATTTCTTTGCATCCTTCTGGTAGTGAACATTTTGACAGTAAATATGACAATTTCAGTGATGAAGAAACTTAAATCCGCATTCCAAAAAAAAAAAAATGCTTGAAAATCTGAAACAAGATCAGGATTTAACATTGAAATAGAAAAGGTGGAAACTCCAAAACTCCATAGGTCGCTCAACACGACAAAAGCGAAAATGTTGCAGACTCGGTTTAATTGAGCCTGTTCGTGGACGGTAGTGGAAATGGATGCTACCGTCCACGTCCTCTAGACCCGGGTTGAGCAGAACTCAACATTTACACATTACACATACTACAAGTTAGTACAAAAACAATTTAGACATCCGCCGGTCTGTTCATACGGTGGTGCACACGGAACCTTCAATGATATACTAGCATGTAATTCCATGAAAAGCAGCGTATGGTCCCCAGTTTAAATAATGGGTTTGCCCATAACGAGAAAACAATGATCTTCAGTCGCTGAAACTTTGTGAAAATTCAGTAAATGTTCCAAAGAAAAGGATAACTTTCATAAGACATGATTTGTCAAATCAGGGCAGGTTGTCACATCAAGGTAGCACAATATTCACTCCAGCATTTACAGGAAATAAGTTGTTGTGTCCAAAACGTGCTCTATTTTTCTTAGAAGAACCGAAGATTTCAGAACTTGTGGTAAAAATGAAAAGTTGTCTGTTTCTGACAGTTAACAAGCCGCACAAGAGTGCATCATCTCAAACATTTTTATTCATGGATTGTGAATAACAATAATGTTGTTCCTAAAGTCAAGGGCCACTCGACTAGGTCTGTTGGTCCTTCTTGTTATGTAACTTACAAGAAATGGGATTTAAATTCAACTTGAGCTCAGCATACGCGTTTATGCTGATTTGTTTTAAACAATAATCCGAGCTTACTTAGGGGGGAAGCCAATAAGGAGTACATTATGCAAATATTGCATGTTTCCAACATCTGGTAAAAAGATTCCTTGCATCTTATGCTGCAAAGTCGAAAACGAGATTTACCCTTTCGTGTGCAATGTAATGTCATTACACGTGACTTGACAATTGACATTTATCTGTTAAATATGTCAACAGCAATGGAAGTTGACTTGCTGTTTTCACTGCTAAAGTAGATTTTCTTCTAGATTTGATGCAGAATAATTAAACTCACGAACGTTTATGTTCTTTAATGCATTTTTACGTTTATAATGTATCGCATTTAAATGTTACATTATGCAGATCTGCCGATGAAAAATTTTACAAATGACCACATTGTAAATAATTCCGAGATCTTTATCCTGAAATAAAGGAAAATCAGACTGTGCGGGGCTACATGTTCGTTGTATATTTGTAACCTGGATAGTTTTACGTGGTAGAATATTTGTTATGTATGACCCAACGCTTTCTATTAACTCACCTGAACCAAAATTTAACGTTGGGCTATTTTTATTGTTCTACTTTAAACGCCTTCTTGTCATGAACCAAATGGTCAAACTTGGCCGCCTATAGGAGCTGTCGCAGCAAAAATAGCAATAAGAGAAAATATTTAAAGAACAGTTTAATGGATTTTCATCAAACTTGTTCAGAAGCAGTTGAAATGTCATGGTCCTCCGGTAAGCGACTTGGACCCATATGGGCCTCTTATACATTTTGTAACAATATGTACAATTTTGTGAGCATTTTAATTTAGAATCTGCAAATATAGACTGTTATCATATTTAGCGAAAGGCAGTCCAATAAATAAGTCAAGTATGTCAATATTTTAGAATAATTAAAGGTCAATTAAGGTTGTAAGTGTCATTATGACAATTAATTAACGTAATTTCTTAGATTAGTATTGAGCGAATGTTTTCATCAACGACAAAACGCCCATCAGAAAGGTAGTACAAAAATGTATGCTTGCAATTTAATTCTTGATTTTGTCTAAGAATGCAAAATAATCAAATTGTTGGAATAAATGTCAAGTGAAATGTCTTTATAACGATAAGAATAAATTAAATGGTTATAATAGTTTTGATTTATTGCGGAAATAACTTAATTCCCAAACTACAATATTACAAGATTTTTAGCATTTGGCAAATCAAATGGATTTAATATTTAGAAAAGTCGACCGTAATGAAAATAACGTCATATATCTTCCTAACTCAGTATCATAAAAGTCCAGAAATGTTCCATAAATACGGATTTTCTGGAATTGCAGGACATCATTCTTTGTTAAGTATGCCGGGAATAAAAACCGTGTTCCACTGCTGTAGTGTATTGTTTTGCATTTAAAATGTAGTGATAAAAATAACTGCGTGTGAGGAAACGCTTTCAAAGAAAACCGAGGAAGACTGTCTGACGATGAACGCTTACAGAGAAAATAGTTATTTCAATTCTTTGTTTTTCAAAGTGTTTACTATTACCTTTTACTGAGGCAATTACAGTACATTTATCTTGTTAAAACCCGTCATTTCTCCTAAGAAAATCTTTCGAAGCAATTACAGAAATAATGATGGTTGAGTAAGGTCCATGTCTCCATAATTATCATAATTGCAGCGTTGTAATAATATGCTCCATTTCTCTCCTTCTCCTTCTTCAAGCGGTAAGAGACAGTTTCAGTAACACAATTCAAGTACTTCATGATTATAATTAAGACTGTCTGTATACACGTGTCAGTTATACCGATTCATCATACTTAATATAAGTTTTTTTCCTTTTATCAATATTGATATTGATATAAGAAATTGAAAAGGAGAAACTGTTATACATTATACTTTTACAAAATATATCTTTTGTTGCTCTTGCAAGTTAGTTATATCCATACTTAGTTCGGGCACAAAAGACGTAAGGAATATTCATGAGTGCCAGGTCAGTACTTAGGGACAATACAGAAACATTACTTCAAACGTTTATTGATGTAAATATTTATGCGGATATATTTATCTGTCAACAACATTGGTGTTCAATTGTTTAATGAACATGGAGATTCGGTCAGTCCAATACGAATATGAAATATTCAAAATGGAAATACAGCAGACTGGCACGTAGTACAAGTAGGAATCGCTAATTGGAAGAGTCGGATAGGTATAAAATGAACTGGAACTAGATTTTGGTACAAGAATATGTTGAAAGCAAACCGTTCGCAACTCACTACATTTCTGACATTTTTTGATAAACAGAAATATCATTTAGTTCTCTTAGCGTTTTCATAAGTCGACTATGTCCAGATTTCCCGTGTAGGCATGGGCTAATTGGCGCTTACAGTAAAATACTTTCAACACCGAAACTTATATTTGTCTTTCTTTGCTACTTTGGAACGAAGAAGGCGGTGAGCGTTATCAAAATTCTACAACTTACGTTAAGTGTTTGAATAGGGTTTCAGTGATATGAGAACTGTAATTAATTTTCAAATAAAGTTCAAGTCTTAACACTTTCAGAGTCTTGAATACGGTGACAGAGTTAGGTCCAAATCAGCATTATTGACAGAATTACACCGCCCAGTTTAGTCAGGTGGATTTTGCTACTGAAAATAGTTAACGAGGGCCGGAATGTTAATGCATGATGACAAAGACTTTATTAAAGTTTCATCTCGGTGCTGTCTCCAAATAATACATGAGAATTATTTGCAAATTATAGTGGTCAAAAGGTCATATTTTCATATAATTGTCGGTACTGATGCAATGATTCCTAAATATTTTACATTATACTGGATTTGATTTACAATCATATGTTTTAAATAGACCATACACTTGTATCCAATTAATTAATTAGACTCGCACTCGAAAACACATTGTATGGTGATATATAAAGGTTAATGGTCACAGGGTATATCTACTGAACAAAATAGCTAACCGCCACTTGCTAATTTTCCAATATCTTTGCAATTGCTGTAAATACATTTTTAAAATTTAACATACCTTTAGATAAAAGTGTTGTCAATAACATAATAAATTTTCAAAAATATTAAATGACGCAAACAGATAATCTTATTTGATTTATTACCTCACCATATTTGTAAAAAGTAAAATAAAATACACATAAAAGTTGTAATTTGATACCATTTGTAAGAATACTAAGTGTTCATACTAATATTTTTCTAGATAATGGTTAAATATGACACGAATAATGAATTCTACACACGACAACGGAGTTAATTCAGTTTCTTCCCACAAAACGTTGTACACATAAAATGTAAACATTTTGTTTCATTTTTTATGTGAACACTCGTGGCGGGCGGTCGGCGTCCAAAGCATGTCCGCTCTCTTAAGTAGAACAGTTTTCATCCGATCTTCTCCAAATTGTGGGCATAATATCTCGGCCGAGTTCGATAACTACCCAAATCGCCCCAGGCACACTAGGATTATGGCCCTTGAATTAGGCCAAGTTCGATGACGGGCGTATTTTGTGCATTTAAAATGTAGTCTGGCACTCTTGTGACTTAGAAAAGTGGAAACTCCTCAGGTCTTTCAACACGACATAAAATGAAAATGTTGCAGGCTCGGTTTGATTGAGCCAATTCATGGACGGTTGTGGAAATGCATGCTACCGTACACGTCATCTAACCCTAGGTTGAGCAGAACTGAATATTTACACATGCTACTACAAGTACAAAAGCATTTAGAGACATCCGCAGACGTGTTCATACGGCGGTGCACATGGAACCTTCAATGATACACGTATGTAAATACCATGGCGTATGGTCCCCTATTAAAATAATGGCTTTGCCCTAAACGAGAAAACAATGGGCAGAACTTTAGAAAGGGGATCTTAGGTTACTGGGCCTGCATATCACAGAAACTGCCAAAAGACAAAATCAAAAAGCAGGTACCATATCCAAGGAATGATTATACAATACCAAAATAAAATAGAGAAAAGTGGAAGCTGCACAGGTCGCCCAACACGACAAAAACGAAAATGTTGCAGGCTCGGTTTGATTGAGCCTGTTCATGGACGGTAGTGGAAATGCTCTTGCCCCGGGTTGAGCAGAACTCAACATTTACACATGCTAAAAGTACAAAAATCAATTTAGAGACATCCGCAGCTGCAAAGGCTATGAACGCGTGAATAGACGTGCTGAACGAAATGTAACAACCCTGATTGAATGTACTGGGATACTTTTTACGGCAATCACACAGCACAAACAACGCTGTTGTGATAATAAAATAGAAAAAATGGAAACTCCACAGGTCGGTCAACATGACAAAAATGAAAATATTGCGGACTCGGTTTGATTGAGCTTGTTCATCGACGGTGGAAATGCATGCTACTTTCCGCGCCCTATAGCCCCGGGTTGAGCAGAACTCAACATTAACACATGCTACAAGTACAAGACATCCAGAGACGTGTTCATACGGCGGTAAACATGGAGCCTTCAATGATGAACACTCTAATTCCATAAAAAAGCGGCGTATTGTCCCAGTTAAAATAATGGCTTTGCCCTAAACGGGAAAACAGTCCAGGCAGTGCCCCGGGATCGTATAGTGGACTAGTTGGGGTTTTTTAAGTGAAAACTGACGAAATTAATATTTAGATGATTTTTTACCTGTCCGAAATGTAGTAAAGTTCTAGATTGAAATATAAAGTTAATCTGTAATTTATTAGTGTTGTCTAACCAAAATTTTGCGGGCGATTGCTCGCAATTATCCGCCTCGAACAAGGCGTTTCTTTGCCTTTTATTACCGTGCGCACGGGCCAATGCACGACGGTTTGTTAATCTTATCCAACAGCTTCTCTCCAGCCTTGTTATGTGCGTAACCACGGAGACCCGACCGGAATATTCCAAGTGGAAATCGGGTATTTCCGTAATCACCCATGCAGACGACAATGTATCGAAGAGAAAAGTATCGGACAGATGACGACTACTACAAGTAGTATTAGAAATACCGAAGCGAGCGTTTTTGACCCCCCCTGACCCCTTGTCCCTATTCTATAAGTGGACTTTAACCTTGCCCTAAAATTAAAATACTAACTTAGTACCCTTGATACCCTAAAAATTTTTTAAATCTTTAGTTAAACCGAATGAAAACCTTTGGTTTATAACCAAAAATAATGATTTAGTTTATGGTCCGAACTGACCAAGCTGACAAATTTAAAATCCACAGCTTTATCAAAGATACAGCTAAATTAAAAATGACTTCCTTAATATCATATACAGTACACACCGCCTAAGGTATTTACTTCCTGATTTGAACAGTGCATATCTGATATATGTCAGGTTTCTGTTTAATGGTGTAGCAAATACTACGCTATAGTAAATACATTTATCTGTGTATTGAGAAGCTTGTCATACTTGTAAGACACATATCTTGTCCTTTATGTACCTTGTTGTGTCAAAGGTATTCAAGTACTGCACATTTTTTATTAATGATGTATGCGGGGGAAACCACAAATTCAACCAATCAAAAGCTGCCATTTTTTCGCCAACTTGGAAGACATACTGCACATTCATGCCACTTGGCAGAACTTTGGCCAAAACTTGGGCAGATTATAGTATTTTTTATTTTTTTAATAATATGTAAAGGTGGGTCTACAAACACCGGAGACAAAAGCACTCTGGTCTTTGATTTTATCGTCATTCAGTATAGTTCAATTATTAGGGTACACAGAGTAATTAAAACTTTTTAATTAAGCTATTTATTTATGCTTTTAATTAAACCTTTAATCCATATGTTGTTTATACCATGGGATACAGGTTCATCGTTATGTTGAATTGATGTGACTACCCATCAAAAGCATAAATGTTAATTCTGTAGATTCCGAATCGTCATAAAGGGTGAATATAAAAATCTTTGTTACCTTGTTTTGAGGATAAATTTTATTTTTTTTTTAATACATAGATAGTAAAACTTATTAAGTGTAATGTCCGCAGCTGCATTCTGACTGTATTATTTTCATTATCAAAAATTTCAAAAATTAAAACTCATCCTGGGCCTTGGATTCCGCCACCTAATATAAAATGTGATAAATTTGGGGGGGGCTTTTAGTCGGTTTTTTATACGGTTCACCCGGCGGTGCTCGCACCCCTTTTAATAAAATCTTAATATCTATAATATAAGTTACGGTTTTTCCGACTATAAAACAACATCTCAAAGCATATCTGTGACATTCTATGTTATATTCTTGGTTTGTGTTTATAAATTCTTTATAATCTACGATAATTCCAGGTCTTACTTCAAATTCATTTAAATAATATTTTAAACCGGCCATAATTTTCAATATGTTTAATGTATCCAGGCACGCGGCTGGTCTAAAATTCTTTTTCATTTGTATGTAATCAAAGTATGATTATAATAGTATTCAAAGAGAAACACTTTCATGTTTTACTTCCTCTACCCTTTATTCTATTTTCCTGCTTTCTTTTGAAGTTTAAGAATTTTTCAAGCTTAAATCATCAACTAGTTTTGTTGTTTGTAGCAACTTCAGAAGCAGAATAAATTGTCTCAACGCATTTGGTTCTAGCTAATTGTTGTTTCTGTTTTATGAAAGAATCTGTTACTTCTAATAATTTTTTTCCCAATTATTTGAAATTTTTCACATTAGTAGCAATTTTCATTGACTTTAGCTGTTATGACTTTAGACATTAGCTGTAAGGCCTTGGGTATGAGCAGTGAATTGATTCTCCGTGTTAGCTGATATTTTAAATTCAGTGTCCAAATATTTTATTATTTTTTAATTTTATTCATTAATTTGATTTTTATATTCATTAATATCTTTTTGTAAAACCTTTAGTTTACTTAACTCTTCGTACTTTTTTGGTGATTGCATCAACATTATTAATCAGGTCTACAAGTTGTTTCTTCAAATTTTCTATCTGATTATTTACTGTGTTAATTGATTCAGTATTAGCGTAGTAATTAAACTCTCCTTGTTTAACGGATTTTTTCAATACAATGTCCAGTCATTTTTATGTTCTTCAACTTAGGCATTAAGCTGCGTCATATCTTCTTGTAATTTTTTTGTATTATTACTTAAGTCTGCATACTTTAAATTATGGACGGTTGTCAACAATACTATCCAATTTCGAATTTGTTTTTTTAAGTCATCTATTTTAGAATTAAGTTTTCTTTTAAATCCTCTAATGCTGTGTCATGATCAGCACCTCTTTGTGTAGCTTGCCTTTTCAAGTCAGTATTTATTATTCTGCAAGTTTAGTTGTAAATTAATTCTATAAATCTTTATGCTTTTTTTCAGTTTCCTGTTTTAGTTTATTTATTTCTGGTTCTAATTTCTAAACTGATTTATTTTTTGTAACTTTTTTTCAGCTTCAATAATCTTTGTCTTTAGTTCTTCATGTGTGTTAATCATATACTATATTTGAAATTTCTTGAACTTGAGGTATAAACTTTTAAAATTTAGTTCTATATACTTTTTTTATATGTCATCTGTTCAAATCTGTTTGATCTTCATGTTCTTTATTTGTTTCAGTCATAGTTTTCTTTTCTTCTTCGATTTTACCTTGTTTTTCTACTATTATAATGAATTCTTTTTAAATTCTTTTGTTATTTTCTTAATATTCTTTTATTCTGCTTCTAATGTCTGTTTTATTCTTTTGACATCTTCAAGTTTTTTAGGCTTCTTTTTTCTCTTTGTACTGTTTTATATACTCTAACCGTCGTGAAACTTTCATCGGTGGTTTGTTTGGATTTCCTATGTTGAGTTTTTTATTACATGCCCAGTTCTATTGTCTCTTGGGTCAGGGGGTGTTCATGGTCATGATTCTAGGGATGTTATGATGCCATGTCCTGTCTATGCTTGTGTGTATTGTTGTTGAGTTGCTCTGATTCACTGTTATCATTTGCTTGTTTTATGTTCTCTTCACTTGCTGTTTACTGATTTGTTTTGTATCATTAAAATTCACCCATCTATATATTTAACAGTAAGTTTTTTCTTTAAAAACTTCCTTGGTTTGTCAATATATAAAGAAATATATTTTTGATTTGTTGCAGTAGCAAAAAGTATCACGATCTATTTTTGTTCATCACAAATTCATATTATATTGCTCGTTTACCTGGATCTTTCAAATAAAAAATATTCGTGAACAGTTAATTCGAATATCTTTTGGTGTTTTATAGTTAGACTGGACGTAAATAAATTACACAACGTTGTTTGTGACGTCCTTTGAATAAAGTTTTTGTTATTTCATTTTGAACTTTTTTATCTTCACATACAAAATGTCATTCAATATTACTACTTTTTGTTTTTCTGATTCAAGATGCTCACCAAGGTTTTCAATTTGGGTTGGGATCAGCTGAATATCAAGATTTCATTTGGTCTACTTTAATTTTTTTTTGCATATTTCGACTTAAGTGTAATTTTAATCTTGATATTTAGATTGTTTCTAAGTTTTTAGCTAACAAGTATAATTTATCAATAAGATATAAGTGGTTTTCGAGTTATGCATTAATGTATTTGTTTTTCCAGATCCAGAAGATCCACATAATTAACATTCTAAAAACATGAATCTGGATAAAAGGTTAATAAATTGTTAAAGTTTTTGATTTATCAAATTTTTGTTTCATAACTTTGGAATTTCCATTTATTTAATTAAAAACTAAAGTTTTAAACTTTATATTACATTATTTTACATTATTTTACAATATCTTACATTATTGTACTTATTTTACAATATTCTACATTATCTTACATTATTATATAATTGCTAATCAACAACTTAATAAATGATTATAAGAAAAAATTAGTTGGGCAAAAGAGAGAAATCTTAGAGAAGAAATTAATGAGAGAAAAAATAAGAAAAGCTCAAATCGGGATTATGTACACTGAAATTTATAAGCCCAATTACTGAAAAATTAGAAAGTCATAAAGAACAATTATCAAGTCATTAAAAGCATTTCCTGGAATTAAAGGAGCAATTAGCGTTACTTCCAAATGTTTTGTTGATTAAATGCAAGAACAAAAATCGGCAGAGATAATGGAGATCAACCACCTCGGGACTACACAAACCATTACCAAACCATTAACAACCTTACCACAGCATTCCAAAAACCAATGCAATTATACCGCCGGAAGATCATATGGGTTTGGATGTTGTAGGACGATGCGTTTGAAGTCACTGAAGATACAACTGAAGAATCAGAGAAGAATAGAAGCAAAGACCAAAAGAAATTACTAGTTAATTTTAATAAAGATATTGGAATTTAGATCTTTTTGATAAAAAAAAAAATATAACACACCACAAGATGTGTTTAAACTTTTTTCACATAACAAATCTAAAAATCCTGTTTGAAAGAATGACTATAAGGAAGAAGTAGTGGGTTTTATCATAGAACATGTTTCGGATGAAATAAAAAAATTGGGTTATGAATCTGTGCAATATCCAGATGAAAAATCCCACAGGATCTTGATTTAAAGCAACAGAAAGCAATTAAAGCTAAGTCGAAAAATTATAAACAAATATAGAGACGCAATCATTGATATTCTAAAAAACAGGGAAAAATAGTATATGGCGGGGAAAACGAATAAGTTATCATAACCATTAAAGTTTTCACAATTGGACATTATCGGTATTTTATTTTTACTTAATTAAACTATATGGTCAAAACAATATGAATTGCTAAGGATTAGAATAACTGGAAAGTGAGTCATTAACACTATAAAGTAGATGCTGATTTAATTGATTTGATTAATAAAAGATATAAACAAAATGAAAAATATTTCAATTAAATTCAGGAAAAATATTTGAATAGAATTAACAGATAAGTCAGGATTGCCTATCAATAAAAGATCTATGAAATTTAAAAAAAGATAATTAGAGGACAAGGTTATGGTCGTATGTCCATGTAATCAAGAGAATTGAGTTAATGACTTGGAGTTAATTTGTGGTTCAATTGATGCTGGAAATTATTAATGAACGAACTAAAAAATGAAGGTTTTTAGAAATAATATTTGATGAACTATTAAAAAGGAATTCACTTGTTACACAGAACAACTATGTATGTTTTATAAAAATATTTTTCTTGAACTATATAAATGGAACAAAAAATAGTATTTGTTCTGAAACTGTTAAAGATAAATAAAAATAATCCGAGTGATTTTACAATCGATTTTGTCGTTTCTTTAATTTTATGATAAAAATTAAAAACTTTTGTTGTTGGTTTGGATTAGTATAACACTATGACTACTCTTGGCTTAATATTAGTGATGAATATGGACAATAAAAAAAGTCGTTATAAAAATGGTAAAGAATGGGAAAGATATTATATTTTCAAAATGGGTTTACAGTTTACAAGATATTAATAATTATATTAGAGAAACATTAATAAGTATGTGATTTTGAATTTAATTAAATCAGAATATTGCTCAAATAAGTTTGGAATTTGATTTAAGTAGTTTTAAGATTGATTTCAATTACAGATAATTTTATGTTGGATTTAAGAATGTCAATTATTTTCTTACATTGCTTGGATTTGAGAAAAAAGCATTGAGAAATACTGAAAGGGGGAACTACAACACCAAATATAAATAACTTGTTGATAAATTTTACATTCATTGTGATCTTATTGTTAATTCACTTGTTGATGGTTATTTCTGTGATATTTTTTATGCTGTAAGTATCATTTAAATGAGCTTATACCATTTACAAAGAACCACAAAGAGTTTGGATCTATTCTGAAATTAATAATATTAATTAATTCAATTAGAATATATATTACAGATGTATTTGGATAGATTAATTAAGTTTAATGAGGTTGAAACAAGTTTTACACTAATTTAAAGCAATTAATTAAACTAAAGTTTTAAAATTTAAATATGAAAATTATAAATTTTAGTTTTTGTATAATGTCCAAAAAAGTTTCTGCCCCCCCCAACAAATAAAAGGAATATTTATTTTTGTTGATGCTTTCACAGGAAAGAAATCATTACACGGAACAGGTTATCGTTGTACACTTTAACGAAATTGTTTTCAAGCGGAGTATTGCATCTTCAATTGGCACAAGCTGGAAAAAAAGCTTTGGAAAACAGCAGGAAAAGCAGACTTGAAAGTGGAACAAAAAAGGTTGGCACAGAGTTGGAAATTGAGCTGCAGCGAAGCTTATTGGAAGCTATCACCGCCGGTGATACTAATAAAATTGTTGAAAATTTAAAAAGAAACCTGCCTCCGGCAGTTGGTAATTTAATTGCTAAGGAATTACAAAGGAAAGGAATAACAGTAAAAATAGTAAGGAGGAGGAGGATATTCATAGAGATAAATAGACAGATTGTCAGTGATTGGAAACTTTCAGCTCAAACAAAAAAACGTATTAACAGAGTAATTTATAAAAATTAAAGTTTTTAGTTTATAAAAATAAAATAAAAATAAAATAATATATAATATATACATGTTTTAGAACAAAACAATATTGTGAAAGAAAGATTGAATTAAACTCCTATTCAATAGATACAGCTTTTATTTCTGACCTGGGAAATAATGTTAAGCAACAAAGAAACGGACATCACTTTACAATAATGTTAGAAGTATATTTTGATTGGTTTAATGGTTATTTTGAAGTAAGTTTTTTAAGTAAATATGCTTGCTAATGGTGTCATTATGGTGATGATGGAGGATGATATTCAAATTGGCTCTAATTAATGTGCAGCTTCATTAATTGATCAGTTAGTGGTTAAAACAAAATGGAAAAATTGTTTATGTTGTAACTAGTTATTACAAGGTAACAAATGTAAAGAGTTTGGTTGAACTATTGAAGTTATGTAAATCAACTGGATCAAACGAATATATTTATTTTGATACTACTGATACTGCTGAGTGCAGGGACTAATCAACCTGGTTTTAATAGTGGTTTTGCTTCTAGGAATTTATTGATCCAGAGTAATAAAGAGGTAAATGCTAAAATTCCATTTAAATAATTATTCATTTTGTCAGGGTTTAGAAACTAATATTTTACCTACAAGTCAAATTCAAATAACAACTCAGCTGGACAGATGATGATGAATTGGTTTTTAGAGTAATGCTGTGCTGCTGGTAGAGTATTGTAACAAAATTATTTTATGGGGTTTCCTCGTTTGATTTTCAATGAATTTGGTGTGATCTAATAACTACTGAAAGATTTTAAAAAAAGCAAGTGGTCATACTTCGGGAATTGATAACACAATCAATCTGATACTCTCGACAGACCGGACATAACTTGTAGAATAACCAGCTGGTGTACAAAACCACAACATGTATTTGTTGATTTACAACGACCCTGATAAATGTAATGCACAAAGACTGAATCCACCATTTTTCTTAGATACATTTTAAGCTAATGCCAGCAGATGATGATTGTACTTTTGAGTTATTGTCGTCTTGTGAGTTGGTAATGGTTGTTTTTTATCCAGAAACAGATACACAAGTATATCAAGAATATATGATGATGTTATTATATATTATTTTAAATCGAAATATAAGACTATGGAAAGTTGCTAAATAGATCAAACTTTAATAGTTTTATTTGGATTTATTCATTTTAACTTAGATATAAAAAGGATGTATGTAACTACAGAAGTTCCCTAAGAGATTACATTAAACAGCTAAATTTAATGTTCGGCCGGCAAGCACTTGTCGTGTTTACGCCAATTGTATTGTATGAGGTAAACAGATTGAAATAAATATATTGGAAAAGAACTTGTTATGTTTAAATAAATTAACATATAATTATATTTTAAGACATCAAATTTATATTGATTTAAAGTTAACCTTAAGTTGGACAAAAGAAAATTTTACCCGAGCCTCAACAACAAAATTCCAATACTTTTAGATTATAAACATGAAAATTTACGGGAAACTTCCTTTACTTTTAAACAAAAACACAAAAGGTAATCAAATTAAAAAAGCTGTTGCAAAAAATAAGGGATTAGATATTACAATTCAAAAGCCAAATGTCCATGTCAAGGTCAGAAATGGTGGATTTTTAGGAGCTTTGGTGGTTTGTTAAGGTAACAACAAATTATTCCATTGGCAGCCAAAATAGGCTCCATTAATATTAGCACCTTTAGGCATTGGAGCCCTTTCTGGACTGGCCAGTACTGGTGTTAGTAAAATACTTGGAAATGGTAGATTTCAGTAAGCTAATGATAAGAGGAAATATGATTTCACATATCTACACCTAATCAAGAAGCAACTAGTAGGATATGGAGCAAGTGATTAGATTAACACAAATACAAAAAACAAGTCGGTGGCTTTTTAGGGGGGTATGGGGCTGCTAGTCTAGGAAGTAGTACCTTTGTTTACATCTTTGTTAAGTGGAAAAGGACTACAGATTGATTCACAACGGAGACCTTACGACGAATCCTATAGTAAAAAAAAATAAAATTAGTTATTTAAAAAGAAAATAACTATTTATAAACAAACCTATTTCTAACTATGAAATGAACAATGGGTTAAAACAATTAAAAATTAAAAGCTTTAGGGGTGTATACTTATTAGTAATAATTTACCAAAAACGAAAGAAAAAGGACGAATGTGGAATTATAAATTTGGACGACTCTGTTGGTCCTGGAAACACATTGGTTTGTTCATTTATTACTTTATAACTTTGATAAAACCAGAGGTTTTCTGAGAAATGCTTTGTATTCGATCCATTTGGGCTTTCCTCCACCAAAAAGAAGTAATTAAGTATATACCAAAATGTAAATTACAACAATGTTCAAATATCAAGACAAAACAAGTATGCTTGTGGATATTATTGTTTATTTTTCATTAAAATGTTAACAGATAAGTACCGTTGTATGATTTATTGTATAGTAAATACTAAAAATAATTATGTAAAACAAAATGATACAAACTATTTATAAATTATTTTAACCAATAAGAACATTTATTTAAACTGAATTATTAATTATAATGGGAAATATATTAATAATATAAATGAATAGGAAATAAAAATTAGAAACGATGGAAGTCAGTCAATGAGAGCTGGAAGCCGACAACATATTAAAGAAAACCTCCATTGTTTTTTAACTTGTTATACCCATGATCTGTGGTGGATTATTTCAAATGGAAAACTGTATATTGCTAGTCCTGGTTTAGTTCAAAATTGGTAATAATGTAAGAATTAATTTTAATTGCATCTTAATTATTCTTGTTGATGCAAATTAAATTAGATAATGGAGAAGCTAAATTACAATTAAAAAATAAAGGAAAATGTAATTCTTTCAAAGTTATCATGTAAAAAATAACTAGAAAAAATGAAACTATTTCTAGTTTATTATGCAAATGAATTTTAAATAAATGATGTTATTTATATTAATTCTTTAAACCGTTATGAATATTCCAGTTAACAATTTATGGTTCTATATTTTAAGTTTTAATTTAAGTTTTAATTTATAGAATAATTTAGATTATGCTTATGTATCAAGACCAATATCAAGAATTTATCTTTTATCATTCTACATGATAAAGATGTTTTATTTATACTAATGGAAAGATTGTGTTTTTTAGAACGAATGATCTTTAAAGGTGGTGATTACTTTGGGTTGAATTTTAAACAAAGTATCTTTGTAATTTTTATGAACTATTGTTTTTTAACAACAGTTTTTTAATTCCTTTACATTTTTTAATGTTAACTTCATTTTCTAATAAATAGAATACATTTTTTTCTTTATCCAAACAAATTAACAAATGGGAATGCCGGCAGCTTCATCTTTAAAATTTTCAATTACTTTTTTATTATTATCAAAATAAAATTCTGCATTTGGGTTATTAATCACTTTATCATAAATCTTAGTCCTTATAAAAATCCTCATATGCATATTTGGTTTTTATGTCATAACCATAATGAATCAGTGTCAGTGAATAGTAATTTACAATTACCCTGTACTTTTCCTTAATGTAATTATAATGAAAAATCATACATTAAATATTTTGATAAATCTGAATGCACATTCCAACGTTAACAAGGGTCTGTTTAATAACAAAACCCTTTCTTTTATTATAGGAATACCAAACAAATCTTGTTTAAACATCGTTGAAACTAACAAATGAAGGTTTGGCTATGTATTTTAATAAAATATTTTCATCATGTGTTAAAAATTATATTAACCTTTCTTGCGTAAAATTCTCATCGTCTTACCGATACAGAATTGTTCATTATCTGATAAGTCCCTATTCAAATGATTTTTTTGCTTGAGATCTTTTTGAGTATAAATAAATATACTTTTTTTACAAGGAGATGAATCAAAAGTTAATTTTTTAGGTATTTTGTTACTTTTACCTATTGGGTATATTGTTCAAGATTTTTAAAATGAAACTACATAATTTTTTTTACATTAAAGTTGTGGAACTAATTTTTTTACATTACTTTTTCCTATTCTCAAATTTGTTTTAATATTTTTTTTACTATAATCAGAATGCCAATTGATCTGGTATAATATGTTTTCAGGAGCTAAAGAGATTAATCATATGTAACAGAATGTAATTCTTTTGGATATTTCAAGATACATTCAACTATAAAGTTAGTTTTACCTTTTGCAATTAATTTCTTGTAATTGTTGTTTTCGGTTATAATTTAAGTTTCCAGAGGGTTTAAGGTTTGACACATAGCCCAACCGTAATGGTTATTGGCGTCGAGGTACATAATGTATGTGCTTTCTTCTTTATGAATTATAATCTTTCAATTTATTTATTGTTTGCTTTACTGTATCTGTTTGTAATATACTTATTCCTCCATAGTCCCTTTTCAATAATAAGTACATATCTATAGCAGTTATTAAATCTAACTTAATTCCAGTCATTTTTAACATTGCAGCCCAAGCTAAACCAGGCTACTAAAAATAATGACAAGGATCTAATTTGTAGTTCTCTAAACATAATTGTTTCTAAAAATTTTCAAAACATCAGCTAAAAGTTAATACGTCAGTTTTTAAATATGATTCATGATAATTCTCCATTGGTTTTATTTTAAATTTATTCCTAACATTTTTTTTAGCATGTTTCATATTCCTTGGTCAGATTTGTGTGTTTCCATTTAAAATAGAATAAAACTCTTCTTTAGAAGGTAATTCTGTTTCTTTAATTTTTTAATGAAATCCATGTTAATCTTTGGATTAAACTCCTTTTGTTTTTAATAAATTAATGCTTTCACAATCAAAATTATTGAGATAAGTATTTAATTTCGGGAATTATTTTTCTACTAGGTTATTCTAATGATTGGAGACATTAATTGAAATGAATCAATAAAGACCAAGTCGGAAATCTTAAATGCCATATTTCTTTCACATATTGTTAGAATTACATTAAATTTCGTTTTTAAATTTTCCTATTTGTTGCATTAATAAAATGACCGTCATAACCTCTTAAATTATGAAAAAATAACAGGAATTTTATGTGTTTAGGTTTAAAAGTAATATTACATCTGAGTGTGCACTTCCTCTGAATTTTCTGTTATATGACCAATGGTCACGGACCTTTGGTCCATTCGGAAAACGTTTGTTGTTCGTCTCTTACTATTGGATTTGTTATTAATCTTTTTATATTCTTTTCACAGATATGACAAACTTTTGCTTTGTAATTCACTTTCATCTTTTTTTGACAATTCTTAGTTCTTTGTTAAAGGATCTTTAAATATTTCTTTACATATTCCTCTTCCTCAGCATTTTTTCAAAAATTATAAACTGCATTTGGCCTCTATAAATTCCTTGAGGTTGGTTTAGAATATTTATCGTCATAACAACAAACAACATTATAGCCGTAAACACAATCTATTTGATTTTGATATGGTTCAGTAAATGAAGATTCAGTTGATGGTAAGCAGTTTAAATCTTTTTTTTTTAGTTATTGATTCGAAATCAGATAAATTACAAAAAGTACTGCTAAACCTTTATGATATTTTTAAATTGTACTTTACTTCCATCTTTTGGCATTTTAACACCTTGGATACAATTAATAGCTATACATTTGGATATGTTCATTTAAGTATTCTTTCTTGAGTAAAATGTTGTAAGCAACATTTTCACAAAAATATTTTCTATGTTGGGTCTTTGGTTTTGTTAGTACATTAATCTATTAATAGTCTTTTTTCCTAACATAATGTTGGACTACTGTTTCTTGAGGGTTACAGTTCATCATCATGTTTTTATCATTTAGTTTTATCATTAGTAATTAGCACTTGTCACAGTGTTCTTCGTATTTATACTTTGATGATTGTTACAATGGATAAATAATATTTTCTTCATATCCAAATATATTAAATGATATGTCATTTAAAACTTCTATTTTAGGTATTTGATTTTAATGTTAATCAGGAAATTTAATTAGTATAATCAAGATCGTTTATATGTTTTTATATTTGAAATTTTTGGGGGTCTTTTTCAACAGGAAATTTGTAAGCTAAATGGACTCCATCTATAATCATTCATTATCATCGTTCTTTATATTTTTAATCCTTTAATTGATTTTGTAATGGTTTTGTGTAATTCTAAATATCTAGAAGCAGCCATTGGACTATACTTATATCTAATTTTTATAATGAGCATCACTGTCTCTATTCTCCCAGCCCACTTCTTCAGAATCCAATTACCAATTCTATTTTATTATTTCCATCAATAAAGCCTTGTTGTAAAATTTTTTTTATTCGTTTGTGTTAATAATTTCTAAAGCCTTTTTGATTGATTAAGTGATTTATTTATTGTATCAGTTTTATCAATTTTTGAAAAAAGTTATTTTTAAAACAACGTTTATTTTTTATTCCTTTTAGTTGTATGTTCAGATTTAAGTATTTCATAAGGAGTCTTTTTTTTTTAATATAATTGATTCTTTGGTTCTTGTATATATGTAATTTTTAATTTCAAATGTCTTTTAATATTGTTGTTGATCTCTCGATTTCCATATTATATTTTATATTTAGGAAAATAAAATTCGTTAAGCAAAAAGGATTAAAAAAAATAATTAAAAATAATAATAATAATAATGGTTTTTAATTATCTTTAAGAAGAAATTATAATTTTTTTAATTTTTATCTTTTCCTTAAACTTTTTGGATTTCCACTTTTTACTCGGTTTTTTTCCTTTAAGCACATTGTTATTAACCAGAATTAATACATGGTCTTTAGAGCTGCATAATTGCTTTTATATGTTGTTCTTTCTTTAGTATCCTCAGTCGGGTTACAAGACTTTTTTTAGGATTGTTCTGGGATTATTATTTGGTATGGGGACAATCACATACTTTTTAAATACATAGAGGTTTAGTTACTCGAGGGTACAGCATTTCTTCTTCCGGTTATAGACAAACCACAGTCCATTCAAAATACAGTTCTTTTACGAAGATAAGGATCTTTTACATTTTGTAATTTATCAATGACATGGTTTTTAAAATTCATCGCTAACTATTTGATCAAGTTTTGATTTAATAACATTTCTTCTTTTAAGAACTTCTTATATGAATTTTTGTCGGGATTCATTATTTCTCCTAAAGTGCTAGATAATTTTGGCATAATCATTCTATCTACCTTTCTATTAACCATCTATATATAATAACTTATAGAAAAAAATCTCTAAAAACGCACGTAAAATTTAATACAGCTCTTCTTCTTTTTTACTTTTATATCCGTTAAGTTTAAATTCCTTCATATACGTTTCAAAAGGCATTGAATATTTTTTTTCTTTCTGCATTTCTAATAGTATTGTAAAATATCCTAAATTAACTTGTTTCTCTTCTTCTTTATTTACTTTTCCAATCCGTGCTTTTGTTATTAGTTGTTTTATTTTGTGATGATGTGCTTTTAAAATAAATTTCTTGTCGTCAAGTTTTAGTCTGTTAGTAAATATGGTAATTACTGATGGAACAGCCCAGCAACTGCTACAAATATAGGAATAGCTGGAACAAGTGCTAATGCAGCTGAACAACCAAAAACACCTGCTGTAATTTATATAATCCGGTATTTTACTCTCCCACAAAATTTATAACTTTTTCTGTAAGCAGCTGCTAGTTGGTTAAGTGAATGATTAACTGATCTATTGTTTCTATTCCATTATTAGAAAATTAAATTTTTATGGACCATTTATATAATAAATATTTTAAATTAAATTTCTTTCAATTCACTAAATGGTACCCAACTATTAAATTTTCATTGTAACCTTTCCATTTTACTAAAGTTTGTTTTTTCTTATAGTCTCGTCTAATAACTTTTTCTATTCTAAAAAACTTCTTGTGTAGTAGGTAAAAGTTCTTGTTCATAAAATGAACCTTGAATTATTTTCATCATTTAAATCTTTAATAGTGTACGTTCTGGGATTTGTATTATTAATTTTATAAATTATAAATATTTCCTCTGTCCAGTTTGGTTATATCCTTTTTCAAAATGTCTTTTAAGTTTGCTTAAGCGAACTCGATCACCAATTTTAAATTTTGTTTTACTCTTTGGTATTTTTAAATCACCATATAAATTAAAGTAAACAGTACCTTTATTTAATTTTTTACTAGCTTCGATTGTGTCATTTTTATACTAGAATGTTTTGTTTTGTTATATTTATCAACCATATCCTGCAAATTATTTAAATAACTAATAGTATTATTTGCTGTAAATATTTCCACATTATTCTTTTTAAACTTCTATTAAATCTTTCTATTACTACAGCCTTTCCTTCATTAAATGTATGATACATATTAATTTTATTTTTATTCAAAAATGATTCAAACTTTTTATTTTTAAAATTCTTTTCCTTCATCTACCCATAAATTTACTGGTAATCGTCCTTCAAAAATTATTTTTTCAAATGCTTCAGTAACAGATTCTCCAGTTTATTCTTTAATGGAATAACCCAAGCATATTTACTAAAAATATCAATAACGGTTAACAAGTACTTTACTCCTTTATTTATTTTGAAAAAGCTTGCATGTCAACTAAATCAGCTGACCAAGTATCATCAATATCATTAACTATCACTCTTCGTTTCCTAAATTTTCTTTTAATTGGTTTGTGTTTAATTCTTCTGCTAATTCATCGCTCCATGTGATTCCGGGGGTATAATCTACCCCTTTTCCCGTTTTTGACTTTTGTCCCCCCAAGTGTGTATTTCGTTTTAATTATAGGTTTCACAACTAAATGTTTTGCAATCTTTTCTCCAAATGTTTTTGATTTAGTTTTATTTAAATTGGAAAGCAATTTGCTTATCACATGTACCCTTTTTTTACACCACTGTCATAGCAAAAATCATGGTCCATACATACTGCATCCAGTTCATTGACAGGGGGTCCATTATCTAAAGGATTTCCTGGCCCACAATAATTATATCCTGGGAGTGTTAAACCTTTCTTAGGTAATAAAGGTAACATTGCTTTGTGAATATCTAAATTACCCCCTGTACTTTTAACAAACTTTGATTTCATTTTTCCACAAGATGAACAAGTAGCCTTTATCATTTTTCTCCCGTTTTTTGTTGTAACATAATGAGGATTTATATTATCAGTAAATCTTCTTTCTTTCAAACAATATATTTTATTCTGTAAACTCATCTATATCATATGTATTTAAAACTTTTTAGTTGGTTTAAAACCTGTGAATTTTAAATTGTCCAGCATTGGTCAGTTCGGACCAAAAACTAAATCTTTTTTTTTGGTTAAACCAAAGGTTTTCATTCGGTTTAACTAAAGATTTAAAAAATTTTTAGGGTATCAAGGGTACTAAGTTAGTATTTTAATTTTAGGGCAAGGTTAAAGTCCACTTATAGAATAGGGACAAGGGGTCAGGGGGGGGGTCAAAAACGCTCGCTTCGGTATTTCTAATACTACTACTACACATGTTTTGAATTAGTGGAAAACTGAAGTATAGCACATGTACTGTATGTTATTACAGGGAAGTAATTTCATGTACAAACAAAAAAGAAACTTAATTTAGGAGCATGCGATCTTAACTTTTGCTTATGTCACATTGTCTTGTTTTAATTTATAGCAGAGCTACCAGTGCCGCGAAGCGGCGCCGATAGCGTCGCATTACGGTTAAACGTGTGAAAAACAAAATGAATAAAACTGTGTAAAGAATTACTATCGAGTTGAAAATTCGTGGTACTTTTTTGGAATCGGTGTTGTTCGGGTTTCTTCCAGCACACAATGCTCATAGTAATTAATCAGTAAGACGTCACTAGACGCTTGCTGTTTACGGTTGACAAAAGCGTTTCGCTTACTGCTTTGAACGTTGAATAAAATGTAAATGAGCGTCTGATAATAAGAATTTTGTGCTAAATACATTTTCTACGAAGAAAAAAAAGATAAAATACAATATTTTCAATGCGAAACGATTTTCGTCACGCTTCCATAACTGAAATTTATTATATATACTTATATTTGAATTGATGACGTCATACTTCCACATTGGTGCAGTGGTTACCGAGTTCGCGTTGAAAACCAAAGGTCGGGAGTTCGATCCTCACCGGAAGCCATTTTTTTTAAAATTTCTTTTTTATTTCAGTGTTTTTTTTTGTTTTTTTTTTTCATGAGTTTTGAAAGCATTGTAAAATATACAGTCATTCATGTGAAATTTAACATGTGTTTTGTTAGTGATGACAGGTTCCAATGTACTGTCTGTAGATAAAACTTATTTTGTAAAAAGGTTTTGGGAACAAAATATACAGGCAGTGAACTGTGAAAAGCACATAATGCTCTTCTCCCCGTTCATATTTCATGCACAAGCTTAAAAATCACTGACCAGAGTTTATTACTAGGAAAAAGAACTATTGTCTATGAATTATCAATAAACACCAAAAAGGCTCCTACTACCATTCTATTCTATACCAGTAGTGCTAATAGATTAACCATAAAAATGTCATAGACTGTTAACTTAGCAGTTCAGTAAATAAAACAGGAGTTTTCGAGAGTTTCGTCAAACAGTTATTTTCTCTTGGTAAAATTCTCATCACTTACTTTTAAAGATAGCTAGTCTTTTGGGTTTTAAATAAGCTTTGAACATGTAAATGATTTTTATTCCCCCATACCAGACGTCTTTCATAGCAGTATTTTTGCCTTAAAGTTGGACACATTTTTCCTTCTTAAAAGAACCGTATCTTTCTTTAGTTCGTATATAGCTAGCATATTTGTAGAGTTTTCGCATGCCAAGATTTCTTCTTAATGCATTCTAAGACATTCATTTAGAAATCATGAATTATCATCAAGTCTTAAAATTTTAATAGATCTTAAGATCATAAACTTCTTAAAATGGATCCATAATTCCAGCAGCACTCCTTTAATTTTCAAGTGGCACTGGTGATTTTTCAAGGGAGCTCTGCCTTCTAAGTAGCACCTAAGTTCATATTATTTATGCCAAGTTATATAAATATATATCCGTGCATTAAAAGTTACAGATCAAACAAAACGCAAAAAAGTGTTTTATAGCCATGTGTTGCCTTGACCTTGAGCTAGATTTACATGCGACAAATCAATTTGCTATGGTGACTGTTTCTGCCAAGTTACTTGAGTATCCATTCATGCAAAGTAAACTTAATGACCTAATCTAAAGTGTGACATGGAACTTGAGACAGGGACCTGGGTCTTGCATGCTACACGTTATGGGGAACAGTTGTGCCGCGTATTTTCAAACTCCCTTTGTGGATGGCAGAGTTATGGACCGAACACAAAGTGAAAGGACAGAAAGATGGAATAACGAAGCACATTTTTATGCCCCCTTTTTTCTTTCAGAAATAGTGAATCGTGTTGTTTCAGTACAGTTTAATAATTATGTGAAAAGTCGCCAATGAAATTAAATTTTTCCAACCCCAGATTTCTTGAAGAATTTATTTTATTTTGTTGGGTTTAACGTCGCACCGGTACGAATTATAGGTCATATGGCGACTTTCCAGCTTTGATGGTGGAGGAAGACACCAGGTGCCCCTCCTTGCATTATTTCATCACGAGCAGGCACCTGGGTAGAATTGCCGACCTTCCGTAAGCCAGCTGGATGGCTCACTTACATGAGGAATTCAACGCCCCGAGTGAGGCTCGAACCCACATCGGTGATTTGAACTCAGCGACCTTAACCACTCGGCCACGGAAGCCCCTTTGTTGAAGAATGTAATGTTGTTTTGAAGTGAGGTACTTTTGAAAAATAAATACTAAGAAATTTATACACGATAAGACTTTACCGAATACTTGACTTGCGCGTGTATGTGTGTGTGTTTGTGGTGTAATGGCCTTGTGTGTATGTGTGTGTGTGTGTGCGGGTGGTGTGCACGTCTGCGTGCTGTAGGTTTCGTTTTGGGGAGGCTGTGTTTTTGGTGCGTGGCATTCCCTGTTTGATATTTGTCTTTGTTTTTTAAACAAACGGATAATTATATCTACTTGTTTTCTCCAAGTCGGTTGCATTAAGTCTCATTCAAGTATAATTAGCGTATTCATTAAAGGAACAACATCAGACACAATTAGTATTGATTTGCAATTTGTACTAAATGTAATGGCTATTATGTTACAAATATTTTTTTCTGCAACTTTTATATCAAGCAAGTCGAAAAACATATGTACAGAAAAAGAAGAAACTCTTAGTGCTATCAAATGTTTATCATACAATAAAACAATTTTTGAAATGTGTATTTTCGCAGTAACGACCAGGTAACAAAAACATTAAAAATACATCTACATGGTTACGCATGTTTTATGTGGGGTCTTGGAATATACCAACAAAAATTGCAAGCAAATATATACTTTTATTTAATATTTCTATGAAAGTAAATGTGGTTTGTATGTGTGGGTCGCTAAAACCATAATCATGTACTACTTAACACATGGTTACAATACAATATTTAGTATTGACAAATACTCTATTTATCAAATTATATAAACCCTTCGGAAGTAAGTATTTAAACTGCGTTCCTATATGAAAACTCATCAAGGTTATATAACACAACAGTTACTTATTGCGACATAATCAAATTAAGTAACGTATGTATATATATTAGCTGCATCTGTCAAAAGGATGCACTAATTGCACTAATTCCCATAAAGAGTTATTAAAAAAATCATTAACTTTAGAAATTATTGTTAAATAAGCGCTGGAATTGTATGCTCATTGTGTAAATTTTAAAATCTTTGTCAATCTTGAGTGCTATAATGTTACGTAGGGTTTGGAGAAATAAATGATAAACAAAGCACGATATACTCAGTGGTAGACAGTCATTGCTCAACGTTCGTTAAGTTATGGGAGGGGACATTAAAATTATTTGAAGTGAAAGTGACTTGTAATATGAACTGACTAATAAAAAAGAAATCGAATTATACCTGTATTATGTAGTATATTTTTTTAAATTGCAAAATTAAATAAGCATGCTGTGATAAAAATGGAACCACATATCCTACAACAATGCTTAAATTATTTGTATTAAATTATTAAAATAATATGCAGATAAAGGGAAAACACACTTTATTATACTGTACTTAATATATATTGATACTAACTAAGTGTCAAGGAGCTGAGGTCAAACGTTTGATATGTGTTAAATATGTACATAATACAGTAAATATTAATCACGGTGTCAATTGATTGTGACCAGCTGCTGAAATGTTTTCTTTTTATAATTGAACAATACCTTAAGCAAGTAGGTTAACAGAGACTTTTTGACAAAGCCCTTATTAACTAATGCCAGAAACGGAAGTTCTGTTTAGACGACTGAATAGAAAGTGATGGAAAGATAAAATGCTTTTAGTAGTAGGTAAGTTGCCAGTATAGTCTATCTCTACTGTTGTTTAAATTGAATGGATATTTTGCTGATATCAAAAACGGGTACACGTTTTAACACATAATCTTGCCTCATTAGTGACATTTAGTATTTAATGTTATGGATGAGACAACTAAATTCTATAAAGGGATATAACTTTAAAAGTGAGCAAGATAGACTCATAATTGTTATACATTGCAGTTTCTTTCAATTGCTTTTATCATTGTGTGAAATTTCAACAAAAATGATTGGATAGTTTAGGGTTATTCGTTGGAGAAATGTAACATATAAGTTTGATAAAGGAGACAATTCACAAAGTAAGCTAGGAAATTTATTGTACCTGTACAAGGCACTTTTCCCTAATGCTGTTGATCGTTGTATGAAGTTTGAATAAATTCCATTCATCACTTTTTGATTATGTATTTAAAGTATCTATATATTAACATTGTCTTAACGTGAATAGATAAAGTGCATGACCTTTGAACCTAATTTCAGACATTTTTTTCTGTTTGTCATGCTCTATTTTAGCTTAACATAAATTCTCAATGACTTAAAAATAGTTTAATAATACATTTTGGGTACAATTTTCCAGAAAAGATGTGATTACATAATCATTGAAATATAAGCTACACAGAAAAATCGCAAAATCAGAATTTTATAGCGTAACCTTTTGACCCGTCTAATTTAAATAAAACATTGTTATATTTTTAGAGACAGCTATCAAGGTGACCGGGAAAGTTCAAGCGTCTATAAATAAATTGTCTACGGGCATTTAACATGCCGGCCCTCATTGGATGATTACTAAGAGTTAGACCACCGACAAATAATTGTTTTAGAACCGTTTTCCTTTTTCGTTTTATTTACAAGACGATGGTGTATTTAAGTTAATTTCAGATACAAAACCTCGTACTTAACAAATGTATTTTAGACTTTTTGTATTGTACGTCTATTTAGCGTAGTAATAAACAGTTTCAGAAACCAGTATTTTCTTTCTTTTTCCTTTGAATTCCTGTTCAAGAATACTTCTATGTATCCTTAATTGTACTGCAAAGTAGTCGCCACTGCCGTCAAAGACTTAAAAGTAGTAGTCTGATAAGAATGGAGTATAAAATTTGCTTAAATGTCTTATCCTATCTTTATCTTGTTAGAGATGAACAAGCAGCAGGATTAAGCGGAAATTCCGATATAAATTTGGACTGAACAATTTAGCGTATTTTTGTACACGTTAAAGAATTTTTTCATGAAACACAGACAAAAAGTCTGTTTGAATCATGTAAAATATGCAAACAACATCAAAGACGTAATAAGCGATGAGATCAATCATTTTGTAGGGCTAGTGTTATTAAAGTTCATTTCTTTCCAAATACTATGTGTCGATTACATATCTTCCTTGAACGATTTGATAATATACATTGTGTCTGAAATCATTTGTTTTCCACCACTGATTAATACATGTGGGGCACTTGGTTGTACATGTAACTTGCGCAGAACACACTTATACTAGTACAGAACCCAGGAACACTGGCTGGTTAGGTTAATTGCTCGCCTGTTAAAAAAGCGCTAATATCCCCACCCCACCCAAAAAACAAAACAAAACAAAAACAACAACAAAAAACACACAAAAAACATCAAATTGGCGGGGCCTCTTTTCACACCAGGCTCTTAATTTAAACAATCTTGCTAGAGAACCACTAGGCAATGTTACATACCAAATATCCAAGGCCTTGGCCTTGAACTTTCAGGTAAGATGATTTTTTAAGTTTTGTCCTATACAAGTCTATATAAAACTTAGGACCACCCAGGGCAGGGCCTGTTTTCACCCCAGGGACATAATTTGAACAATTTTGGTAGATGACTAATAGGCAATGCAACATACAAAATATCAAAAGCATAGGCCTTGTAGTTTCAGGCAAGAAGACTTTTAAAGTTGTTTCATATATATATATATATATATATATATATATATATATATATATATATATATATATATATATATATATATATATATATATATATATATTAAAAGTCACTCCTGGACAAGTATATAATACATAAAAAAGAAAAACATCCAATGGGTTTCCTCTGTCTGTGTTTTTCTTATATATATATATATATATATATATATATATATATATATATATATATATAAGTCTATGTAAAACTTGGGAACCCCGGGTTGGAGCCCCTTTTCACCCAAGGGTAAAATTTGCACAATCTTGGTAGAGGACCACAAGGCAATGCCACATATCAAATGTCAAAGGCCTACGTCTTGTGGTTTCAGACAGGAAGATTTTTAAAGTTGTTCCCTATATAAGTCTATGTCAGACTTGAGAACCCCGGGACGGGCCCTCTTTTCACACCAGGAGCACAATTTGAACAATCTTCATGGAGGACCATTAAATGATGTCACACGCCAAATATCGAGGCTTTACGTCTTGCGGTTTTGGACAAGAAGATGATTTAAGTGTTTTCGTTTCGGTTGCCATAGCAACCAATTTTCTGTGTGGAATTCAATTCTTTAAACAAATATGAAAGGGGGTCACCTAAGAATCATTTCTGTGAAGTTTGGTGTAAATTTGCCCAGTGGTTTTGAAAAAGAAGATGATTGTTTAAGAAATTGTTGACGGACGGACGACACAAGACTGACGACAGATATTGAGCGGTCACAAAAGCTCACCATGAGCCTTTGGCTCAGGTGAGCTAATAATAGTAGGAAAAGCCGGTAGTCTTAATGTATATGTGTATACAGTCTAAATAGGATCATCATAAATAAGTTTTTATTACTATTTGAAAGGCCCTGTCTCAATCTGAATGATCATCAATACAGGAACAATGATAAAAAAAACGATGAAGACTGTCTGACGACGGATGCTTACGGATAAAATGCTTATTTTAATTCTTTCTTTTTTAAGATTTCACTGTACCATTTACGATGACAATTACAGTATTATATCTTGCTTAAGTCCTTCAGCTCTCCAAAGAAATCTTTTCAAGCAATTTCAGAAATAATGATGGTTGAGCAAGGTCCATAATTATATATGATTGCAGCGTTGTCATAGTATGTTCCGTTTCTCTAACTCTTGGTCAGTTCTAGTAAAACAACTCACGTCAAAATAAGAATTAAGACTGTCTGTATATTCTTGTCAGTTATACAGATTCATCATACTTAAGTGTTTTTTTTACTTATCCACAGTAATGACACGACACGTTGATCACCTTTTTCTGAACAAAATCTAGTTTACGAGTACTAATAATCATTCATAACAGCGTGATCTACCTTCTGATATCAAAACAAAGTACACAATGTTTTCATTCATTATTTCAAACTTGCGCTGTTGCCTGCACGGATAGAACTCAGCTTTTCTTCGATTTGCCAACCGTTTAAAAGCTGAAAGTATAATCCTGTAATGACGTTGTACCTTATTGTAACATAAATCATGGATATTGGAATTAAGCGTTGATGTTGTATTTTATTGTGATGTTAATTACAAATATCAGAATTAGAGTACCCTTATCTTAATAAAATCCAAATAATGTATTAAAATGTTTCATTCGTAGCTGAACTTATCAATTCTTATGACTGGAAGTGATAAACTTGTCAGTTTATCCATGTAAGAGAATATGTGTGAGTACACGTAAAATGGCATTGAATAGAATTTTATCTTTTAGCTGTATTGCTGAGAAAGGCATTAACTAAATGGATATTTCTTTTATCATTATTATTATACCAGATTTATATAGCGCCCTTTTCATTATAAACACGTTCAAAGGCGCTTTACATAAATCAAACGCAGGCACACAGGGCGCGAAATCCATCCTCTACTAGTACAGACACAGAGCGACCTGACCAGAGGAACAGAGTGAGATAAAGCCCCCAGAACAGATAGAGAGAAGTCTTTTATAGATACAGGCCTGTCCGGCTAACTTAGCCTAGCTCTTTGCGAATAGACAGTCTGGTTCTTTAACGTGTCCGGTGTATAGCACCGATACACGCGAAGCCGTCTTTCCTGGGAAGAACCAGTACAGGCCTCTAGTTAGGTGGGAGACACTCAAGAGTATCTCAGAAATTTCCAGTGCCTGGACCGGGATTCGAACCCCAGACCTCTGGATTGTCAGTCAAGCGTGTTACCACTACACCACCGGCGGCCCACCTACCTTCTTATGAACATTCTAGTAGGATACAATAAATTTCAATATATATTTGATGGGATTTTGGGGCGGGGCTGGGAGTATTTTGATTTAGTATACAGCGGACAGATATCCCTTATCGACCGATTCATTCACTTCTGAATTATTTCTTTGTAAATTGATATTAATTTAAATGTATTTTTCAATACGGAAAAGACTACTGATTAAGATTTTTTTACTGAAGTAGGTAGACACTTATAACAACCAGAGAAGTGTGCTTTAAAATAGATAAAAAATGCAACACCAGAGCATTCGTTATAGAAAATCTCTTAGTTGTACCCAGTGTGCTCTTATTTCTCTGCATTTACCTCTAAAGGGTACAGCAATCATAATTTTATGACATCATGATTTAGTGATGCTTATCTTTGCAGAGAAGCTAATATTTGGCGAATAGATAAACAAGTGAGCGAGGGAGTTGGGTTTAACGGCGAATCGACACAAAATGGTCATATATCGCCGGGAAGAAGTTTATTGAAAACGCCAAATGTAAAGCATACCTTTAATCATTTATGTAAAAATGTTAAGCATATCTAAAATCATTTATGTAAAAATGTAAAGCATAAATGTAAGGCATATCTAAAATCATTTATGTAAAAATGTAAAGCATATCTAAAATCATTTATGTAAAAATGTATATACATATGTGTTAAAATAGCAGCTGCAAACATAAAAATAGTGCAAAAGATGTGAATAAAGAGAACTGTACATGTCGTCGATTCATGCTTGAATGGTTATGACAGATTATATTGTAAGTAACATTTACTTAACATTATTACTGTTCATGTGCTAAAGATTGACTAGATGTTACTATAAATTTAAATCGAATCAATAGGTTATTTCTACCACCAGTCATACGATTCCCAAATAGAAAAGTAAAACGTACTTCTTTGTTTAGGAGGTGAAAATGTTCAGATTTGAGAAACTGAAAAAGGGGATTGTTTTCGATTATGCAAATAAAAAGGTTATGCCTTTTGTTTATTTTTCACTCTTGTTATATCCATGCTTAGTTCGGGCACCAAAGAAATAGGGAAAGTTCATGAGTGCCAGGACAGTTCTTACGGACAATACAGAAACATTACGTCAAACGTTTATTGATATCGGCATTTATGCGGATATATTAATCATTCAATAGCATTTTTCGTTTAATTACCACGGAGGTTCGTACACCAAATGAAGTTGCATCGTTCAATACAAAATGCAATGTATTCAATATGGAAATATAACAGACTGTCACGTATCGCTGACTGGAAGACAAAAATAGCTTTAGAATAAACTCAAAAATATCTAAGTGAACTGAAACTAGATTTTGGGACTAGAACATGTTGCGAATACCGTCCTTAGTGCAAAAAACGAAAACATCTTATTTCTTAAAAGTTATATAAAGTACTGCACTTTGAATTAAGCTTCAACTATTTTAGATGTTGATTGACTGATTTCGCATCAGCAGTATACCAGTTAAATCTGTATCATAATGTTATTAATCAAGCAATTCCATATTGGCCTTGTTATTTGGCCGAGGGTTGTCGTATTGGCCCAAGGCCCAACTAACTAGACCAATATGAAATCGCTTGATTAATGATATTATTATTCAACTTTTGACTGTTTGCGGTAACACCATAAGTGCTCTGTGAGTTACCTTATGGAGCTATGCACGATCAGGTGAAACATCTTGACAAGTTATTTAGACTTATTCAAGAAAGCATCAGATGTCTTTTTAGTTAGTAAAACAGAATGTAGTTACTTGAGAATAACTTTGAGAGATATTTTTGATGCGACATAATCAACAGTAACTGGAACTTACCGTATTTTTTTTTTTTTTGGAATTCTTATTTATTTTCGTTAGTGAGTATCTTATCATTTGAACTGACTGTGATACAAACTGCTTTAAAAGTGATTTCTTTTTAGGCTGCAGGCAGCGAGACACAC
The DNA here is from genome assembly GCF_021730395.1 of Mercenaria mercenaria. NCBI lineage: Eukaryota > Metazoa > Mollusca > Bivalvia > Venerida > Veneridae > Mercenaria > Mercenaria mercenaria. The sequence continues at coordinate 87,199,029 of NC_069364.1, read as the reverse complement.
AATTGTACACATATGTGTTGATCAAGATAATACAACCAACCAAGCACATATTATACATGCCTTGTTTAATTCTTATTACCTGCGGCCTCCATTGGAATACAACAAGTAGTGTAGCACATGGAGACTGGACGATTTCACGCGATTTTTTACCGATATGCGATTGGCTTATCGCTTTTATGGAACGCCGTTTTTGCAACATAGCTGGAACTCTATATGATATATAGAGAAATGCTTGTGACCTGAATTCCTTATATCATATAATTTATTCAAATTTTCAGCAATGATCAATATTGATACCTAGTTGTGAATAAGGCATTTCTTTTTAAATTGCTCTTACATTTCCTGGATGATGGTCTTGTGTTGTTTTGCTCTATATTTCAACAAAGTCCAGGTTAAGGCGTGAATCACATTTGTGATAGCTCTAGTACAGTATTTCAATAGTCAAGGAATGTGACCAACTGAGCTAAAAGTTATGTTATACATGAAAGGGAAATATAGTTATTATTGCTCAAAACAATAACTTTCAGAATTAAGAAAATTTAATACATATTTCATAGATCTACTTGTAAAACATGTAGAATGGAGTAATATTTCCTACATTAAAGCGTAATGGTATAAAAAAACAACAAGCACGCTATTCACCCATAAGTTATTTTTAGGCTGAGTGGTCACGCATACACATAACAATTTCTGGTCTGTATAACTTCTGGCCGCAGGAAATCTTTCGACTTGTCCAAAATTGTTTGCAGTTCAACTGACACTCGTGTTCGCCAATTTATTCATCCACTTCCAGCATATGAATCGCTATTAATTTATCATTGCACAAATAGTCCACACTATCAAAATGTCTGTTAAAGATAAGTCTTATCCTTTTAATTAATCTGAGTTTCGCATATTTTCTCATTGTTTTCCTTGCAAATTGTCCGAATTTCTGACAGGAAACACTTGTTTGTACACAATACCGAATAAGCGAAAGTGTCGTTGTAATCTATAAAGACGTACATCGACCCAGTCATACTTTATTTTTACATGAACATGTTAGATGATAGTTTTGTCAAAAATGTGAAACATGTTGTAATGTATAACTTTGATGTAAAATAAAATGGTGTCATTTAAAAATCTAACGGAAGTGACTTCTCCGTATTGGCCCTCTCTTTTGAACCAATCAGAATGCTTGAATTCCATATTGGCCCTGTTTTTCTCGTATTGGCCCTGCTTTTCTCATATTGGCTCAGTTATGCTTTGTATTAGCTCTACTTGTTTCATATGATGTGCGCAATTGATCTAATACTAAATACTAAAATAATATATCGTATCAAGCATCCCTGATATACCAGTGCTTTGATTATTGAAAAACACAATATTACATTTTATTTTATTTTTTTTAATTTTAGCCCACAGGGGGCCCATTTATTATCCCCGTCCATGATGTGATGGGGTCGGGGACCCATCCCGCATCTCATCTTACAGACATAATATAAACATAGATATAAGTTGAACAAATATCAGAGCATAGTATATACTTAGTGTAGTAACAATGTTATCAAACTATTCAATACCTAGTTCACAATGATTTATATATCAGTTTAACTACAATACCTAGTTCACATGTTAATCAATATATTTAATGCCTTGTTCAAAAGGATTAATCTTACAAAATAGTTATAAAAATTTTCAATCCTAGAAACAGGGGATTTTTTAATAGAGAGAGAGGTATTATCCAGCAGCTTATTTGTCTTTCATAAAACAGACCAAAATGTATGTCATTATGTAATTTTAAGCCAGTCTTATTATTTCTCTTAGTCTATAAGCCTCTCATTAGAGAACAAGAGGTCCCAAACAGAGAAAGAAAAGGAAAAAAGGGCCTCTGCCAAGAAAAAAGAAAGAAAAAAGTACAAAAAGGCCTAAGTACGAACCAAACTGTCTTACTTCCTTATTCAGTGTCTACAGGGTTCCAAAAAAGAAAAAAGGTTTAAAAGTGGGTATCCCAAGCAACTATATAGTCATTGCATGTAGAATTGAGGATTTTATGAAACAGTTTAAAAATAAGAGACAAAGTGGAAGTCGGAACCCTGTTTATACTTATACACATATATATAGTATATTGTATTATATTGATGATTTTCCAAGAAAAGACACTCTGCCTGTGGACTGTCCAGCGGGTTACTTATACACACAAAAGACAAAACAAAAGACAAAAAACTCAACTAAGTGTCAGCAAGAGAAAAATCCAAAACTATTTGCCTATAACAGTTGCTCAAAGATATCATTTTCCTTTTATTATCAATGTAAATCAACCTTTAACTTCTTTAAACTGAATTATAAAGGATTGCCATCGGTGCAGAGCCAGGCCGTTCTGCGCCTCAGTGCAGCCTGATCAGGATCTGCACCTCGGGCTGCTAAAATTGCATTTTTATTGTGATGGTCCTTAGATTTTGCCATGAACTGCTCTAAAAATCAAGGATGGACCAACCTAATCTAACTTCAGCATGGTAATTGGAGGTTAAACAAAATCAATGTTTAACAGTTGCTGTAAGATAAATTTTACTTATAATACAGTACGTTTATTCTACTAAATTTTTATATTTTTCCCAGTCTGTTTGAAATTTTGTCAAGTTAAGTACTTGAGAGGCCGTATATTTTTCGGTCTGGTAAAACAAAACTATTTGTCTTTTGAACACTTCTAATAATGGTATTTGACCCTTAACTCTATTGTAGTATAAAAACTGCTTGGCTGAAAGAAGGAGCATATTCATTATTCTGTCATATTTATCACTGCCAAATAATATATTTGAGGCACTCAATTCTACTATGTTTGTATTACAACTACTATTTATATATGTCAATAATTGTGACCAGAATTGTTTGATTACATCACATTTCCAAAAAAGATGAATTAAAGTTTCTTGCTCATTTTTACAGAAGCTACATGTCTCATCCTGAGAAATGTTCATTTTTTTCAATAGATGGTTTGTAGCTAATATCCTATGATTAATTCTATACTGCAGCCAGTGGAGTTTAGAGTCTTTGGTAATCCTGAAAACTCTGTCATATTTTATTTCATCAAGCACAATACCTATATTGTTATAAAAATCAGCTTTCCATTTTTGCAGTGATTTTGGAAACTCCTCTTTTGATCTAAAATATTTGTAAATATTTTTACATCCTTTACTGTCTTTTGTAATAATTGACAGACAGGTAGGCATGACTGGATTGCAAGTTTTTCGTATATTATGAACACCCTTACTTTCCAAAAAATGTCTAATTGATGCGATAAGGCCATTATACTCAAGAAAGTTTGTTCTAGCATTAAAAGTATTGCAAAATTCTCTATATGTGTAAAACTCATCTTGTGCATTAAGTAGATCACCTATAAAAATAACACCAGCTGTCTGCCATCTTTTATAAAAACACTAGAGCCTCCAACCTTTATATCTGGATTGTTCCATAAATTTATTAAGGCGTATGCTTTTCCAGTGGTAGGGATTACCTTACACAAGAGAATGTGATAACTATGTATCACATCTTTCCAAAAAGGGTTTAAATCTTGATGTAAAAGTCTTTTGGTAAAATCTGTTCCATTTATGTAAATATATTTTAAAGCAGGAACAATAAATTCTACTAAATTACTAAATTTATTATTCATTGTTAGAAGTCTTCTAAGCCATGTTGCTTTTAAACTATGCATGAAACTTTTCAGGTCAATCATTTTGAGTCCTCCAAATCTATATTCTTGAGAAATTATGTTTCTTTTAACTTTATCATTGCCATTATTCCATAAAAATTTATAAAACATATTTTGTAAAAGAGTAATTTTTTCTTGTGAGGGGTTTGGAATCCCTAATATCAAATGGTTAAGTTTTGCTAAGGCTAGGCTCTTAATAACTACTAGTTTACCCATAGGTGAGATAACTCTTTTTGACCAGCTTGACAGTAAAGTTTTGATTTCTTCAATTTTTTCATTATAGTTTAAATTAACAATCTCATTAAGATTTATGGAAAATTTTACCCCCAATAGTGTGAACTCATTACTTCCCCAAGAGAGATTGAACTCAGGGCACATTACCAGTTGACTGTTTCTCCGAGAACCAAACCATATGACTTTTGTTTTATCAGTATTAATATTAAGGCCTGATATCTTTCCATAGAATTTTAAAACTAACATTGTATTAAAAAGGGACTCTTTAGATCCATTAAGTGTAAGACTTGTGTCATCTGCATATTGTGAAATTAAATTTTCTGAACCATTAATTTTTATTCCTTTTATTTTTGGATTATTCCTTATAAGGATAGCTAAAATTTCTGCACATAGAATGAAAAGATAGGGCGACAAAGCATCTCCTTGACGACAACCTCTCTGCAAGAAGAACCACTCAGACATATGTCCATTAACAATAACACATGATTCAATATTGGTGTAAAAAAGCTTAATCCACCTTCTAATTGTAGGACCAAAATTAAAATATTCTAATACTTCAAACATAAATTTCCATGAAACAGTATCGAAAGCTGCAGCAAAATCAATCAATAATAACAATCCCGGAACATCATATTTTTCAGTATGAAGCAAAATGTCATAAAGTAATCTTATATTTGTAGCCATAAGTCTTCCTGGTATGAATCCAGTTTGGTCTTCATTTATGATATTATTCAAAGTATTTTTTATTCTAAATGCTATTGAGGATGAGGCTAATTTATAAGAGACATTTAAGAGTGATATAGGTCTCCAATTTTTCAGTAAAGTTTTATCTTTATTTCCTTTAGGAATACAAGTTATTACTCCTTGTTTTTGGGTCACTGAGAGTTCTCCTGTTGAAAAGGCATGATTCACAGATCTAACCAGGAACATTCCAATATCATTCCAAAATTTTTTAAAAAACTCTACAGTAAAGCCGTCATTACCTGGGCTAGTATTATTTTTCATCCTTTTAAGGCTATTTAGCATTTCAGTATATGAAATATCCCCTTCAATTGAGTCTTTTTCATTTTGGGTTAATCTAGGTACTTCTATATTTGTGAAAAGGTCGTTTAATGTTACATCCTCAGTTTCTTTTACTTTATATAATTTTTCATAATGGAGTTTAGTTTCATTTAGAATTTTCTTGTTGAGAAATCAGGCATTTACCAGCTTCTGTAGTGAGTGAGCACATAAATTTAGAAATATAGTTTCTGTTTTCAAGATTACAAAAGTAACTTGTGGGTTTTTCTCCTTCCTGAATCCATTTTGCTTTTGAGCGAACAAAGACACCTGCCATTTTTTCTTTCTTAATTCGACAAGTTCTTGTTTTTTTATATCAATATTATTAAAATCTATCATTTGCTGTTTTTCCAATAATTCAATCTCTTTAAGTAATCTGTTCTCTTTGTCCAATTCTTCCTTCTTTTTGTGGGATGAATACAAAATCGTTCTACCTCTTATAGCAAGAAGTAAACATTCAAAAAATAATTGGTCATTTATACTAAACTTAATGTCTTGAAGGGGAACTTCATTTATTTCATTATTATATCTATTTGGTATATCTGTAGCATATTGAGATTTAATTTCTCTTATAGTTTTTTTCACTTCATTTACGTACACAGAGTCTTTTAATAATGAATTATTAAACTTCCAATATGATACACCCTTTTGGAACTTGCCAAACTCTAACGAGATATAAATTAAAGAGTGATCTGTGCGATAACCTGTCAAAATTTTTGTCCTCTCAATTTCGGTGTACAGTCGATCGGATATAAGAAAAAAATCTAATCTTGCCTTTTTATAGGGTTTCTTCTAAACCATGTATACTCTTTTTTCTCTATATTATTTTCTCTCCAGCAATCAATCAAATTAAAATCTGCCATAATTTTAAGAACTATATTTCGAGCATTGGGGTTATTTAGATTTTTGTAGTTATATGCATCCATATCTGGATTTAAAATCAAGTTAAAATCACCCGAAAGAATGAAGAGACTATTATCTTCATATTTAGACATTTTCTCATATAAACTTTCATAAAATGTTGGACAGTCTCGATTTGGACCATATATATTAATCAGGGTCATTTGTTTATCACAGATTTTACAATTTAAAATCAGCAGATTTCCATCATTATCTTTTTCTATACCCAGTAATTTAAATTCAAAAGTGTTATTCACAAAGATAACCACACCTCTAGATTGACTATTATAACAGCTAAAATAACTCTCATATCCCCATTGTGATCTTATGTACTTTTCCTCTGCTTGAGTGAAATGTGTATCCTGGAGCATACATATATCATACTTTTTACTTTTTAACAAATTAATAACATCTTTCCTTTTACCTTTGTCGCCCAAACCTTGTACATTCATTGAAATAAACGAAATAATATTAGATTTATTCATTTGCATTTTTTATAAAGACAATGTCTCAAGCAACATTTTACAAACATTTGTCTATGAGCAACTGAATGGCTGAAATGAAAGAAATTTTGCTGTTGAAAACAAAAAACCCCTAACCAGTCCACCAACAGAATGGTATAATTTGATGTGTAGACTTTCCATTCAAGAAAAAGCAAAAAGAAATATCTGTTGAAGAGATAGTGGAGCTTAACTTACATGACAGGTACTATGAACCCATTCATATTTTATTATTTGTTATTTTTTTTCTAATACATATCAAAATTTAATAAGAAAAAAAAAAAAACAATAACAAAGTTTACAAGTATAGGTTCTAAAACTACATTTGGATTGGTCCCCTCTTTAAACTGAACAAGGCGTTAACAGTTTGAGATGAGGATCATGTATTCAATATAACATAATAAGATAGTTCAAGGAAAAACTAGAAATGAACTATAACTTCTATAAAGCATACCTTGGAACTTCTTCAAAATGTCTTTTTACATACAGTTTACAAGCAGTAGCCATGAAAAATTTCCTTCTAGAGCTTGACATAATCTTTCTACCATGGACATAGGCCTACATCTGAAACAGCAAAATTTACTACAAAGGACCGCATTCTTTGACATAAATAGAGATTTGACATAAGTAGAGTGTAGTAGTAATAAAACATGGAAAAATATAATGATTGTATTAAGTCTTAAGAGCTGCCGCATGTAAAAGCCCTCACATCTGGCTAAAGAAGCTAAAGTTGCCAAACAGGCTAAAAAGACCAACCATTCTTAACAGTACTGTACATCACTTGCATATATATATGAAAGATGATACCCTGGTGGTAGGGGTGCAGTAAACTTAACAAAACAAAACAAAAAAAAAAGAAACTGTTCATTTCTATCTAGTGTTACTGTTAGTTACAGGTTGCCCATGGCACTTATTTTGTAACATTTACCAATCCTAGAAAACTATAATGATTTAAATCTCTAATGAAATCTAAATATAGAGAAAAAAGGTCAAGGTCGCGAACACGCGAAAGCGGAGTCTTTCTTTCTGTGAAATTATAAATAATTTTTTGTGTTTAAAAAACAAACATAACACAGTGTTTTTGTTCAAGATGATAAAATAGGGGATGATGGACATGTTGGGCTTTTAACTTTTTAATTCTGTTGAGGAGAAGTGGAGTTAATTCAAAGTAAAGTGAGAACAATAGAAATGGATTAAATACGGGTGTGATATCTATAAATAGTTTTTGGATAAACCGGTTAAACTGGATTAGCAAACAGGTTTTCGTGAGTACGTTATTGTAAACATTTAAAACGTTATCAGCTGGTAATTTTTGTTTGAATCGATTTGCCAGAACCATGCCATTACAACGGGGTAGCAGAGCATCGTTGTCAGCGACGGCTAGTCAAAAGAAAGGAAAGCAAACTGAGGGAAACCTCGGAAACCTCGGTGATACTTCAATTGATAAATCTGTTGACTCTTCAGTGAGTAATTCTCCAACACCTAAAGCTTCACCTCTCCCCCCTGTCGAAACTCAGTCGAAAATCGACAAACATTTAAAACCTCTAGACAAGCAACCAGAACAAAGTTCTGATAGTATGGCCGAGATGATGAAAAATCTCTCAGAAAAACTTAATAAATTAGCATCTCAAGAGTATATCGAAACAAAGTTTAAACAAATGATCACGGAAGAAGTCTTAAGCAAGAAGCTAGACGAATTCCAGAAAGTCATTAAAAAAGAGGTGAAAAAAGAGCTCGAGAAGATTAACACTCAAGTAGGGGAATTGAAATCCAGACTAGAGACGTCGGAACAAGCAGTGGAAAGCCTGAAGAATATAGTTTCTGATATGGAAATTTCTATGGAAAAAATGAGTGACGCTAATGTCAGTATTATGAGCGAGAATAAGAAAATACGTGAACAGCTTCAAGAACGTGAAACTATCCTGCGAAAACAGTCAGAGCAACTCAATGGCTTGGAGCAATATACACGCAGAAATTCAATTCGAATCTATGGTATTGAGGATACGGACATGAAGGAGACACCTCTAGAAACAACCAAGAAGGTTGTGAAGTTGGTTAAAGAGAAACTTAATATTAAGATTTCAATTGCAGATGTAGATATTTCACACAGAATGGGAAGATTTTCTAAGGATGGTAATAGACCAGTTATCTGTAAATTTCTGTCTCGGCATGCTAAACAAGATGTTGTTAAAGCACGAAAGCTTCTTAAAGGGTCTCATATCATTATTAGAGAAGACCTAACGTTGCAAAACGCTAAATTATTGGAAAAAACAAGCACGTCAGATCTTGTTCAAACTGCATGGTCTGACGAGGGAAAAATAATTGCCTTGCTGAAAGACGGTAGAAAGATCGTGGTCGATTCAACCACTGACATCAGACGATTTTCAACTCATGAACATTCAGGGCGTTAGCTGAAAGAAATGAACAGTAAAAACTGACATATATACATTTTTTTCTTGACATGTGCTCCTCCACGTGTCTTTGTTTTTGTTTATACTTTAAATTATGCATGACATGTAAATATCCGGGTAATCCTGGTTTTTAATTGGTCCATACCATTACTACGGTATCACGTGTGGTCTTTCGTTATGTTACGAGAATCATGTAACCTCGCTTTCAATCTAAAATGGCAGCGCCCATGTATTGGTAACAATTGCACAATATCATGCAGTTTTGAGTATTTTCATTTACGGTACGTTATTTGTTATAATTATTCTGCAGTTGAGCTATTTAGAACAGGTCAAACAAATGAAAAGACATTGCCTTGCCTTGCACTAATATAAATCTGTATAAATAAGCTATGTTTAGAAACAGCGAGGACTGTTCAGTTTGTAAATATTACATTTTATTGTAAAAGTAATGAAGACATGGAGTAGAGACACAAACATGCTTTCTTTTTTTTAAGACACATACCACTGATTATAGGCTGCCTCTAAAGCTTTATGAAGTTATTTTACACATTTCATGTTTGTGGCTATATGCGAAGATTAAACATCAGCAAATTGGGATGGAGTCCAAGAAAATACTTACCCTTATACGAATAAGGCAAATAAACAAGAAAACTTCAATGCCATGATTAAAGGGAGCGATTTCCTAATATTTGTCCTATTCCCAAATAAAGATTCCTTTCAGAATGATGTCTTACTTGGTATTGTTTATAGAAGAAGCAGAACGTTTTGCAATCTCATGAAGACCTTATTGTTAACATGCCTGCCTGTCGTTTATAAAAAAAGTTTTTATATAAAATATTTCGGAAATATTACAGATATGGGAGCTCAATTATTTGCAGAGTATTGATTTTTCTCAAGCAGTCGGAGGGAATTCAGTAAGGTCTATGTTAGACGAAAACAAAATATTAAAAATAAAAGTGATCGTTTATTAAAAAACAGTTAATTAATATATTTTGAATAAATGCGCTTTGATAAGCATCCTGTATTACTGGAAATCCGGTTAAATATGTATTATTTGGGAGAAGAGATGTTTGAATTGTAGTCTGCTGTAAAAACTTTTTACCAATGATGTACGGTTGTCTGCCTAATCGGAACTCAATCGAGTGAGTGAGTTTGATTTGACGGCGATTCGACGTAACAAAGATACATTGTCGAAGAGAGGTTAAACTGAAAGCAGTATTGATTGTATGATTGAAATAAAAGTATAAATTCTGCTACAATTTACAGTTGTAAACGTTATTATTATTAAACTTATTATCACAAGTAATGCTAGTTATACAGTCTGAAGAATATTTTATTTAATAATAAATATATGTCCTAGTAGTTTTAGTTGTGTTTGAGATGAACATCGAACAATCTTGAGGGAAGACTAACAAGAATGATAAAGACCAAATTTGGTGAAGATTCATTCATTGGTTATTATGACGTCGTTTAAATGTTTTTTATCTATTTTTAGCTCTTGTGGCAAGAAAAAAACATTTCAAAGTTTTTTTAGAGGATTATATAAGGATGCTACAGACAAAATGTGGCAAAGATCCATTCATAGTTTCATGAGACAAGTTGTTTTAAGGGTGGTCTATTGTTTAATGTTACTGACCTTACAAAGGCCGCGAAGAAACATTTTAACGAATAAGAGGGATGACATTGCTAGGATGCTACCGACCAAGTTTGATAAAAATCTGTCAAATGGTTCATTAGAACAATTCAACTGGATTTTAACTTCATTTCTGGCAGCCACGAACAAAACTAAGCAAATATCATTTAAACCAATGCAATAGATGACCTTACAGAAATCCTACAGAACTTACTGGCTGAAGAGTTATCGGCTGATTCAATCGTTTAAAGGCCTTTCATCATCCACTCTGGCGGTCCCTAAAAGACGTCAAGTTGAACCATTTGGAACCAAAATTGAGAAAGAACCTTTCAAAGATGCTCACAACATTGATGTGTTAGGTAAATGTCATTAATTCGTAAACCAATTTCTGATGTTGCTTCCATCTGAATAAATTACCACAAAAGTAGACTGGAAATTCAACTTGAGCTCAGCATACATCGTTTTTGCTTTCCGGGTTAAAACCAATTTACGTAAAATTGGTTCAAACAATTAATCTATGCTTACTAGTACTTAGAAAGAAGATTATAAAGAGTGTATTTCGCAAATATTGCATGTTTCCATTATCTTGTAAATATATTCCTTGCATCTTGTGCTGCAAAATCGTAAACGAGATAGGTTTTCTATCAATTTTCCTGAACCAAAGTTAAATGTTAAGCTATTTTGATGGTACTGTATCCTTTGTCCGGTGTTATCTTTCTCCTTAAACGAATTCTTCTTAGGAGAACCAAATGGTCCGCTTGGCCGCTTGTAGGGACTGTCGCAGCAAAAAAAGCAATAAAAAACAAACTTTAAATAACTTTAAAGAATAGCTAAATGGATGTTGAAAGGTTATGGTCTTCCGATAAGCGACTTTTGTGAGCATCGTTTTTGGCAAAAATGGACTGCTATCAAATGAAGCCGATAGCAGTCCGACGAAATGTTTAGAAAGAAATTAAATAAAGTCCAAATATTGAATAGTGTAAATATTTCAGAGTTAATGTAAAGTAAAGGTCAATTAAGATTGTGTCATTAGAACATTTATGTTCACGTACCTTCTGCTATAAGGCGAATATTTTCATAAACGACAATAACGCCAGTTAGAACCGTAAAACAAAAATGTATGCTTGCAGAAATGAGCAATTTCATTGATGTTTTTGTCTATGAATGCAACATGGTCAAGTTGTTCGAATAAATGTCAAGTAAAATGTCTTTATTACGACAAGGATACTTCAAATGTTTATATTTTTTTTATCAATTGCAGAAATAACTGAATTCCCAAACTAAGATATTGCAGGTGGTTTTGCGTTTGGCAAATCAAACGATTTAAATATTTAGAACAGTCGATTATATTGACAATTACATCATATTTCTTCCTATATCAGTATCATTAAAGTCCAGATATTTGCAATAAATACGGATTTTCTGGAATTGCAGGACAGCAATCTTTGTTTAGTATGCTGAAAATCGTGTTCCATGGCTGTAATGTGATAAAGAATAAATGATAGCGCGCAAGAAAACTCTTTCAAAGAAATATCAAAGGTAATAGCAAATCTGTACCTTTGTTTATGCTGCAAATTTGGTATCAGTACAATTACAGAATACGTGGAAAAGTCCGATGTCTTTACTAGTAATTTGTGTAAACTAGGCTATCATTAAAGTGATGAATGTCCCCCGTCATGCACTGAACAATTGCAATTTACCACGCAAGATTGCATAATTATATGGACTGTATGTATACAAACTGTATGTATACAGTATGTAACAAAACCAAGTCGTAACTATGCAGAATATTATTCTAAAGAACGTAACATGCACCATCACAACTAGAGTTGTACTGATCATTGTGTGAAGTTTCATGAAATTAGTGCAAGGGTTCGATGATTAGGCGCGCAAATGCATTCAATGTATGTACACAGTTTGTTAAGAAAAAAAAAAAAGTCCCATAATCTGCATTTTTGTTGTTGAAGAACTAACATGCCCCATGCACACCTACTGTTGTTACTGATCACTTGTGAAGTTCATTAATGTGACAAGGGTAAGAACATTATGGCTGCGCACAAGATGTGTCTATGTATATAGATAGTACAAAAAACTAAGTCCGTAACTCTGCAATTTTTTTCTTCTGAAAGAACCTATCATGCCCCATGACAACACTGTGTTATGGTCATTTTGTAAAGTTTCATTAAATTCTGTCAAGGGATGAGAAAATGGAGCGACAAGATTGTTCTATGTATATATAGTAACAAAAAACAAGTCCTAACTCTGCAAATTTGTTTTTCTGAAAGAACTAACATGCCCCTGCACAACTCTGTTGTTACTGATCATTGTGTGAACTTCATAAATTCTGTAAGGAGATGAGAGAATTGACCACAAGATTTTGTCATGTATTATAGTATAGAAACAAAAAACCAGTCCGTAACTCTGCAATTTTTTTCTGTAAGAACCTAACATGCCCATGCACAATACTGTTGTTACTGTTCACTTTGTAAAGTTTCATTAAATCTGTCAAGGGATGAGGAGAGAGAGCGCACAAGATTTGTCTACGGACAGACGACAGAGAGACAGACAGACAACCGAACCAGTATACACCTCCCCCCCCCCCCCCCCCCTTACAACTTGATGTCGGGTCAACAGTATAATCAATTACGCTGTCTTTATATCAATGATCATTAATAATGGAACAGTGAGAAAAAAACTGAGGACGACTGTCTGACAATAGACACTTACACAGAAAATAGGTATTTCAACTTTCCGTCGTTTTTAAAGATTAACGGTGAGATAACATATTACATTGCAAACCCCAAGTTCTAAGACAATCTTCTAATGAATTAAGAATATGAGGGTTGAAAAGGGTCATGTCCATAATTACATAATGCAGCGTGTAAAAATTGCTCTGTTTCTATAATCCCCTCAGAGTGGACAGTTCCGACTTCATGATTAGACGTCTGTACCACAGTGCAATTATCAGATTATCAACATATGTTAGTTGTTTTTCCTCTTATCCGCAATAATATTACCTTGAAGGAGACACAACACGCTGATCACCTTTCCTTTACGAGTTACAACTTCATGATACACCTTCAGATATCAGAACATAGTACAAATTGTTTTGATTAACATACTGCTTTTCTTTTCTGGTCATTCATTATTTCCATCCTGCGTTGTTGCTTGCACTGATTTTTTTTATTATTATTTTCGATTTACCAACCGCTTAAAAGCTGACATCATAACTTATCCTGTAATGATGTTGTATTTTATTGTGACATTAATGACTCATTATCATAAATATCAGAAATAGAGTATCCTTATCTTAATAGAATCCAAATAATGTATTTAAATTGACATTTACTGTGTTTCATCTGTACTTACACTTATCATTTCTTATGACCGGAATTATTAAACTTGTCAGTTCATCGATGTATAAAAAATAGAAGCTGTGTATACACGTAGACCGCTGTAAAGATTAATGACACTGATTAGATTTTATGTTAGCTGTATTGTTGAGAAAAGTATGAACTAAATTGATGTTTCCTTTGAGCTTTCTAGCAGAATACTTTGTTTTGGGTGCTCTGTGATTCCGGGAAATCTACCCTTACCTCTTACTTCAATATATTTTGGTTGTGATTTGGAGTGGTATGGGGAGGCCCCTGTGGTCGAGTGGTTAACGTCGCTGACTTCATATCACAACCTGGTTAACGTGAAAAATTTGTCGATTCGATTAATTTTGCATTTAAATCAAATATATATACGAGCAGACAGTAATTATTAGGTTCCTTTGTTGACCTATTCATTCACTTTTGAATTAATTCGTTGTAAATTGATTTTGATTAAAATGCTTTTATTTATACGGAAAGGAATGCTAATAAAGAATTTATTCTCCACATAAATTTGTAGACATTTAAGGTAAAGGCAAAGTTTCTTGTTTATAGTGGGTAGTCAACGAAAGTCCCCACCTAGAATAGATGGAAAAACTCCAGGCGAGCTCCAGTCTAGGCCGATACTGCTGGATACAGTACTAATTTAAGTAAATCACCCAACACTGAACACTAGTCGGTATATCAGCCACCACCGGAAATCCAACACGGATCTCTGGCGTTGTTGTCCGACTTACTAACCACTGCATCACTGACTCCCTTGAGTGACTCCCAGACTAATTACAACTAGAAATGCTTTAAATAGATAAAAATTCATTACTCAGGCATAGGTCAAGGAAAATCGCTCATGTTTTAATGAGTCTTTACTTTGCAAAGAGGCTAATATTAGGCAAATGAAATAAAATAAAGAAAACTGTTCATCTCAGAAAAAAGCTTCTTTGAAGTACGAAAATACACGAAAAACGAACATTTTTCCTCTAAGCCTCTAAAAGTATATAAACATGAAAATGTATTTAACTGTTTCAGACTTCGTCGATTCATGCTCAAATAGGTATGACGGACAATTGCTAGTAATATTTTCATTATTACTGTTCATGTGCTTTACTAGCTGTAATCATCTAGACCTCTTTTTCCAAGCAAACTACTAAGCGAACATACAGAATAACCAGTTACGCTAGATCTTTCCAATTTCCACATGAATTTTCTTTTCCCTGCGACATTTGCTTTAACTAGGCCAGCTTCGTACTAATATTCGTCATGGTGAAGAGGCTTATACTTAGAAGTTTTAATACTGTGCAGGAAAACATGTATGAAGTATGATTGGTTCACAGTTTTGGGCCCGCCCGCTTTGCTCAGTAGGTAAGAGCGTTGGTGTACGGATCTCGGGGTCGCGAGTTCGATCCTATGTTCTCCGTGACTATTTGATAAACGACATTGTGTCTGAAATTATTAGTCCTCCACCTCTGATTCATGTGTACTTGCGGAGAACAGGTTTGTACTGGTACAGAATTCAGGAATACTGGTTAGGTTAACTGCCCGCCGTTACATGACTGAAATACTGTTGAAAAACGGCGTTAAACCCAAAACAAACAAACAAACAAACACAGTTTTGGATAAAACCTAAATGGCGTTTCATTAAATTTATTAAAAATAAAGAAACCTGTCTAACTGAAAAAGTTACAAAGAATACATGCAAATTTATAAAATTAACCGCTACCATTTATTTTAGAAGACTTTTCTAAAATTTTAGCTTTGATAGTTTGAAGCGTCTGCCAACTTTAAAGAAATTATGTAACTGAAGTCAGATTTCAGCTCAATCAGACATAAATGTCAAAAAAAATCATTATATGGAGGCAGCACCAAATTTGAACATTTTCCATAGTCGAAAATTTCATATCAGGTGTGTCACGTCACTAATGACACTATATGAGTGGACGCCATGTCGTTAAACGAACAAAACGTGTTTTATTCCATGTGTTAAAATGAATAAGCAACAAAAGTATGTGCTGATATACATCGAGAAATACTTACGTTCTTTCGTGAATTAACATCTCCCTGTAAAACTGCTGCATAATTCTCTAACCAACTAATGTTGTGAAATAGTACATTTTGTATTAGGGCTTGTTCTTTCTCTTGGCGGGTGTAAAGTTGGCCACACAATTAATTAATATAAGACGACATTCCGTATTGTGGTTTTTTAATTGTGTCTTCTGTCAGTTTCTGGTTCCGTAACCTCAGATGCCCTTTCTAAATTCAAGTTGTTTATTTCTCTCCATTGTTTTCTCATTTAGGGTAAGCCAAATATTTAAACATACCTCGCTTTTCATCGAAATCATTGCAGGTTTCATATGCAGTGCCGTATGAAGGCATCTGTGGATGTCTGTACTTGTAGCATGTGTAAACGTTGAGTTCTACCCAATCCGGGGCTGGAGGGTGTGGACGGTAGCATGCATTGCCAGTACCGTCCACGAACAGGCTCAATCAATCTGAGCCAGCAACATACTTGTCGTGTTGTTGTTTCCACTATATCTATTTCACCGAGTGGCTTAATTTTACTGTTGCATTTGTGCAATTTTTAATACTCGATGAATTTTCGTCTAGTCGTTCTTATTGAAATGTTTATTCTTTTTAAGATAATCATAAAATATTGTATCTGATAATCATAAAGAGAAAATTAGAAATAAAGTATATTTTATAGACGAACTAGAATATACCTGTAGGACACAGGGTGTGCCCCCACTGGTACATTTGTCACAGATAATGGGCAATAATTCAAATGTTTGCAGTCTTAAGGAGGTATAGCCTCAACAAACATTTTATAAAAAGGATTCATTATCTGAGGCAAACCCAATATTTTATCTGGGGACCATACGCCGCTTTTCATGGAATAACACGCCACAACACGTGTATCATTGAAGGTTCCATGTGCACCGCCGTATGAATTCATCTGCGGATGTCTCTAAATTGCTTTTTGTACTTTTAGCATGTGCAAATATTGAGTTCTGCTCAACCCGGGGCTAGAGGGCGTGGACGGTAGCATGCATTTCCACTACCGTCCATGAACAGGCTCAATCAAACCCAGCCTGTAACATTTTCGTTTTTGTCGTGTTGAACGACCTGTGGAGTTTCCACTTTTTCTATTTTCTGACTTTTTCAGGGGCCATAACTTTAAAAATAGGGGATGGAGATAAATAAAATACAAAGGTGCACATTAAAAGACTCGAGCGAGTTTCCATCAATTTATATCAAATTCTTTTTAGGCTAGGTACGTCACAAGGTGAAAATGTGCATTTTGGATTATTTCAGGGGCCATAACTCTGGAAATTGGGGGCGGAGGCAGACGAAAAATAGGAGATGATTTAGTTCATATCATGATAAAGACTCATAGAGACTCATGCAAGGTTTAATAAATTTATATGAAATACATTTTTTTGAGCTAGGCGCGTCAAAAGGTAAAAATGTGCATTTTGGACTTTTTCAGGGGCCATAACTCTAAAAATAAGGGGCGGAGCCAGACAAAAAATAAAAGGTGCACAAGTTCATATCACGATAAAAACTCATGCAAGGTTTTATCAATTTATATTAAACTCTTTTTGAGCTAGGCACTTCACAAGGTGAAAATATGCATTTTTGACTATGTCAGGGGCCATAACTCTGAAAACAGGGGCGGAGCTAGATTAAACAAGAGGGCCATGATGGCCCTATATCGCTCACCTGTTATCATTGCACTTAAGGAGAAGAAGGTCCTCAGAAAAAATATTAAATCCAAAGGACAGGAACAACAAAGGGAAAAAATTTAACCAAAAAGAAAAAATAATTACATGGTATAGATATGTCAAAATACACCTAAAAACTGGAGGTACCATCCATGTTGTACCACAGAAAAGTGGTCTCAGTTTTTCCCTACGGCCAACAATAAAAAAGTTACTAAAAATAAGCTATTTATAGTAACGTAAAAGGGAAGTAATTAAAAAAAATTAATATTGTAAGTGAACACAAGAGGGCCAAGATGGCCCAATATCGCTCACCTGTTGTCATTGCACTTGAGGACAAGAAGGTCCTCAGTAAAAATATTTAAGTCCAAAGGACAGGAACAACAAAGGGAAGAAATTTAACCAAAAAGAAAAAACAATTCTTACAAGGTACAGATATGTCAAAATGCACCTGAAAATTGGAGGTACCATCCATGTTGTACCACAGAAAAGTGGTATCGGTTTTTCCCTACGGCCAATAATAAAAAAGTTACTAAAAATAAGTTATTTATAGTAACGCAAAAGGGAAGTAATAAAAAAGTATTGTAAGTGAACAAAAGAAGGCAAATAAATCTGTTGACATAAATGAAATTTCAGATCAGTATCTTCATTAGTTACGGAGATATACCCATTTTAATTTGAAATAAAGGGAGGTAATTTGACATAAAATCAGTCCATAGTTATCTACCCTGATTGTCTCAGTCCAACTGAAGACAATTATGAAATTTCAAATAAGTCCTATAAGTACTTACTGATATAAATCCATTTTGATTACAATCAGGGGAGGTAATCAGATATAAAATAACTCTGGAACCTACGATTGGATCTGATTTGTCATGGAATCTAAGATTTATTGTTGTTGAAGATATTTTGGAAGTTTGTATCAAATAAAACCATAAATGAAGTCTCAATTTTGGACCTTTAAGGGGCCATAACACTAGAACCCATTATGGAATTTGGCCAGTTCTAAGAAAGGAACCAAGACCTTGTGGTGATACAAGTTGTGTGCAAGTTTGGTTAAAATCAAATCATAAATGAAGCTGCTATTGTGCAGACAAGGTCAAAATAGCTAATTTTGGCCCTTTCAGGGGCCATAACTCTGGAACCCATTATGGGATCTAGCCGGTTCAAGAAAGGAACTGAGATCTTATGGTGACACAAGTTTTGTGCAAGTTTGATTAAATTCAAATCATAAATGAAGCTGCTATTGTTCAGACAAGGTTAAAATAGCTAATTTTGGTCCTTTCAGGGGCCATAACTCTAGAACCCATGAAGGAATCTCGCCAGTTCAAGAAAGGGACCAAGATCTTATGGTGATACAAGCTGCGTGCAAGTTTGGTTAAAATAAAATCATAAATGAAGCTGCTATTGTGCAGACAAGGTCAAAATATCTAATTCTGGCCCTTTCAGGGGCCATAACTCTGGAACCCATAATGGAATCTTGCCAGTTCAAGAAAGGAACCAAGATCTTATGGTGATACAAGTTGTGTGCCAGTTTGGTTAAAATCAAATCATAAATAAAGCTGATAGTGTGCAGACAAGGTCAAAATAGCTAATTTTGGCCCTTTCAGGGGCCATAACTCTGAAACCATAATGGGATCTGGCCAGTTCAAGAAAGGAACCGAGATCTTATGGTGATACAAGCTGTGTGCAAGTTTGGTTAAAATAAAATCATAAATGAAACCACTATCGTGCAGACAAGAAATTGTTGACGCACACACGCACAGATGACGGACGAAGGGTGATCACAAAAGCTCACCTTGTCACTATGTGACAGGTGAGCTAAAAATAGGAGATGCGCAAGTTCGTACCATGATTAAGACTCGTGCAAGGTTTAGTTTATACATAATTTATTTTAGGTCGATTGTGAAGGAAGTTCTGCAACTTTTATTAATCACTCTCGACACCTCATTCTTGATTGAATCCATCGCCAGGAGGGTATGAGAGAAGAGGCCAGTTTCCCTTTTAATGCTGAGCGGCAAGCAAGGGAGCTACTGGTGCCATTTTTCACGTCTTTGGTATGACGCGGCCGGGGATCGAACCCACGACCTCCCGGACTCGAAGCGGACGCTCTACCACTAGGCTATGCAAGGTTTCGTAGCATGATTAAGACTCATGCAAGGTTTCATCAATTTGTATCAAAATTTTTTTTTTGGGGGGGGGGGGGGCATGGGGCGGTGGGCACACAACTATTTTTATCTTTTAACAATAATTCAAACAAAGCAGCATAGTTATTAGCATTTGAAATTTCATTATAAAGAAATATTTTGTTGATATGTAGCTATGCTATGTCTTCCACAGAAACATCAAAGAATCAGCGGGATAATCGGATAAACATTTTGACTGTTAAGCACTGTTATGGCTGGCTTAACATTTGTTCAATTAGCAAAATACAAAACATTGATTAAAAACCTGCCGTATTGTCCGTAAGTATGGATCTGGCACTCATTTAAAGTCGCTGGGCGCTTTCGTTGTTTTTCGGTGAACGCCGTCTAAATTCGTTTTCGTTACCTATGCCACGTGACTTCAGTTTGCAAATCAAACTACTTGAAACCGCATTATAGATAATGTATCAAAATGGAAGATTTATGCAACACTCTGCCTGATTGGACGAGAGTGTCAATTTCTTTCACTCTGTTGATTGTGCTACGCCGAGTGAAATGTAGACAAAGCGTTTATCCTAAACGACGCTGTTCACAGTTTTAAAGCTACCTTTGGCTCAGTATATTTAGCAAGAATATTGATATATCTCAAAATGATAAGTAAGTTTAATAAATATGATAAAAACCTGTTCAAATACCAACATATATCAAATAAAAGAAAGAGCTGAATACGGTCTGCGTATCACATGAATAAGGGTGTGATAAGAGTCTTTTATGTAGAGAAGTGCTTTTTAAAAGATTTTCCTTGTTACAATTGTCGTCTGTATATGAAAAGGTTTCTTGCTTTTGTGACTTATTCAGATTGCATATTAAAATGCGTACTTGTTTGCTTTGATATATTTGTTATAAATTATTTAACTGATTTATTATATATGAATATTTTTCTTTAGTATGGTATGCAAATATTGAACTCAGTTGAAATCTGTTTCATTATATATATGCTATATAATGACTGAATCTCATTACACTGAAATGAAGGTACGCTGCATACAGTTTATCTATGTGATATGACTACGGTCAAACCTTGCTTATGGAAGAGAAATAATTACAATTGTATGTTTTGCTTGACCTTCACTTTTTTATAGGTGTGACGTCATTGTCCAAAGATTCATGAATAGCGAATATGCATTTGTTAAAGCGGGATCAGTTGGCCTATTTTAGAAATAAATAAAAATAATAAATAAAAAAAATCCTTTAATTGATTTTTTCTCATGTATTCTAATCAAACTTGATTTGTAGCATCTTTATTAGGCCCGCAGCCAACTTTGTTCAGCTGGGACATTTGACCCCTTTTAGGGGCTGCTACAGCTAAAACTAGAAATGCCTTTATACAGCGTCTCATGAACAGTTGGTGGATCTTTGTCATACTTGGTCTGGAGCATCATTATAAGGTCCTCTTTCAAATTTATTTATATACGAACTTGGGCCCTATTAGGGACCACTATAGCTAAAAGTAGATATGCCTTTCTTCGCATTAACCACTAAAATGTAATGGATTTTTATCAAACTCGATGTGTAACAATATCGTAAGGTCTCCTGCTATTTTGTTACAAATGGGAATAGGGACCAATTTAGTTAAAAATATAAACACGTTTAATGACCTCTTCTCATGAACCGCTTCATGAATCTTCATCAAACTACTGCTGTAATTATTCGTCTAAGGATAAACGAAACAAAATTGCAACCCTACGAAACCTTTGCGAAAAATTAAAAGAGAACCATTTAAATTGTTAAAGTGCGGTGTTTAGTTTTGCAATTTGAAAAATGTTAGATGAAAGATGAATGTAAGATGAAAAATTCATAAACTTCTTTCCTTATTACAATTCGCCGACCATCATTTTTAAAGATATTTCTTGTTACGCTATATTTGTGTCCTGAAAATATCTACATTAACTGAAATAACCTACTTAGTTAACCAATGGCACGGTACGTAATGTTAAGCTCTCTGACTGAACGCACGTTTGCATGGATTTGAACTCAGTTCAGAGTTTTTTTAATTCAATGAAATTTTATCGACATTGCTTTTATTCTTACATTATTTAATGATTTCTGAAGTATCTATTCTATGATTTCATTTTTATCGTGTACTGACACCAATTGCTTGAATTGTCCATTGCATTAACGAACACTTGTCATTTTTTGAACATTTCAGTTGACCTTTTATAGAACGGTTTACATGTACCTATACGTACGTAGGAAAGTGTTGAAAAGAAGATGCTTTTAAATAAATGAACGATCAATCATACTAAATGTGATTATTTTCCAGCCTGTTAACAGATGAAATAAAAAAATCATAATTATGGTCAAACAAAGGACTTGAACCCATAACTCAGAAATTCGCAGCTGAACTCTTTGTCCGAACACGTAACATGAGGATGCCAAGAAGAAATTAATATCTTGTATTGATTTTCATTCGTAATATCCATACATTTTTCGGGCACCAAAAATAAGGGATATTTATGAGTGTCAGGTCAATCCTTCGGAACAATAATGAAACATTACGCCAAATGTTCATTGAAATTTATCAGGTCAACATCACTTATAGTTTAGTTAAAACATGTTCGAACAAAAGTTGTTGCATCGCCCAATACAAAGTTTAATGTATTCAATATGGAAATATAACAAGACTGTCCACGTCAGAATCGCTAACTGGAAGAGGCAGCTGGAAGTAGATTTTGGGACTAGAATATGTTGAGAGTACACGGTTCTTAGTGCATTTACTTTCTACGTTTATGACATTTTTAATACATTAAAATGTCGTTAGGGGGCTCATAAGATTCCACGAGTTTGCATGGACTAATTGGCACTTACACCTAAATAAAAAAAAATATTAGCACTGAAACTTTTATTTATTTCTTTGCTACTTTTGAAAGAAGAAGGCGATAAGTGATATCAAATTCCATAACTGACGTTAAGTCTTAAGACTTACGGGCTAGAGGGCGTGGACGGTAGCATGCATTTCCACTAACGTCCATAAACAGGCTCAAATCGAGCCTGCAACATTTTCGTTTTTGTCGTGTTGGGCGACCTGTGAAGTTTTCACTTTTCTCTATTTTAATTATGGAAGCCCTGGAGGGGCAATTGATTTCGTACTTCCCACTTCTGACTTCTAACTTTTGCACTTCTCACTTCCAACTTCTTGACTTCCTACTTCTAACTTCCGCACTTCTGACTTTTAACTTCCATACTTCCGACTTCCAACTTCCTGACTTTCGACTTCTGATTTCCAACTTCAAGAGAATACTAGGCTCGGTAATGCATAATTTAAATGATAAAACTGCGTGTTCCATCAGTTGTATTTAAACTGCGTGTTCCATCAATTGTAAGCTAAGAGGCATTTCGTTTTAACGAGGGTAAGTATTTATTTTTTCAAAACCCTTCATTTTGTTTCAACAATTTTTTTTCAACTTTCGCAGATTATGTGTAATGATAGTTGTCCAGGGTTCAAGTCTTCACATCGTTAGAGGCTTTGATATATGATGACGGAGTTAGGTTCAAATTAGCATTCTGGCAGAATTACACCGTTAGATTTATTGTATCCTCCTTTGCCAAACAACTATCTTCAGAGCCGTTTTTAAAACCTCCGTTCTTTTTATCAGACGGTGGTGCATTTAAGCAAACCTAGTACTTCACATAGCCCATATAGTGCGTCTGTTTAGCGAAATGCCATTAGAAAATGCAAATTGCGCTTGTTATTTTCTTTCTACTTCCTTTGAAATCCTGTTTAAGAGTATTTTTGTGTATCCTAAATTATACTGCTAAGTAGTCTGCACTGCCATCCTAGACTAACAAATAGTAGTTTGATAAGAGTGGAATGTAAAATCTACGTAAATGTCTTTTTTTATCTTTATCTTTTGAGATAACAAGCAGGTATAAGTTGAAATTCTGATCTCAATTTGGATTTAACAGTTTAACTTTTTTTGTACACGTTATGGGCTTTGTAAATGAAATAAAAAAGAAAGGTTGTTTGAATCATGAAAAGACGACATAAAATGGCATAACCATATTGTAGGGTTTGTTTACACTTTCTAGTCTATCTTGCTGAAAATTGGGTTAAAACGAGTTTAAAGAAAACCTTAGTCCCTTTATGTATGCTACAGACCGTTCCAAGGTGGTACCCCTGTCTTCATGTTGTCTGTATGTCTCGTCTTTTGTGTTGAGTATTTTGTCTTGTATTAGATGGCGCTTCTTTCCTCTTTCTCACCACACCTACCCTCCATCGCCCCACCAGCCGTCTCTACTTGCATTTGCGCATCTCTCTTTACTTTGAGTGAATATATCGTGTCGCCGGTTGTTCTTGGGCTGTGCCCTACTGTGCTTTGTCCTGCTTTTTTGCTGCTTGTGTGTGTGGGTGTGTACGTTCGCTGCTGTGGGTTACGGTGTAGGGAGACAGCGTTTTAGGAACGCGGCTTAGGAATTCCCCTTTCTAAATTCCAGTTTGTTTAGTTCTGCCCATTGTTTTCTCGTTTAGGGCAAACCCTTTACTTTATCTGGGGACTAAACGCCGCTTTTCGTGGAATTACACGTCACAACCCGTGTATCATTGAAGGTTCCATGATCACAGCCGTTTGAATACATCTGCGGATGTCTCTAAATTGTTTTTGTACTTTTAGCATGTGTGAATGTTGAGTTCTGCTCAACCCGGGGCTAGAGGGCGTGGACGGTAGCATGCATTTCCACTACCGTCCATGAACAGGCTCAATCAAACCGAGCCTGCAACATTTTTGTTTTTGTCGTGTTGAGCGACCTGTGAAGTTTCCTCTTTTTCTATTTTACACTGTTGAATATTCCTCTTTCCCACAACACCCATGCTTTTATCTACCCCTTAATCTCCTCCTTTTTCGGTATTTTGCATATTTAATTACAATATACTTGTTGGAATGTTTGAAGCAACCCATCTACAACATTCTTTTCCGTTATAGTTTCTTTTTTTTTTGTAGGCATACTTTGCGATGCGTGGCTCTATGGCTGTGGTTGGGGTTACTGCATTTAATAATACATCACGCTATCTGGATGATATTCTTAATATGGATAATCCGTTTTTTGGTCAGTTGGTGATACTATTTATCCCAGGGAGCTTCAGGTAATTAAAACTAACAATTCGGATACTGATTTTTCATTTTTAGATTTACATCTCTCTATATATGACCATTTTATATATACCAAAATTTAAGACACGAGGGATGATTTTAATTTTAGTATTGTAAATTTTCCCCATTTGGATAGGGATGTACCTCAGGCTACATCTTATGGGGTACCGTATAGCGGGTTATTTCTGCGGGGGCAATATTTCTGCGTTTCTGCGGTCTCTCGGTAGAATCGCAAAAATATTTCCAGCAGAATATTCATCTAGCAAAAATTTAAAACGCAAAAAATCTGCATTTTTTTAATTTCACCAACGTTGTTTCACGCTATGTTATCCGAGGTAATCCGAAGTTCACAATTGCCTGGTCTAATTATTGAAAATTACCGTCGCTATCTAACAATGACCGACAGTGGTATAATCATGATAATCAGGTGTGATGGTCAGTCAAAGTCATAACTGTTAATCCTTCAGAAAACGTTTTTCTTTTGTGAATGAAATAAACTGAGTGAATTTCATTTGTGGTGTTCTTATTAATCCCTTGTGGCGATCATCTAAACAATTGATACTTTAGTAACCTTTATATAAGTGTAACCGTTATATATATACCGTATTTTGCAGTTGCTGTTTGTGCAATGATTTATTGTTGTTGGACTTACATTTTTTCATTTCGCAAATTATTATATCCTACAATGTATTCATTAAATACAAAGATACTTTACTGCAGTTAACAGTAATTTAGCTTATTGTTTTCATACGCTTTCATTCTCACAACGTCCGATCATGCGAGGAATTACCTCCTCCTTGGCACCGAAAACGCAGAAATTTTTCTTCCATTTTAAGTGAAAACGCAGAAATAAAACACGCAGAGATTTGTTTCACATTTTTTGGGGCCAAAGCGCAGAATATTTTGACCGCAGAAATAACCCGCTATACGGTATATATTTCTCAATTAATTCGGTTTGCCAGAGCATGTAGTCATGTCAAGGATTTCAATGAACACAATCAATATATTACAAGTAAACTTCTTCAGCAAGGCTACCGTTATTATAAATTGCGTAAATCTTTTGCTAAATTTTACTATGGTATTCTAATTTAGTTTTAAAATTCAATAGTAAATTAAAGACACTTCTGCGCGAAGGTATTTCAAAACCCGTTTTTTATGGTGATGTGGTTTACAAACTTCGTAAGATATTGGGTCATGGTAATTTTCCAACTGTATTTGGTAAAATTATAAAACGTTTTATTAAAAGAGGTTACGACCCAACTGTTTTGAGGCATACCGCATGTTTAGTGTTCAACCCGTTTACAGTTGGACACTACGCTTCCCTCTTTGATTGTGTCTGACGGAAGAGGGGGAGGAGAACTCTATGATAAGCAGTTTTTAAATCCCACTAGGACTGAACTGTTTTGATACCTGTCTTCCGGCCTCTTTCGTCGGGCCCTTAAGGGTGTTTCTCTTGTTGCTCTGTCTTCTGCAAAGGCATTGCGTATATACGTTTTTGGTTCTTAAGGTTTGCTTTTTATATATTTATACACGAGCATTTTTGTGTTTTACATGCCATGCCTTTTTGTTTCCATTATGTGTGTTAGAGATTCACCTGGCAGGGATTACTTTTAATTACACTGTCCCGTGTCTTTGGAACATGGTGGGGGTAAGGGTGAGGTTGGGTGCGCACCATAAACCGGTTTAAGCTCCCAAGTGGTGTTTTTGCCACTGACCGTTCCAAGGCGGTGCCCCACTGTGTTCCTTTATTTGTTCGTTTTGTCCTTGTGTGTTTGCTATGTATGCGAGTGCGTGTATTTGTGTGTGTGTGTTTGTAGTGTGCACGTCTGCGTGCTGTGGGTTTCGTTTTGGGGAGGCTGCGTTTTTGGAACATGGCATTCCCTGTTTGATATTTTCTTTGTTTTTTTGTCTCTGTGCTTCCGGGAAAACTACATTTGCTTTTTATCTTTTTGTAGTGTTGTTTAAGTTTGAGTTTCACACTCAAAATGTCAAATAAGCATTTTTTCAAGACTTCTTTTAAAAATATCATAATTTGCACATTTTTTAAACGTCAGTTCTCAGTTCCCGATTCATATGTAGGAAAAATTAAATATTCATGTCTGTTGCATATAGATAAGGCACTCAATGTACTATTCGTGGTAAGAAAAGGTCCTAGATTGATACCGCGGAACTATGGAACATTATTAACTTAAAAGCAAACATTGCATATTGCTTTGTGACACATGCAAGCCGCTATCGCACAAACTGACATCAACATTTTTGCAATTGAAAATACATCTTGCATTCTTACATGCCCATGTCTCTATATGGTATTCATATGGTAACATCAGGGGCCTCCGTGGCCGAGTGGTTAAGTTCGCTGACTTCAAATCACTTGCCCGTCATCGGTGTGGGTTCGAGTCTCACTCGGGGCGTTGAATTCTTCATGTGAGGAAGCCATCCAGCTGGCTTACGGAAGGTCGGTGGTTCTACCAAGGTGCCCGCTCGTGATGAAATAATGCACGTAGGGGCACCTGGGGTCTTTCTCCACCATCAAAGCTGGCAAGTCGCCATATGACCTATACCTGTGTCTGTGCGACGTTAAACCCAACAAAACAAATAAAATATGGTTACATCATTCCTTGTTCATTTGTCTACAATATCCATACTGCTACCTGTACTGCTACACCGGGCCTTCTTCATTAGTCTGGGATTTATCTTGCTTTCAGCCATGCTGCAATGCGAGATGCTACATTCGGTTTAATGCCTTGTGGTAAACTTACATCGTTCCTTCATCATGTGTCTACGTTGTGTATTTACTTATGATTTGAATAAAAGTGGTCCCCGGGCGGGTTAAATGTGATCACTCGTACACATGAACAGTTGACAGAAATATTCTCTAAAGTTTAAGGCATGCGAGCACACATACTCTCCCTTGTCACTAAGCAGAATGCAGCATAGCACTAAGCATAATGAGGTTATCATAATGTACATCTCGCATTATGATACCAGAGGGCGCTTTTATCTTCGTGCTCGGAAGCTTCCGCTAAACCACGGAAAAAATACGATACTGCGAATCGTGGCTACGTGTCCGGTAACCGGACCTCTGAACCTGTTTGATTTGTAGAGGCGTCCAGTAACCAAGTTTGAAAAGTCCGGTGTATCATCAAGCCTGAACACGTGTTATTTTATTGCATAAAATAAAGATTCTTGTATCCTGTAAGTCTTATTAGATACCGTTCATCTCTAAAAGTAGCAATAAAAAGCGATTTTCTCCCTTGAAATATAATCTGAAAAGTAGATCCCTCGGAAGCACCGACAACAATGCAAACTGAAAATTGCAGACTCGGTTTGATTGAGTCTGTTCATGAGCAGTAATGGAAAATGCAACACTGCTCACGCCCCCTAGCACCGGCTTAAGCAGTATTCAATCTTCAAATCTAAGTGAGTTGAAATCAATGATCCCGAAGGACCAGAAAGTATAACAACACTGAGATGAAGTCGGGGCGACTTTTTACGGCCGCCACACAGCACTTAACACCCGCTGTTGTGAAGTAAATATAATCTGAAAAGTAGATCCCTCGGAAGCACCGACAACAATGCAAACAGTGAAAATTGCAGACTCGGTTTGATTGAGTCTGTTCATGAGCAGTAATGGAAAATGCAACACTGCTCACGCCCCCTAGCACCGGCTTAAGCAGTATTCAATCTTCAAATCTAAGTGAGTTGAAATCAATGATCCCGAAGGACCAGAAAATATAATAACACTGAGATGAAGTCGGGGCGACTTTTTACGGCCGCCACACAGCACTTAACACCGGCTGTTGTGAAGTAAATATAATCTGAAAAGCCGCCCTTTAAATTGTTAATCATGTTATATATCTGTATTTCGTTGTATATGAATAACTTTATATCATGGTGTAGTGGATGCAGCGTCCGCCTTGTAATCTATTGATCGCGAGTTCGAACCGAGCTGTCGGCACATATTTTTTTATTTTTATTTTTAGTTTGTTTTTGTTTCCGGTTTCTTTTTAGTTATAAAACATAATGGAAAATGAACATAAGGATGAAACATCTGGTAATGAACTACTGAAGTTTTGCGGGCGTTTATCACATATAAAAAGAGCAAAGATTTTGTTATTAGATCACATTACAGGTATACGTTAACATTAACTTAGTGTGTATATAATTAATATTAAAAAGAAAACCGCCATTAAAAATGTACATGTATAGTGTATTGTCTCGAACTGCGGATTTTCGAAATTGAAAGGTCTTGATGACAAATGGGCTATATATGGAATTTAGCGCATTTAATGGGAATGCTTGTCTACATACATTTCTCTCTATACATAAATCACTTGCCTCTTAACGTTGTGAATTCGAGACCCGCACGGATCGTCATATGAGGTAGCCGTCCAGATTACTTACGACTGGTAAGCGACCGCCCGTGCCCGAGATATTGCCTGGCTGGTCACCTGCAGTGCGGTATTCCCCATCACTAAAAAGAAGTTGTCATATGGCATTAAAATAAAAGTCAAGTGGTTTTACGGGACAGGGGGAGGGGATTAATAGTTTTAAAACTATTCAAGCTAGGATCGTGAACTCTGTAAATTCCTCTTTTTACTATTTACCATTGTGTAAGAAGTCTTCTTATTATTTATTCAACATATGAAAAATTATGTAAAAGTACAGCGACGGGATATGATTCAATAATCTTATGGCTTCAGCGCAGTGTGCCCTGACCTACATTATAACATTGTTTTCACATTACCTTCAGTAGTTGAAAAATTACTAGAAACTCCAAACTAGATTACAATAAGGGAGATAATTCAAAACTAATAAGATATTAGTTCTTACGTTTTTTACTTCCTCACTTACTTTCTTGAATACCCTTCAGAGGTCGCAATTATTAAACGGGAATCAAGTACAAAATTGGAAACCATTCCCACATTTTTCAAGAAAGAGTTCGAGTTCTCGTGGTCCGACTTTCTCTCATTACATGTACTTTCTTTAAATTTCCTACATTTGTGGCAAATTAATCGTTCGGACAAAACAGCAAAAACATGAAGTTTCTAAAACTATTTAAGACGGATTTATGGTTTTTGAGGTAACATTACCTGACGGACTGGATTTCTATATCTCCTTCCCGTTTTTTATTGGAGGTAATATCAAAGCAGTCTGAAAGACAGCTATATTCCCCACCGCTGCTATGGGTAGTGAAAGGGTTGATGGTATTGGGTGGAAGCATTGACGTTGTTAAGTATATGTTATAATGACCTTGACCTTGAAGCTGCATGGCTGACTCAAGGGTTTTGCAAACCATCTCAATAAGGTGAACACTTTATCTAAGTTTCAACAAAATCCTTCAAGTGGTTTAGCAGAAATGGAGGGGACAGGAAATTGAAGACTCAAACATTAGAGTTGTGACCTTGACCTTGAGTTGACATTGGTGAATTTTGAATTCTGCACATCGTATTGATAAGGTGAATATTACAGCCAAGTCGTATTAAAATCCTTCAAGGGGTTTAGGAGATACAGAGCAGACACAAAATGGAAGGCTCAAATTTTTGACCTCGAGTTGTGACCTTGCCCTTGAGCCAACATGACTGACTCTTGAGTTCTGCACATCGTCCTGATGAGGGGATGTGGTCATTTGACCAAATTGTCATGAAACTCTTTCAATGGGTTTAGGAGATACAGAGCGGACACAAAATGGAAGGCTCAAACTTTTGACCTTGAGTTGTGACCTAGACCTTGAGCTGACTCATGTGTTCTGCACATCGTCTTGATAGGTGATCATTGGACCAAAGTTTCATGAAAATCCTTCAAGGGGTTTAAGTACTATAGCAACGCCCCCCCCCCCCCCTGCACCTCCCACCACTCGTGGCGGGGGATTAAAAATGTCAACTAGCAATGTATTCGTAGCTCAGGTGAGAAGTTTTTGAACCTACAAACAAAATAACTTAAAGACATCGGGAAGGCGTTATTGTACAAAGCTCGATGATGTTTCCACTTTTGTATCTGGGAAGTTTAAGTACGCATTTAAGATAAAAGAATCTGGTGTTTAAAATTGTCTTTTCCTTGTAATTCATCTATTCATAAGGTAAAGATATGCAAAGTTTGTTTTCGATTACTTAGTATTGCCTGATTCTAGATTTGAGCATGAAACAAAAAAGTTAAGGAAATACCAGGAAGTTGCAGTCATCTTTATATTCATAATTGTTCATTATGTCAACACAAACAGATGGTGAACAAATAAAAGGAAACACATTTAAATTCCCTTTAAAAATGACATAACATATAAATATGCAGTATGATATAAATGAATAACTTCTTAAAATCTATCTTTTATTTGCAGACTGTTAAAGATATACATGCTCATTTAAGCAACCAACATTGCAGGACCTTTTTCGCGTATCATATACTTTGTCAGAGATAAAAAGGTCCATCACGTAGAGATCACAGAAATGTGTGTTAAATTGTCATTAATAAAACTAAAGGCACTGACCTCCAGATTTTGGCAAAAAAATACTTTTCTTTCACCGAACTTGGACCGCCGCGGCAATAAAGAAGATTTTCGCTATCGCTACCAATAGCGCTATGGAAGATTTAGTGTTAAATAACATATTCATAATCGAGGCAGTTTACCACGAGTAAAGCGTTACAAACGCTTTTCGATTTTCATTGTAAAAATTAGTAAAAACAACTAATTCTCATGTGTTTTCATAACATGTAGTCTGTCAGTAATGTTTCAAAGCATTCTTAAGAAATATAGTATTAATTTCCAGATATCTAGCAAATTTTTTGTTGTTGACGAACTATCTGGAGACCAGTGCCATAATTCAAAAATATAATTTTACGTTGTTTTTCATAGTATTTTTTTGTGTTGTTTCTTGTATTCCTCAACATCTTTAGATTTTGGTAACCTCTAATTCTGTCGCCGTCTGCTCTGAAGAAGAAAATAACAGGAAGGGGAATTAATCAGTACTCAAAGATAGATAGACAGATACATATCATATAAATCCAAGTCTGCCAACTGAAAACAGAAACTTTAAAGTAAGATGGACAACACCAAGTTTGACAAAACTAACATGTCTTCATACTAAAAAAGGACAAACTAAAAGTCTCCCACACATTGGCAATAACTCCAGAATAAATAACCGGACATGGAAGTATCGATAATATGCACATGTCCACTTCATGCTGATAATGTATATGAAGTTTAAGAATAAATTGGACATGGTAATACGGAACTTGTCATATGATAAAGAAACATGTTTTGCGGAACTGATTCCTCTATACCTGCTATTAAGTGACTTTAGTGTGTTCGTATCACAAAGCTATGAACACATATAGTCATTCAGCCTTTACCTTTAATTCAGTTTGTTAGGAGAGGAGAACATTAGGTACCGGTACAGAACCCAGAAACACTGTTGAGTGACTAAATTACAGACCACCAGCTTTATTCCATTTTTTCGAAAGTTAGAAAAAGCATACGGGCTCATCTAATTCAGTTCATGTTAAGGAACGGAGAACAGCAAGAACCGGTACAGAAGCAAGAAACAGTGGTTAAAGTTACATGTCTCCAGCTTTATTATTTTGTTTTTTGCGAAAGTTAGAAATTGCTTTCATTAAAAAAAAACATTTTCAGTGACGCCGTTCATATCTCAGAAATGTTTGTTTCACTAAAACAATTTAGTGAATAAAATAAATAGAAACTTGTGGCGCTAGAACTGAAATGTGATATAAAATAGAAGGAATTAAGCTGTACATTTTTTTTTCATTGACATTAAAATGTTTCAAACAATCCTGGGTAATCATTTTCATTTTCTCAATACTGGTAAAACATGAGAGCCAAAATGTCACAATATACACCCGTCACAGAACATTACTTTTGATTCTTTGAATACTATTCTTCTTGAGCAGACTAGTTGTCAGTTTTCTCAATGTTGACTGATTCCAGAGCCGTACCTCTAGAGCGTCAAGGACTATACCGCTATTTATTGAACTTGGACAATATAACATGCCCATAAACATTATGCCTAAGTTTGATTAAGATTGGATATGATTAACGAGGGACACTGCCAATATTGCGATTTTCTTGCTAAAGGGCTATAACTCAAGGGTGTCTTAGAGTATCTACCAGAATTTGTCTGAGATTTTATGCTCATAAACATTGTGAAAAGGTTGGTGAACATTGGATAAAGAGTACCTAAGTAACAAATTTACACTAAGTCTGTCAGTTTTTTGTTGTTGAAGTTTTAGTAATCCATCGGCCGTAATACAACAGACACTCGGATGATCCAGCTGACTACCAAACTTTGCCGAGATATGATAACAAGATACATTGTAACGTTGGATAAGAACTGCTCAAGTTGGAGAGCGGACAACGTTAGTGTACGCCACACGCCGTAGGTCATCACATAATACGTTGTGACACCGTTAATTGTCGCACCAATGCTAAATGTCGCAATCACCGTTAAATGTCGCAAGGTTGACGTTAAATGTCGCTACCACCGCTAAATGTCGCAAAATCGTCTACCGCTATATGTCGTACCTTTAACGTTAAATGTCGCAAGAATTTGTCCACCGTTATATGTCGCAACGCCAATGCTAAATGTCGCACAGCAAAAGAAGAAAAAAAGTAACTAACCTAAGCTAAATTCAACAGTCTTTACAACTTAGATATCAATAATTTTGAACGCGAGAAAAGATTATGTGAGTGCGTGCGTGCATGCGTGAGTATGCATAGTGTGGGTTATGGGAAGGGCAGAAATGACATACTGTTCTGGAATGCGTGTTTGCTTTTCGATGGTGCCGCGCCCTACAAACAACATTATTCATTTGATATTTAAAGGTTTGAGTCTCAATGCGATATTCTCCACAGTACTCAAAGTATTTTATGTATAAACTACGGAATTCTAAGGATGTTTACCTCATGTGAAATTAATGCCGCACATCCTGTCGCCCGTCGTATCGTGTGTCTAGAGTCGTGTCGCACGTCGTTTGGTATTGTCGCGCGTTCTGTCGCATGCAACGCGTATAACATCAACAAATATATTTTAGCAATACTTAAATTCCACGCCGTATCATTTTTCTTTTAGTAAAAAAATGCGTTACATGTCCTCTTATACGGTGGTATGTTTAGAGCACTTACTTCTTTTTTATCAAAGATGTCGAGCGTTCGAGATAGGAAGTCATGCACTCGAGAGGAGATGTCGTGATCTCGAGATAAGGTATCTTGCAATCAAAATAAGATGCAATGCACTCCAGATAAGATGTCATGTGCTCGAGATAAGATGTCGTGCGATAGATGTAAGATGTCGAGCGCTGCTAATAAGATTTCGTGCGCTTGAAATAAAAAGTCTTAAAACAAAAGGATCATGATGGTTTTAGACCGATCATTCGAGTTTCAAAGCTCACACAGATATAGATACACATGCCAAAGCAAACTACGACTACCAACGGTTATCTCTTTTCACAAATCTTATAGTGTTAACAGTCTAAGTAAAATGGTTCCATTAAGAATCATTTGCAATAAATTGTTTGACAAAACATATTGATACAATAAGTCATGGTCAAGGCAACTAGAGTGGTGGAACCTATGCTCGCGGTATTTTGTACATATATTATCTTTTTAAGAAACAAGAAAAAATTATTATTTCGATTTGCCTATACAAAAACATAAAGTTACCTCCTATTATCGAAACATATTGTTGATGTGCGTCATCACGTGACTTAGTCGTCTCGTGACCTATCGACACGGCATAAGTGAAAAAGTGAAAATTCGCCCTGAAGGGAACCTATGCTGGCGGTATGTTTTATCTATTAAACTAAGGGCGAAAAAAAAACATTCAGCAGGCTAAAAATGAACAAACAAGCATATGCGAATATAATATTTAGAACATTACTCATTTATTATGTGAAAAACAAAAGAAATGAGGATAAAATTTAGTATGTGCCTCTATGTGTATATTTCCCTTACAGAAATGGAGTCACTATTAGGAAAAAGCTTATAAACGTATAATAATGTTATATAAAAACAGAATGTTCAAGTATTAATGATTCAAACAACGACCGTGAATAACTCACTAATGTTTCCGACACTTCTTTTGTGTGTAGGAAAATTACTCCTCCCTACATCTCAGAAAAAGCCATTTGGACTTTGTCAAAATACTAAGATCAACATCGATCTTTTCATGGTTCGACAGGCACTCGTAGTGTAGTCAGGCGTCACATTCATCACATCTTGCTCTTAAATGTATCTTACATCTGACTGTAATGCATGATTTCTAAAAAACTAAATTTAGTTGGGTTATTTTGACATATTTGTCTGAGATTTGTGCGACGGATACAGATTGCGTAAAATGTATCGGCTGCTGTATACGTGACGTGAGCGGCACGCGCGGCTATCGCTACGTTTGTTGTAAAGGCATTTCACCACTGGTCGGTGTTGAACATAGCATGATGAAATATTTTTATCTGTGCTTCTGCAGAGAGCGTATTCATCGAAATACCGCGAGCATAGGAATACCGCGAGCATAGGTTCCACCACTCTAATTTTTTTAACATATAATGACTTAAGAAGTGCAACAATCCACATTATTAGCCCAACTACCTCCCCACTCACACATTCATTAACCCCACCCCACGCCCCCGCCTTACCAAAAATCACTTTTTAGATTCTTTTGCCTTAGTATTCCATAAGCGCTGTCAAATAAACGACCCTAATCTACCATACTCACTCACGCAGGCAATCAACACACTGCCACATTACATCTACCTCTCCGAAAAAGTGTTTTCTTTAAATATTACTTCCTCCTCCTCTAATGTAGATATTCAAGCTTATATTGACCGCTCTGCGGAGCACTTGTTTTAGAATCTCATTTTCAATATAAACAACTATATTTGTTTTCTTTCGCATGCCTTAATGTAAGTGCACTCTTGAATTCATGCGTTGTAAAAATCAGTTTGATCACATGTTCAGGTATGATATTGACTTTTGCGTGCTCAAAAAGCGACGCATAGCATGATTGTCGTACACGTTTACCGAGTAATACTTACACTATCTTCAGTTCTAAACAAACATCAATACAGTTGTTCCGTCTGTGTAGGTATCAATTGTCTTCAACTGCGGACTTTGGTTTCTGATTCAAAACCAGTATGTTCTGATGTATGTCTATGCTCTTTGATTATTTAGAGCAAATCGTGATAAGGCAGGAAGAAATTGAAACAGACGTGACTTAATTGTCAATTTGTGACAACGAATTTTGTAAAATAACAACTGACGTGTTGTGTATTTCTATTTCTCGTGTAGAAAGCTTTAATTTATCCGGGGAGTAATATTTAAGATCTTAAGAATTCATCTGAGATGTACTATTAAGAAATAGTCTAAGGCAATATTTTTCAGTTTCGAATAATATTCGTTTTTAAATCGATGGCTTGGCGCAAAACTGGTCCATGTGACAATTTTTCATAAAATCACTTTTTTGCATATTTGGATAAAGCATGATGAGACACACATTCTCAAAAAAAAATTGTGAAAAAAATCTTATTGATTAATTACATAATTCCTAATTAGCAAATAGGTCTATCTGAATCTTATCAAATTTGTAATGCAAAATAGGTCCATCTGCACTTGGTCTTGTTTTGCATTATAATCTGACTTATCTCTTAAAGTCTTTCTGCACTTGGACTTATTTTACACTGATGTTTTCATAGAAAACGATAATGCTAATGCTAGATTAGCCAGTTAGCTGTTTAAAAATTATTGGAATGTAAGTTTCAGCTGACAGAAACATACTTAATTAAGATATATATAGATTTTAAGACCAAAAAATAAGCTTACATATTAGTAATCTGTTATTATAATCTGATTGAGTACCTGATAAGGTAATCAAATGTCACTTAAGTAAAAGTAATAGTGTCATAGTTTCCTTTCATAAAACACATGAAGTGTTGCTTTTTTCTGCCAACTCTTACTGTGATAGAAGGCTTGTCAGTTGAGCATTAGTGCTATATAGTATCTTCTTATCAGATTTTATTTCTCAAAGACAAGCCTGTTGACAAACTATATTGTATAATGTTCATTTCAGACCTAGTCCTTTTTATAATCTACAGTAGCATTTATCTTTTAATATTATCTGTATTTTGAAGTTGAATTACAACTAGAACCTTGAATTTCGACTGTGCAAAATGGCATCAGATAAGGTAAGAATTGTTTTATTGTTCGTTTAATACATATTTTGAACACTAAGTCAGGATAAAACATGCAAATAGAATCAACTTTTGCAATAATTAATTAGTCATTACCAGTAATATAACCTTAAGAAAAAAAAAAGAAAATGCTTTCCTTCTTGATAATAATTCAAAATGAATATTAAAGTTTTATTATATTTATGATTTAGTAATATTGTTTACAGATAGATATATTTTTTTGTTATAAGTTGTTCTGTTGGGTTTTATAGGTTTAAATTTTTTATTTCATTTCAGTTCAAAGTGGAAGTTCAAGCATCTTTGCACCAAGGCGACCTAAGCTTTATGGGTGCAGGCAAACAGTGTACCTGTAACAGCCTTGTTGCCGCCATATACAGCAAAGAAAAACATCCAACAGATTGGATATCATCAGATTTAGACACAATACTTACAGAAGGGGACAAACTGTATCTAAATCTTGAAAAACCAAATGACCATCTCTTGGTATCTGAACTACAAAAAAGTGTGATGTTTCAAAACTCAAAATATTCTGTGTTATTTGATCTACCATGCTGTGGGACACTTGACAGGAAGGATACGGAATATCCTTTTATGACATTGGAAGATTCAGTGCAGAAAGTAGAAGACTTAGCTCTACTAACTGTTGGATGCTATGCTGTAACAATACTTAAACGGGATGACAAAGTGTTTATGTTCGATCCACACAGTCGCAATGAGCTTGGAATGTCATGTGTTGATGGAAAAGCCATTTTAACCAAACACCAGAGTCTTGTAAATCTGTGCCAATTCATTAGACATCTAGCTGCAACCACATTACCAAAGGCTGATCCTGGTCTGTTTGAACTAACACGGATTATTGTTACTTCTGCAGAGTTAGAAGAATCCTATAGTAGTGATGATGACTTTGACGCTTTCTCAACTATCAGTGATGGTGAATACGACTGCACCTTGTATGCTATAAATGAAAACTTGAAGGACAGAGTAAATGAAATTGAAAAGGTGTTCCATGAGGATTCTCAGTCTGAATTTGATTTGTCTTATGCAACTGAGGGAAGTGATCTAAGTAGTGAAAGTGACATCTCCATAGATCAGTCCTCATATACTGAAAATACAGGCTCTCCAGTAGCAAACAGAATGGAAGGTGCTTCTCTAACTTCACCACACAGGGAACAACTATTCAATGACTCATTCATTGATGAAATAATTCTGCAAGGACTTGCAAATGAATCAAGCCTTTCATTAGATCTTTTACAAAGCAGTGATTCTGATGATGATGTACCACTCAGTT
Organism: Mercenaria mercenaria; assembly: GCF_021730395.1. Lineage (NCBI taxonomy): Eukaryota > Metazoa > Mollusca > Bivalvia > Venerida > Veneridae > Mercenaria > Mercenaria mercenaria. The sequence goes on along the minus strand of NC_069364.1, from coordinate 87,160,746 downwards.
CTGTCAGAGAATAGCTTGTAGCAACATCTGCAAACAAAACAACCATAGAATCCAGCTCTTCCCTAGGTAACCGTGGAAGAAAACGTATAAGAAATGAAAGCAACTGGAAGAGAAATATAGCAAAGAAATTAAGAAATAGTGGAAAGTATCAAATATCTGGAATCAATGTCTGGAAAAAGTAAGCCAGGCCGGAACCTGAGGAAGGGTTGTGGTGATAGGTGTAAATTCAAATGCCACAAAAACATACATGATGAAATGAGACAGAAGATATTTCATGAATTCTGGAAAACAGGTGATGTTGAGAGACAGAGGGATTATCTTTCATGCTGGGTAACTGTTGAAAACAAAAAGCGAAGAACAACAAATGCACGATCAGTTCGGAATATCACCAAGAAATGGCATTTGAAAGCAGATGGGAAACTTGTACGTGTATGCAAGACTTTTTTCCTGGATACTTTAGGCATAAGTCATACAGCAGTCGATACTGCATTGCGCAAAGGACCTAATAAAGAAAACCTTGCAAGTGGAATTTGTTCTCCTGACAAACGTGGCAAGCACACAAACAGAGTAAACAAAATCCCTCCAGAACAGCTTCTGCAAGTAAAGGAACATATTGACTCATTCTCAAAAATAGAATCCCATTATTGCCGTAAAGGTTCTGAAAAATATTATCTAGAACCAGGGCTTAGTGTTCCTAGAATGTACAGTCTGTACTTGACCAAGTGTGAAAGCAGTAATGACAGTCCTGTTTCTAGCAGATGTGAGTTTTGGCAAGTTGTTTCCTGGTACAGTGTACATCCGCTAAGGATGAGGTAGACTAAAGTCTGGCGTTCTTGATAATCCTCTTGTGCTTATGTTGCGAACATTAAGGTTCACTTCTACAGATGATTTATCACTAAGTTATATTAACAATCTCTGGATTTTCATTTTCAAAAGACACAACCTTTATCTGCATCCATTTTATTTTCTGCCCTCTAGTGTCAACATCTAGATTTACTATTGACTTAGACAGTAGTTTAAAATCTAAAAAATCAAGGCCTTGGATTTTGGCGTGCCATTCTAATTGAAGCTGCCCATTGCGGAGTTGTGTAGATGGACTTTCCTCTGCTTGCACGCTCAATGGTAGCATGAACCGAGTCATTTTCATTTTGAGTATGTCCACGTTCAAGAAATTTATGCTGCAGTGATTTGAATTTCAAGTATTTTTTGGCATGACACAACATTGTCAAAAAGTAGCGGTTTCTGTTCTGCCCGCTGCAGTTGTCTGAGTAGAGTACGACTTTAGTTTTGCTTTGTTTTGCCTTCAGCTTTAAGTAGCGGTAAACACATGATGCAATTTCATTTGGTCCTCTACCAGACTGTGTCTCATTCCACAGAAAGCAGAAGCCATTTCTTGTACCAATGTCATACACTGTTAGGTTATATGTACACAGTTTACGGCTGTAGTATAGGACAGACTCATTACTGTGTGGTGTTAGAAGTATCTGCTGCAAGTCGAAACAAGAAACTGCTAGTTGCTCATCAGTTTGGCATTTCTCCTTGTCTTCAGCCTTCATCTCCCTAGCCCATGTTTTGCATTTCACATGTCTGTTGAACATATCATTCATGTTGCTTTTCTCCTCCTCGCTAGCATTTTCATATCTTGCACATAAATCGCAGCGATCTTTCACTGGTTTGTGAAAAGCCAGATTGAAATGTCTGTCAAATATGTAACGGTATGTGTAAATATAATGATCTAGTCCATTTGTGCAGTTCAAATGTGATCCCACGAGTTCACCACAACTTTTTCTATTCACTTAGGTATGAAGAAAACTGACATTGTGGACAAATGTCAGAACTGTTGAAAAAAAACTGTGCAGTTTTACTGCCATGTACACCAAAAATAGATTTTTATGTTTTGATATTGTACAGCCATAAGGTTTGAACAATTTCATAAAAATGCTGATAAAATTGTATGTTGATAAAAACAAGAGCTGTCTCCATAGGATGACACATGCCCCCGATGGCACTTTAAATGAATAGTTATGGCCGATGTTCGAGTTTAGGACCTTTGACCTACCGAGCTTGGTCTTGCGCGCGACACGTCGTCTTACTGTGTCACACATTTATGCGTAGTTATTTTAAAATCCATGCATGAATGACAAAGATATGGACCGGACACGCCCATCAATGCACTATCATGAAAAGAGACCTTTAACATCTAAGTGTAAACTTGACCTTTGAGCTATGGACCTGGGTCTTGCGCATGACACGTCGTCTTACTGTGGTACACATTCATGCCAAGTTATTTGAAAATCCATCCATCGAGGACAAAGATATGGACCGGACACGCCCATCAATGCACTATCCCTTAATGTCTAAGTGTGACCTTGACCTTTGAGGTACGGACCTTGGTCTTGCGCCCGACACGTCGTCTTACTGTGGTACACATTCATGCCAAGTTATTTGAAAATCCATCCATCGATGACAAAGATATGGACCGGACACGCCCATCAATGCAATAACCTTTAATGTCTAAGTGTGACCTTGACCTTTGAGCTACGGACTTGGGTCTTGCGCGCGACACGTCGTCTTACTGTGGTACACATTCATGCCAAGTTATTTGAAAATCCATCCATCGATGACAAAGATATGGACCGGACACGAAAAATGCGGACAGACCGATAGACCGACAGAAAGACGGTTCAAAAACTATATGCCTCCCTTCAGGGGCATAAAAATGCCTGACAAAATGTTTTGTTACTATCATTAAAACAAAGTATCAGAAAAGGAAGTATTAGTTTACTTCAATACATTTGAATCAGTGTTCCAAGGACATTTTTGAATTTTAGGAACTTTTATAACATACGCATTACCTTGTTGAATGTTAATTTAATGTTTATTTCAAAGTTTTTATAAATGCACAGGAGCATTGAGAAATGCTGATACTTTTATTTCCAGTGTACTGGGGTATATATTATGGCTGTTGTGAATTCTTTCCCTACTTTTTTATTTTGAGTTGTTTCCAATTAATAACAATTATACTTTATTTACATGTATAAATGATTCTTACTTATTCCAGAATTAGTAAAATATTTAATTATGATTTTTTGCCAGACTGATAAGAAAAACTTAGACCTTACGCAATCTTTCATAATGGAATTATATGGGAAAATTACAACTTTCATAACATTCTCGGGAATAAAATATTTTCTACATTGTAGATTTTAATGAAACTTCTCACAGTTGTAAATAAACATATGGTCTATAACGTGGCGAATAAAAATGTTTAGACCCGTGTGCTTATTTTTGAGCTATTAACCATTATTAAAGTGGACCGTACATTTCAGGCTACTTGTATGACATTTTAAATTATTTAACGTGTCAGATGTTCTGATATCACATTTAAATTTAGAAAGATTGTAACAATGCCATTTTAATAAATTTACTCACAGGTTGTCATATATTCCTGAAAATGATTTTCATTTCCGTACGCTGAAACCAGGCTTTATTCTACGTTTTCCGGATAAATGACGTTAAGCCATCACTTCCGGATTATCAAACGTGCAGAACTACCTTAATCAGATAAAACATTTTTAGGATGTTTCATAACCGCGGACATTATTTCTGAACGGATCAACACATCACAAAATGTCACGCTCTCAAGCCGTTTCCACGCGGCTCAGGAAGGATATACTTGATATAGCGTTTTGGCATTGTAGCTAATATTTTTGCTTTTGGCAGAATAACGATATTTTTCTTGTAATTTTGTGTTATTGAAACGAAAATCACCCCTTTTAAAAATGCAATAAAAATGCCTACTTTTGTTTTGACTTTCCAAAAATAGACGGAGATTGCAAAATGATTAAAAGTATACGATTCTGAACTTTGAGTTTTAAAACAAATTTGAACAGTCAGTAACAACACATTTCTCTGAACATATCCTTGTAAAGATACTTGCAACTTTGTAAATGATGTGTTGCTACATTTCAAGTTAAAGTATTCATAAGTGAAGCATTATATTCTGAGCGACTCTGTTGTGTCTAAACGTGAGTCCCCAATCGCTTTTAGACACTCTTCATTCGGAGAAAAAATATTTCATACGAAGAATCTTTCTGTCTGCCTGAAGTATTTTTGTAGTTTCTAGAGGGGCAGACCGGCCTTCCTATGCTTGAAATTTACCGTATAAACTTTAGTACTAATATCTCAATACAGCAAATAAAAGAACATATTTAGCGAGTTGTTATCTGTCATAGAAATAAAACTGCTGCTGCATAAGTTTTGGGGCTAACAAAAACATACTGATATGAAAAGGCAAACGCTATATGGCATAAAGGCAAACATTGCTGACAAACCAACGTGCTGATAATTAGTCTTAGATATATATATTGCTGAATTTATTTTCACTCTTTTACGTAAAATCATCAAACAATCTCTGAACGTGTTCCAATCAGACAACGTGTGTAATAGCATCTTGATATCCGGAAAGGCTTTGTCTATTGTCTAGAACAAGTATTTCACATTAATTCCGGAAATAAATCTACATTTGTAGTGAACATAACAAGTAAATAAGACACCAGGGCGCTGATGGTAACATGTTAAAAGACAGTTAACATCTACTACCATGACCCATGCCAGGAAATCACAATGCACAGGAAGAACGTAAAACTGTTGTACGAATGTTTTCTTAACATAGAGCAACGAATTTGTCTATCGGCTGTTTGAATCATGCAATACTAGTATAATGTACTCTTAACCATCTTTATACAGTGCAACCTCTGTAGAGCAACACCCTTTAGGAGATACAAATATTGACTGTTATGCAGAGGTTGTTGTTCTTGAGAGGTAAATTTAATAGTATATTTCAGCTTAGGGAAATTTTGTTGATGTTGTTATAGAGAGGTGTTTGATATTTTTCTTTGTTATTTTGCTTAAGAGGGCCGCTTTGGAGAGGTTGTACTGTACCTAATTATCTTGCAAGCACATGTTTACAATAGATAGCATACAGTAATAGGAAGGTGTCAGTTTACAGAGTAGGCTTACAAAGCAACTAGTGGTAATTAACCATTAATTAAATTTCCCATGTAACATTTCTATCAAATCTATGGACAAATATTTTTACTTCTTCATAAAAATATTTGCATAACTTGAAGTCAAACTATTGTAGTTCAGTAGGATATATTTTCATATAAAATCTCATTAGTAGCATTTTTCTGCAAAGCACTCTTAAAAACAGGATGCTACTAAATGGTGTAAAATATAGATTTAATTGTACTGTGATTGTGAATTTTATTTCATATGGAGATCTTTATGGTCGCAAATTCTAAGATAATTTTACAACTCATTTACCATCGTAAATGTTCTAATTACAAAGGCATCTTTTTGATACCGTATAGCGGGTTATTTCTGCGGTCAAAATATTCTGCGCTTTGGCCCCAAAAAATGTGAAACAAATCTCTGCGTGTTTTATTTCTGCGTTTTCACTTAAAATGGAAGAAAAATTTCTGCGTTTTCGGTGCCAAGGAGGAGGTAATTCCTCGCATGATCGGACGTTGTGAGAATGAAAGCGTATGAAAACAATAAGCTAAATTACTGTTAACTGCAGTAAAGTATCTTTGTATTTAATGAATACATTGTAGGATATAATAATTTGCGAAATGAAAAAATGTAAGTCCAACAACAATAAATCATTGCACAAACAGCAACTGCAAAATACGGTATATATATAACGGTTACACTTATATAAAGGTTACTAAAGTATCAATTGTTTAGATGATCGCCACAAGGGATTAATAAGAACACCACAAATGAAATTCACTCAGTTTATTTCATTCACAAAAGAAAAACGTTTTCTGAAGGATTAACAGTTATGACTTTGACTGACCATCACACCTGATTATCATGATTATACCACTGTCGGTCATTGTTAGATAGCGACGGTAATTTTCAATAATTAGACCAGGCAATTGTGAACTTCGGATTACCTCGGATAACATAGCGTGAAACAACGTTGGTGAAATTAAAAAAATGCAGATTTTTTGCGTTTTAAATTTTTGCTAGATGAATATTCTGCTGGAAATATTTTTGCGATTCTACCGAGAGACCGCAGAAACGCAGAAATATTGCCCCCGCAGAAATAACCCGCTATACGGTAGTTTCATTTCATAAAAGAAGCTGCATTTTTATAAACGGTAATGTTACTTAATAACCGGTTCCAACGCGTATTTAGTTGGTGAATTCATTCGTTGTGGATATGCATGCTCGTCTGATACATATATAAAACAATTCTGATAAAGTTAGAGCTTAAGTTCTATTGATTATCCCTCTTATTGTGCTGTATCTTATTAATCAATTTTCGTTAAAATTGTGTTCTCAGAAGTAGGAAATTCTTTGAGTTCGAATTGTTTCAAGAGCAGGATATTTGGTATACACAATGTGTGTTTATAAAAACTAGTGTATTGTCGTGATACATATATAAATTATTCTGATAAAGTTGGAGCTTTTGTTGTATTATTTATTCCTCTCATTGTGCCATATCTCATTAATCAATTTTCGTTAAAATTGTGGTCTGAAAAGTAGGAAATTCTTTGACTTCGAATTGTTTCAAGAGCAGGATATTTGGTATACACTTTGTGTGTTTATAAAGACTAAGTTGACAAACCTGAGTGTAGGTACAATTTAAGATTTTTATACCAGTGTCTTGTTTATATTGGTTTTTATGTTGAAAATGTTAACTTAATTATCAAAGAATGCTTTAAATATCTGTTATGTAAACTAGTGGATAAAATAGTAAGTAAGTAAGTAAGTAAATTCTTTATTTATAGAGGGTAACTCATTTAGCTTCCTTGAGGCCCTATTAACACAGATATATACAAACATAGTTCAAACGAAAAACAACAACAAATATCACCAGAAGTATGACATGAATTAGAAATATAAGCGAACATCAAAAATACAAATCATCTTTATTTCGAAATCACTTTAACAAGTTTATTTTATATGGAAGCACTATTTATTGGTGTATGCATGGGGCGAAGAAGTAGGTCGATGTGACGTCAACGTTAACGTGTTTTACACAAATATACAAATTATAATATTGAAACACGATAAAGGGGTACACACCATGCGGAATAATTTAAGAGTGCGTAGACGTTCATGAAAAGTTGTGTGACCCTAATGATGAAGTGTTCAGATTAATTGTAACGCCATTTTAGTACATAATTTTGATTCTGCAGTGTGTTTTATGTCATACAGCTGACAAAATATAGTGGCACCTATTCCCGACACTTAAAAAGCGCCAGATATTATGTGATGTAATTTTGCCGGTGTCATGGTAAACTCATCAAAAACGTAATTAAATAGCAGTGAATTTCGTTTAAGCATTTCGCTGATTGCATGTTTCACTTGCCTCGGTACATTTAATTTCAGTCTAGCCGATATTAGAAGTAAGATAAAATAATGAATAATTGTTATAAAGTCCTACGTTTGAATGACATTAACACATTTTGTTGTTGCTAACGTTATAACAAATGATTTAGATAGACATAAGCTCACGAAAAAGTTGTGTATATTATGCAAATATAGCATGTTTCTAACAGCTGATAGACAGATTCCTTGCATCCAATTTTGTAAAAGCTAAAACCAGTTTTATACTCTTCGTGTTCATTGCAATTTCGTTACACTAACATGATAATATATATCTATTACCAGTCGGCACGGCGTATTATTTATTTGGTATTTTCGCTTCAAATGTAAATGTATTTCCGGATTTGATGCAGAATAATTAGTCCTACAAATATTAACACTTTTCTTTTAATGCATTTAATGCATTTCTACTTGTTTAATGTATCGCTTTTGAATGCCAAGATATGCAAGCATATCACGATATTAACACGTCACTATAAAAGAGTTCTGAAATACTGGAGTCTTCAAATAAAATTCAACTAAATATTTCTGGCAAAAACGTTTAAAATTCTAAATTTAGTTAACGTACATTCTGAATTAAATATTGAGCGAGTGACAAACGCTCATTTATATGGTTATATAAATCTGTATGCTTGCTGGAAATAGCAGTTCGATTCATATAGTCCAAGACTTTTATTTACTTTTTTGAGCCCAAGCAAAATTTAATTGCATTTGAAAGTCAATTATATCTAGTTTTAGGAAATCCATTTCTTAGTTGCCAAAGCGGGTGGAATAGTCAAAAAAACCAAGATGGCCGACAATATGGCCGCCAAAATTTTATATTTTCTATGCATTTTTACATAGGATGTTTACATTTTTGAGATCTCTTAATTTTTGTTTGGGTGGTTTTTAATTACAGCAAACAATCCAGTCTAACGATTTAAAGTATTTTATTTGTATTTTGTATAATGATTAAGAAAATATTGACTAAACTGAGGCAAACATAGCGATTTTGTTAATGTTTTTTGCCAAATAATTGTCTGTCAACATTCATATTTTCTTTACTACAAAGGCATTTTATCAAGTCTTTTTTATTTATATGTCAGATACAGTGTTATCACAAAGGTTGTAATTAAAGCAACAAATGAATTATAATTACCTATTTTACAAACATTGAAGTTATATAAAGACATCTGCATAAATAGCCCTATTGGCCATCGCAAAAATTACAGTCAATAGCAGATGATTGGTCAATTCAAGTCTCCTGTAATAAGAAACAATGGTTTTGCAGTAATACTAAATACATTATTATACTGATTTTGTAAGATACAGAACATGGCAATAATTAAATTGTTTCAACTTGTTAATATTCCATTTATAACCTAAAATGTATATATACTGTTAACAATTTGTATACACTTATTAAACAAAAGCTTTTTATCATAATAGAGTACCGATGTATATAGATTACATTCAAAAGACAATGTACTTCATAATCATTTGTGTACATATAGCAAGCACTGCATCACAGTTAGGCTCATATCTTTGAGATATATTAATATCATTGAAATGGCATGTTGCACTTTTCAATGACGGTGAAGTAATGAAAACAAATAAAGTCTTTCCAGATTCAATGAATTTCTAGTATGGTATCGTAAACACTGGCCATGTTTAAACTTAGTTTTAAATACTCTGACAATAATTCACTATTTTTGTTACAGTATTTCCCTTTTCGATATAACGGAATAAGAGTAAAAAAAACAAAGACAAATATCAAACAGGGAATGCCACGCACCAAAAACGCAGCCTCCTCAAAACGAAACCCACAGCACGCAGACGCGTGCACCACACACACACACACACACACAGCCAACACATTAGACAAAACGGACAAACAAAGGAACACACACACACACACACACAAAGCCAACACATCAGGACAAAACGAACAAAGAAAGGAACACAGTGGGGCGCCGCCTTGGAACGGTCAGTGGCAAAAACACCACTGGGGAGCTTAAACCGGTTTATGGTGCGCACCCAAAACACCACTGGGGAGCTTAAACCGGTTTATGGTGCGCACTTAACCTCACTCTTACCCCCACCATGTTCCAAAGACACGGGACAGTGTAAATAAAAGTAATCCCCTCCAGGTGAATCTCTAAAAACAAAGAAAAATATCAAACAGGGAATGCCACGCACCAAAAGCGCACCTTCCTCAAAACGAACCCCCCAGCACGCAAACGCGTGCACCACACACACACACACACACACACACACACACATGTAAACGCAACCAATCGGGGATGTAAGCTATAAACCTACCAACTGGGAACTTCTTTATTACTGTAGCTACAGTTATCATATTTCTATCAACTCTTATTCTTATGATCTTAAAATTATCCGAGGCTTTAGATTAAAGCTATCCTCAATAATTCAGCAATGATATTTTCCACATTCAGAGCGGGGAATTTTGTGTTTAAACCAACTGAGGTGAATGTGTAACAAACCGGGTGTTTGTGTATAGACGAAATGTGGAATTGTGTGTTTCAACAAAACGGGGAGTTAGTGTATAGACTAAATGAGGTACAAGTGTATAACTAACCGGGTACGTGTGTAAAGTTGAAACGAGGAACTAGCTATTGAAATGGTGAATGCGGAAGCTCCTGTTACATATCATATATATGAGAAAAGACAACAAAGGGACTTAATTTGATTTGATGGGTTTTACGCCATTTTAAACACAATTTCAGTTATGTCAGGTGGGCAGTTTACCCAGCAATCGTTCCTAGAAAGATCAAGTACTAGTACTCTCAAACTGTCATCTTTCTTACATAAAGAGACCTGGTCGGTAGCAAGGATTGAACCCATGCCCCTTAATCAATGAGTTCTTACGAGTGATTTTAAGTCAGCGACTCTAACCACCCGAAAACAGAGGCGGTCAGACAATAGAGAAAGTTCTATATTCTGTATGTAGATACATGTAGCAATCATTCGACATTCAATCAAAAATTGTCTATGTCAAATGTTAACATTAAAATAACTGTTTATGACAAGACATAGAACAAACCAGACTCATGATGTAGAGACATAATAAAGCAGTATCACTTTCCATTGCCTACAGCAGCAACTTTTGAACTTCGATATTATAAGATTCTTTCACTGGTTGTAGGTGCAAATAGGAATATCCGGCCTCGAGGGTAACTGTTTAGGCGGTAACTTTTTTTTTTGGTTGGATTTAACGTCGCACCGACACATGATAGGTCATATGGCGACTTTCCAGCTTTTAATGGTGGAGGAAGACCCCAGGTGCCCCTCCGTGCATTATTTCATCACGAGTGGGCACCTGGGTAGAATCACCGAACTTCCGTAAGCCAGCTGGATGGCTCCTCACATGAAGAATTCAATTAGGCGGTAACGAGGCTCTCTGCCGAGTTACCGCCTTAATAGACACCCGAGAGCGGGATATTTCCATCTGCACCTATAACTAGTGGTAGAATTTTTTTCTTGCATACCAGTTTCAAGAAATACTAATAAAAATAAAAATAAAATCAATTAAACAGCTTTCTTTTTTAGAACTAGATCTATTTCTTATGGCAGTGTATTTAAACAAAGCGCGGGAAACCAACGTATGTAAACAGGAAAAACGTCCTGACGTCATGACGTTTCAAAACAAACAACAATGTTTAGTTCCGGTTTTGTTTTACCAGTTGCAGCGTAACGTTATGAATGTTGATAAAATAAAGAGATTTGAATCGAGAAATATACTATCAGGAACCAATAGGAACTGTCAAGGTATTGAATTTTCATTTCGTTGTTTAAATAGAATCTTTTACATATAAGAAGTTCTTATACGTCATTTACAGCACGAGAGTCATCTTACACCACCCCTGGGTGTAAGATGGACTTTTCCAACACCGGTAAAGATACCGGAAATCCCCGTCTGGTTTGCAAGAATAAGTAATATTGTATGTTTTAGTTCCTTCTTTATTTAATTGCAAACAAAACTATCTGGAGTTTCTATCACGAAAATGTATAAAAGTAAAACATTACAAAGGTAGGAGAATGAAAACTGAACCAACAGCTGAATTCACCACAAAGTTTATTAGTACTCTTTCAAAACTAAGTACATGCAGAAACGGAATGCTCGTGTAAAAATCGTTCTGATCAAAGAAGATTAAAATGAAATCAGTCATAGGCATTGTGCTATTGTTTTAACCTGTCAAATATGAATACATTACACGCTCTGTGCACTCGATATTTTAATATTCGGCCCAACTTCGGTGCTATCCGTATGTTTTACGGAAAGAAATTTTGGTAAAGTGTCTAAATATCATTATTAGTATTGTAAGTGAAACACATTCTCATCGATCGTATCTGTGGCTCAGTGGTTACAGCATTTGGCTCGATTGCGGGAAATCGCTGGTTGGTGCCCATTAGCGAGCATATTTTTTATTTTTCATTTTCAGTTATTAATATGATTTATATGACTTCGCTGACAGCAGTACCGACACCGCGAATGAAACTGAATGATGAATTAAGCTAGTTGTAATTCATATTGATGAAATTTGTATAGCTGTGAAAAAATACATAAAATATATATAAATGAGAAATTGATAAAAGAGGTAAAAATTAAAAAAAAATACTTGTGAAAATAAAATGAAGGAAATACTGGATAAAAATGTACATGTACAGACTGTTTGTTGAAATTTGCGGAAAAACAAAAAACAAACACAGATACTGAACCGTAATGATCTTACAAACTCAAGGTTTCAAGCTATTGACGATGATCACTGAGCTATCGTGTCTTGCGTATATACGTATACACTATTTAAAATAAACTATTTAATTGCTGGTTACTTTCTGTATACAAAATGGAATGTACCGAAAATCAACCGAAGGTTGAAATATTCTATGCACCGCCCATTTAATCAATAAGCATTTGACAGTTCAATAAAATAGGACACTATTTTAAATTCATGATATTAATGTTTTAATCAAAACATTTATATCGTAAGTATTTTTATGATTATTATATATTTGTGTTTTCCTCAATTCTATTAATACCAGTAAATCATACGTATGCCACTGTCAAAACTAAAGATAAATATACTTGCATTTATAATAAATACTGCGTTAATGTGTCACCGAATAGGGAAATGTCTTATTTTGTGTCGGTCAGTTACATGAGTGAAGTATGAAATAACCATATATGTAACAACGAATAATATCGTTATGTATTTAAAAGCTTTATATTCAATAAAATCCTTCAATCGCAATAAAATTTCTCTGTTTTCAAGTTTCAATCAAACGATTAGTACATGTATAATAAGCTGTGAATTTATACGATGCGTTAAATATTGTATTTTCTAATACCTCGGGAACTCATCTGTAGAATACTGTGATTGTTTCTATTTCATCAGCACTGTCAGTTCAATCATCAAAAATGTTCGTTCTTTATTTCCACAAAATACCACGTAATATGCTACCGCAATAAACGCACGGTGTGATATATCACTGAATGAACAAAACTGATAAGCAGGTGAGTGAGGTCGTTCCCACCCCGTCCAACAAATAAAATTTCTTAAAACGTTGTTTTGATCAAACTGAACTTCTACGGACCTGAAGTCGAAGGAAGTTGAAGAAAATATCATGCGCATATATAATTGTATGTCATACTCAAACTTATTGTAGAATGATAGGAATGTCAGTGACAGAAAAAAACTCCTTTTGGTTAATGAGCATATGCATTGTAAAAATTACCCTTGGTATGTCAGTAACGCACTGAGACTTTGAGCTTTCAAACTTTACACGTCAATGTTTTTTTTTTTGTGTAACAATTTAATAACTTTTATAATGGTAAAAGCGACAGTTTATAAAGATAAAACGCTTATTAAAATATAGCAAACTCATGATATCAGTTTTAAAATAGTGTGCTTCAGGTTGCAGAATCTGGGGACAATTTTTCTGTAGGATATATCTGTTCGTTATGTGAACATCAAATTTTATTTTATTTATTTATTTTTTATTTATTTATTTTTTGCATGAGAATTGTTTTGCTGTGATTCCCATGCGTTTAATTGATGTCTCACGGTTTCCATATTTTTTGCCAAATGATCCTAAACCCGTGCAGCCGCAGCATTATCATTTTATTTGAACTGTCGTACAATTATTTCGGACATGTATTGTACTATTTAATTGACCTGTCAAAACATGTTCCCGGCTTTCACGTTAATCTCATATAGGCTCGAACAGAATATAATGAAAGCCGGGTCCATTTTTTGACAGGTCAAATAAATTGGACAACAACACACTTTATAGCCTATGCTTTGTTGAAACATTTTTCTGTAATGAATTTCTAGACTTGGCGATCGCTAAACAAACATCGCGCAAAAATAGCATGAAATTCCCGTGTTAAGGTAAATGCACGAGTTAGCTTTGATCTAGGCTTTAGAATTTTCCAAGTGTTTAAACAGTTTTACGAATGTATTGGAGTCAGATCCTTGTGTCATTTTCTTTGATGTGTAGTAGATAAAATCAATCAGATAATGTACTAATGTTGTGATTAATGTGGTCTCTAAATTTGACAAATACTTAATGAAATAAAACTGTATTAAACTATTTCGGCTTTTTAGTATTCACTACTCTTCAGCATACGTAGATAATTGCGTAACAAGTTGACAGCTGCTTATACATGTATAAACATCGTAGGAGGTAATGACATAACAAATGCTGTTTCAAATGCAACACAGGTTTTTGAGAGGTATTAGTATCTTTTTTTTTACTTTTGGGACATTTTTACATCATAGGTTTCAACACATTGCGATTTCTGAACAAAATCAGCGCGAAAATAGCATGAAAATCCTGTGTTAAGATAATTGCAAGAGTTAGCTACTGTATGATATAGGTTTTATTATTTTCACGTGTTCTTAATCAGTATTTTAAACGTACTGGAGTCAGATCCTCATATGCATTTCTTTGATGTGTAGTAAATAATACCAATAAGTTAATGTACAAATGTTGTTCTTTTTTTTTTTACAAATAACGAAACTGTATTAAAATTCTCTTGCTTTGCTGTATTAATAACTGTTGAATTTACATAGGTAATTGCATTATGAGCTGAATATATGAACATCTTTGGAGGTAATACTACATTTATTTTTTTTCAAATATATATATAATATTATAATATTCTCTGTTTAACATAAGTATTGTCAAATCAAGTCATTAACTTAGAAATAAAAGCGCCGGAAAAGATATGCGGTAACATAAATCTATAATACTGTCTTGTAAAAAGATATTTAATTGGTAATTGATGAATTAGTCAACATAATCTTTTCACTAATAAGCTTATAATGACGAAAGCATTATGTTAAATTAGTGAAATTTTTTTAAACCTTTGTGTGTATGTACTACGAGTTGTATACAGGTAAACTGGGGAACTGCAGTAAATGGCGAAAGATACACACCGTTGTAAAATTCTGATTGTGTGTGAGATATGTGTATGACCAGAACCGGCGTACCGGGGAATAAATTTCTATCGCTCAGAATCAGCTCAAATTTCGAGATATGACTAATTTGAAGGTCAGGAATAACGTGGTATTGTTAAAATGAACCGGGGAATTCCCCGGTTCGAGGCGTATCCCCAGTACGTTGGTGTGTATTCATACGAAATTACCCAGTTGGCAGCGTTTACAAACTCACACACACACACACACACACACACACACACACTCAAAGCTTACACAGCAGGACAAAACCAACAACACACACACACACACACTCAAAGCCAACTCATGACAAGACGAACAATAAACATACACACACGCACGCACACAAAGTCAACACACAAGGACAAAACGAACAAACAAAGGAACACAGTGGGGCACCGCCTTGGAACGGTCAGTGGCAAAAACACTACTGGGGAGCTTAAACCGGTTTATGGTGCGCACCCAACCTCACTCTTACCCCCACCATATTCCAAAGACATGGGACAGTGTAAATAAAAGTAATCCCCTCCAGGTGAATCTCTAACACATGTAATGGAAACAAAAAGGCATGGCATGTAAAACACAAAAATGCTCGTGTATAAATATATAAAAAGCAAACCTTAAGAACCAAAAACGTATGTACTCAATGCCTTTTCAGAAGACAGAGCAACAAGAGAAACACCCTTAAGGGCCCGACGAAACAGGCCAGAAGACAAATAGTTCAGTCCTGGTAGGATTTAAAAACTGCTCATCATAGAGTCCTCCCCCTAGTCCGTCAGACGCAATCAAAGAGGGAAGCGTAGTGTCCAACTGTAAACGGGTTGAACACTAAACATGCGGTATGTCTCAAAACAGTTGGGTCGTAACCTCTTTTAATAAAACGTTTGATAATCTTTCCAAATGCATTTGGAAAATTACCGTGACCCAAGATCTTACGAAGTTTGTAAACCACATCCCCATAAAAAACTGGTTTAGAAATGCCTTCTTGCAGAAGTGTCTTTAAATTACTATTGAATTTTATAAACTAAATCAGAATTACGATAATAAAATTTAGCAAAATATTTACGCAATTTGTAATAACGGTAGCCGTGTTGAAGAAGTTTACCTGTAATATATTGATTACGTTCATTGAAATGCTTGACATGACTACACGCTCTGGCAAACCGAATTAATTGAGAAATATATACCCCATAAGATGTAGCCTGAGGTACATCCCCATCCAAATGGGGAAAATTTACAATACTAAAATTAAAATCATCCCTCTTGTCATAAATTTTAGTATGTATAAAATTGTCATAAATAGAGATGTAAATCTGAAAATGAAGCATCAGTATCCGAATTGTTAGTTTTAATTAACTGAAGCTCCCGAGGATAAATAGTACCCACCAACTGACCAAAAAACGGATTATCCATATTAACAATATTATCTAGATAGCGTGATGTATTATTAAATGCCGTTATAATATCTGCCTGCGTATCTGGAGAGAGGTTCAACATAAAGTCTCTTTCATAACAATATAAAAACAAATCTGCGACAAGGGGTGCACAATTTGTTCCCATGGGAATACCAACAACTTGTTTTTTATGGTGATGTGGTTTACTAACTTCGTAAGATCTTGGGTCATGGTAATTTTCCAAATGTATTTGGCAAAATTATAAAACGTTTTATTAAAAGAGGTTACGACCCAACTGTTTTGAGACATTCCGCATGTTTATTGTTCAACCCGTTTACAGTTGGACACTACGCTTCCCTCTTTGTGTCTGACGGAAGAGGGGGAGGACTCTATGATGAGCAGTTTTCAAATCCTACCACGACTGAACTGTTTTGATATCTGTCTTCTGGCCTGTTTCGTCGGGCCCTTAAGGGTGTTTCTCTTGTTGCTCTGTCTTCTGAAAAGGCATTGAGTACATACGTTTTTGGTTCTAAAGGTTTGCTTTTTATATTTTTAAACACGAGCATTTTTAGCTCACCTGTCACGAAGTGACAAGGTGAGCTTTTGTGATCGCGCAGCGTCCGTCGTCCGTCCGTCCGTGCTAGCGTAAACTTTTCCTTGTGACATCTCTAGAGGTCACATTTTTCATGGGATCTTTATGAAAATGGGTCAGAATGTTCATCTTGGTAAATTCTAGGTCAAGTTCGAAACTGGGTCATGTGCCTTCAAACACTAGGTCAGTAGGTCTAAAAATAGAAAAACCTTGTGACCTCTCTAGAGGCCATAATTTTCAATGGATCTTCATGAAAATTGGTCAGAATGTTCATCTTGATGATATCTAGGTCAAGTTCGAAACTGGGTCAGGTGCCTTCAAAAACTAGGTCAGTAGGTTTAAAAATAGAAAAACCTTGTGACCTCTCTAGAGGCCATATGTTTCAAAAGATCTTCATGAAAATTGGTCAGAACGTTAACCTTGATGATATCTAGGTCAGGTTTGAAACTGGGTCACGTGCCGTCAAAAACTAGGTCAGTAGGTCAAATAATAGAAAAACCTTGTGACCTCTCTAAAGGTCACATTTTTCATGGGATCTGTATGAAAATTGGTCTGAATGTTCATCTTAATAATATCTAGATCAAGTTCGAAACTGGGTCACGTGCGGTCAAAAACTAGGTCAGTAGGTCTAAAAATAGAAAAACCTTGTGACCTATCTAGAGGCCATATATTTCACAAGATCTTCATGAAAATTGGTCAGAATGTTCACCTTGATGATATCTAGGTCAAGTTCGAAACTGGGTCACGTGCCATCAAAAACTAGGTCAGTAGGTCAAATAATAGAAAAACCTTGTGACCTCCATAAAGGCCATATTTTTCATGGGATCTGTATGAAAGTTGGTCTGAATGTTTATCTTGATGATATCTAGGTCAAGTTCGAAACTGGGTCACGTGCGGTCAAAAACTAGGTCAGTAGGTCTAAAAATAGAAAAACCTTGTGACCTCTCTAGAGGCCATATATTTCATGGAATCTTCATGAAAATTGGTCAGAATGTTCACCTTGATGATATCTAAGCCAAGTTCGAAAGTGGGTCACGTGCCATCAAAAACTAGGTCAGTAGGTCAAATAATAGAAAAACCTTGTGACCTCTCTAGAGGCCATATTTTCCATGGGATCTGTATGAAAGTTGGTCTGAATGTTCATCTTGATGATATCTAGGTCAAGTTCGAAAGTGGGTCAGGTGCCTTCAAAAACTAGGTCAGTAGGTCAAATAATAGAAAATCCTTGTGACCTCTCTAAAGGCCATATTTTTCAATGGATCTTCATGAAAGTTGGTCTGAATATTCATCTTCATGATATCTAGGTCAAGTTCGAAACAGGGTCATGTGCGGTCAAAAACTAGGTCAGTAGGTCTAAAAATAGAAAAACCTTGTGACCTCTCTAGAGGCCATACTTGTGAATGGATCTCCATAAAAATTTGTCAGAATGTTCATCTTGATGATATTTAGGTCAGGTTTGAAAGTGGGTAACGTGCCATTTAAAGGTGGGTCAGTAGGTCAAATAATGAAAAAACCTTGTGACCTCTATAGAGGCCATATTTTTCATGGGATCTGTATGAAAGTTGGTCTGAATGTTTATCTTGATGATATCTAGGTCAAGTTTGAAACTGGGTCAACTGCGATCAAAAACTAGGTCAGTAGGTCTTGAAATAGAAAAACCATGTGACCTCTCTAGAGGCCATACCCTTGAATGGATCTTCATGAAAATTGGTCAGAATGTTCACCTGGATGATATCTAGGTCAAATTTGAAACTGGGTCACGTGCCTTAAAGAACTAGGTCAATAGGTCAAATAATAGAAAAACCTTGTGACCTCTCTAGAGACCATATTTTTCAATGGATCTTCATGAAAATTGGTCAGAATTTTTATCTTGATAATATCTAGGTCAAGTTCAAAACTGGGTCACATGAGCTCAAAAACTAGGTCACTATGTCAAATAATAGAAAAAACGACGTCATACTCAAAACTGGATCATGTGGGAAGAGGTGAGCGATTCAGGACCACCATGGTCCTCTTGTTGTGTTTTACATGCCATGCCTTTTTGTTTCCATTACGTGTGTCAGAGATTCACCTGGAGGGGATTACTTTCATTTACACTGTCCCGTGTCTTTGGAACATGGTGGGAGTAAGAGTGAGGTTGGGTGCGCTCCATAAACCGGTTTAAGCTCCCCAGTGGTGTTTTTGCCACTGACCGTTCCAAGGCGGTGCCCCACTGTGTTTGTTCGTTTTGTCCTGATGTGTTGGCTTTGTGTGTGTGTGTGTGTGTGTGTGTTCCATTGTTCGTTTTGTCCTCGTGTGTTGGCTTTGTGTGTGTGCACGTGTATGTGTGTGTGTGTTTGTGGTGTGCACTTCTGCGTGCTGTAGGTTTCGTTTTGGGGAGGCTGCGTTTTTGGTACGTGGCATTCCCTGTTTGATATTTGTCTTTGTTTTTGTTTGACATACATACAGAACCAGTTGAAAGGAGCTGGGGATAAGAAAACGGAAAATTAAGTCCCATTAAAACAACCCTACCAGCAGCACCAGAAAGGCAGCTGAAAGTTATTAGAAGTTCATGTAAATCTGGTTGTGATTCTAAGCGATGCAATTGTAGGAAGCATGGATTAAACCGCTCTTCGGGTTGCAGAGAATGTAAAGATTTAGTTGCACCAATATTCAAACTGTAGCAGAAGATTAAGTCATCTGAAACATTTCTTACACAGATTAGAAATGACAATATGTTACATTATATTCATATTTTTTATTCTGGTATGTAAACAAGAGTTGAAAAATTGATGGAATGTGTTTATGATAAAAAACAATATACTAGTATTATGTGAACTGTTTTGATATTTGTCTTCTGGCCTGTTTCGTCGGACTCTTAAGGGTGTTTCTCTTGTTGCTCTGTCTTCTGAGTACATACGTTTTTGGTTCTTAAGGTATGCTTTTTATATATTTATACACGAGCATTTTTGTGTTTTACATGCCATACCTTTTTGTTTCCATTACGTGTGTAAGAGATTCACCTGGAGGGGATTACTTTTATTTACACTGTCCCGTGTCTTTGGAACATAGTGGGGTTAAGAGTGAGGTTGGGTGCGCTCCATAAACCGGTTTAAGCTCCCTAGTTGTGTTTTTGCCACTGACCGTTCCAAGGCCGTGCCCCACTGTGTTCCTTTGTTTGTTCGTTTTGTCCTGATGTGTTGGCTTTGTGTGTGTGTGTGTTCCTTTGTTTGTTAGTTTTGTCCTAATGTGTTGGCTGTGTGTGTGTGTGTGTGTGGTGCACGCGTCTGCGTGCTGTGGGTTTCGTTTTGAGGAGGCTGCGTTTCTGGTGCGTAGCATTCCCTGTTTGATATTTGTCTTTGTTTTTATGTCTACAGCACATAGACATTAGTTGTTTTAACCATAATTTACTGCATTTAAATACATATATACAGAAACAATGATAGCATTGATATTGGGTCAGTCTTTGAGATTTTTTTCCAAGTTTTGAGATAATTATATAGTGGGTGGGGTAATTCTGCATGAGATTATGGCCATAAAAGGTTAAATATGTACTGTATTTAAAACAGCTATTTTCCTATGTGTTGATAATATTTCATTTCAATTAAACAAGAATGTAAAGGATTAATTCATGCATTTCATCACATGTGTAATAAGACAGGAACAGACAAAATTCTCATTAAAGCTCACCGAGATTGCACTAAAATATTTAAAAGGGTGACATCATAAACAGTGATCTTTTTCCAATTTGTATACATCAGTTTTTTGAGGACTTTTTTTCCTGAATACTAAATATATTGAAGACTTATATAAAAAGAAGATCATTTCTGTTAAAATTTTGTTTTACCTACACCCCTTATTTGAGGTAATTTGACTAGCCTACTATAGTTTGTGCCGTTATCGATTCAGAACATAGTTGGTCATATATCTCAAAAGGAGCAGTGTTCTAGTGCATAATAATATCCCAACAGCACAACTTGCACGTGGGAGGTTCGAAATATCCTGATTTTCCCCTAAAAGTAGATAGGATGGTGATTTATATCATGTAAACACTCTAGATTAGCTTAAAACGGCCTCGTCATATCAAAAACGTAAAAATGGTACTAGTAGCCTCCTCGCTTGGCGCTCAGCATTAAGAGAATAGTGCTAGGACTGGTCAGCCCTGTGTCAGTATAATGTGACTGGGTGGGGTATCATGCCACGTGTCTACGGCGTGATGTTCCAGTGAGGCAGCACTAAAGTTGGGCATTGTGCTCACTGCTGCAAGTATATTTTCAGAAACACACACAAAAAAAAATATTTTTGTTTATTTTTGGCTTGCGCTCGCCCCATTGAAAAAAATCAATCAAAAATTTTTTGGTGCGCTACTTTTTACGGACGTAAAAGTGTATAAATGCTTATAATTCCAGTCCTAGATTGTTCTCAAATGGATTTTAATCAAAATAAATACATACTACGCACACATCGTCTATAATAAATCATAACACATATTTAGTTGCATTAAAGTTGTTTCCCCTTTATGCAGTTACGCCATTTTCTTCAAATGTTTACCAAATTACATGCTACAAAAATCGATTTATTTCATTGAAAACTGGATGAAGAAAACCATACTAATTTATTTGATAACATCAATCTACATTATTTTGGTAATGGTAAATACTTATTGATGCATGTCACTTATCTGTTTTCTGTTTTTCCTGTCCAATCGATCAGCATTTGCATACGAAAGTTGGTGGGGTAAGGAGTTTACATTATGCGTTGTTTTCAGAACTTTTCAAATTTTCCAATCATTTAGTAGACTAATGTTAATGCACGTTAATCTCCATTTCAGACTTTAATTGAGACTTTGTTTCAACAAATTTAATATGTTATGAAAGTTTAAAGTTAGAAAAAGAGCTGTACATAAGACATCATGCTCGACTTTTCTAAATCAGAGCTTTGCCAGTAAAAGGGGCATAAAAGCCAGAAGCTTTAAAAGTACAAAGCTGTTGGTCATTATACAAAACTTAATTAAAAATATTCTATGTTAAAAAGGGGCATAACTCTGTCTAGATTCAGACTTAAGAGTATTGTTACTCCAGGTGTAGACTTTGACAGTAAGTAACTGTTATAAGTTTCAAATCAGAAGCTTTAATAGATCTGGTAACACTCACATAGATATTTGATGTATCAAAAACTTTGTAAAGTCAGCTAAGAATGCTACATTTTCATAGCAGTAAATATTCAAGTCACATATGTATGTGATAAGTATGGTGTAAGGTTATGCATTGTTGTTTATTACATATTTTCTAACAGCATTTTCAAAAGCATGCATTATTTGATTACAGTGTACTGTATGACAATGTTATTACCTTTTTTCACGTGTTCGCTTTGATGTGCGTCAGCAGGTCAGATTTTCTCAATCCCTGGGGACTTACTTTTTAATTTAAAAGGGCTATACATTCTATTTTAAGGTTTTTATTAGTCAGTCAAGAGCCAAATGAAGACAAATATATTTCTTCGCTCTTCGCTCGCTCCTGATTTTCTCAAAAACCTAAAAAAATATTTAAATTATTTTTTCGTTCGCCGCCTCAATTTTTTCAGAAAAAAAAGCCTCAATTTTTTCAGAAAAAATCCGATGAAGAACTTATCAATTTGGTGTGGCCTAGTCTTCATCAATAGCATATGACACTTTTTCATACTAGCAGTGTGTTGTAGGTATCGTTCTCTACAAAACAATCAAAACCCTTTTTTAATGAAAAATAACAAGTGTCATCTCTATAGATACTATGAATATTATAAATTGTAAGGTCATTGATTATACATGTTTATTTTCATTAATGATCCAATGGTTTATAGGTTCAATTGTGATTCGAAATGTTTCTTAAAATATGTTGTATTAAATGATGTCTCTGGTTATTACTTAAAGTATCATTAAATGCAAAGTATTTATACCCCAGCAAACTTTCCCACACCTAGCTCAATAGGGAGAGATTAGATCTACGGATCGCGGGTCGTTAGTTCGGTTTCTAGGCGGGACCTATGTTCTCCGTGAAGATTTAGTAAAACGACATTGTGTCTAAAATCACTCATCCTCCACCTCTGATTTTTATGGAGAAGTGGAGAATCAGTCATTACTGATACACTGGTTAGGTTAACTGCTCGCCGTTACACAACTAAAATACTGTTGGGAAATGGCACTAAACCCCAAAAGATATAACATAACAGAATATTTGATATCGGTGTCATTTCTTTACCCTGAATTCCATTTAGTATTGCAGGGTCTTTCTCTCTTTGGTATCAGCAAAACAAAAATTGAGTATGGCCTGCATTTGAATTACGGATATTATTCAAAATATATTATTGCTGATCTTATATAATACCTAGCCAGAAAAAAATATAACAAATGAATATATTTACAGATGGGATTATTATGTCTACCACCACACAGTGGTGTGGGAGACATATTGATTTACTCCAGTCTGTGTGTTTTTGCGCGCGCGCGTGTGCGTGTGTGTGTGTGTGTGTGTGTATGTCTGTCACAAAGCTTGTCCGCACTCTAAGTCAAACATTTCTAATCCAATCTTCACCAAACTTGAACAAAATGTGTTTTACCATAAGACCTCGGCCAGGTTTGATAACTAGCAAAATCGGTTTAGGCATTTTGGAGTTAATGCCCTTGAATTACCAACAATCTGCATTTTTACTCTTGTCCGCACTCTAAAGTCAAAAATTTCTCATCCGATCTTCACCAAACTTGAACAAAATTGGTTCAGGCATTTTGGAGTTACGGCCCTTGAATTATCGAAAAATCGGCCTTTTTGCTCTTGTCTGCACACTTAAGTCGAACATTTCTCATCTGATCTTCACCAAATTTTAACAAAATGTGTTTGACCATTAGACCTCGGACAAGTTCGATAATGAGCCAAGTTGGTCAAGGCATTTTTTAGTTCTGGCCCTTGATTTGTAGTGAGTAAACAGTATATAAAGACTGACGTGCTATTTAGATGATTAGGCAGTAGGGAGACATTCGCTTTTATCAAAAGCAGCGCTAGTTATATAATTATGTAAATATCACCTGATTGCACTGTATATTGTCCAAATGACTTTTGCATATGGTCTAGAATTAAGGTAATCTATAAATACATCTACTCCTGTTCTTTAAAAAATCTAAAGTATTTCTGAGTACTTCTACACTTGCAATTTTATACTCATCAAGAAAACATCTTCACTGCAGCAAAGAAAATTCGGCAGATATACACACTATTTACTTTTAATTTTTCTCCTGATTTCATTTTAGTCTTGGTAGAGGAACACTGTAATGATCTGAGTAGGTATAAACTGAGGGGGGCAATGTCCACATGTGGAGTTTGCCCTTTACACGTGACTATGTGGATTTTGCCCTTTACACGTGTCTATGTGGATTTTGCCCTTTACACGTGACTATGCGGATTTTGCCCTTTACACGTGACTATGCGGAGTTTGTCCTTTGCACGTGACTATGCGGAGTTTGCCCTTTACACGCGTCATAAGGTAAGGGAATACGGTACACATGTATCATACAGCACGAATTTTAAAACGCTTATATAAGAGAGATTTTGATTTCTCAGCGGCTTATATTGCGGTATGAGTGCAGCGACTACACATGGAATCTAGTGAGAGACGGGTCTTATCTCCGGCTTTGTGTTAGAAGATTTATGACGATTTTGTGAGGGAACCGTATATTTCGTTGATACATATCCTGAACTTCGAAGTTTATGAAGTGGCTTTGTACTCCATTTTACCCGAGGACTTTTATTTTTACTTGAACAATGAGCGGAAAATAAGACAATGGTTAGCTGACCTATCCACGTTTGAAAAGTTCAGGTCTCGTGTCAACAACGTTGTGGAAAGTCGGGAATGTATCATCAACTTGTACGCTATTAATTAGAGAGCATGGATGGAATACGTTGTAGATAATCAGAAGACGTATAAAATTATTTTTCATTGCAGAACGGGAGGAGAAATTTCGTTTACTCATCGGTGGTCGTTATTAGAATCTTTTTAGTCCGTTACAGCTGTAAGTGAAACATGAACGATAAGGAAAAGAAATTTACGTTCTAAATCGACAATATGTAATTTCAAAGTTGACATGTTTATAAGCAAATCGGTAAATTCTTTATCTAAAATGTTAAATTTTAATTGTAGTTCGTCATATTCTTCCATCGTTGATTCAATTTCTTGTAAAAGTTTCAACGCTTTTTTTCGGAAATGTTTAACTCTATATTCCTCGACATCCATTAGTACGGTTGATAGCGACTGCCCTGTCGTTCATATATGATTTTTTTTCTTGTTGCAGGGTTTTCTTTTTGATAACCAGGTGGTAAATACTGCGCAATTCCCACCGGCATCAGGTTTTTGCTGTAAATTGTTTGCGAAGGACCAGCTGTTTCGGCTTCAAACGGCTCGTTTAATGCTGCTCGTTGTTGCTCATTAGATAGCCCGACTTGCTATGGTAAGAGAAAAAGAGCGGTTACAAATAGACATCAACACATAAATACTTTTATCGAAATATTGCGAAATAATGATATATCATTTAAGATAGAAGTGGAGCTTTAATGACCTCAAAACGTTTACTATACTACTTTGCTCTTATACCGTCTGCTATACTACTTTTTTTTAACCAAAAATCAACGTACTTGAAACTTAATATACAATTATCACTAAAAATGTGTACTTACTAGTTCTGTTTCAATTTGAGTCGCATATGGTTCAAGTTTACCGAGGCATTCCTTCAGTTTTATAGCGTCTTTCCATTTTATGGTTACAGATTTTGATTTTGTTTTATCAAACGTATCAGTCTCCCAACAATTATAATTGTCACTGATATGCACATAGGCATTACCGTTCCATTTAGATAAAGCAACATCTTTTCTAAAACCAAACCTACCGCGAACTTTAGATAAAAATCCTTCTTGGTCGTACTTTGCTTCCATTTTATATATAAAGCTTTTCCGGAGAGTAAAATCAAAACATGTCGATAGTGACTGAAAATTGGTTTCATTTATATAGGGGAGTACCACAAGGCGTCGCTTTCCATCCTATTAACATTGTGGTTTTAATGGTGGCGACGTCTTTTGAAGACAGGAAATCTCTCATTAAACTTGTCATTTAAATCAGATAAAAAACGATGGATAGGTTTGTTTACTGAGCACACCTGCGTGTCAGCACATTTTTGCGGTTTTGTAAACGCCATGATGTCTATGAATGCTTTTGAAGACAGGAAACGTGTCATTAAACTTGTCATTTCAATCAGATAAAAAGTGATGAACAGGTTTTTTTTACTGAGCATACCGGCGTGTCACCACATTTTTGCGGTTTTGTAAACGCCATGTCTGTGAAAGCGTTTGAAGACAGGAAACGTGTCATTAAACTTGTCATTTCAATCAGATAAAAAGTGATGAATAGGTTTGTTTACTGAGCACACTGCGCGTCACCACATTTTTGCGGTTATGTTAACGCCATGATGTCTATGAAAGTTTTTGAAGAATAAAACAGTTCATTAAAATGTCATTTCAATCAAATAAAAGTTGATGAATGAGCGTGTTTACTCTCCACACCTGCATATACCACATTTTTGACGGTTTGAGAAAGGACACATTGTCTGAGCAGACCTTTTGAATACAGGAAATATGCAATTTCACTTGTTTGTTCAATCAGATAAATCTTGATAAATGAGCTTGTTTAAGCACATCCACCATTTTTTGTGGTTTGAGAAAGAGACTCATACGAGGAAGTGTACACGTATACGAGTATATATATACATATATATATATGGTCTCGCATGATTCCATGTTTTCACAAACTTTCAAGTGCTTTTATTGAAATTTATTTTCCAAATGGATATAATAAGGGTTACTCTGGAAGAAAGATCTGAGATAGTGAAACTGAGTTTAAAATACAGTCCAGAGAAATATAAGGAATATCCACAGAATGGAATATTTTATGAACACGACAGTTTAGATTTTTTTCGAATATCATTTACAACGATCGTGTGAACGTGACTTAAAAAATTTCTTCATTTTGTTAGCAGATCCATTATCTAAAATGTTTCATTTTTTCGAATATTTTCGTGCAGAATTTTTGATTTTAGCATTCAGTTATTACAAATAAGAATTAATGTTAAAAGAAATGGCGGAATACATAATAGAAAAAAATTGATTTAAGAACAGTTGACCGACTTCATGGCGACTGTCTTTATCACAGACTACCAGTATTTCAGGACTTTGGAGATATTTTAAATCACGAAATGCATAAAGTCAATCATCCCTACTTTGAATTTGCATGCGGGTTGTGCTTGAGAAGGGAACAACTATGAAGTTCTCCCTTCCGATCCTTCTCTCGTCGATGTCTGGATGTGTTGACTTTGTGAAATTTAGAGTACTATGACCTATTACCGGACATGGAAACCGGCATTTAGCTGCAACCCTTTTATTGTCTCCCTTGATTACTCTTTACTGGCTACAAAATGGCTTTTTCATGCGTGTTATGTGCACTATTTTTTCTTCACAATCTGTTATGTTTATACGCATATCAGCATGTGTAAATTGATCATGACTGTGGTTCGAACATTGATATTCCGAGAGAATTGAATGTGATTTTTCCGTGTCGGGAAGTTATACAACTGAAAGGGAATACCCAAATTTGGACAAATTACATTCTCGCGCTTTCCAGACAGCGTTCTGTGCACAAAAACATTTCCCAACCTTAAACGAGTGATGATAGATTCCACCTTACAAGCTGATGATGATGTATGCAAATACATTAGTACAAGAAAAAGTGTGATCCTCATTTTCAAACATCACGAGACAGGGAACTACATCAATAAGTCATGCAGTGTAAGTTCAATGTTTACCAGAGCGGTGATATAAAAAGTAAGGGATATATATTATGTTAAAAGTCTTGGTAATCATTTAATGCTATGTTTGTTGAAGCAAGGGACTGCTTTGACAGTACATTATTCAACCATTTCTTGTACCAGTTTGACATTTCTACTTTCACTTTCCAGCATTTGGATGATTTCATTTACAAATGGGGGTGGCAGCTATGCAGCAGCAATGCTATTACGCTTTTAATGTCAGTAATTGTTTATTTAAGTCTTTCTTCGCGCTGTGTCTGCAATATATGCGCGCTAAAAGCCATTGTGCGGATTTCATAATTGTTATAAATTACAATAAGTTGCTTTTCGCCCCACCTACTCAGCTCAGTTGGTACGGCCCTAGCTTTTGTGTACCTCAGACATGCTCTCAACAGTCGAACGTTTCTGCAGTTGCTTTAGAATTCCAACTTTCTCATGTAATCCGATACATATTGTAAATAAATGTCTGACAGCATCAGATACAGGAAACATTTATTTATTCATTTAGAGCAGCCATGAGTTTCAGAACCGCTATAAATGTGCATATTTTTATTTTCAGCCTCCATTAACAATAACAAACACAACAGACACTGTGAGTAGAGCAGTTGATGAGATGATTGGCAGTGAAGAAACCACACAACCCCGGACCAGCAGTGATGGAACCAGTTCCACTCAACCCGAGACCAGCAGTGATGGAACCTCCCAACCCGAGACCAGCATTGCGCCACCTAAGATTGCACTTGCACATAATAGCAATGCACCATCACAATCCACCAGTGCACCATCACAAAACACTGGAGAGTATAAACTTACGAGTAAGTCTTCTGTCATTATGCAGTCTATATTGCTCACCGCATCTACTGAGCTCAAACCTAATAACTCAGATATTTCAACGATGGTAGCATTTCACAAAACTAGCATCTGCAATGCTATGAAAAAAAAAAGCATTTCCATTGAAGGTAACAAGATCCCCAATAGTAAGAAATGTAGAGTTAGATTGGAACCTCGCAGTTGCATTCAAACATTTAATATTGCTGATGATGAAAGTGATTTTTCCTTTGATTCCTCACTTGATTCACAGTATGAACCAGTTCATGCTCATGTTCATTTGATAGAAGTGCACTATAAAATTTAATCTGACCAAAAACTTGTTAGTTTGAGGTAGTTTTAAATAATCAAACCGAGTCTGCTATTATTATTCTTGGTTGCATTTTTTGCTTCCAATGGACCTACTTTTCAGATTAAAATAATGGATCTTACAGTTGACACTACCGCTTTTAGAATGACAATAAATCCTGCAGTAGCAGTCACCTCTGTTAAGCAGCCACTCTACCTCGAATAACCAATGAATCACATCCACCCGCATGTCACATTTGTTTACCAGATTATTTACCTTTTAAATACGGACCACTCGTCTATAAAGACCATCCTTGTGAGGCATGAAATGTGATCTTTATTGATGAGTGGTCCGTATTCACAGGTTTAAATACACTGTAATTGTAAGCTTATGTCTCAAATCAGTGGTCTTTCAAGCCGGGTGGTCGCTGATCAGAGGTGGTATTTAGTATCGCTGTATGTCTGCTTTACTTCACAACATTAAATACATTTGTCTTGCTTTTCACCCATATATTTCGTTTTTCACTTATTGCAGTGGCTGCTACATCCGCAAGCATAATATTGATATTAGTGATAGTGTTAATCGCTCACATATTTAAGGTAATAAAATTAAAAAGAATAACACTTGGGCAGACGAGGCTGACCTTTAATACATCCGCATCCACAACTACAGAGCCAGCATCAAGAACAAGGTCGCTTTTGCTGCGGTCAGCATCAGATTCAATGATTTTTATGCCAGAGCTGCATAGCACATTTTGTACTGTAAATGAATCTGAAGACTCACCAATAGCCAGTTGACTAAGATCAAAAGACCTTCAAAAGTAATTTGTTCTTTACCTTCATAAAGAACCATATCAGTTATGATAATGCTTATAGATAGCATAAAGT
This sequence comes from Mercenaria mercenaria, assembly GCF_021730395.1. NCBI lineage: Eukaryota > Metazoa > Mollusca > Bivalvia > Venerida > Veneridae > Mercenaria > Mercenaria mercenaria. The sequence goes on along the minus strand of NC_069364.1, from coordinate 87,131,031 downwards.
AGGTAATATTATTGAAGTTGACAATATGTCTTGTTGACTGTATTCTAAATTACACCACATTTCTGCAGTGAAACCATTTTTCATTATTTACTGTCTCTGAAGCAAGAGCATTGTTGTTTGTTCTTTTATGCTACCTCATAAGCAAGATACCTCTTATATCTGAAATACTCAAATTTTAGCGTGTTCATTTTAGAATATTTTTTGTGGGAAAGAGAACTGTGGATTATGTTGTAAAGTGGGGGGGGAGGGATTATTGACATCATTCATATAGAATACATAATAAAGCTTCATGACAAATAACATCTAAGTTTTATCATAAGTTTCTTTGTAAAACAAACCTCACGGTTGTAAACCGTGGAATAATTAATTAACAAACGACAATGTGTTTTAAGATGTATTTAGTATAGGTTCCGTCTTCTGTATAGCACATACATATACTTGCATTGTGTACATTGTATCATCCAACATTTCTTTTACCAATAAGGATAGTGTTTATGATATAACTATTTGACTCAGTCTTTCAAGTCACCAGTCCTGCCCAACATTCCACTGTAGCTGTAAAAATAAGAAATTTATATTGTGTTATTAATCTCATATTCAAACACATTTTATCATAGTACTCTTGTTTCTGTTAGTTCAAGTTTTTATTTTGATTACACACATAATCAGTAGTTTAGCATATATTATCAAACAATACTCTTCTCATTTTGATATGATTTTGCTTAACATGTGTTAAATAACATTCTTTTTTTCTGCATTAGCATATTTGGTTAGTATTCAACTAGTTACTCATAAAAGTTAAACTTCTAGCGGTACCAAGAAACAAGTTTAAGCAGGAGTACATTTCCTCATTTTTTAATGCAGCGTTTCAATTTGATCAGTATTTATTTGTATCTGTGATATGTATATATTTGAAAATCCATGTTGGAAAAAACTGTAGTTTAGTTTTGATTAGTTTTGATTAACTATATTAAGGTATATAATCGTTATTTGCATTTTTTTACAAGAGTGTATGACGAACTTTGTAACTGATTTTTATCTTATAAAATAATACAAATAAAACATTATATGCCTGTAAGATCGACTTTGTTCAATCTTGAAATTTAATATTTTTCCCAGATTTATAACGAAAAATGATTTGCTGCAAATAACTGAAGAAATTAACCCACTTAATGATATATGGTTAGAGTTTTAAAAAGCCTAGCATGATAAACAGTTTGCGGATTCGAATCTAAACAAAAGAAATAATGACTTGTCAAAATACCTTCATCTTATACATATTCCACTCCAGTAATCTCGAGATCTGAAACGTCATCATAGTTGTCAGTGCACACTGTTAAATAAGGCGACTGTTGTGGAGGTGTCGAGCTGCTTGCTGTCGATTCTTTCAGCACCGGCTTAAGCAGTATTCAATCTTCGAATCTATATGAGTTGAAATCAATGATCCCGAAGGACCAGAAAATATAACAACACTGCGATGAAGTTGGGGCGACTTTTTACGGCCGCCACACAGCACTTAACACCCGCTGTTGTGAGGTAAATATAATCTGAAAAGTAGATCCCTCGGAAGCACCGAGAACAATGCAAACAGTGAAAATTGCAGACTCGGTTTGGTTGAGTCTGTTCATGAGAAGTAATAGAAAATGCAACACTGCTCACGCCCCCTAGCACCGGCTTAAGCAGTATTCAATCTTCGAATCTATATGAGTTGAAATCAATGATCCCGAAGGACCAGAAAGTATAACAACACTGAGATGAAGTTGGGGCGACTTTTTACGGCCGCCACACAGCACTTAACACCCGCTGTTGTGAAGTAAATATAATCTGAAAAGTAGATCCCTCGGAAGCACCGAGAACAATGCAAACAGTGAAAATTGCAGACTCGGTTTGGTTGAGTCTGTTCATCAGCAGTAATGGAAAATGCAACACTGCTCACGCCCCCTAGCACCGACATAAGCAGTATTCAATCTTCGAATCTATATGAGTTGAAATCAATGATCCCGAAGGACCAGAAAATATAACAACACTGAGATGAAGTCGGGGCGACTTTTTACGGCCGCCACACAGCACTTAACACCCGCTGTTGTGAAGTAAATATAATCTGAAAAGTAGATCCCTCGGAAGCACCGAGAACAATGCAAACAGTGAAAATTGCAGACTCGGTTTGGTTGAGTCTGTTCATGAGCAGTAATGGAAAATGCAACACTGCTCACGCCCCCTAGCACCGACATAAGCAGTATTCAATCTTCGAATCTATATGAGTTGAAATCAATGATCCCGAAGGACCAGAAAATATAACAACACTGAGATGAAGTCGGGGCGACTTTTTACGGCCGCCACACAGCACTAACACCCTTTTGTAATAAATATCCAATCTGAAAAGTAATCCTCGAATCAACACGAAAAACAATGTGAAACATGAAAATTGCAGACTCGGTTTGGTTGAGTCTGTTCATGAGCAGTAATGGAAAATGCAACACTGCTCACGCCCCCTACCACCGGCTTAAGCAGTATTCAATCTTCGAATCTATATGCGTTGGAATCAATGATCCCGAAGGACCAGAAAATATAACAACACTGAGATGAAGTCGGGGCGACTTTTTACGGCCGCCACACATGTCCAAAAATTTATTAATAAACCTATCCATACCCGACATTATATTTCTTACTCACAGACTAATTTCAAAACAACTGATTTAAAACCAAAATCGTGTTTTAACTTGCTTCTGTAAGATGCGGTATTTATAAGGGATTCAAACCCACACAAGTCCTACCATTGCTCAAGTCTTAACTCGCGTCAAAATGTGTTGTAATTTGTGCTATCGAACTGGGGAGATTTTATAACCAAACAGTCGAACATCGGCAGTCAACGGCACAACATCTGAAGCCGCGGGAAAACGCAGTTTGCTACAAAGCAGATTGTCGGGTCTGAACAATAATGGACGCATTTATTATAAACAAATGGGCCAGCCTTTCTTGCAGAAACCAAATGTCGTTACACACATGTTTTCGTCAATAAAAGCCATTATAATTGAGCATCAATCACTTCGATAAATAACAAACCTATCCATTACGTTATAGAAAACGGACCTGAGGTAAAGCATCAAAGACATCTAAAGGCTTTTGTTACAATCTACATGTACCTAAAAATGCATTTTTTTTAAAATAACCTCGGATAAAAAAAATCAATCAAAGTTGCAACACACGTCGCTTATGCAGCTGTACCTGATGTACATTTAACTACCTAACCTCAGCTGTGTGAATGAAAGCTGTCTCACGCACCTGGGCTTTTTGCTTAAATCATTTGCGATTATACAATAACCACGCTCATTATACAGTAATATCAAAGGCTATTAAAAACACATATGTTTATTTTTATTTGAACGAAAACATTAGAAATAATTCTCGCTTCCAAAATGCGTACTTTTAAATTAACTAAATATGATATTGCTGTTGAAAAGTGAACTTGATGGACAGAAATACTGGACATTATTGTTTTTTATAATTCGTGAAAGTACATTTAAACCCATAAAATTCATTAATACGGCGACATTTACATACTTGCGTAGTAAAATCAACCATCGAACCGTACAATGTAAAGTACATCTATCATACAACAGACTCTCTAATGAATACGTTCTGCGTTAACATCTTCGTATGCGTTTTGAAAAATTCTCAGGTGGACAAGCACCACTTTGTCACGTTAACACACCACAATATGAACCGTTGAAGGAACCAAAATCTCGTTTTATAGAGGCGTTTTAAAGATATCACGCGGTATGAAACGTGTAAAGGGTAATCACCGCATTGACATGTGTAAAGGGCAAAAACCACATTGATGCGTGTAAAGGGCAAAAACCACATAGGCACGCGCGCGCGATCACGTGTAAAGGGAAAAATCCACATAGTCATGTGTAAAGGGCAAACTCCGCATAGTCACGTGCAAAGGGCAAAATTCACATAGACACGTGTAAAGGGCAAAATCCACATAGTCACGTGTAAAGGGCAAACTCCACATGTGGACATTGCCCCCCCCCTCATTTTATATCTACTGATCTGAGCTCTGCTTTTTATTCTTTATATACTATCGAAAAAATACACATGGCAATTGAAATGTTAGACCCGGGTTAGGGTCATGGTCACACATTTCTTATCGGCAGAAATATTAACCAAAGCAAAGTATGTGGGTACCTACCTGTCTCAGAGGTCAAATTCATACTTCGGGTTCATGTCTGATCTTGTCTAGACTATATTTTTGCGTCAATGAGATGGTGTATCAACAACTAACAGGCTCAACATTGTTTCCTTTTTATATCAATATTTAATTAATGATTATCAAATTTTACATGATCTATTTATTGTATATGCGCTTACAGGCCTGTTAGTGTTTTCACTTTTTTCGTTTGAATTACAAAAGAAATTACAGTAACATTTACGGTGACAATTACATAATTTTATCTTATTCCAAATACTTAATTCTCATGTGACAATCGCTCTCATTACTTTGGGGATAATGGTAGAAGAGTTAGGTCGACCTCTCCATAATTGGTGTAATTACTTCGTAGTAATAACAGACTTCGTTTCTCAACCTTCCTTTTTAAAGGGGAACGGGACTCAATCCCATTTAATTCCAAATGACACAACTCACGAACTTCATGACTGTTATTAAAACTGTCTGAATATACGCGTCAATTATTCAGATTTATTATAGTTATTAAAGTACCTTTCCCGTACTTGTCAACACCAGTAATATCTTGAAGGAGACACATTCCACTGATTGTCCTCTTTCCAGAACAAACTTTGGTTGGCTGTACTTGTTACCCTTAATCACCGTGAATGTAAGTATTGGGCTTTTTTGTTTACTGGAAATGAATATAAGAACATTATCGGAGGGGACAATAAAAAATAAAATCAACAATTTTGGGCAATTACAAGGAATAAAACTTCCAAAAGGGTAAAAATTCTTATTTGTTTTACGCCATAGAAAACAAAAACTTTCCAGTGTAAACTGCATTCACACCACAAATATACTACTCTAAACTGTTTTGTATCAAATCATCACAGCATACTGTTGTTTTCTGTATGTAAAACTTGTCTACAAGATGCCATTTTAATTCAATAAAAGGAGGGGTTTAACATGTCAGGTAGTGCAGTACTAGCTAACTCCTATATCAAACTCAAGTCTGCAAAGTGTAAGGGCCTGGGTCTTAAATCGGTGTTGCACTGACAACTTCACACTGGAATTTCACTTGGAAATGCAGTTGAAACTCGCTTATCTCACATTCCAGCTATCTCGAAGACATTTCCTAGTCCCATCCCGAAATCACGTGCACAAGATATCATTTTAAGTCCAATTTCGGTTATCTTGAAGTAAAACGCTTGGAATTCAAGGTACCGAGCTTCCACTGTAATTTGGCTCTTTTTATAAATATTTTTGTCCAGCTGGATCAGAATAGGATTAGAATTTCACACAACAAAGAGTTTTATTGTTAATCCTGTTGTTATTCTGTCCGAAATCAATGGGCATGCTATCGACAGCCACTGAATTATTTGGTAACTTGGTATATTCCTGCATATTTTATGCTCCAATTGTTAAATAAATTGTTTAAAATCTTTAAGCTTATTAAGTTCTACATTTTTGTATCCATGAAGTGTTTTTTCAATGTTTGTATCTGTCTATCTGTAGAAAAATGGACTTGTAGAAACAATTTTTTTTTGTAAACTATACACATAACGCAACTGATGTAACATTAGTACATTGCGTAATGTTTATCATATAAACATGAATAAAATTGCTATAAATGTGGATATGCAATGACAATGTTATGTCTGCGTCCTGCACGCACACAACTGGCAGTGGGTGCAAATTAATAAAAGACAAAAAATTTCAATGACGCATTTTACTTTATTCAAGGCACAAATAACAAATTGATAATTATTGATATATACACTGCTTTCCGGAATCTTATTCGTCAAAGGCAGCAATTTAACCAACGAAAATAAGTTTGTCATACCTCTGGTTAGGTTTCAGTTTCTTTAATATTTTTATCTATTTTGGCATCTTAAAATAGTATCAAAACACAACAGTCCGAAACATCTGAAGCTTAAATTTGGTTCAGCTAAAACGTGTATCAAAATAACAACCTTGTCAGCTGATGTTCAAACAGCTGGATGTGACATTTGCTTTACCTGTTTGAAAAGAAGTCCCAAACTTTTACATGTCATTATGTGTCTATTTATTATTATTTATTATTTTCTCAGTTTCAAACATACAAGACGGTGTTAGTATGTTCGTCCAATGTACATGTAGTTATAAAACCTTAAGGATATTCCTGCAGATTTTATTGGTATACATCAAGAGGACATGTGCATATTGCCGGGAGTTTTATGCCTGATTATTATTGTTTGAGTTATGGTGTATATTCTTGTCAAACATTTTCGTGAAACAAGTCATTCAATATTGAGTGAGTGAGTTGGGTTTTACGGCAAATCGACACAAAATGGTCATATATCGCCGAGAAGAAGTCATATTGCAAACGCCAACTGTAAAGCATAAACATTGATGTAAAAATGTAAAGCATACCTAAAAACATCCATGTAAAAATGTAAAGAACACTATGAATAATGTAAAGCATATCTAAAATCAGTTATGTAAAAATGTAAATACTTGTGTGTTGAAAATTGGATTTTACCTTTATTTTGTTTTATCAAGAAGTTGAGGCGGCGCTCCCGTAAAACAGAAAATTAAAACGTGCTAGCCTTAGTATAAACAAAGTACACTGTCCTGACACATACACTCACTTTATTTTCTGGATACATATATGATTAGTTCACTATTTTGCATAACTTCCGTCGATTTTCCAGTTGCTTAAAAGCTGTCATATCATATCATGTAAAGGGAAGTGGTTGTGTGAAGTTAGCAGAATAGCAGAAAAACTCCAGAAGAATAGCAGAATAACTTCAGGAAAATAGCAGAATAACTCCAGCAGAACAACACCAGCAGAATAACAGAACAATTCCAGCAGAACAGCAGAACAACATTAAAAAGACAAAAAAGCTAAATGACTTTTATCATTTTACCTCGCATCTGTATGACAATTAAAATCAGCCTAAAATAGAAAAAGTAGAAACTTCACAGGTCGCTCAACACGACAAAAACGAAAATGTTGCAGGCTTGGTTTGATTGAGCCTGTTCATGGACGGTAGTGGAAATGCATGTTACCGTCCACGCCCTCTAGCCCCGGGTTGAGCAGAACTCGACATTTACACATGCTAAAAGTACAAAAGGCAATTTAGAGACATCCGCAGATGTATTCAAACGGCGGTGAACATGGAACCTTCAATGATACACGGGTTGTGGCGTGTAATACCATGAAAAGCGGCGTTTGGTCCCCAGATAAAGTAATGGGTTTGCCCCAAACGAGAAAACAATTGGCAGAACTAAACAAACTGGAATTTAGAAAGGGGATCTGAGGTTATGGAGCCTGCATATCACAGGAACTGTCAAAAGACAAAATTAAAAAGCAGGCACCATATCCAAGGGGTGATTATACAATACCCAAGGCTATGAAAGCAGGAATATAACAGCCCTGATTGAATGTACGGGGAGACTTTTCACGGCCGCCACACGCAAAATAAGACTATTTTTGGGGTTACATGTTACCATTATAATTTGTTAGGAAACCATTTTTGTCAGTTAAAAGAACAACTTTTAAGAATTGCCTCCAGCGGATGTCCGTCCGTCAGTCACGGAAACTTTTAAAGTGTCATGTGTAATAGTTAAACTATTAGTTCGTTTATCTAGTTTCATACATTACTGAAAAAACACGACAGTGTCATTTTTGTCCACGTTTCTTCTTCAAATTAAGTCTAAAAACTTGATTTGACATGCTATTTCATGATGTTTAAGGAAAACATAGAGAAAACTTGTGGAACATTGCCATTTGTTAAATACTTGTCTTCTGAGAAATCGTAATAGGAGAAAAACAATGTAATTCTATAACATAAATCAAACATCACAAGGTATTTTATTACGTACTGGGACATCCTTACAAAGTGTTGTAATTGCATCTTTGCAAATATTAATAATGTGTTTTGAGCTTGTTTAAACATAAAGAATAGAAAACGGTAGATTTATTTATATAAAAAAATGCCCTGAAAAGGAACAAAATGCACGAAAATAGCCAACAATTGACTTTTTAAGAGTTTAAATTTTAAGGGAGTTTCAAGCTCTTATCTGAAAAGTCATAAAAATTATACACTTTATATTTTGCTACAATTCACACATTTATAAACTTGGAGACAATAACACGCCATCTGTTAAATATTTTTATTTCATAATTTTGCTGTATAATAGGCCGATTTTGTATGATTAATCTTGTCCTTTGGGAGCCAAAATAAATAAAACAAGTGTAGTTTTTAAAAAAGCTAGAAAATGACTCGCTTAGCTCGTGTTATGAGAGGGCAGGGATTGAGCTCAAAGTGATATGTCATTGAAAAAGCGTATATGAACATTTACAGTACTACCTCAATATTAAAGTGTCTACATAGTCCCGATGCAAATTTTGTCATCACTCATTATTATCACCAAAGAAGTAAGCTTAAAAATGAATATAAACATGTATCCAGTAATGGCATTTGTTTCAAATACGCAAGCTTCTAATTACTTAACTGGCTCAGTAACCTTAAGTTTCCCTAACTGTAAAACTCATTTATGCAATAAGGAAGAAGCGACTGATGCAATAGTGTGATAGTCTGGAAGTATAGAGGCAAAATCACTTGATGTTTACAACTACTTTACAGAAATATGTGCCCGCGAAAATGTGTTACTTTTACCAATATCGTGTCTCGGTAGAATACAGCAATTCATCGAGAATAACTCGGATCAAAGTATTTCCATAGATACCGCTGGAGATACCTAAATTTACACATAACTGAATATTTGTGTGACATGAGCGAGATGACAGAATTCTATCGTAATTTCATAGCGTGAAATATAAATAGTACGAGAATCTAATACTATATCCTGATCTCTAGATGGACACCTTCTTGACTTTGTAACTACTATATCGATTGCTTCTCTATATGTCGTATAGTTTTGAATTGAAAATCAAGGTACGGAACATTTGATTTCGGTGTATTCATCAACTTTAGATGTGTGTGACGTCCGCAGTGATTTCCGAGTATCTGATTGGCTGACAGTAATCCGTATTCTCTTGTGTATTCTCTGCATCTTCTAAATAGTCCGCATCCCTTAGAAAGAACGGAATCCCTACGCATTTATCTATATATTTAGCGCTCCTTTATTCACCACTCCTTTAATTTTCAAGGGGCACTGGGAGCTCTGCCTTCTAGGTAGCACCTAAGTTCATATTACGTTATTAAGTCGTAAATGTTTTTTAACTCACTATATCTTTAGCAAGTCGATCAAATGCAGTTTTGATGTGTAAATAATAATATCTTGAGAGCTTCATAATATGTCTGAACTAGTTCCAATCAGAGGACAGGAGTATTACCATTTTGATATCAAGGAAACACTTATCCATTTTTTTGAAACAATTATTGCAATAATATCTGTTTTCAATGAACATAATAAGTAAATAAGACACCGTGTCACCGATGCTGACATGTTTATAGATAAGTGATGTCTACTATCACAACATATGCCAGGAAATTACAATGCACCTAAAGAATGTAATACTGTTTTACGACTTTCTGAAAACAGTAGGCGCTGTCTACCAGCTGTTAGCAAATTGCAGCATTTGCATAGTGCACTTAGTTCTGTTTGAATAAAATTTAGCTCCAATTGTAAGCAAAATGTAGTTGATGAAATGCAAAATACCAGCGTTGATTATAGTTTAATATAAGTTTGTGGTAATAAGATAATAAAAGCACGGCTGTTGTTTGAGGCTGTTGTTAAACAATCGAGATTCCATTAGTACAGACAATTGTTTCTTTAATTGCTGCCACTTTGAGAGCGTTACATTCTAGGAAATGTGTGTATAAGCTGTTAAACTTAACAATACTTCATTATAAGCGTTTGTCTGAACTAGGGCTGTAAGGTATTTGTATAGATTGTGAAGATCAATTATCTGTAAGAAACATTAAAGTCGGCCATAAATTGTCCGAAAAGCATTTGAAAGATTACATTTCCTACAGATCACGCATAATTCAAGACAACCATTGGTTCTATAAATTTGGTCACACGTTTCTCCAGATGACGTCTGCACTGAAACGACTTGTCAGAATTGCACCAACTTGGTCAGTAGCATTCTGGTATGATCCTCTATTAATAAAGCCTATTAGAATATCCTTAGGAAGCAAAGAATGCAACCGCCGAGCAAAAAATAGCAGGCCCGGTTTGACTGAGTCTGTTCATGAGAGGTAATAACATGTGTAACACCTCTCACGCCCCCTAGCACCGACTTAAGCGGAAATCAGTTTACTCAAATAATATCTGTAAGAAATATTAAAAGTCGGCCACGAATTGTCCGAAATTCATTTGAAAAATTATATTGCCTACAGATCACGCATAATTAATCCCCCGCCGTGGCGGAGGGATTATAGGAATGGTCTGCGTCCGTCCTTCCGTCCGTCCGTCCGTCCTTCCGTACTTCCGTCCGTAACAAATTCGTGTCCGGTCCATATCTCCTAAACCCCTTGAAGGATTTTCATGAAACTTGGGTCAAATGATCACCTCATCAAGACGATGTGCAGAACCCATGAGTCAGCCTTGTCGGTTCAAGGTCAAGGTCACAACTCAAGGTCAAAGGTTTGAGCCTGCCATTTTGTGTCCGCTCTATATCTCCTAAACCCCTTGAAGGAATTTCGTGAAACTTGGGTCAAATGATCACCTCATCAAGACGATGTGCAGAACCCATGAGTCAGCCATGCCGGCTCAAGGTCAAGGTCACAACTCAAGGTCAAAGGTTTGAGCCTTCCATTTTGTGTCCGCTCTATATCTCTTAAACCCCTTGAAGGAATTTTATAAAACTTGGGTCAAATGATCACCTCATCAAGACGATGTGCAGAACCCATGAGTCAGTCATGCCGGCTCAAGGTCAAGGTCACAACTTAGGGTCAAAGGTTTGAACCTTCCATTTTGTGTCCGCTCTATATCTCCTAAACCCCTTGAAGGATTTTCATCAAACTTGGGTCAAACGATCACCTCATCAAGGCGATGTGCAGAACTTATGAGTCAGCCATGTCAGCTCAAGGTCAAGGTGACAACTGAAGGTCAAAGGTTTTAGCCTTCCATTTCGTGTCCACTCTATATCTCCTAAACCCCTTGAAGGAATTTTATAAAACCTGGGTCAAATGATTACCTCATCAAGACGATGAGTCAACCATGCCAGCTCAAGGTCAAGGTCACAACTATGGGTCGAAGGTTTGAGCCTTCCATTTGGTGTCCACTCTGTATCTCCTTAACCCCTTGAAGGATTTTCATCAAACTTTGGTCAAATGATCACCTCATCAAGAACTCATGAGACAGCCATGTCAACTCAAAGTCAAGGTCACAACTGAAGGTCAAAGGTTTCAGCTCTGTATCTCCTAAACCCCTTGAAGGATTTTCATGAAACTTTGGTCAAATGATCACCTCATCAAGACGTTGTGCAGAATTCATGAGTCAGCCGTGTCAGTTCAAGGTTAAGGTCACAGCTAAAATCAAAGGTTTTACCCTTTCACTATCCATAGCAGTGGCGGGGGATTTAGCTGTCTTTCAGACTGCCTTGTTAAGTACAACCATTGGTTCTTTAAATTTGGTCACACGTTTCCCCAGATGACGACTGGTCAGAATTGCACCAACTTGGTCAGTAGCATTCTGGTATGATCCTCTATTAATAAAAAAGAAAAAGTGGAAACTCCACAGGTCGCTCAACACAACAAAAACGAAAATGTTGCAGGCTCGGTTTGATTGAGCCTGTTCATGGACGGTAGTGGAAATGCATGCTACCGTCCATTTAGAACCTATTAGAATATCCTTAGGAAGCAAAGAATGCGACCAGACTGAGTCTGTTCATGAGAGGTAATAACATGTGTAACATGTGTAACACCTCTCACGCCCCCTAGCACCGGCTTAAGCGGAAATCAGTTAACTCAAATAAATTAGTTTGGCCCTTTTAAGGAGCCGCCAAAGCTAAAATGAGAAGAAGAAAAAAGATTTCTTATGAACTGCTTGATGGATCTTCAATAAACATGGTCTGTAGCATTATTACAAATTACTCTCCAAAGATTCTTCAAATTAGATACTTCAACCGGAGGGGATTGGCCGCCTTTTATGAGCCACTAGAGAACAGACTCAATCAAACCGAGCCTGCAATTTTCACTGTTTGCCTTGTTCTCGGTGCTTCCGAGGGATCTACTTTCCAGATTTTATTCTCATGTAAAGATGGATGGATCTTATTCAGATTTTATCTTTAGTATCATTTTAAGGTCTTATGTCAATTGCATTCAAATAAGGACACTTTGCCCCTTTAAGATGTCACAAGAGCTACGAAATGGCACATTTAAAAGCCCTCTAACAAAATTTGAGGGATCTTTATCAGACACTTAACTCATTTAAGGGTCCGCAAGAGCTAAAAATATAAATACCTTTAAAGGAAGTAGACACCGTCGTTTATATGACTGAAATATTGTTGAAAAAGACGTTAAACCCGAACACCCCCCCCCCCCGCCCCACAAACCGCTTCATGATTCTTCATCAAACTAAATCTATAGCATTATTATAAGGTCTTCTCCATCTTTCTTTTAATAGGGGAAATTGGACCCTGTTATGGGCAACTAGAGCTAAAAAGAGAAATAGCTTTTCATGAACCACTAGATGGATTTTTTCCAAACTTGGTCTGTAGAATCATTGTAAGTTCCGCTCAAATATTTAATCCAATGGGTGTACCCGGTCCCTATAGGAGTCACTAGAGCTAAAAATAGAATACCTTTACCAAATAAGGACACTTGACCCCTTTAAGATGCCACAAGAGCTAAAAAGGTACTTTTAAAAGCCATAGATAGTTATAGATAGATAGTTTTATTTAGCATCAGAAAATAGCATACAAATATATAACATATAACATAGTATTAAAACGATAGAAAATAAAAACTTGTGCATAAAGTTTCAATGTTGAACATCTAAATTGAAAAAAAAATGATTTTATCACACAGTTCATAATGATCACAGAAACTATACAGAATTTTATCGACACTGAAAGATGCTCATAGATAATCATATTGTTTAAATTTATGCTAAATTGACTTGATTAAAGGTCCAATTCTAAGGAAAGTGAACATTTTAATTTCTTTTAAAAAGCACAGAAACTATTTCATTTTATTGGAAAATGAAAGTTGGTATGTAGAAATTCGAAATAAATCGCAGTATATGTACAATTATTTTTCTATGAAGTATGAAGAAAGTTAAAAAGACCTGGGTGGTCATTCTGTCGATTCATTGAAATTTCACCATAATACGCATACATTTCTTTGAGTTCCAAAGACCTTCTGTAAATTTTGACCTGCCAATCTTCATTATTTAGTGTCTTGCAGAAGTCTATGCACTGGCTATGAAAAAAATTGCCAACTCACTTTCCCTTAGTAATGGACCTTTAAAAAAAAAGACCCAAGATGACAAAGATCCTGATTTGGAATAGTATGCTGATGCTGGGAAAGCCCAGAAAAGTCCGAAGACTTATTTCCACTGGGGTCCCGGTTTAATTGGAAAAAACTATCTATGAAAAACATGTAACAGGAAAAAATGTTTATCAATAGAAATAGATCTAAAACTATTTTCAAATAAAGTTATGTTCATTTAAAAATTTGTTTCTCTTCTTAAAATGTATTATATATTTAAAAAGGTTTAGTACTTTTCCAGGTAAAACTTTTTTATTTCTCGTTTAAACTTTTTATGTTTTTTGATTGACTGCATGCTCTCTGGCAGCAAATTCCAAGTGATCACGCTGTTATAATAAAAAGCTGTTGTCGCCACCATCTTACAAAAATTGAGGCACCAGGCTATATTTAGCATCATGATTAGGTTCTCTCCCAGAATTGTTCAAACTAGCCCATTTTAGCAAGAGCTAAAAATAGAAATACCTTTAAAGGACCGTTAACATAAGAAACAAGAAATATCTTTAAAAATGATGGTCGGCGAATTGTAATAAGGAAAGAATTTTATGAATTTTTCATCTAACATTCATCTTTCATCTAACATTTTGCAAAAGTAAACACCCCACTTTAACAATTTAAATGGTTCACTTTTAATTTTTTCGCAAAGGTTTCGTAGGGTTGCAATTTTGTTTCGTTTATCCTTAGACGAATAATTACAGCAGTAGTTTGATGAAGATTCATGAAGCAGTTCATGAGAATAGGTCATTAAACGTGTTTATATTTTTAGCTAAATTGGTACCTACCCCCATTTGTAACAAAATAGCAAGAGACCTTACGATATTGTTACACATCGAGTTTGATAAAATCCACTACATTTTAGTGGTTAATGCGAAGAAAGGCATATCTACTTTCCCTAATAGGGCCCAAGTTCCTATATAAATTAATTTGGAAGAGGACCTTATAATGATGCTCCAGACCAAGTATGACAAAGATCCACCAAGCTGTTCATGAGACGCTGTATAAAGGCATTTCTAGTTTTAGCTCTAGCAGCCCCTAAAAGGGGTTAAATGTCCAAGCTGAACAAAGTTGGCTGCGGGCCTAATAATGATGCTACAAATCAAGTTTGATTAGAATACATGAGAAAAAATCAATTAAAGGATTTTTTTATTTATTATTTTTATTTATTTCTAAAATAGGCCAACTGATCCCGCTTTAACAAAGCATATTCGCTATTCATGAATCTTTGGACAATGACGTCACACCTATAAAATAGGGAAGGTCAAGCAAAACATACAATTGTAATTATTTCAATATTTCTGTTTCATAAGCAAAGTTTGACCGTAGTCATATCATATAGATAAACTGTATGCAGCGTACCTTCATTTCAGTGTAATGAGATTCAGTCATTATATAGCATATATATAATAAAACAGATTTCAACTGAGTTCAATATTTGCATACCATACTAAAGAAAGATATTCATATATAATAAATCGGTTAAATAATTTATAACAAATATATCAAAGAAAACAAGTACTCATTTTAATATGCAAATTGAATAAGTCACAAAAGCAAGAAACTTTTTCATATACACACGACAATTGTAACAAGGAAAATCTTTTAAAAAGCACTTCTCTACATAAGAGACTCTTATCACACCCTTATTCATGTGATACGCAGACCGTATTCAGCTCTTTCTTTAATTTGATATATGTTGGTATTTGAACAGGTTTTTATCATATTTATTAAACTTACTTATCATTTTGAGATATATCAATATTCTTGCTAAATCTGCTGAGCCAAAGTTAGCTTTAAAACTGTGAACAGCGTCGTTTAGGATAAACGCTTTGTCTACATTTCACTCAGCGTAGCACAATCAACAGAGTGAAAGAAATTGACACTCTCGTGCAATCAGGCAGAGTGTTGCATAAATCTTCCAGTTTGATAAATTATCTATAATGCGTTATCAAGTAGTTTGATTTGCTAACTGAAGTCACGTGGCATAGGTAACGAAAACGAGTTTAGACGGCGTCGCCGTAAAACCCCATCATTAATAGTATTTTAAAATACACTACCCCTGCCAAGGGTGCCTTTGTGTGTTTTCCACCCAGTTTCAAAGACCTCAGACCCATAAACTGTTGTCATCTTTCATACTGCTTGATGTAATCATCTTCTACTGCCTCTGGAATTTTCGACACCTGGAGTATATTATGGTCCGCTTGCGAAATTACACACTCTAGCCTGTTTTAGCTCTGACATTTAGGAGAGTGATCTAAGACCTCTTGTTTATAACTGTATGGAAGTCCTAAGCGTGTGCATATTCTGTCCACTTATAGACGTCCAAACATGCCTATTAACGTTTGATTTTTGTCGCAAAGTTTTTCAACAATTTCTAACTTTTATTTAATGAATGAATGAATTTCAATGAATTTCTTGAAAAATAGTATGCTCATTTTGGTATGAAAAAGTACTTTCAAATGATCTAACATTGTACTGAAGTGATTTAACGGCGGCCGTGACTGTTATGTCCGATAAAGCGACGTCGAAGTGTTGAAAACCACGTCGTGTTTTGAAATTAAAATGCCAATTTAGCTTCCCCTGTTCAAAAACCAAACGATAGAATTTGACAGAAAACTAATAGATTGATGTGAAAAAATATAGGGTCACCGAAATAGTTTTCACGTTATTATTCCCTACGTAACCCCTACCCCCACTCTTTTTTGCACACGATTAGTCTTAAATATTGAATAAAATCTAAATGCGGAAAAACACGGTCCACACGAAAATATCCGTTGACCGACGTCATAAAATAACATCTTACGTCCGTGAAGAAACCAAAGAGAATTTAGAAATGAAAAAAAATAAAGGGTAAATTTGTTTCTTTAAATCGAACAAACAGGATAGATTCACTTCTTAAAGGATTCAATTACGGACAATTACCAGAAAGGAGAATAATAGACTTGCAATATTTTGGTACAAAATTCGACAAAGGATGTTCTGAATGTGGGGAAAAATTTCTATTTAAAGATTATAAGGACGGGAAGATCCGTGGACTGTGTTCTTTATTCAAATTTAAGTGTACCAAATGTAAATCGGTGACATCGATTGCAACATCCAGAAGATTGAAGGAAACCACAGAGATGTATAGCATATCACATTATGCTGTAAATATGAAAGCAAGTAAGTAAATGTTTATAACTCTGGTGTCTATTTGTTTTAAGTTTTATGGAATAAAACACACCGTTTATATAACAATCCTGTTGATCTTAAACTATTACAAAGAATTAGACACGTGCCCTGTCTAATAGTAATAGTAGCCATCAGTTGTATTGTATTTACATCTTGAAATAGAAAAGTAATGGGAAATTAAATCGCTTAACAAACAAAATACGAACATGAAAACAAAATAATTTTCAAAACATTCATTCGCTACTCTTTTGTTCTATAAAACTATAAACTGTAAGATTTAATCTCCAATATTTAAATAGCTAATAGTACACGAACCTGCACACAGTGATCTGTAGATTGATATATAACTTATGTCATGAAAATGAAAACGAGATGTGTGAAATACCTATTACGAAAACAAGCAGTAGATCTATTGATTTTCAATTAAATATTACACTAATCTGATATTACGAGAAACTGTCAGGTGTATCAGTTTAGTAGTTGATATATTTAGAACACTTCATCGATACATATAATATTTTTTCGGTTTTGAAGGATTTTAAGTAAACGAGGACGGAATTCTTAAAGGATAAGGAATAACCTTTTTTGTTCTAGGTATGATACATGCTGGAATGGGCCATACTCATGTCACAGGATTTCTTGTTAGTCTTGGAATCCAATCTGTTCACCATAAGACTACGAAACGAGTGGAGAGAACTGTGGGGTCAGTGATTGAGGAGACAGCACGTGAATCATGTGCATACGCATGTGAGAAGGAGAAGTTAGAAGCCTCGACTCAGCTTCCACTAAGTTCTCATCTGCATGAAAGCAAATCTACTGATGATCAAATAACATTTGAAGAAATAATAGAACTACTTGAAAATGATAACGAGAGTAAGTGATGATGTCTATATATATTCTTTCATTCTTATCATGTTACAGAACGTAATTTTCATAGAATCACTTACATACATTTATGAATCAATTAAAGTGCAACAGTAACTTAAATTATCACCGTGATTTATTATTTCTCCGCTTGTGAATGATCTATGATTAGTAATTATTTTGTGTATAATATCTACGTTACGCAATTATTTTAGGTCCAGAGAAAGACATTTAGCAAGTCCAATAATTTCTAGTGGTTCATGTACAAGCCAGAATGAGCTAGTCGAAGAAAGGCCTTCAGGTATTTACCAAAAAACATTGTTGTTATTCAATAACACATCTACACAAAAATTGTAATTGCATTGAAAGTTAAGAAAATTGTAGAAAATAAAATCTGACATGCCTGCATCTTTTGCTGATATTCATTTTCATCATTTTACGTGCGGTAGCAGTAACTTGAACACCTGAATAGTGTTATTTATCTTTTCTTAGGTTCTTTGAGCGAAAATTATAGAACACCATTTGTGAAGGGAGCATTAGATGAAACAAGCACAACAGGTATGTTCTAAAAAATCTCATTTACTTTTATGTTCATTAAAAGTAGTAACATCTACATGCCGTTCTCTAAGCTTTAAAATTATTTATTTAGTTTATATATCTATTACTTGAGTAAAGTAATCGTTTCAATATATACAAAATGGAAGTTTGGCAATGAGAATATATTACAATTTTATTTTTTAACTAATTTCGTGGACGAGCAATGAATAGTCTTTCCGGTAAGTATAATTGTTTATTTTGAAAAAAAAAACTTTTATTCATATCCTTAACCAGCAAAATTATTTTTTTAGGTCAAAATAATAATAGATATAGAAAACAAAAAATCCTTCCATACATGTGTTTGCCTCTTTTTGGACTTATAGGCTCAGAACTATATCGGTATCTTGTGTACTTAACTCTCCCTATAGCTTCCATCCGATTCAAATGAAACTTGGTGAACTTTGTCCACATAAAATGGGCATGCGCATATCATCACAACTTTCATTTACTGCTGCTTTCCTAAGATATGCCCGATTGTGTTCTAATATCAAACATTTTCATCAGACATGTGTCATGCAATGTTTACACATTTTGTGTTTATTGAAAATTATTAAAAATGTTTTTCCACAGGATGGGGTTACGTGATAGGTCAGCGAACAAGAAAATGTTTGAACTACTCCACACGCGTTAAGAATTGTGCTAAGTGTAATTTTCATAACCAGACACAGACGCCTGCCTGTGCAGCCACACGATTGCCGGAAGAACTGGTCTCAGAGTGTTAAAAGTATGGAACCAGACATTACTGTGAATCTGCATAAAGAATCAAAGAATGCTGGTTTGAATTTCGTCGGCGTCATTGGCGACGAAGACTCTAGCTCACTAAAACATATTCGGGAAAAGATGAACTCCTCTATTCAAAAGTAATCAGATTTAGGGCACTTAAAAAGGACATTGAGAGGTAGATGGAAAAACTGCAGAAAATACTCAAAACTCTGACTTCAAAAGTTCAAGCAAGTTTCATTAAAAACTTTTCATATGTGGTCCAGCAGAATAGACAAAAAGGCGAAGAAGAAATGGTAACAGCTTTAGAGGCTATCGTACCTCACATGTACGGCAGCCACAATTTGTCCGGTCAGTAGTGTTGCGGCAAGAAGAATAAAAGTCATTCAAATTTGCCAAGGGGTTCTGATTTAACAGACCATGAACTCCGAATCACTTTAGAAAATCTGTTAGCTCCCTTTGTTGTTGGCTGTAAAACATTGATGACAAGTAGGTCTACGCAAGGAAACGAATCGCTAAATAACGTCGCCTGGAGCAAAGCCCCAAAGTCAAGAAACTACAATGCCAGTGAAAGCTTTGATTTCCGATGTGCCGCCGCCGTAGCACAATTCAATCAAGGGGTTCATTACATAAATAATGTGATTGATCGTTGTGGCCTTAGTCCCATGCAGATGACCAAAAATAATCACATATTCCAAAGACAAATCCAGAAGTTACTTGAAAACATATAAAACAGAAAGTCTAGTAGTAAAACGACGTTGAGTTGAATTAAAGAAGAGGAGATTATTCTCTACTAGTACGTGCGAAATAAAAGTAGGAGTTACAGAGTGATTGTTTAAGTAACTTAGAAAGAGATCTCGATACAACCGTAATTCCCGATGCAATCAACTTCCGGTTATCTGACTCCGCTGAAGATCTTAAGAACATAAATTTCGTCTTTTACGATATTGAAACGACTTTTTTAGACAAAAATGCAGACATTGTACAGCTGTCAGCATGTACTACAACGTTGAGATTCAGTCGTTACGTTCTTCCACATGGTTGTATTGACGACAGAGCTGCAGCAGTTACAGGACTGAATATAATATTTCAGAGCGGGAAAAGGAAACTGCACAAAAATGAAACAGTCGTGCCAAGCACAAACCTCAATACAGCCTTAAACGAATTTACCGAGTGGCTACAGTCATTAGAAACCAACAGCATTGCTCTTACAGCTCACAATGGTAGGCAATTTAACATGAGGATATTAATTAACTCATTTAAAAAAGAAAACTGTATTGATAAATTGTCTACGCAAACTTATGCATTTGTTGGTACGTTACAAATGTTCAGTTCGAAACAGAAAGGAAAAGAGTCTATGGCTCTAGGAAACTTCTACAAACGAGTTTTTGGCAGTGAATTCAACGCACATGATTCAAATGAAGACGTTGTAGCACTTTCTTATTGGCGAAGAAAATTGCTGAAAGTGGATTGTCTTATAGTCGTTTAAAACTTGCCTTTTGTAGAGAGTACGTAAAGTTTTTAGCGAGAAAATTAATAATAAACCCAGAGTTACAAGCAGATTGTCAGTCATAAAGTCAGGTACATCATATCTAAGTACTGTTACCGAAAACATTGATTGAAAAATATAAAGGTTTTCCCAGACTGACTGCAGTCTTAATTACATTATACAGGGGCGTTTTGTAGATGAAAGTTATTATCAAAGGAAAAATGTTATTGTATTCATATTGATGAAGTGACTAATAGACTTGCGTGGTGTTCACGCCGTGAAAGTACCAACTGCGCTTGTGTAATGGCTAGACATTTGATTTTAAAATTCGTAGGTTTGAACAACATGTCTTGTATTGATCTTCTGGTATGATTTTACAGATTGAAACAAACTTAATGCATTTTCATTTTTCTTTCAGATTTGTAGGAAAAACACATACAATACGCCGTCCTGTTATTTGGGGGTAGGGGTAACGTAATGTAATATTGCGAGAAAACTAATTCGGTGACCCACCTCTTTTTATTAACTAAATCGATAGGAAATAAAGTTTTCATAGTTATGTTATTTTTTTTTTCAAATTCTATCGTTTGGATTTCAAATAACGCCGAATTAATGGAAACTTTTTACTCGAAACTCAACGTAATATTTATCGCTGTGACGTCACTTAAACGTTAATATCGGCGTATATATTAAAATTATCTACTCAAATTTTATATCACTTTGAAGAACATTTTTGTATAAAAACATGGCAAGGTGTAAGCAACTCGATATATACTGACTGATTAAAACGATTCGCGAAAACAGTGCGACGGACTTGAAATCACGGTTCTTTAAAAGTGGACGTCAACGGACATGTTTAAAGATTTGCAGAGAAAAAAAGTTTAAAAAATATCAAAAAAAAATAAAACATGCATTGAATCGAGAACACGCTGATCTTTTTATTAGACTAGATTTCAAAACGGAACTAAAAAGTTGCAAATTAGGCGCATTCCACCTTAACAATTATAAAACACAAAATAAAGCTGTCCATGACATTTTCCTTGGGAGCCTCAAGTAAAAGGATTTAATCGGACAGAAATTTAGCTCAAACACTGAAAAATTATGGCCGAGTCCTGTGAGACTGTTTTAAATTTTGCTCTCTACATTCAAAAATAACATGAGGCAGAGGTAAAACCTACCTACATTTCTTTCACAATATGTAAACTAAAGAGTAAAGGCAAAATAAATAACTTTTACCGCATTTAACTCAGTATTTTCAAAGATGTCTAACCCTGCACCCCTCTGTATTAGAGGTAACATTCACTTTAAACAGCAAGAAACAACTTATCAAATGAAAAGTTGGTTTTTGTATATTAAATAAATAATAAGTCTTGCAAAAAAGTTTAACTTACTATAAAACAAGGAGCTGCGTTCAATAAACGCTTGATGCCCCAAGTGGCATCCTTGTCAATAGATTTTTCACCTAAGTCTAAAACGAGGTCAAGGTCAAGGTCAAACTGAGGTCAGGTGATGTTTTAAGATGAGGAATGGTCACAGTTTACATCTGTATTAGTATCAATTCATTCTTGTAAGGGGTATTGATGCTAGACGAAACGGTCCCATTTGGTTAACCAAGAGATGGCCCATATAAAGCAACCTAAGTCCAAAATGAAGTCAAGGTCAAGGTCAAATTGAGGTCAGGTGATGTCTGAAGATGAGGAATGGTCACAGGTTACATCTGCATTAGTATCAAGTCATTCTAGTAAGGGGTATTGATGCTAGACGAAACGGTCCCATTTAGTTAACATCGTACTGACGGACGAACGGACAGGACAATCACTACATGCCTCCCGCATCAGCAGATGCTGGGGGCATAAAAAGAAATAAAAGAAACAAAAACGTTTAGTCCTAGTGGGGCTTGAACCTACGCCCTCCTGAAAAATTAGTCAAAGTAGACTTACGGTAGGAACTGAATATTCTTCAAAAAGGAGGTACACTATTACGGGTCCATTACCAATGTTAAGAGTTTGCGGAAACTTATATTCGACAAATGCCCCGTTTGCAAAGTTTAACACTCTCTAGCCTGTTTCAGCTCTAACATTTAGGTGAGCAATCTAAGACCTCTTGTTTATAACTGTAAGGAAGTTCTATGTGCATATTCTGCCCACTGTAACATGCGATGTTTCGGGTTTTTATTTCGAAATGATTTAAGAACTATCATTATTAAAATGAGGTAAGCTTAATCACACTAAAATGAGGTCACCAGATGTTAAAGTAAGTAAGTTAGTTTTATTCGGCAATTAGTGCACCTCTTAATCATGGCATAAAACAATGTATGATATATAAAATATAAAATGAAAACATTACAAAGCAATAGTAAAACACATACAGTAGATATTTTTGTACCATGATAAGCACACAAAATACCAGGGATAACACAAAAAAAAGATAACCACACAGTTTCTCGAATTTCCATTGTGGTCCCTGTTATTGGTGACATGACACAGCCTTAATTCAAGTTTTCATAGTAATACTGACAAATATTGCACTAACCTATGTGGCTCATATTAAAACAAGTAGCTGCGTTCAATAAACGCTTGATGCCCCCGGTGGCATCCTTGTCGATACAAAGCAACCGAAGTCCAAAACGAGGTCAAGTTCAAGGTCAATGTCAAACATAGGTCAGGTGATGTCTGAAGAGGAGGAATGATCACAGGTTACATCTGCATTAGTATCAAGTCATTCTAGTTAGGGTATTGATGCTAGAACGGTCCGATTTGGTTAACCTCGTACGGAAGGACGAACGGACTGGACAATCACTATATGCCTCCCGCATCAGTAGATGCTGGGGGCATAAAAATCTAATTGAGACTTCTTTTTAAAAATACCATTCTACTTACAACTAAAATTAATTTAGAATACCGAAGCATAAAAGACTAGATCCAAAGAATTACAAGAATTACTAATAAAAACACTAAAACTGCATAGCGAACTAGACATTAAATAGGCTTTCACGGCATTTTTAAATTTGAAAGGGGAAGCAATGTCTCTAAGATCTTGTGGAATTTTATTCCATAAAGATATACCCGAGAAAGCAAATTACTTTTTCCCAAAACTTCCAACCTTGGGCAATGCAAAACGACCTTTGTCACTGAAGATTAGGCCATAATTGGGATCCTGACCGGCATTTGTAAATACAAGGGTACCAAAAAGCACATACGTAATCAAAATGACACTGAATCAAAGCCATGACTAGCATTTTTCTGGTGTGCAATGTTAAAAAGTTACTTTTGCGATAGAGAAACTTTAGTCGGGCATTTACTTTTGTGACAATTGATCTTGCAATGTCCTCACATTTAGGATAAAAATTGATCCAGAAATGCACAAAGATATTTAACAGAACTTGCTGCCTTAATACTTGTCCCATTACAATTTATATCAAGAGATGATTGATTTCTTAATTTGGGCCAAGATCCAAAATGAATTGATTCAGTTTTACCAAAGTGTACAGAAAGTTTATGCCAACAAGCCATTCATTTATAAGTTCTAACTCTTTAGACAAACTGATCTGAATCTGAGTTATGTCTTTCCCTGATACAAGAATGCCAGAATCATCTGCATATAACAAAAGTTTTTTTTTAACAACAGCTGACATGTCATTGACATAAATTAAGAATAAGAGGGGGCCTAAACTTGATCCTTGTGGCATCCATCATGTGACAGCAGCTTGACTAGAGTAAGTTCAACATACATCAACTAATAGTTGTCTATCAGAAAGATAAGACTGAAACCAGCTTTAAGCAACTGAATTGAGGCCAAGCGCCTTGAGTTTCATAAGGAGAATATTATGGTTGACTGTATCAAAGGCCTTCTGAACATCCAATAAAACCATCCCTACCGTATTTCCTTCGTCTATTTGAAATTTGATAAAATCTGATAAATGAATAAGACCAGTATCTGTACTTAAACGTCTCCTAAAACCAGACTGAAAACTGTATAAAGCTTTCGTATCATTTAAATACTTTTCCAATTGCTCAAAAATAACCCTTTCAAATATCTTTGAGATGATACACAATATACTGACAGGTCTGTAATTTCCAACTTCAGATTCATCGTAAACTATATGTTTGGAGCTTGCGAAAACATTATACGGCATGTCTTTCGAAAAATAAGGGAAAACGGCAGACATGTTTAACAATACGTACACGTAGAGTATTTTACAAACAGTGCCCGTATTAGAGATGTACATATCTCACTTTTAAGGGCCTCCGTGGCCGAGTGGTTAAGGTAGCTGACTTCAAGTCACTTGCCCCTCACCGATGTGGGTTCGAGCCTCACTCGGGGCGTTGAATTCTTCATGTGCGGAAGCCATCCAGCTGGCTTACGGAAGATCGGTGGTTCTACCCAGGTGCGCGCTCGTGATGAAATAATGCACGGAGGACAAGCTGTAAAGTCGCCATATGACTTATAATTGTGTCGGCGCGACGTTAAACCCATCAAAACAAACATATCTCACTTTTATGTTTCAAGGTGGTTTTTTTTTTTACAATTTCTCTTATCATACTTTTATTCGAACGCCTGACATATCTTAGTTACTTAAATGTGGCCATGCTTAACATCATGATAAAATATAATGCAGTGTCTGTATAACGTGACATTTAAAATCGATATTTCTTAAAAGTAAAAATGCTGTGAATGCAGAATTTGAACATTAACGAAGTTAATTGTTTACATTAGGTCTGAATATAAATCTACATTTGACATGAACATAACAAGTTAATAAGGCACAGTGTCACTGTTGTTTTCTATTGAACAGATAAGAGATGTCTACTACCATGCCGCGTGTCTGAAAATTACACTGCACACGAACACTATATCTCAAATAAGATGCAGGGAAGCTATTGACCAGCTTTTTTAAAAGCACATTTTAACATTATTTGTTAGCAATTAGAAGCAATTGAAACCATGCGGTGATAGGACTAGTAATAAATACTTATTCTTAAATAAAATAAAATCTGGAAATTAGATCCCTCGGAAGCATCGAGAACAAGGCAAACAGTGAAAATTGCAGACTCGGTTTGATTGAGTCTGTTCATGGGCAGTAATGGAAAATGCAACACTGCCCACGCCCCCTAGCACCGGCTTAAGCGGTATTCAATCTTCAAATCTAAATGAGTTGAAATCAATGATCCCGAAGGACCAGAAAATATAACAACACTGAGATGAAGTCAGGGCGACTTTTTACAAACCAAATTGTCTACAGTAATAATTACGCTAAGCCTTGGTTGCGGGCTATCCTTTTAAAGGATCTACTTGTAGTCACTCTAAACGAAGTCAGCGCCTACATGTAACTATTTATTCTCTGACTCCAAGTGCCTCCTGCAGAACACGTTTATTAGCGATGATAGATTGCATTAAAAGCACTTTTAAAATAAATCTGGTTAGCTAGAAAGTAGTAGAAAAGTCAAAAAGGTTTGCTTTTGCCATTTTAGATGCATACAGGCGTACGAAAAATGCTCAAAGTTTTCTCGCGAAATAATCATATACGAGTATTTTATGATTTTGCTATGTAAACAACAGGGCCAATGGTTAAATGTGATCTGAGTACCATTTCAATGGAAACGTTCAATAACAGGTTATTTGAATTAACAAATGGAGTTATATTTAAATTAGATAATGACTAGATAAGATATTAACTATGTATTGAGGTATGATGGATATATTAATGATGTCTTATTTGTGTTAGTACACGTCAGTTTATTTTATTGTTTTTCTTTAATAATATGTAATCAAATAAACAATAGTTTAATTAAGGATCAGTGACTCGGCCAGACCCATATCTTTACGATTACACCTTCTATAGTGTCTGTAAGTGGCCCGCACAATTTAGAACTCACGCCTCTTAATCTCTCTTGTGTAGATTCGCCGTAAAACCCAACTCAAAAACCGAATGTCTCGCAAAACTTACCCTTGACCTCTCTAGGTCACAATCCGTTTACAGTAAGTAACATAAAAACAACCATAAATATTCGTCTCTCCAGTTTGGGTCGTATATCTTTTAATCTTTCAACCTTCAAGCGGCAATGAACCAAAATATTCCGCCGGCTTCTCGGGTCAAAGTTTTATGTGTAGCTCCTATTCAAAACACTGAAAATAAGTTTTAGATTTAATGGATATTAGAAAGTTTCAAACAACACAAAATCATAGAAAGTTTTATTGTACATAAAATGTGAACGTACATTACTCCATAAAGGACTGTTCGTTTACTGATATATGCATTGAATTCTGGAAAAAAGGCTACGCTTTCGGACAGTTCAATGCCTTTATAAACTCACCGTTTTCAAAGAACTTACATTTCTTTCTGTTAATGCATTTGTAATAAAGTCGCATTGTTATAATTTACGTAAGTATTTTTCAGTTGTTAACTGTTATTTCTTTAAAAGAAATGGCATTTATTTGAAGGAGGACAATTTTTGGATAATATATTAGTGTGCAGCTGCACGGGACAGGGCTTTACAACATGAACCGGACAGGTAAATTGTTGGTAAAGATATTGTTTACCAAACATGTGTGCGGTTTGGTGAAATTCTGCTAAACCTAAAATATATTTATCTAACTTACTTGAATTTCGTACTGTTTCAAAAAACAGTGACAGTGTTAAAAGATAAATAAATACATACATCTTATATAACTACGGCTATTATTTCATATGAATTATTTGAGAAATCACTGTCTCGGGAAACATTCAAGTTATTAGTTTGCTCATTTTGGGTGCAAAGTAAATAAACTACTGCCACTTGTTTTGTTTTCCTTCCCAATGATGTGCTGTGAGTCCATACTAAAAACAGTCGTTTACTTTCGCTCAGAAGTTTAATATAAGCACAGTGGGTCAATCTTGTTCCGAGAGATATTCGCAAAAAATAAAACGGTATCGCATTTTAATTTCCTTTAAATTCCATTTTTATTAGTTTTCAAATGTTTACAGTATGGTACTGATTTTGTTAAAGATACATGCGGTGTACAATTCTGTGGTGTCAATAAGGATATTTATTAAAATATTCGTCTGTGTATGAAGGTAATTTATTTGATTGTAACGGGACGTTCACCAAATAAATTATGTTTCTTGATTCTGTACCACTGCTAACCTGTCTTCCGTTAGTAACTGCCAACTTTTTAACATGAATCAGAGAACAAAATGACTTTTATCTAATCGTCATGGAAAAATACGCCTCCCAATAAAATTGCATTAAATTTGTTTCGATGATGCAGAAATATGTGTATAGTGTCAACATATTTATCTTGTAGGCTGCGCTAAAACTGTGTCAGGTTTTATTCACATCCATTTACTTTAAACGAATACCCTTTACACATATTTAATATGTATTTATATATTGGTTTCCTCCCTGCTTGCTATTTGTATATTTTCTTCAATATTATACAAGATTAAAAAAGTTTTTCTTTTGATAATGTACGTCACTGGGAGATAATTGTTCGTAAATTATAATGTTTCTTAAAATCAACGAATGGCATATACTTTTTTCAGTTTTTTGTTGGATTTATGGTCACAACGGCAAAATGTAAGGCAATATGAAAACTTTTTATCTGTTTGGCTAATTTGTCAATTTTAATCAGATCAAGCTATGTTTTATGTATTTTGTTGCACAACAACAGAATTATAGGCCATATGGCGATTTTCATATTGGATGGTGGCGGGAAACCCAAGGTGCTCCTACGTAAGTTATTTCTGGCAGGGGTACCTCGATAATTCCACCGGGACAAAAGAAGCAAGCTAAATGGTATATTCTTCAACTTAAGCGAGATGTCGAACCAACAGCGATGTAGAGCAAGTGAGGCCCCTAATGATCACGAAACAAAAACTGCCATCATATGGCGCTAATTGTTACTTGTTATGATTGATTTTGCTTTTATTAAGGTAATAACACTAAATACTGCCGCTTATGTAAAACGACTTAAATTAGTAAACTATTCATAGTATAAGATATGGTTGCTCGTATGCGTTTACGTCAAACGGAAAATGATTATGTAAAACAGTCAGCATTATTGACTATAACGTCATATTCATTCGGAAACAGACATCATAAATGTCGAAAACATTGTAATACATTCGGATTTCATGCCTTTGATCAAAATATACGTGAGGATAATCAAATTCTACGTGCTCTATAAAGCAAATATCAAACGAAGGTAGTTTCATGTGAGCCTGTGCTGGTTACATGCGTATTAAACAGAAGGAAGATATATCCTACTTTATCTCCACAAACAAGGATATTTACCATATGGCGTAGCTACCTGCTAGTTTTTAATTCTTGGATGGTTGAAGTGACATGATAATATAATGACATCTCTGCAGGGCTAGAGGGCGTGGACAGTAGCATGTGTTCCCACTACCGTCCGTGAACAACAGGCTAAATCAATCCGCGCCTGCAACATGTTCATGTATGATTTGCTAGGCGAGCTGTGGAGTTACACCTTTTTCTGTTTTTAGCTCACCTGAGCCAAAGGCTCAGGGTGAGCTATTGTGATCGCCCACCGTCCGGCGTCCGTCCGTCCACACTTTCCTTTAAACAACATCTCCTCCTAAACCACCAGGCCAATGTTGATGAAACTTCACAGGGATGTTCCTCGGATGGTCTTCTTTAAATATTAAAAAAAAGATAATTCCGTACAGAACTCTGGTTGCCATGGCAACCGAAAGGAAAAACTTTAAAAATCTTCTTGTCCAAAACCACAGGGCCTAGGGCTTTGATATTTGGTATGTAGCATCATATAGTGGTCCTCAAATACGATTGTTTAAATTATACCCCTAGGGTCAAATGTGGCCCCGCACCGGGGTCACATGTTTTATAAAATAGAAAAAGTGGAAACTCCAAAGGTCGCTCAACACAACAAAAACGAAAATGTTGCAGGCTCGGTTTGATTGAGCCTGTTCATGGACGGTAGTGGAAATGCATGCTACCGTCCACGCCCTCTAGCCCCGGGTTGAGCAGAACTCAACATTTACACATGCTAAAAGTACAAAAAACTATTTAGAGACATCCGCAGATGTGTTCATACGGCGGTGCACATGGAACCTTCAATGCTACACTAGTGTGTAATTCCATGAAAAGCGGCGTATGGTCCCCAGTTAAAATAATAGGTTTGCCCTAAACGAGAAAACAATGAGCAGAACTAAACAAACTGGTATGTAGCATTGCCTAGTGGTCCTTTACCAAGATTATTCAAATTATGCCCAAGAGGTGAAAAGGTGCCCCACCCAGGGGTCCCAAGTTTTACATCGACTTATATAGGAAAAACTTTAAAAATATTCTTGCCTGAAACTGCAAGGCCTAAGCTTTTGATATTTGGTATGCTGCATTTCCTAGTGGTCCTCTACCATAATTGTTAAATTATGCCCCTGGGATGAAAAGAGGCCCTGCCCTTGGTACCCCAAGTTTTACATAGACTTATATCTATAGGAAACTTTTTTAAAAATCTTCTTGTCTGAAATTTCAAGGCTTAAGCCCTTGATATTTGGTATGTAGCATTGCCTAGTGGTTCTCTAACAAGTTTATTCAAAATATGCCCCTGAGGTGAAGAGGCCCTTCCCCGGGGGTCACTTGTGTATGAGTTATTTAAGAAAAAATACTTCAAAAATTATCTGATCATATTTCCTAGACTGTTTAAGTATAATTACCTAATGACCCCAAGTAATCAGGGGTCACTTGACTGTGACCTTGATCTACATTTTTGTTTTTTAAGATACAGCCTTGAAATTTGGATGACATATACAGTTTTGCACACCGATCTTAACACATTGAAATCTGGACCACGCCAACAACTTTCGAATAAAAGATTTCAATACACATCTTTAATGTTCTTAGCCCTGACCTACTGACCTACTTTCTTGTTTTTGAAGCTACAGCAAAACGATTTTGACCACATGTTTAATGTTTGATACAGATTTCAATACTCATCTTGAATAGTCTGAATCTTGACCTACTGAACTACTTTTTCGTTTTTGAAGTACAGTATAGAAATTTGGACCACATGTAGAACTTTTGATACAGATTTCAATACTCATCTTAAACATTACTAACCCTGACCTACTGACCTACTTTCTTGTTTTTGAAGCTACAGCAAAGAGATTTGGACCACCTGTATATTTTTTAACAGATTTCAGTACTTATCTTGAAGAATCTTTACCATGACCTTCTCATTTGTTTTTTCGTTTTTGAAGCTTTAGCAAAGAAATTTGTTCAAGCAAGCAAGTAAACACAGATGAGCAATATAGGGCCATCATGGCCCTCTTGTTTAAGCTCGTAAATCAGAATTGTGTCTCTCTTTATTACGCATCATATCCATAAAGAACATCGTGAGCCGAACTGTCCCAATTGTCAAAGAACTTAAAGAGTAGCACATTATATACACTGCGTGTGACTTAAGACATTTAATACACATTAAGTTATCGTGCTTTGTGGCACTTGAATTATGATTTAATAATTATACGCAAGTAGTTTTAAAACATCTACAGGGAAACGGGGAAGGGCACGGATTTCAACTGTTGACTACTGTAGACTGGAGCCAGTTGATTTCTTAATGATATCGTTAAACAGGATTCCAGTGTCTGCTAATTGCCATTTCCGTAGTTTGTTATGTCAGCAAATAATAACTTTGACCTTCAATTATTTCATTTTTAAATTATGGTCTTCATGTTTGTGAAGTTAATGTTGCTATGTGAAACAACAGCTTGTTACAATATAATGACGTTCATGGTGGTGACAAAGTTATTGTTGTTACGCTTACTGTATCAACTGAGTACGTATTACAGGCCACAAATGGGCAATTATCAAACACTTTCCTTTGAATCATTTTACGGGTGCTTTGTTTTTTCACACTGTTCTAAACACATTTTCGAAGAAGTCTCAAAATGCATTTGACTTGTTGAATCTGTTTTCATTCATAGGAATGATTTGTATTAACTTATAACAGTTGATCGCTTGTTGTTTACCTAAATATATTATATGGTTACAAAATGTAGTTGTGCATCGAGCATTTCTACAAATACCCTTTGCAGTACTTGCTCTAGATGGTAAGCAGCTTTTCAACAGTCAACCTTAACATTCAACAGGTCGATAACCTAAATGCGATTATGCTTGTTATTCGTAAAGAAATCATTCGATCAACTAAAAAAGAGTTTTTTACAAGAGCTGTCACTAATGGTGACAAATGCCCCCGCGGCGCCTTGACCTTTGACCTAGTGACCTTGACATTCTATTGACGTTTATTGAACGAAGCATTGTTCCATGACAATTGCCATTTAGATATAATGTATTTCTTGACATTTGGCCTAAAATCAGTATAAGGTAATTTCATATTAGATTGTGATAATAAAAGGGATTTCTTTGCTGCAGTGTCAGCATCCTCGTTTCCATCAATACCAACATGACTAGGAATCCAACAAAATATGAGAGACTTTTTTAAAGATAGTGCATGAACCCTGAGAAGAATATTTTGAATGAAAGGATTTTCCATGTTTCGGTTGTGAATTGACTGTAAAACAGAAAGCGAGTCGGAAAAAATAATAAACTTTTCTTCACTATATTTTGATATAAAATTTAGGGCCAAATCAATCGCTTTTGCCTCGGCTGAAAATATTGTAGCGTTATTTTGTAAACGTAATTTTGACCGATGAAGGTGGCTGATGGCCGCACAGCCAACCCCCGAATCATCGTTCGAACCATCAGTGTAAATTGGAAAATAATCCTTGTAAAGAGACTTGATCTCATTATATTTGGATTTAAATATTTCAGGATTTGTTTCTGACTTTTTAAAGGCTGTTTTCAAATCAAAACGAACTGTAGGGGAAGCAAGGTTCCATGGTGGCGTATCCGGAATTGAATTTTCTTTGATATCTTCGAATTCAAAGTCAGTTTCATTCATGGAAGATTTTATGCGAAATCCAAACGGTTTGATTTGTTTTGGTTTATTCTCATATGAATCAAAGTAATTTGGCTTAAAAATGATTTCATGAGCAGGGTTGGATTTGTTGGCAGCCACCCTTAAAGCATATTGTAACGAAAGTTTTTCTCGGCGTGTGTAAAGAGAGGGTTCGTTTGCCTTAA
Organism: Mercenaria mercenaria; assembly: GCF_021730395.1. Lineage (NCBI taxonomy): Eukaryota > Metazoa > Mollusca > Bivalvia > Venerida > Veneridae > Mercenaria > Mercenaria mercenaria. The sequence continues at coordinate 87,098,475 of NC_069364.1, read as the reverse complement.
CATACAAGCTTTCAACAGGCGATGTTCTAAATGCACCGAGAGCAATACGAAGACCTTGATTATGTATGGTATCTAACATTTGTAAATAAGATTTTCTTGCTGAACCATAAACACCACAACCGTAATCTAGCATAGATCTAATCAAATCTCCATAAAGTCTTAATACAACCTGGTGATCGGCTCCCCAATCAGTATTTGAAATTACCTTCTAAAAGATTAAATGATTTCAAACATTTGGCTTTCAAATATATTATATGTGGTATAAAAGAAAGTTTTTTTTTATCAAAGATAACACCAAGAAATTTTGCTTCGTCAACAACGGGTATTTTGGTACCATTTAGGAAAAGCTCAGGGTCACAGTGTTGTTTCCGTATTGGACAAAAGTGGACACACTGAGTTTTAGAATTGGAAATTTAAAACCATTTTTCATGGCCCAAATTTGAACTTTATTCGAACACTGCTGTGACTGGCGTACCATTGTACGCATATTTTTAACGATAACAAATAAAAAAAATCATCGACATATAATGAGCAATCTGTCCCTGGTAACAAACATTTCACAATATTATTGATTTTTATGCTAAAAAGTGTAACAGATAAAATAGAACCTTGCGGAATGCCCTGTTCCTGCTCAAAAGAGTCAGAAAGGGTAGAACCAACACGAACTTGAAAAGTGCGATCTGATAAGAACTCGGAGATAAATATTGGAAGACGACCTTTTAAACCTAAGTCGTCAAGGTCCTTCGTAATACCATATTTCCATGTGGTATCATAAGCTTTTTCTAAATCGAAAAAGACAGATACATGATGTTCTTTCTTGACAAATGCATGACGAATAAAATTGTCCAGTCGAACAAGGTGATCAGTTGTGCTACGCTGTTTGCGAAGCCCACTTTGAAAGTTTCGTATAAGGCCTTGAGATTCTATATACCAAACTAATCTAGAATTAATCATACGTTCTAATGTTTTACGTAAGCAACTAGTTAGAGAGATCGGTCTATAATTATTGGGGTCGGTATTATCTTTCCCAGGTTTTGGTATGGGTATAACTATAGCTTCTCTCCAAGAATCTGGAAAGATTCCAGTTTTCCACGTGATGTTGTAAATATCGAGGAGGAGCTCTAATGATTCTGGTGGTAAATGTTTTAAAAGTTGATAGTGGATTTGGTCAGGACCAGCTGCAGTATCGTGGCATTTCTCAAGGGAGTCAAGTAATTCTGTAAGTGAAAAAGGTTTATTATAATCTTCATCATTACTTGAACTAAAATGTAAAAGGTTATTTTCTTCAGTTGATTTAACGTTTTGGAAAAGTTGATCATAATTGTTTGACAACCACACTGATGGTAGAAATGACTGATGTGAACTTTAATTAAGTAATTAAGAGTAATTAAGTATCTATATTCAAAACGTAGTTTATTCTACCCCACAGCAGGACAATACTATAATTGTAAAACTATGACTTTTTAGGACAATCCTCTCACAATTGAAAGTATATTTCGCCGAATTATAAATATATTTATCTCTTCATTTGTGGGCATTCTCGCTTATTTCCTGTCAGGAAACAATTTCACAAATAGGTCTTGTACGACCAATAAATGCTCGACAATATCTTTATTGCTTCGACTATTGAGAGAAAATGGTAATACAACACAGCGTAATTGAAACATGCGTGGCTCATTTATTAAAACGTGACCAAACTTTCGTAACATAACACTTGAAGATTGTGTTTCTACTTCTCGTGTGTTTTTTTTTTTTTTGTTCAATGTTCAAAACATTTTCAGAAGAACAGTAGTAAAGTTTGTTGGCTTCGAATCTTTTATACCCGACAAGACTGATACCACGTTGGTAAAGAATAATTTATTGTTGCACTTGGTTTTGTCATCGAAGTGTACTTGTATTATGACGCATTGTTTTTACTGGTCGTTTGTGATCATTGAGGTAATAACTTTGATAAGACCGGTGCTACGAGGCATTATGAACAGACTCAGCCAAACCGTGTAATAATTAATTTGCTTGGTTACATTCTTGGCTTCCAAAGGATCTTCTTACAGATTTATTTTGTTTTAATTTATCCTGGGAATCATACCTATTTCCGATTTTTATTGAAAGTCCTCGTGTACATATGCCACATATAAAAAATGCAAAATATGTTAAGTGTTTTATATAAAAATAACTGATTTACAAATTTGTAATGATTTAATATATTATGGCCCTTTTGCAGACAAACACTCGTAAAGACGTATAACATGTATAAGTATTTTTATAACTTATAGACTCGCTACTTTGGCGACAATTAAGACATTCAAGGGTTCCTAAAACGCGTTTACCTAGTAATTAACTACAGTAACTGTTTTCTATTTATGCATTAAATGATATTAGGAATGAAATATTTCTATATTGTATGCTATAAGTCATAAGTACAAAAAGTCATTGCATTATCTGTATCTTGACATAGCATCGTCTGGTGCTGACGAAATAAATTAAAGCGCTGATAGCGCTGCAAGAACAGAGTTTTTCAGATGTGAACAAGAGTTGATGACAACTGCCCAAAATCGGCGAGAAGAAAAGTTATATAAATATGTTATAATTATGTATAACATATAAACAACAAAACGGAAAAACACTTCTTACACTATGGATAGAAATAAGAAAAAATAGACTACAGAAACCGAATTTTTTGTCAGTCCGTGGTCAGATATTGCATAATTTCATTGGATTATTTTCAAGGAAACGAAATAAAAATAAATAAAAGGTAAAGAAAATGAAAAAAAGAAGAAGAAAAAAAATAAAAAGAAGAAAAATGAAAGTACTGGGCTTCGAACTGAAGACCGCACGTTAGGAAAGCTAGCGTGTCTTTATTTATTTAGACAAGCGCTCTAACTGACTGAGCTACAGAGCAAGTTATCTTAACGATCGTTTTTTGTTTTGTTTTTGTTTTTGTTTTCTTTTTTGTTTGTTTTTGGATTTAACGTCGCACCGACACATGATAGGTCATATGGCGACTTTCCAGCTTTAATGGTGGAGGAAGACCCCAAGTGCCCCTCCGTGCATTATTTCATCACGAGCGGGCACCTGGGTAGAACCACCGACCTTCCGTAAGCCAGCTGGATGGCTTCCTCACATGAAGAATTCAACGCCCCGAGTGAGGCTCGAACCCACATCGATGAGGGGAAAGTGATTTGAAGTCAGCGACCTTAACCACTCGGCCACGGAGGCCTCGATTGTTTTTTTAAGTATTTATCTATTAACTCTCCGGTATGCTATAGACGGCGCAGTAATTATTAATATTTATAACCATAACTACTTGAAATAATGCAGTTGTAACCACAATATATGATTCAACGTAATACAAACTTGGCTTGGTTTGTTTCATTTTTGATTTCCTACTTGCACAAACATGTGTAATGAAGCACTTTCGCAGAACTATTTTGCGCTGTTTGCTGCATGACAAGTTTTTCTATTTTTAGAACAAAACTGTTGTCCGACTTCTAAGTCAGGCTACACTGAACAGGTTGCAAGCAACACTGTTCAAAAATTGAAATTATAGCATTGACAGTTTTGTTTCATAAATTTATAAGGAAAGCAGTTTATTTCTTTGAAATATTGAAAATACGCAGTAATTAGAAAGATAACATTATTTGTGCAATGTGCACTATCATTTTGGGCTGAGAATAAAGAGCTGTGCTCGTCCCTATTCGAATTATGATGGTGAGCATTTATATGTAGTTTTTGGGAAAAATTGCAATTGAATGACAAGGGAATGGCTAAACTTCTTCATAAACAAATGCTTTTGGTGTCTCATTTTACAACCAAGGACAATAATGGAGTAAAAAAATAAATAGATTCAAAAGCACAGATGAATCAGAAGAGTTTTGTTAAGTATGCGAGTGATATGAGATACGGCACGACACGAAGCATGACGATTTTGCGTATTTACAGCTCATTAAAAAGTCTATGCTTTCTTTAAACGAATAGATCAAATCTGATCGGATTGGAAGCATTCAAGAACTATAGAAATCAGTTATCACTTCTGTGAAAAGTGATATGACATTTTATCTATGACGGTAACATTTTATCTTTGAATATTTAAAACTCTTTTTGTACGCAGCGTGTTCGTTAATTTTACCTATCTCAAATGTTATTTCCGTGCCTTTGCGACATTGTAAAACACCACTTTAATACCTGTCATAAAATATATAGTTATCATATCTGAGATAGAAGACAATCATACAGTCATTAGCTTTAAAACAAGAAATATCATTAGAAAAGATATTGGGCGTTGGTCGGGATTTAATATGTTGAAAATGTTTGATTGCAGTATAGATAAAAGAGTATAATAAAGATATTCTTTCATACCGTAACTATCCATGCTTTCTCGGAATGTCCTCTTTAACAACGTGTAATTTCAATAAAATCACTATACTGTAACTATTAGTCTCCCGCGCGTCGTTTACATAAGGAATGCATGACTTTTTGACAAATTTACAGGAATGCAACTTAAAATTAATACTGCAATTTAAACTCTCTTCCGTAGATATAACAGCAGCATCATTCAGTTAAACTCCAATACTACGTGTATAAATACTTCCTGTCCACAGTAATCTTTTGTGCTTCTCCGATAAACGTCATTAGAGACAGTACCTGCTGTATCTATGTAATACTCTGTTGAAATGTAACGAAACTTTTTGTATAACAGTATATTAATATCAGCTAAATATAAGTATGTGTCCAGTCCCGATGTTTTTGTTTTTTGTTCGAATAATTATAGATATACATTGTTTTGTTCTTTAAGTAGATTAAAAGTTTGCTAAGACAGCTACGCCAAAAATGGTTAAATATCCTTCCGCAACCCCTTAGCTTTGTACATATTGATGTGTTACAGTACGTGATTAAGATTATCATACGCAAAAAAGTAAACCTTTAGACAGCGAAACTTATATGGTTATTTCATAAAAATGCACAACTGAAATATTTCGACGACCACAAGAACTTTTTCTCTAGTAATCGTCATATTCAGAAGCTACTTGAAAAATATTTTACCTTGCCTGATATTGTAAAGAAACCAAAAACATTTATTTTGTTACATGTTTTGGCAGTTTACCACGTACATGCATGCAGTTGCTATATTTTGATATTATTGAGTTCATGTTAACAATTTACTCTCTAACTTTTCTATATGCATTTCTGCTCGTTTTGTATCTTGTTTCATGTTTCCAACTTTAACATGATTGCAACATGTGGCAGAGGTTTTAAATCTCAAATTGATTGAGGTACAAATTGAAACGTGTAAAAAGCTAAGGTACAAGGTCGATTGAAAGATCTGACGAAAATATATGTATTTTGATTTATAACTTTAACAATATTGACATTATGTTAGTTTTCATCTAAATGGACATAAGTATTCTAGAAATTGGAGAACAACAAGTCATCTTATTTGCTCGTAAACTATAAAACAAATCAACTGGTAATACTTAACTGCGTTTTGCTTTAGTAGTTCTGCATGGCGTTATGTTTTTACATAAACGACAACTGTTTAATACAATATATCATGCAATGTTCCAGTATACCGTATGGTAACCTGTGCCATCTTTTCCGTCAAAATCTACGCTATACTTGTCACTACATTCTTTTTACTTTAGGTAATTTAATTAGCACCATCAATCTTCATGGTGACCTGTTCAGTTTCCTTTTTGCCTTCTTCACCTGAGAACTTCCTTTCTCTATCATGAGAGGCTTTGAAATCCGTGTGAACTTTATGGTATCTATTTTGGATGAAATCTGACGTCAGTCCCATCATGATTGACTGTTTTGTTACCATTAATTATACATATTGTCTTTTAAGGTATTCTTATCGTAATAAACTGCAAATAAAGTAGTTTGTCCGACTTCACTATCACATATTGACATTTATAATTATAAATCGAACCGCTGAATATTGACTAATTGGTTACTTTTGTAATTTAGTGAATCCTTGGATTGTAGAAATATTGATCAGAAAGGGGGAAAGAATTTACTGATGTTTTTCTTACTTCTGACACAATGAATATATTTAATATAATATGATAAAATTTCTAAAAGATATTGAAGACGGATTGTAGTGAATATATTCTACAGTAATCAATTATTTTGTGATTTTAACAAACCAGTCTTTTTGTGAATCATACAAGTATTATTTTCAACTCTGTATATAGAATAATAGATATATGTTGGAGCATCACAACACTAAGGTAAAATGTGCATTGTCAAATCTAGTGTTTATTTTATTTAGTCTTGATTTGAAGAGGGGAGGATCTTGTTTGTATTAGAACCGAGTTATTCTTACAGGTACTCTTTGTTTTGATACATCCGTAATATATCATTGTTTGGCCGAATAGTCACCTGAACTTGGAAATTTTCCATGATGAACTGGATTTTACCGTATTTTGCCTTACCTGGGTGGTAGATGACTCACGTGTTGTAATCGTAAATTCATACGCTATTTTAACGAAACATTGCTTAAAAGAAAAACGTTCGTTTTACTTAATTTGTTTTGTTACTCGAAGAGTACGGTTTGCAAGTAAATGAATCGCGGATGGAAATCTCTGCCTCTCGAGTAACTACTTTGAAGTAACACGGGAGAACCTCGTTTACGCTTAATAATTTACCTACGAGATTCAAGCAGAATAAATGTCATTGTCAAAACAAGTGTCGTTATCAATTTTTTTTCAAAGATTTGATCTATTATTTCTGTTATTCCTCTTACTAGACATTTACGGATTAAGTCTACGTGGACTGTGGACACCTAAGGCGATAGATTTTTCAAAGGGACCGTCTCAACATAGTTTAATTATATTATGCGCGATATGAAAAATAGTTTATAACGGCAAATAGGGTTATTATATCATCACTATGCGGTAGGTAATATAAATTTGGATGTGCCTGTTTTTAGCTCGACTTTTCGAAGAAAAAGTAGAGCTATTACACTCGCGTCGGCGTCTCCGTTGGTTTAAAATTTTTGATAAAGCCAAATATATCTGTTACTGTCAAAGCTATTGACTTGAAACTTAAAATACTTATTTACTATCAAAGTCTACACAAGGAAGAAATTTTTACAGAATTATGCCCCTTTTAAATTTAGCATTTTTGGTTATAGGTTTTGAAAAAAGTCAAGTATCTCTGTTACTATCAAAGCTATTGACTTGAAACTTATAATAGTTATTTACTATCGAAGTCTTCACCATGAGAAATAACCCCATAACTCTGATTGAATTTCGATAGAATTATGCCCCTTTTAACTTATAATTTTTGGTTAAAGTTTGTGATAAAGTCAAATATCTCTGTTACTATCACAGCTATTGACTTGAAACTTAAAATAGTTATTTACTGTCAAAGTCTACACAAGGAAGAACACTCCCCATAACTCTGATTTGAATTTTGACAAAATTATTCCCCTTTTAATGAAGAATTTTCTGTTAAATTTTATTATAAAGTCAAATATCTTTGTTACTATCAAAGCTACTGACTTGAAACTTAAAATAATTATTTGCTATCGAAGTCTTCACCAGGACAAACGTTCTACGTTACTCTGATTTGAATTTTGATAGAATTATGCCCCTTTTAAACTTAGAATTGTTGGTTATTTTTTTTTGGATAAAGTCAAATATCTCTGTTACTATCAAAGCTATTGACTTGAAACTTAAAATACTTATTTACTATCGAAGTCTACACAAGGAAAATCAATCCTCATAACTCTGATTTAAATTTTTACAGAATTACGCCCCTTTTTAATTAAGAAATTTCTGTTAATTTTTTTTTGATCAAGTCAAATATCTTTGTTACTATCGAAGCTACTGACTTGAAACTTATATGACCTTTGACCCCTTAGTGTGACCTTGACCTTGTATCTAGCCATCCAAAACATGCACTCTGCACGTCGACTCGATGTGGTGGTCATTTGTATAATGTTTCTTTAAAATCCCTCATACAGATCAAGAGTTACAGAGCGGACACGAAACAAAGTCATATGACCTCGACCCCGAAGTGTGACCTTGACCTTAAAGCAAGCCACCTGATACAGGCGCTCTGCACGTCCTCTTGATGTGGATAACATATGTTTCAAGTTTTTTTTTTTAAATCTTTAAATCCGATATTGTTAACGGACAGACGGCCAGATGAACACCTGTGGTATCCCAAAATACGTCCCTTCGGGCGTATAATAACAACAAAGGAATGGAGATGCAAAATATTACGTTTCCTACAGTTTTCACAATGTTTTACCTGCTGACCTACATTTTGATTCCAACTTACACAGTTTAGATTTTTTTTTTCATGTTGCACGACGACGACGATGGAATACGGATACATTGCGATCAGACTAGCTCATCTTTTCAACTTTGTCGCAGATGCACAACTTATAATATTGAAGAACATTTCAGGAAAGTGTTATGACGCTAGATCAAATACTTTTTGCGATATGTATAACAAAACATTTCTTTGGCGAACAGACGGACGGACAGACAAATCCAAATATTATCATGTGCAGTGACATATTAAGCCAGACCTTACCATCATTATAGGAATGTTTTCCTACCAAACATAAATTAAAATTATCATGTTGAGACGGTCCCCTTGAAAAATCGATCGTCTTAGGTGTTCACAGTCTACGTAGACTTAATCCGTAAATGTCTAATAGAAAGTGGAAAACCACACGTCACCCAACACGACATCTACACGTATGGTCTCCAGTTAAAATAATGGGTTTGCCCTAAATTTGTATACCTGCTGAAATAACAGAGTTACAGCAAAACCAAGTGTTAAGACCCTATTAGTCGCCTCTTACGATCATGCAAGGGTAAGACAGTGGTTCCAATTCTTTTCATACACAGATCGTCCCAGAACCACAAGAGGCGATCTGAGATTATGGAGCCTGCATATCACAGAAACTACCAAAAGACAAAATTAAAAATCAGGCAACTAAGACATCTTCAAGAGGTTACACGTAGACCTACAATGTTCATGTTCATCTTTATTAACAAAACTGTTATGCACATTTTAAATTTTGTCATACATGTATAATCAATAGCTAATGCATAATAATTCATAATTTCTTGTTTGATATAAATCAAAACTATATGGCTAATATGGATTCAGAGAAAAATATATTCATTTATATTAGCCTATATATTATATAGTGAGTGTGTGAGTCGGATTTTACGGTGAATCGACACAAATATATATATATAATTTAAAATAATTTAAACAATTACAGTAGACAGTCAAACCATCAAACCATGATATCACATGACAAAAATCCAAGAAACATGTGAAAAATTGTTTTAAAATAGGGCCTGCTGTTTTCGAAAAAAACATTTTTAAAGTTTCCAATATATACATAAAGGGAAAAAGAACCCCCCTCCCCCAGCGGCCGTGTCTTATGACATATCAAAATAATTTGAACAATCTTGGTAGGTCACACAAGGAACATTTGTGTAAAATTATTCTAAAATCGGGCCGGCAGTTTTACACAAGAAGATTTTTAAATTTGCACTGTATACATGTACATTAAGGAAAAAGTGACGATGCCCCTGGTGGCCATGTTGTTGTGTTTTTTTTTTTGACGAATTAGAATAACTTGAACAAACTTAGTAGGAGATAAATAAGGATCATTTGTGTAAAAATTACTGAGCTAAGCTGGCGGTCTGAAAACAAAGCAAACAAGGAAAAAAAAAAAAAAAAAAAACAATTGTTCGAACTTATCAACGTAACAACAGATGCGTTAACGTCCACAGATTATACATCCACAGATGTGCTTAAAGATGCCGCATTTAGAATAGAACATGATGTATTTGCCTCAAAGTGAAATAAGTTGTAAATTTTAGTGATTTTTTTTCTATGTGATGGTGAATATAAAACAAAATTGGAAGCAAGAAGATATTCAGTTAGAATAATATGTTACATCAAATTGAAGGTAAAATATGGTATTCTGTCATATAGATGTCGCAACTTGACCGCGATGGTTGACCTTAGGCTGATTATTCATATCGATTATTTCATTGTAGAAATAAGGGGTGCAGTGAATCTATATCATGATAAATTTACGTCAATTTTGAATTAATGAGCGTAAAGAGATGAAGCGTTTTACGTACACTCCTTTTCAGTAATAGGTTGTGCCTCATTATGTATTATAATACAAAGGTTAACCATAGTGGTCAAGTTGTGTCCACTATAACTGCTAATAAATTGTCATGTTTGGTGAAACATAATTTATTTGCCTCTTAAGTGAAAGTGCAAGTCTGAGTGATTTTCTCAATATGCTACATGTAAGTGATGGTAATACTTTTAAAATAAAATTTGAAGCAAGAAGGTACTCAGTAACAAAAAATGTATTTACATCAAATCGAAGAGGAGAAACTGATGTTACAGTATTAAGTCATAACTGCTAAAACATTCACAAATTAACAGAAATGTTTGAAATTAACCATTTAAAATAGTTTCACTATATAATCTATTGCTCAAAGTTTTATCAGTTGGGAAACCCATATCAATTATTGGGTCACTTTCAAGGGGCAAACCTATTATGTTATGCCAGTCCAAATGTAACAAGAGATCACAGAGTGATCTTGGCGCCAACCATTAAGCCATTTTTGAATGTTCCAAATTTCAAGACTAGCTCAAGGTCAAAATCAAGGTCAAAGTTCATTTCGGTACACAAAACTGTGCATGTGGTCCATACATGTGGTCCAAATTTGAAAGCTGTAGCTTGAGAAATGTGGAAGTAGGTCACTAGATCAATTTCAAGGTCAAAGTTCATTTCGGTACACAAAAATATGCAGGTGCTATAAATTTGAAGGCTGTAGCTTGAGAAATGTGAAAGTAGGTATTAGGTACAAATCAAGGCCAAATTTCAATTCAGAATACAAAACTATGCATGTGGTCCAAACTTGAACCCTGTAGCTTGAGAAATGTAAAAGTAGGTCACTAGGTCAATCTCAAGGTCAAAGTTCATTTCAGTACACAAAAGTATGCATGTGGTCCAAATTTGAAGGGTGTAGCTTGAGAAATGTGAAAGTAGGTCACTAGGTCAATCTCAAGGTCAAAGTTCATTTCGGTACATAAAACTGCATCTGGTCCAAATTTGAATGCTGTAGCTTGAGGAATGTCAAAGTAGGTCACTAGGTCAAAATCAAGGTCAAATTTTATTTCGGAACACAAAACTATGCATGTGGCTCAAATGTGAAGCCCATACCTTCAAACATGTGAAATAGGTCACAAGGTCAAAGTTTATTTCGGTACACAAACCTATGCATGTGGTCCAAATATGAAGGCCATAGCTACAGAAATGTGAAAGTAGATCACTAGGTCAATCTCAAGGTCAAATTTTATTTCGGAACACAAAACTATGCATGTGGTCCAAATTTGAAGGCTGTAGCTACAGAAATGTGAAGTTAAGTCACTAGGTCAAGATCAAGGTCAACTCATGTCAAGGTTCATCTAGCCACTCAAAACTATACATGTGGTCGAAATTTGAATGTTGTAGGTTATGACAAGAAGATTGTTAAAGTTTTTCCCAATATAAGTCTGTATAAACAATGTGACCACCGGGGCGGGGCCATATTTGACCCTAGGGGAATAATTTGAAAAATCTTAGTAGAGGACCACTAGATGATGTCACATACAAAATATCAAAGCCCCAGGTCCTGTGGTTTTGGACAAGAAGATTTTCAAATTTTTTCCCTATATAAATCTATGTAAATTATAAAAATAAACAAAGGGCCATTATGAGGAGATGCGATAAAGAGAAGTTGTATTTTCCCTATATAAGTCTATATAAACCATATGACCCCCGGGGCGGGGCCATATTTGAGGAGATGGGATAACGAGAAATTGTTAACGGACGGAAGGACGACGGACGACGGACCACGGACGCAGAGTGATTTGAATAGCCCACCATCTGATGATGGTGGGCTAAAAACAGGGAATACTATGACTTTATAGCATAGTCATCTAATATCTGTTCAGTTCAATGTGAAAATTTATTTTTTGTACCATTTCATGGCAATATTATGTAAACAGCCGTTCTTCAGTTTGCGATAAATCAGGTCGCTGACTCAATAATAAAGTTAAAAGTAAAGAGCTGTTACTGTTTATTATTCAGGGTTGTTGTTGTATCAGTATATGAATACAATCCATGACAATTCAACGCTTTACAGTAATAACATTACAAATAGTACACAATAAATAACACAATGTGTGGGAGGGGTGGGGGAATCAGTTATTGACATATCATATCATATCACTTTTCGAAACTATATGTACATGGCTAAATGATTCCAGTGGTTTTTATACTGAAACAGTTCTTTAAATCTAACTTTAGCAAGAGTAAACAGCATCTGCCTGTAAAACAGAGCCACTGAATAAAATGAAAAGATTACAGAAGTAAGTCCTACGAAGGTAGAAACGTACATTTTAACGAGCCATTACAAATACTAAAATAACTATTACTATAATCTCTACATTTGAGATAAGGAATAAATATGAAATACTTTCGGTAACTATATACCATTAATACTGCTTTATACATTTACCGCGTTCAGTACTAAAACACATATAATATACTAACGATTCCATACACGTTGCAAGACTAATTCTTTCTGAACTACGTATAAAGTGTTAAATAGACCAGTCAGAAACGTTTGAGTAAACGTAATTACATTACCGTCTCCGCATACAAATAAGTTTGGTTCTGACAATAATTGCTTGTCGTCTTAAAACAAAATATACACTCATTAGACATGACACGGCCAACATTTCCCAATCAGCCACATAATAAAGTTATCAAGCTGAGAGAAGTCTACTCTGTGAACTTAATAGTTTCAGGACTATCTCCAACGACCTTCGTCTATTAGGTGTTCATCTATTAGGTGTCATATTTGTTGCTTTGCATATCAGCGGAAAGGCTTACAGCAGCCTTAAAAGGCCTTGTGGCGATGTAAAAGGTTTTTCCCCATACTTGAATTCAACGTTGTTATCTTTTCCTGTCCTTTTAATCAAGGAGAACATTTAGTTTTACTGTAATAGAATTCCGCTTAAGTTGGTGCTAAGGGGCGTAAGGTGTGTTATACATTTCATTTCCTCTCATGAACAGACTCAACCGAAATGAGTATTGTTTGCGTTCAAACCTTCCAAAGAATCTTTTCACAGTAATAAAATTTAAACTGGTACATGCATATGAAATTTTTGCATCTAATTGAAATTTTCTTCTATTACTCGGCTTTAAATGCGATTATTTATTGTTTATATTGAAATCTTCCTAAAATAAAAATTGTCTAATTCTTTAAAAATATATACTTACGCTTTACACTTTATAAAAAAAGTAATTGCTTAGTCCAAAGATACATGTGAAGAGCATTGTTCCATCGATCTCAGGGAAATATAAAAACAGATCATAAAAAAAACATTCGTTTAAATTGAGCTTGTAATTACCGCGTTTGTATAAGTTGTGTCCTCCTTCATGTACCCTTGTACAACATGAAGGTTGCCATCATGTTAAGCAACTTCAATCAGGGCTGTTATATTTCGATCTTCTCAGATCGTTCAGCACGACTTTTATGTCGTGTTATTGGTACTGTTTAGTTTCTCAACATGACCATTTCTGCCTGGGTGATTCCAATACTCCCGCTTTCATAGCCTTGGGTATTGTATAATCACCCCTTGGATATGGTGCCTGCTTTTTAATTTTGTCTTTTGACAGTTCCTGTGATACGCAGGCTCCATAACCTCAGATCCCCTTCTAAAATTCCAGTTTTAGTTCTGCTTTACTTTATCTGGGGACCAAACGCCGCTCTTCATGGAATTACACGCCTCAAAACAAAACAAAGACAATTATCAAACAGGGAATGCCACGTACCAAAATCGCAGCCTCCCCAAAACGAAACCTACAGCACGCAGACGTGCACACCACAAACACACACACAAATACACGCGCACACACAAAGTCAACACACGAGGACAAAACGAACAAAAAAAGGAACACAGTGGGGCACCGCCTTGGAACGGTCAGTGGCAAAAACACCACTGGGGAGCTTAAACCGGTTTATGGTGCGCACCCAACCTCACTCTTACCCCTACCATGTTCCAAAGACACGAGACAGTGTAAATAAAAGTAATCCCCTCCAGGTGAATCTCTAACACACATAATGGAAACAAAAAGGCATGGCATGTAAAACACAAAAATGCCCGTGTATAAATATATAAAAAGCAAACCTTTAGAACCAAAAACGTATGTACTCAATGCCTTTTCAGAAGACAGAGCAACAAGAAAAAACACCATTAAGGGCCCGACGAAACAGGCCAGAGGACAGATATCAAAACAGTTCAGTCCTGGTGGTAGGATTTAAAAACTACTTATCATAGAGTCCTCCCCCTCTTCCGTCAGACACAATCAAAGAGGGAAGCGTAGTGTCCAACTGTAAACGGGTTGAACACTAAACATGCCGTGTGTCTCAAAACAGTTTGGTCGTTACCTCTTTTAACAAAACGTTTTATAATTTTACCAAATACATTTGGAAAATTACCATGACCCAATATCTTACGAAGTTTGTAAACCACATCCCCATAAAAACGGGTTTAGAAATACCTTCTCGCAGAAGTGTCTTTAAATTACTATTGAATTTTAAAACTAAATCAGAATTACGATAGTAAAATTTAGCAAAATATTTACGCAATTTGTAATAACGGTAGCCTTGCTAAAGAAGTTTAATTGTAATATATAGATTACGTTCATTGAAATGCTTGACATGACTACACACTCTGGCAAACCGAAATAATTGAGAAATATATACCCCATAAGATGTAGCCTGAGGTACATCCCCATCCAAATGGGGAAAATTTACAATACTAAAGTTAAAATCATCCTTCTTGTCATAAATTTTGGTATGTATAATATTGTCATAAATAGAGAGATGTAAATCTGAAAACGAAGCATCAGTATCCGAATTGTTAATTTTAATTTACTGAAGCTCCCTATGATAAATAGTACCCACCAACTGACCAAAAAACGGATTATCCATATTAAAAATATCATCCAGATAGCGTGATGTATTATTAAATGCAGTTATATCTGCCTGTGTATCTGGAGAAAGGCTCAACATAAAATAGAAAGAAGCGGAAACTTCACATCGCCCAACACGACAAAAACGAAAATGTTGCAGGCTCGGTTTGATTGAGCCTGTTCATGGACGGTATTGCATGCTACTGTCCACTCCCTCTAAAGTCTCTTTCATAACAATATAAAAACAAATCAACACGTGTATCATTGAAGGTTCCATGTTCACGGCCGTTTGAATACATCTGCGGATGTCTCTAAATTGCTTTTTGTACTTTCAGCATGTGTAAATGTTGAGTTCTGCTCAACCCGGGGCTAGAGGGCGTGGACGGTAGCATGCATTTCCTCTACCGTCCATGAACAGGCTCAATCAAACCGAGCGTGCAACATTTTCGTTTTTGTCGTGTTGAGCGACCTGTGAAGTTTCCACTTTTTTCAGTTTTATTACTTCTTTCTCAAGAAAATGGATTAGACTGTTAAAATACATAAAAAATGTACATCACGTATTCCAGTTTTAAAACAATAATATTGTATTACAGGCTGTTCAATAGTCATATAACACAACTCTTTCTGTATATCATTTTATTTTGTTCATTTTCATTAACTTTTGTTAGAAATGAAATCTTGGAACTCAATATCATTGAGATTTGTAATAGGAAAAATGCAGATAATGTGATATTTCTGCCTTCTTACCATTTCAATGGTACGTTTGTCACATTAAGTGTAGTGTTAGTCCTACATTTGTATAGATAAACAATAAAACTTTGATATATACGCTAACTGACAGAAATATGTTTGAATACAAAAACCGTGTTCTTAAAAATGAATACAGTACCCAAGTAAGATGTGTTTTACTTCTAAAATGTAAAACTAAAAAGTATTATAAAATCAAAGCTGTAATGTTTTATTCCAGAATAAAATTGAGTATAAAATTGGAGGTACAAAAAGTGAGAAAATTCAAACATTATTCAAGACGAGGATCGCTGGTTTCAAATCACTTGCACCTCACTGATGTGGATTCGAGCCTCACTATAGGCGTTGAATTCTTCATATGAGAAAACCATCCATCTAGAATACGGAAGGTGTTTGGTTCTACCCAGGTACCCGCCCGGGATGAAATAATTCACGGGAAACACATGGATCTTCTTCCGCCATCAAAACTGACAAAAATATTCAGGACAGACTTATCACACTATAACATATAACGGGACACCACAAGCAAACATGACACCAAATCGGACAACGTGACACTTTTCTGAGATTGTTTTCATTTTGCAGTCAGTTTTTTCAATTTTGTCTATACACAATGTGAATCAATGAAAACCATATTCCTACCGGGTTTCGAGGATAGAAAGAGGGATCTAAAAGGATTTTTTTCTGAATAAAAAAGACCAGCAAATAATAACACAGATGGCTAAAACACGGCCAGATATTTATTGTTTTGGATATTGAACCGAGGATTTTCTCTCATTTCTGAGGCAACAAGCTTGGCATTACCTCAATAAATAGCATAGCCCAACGTTCTATCGCTTAGTCTGCCAAATATCCGGGGGAAATCTCTGTTATTTCCGAAATTACGAGGTGTTCAATTCGGATGGGTAGACCGCAAATGCAAACACATTGATATATCCCATTTCTGCAGTCGCGGCTAGGGATGAAATAACGTCTAAAACGGATTTACGTCCATCGAACCGAAAAATATCAAGTTTTATTTTCCAACGTAATAGCTTATTCGTGTATATATAAAATAACATACCATGCAGAGTTTAGCTTGAACAGTGGTAATAGTTGCTTTGATTAATAGTACCTTTAATGTTTAGGCCATTTTCTTAAAAAAGGCTGTAATTCTGTGTAACTCGAGCATCGTGATATACGTTTTATTAACTGGATGTTTAACAAAATATCTACTCCCTGAAGATTTTTTGTACTAGGGGAAATTTTAATCTTTAATTCTGCTGTGCTGTGGTAATTTTCCCATAATGAACACAGATTTTAGAACACAGATTGTGTACAAGAAAGTCTTCTATAACAATTGTAAGCTACAATTAGTTTAGTGTGCCTTCGTTGGTGCTGTAATTTACTGCAGACAGATTTACAAATGACGTCAATACAAAATTATTTATTGTTTTCCTCCCTGATTGCAGTAAAAATGATAGTACCTAGCTTAAAGGACTCAATATATTGTGGTTGAACTGCTTTTATTGTACAGTTTTTCTTGAAGGTTAGTTTTCACCTCTAGCGTCCCCTACAAGTAAACAAGTACCCCAATTTGCATCAAACTGAGCGAGAACCTCAATGATTCTACAGTCCAAAATAAAATCTGGAAAGTAGATCTCTCGGAAGCACCGAAAACAAGGCAAACAGTGAAAATTGCAGACTCGGTTTGATTGAGTCTGTTCATGAGCAGTACTGGAAAATGCAACACTGCCCACGCCCCCTAGCACCGGCTTAAGCAGTATTCAATCTTCAAATCTAAATGAGTTGAAATCACTGATCCCGAAGGAGCAGAAAATATAACAATGAGATGAAGTCGGGGCGGCTTTTTACGGCCGCCACACAGCACTTAACACCCGCTGTTGTGAAGTAAATAAAATCTGGAAAGTAGATCCCTCGGAAGTTTGATAAAAGTGCATCCAGCGGTTCAGTGGTATGTCTATATCTAGCTCTGTTGTCCCCTAAAAGAGACTGAGCTCCTCTCCTTCTAAAAGTTTGAGAGGACCTTATAATGATGCTACATACCAAGTTTGGTGAGGATCCATCAAGCTGTTCATGAAAAATCGTTTCAAGGTATTTTTTCTGAGCTGGTGCCTCATCTGAATAAATTTGTGATGCTAAAGACCAAGTTTGATGAAGAATTATCAAGTAGTTCGTAAGTAGTCATTTGTAAACATTCAAAAACAAAACAAGAAAAACACTTTCAAAGAACGCAGCCGCCCAAACAGTACTTTAAAAGAAAATAGGTGTACATATAAGGTACTAAAATGACACATCGGCTACGCGCATGTAAACATAAACACAAATAAATGGGAAATAATAGAACATAGCAGGGCATCGCTCCGGAGCGGTCAGTAGTATCTGGAGCGTTTAATGGCGCGGGGCAAACTTTTCATTCATTAAACGTAACTAGCCACAGTATTTCCATGTAACGGTCAACATACCTGCTCAATGACTACAGAAGCTTGAATACCGTGAGAAACGATAAAGCAGGTCAGGGGACAATAGTTGCTCTTTATGGATATTTTCACTTGAAGATTTTTTTTTAAAAATTACATTGATGATGACTCGTAATGTACATAGTTGTAACATATTTCATCTTTCTTTGTACAACATTTGGACACTTAACAGCAAAGTAATACCATTTATCTTATTATTTATATATATTGAAAGTAGATGCACTAGACACTGTTTAAAACTATGCGCTGGTTTGGTGTGTACACCGACTTCTAAGCTTGTATGTTAGCTTCGAGCTCAAACCATCTATATTAGCTTCCTCGAGTAGTTTTTGTCTAAGAGCAAGAACAGAATAGACTGTTAATTGTTTACAGTTGTGAATAAACACGGTCGCTTTGTTCAGGTCCCTGTCTTCAAATCACTTGCTTCTCACCAGTGATTTGGAATGTAGAATTCTTTATGTGAGGAAGCCATCCAACCGGCTTACGGAAGTTTGGTATTTCTACCAAGCTGTCCACCGGTGCGTGAAACATGATGCTGGCAGACGCAGGGGAAAAAACCAATTAATACGAAATGAAGGAAAATGTTACACGACTATCAAGTATGGTGTATTTGTTTAGAAGCCAAAAAAAGTGGGGCACCGCGAGTTGGAACGGTCAGTGGCAAAACCACCACTGGGAGCTTTAACCGGTTTATGGAGCACCTAACCTCACTCTTACCCCACATCCCAACCATGTTCCAAAGTCACAGGACAGTGTAAATAAGTTTTCCACGCCAGGTGAAACCCTAACATACGCAAAGGCAACAGAAGGCATGTAATTTAAAACTTGTATATATATATATATATATAGTAGAGAGAATTTATACGAACTAAATCACCACCACAATATACCAGACCAATTAAGGCAAAGCGCCTAGCAGTACAAACGAACACGCACATGCCACAGCAAGTCCACTAACCCAATAAGATTAGTTTCGATGCTGCTTTATATTCGAGGCCGAATTGTACTACAAATTCGTACGGGTTCAACATTTGCATATATATATATTCAAATCTCGGTTTTCATGTCTCACAAATCAGGAGTGACATTTTTAGTCTTTTTAACTGATTGGGACCAGAGAAGCTATATTTTCTCTCTCTGAAATTGGACTGGATCTTGAGGATACACTGAATATATAGAGATAGTGCATTGAGGGATATAATTAAATTCAGAACAGTTGACTTTCCCATACGTGAGATCCGCTAGGATACAAGTTCACATTAAAAATTATTATATAGTAGAGAGAATTGATATGAACGAAATTACGTGAGATCCGCTAGGATACAAGTTCGCATTATAAATTATTATATAGTAGAGAGAATTTATATGAACGAAATCACGTGAGATCCGCTAGGATACAAACAAAGAAAAATATCAAACAGGGAATGCCACGCACCAAAAGCGCAGCCTCCTCAAAACGAACCCCCAAGCACGCAAACGCGTGCACCACACACACAAAGCTTACACATCAGGACAAAACGAACAACACACACACACACACACTCAAAGCTAACACATAAGGACAAGACGAATAATAAGCATACACACACGCGCGCACACAAAGTCAACACACAAGGACAAAACGAACAAACAAAGGAACACAGTGGGGCGCCGCCTTGGAACGGTCAGTGGCAAAAACACCACTGGGGAGCTTAAACCGGTTCATAGTGCGCACCCAACCTCACTCTTACCCCCACCATGTTCCAAAAAAACCAAAGAAAAATATCAAACTGGGAATGCCACGCACCAAAAACGTAGCCTCCTCAAAACGAAACCCCCAGCACGCAGACGCGTGCACCACACACATACACACACACCCAAAGCCAACACATAAGGACAAAACGAACAACACACACGCACACAAAGCCAACACATAAGACGAAACGAACAAACAAAGGAACACAGTGGGGCACCGCCTTGGAACGGTCAGTGGCAAAAACACCACTGGGGAGCTTAAACCGGTTTATGGTGCACCTAACCTCACTCTTACACCCACCATGTTCCAAAGACATGGGACAGTGTAAATAAAAGTAATCCCCTCCAGGTGAATCTCTAACACACGTAATGGAAACAAAAAGGCATGGCATGTAAAACACAAAAATGCTCGTGTATAAATATATAAAAAGCAAACCTTAAGAACCAAAAACGTATGTACTCAGTGCCTTTTCAGAAGACAGAGCAACAAGAGAAACACCCTTAAGGGCCCGACGAAACAGGCCAGAAGACAAATATCAAAACAGTTCAGTCCTGGTAGGATTTAAAAACTGCTCATCATAGAGTCCTCCCCCTCTTCCGTCAGACGCAATCAAAGAGGGAAGCGACATGTCCAACTGTAAACGGGTTGAACACTAAACATGCGGTATGTCTCAAAACAGTTGGTTCGCATTATAAATTATTATATAGTAGAGAGAATTTATATGAACTAAATCAGTCAATCTGACTGAAGTACATCTCCTATTACGCTACGCTTAGGATATGACAACGAACTATTGGTGGCCTCATTCTGACGACCCTTCCGCTAGCCAATCAAAAGTTAACTTACATTCTGCAAGCTTTAGAAAGCCTTTGTTGTTGATATCTACAATTTTTATGTCGGAAGATGTCAGATAACCGGCTAGCTCAGTCGGTAGGGCACTTGCTCTGTAAGCGATAGGTCCCGGATTCGAGCCCTGGATTAACTGCAAATTTTTTCTTACTATTTGACATTCGAACAAGTTGTCTGATTGGTTCAAATAAAAATAGCAAATTTGGAAATCCAAAATATACAGAAGACGAATGTGAATGGATCGTTCTCAGATCTTCGTTTAGAAGATCAAGTACTTTAGTCAGCTTGCTAAATCAGTTTAGCGTGTAGTACAATTCGGGCTTCCACATTTCCACTACCGTCCATGAACAGGCTCAATCAAACCGAGCCTGCAACATTTTCGTATTTGTCGTGTTGAGCGACCTGTGAAGTTTCCACTTTTCTATTTTTGTATATAAAGCAGCATCGAAACTAATCTTATTGGGTTAGTGGACTTCCTGTGGCAGGTGCCTGTTCGTTTGTACTGTTAGGCGCTTTGCCGTAATCGGTCTGGTATATTGTTTCATATATATGTAATAGAAGGAGTAGCCGTTCACTATTCGAGTGGCCCCTACGCTTTCTGTTTTGTATCATGGTCCGCCATATGAAAAACGCATTCGGCTACTAATTGACTGATAAGTTAACATTCTATTTTAAGCGCTGGTACTATCACGTGTCAAGCGTTCCCTTAACTGAACTAGAGAACGGTTTCAGAAAGTTAAACATTTCCCTACAGTATTCTTTGTAGGCGAGACCTAAGACATGTTCTCTAATTTAGTTAGAGTACGGCTTAAAGACACGCCTCTTCCCCAGTTGAAGAATATTACAGATAGAAGTTAACAGTTATAATGACACTGCAGGTAAACCATGATACAAATATATATAAATGCAATCCTTAAGAACCTAAAACGCATGTACTCGATGCTTTTGCAGAAGACAGAGCATCAAGGAAAACACCCCTTAAGGACCCGACGAAACAGGCAAGAATACAAGAAAAACAAAATAGCTCAGTCCTGTAGGGATTTAAGAACTACATATTATAGAGTCCTTCACCTTTTCCGTCAGGTATAATCAAAGAGAAAAGCTTGTAAAAGGGCTGAACACCAAACATGCGGTTTGTCTGAAAAACCAATGGGTCAAAACCTCTTAATAAAACGTTTAATGACTACTAAATACAACAGGAAAATTTCCATGACCCAAAATTTTAAGACATTTGTAAACCACATCCCTATATAAAATGGGCCCGCAGAAGTGTCTTTAGATTGCTATAATTGTACTTTAAAACCAAATCTGAATTACGATTGTAAAGCTTAGCAAAGTGTTTACGTAATTTATAATAACGGTAGCCCTGTTGAAGAAGCTTATTTGTAATATATTGTTTACTTTTATTCAACTCTTCAACATGACTACACACTCTTGCAAACCGAATTAACTGAAAAATATATATCCCATAAAATGTAGCCAGGGGTACATCCCCATCCAATGGAAATTTACAATACTAAAATTTAAATTATCCCTCTTGTCATAAATTTGGTATGTATAAAATTGTCGTAAATAGAGAGATGTAAATCTAGAAATGAAGCAGTAGTATCATAGTTGTTAGTTTTATTTAACTGCAGCTCCCAGGGATAAATAGTATCCATCAACTGAACAAAAAACGGATTATCGATATTAAGTATATCATCTAGATAGCGTGATATACTATTAAATGCAGTTGTTATGTCTGCTTGTGTATCTGGAGAAAGGCCCAGCATAAAGTCTTTCATAACTCTGCGACAAAGGGTGTACAATTTGTTCCCATAGGAATACCAATTACTTGTCTGAAAACTGCATTCCCAAACCTGACGTAAATATTGTTCAATAAAACGGAATAGGAAAGGGCTTTGCAAACGTCGTCACAGGTCCACATAGTATAAGTTTTAAACAATGTAACTAGTAAAAATGCTTTACCGAAATTGCAAGCGAGAAAAGTAGCATTTTCCCTGGCAGAAGTCTTTAAACTAGGGCAGGTAATTTTTCATTTATTAAGTTATTATTAAGTGGTAAAGTGGTATACAAAGTAGAAAAATCATTGTGACAGGAATGGCCGTACCGGCGACAGTAACCATCAGAACAAATCAACACCCTTTACAATATTTACAAATTTATTTACATAAGACGATTATTTACAATGAACAGATGATATGAAAAAAAAAAACTGATTATAAGAAAAAAAAAAAAGAAAAGTTCAGTATCACCAGATACAAAGTTCGTATAGTTCCATTCTAATGCGACGTGGTACAGTTCTTTAATTTAATTGCGAACTTTAAGTAGCACAAACAAAACGTATCTCTAAATCCAGTCCCTTTAAACCGTGAATACGTTGATTCCGTGTTGGCTCCCTATGGCGGTATGTAATTGCATCCCTGAGCTGACTTCAGAGGATAACAAAATTCATCGTCTTTGCGGTTTACGGCACAACCATGGGACGAAAGCTCTGCGCTGGGAATATCACATCCAGGCGAGTGAAGACAAGTGAACCTCGGGCATTGTACTTCCGGGTTATGACATCACCAGGTAAAATCGTCTGGCGGAAGAAGCTAAAATATATAACATATGATAAGCACCATAACAAAACAAATAAGTCAGGGCATAAAACTGCTCCTTTGGGTACACCATACCTAAGTAGGCTCCCATAAATAATACGTGCTACTTATACAAAATATATGTGCTACTAAAGTCATACGTCACGTTATTAAAATACGTCACTAATTACTTCCATTATTACAAAAATTACTTACTTAAAAGACTTAAGTTAAAGTATGAAATGATATGAAAAGTATATGATGAAACATTATAGGAGAGATCGTGTTTGTATACAAATCCGGTGTATTTTCTATTTTTAGAACTGATAAGACAGTGATCGGGTGGGCAGAAGCCGATCGTCCATGTTTTTTTTTGTAAACAGTGATGTTTTTCTAACGGTCTAAACTTTCTTAAAACACAAATAACATAAATAATTTTTTGATCAATGGAAAGGTTTTAATACAAGCAATTTATTGATTACTTTTAATTGTTATTTCGAAAAAAAATGGATTAATTATGAACGCTTAACTTACACTGTTTTTCTAAAGGTTGTGAAAATCACTACGCTGCTTTTAAAATTATATGTCATTTAAAAAGGTTATTCATTGAAAAAAAATATTTGGATACAAAAATATGAAGATTGTTAGTATTTCAAATCTTTTTGAATTTTGTAAATCCATAAATGAGCAAAAAAGTTATTAAAAATTAAAAATTCTGATTCAATACGCAAACGGTGTTAAAAACATTTGTTTTGCCAACCACCAGATAAACAGATGTTAACGCGTGACGTCACGGCGATCTCTCCTATAGTAATGGAAATGATAAACTGCAGCCATTATTTACAACTACAAATTAACAAAATTCAATGTAAATTAAACGTTATATGATACTTGGCATCCATATAATATCTAATGCCATACACTTAAACGGACATTGTATGTATATGCAATAGACTGGCACACAATTTCATATTACAATAATATAATACATACATGGTACTAAACTTGCCATATAGATTTATACATAACAATACAATGCAGTAATGGCGTTCCATAACATCGAAATGTTTGACATAAGTTTTTGAAACAGTGCTTTACAATTATCACGATACAAATTTTAGTACAAATTTTACATCTTAAATAAACGAAACATTTTAGATTCCTCTTTTGAAATAATTTACAAAAGTCTGAACAATTTAATAAATTATCCTAACATACCGAAACTAGCTAAAAATCATATGCCGAAAAGAAAATGTTACAGAATTCTGTAGAATGAACAAAAATTTACCAAATAAAAATCGTAATGCAAAAATCATACAAAAATCTAACAAATAAATTTCTTACCTCGATCGAGCATAAATTTCTAGCAAGAAAAATTGATCAGACATAGATTTGTCTATAATGTCGGAAGGTGGTGTGCGCAAGGAATATCTAGTCCAGTCTATTTAAAGGGTAATGTCCCGCCAAATACTAAATTTCATGGGATTCACGGCCTATGCGTAAACTCTTGACTATTTGTATTTCCACGGGATTCACGATATAGCCGGGGAATCTAACTACTTTGGCGCGGATTTAAATTGACAATTTGAGGCCCATTATAGTGGTTTTGGGGATAAAAACACGAATTACTGAAGTTTATAAAATATTAACTTTCTTATTACTGAACAGAATTTAATGAAATTTACATGGAAATTTAAGTTATGAAATACAGAAAAATATGAGAGGTATTTCATGCGTGAAATCTGACATTTACCTCAATAACTCAAAAATTTACAAAAAGATAATGCAATACCTGCATTTACACTACAGATAAAATAAGGCCCGTATGTCAATTTGTGACAATCATATGTACTGACTGAAGACACCTTGTAAATATTAATTATAAATTTATCCAGGATTTCGCCAGAATTTTTTACCGACCAGAATTTTCGTCTAACAAACAAATACAGGAACATAGAGGGACACCACCTTGGAACGGTCAGTGGCAAAACTACCAATGGGGACCTTAAACCGATTTATGGTGCACCTAACCTCACTGTTACCCCAACCATGTTCCAAGGTCACAAGACAGTGAAACCCTGACATACGTAAAGGCAACAGAAAAAAAACAGGATGGATCTTAAAACGCAGCCTCCCCAAACGTAAAAGTAAATTCCTTTCAACAGAACGATTATAAAAAGAAGAAAAAGTGAAACTCCATAAGTCGCTAAACACGACAGAAATAAAAATGTTACAAGCCTACGATTTAGCCTATTCCTGTTCTTACTTTTCTTTGAATTATTCTAAACGAAATGACTGAGAGTAAATCTAGAGGTTTGTGTCACAATATATTGACATTTTATCCATTTCCGCTAGCAGCATCCTGTATATTAAGACATATCCTGTTTAAAATCATTCGCATCCAGGGATTTCCAAGAAAAATCCCATTTGAAATTAGGACAGTGGCAATGTCCACTGATTAACATTTACATAACGTTTTTGTTTGTGTCAAGTTAATAGTTAGAGTGATAGTTGTTATGGTTCAGACCGTCATCGTCTATTCACTGCAAGTGAACACTGTTAAATTTATTGGAACAATGGGATACCTCCTGTAAGACACATATTGTAAAAAAATGACTGCTTTGTGTGCAATCAAAATGATCATAATACATTAAATTACTAGCTTTTTAAACTTTCTTTCATTTTCTAAAAGCACAAGGGGAAAAACACTTAAATTCTGTATGGCAAACAATCAGACAAGTGCTGATCTGTCGAGTTTGATTTGATGTGTATCTTGTTTTCAAGTATTTTGTGACTTTGAACTTGTGATGAAAAACAATAGGTGTCATACACTTGCCACAGACATATAGTGTGATGCATTTACAGGCTAAATGTTATTGCTGCCTTGACATTTGACCCCTTAACAGTAGGAACTGGCTAATAACCATAAGACAATTAAGCTGTGAATTTTGATAGCATGATGGTTTTGATATACACTTTGTATCTGAAAAGACAGTGTCATTGACATTAGAGATACTGATCCATTGAGCATTACTAACCACGGGCGATTATATTGTTTTATTAAGTTCTGAAGTAAAACAAAACAAGAGCATTATCAAATCACCTTTCAAAAACTGTGCCGATGTCAGTATGGTCTGTCCTCTTACCGCCAAATGAAGAGTAATCAAACAATAATGCTATCAAGTTTGGTTGCTGTATTCCCATGTGTTCGATATAAGCCATGTACCAAATAACTATGCAAAAGACAACTCAACAAGAGAAATACCAAGATCGATATCAAAACAGTCGTTAGAAGTATAAACATCAGCGATATATCTAGCTTGCAGCGTTGAAGGGCAAGTGACTAGTGGTCTCATTGGGCTTTTTAAGAGGTCATCTCTGCCATCACTTTCTTTAAATACAACCAAACAGGAAAACGTAGAAGGGCTAAATAACGAACGCGCGATGTGTCTCCAATCAGTCGAGTCATACACTCTTACTTAATGTTTTATAACCTTACCACAGAAACAGGAAAATGCCACGAGCACAAATAAAACACTACCGGCAAAGGTATAAAAACAGCCTATGTATGATCATATCGCGTTCTTCAACCTGGAAAGCACTGCATATCATGATTGTTCATAGCGTAAACATGAAATTGCAGGCAAACACAATGAACGAACATGATAAAAACTAATGCATAATGGTTCTTTTCTTTCACAAGTTAACAAAACGAAATAACCAAACAAAAAATCATAAAACAGTGTGTTTTTCGTGCCTTGCATTTTCAAAGTCTCTATAATTATGTGCTATTGAACACTAGGGGACTATTCAGCAATTTCAAGTTACTGTCACATGTTATTGTTGGTTGTCATAAGTGATAGATGAACAACCTAGGAACGCCTAGGAGATAATCGAATCAGAGTAAAGATTGTAAACTTCCTGTTTACAAATTCTGAATAATTACCAATTGCATAAATAACATGAAAATTGGAAAGGTACTAATGTGGGGTATTATCGTAAAACTACTCTAACAAAAGAAACATTGTACATATGTATGTAATAGTTTGCATTTCATGCTTCTAATGATTTTCTTACAGGATTTTTAATCATTCCTTTCAACTTTTATTTGTGTATATGTGTATCAAACCTTCACTGAAATAATGTAACTTTAAATTCAAAGATATAAGAGAAATAAATCACACCTCCCCAATAGCCCGTTTGGTATGAAATCTGCACGTTAAGTTGAAACTAATCTTGAATTTTTTATTTCAAAATATTACGAAATCAAATTGACATTCAAGGTTTATTTCTAAATTGACATCGACGTACAAAACGATTTAAAGGTAAGATGTGCCTTCATCGATCAAAATTACGTTTGCCAACTAAAGCAAACGCTTAGTATAAACTATGTGCTAAATCTGATATCGAAGTATAGTGGACAATTTTAATATTTTTTCCAACTTACTTTCTGTCTTATTTTTGAATCTTAATCGAAATGTGGAAACCCCTTTTATTCAAAGTTAAATTGTGAATAACAATTTGTGGGATTCCAAGTAATTTGGTATTTTTAGAAATTATGTTTATGACAATACAGCAAATAAATCATTTTTAATTCCGTACCCAAATTCGGCACTGATTTACACCGGATGTAAAAACGTATATTTTATCTACGTTAAAGTCGACGTCATGGAACAATGCTTCATTCAATAAACTTCGTGATATTAAAACACACTTAAGGCATATGGCATTAAGGGAACAGGTCCTTCTCGCTTTCTGATAGGTAATACCTGTCTGGCTCATTCTTATCTTCTGAATAAAGATTTATCTGAATTTATACCAAGGCATGTGAAGCACCACTTATTATAAAACATTAATCGACAGGCTGTTTGTCACAAGCTTATCTTCTTTCCATGGGTACTTTAAATGTTTCGAAGAAGCTTCCGGTTAGGCTGATTCACCGTCTGCCTTTTTATATCAAATTTGACATTTCAAAGAAGGATCAAATTAAATAATTGTCCTAATAGATTCTTCTCTGTCCGGATGAAATATCTCCGCCCCATGTAATTTACCCGAAAAAGAAATGTCAAAAAGTATCACATTTTCCAATTCAGTTCACCAGAGACTTTATACAAAACTATTGTCCATGAACATTCGGGATCAAATCCATATATTCTATTGCTTATAACATTTTTACCGCCAATATTAACATTGCAATATTGAACAATATCGTCTTGGCGTTGTCTTCGCTTCCTTTATATAAAATATCCATGTCAATATCGGCTGTATATAAAGCAGTTTTCGCCAACCCAGACAGCGGCGCATGAAATCTGCAAATCTCTATCAGCGGAAGCTTTTTGTATATCACCTAGACGATCCAGACTACGAAACTACCGAAAAGATACTAAATCAGAAAAAAAGAAATATACATGTATTTTAAAAATTGGAAATAAAAAAAGCAAATCTACGAAGTTTTTGGGTAAAAACATATTTTTGAACCGGCGGAATGTGCGTGGGTCGGGCGGAAGCGGCAAACAAACAAAAGTTTATTTTAGACCTAACGTATTACATACTTTGAGGTTCAAAGAGTTTTCTGAAAACGTTTATTGAGATATTAGAGTAGATTTAACTTGTCTTTTACATTCTTATCTTCGGAAGAAAGAAGATTAACCTGATATATAATCACCATTCACTATTGTTATATTACTATCGTTAGTACTTGCGTCTACAGAACAGTACATAATTTGAAGTTATGTTACTGAAAGGTATTTGACAGACACCATATTATTGGTTTTAAAACAGACCGGGCATCTATTATATTAAAATCTGACTATTAAATACTCTTATTCACATATATTGCAATATTATTATGTTTATAACTCCGGTTTATGTTTTTTTTTTTCAATTAATATATATCCATTCATTCTGTCATTGTGTATATGTTCATAAATAACAGATGAATGGAATGTGTACAGCATATGAGTACATAATGTGCTCCATTTAGAATACTGGCTACATTCTTAGAATATTGTATTCTTATCTTCCCATTCCACCCACAAACATAACTTACTGATATAATAACCCGCTTTCAGAACGTTTCCTTTTTACAATCTTTCCAAATCTGTCACGAACAAATAAGCTACGGATGACTCTTTTACAGATGCAATTTCATCTTTAATTTTGTTTATTTCATCATAATATAATATAATTTATCAAAACAATCTATCAAAAATAATAAACGAGTGTTTAACCGCAGCTAAACAGCTTAAGACACATAGAAGCAACAATAAGGATGCCGCACAAACATGTATCATGTGAAATATTTAGTGTTTGTGGTGATTTATCCTATATGGTTTCGTCAATATACGCAACAAAACCACAATGAATAGATAAAGTTCACCTTTTCCGTCCTTAAAATTTGACATTTAGGAGTTTAAATCCCCACAGAGTAGCCGTCTTGACAAGAATGGCAAGGATTAACAATTAGATAATAAATCCCAAATAACTGAGTTGGATTCTCGTGTTGATGGTGTATGATAGTTCCCAGATCCCAACAAAAGAAAGTTCCCAGATACCACGTATATCTAACGGTGATTTACAGAATGAATAGAATTAGGTTCCCAAATACCAGGTATAGAGGAATTTCACAGTATTTCTCGCTGTATGGCTTGTGACATTATCCTGTTTAAACAGAATGATATTGGCATTATTTTGAAACAGGCGGATGACGTGCCAGGAAGAATTTCATTAAGGTAGCGTTAGGTATTCAAATTCCAATCGATAACGACGAGAGGTGTGCGATAACCATGCGCAATGTCTGCCCAGACCAAGACTTAACCTCCACCCCAAAACGATCTCGTTCAAGTACTCAGCAGTCGGCATAACGTTCATTTTTTTCGACGGTATATAATACTCAAACTCTGCCATCACGTTGATGAATGGAAAATCTCGACTCGTCGTCGGAAAACGCTATTCCATTGATTCCGTAACCAGCTATGGTGTGTACGTGCAAAATAAACACAATTTACGAGGTGACGTCGCATCATTACACAACCAACATAAGGACGAGGTCCACGTATACTACCCTCGCGCAGACGATTTCGTACGGTTTGGTCAAATATTCGGTTGTTATGTGTACCAGAGGTGTTTCTTTTAAACATCTGTTTGTTCCTTACTGTACAAATTTCATCGTAAAACATGATTAATGTATGATGTATCAATATCTTATATATCCCAATACCAGCATTATATTTTACCTGAAAGAAGTACATAAGCTACATGTGTATGACATGTTTTAAAGACACTTCTGCGAGAAGGTATTTCTAAATCCGTTTTGTATGGGGATGTGGTTTACAAACTTCGTAAGATCTTGGGTCATGGTAATTTTCCAAATGTATTTGGTAAAATTATAAAACGTTTTCTCAAAAGAGGTTACGACCAAACTGTTTTAAGACAAACCGCATGTTTAGTGTTCAACCCGTTTACAGTTGGACACTACGCTTTCCTCTTTGATTGTGTCTGACGGAAGAGGGGGAGGACTCTATGATGAGCAGTTTTTAAATCCTACCACCAGGACTGAACAATTTTCATATCTGTCTTCTGGCCTGTTTCGTCGGGCCCTTAAGGGTGTTTCTCTTGTTGTGTTGCTCTGTCTTCTGGAAAGGCATTGAGTACATACGTTTTTGGTTCTTAAGGTTTGCTTTTTATATATTTATACACGAGCATTTTTGTGTTTTACATGCCATGCCTTTTTGTTTCCATTACGTGTGTTAGAGATTCACCTGGAGGGGATTACTTTTATTTACACTGTCCCGTGTCTTTGGAACATGGTGGGGGGTAAGAGTGAGGTTGGGTGCGCACCATAAACCGGTTTAAGCTCCCCAGTGGTGTTTTTGCCACTGACCGTTTCAAGGCGGTGCCCCACTGTGTTCCTTTGTTTGTTCGTTTTATCCTAATGTGTTGGCTTTGTGTGTGCGCGGGTATTTTTGTGTGTTTGTGGCCTCTAAAGTGAAAGTGCACCAAAACTTTAACCTGAAATTCTAAGTAAAAAGGGGGAATAATTCATGCAATATTTGTGACGGAGTTATGACCCTTGTGCCATATGATGTGGATGATGATAAGGAACAACTATTTTAAGTTTGAAGTAAATCCATCTTGTAATAACAAAGATAAAGAGAAAGTGCATCAAAACTTTAACCAAAGTGCGGACGCGGAAGGACGTCGAGCTATAAATGAAAATATAAGTATTGAGTGATATTTAGAGCGGTTATAGGTTTATAAACCACACTGGGACTTGTTAATCATCCAAGCGCAATTCATTGGTTTGCAAGAACACGGTGTATACCCATATCGGATCCCTCTCGGTGGAAACTGAGAAAACGGATCCCTCTCTCTTTGTGCACAGGACACTCTCTGTGCTAAACAATGAACTCCAACGTCAGTGAGCTCGGAAAATCAAATTGTTCGTCCTAAACACATTTTTGTGCATAAAAACATGGTCCACGGAATGGCGTAGTTATATACCATTCCTTTTTAGCTCACCTGAGCCAAAGGCTCAGGGTGAGCTATTGTGATCACTCCCTGTCCGTCGTCCGTTGTCCGTCCGTAAACTTTTACTTTAAACGACATCTCCTCATAAATCGCTTGGCCAATTTCATCTAAACTTCACAGGATTTTTCCTTGGGAGAAGCTCTACAAAAACTGTTCAGCGAATTGAATTACATGCAGAACTCTGGTTGCCATGGCAACCGAAAGGAAAAACTTTAAAAATCTTCTTCTCAAAAACCAGAAGCCCTAGAGCTTAGATATTTGGTGTGAAGCATAGCCTAGTGGACCTCTACCAAGTCTGTTCAAATCATGACCCCGGGATCAAAATTGACCCCGCCCCAGGGGTCACTTGATTTTACATAGGAAAATCTTAAAAAAAATCTTCTCAAAAACCAGAAGCCCTAGAGCTTAGATATTTGACATGTAGCATTGGCTAGTGGACCTCTACTAAAGTTGTTCAAATCATGACCCCGGGCTTAAAATTGACCCCGGGGTCACTTGATTTTACATAGATTTCTATAGGAAAATCTTCAAAATTGCGCCGACTGAGAGGGATCCCATGCATCAACGAAATCAAAAGTAGAGCGGTTTTAAGGAAATGTGCTGAAAATAACCACGAATTGTGTTGTACAAATAAGATGGGATCAACGGCTTCACATCTAAGGTACAAGATATTTGCTATATTCAAGGAAAGTCGTATGTGAGTTTCATATACATCGCACGATGTTCATCCAAGCCAGTATCTCCGTCTATATTCCATCAACGTTTGGACTTGTGTCAACTGATAAAACAAATGTAACAATAAAAAAGGAATGGTATATACCTGCGCCATTCCGTGGGCTATATGTTTTTATGCACACAAATGTGTTTAGGACAAATAATTTGATTTCCGACCTCACTGATGTCGGAGTTCATTATTTAGCTCAGAGAGTGTCCTGTGCGCGAACAGAGAGGGATCCGTTATCTCATTTTCCACAGAGAGGGATCCGATATGGTTAAAGAAGTCCAATTTATGGTGTATACCCGTATAAACGCACAGAAACCGTCAATTAATTATTCAAAGATACGTAAGAAGGAAATGAAGATAAAATAGAGTCAACTTTTCATTGCATGTTAATCAAAAGAATTGCAGTCAAAATTGTGAATTAAATAAAATAGTATACACTTGAGAACAAAATTTATCAAAGATGCACAGGTAAACATCAGTTATCAAGAAATTAAGACATGGCTATAAAAATGAAAATAACTTTGTGTTTACTGTACTTCGATAGAGTATCTTTAATGTTATTGAAATTGTGTTAATTTATTCTCTTCAACATAATTATAATGATAAAACAAATGAACTCGTTGGAAATATCAGTTTTTGTTATTAAAGGACTCCGATATTTCTCTGACAATATTTCAATTTGTGCGGGACACAAACTGTTGTTTATGACCGGAAGGTAGCGAGGTGGTACAAAAATGTACCAAAGCAATTTGCTGCAGACAAATAAACAACAGAGCCAGAAGATTTAGATTTGTATAAAAACCAGGCTGATATTACATGTTCCCCAAAGACATCTCGTATTTAATACCGCGGCTGTAAGAAACTAGTGCACAAAGCATTAACTGCAAACTTCTTGTTAGCATTGCCCTGACAAATTAAAAAGCACTATCTGGCTTAAAAGTTATTAAGTTATTTTAATCAACGAAAATGCGGGAGTTTCGTTTACTGGCCAAAATACTTTTATTTACGGCAGTAATGTGATTGATGGTACTGCCTCTTAATATCTAGCTTTTAAACTGCTTTATGAACTTTCAATTTGATTTTTATCGTCGTCTACGTCACGAAATTTTACACATGTCACAGTACTGGTTCAGTATTGGCATCACATGTTGACATAACAACGTCGGTTCAATACCTACGGCTAACATGCATCGTAAAATGACAACGTCGGTTCAATACCTACGGCTAACATGTTCAGAAACTATTCAGAAACTATTGCCCCTTTATATGAAGCTTTTTTTCAGAATCATCGTAGACCGGGCATTTGTGTATTTTCAAAAAAGGTTAATCAACAATTATTGTTATCTTCATGAGAACTTAATACGAGGAAAACCATCTTGATGGAATATGTGAATTCGGCAATAATGTGTTCACTGGCACTAGCACCGCAAATGTAGCCTTGAGTGGCCTATTTTTATAAATATGTGCATTATGTTTCAATTTATAAAGAAATATAAAAGAAATGGTGCCTTCTTATATATTACGTCCCACCCTCTGTTCTTATATTAAAACATGGTAATGAACGGAATCCGACATCGCTCCGTTTCGCCGGTCATAAGTTTCCATAGAAATAAGCTATCGCTGATACTCATGTACTGATCGGAAGGTCTTACATTAATTAAACAATGACAACAAGAAATCCCCACCAAAGAATGCTATTTTTGCAGAAATCAAGCGAATTTTATCACTTTCAGAATTATTTACACCTCGATAACCCATCAACTTCCGCTTTTACCCAGTGCAAGCGATCTCATTGGACGAAACAAAAAGAGTCAAATAGCGCGATATTTGAATGTAAAAAATCCAAACAAACCAGAACAGTATATTTTTCTGTATAACTTCTTCTGGAAAAAGTCATGAATGAGAAAATATCCAGAACGATTTGACAGAAATAGTATAGCGGTATCCTGCTTTTATGAATAAAATAAGATAATTTTTTTCAATTTGATTTGCCATGGTACTAAGATGTAATTGATTGGGCAAATATAATTGAAAAAATATCTTATTTTTTCATAAAAGCAGGATACCGCTGTACTATTTCTGTTGGACAAATCGTTCTGGATATTTTCTCATTCATGACTTTTTCCAGAAGGATTTATACAGAAAAATATACTGTTCTGGTTTGTTTGGATTTTTTACATTCAAATATCGCTCCGTGACGATTTGATAAAAGACATTGTGTCTCAAGTCATTCGTCCTCCACCGCTGATTCATGTGGAGAAGTTGGCAGTTACTTGCGGAGAACAGGTTTGTACTGGTACACAATCCAGGAACACTGGTTAGGTTAAGAACGGCGTTAAACCCAAAACAAACAAATTCTGAATTTACAGCTAAAAATGGAAGTTTAGAACTCCCTTGAAAAGGCTGCTTTCTTTATAGGCAATTGAGAGTAATTTGTTTGTCAATAATTATGTGTGTCAAGTAATTTCCACTGGTACAGGAAATAACAGTTTGACTAATTGTGCTGTACGCTTAAAGTTATATTGGTCATGTCAAAAAGCAATTTAACCAATCTACTGTAATTCGGAATATATGTTATCAAAACTATTTTCATACAACTGAAGGGAATGTCAGGATACTTGACATAATGACAGATGGAAATGTGGCGGAATGCAGAGCAAAAGAACCATAACTCGGTTTGAATCGCTTTTGAAATATCGCCCGTCTTTGAATAATACTTTTTGATCGGACGATAACATTTAAATGGCTGAAGAAAATCTAATGAATCATGAGATAATGGTAATTGGCAATGTGACGTAGTGTAGAGCGAAAGAACTGTGAAATTCAAAGTCAAATTTACGTTAACATGGCAACAATGTACTATTTTCTTATAGAAGTAATATTGTTTTGTCAATTTTCTTGAAACTGTATGATTATTTAAATCAAACAGAGCAATCAAGGTATTTTATGCATGGAGTAAGTTTTGAAAAATTTAAAGAGTTAAATTCTGTAGTGCTTGAAAAATTAAGATTGTTCTTCACTAACCACTTCACTGCTGTCATGGCAACAAAACATACTTTTACCAAACATTTCTCACAGTTAAGTTAGTTTTACTTTTTTCTTGACACACATTTGTAGTTTGAATCAGATTGATGTACTTTTGCAGAAAACATGACCTTATTTTGTGCACTTCTGCGAGAGTTGCACTTTATTCCACTTGCATGATTTCAACTGGATGGTCAGCAATTATATTGGTTCCCATTCACAGATCCATAAAAAAAATTCTGGAAATTCTTTCATCATTCAGCCATTCTGCAAAACAAAAATACAACATTAGTACTTTGTAACTAAAGTAAGTAGGAAGTTACAGTCTAGAATACCGTGAAGCATCTTCTAAAATAAAAGTGTCTTTTGTGTAATCTACATAAAAGCGTGACTGATAAGTATCCATTCATCCACCAATCTTATAATTTTCAAGAAGAGAATGCAGCATTTCAAGAATACAAAAGCTAGGCGTTGGAAACAGAGATCAATATAATTGCACCTTTACTAATCCTACCAGGTGTTCTGTATTACAAAAGTGCTTCTATTGTGACATTTTGATACAAGCAAATTTTTTACCATATGTAAGTTGACAGAATCATAGGAACCATGTTTTGAGGGGTAATTCAAACACAAATGAATAAAGCCTAAATGTTTTGTTGTGCAAAAAAGTATGATATTGTGTCTAAAACAGTTTTCATTTTCCACTCAATTGTGTAATTGCAAGGGAAGTAAACTAATAGATATATCCCCTTATAAGTACTAGCCCAAGGCAAGAGTTGTCATTCTTTGTGAATCACAACTCTAAATTAAAAATTAAAACTTCTGTTATTGATATTAACAAAACTACCATAAACTTCACATTTGTGAAATCATTTTGGTTATTTCAAGGACTTGGAAACCAATTTCTAGACTTTATTTAATGTATTACTATCTTTGAAAATTTTAGGGTCTATCTCTACAAAAGCTAGCTAAGCTTCTGACATACTAGACACACACTTATTCAATCTAACTTAATGAATACTGAAATACTGCAATACTGAAACAGTTTCTTAGGAAAATACATATATGATAATATTCAATCATTATTTTTATCAATCATTATTACCCTTCTAATATACTAAACATCCTTGTTGAATGAATCTATTATTAATGACTTCTTTCAAAATGCTATTAAAAAGTTAGGTCATTTATGTGTACGTTATTTTAAAATGTATTTAACTTGCTTGTATTTATTTATTTCGGACATTTGTAAAATCCGGGAGATAAAGGCTGAAGAAACTGACTAGAGATGCAACCGCATATTCGTATCCCCCTGCATCCGTAACTAAAATATGGCAACATTTATCTCCCTTTATACTATTTCAGTTATCTCCCTGTTTTCTCCAGCATCAAATGGCTACTTTTAGTCACATGATCATAATACAGCTGGGAAAATTGCAAAATGGCAACGAACTGATGAAAGACAGCAAAGTAAAGTATAAAAGTTGAAAATTATCGTAAATTCGATGCAAAAAACCCTGATTCACTGACAGTTCAAATTCCGTTCCATATTCTCTTTGTTCTGCGGCAAAAATCTAGTCAAGGCAGCTAATATAGCTTGTCTAAGCACGAAGTGCATGCTCAGAAGTAATCGTACACGCCAAAACAAGATTGCGAATGTGTTTCTAAGCGCATGTTTTTACAAGTTTTTCATCACAATTTGACATTTATGCCCGTGTGTAAATGTCTTGTTATGGGTCAATTGGACCAACCTGGTGCAAACAGACCATCTCTCTGACCTGCTGACAGTCACCTCCCGTGGAAGCAGTGTTTTTGGTGGACATGGGAGGGGATAATTTACAGATAAAGGAAACCGGGGAGGGGGCTATTTAGCTTATGTAGTGCGGAAGCAGTTCTCAAGCCGGGGAAGGGGTTTTTTATTATATAAATGGGAGAAGGGAGGTATTTTTAATGGAGGGGAGGGGGCATTTTTAGGTGACCGGGTCGTGGAAGGGGTTGGGGGTAAAATGTTGCCGGGAGGGGGGGGGGGGGGGGGGGTTCTTTACAAAAACTGATTCCACAGGGGGACGGGTGGATATTTTCTGGAATAGCCCAGATCCGGATATATATATTTTTTAAATGGACAAAACGGTCGATATGAATTAAAGTAATATTTTAAGCACTTTGTCATTCATTATCCGTATTAAATTAATCGTCAAATTACTGCTCAAAAGTTTCCTTCCTTTCATGTTTACAAATGGCGTGTAGATACAAAAGGGCGATAAATTATCAGTTATTTGATAATGAAACGAAAAGGCAAAACACGGAAATGTTAAAATATATTCTTGACAAATGCCGTTTGTCTCTTCATTCATTTATTGTGCCAATAATGTAGTATTAATGGATAAAATGCATTAATTGACGCGTAAACGTGTTGAACTCCACCAATTTTTGTGACGTAACTTTAATCGAGTTTTTGAATGAGGTAAAGCCACATTTTGGCCAAAAATGTCAAGGCGCGACACATATGTTGCGATCAGTTGGCTCTTATTTAGTACAAACAATATCATAAATCCTATTTGCAGCAAAAAATCTTTTCCATGATATTTAGGTGTTGCTTTTATTTCATCTAATACATAAATCAGTAAAATACAGATATTTTCACAATTAAAGGAGCACTATATTCCACGCAATGCAATTATTTGTCTCTTTAGGGTTGCTGGCTAATTATTCTAACATCTTCAGTAAATTAAATTGCCAATCCTTTTAGCTGTAACAAAAAACCTATACAAAATGTTGCCTGCCTGCTAAGTGTTACTGGATATAAGATTTTGAAAAACCATTGTTTCTGAAAATATCATGTATAGACTTGCCACTTCATCAGGGAAGTTATCTTATGAAATATGAAAATGTTTTTCATTGAATTTGCCATTTTGCGACTCTCGTGTATATGTGTGATTAAGCTATTTACTGTTTGCCAACGTAAGGGGCGTTCGAAAATAAGTATGCGACATATCTTGGTGAAATAGAACAAATGTGAGCATATTTTTGTGTTAACAATTTTTTATCATTTGTATTAAACGCTGGCAGAAACGGTTGTATTTTGCCAGTTGTTTGCTTCTAACATGTTTATTCTTATGCCTTTAAGTGTAATACGTAAAAGCAAAGTTAATTAAATTATTTTACCTTGTCACTGTTGCAATAAATCAACTAGGTAAGCATTGGTTAAATTAGGAAAGGACCAGTCCATGTTACCTGAATCATACAAAAATTGTTTGCTCAAGTTCAAGTATTGACCAGATTCTATTAGTTTAGCCAGCCAGAGTTATGTATCCTTGATTCCTCTAAAAGTGCCGTATTTCAATATGTTGAAACTCTAGCATTTTCAATTCCTTACCAATTCCAGAATTGTACAAGTCAAATGGTTTATCGCGACCAGAAATTTGTACAAACCGGACAGAAGTTGCGAAATTGTCATTTGTGCAGGAAAGAAGCGTTTACCATAATGTCCAGTACTGGACAGGTATAGTGATATATACGTTTAAGATATCATGCTTTCTGTTTATGCAGGTAAACTTGTGTTTGGTTAAATTTCAACAGAGCACAACTGTCTGAACAGTGTACAAACTCATTACTGTTTTTTCAGGCAAGGGTGGAAAAAAAGTGGTAGACAATGAAAGCAGTAACATTTTTATTAAAAAAAACAAAAACAATGAGACAAACATTTCCAACATCTTTGGACGGTTCAAAAATCCCATGTTAAACATACGATAAAGCCCGAAACGCGTGAAAATGTTCCGAATGTAAATCGGGTGAAGTAGGTGCTCTATGTATAGAGTTAGATTATGCGTCTTGATACTGTACCAGAGTGGTCGGTCAATTGTGGGTTATTGATTACACTGGGCGAGTCGACTTACTTATTACTTGAGGATGAAAAAAAACGTGTTTTTTAAATGTTGCTCTGAAACAAGGGTGGCGGTTGAACTACAAAAAGTACAACAACAGTTAATTCACAATAAATCGTACGGTATGTTTTATAATCAGTAGATGCTAGTCGTATTTACGCTTATGAGACCTGTTTCTCCCATAAGTAAAGAATTCACAGGTCCATCATGAAATACTTTCCCCAGCGCGCATATTCTTCACCTATTCAGGCCGCGATAAACAACGATAAGTTGATTGTGACCCATATCATAGATGGTCAAGGGTTCCGTGCCCATGAATCATAACAAAATGCTAGGGATGTAAAATACCATTCGGGCTAGGACGAATGAAACTTCCCGTGAATTCGATCGACTAGGCGAGTGCTTTTTGCATCATAGCATTTCCAAAATTCATCTAAATATGTTCTCGGGAAAAATTATAATGGTATTTACGTTGGTACAATTGCACAACAATTCGCGTAAGTTTGTCGGTTACAACAACAAAAAAAAGGTAAGAGTGCAATTCACTTAGAGGTTTTAGCTCACCTGAGCACGAAGTGTGTGCTCAAGGTGAGCTTTTGTGATCGCCCTGCGTCCGTCGTCAGCAATTTGACCTTAAACATTCTAGAGGTCACAATTTTGGCCCATTCTTAATGAAACTTAGTAAGAATGTTACTCTCAATAAAATCTTGGACGAGTTAAATATTAGGTCAGGTGTGGTCAAAAACTAGGTCACCAGGTCAAATCAAAGGAAAAGCTTGCTAACACTCTAGAGGCCACATTTATGTTGTACTTCATGACACTTGTTCAGAATGTTACTCTTGACAATCTTTAGGTCAAGTTCGAATCTTGGTCATCTGGGATCAAAAACAAGGCACCAGGTCAAATCAAAGTAAAAGGTAGTTATCACTATAGAGGCCACATTATGACCATATCTTTATGACACTTGGTCAGAATGTTAACCTTGATGATCTTTAGGTCAAGTTCGCATCTGGATCAGGTGGGGTCAAAAAGTAGATCACCAGTTCAAATCAAAGGAGTAGCTATTTAACACTCTAGAGGCCACATTTATGATAATATCTTAATAAAACTTAGTCAGAATGTTGATCTTGATGATCTTTAGGTCAAGTTTAAATCTGGGTCATCTAGAGTCAAAAACTAGATCACCAGGTCAAATGAAAGAAAAAGCTTGTTAACACTCTAGAAGCCACATTTATGACTGTATCTTCATGAAACTTGGTCAGACTTGAAGATATTTAGGTCAAGTTTGCATTTGGGTCATGTGGAATGTTACCTACTGACCTACTTTATTTTTTCAAGATACACCCTTGAAATTTGGATGACATGTACAGTTTTGCACACCGATCTTAAAACTGACTTTCAGTGAGTGACCATGGATGTGACCTACTGACCTACTTTCTTGTTTTTTAAGATATAGCCTTGAAATTTCGATGACATGTACAGTTTTGCAACCCGATCTTTAAACTGACTTTCAGTGACCACGAATGTGTCCTACTTTAGTGTTTTTTAAAGATACAGCCTTGAAATTTGGACGACATGTACAGTTTTTGCACATCAGTCATAAAACTGACTTTCAGTGACCATGAATGTGACCTACTGATCTACATTCTTGTGTTTTAAGGTACAGCCTTGAAATTTGGATGACATGTACAGTTTCGCATACTGATCATAGAACTGACTTTCAGTGACCATAGATATGACCTACTGACCTACTTTCTTAATATTTTAGCATCAGTTTGACATTTGAAAACATGTAGCTCATATTACTCAGGTGAGCGATCCAGTGTAATCATAACCCTCTTGTTTAGTAGTACTTTTTAGCTCACCTAAACAATGCTCATGGTGAGCTATTGTGATCACGCTGTGTCCGTCGTCAACAATTGTGTTTAAAAGACGTCTCCTCCAAAACCGCTGAATGGATTTTGATGAAACTTGGCATGAATATCCCTTGGATGGTCCTTATCAAAATTGTTTAAACGGTTCCGCTTGCTTGCACAGAGCTAAAAATAGAAAAATCTTTAAACCACATCGTATCCTAAACCGATGGTCCGATTTTGAAACAATTTCACACAAATGGTCCATATGTCATCTTCTACTACCAAGATTATTCAAATTATACCGATTCATCAAAAACCATGGCCGCCAGGGGGCGTGGTCACTTTTCCATGTATTTAGTAGAAATTTAAAAAATTGTCTTGGCCGAAACTGTATATCTTTGCACTATGGCCGTATCTATTTACCCTGTCATTTAAATGAAGCACTATGGAGAGATATGCACTGTTTACAAAATCAGTATCCAGATTTACATTTACTTTATACAGTGAGCATGTCTCCGGTATAAACAAAGTCAAATCATTAACTAATAGTATAATGGAACTCACAATGTATCATTATTAATTTAATTTTACGTCTTATAGTGTTCACGAAAGCATTAGTTAACTAAATCATCCGAATGTCATTACCCTCAAAGCAAATGAATGACTTCTGTGATATTAACACGCACAGAATGGGTCTAAGTTTGGATTAAAACCATTACCGTACCCAAAGTATCAAAGGAAACATCCTCTAGAAAACGGACGAAATGCATACAACATTATTATCTGTTACTATACCGCAATTGACTGTCTGTATTCTAGTATAATAATGTGCTGCAAATTTTATTGGAAGTGGGTATTTGAAAAAAATTAACACATTCTCCTTAATAAATTAAATTAAGTATAAAATTGAAAACAGTAACAATGTCATTATAATGAATTATTTAGATTTTTGATTGCGCAAAAGTAATTTGAATATAATAAAATAATTGACATACAAATTAGTTTAACAAAATAGAATGCACCACTATATATTATGGTAGCTCTTTAGCACATTAATCATTAAAATCATTTTTTTTATTTACATCTTGCAATATTATTATGTTCGCAGCTGATATTTTAACACATACGTATATACATTTTTACATAACTGATTTTAGATATGCTTTACACTTTTACATGGATGTTTTTAGATATGTTTTACATTATTCACAGTGTTCTTTACATTTTACATGGATATTTTCCGTAGACCAACGTTCTTACCTACTGAGCTAAGCGACTTACGGCCCAGGTTATACGGATGTGCAAATGTGACTTTAACAGATAAATATATAGACAAAATAAAACAAGACAGCAAAAAAAAACAAAAAAAACAAAAACAAATATCAAACAGGGAATGCCACGTACCAAAATCGCAGCAAGTCTTTAGAACAATAAAATTTATACGTTAAACTAAAGTAACCGTAACATTTTTTTCCATCATTTCTAAGTTGCTTTACTTCTTTTTAAATCTACTAAAGTATTGGTGTCTTGTATAACTGGACTTCATCAAATGTATGTATAAATAGATAGATTTCCAGAAAGCAATTAAATAATTTTTGTATATGCTACTGAATTTAGCCGAGAAAACCCTACCAATATGTGATATATAAACATGACAATGTACACACTGTAAATACAATACATGTACAAAGAGTCATAGAGAAGTAAGAAAACCGGCATTAAACTCAAAACAAACAAACAAAGTAAGAGCTCAATCCTTCAAATTCTCGGTGTGGCATATGTTCTCCGCGATAATATGACAGACGAAAGTGTGTCTCAAAGTTTATGTTCTGAACCTCAGACGTTAAACAGTCAATGCCCAAGTATCAAGTTTAATATCTTCAGTGTCATCACTTCTACCAAAAATAATGATCTTAACATTACGTATCATATGTTTAAATCAGTCTGCATTTAAACCGAGTCTGTTTTCATTTTAATATTTGGTTGGTTACATGATTCCAAAGGCTCTTCTTACAGCGTTTTCAATTATTTTGTGTAACAGCGTTCTGTGCTTCCAAAAGGATCTTCTCAGATTTTGTAACTTATGATGTGAAATGTTTCATTTTCCCAATTGTATTGTTTGTGAAAGAAATGAGGTTACAGAAACAATCGATCGAAAATCAGTTATCGCACTATAAACTAACTACTAGTATTTTAGAAGTATTCAGAATGTGCTTCGTTTGATTATAAACGTCAGAACTAAATCA
Organism: Mercenaria mercenaria; assembly: GCF_021730395.1. Taxonomy (NCBI): domain Eukaryota; kingdom Metazoa; phylum Mollusca; class Bivalvia; order Venerida; family Veneridae; genus Mercenaria; species Mercenaria mercenaria. The sequence continues at coordinate 87,054,791 of NC_069364.1, read as the reverse complement.
GGATGTACAATATCAGAATAGTCAACTATTATGGCGACACAATTACTTGTACACGACGTTCATTATTATAAATGAGAATTCAGGGTAAAATTACTTATGGACCATGTTACCTGATAGTATTTGATATTTTACCCCATCTTGCCTAGAAGAGCATACATGGACAAACAGGGTTGAGGAAATATCTGATCAAGAATATAATCACTGTGAGTTTTAATTTTCATTTTGCAGCAATTCATTAATACTGCGAGCTACTCCCATTTAATGAATATGTAAAAGTCTCATACACTCCAATATGCATGAATGAATAGTATAAATCAAAATTTACTTGCCTTCTCATAGATTGTTTTGAAAGATCTGTTTTGACAAAACACCTAGTAGGCCAGATCATTTACCTTCTTTGTATAAGTTAAACATATTAATTTGAAAGCTCCAGATCCATTGACGTAGCAAAATTCTTGAGAAATTCCAGAAAAGCATACGAGTCGTAAATAAAGACTAGTTGTCAAGTCCTTACAATTTCCTATCTTCTTGGTCATATGTTAACATTTTGCATCGGCAATACATCATTCATCTGTATATTAATAGTAACAGTTTTACAGAAAGAAGGATCTAATTTATCATCAATGTCATAATTGCCTACATAATACCATTCATTATTTCAGAAACTTAAACCTGATCCATAATTACTTCAGACGAGATTTCCCATTTTGAAGAGTTGTATTTTATCGCGAATAATAAACCGATCTAAAGGGAAATCAAGTCTATGTGGCGATCTTTCCGAAACAAGGAATGCAACTAAGCATAATAATAGCAGACTTGGTGTGACTGAGTTGATTTAGAATAGAGAACAAAACAGCAACACACTTAACGTGTAACGCTATGGTAAGAGCAGACTACAGGGGTTTACCATTCCACTCACACGCACACAGTGGCTAATTAAATCGGGTGAGGACGAGTGAAACTTCCTTTATACTCGTAGGACTTGGAGAGTGTTTTCTGCGACATAGCATTTCCAAAATTCATCTTAATATGTTCTAAAACACCTCGCAACGAATGATAAGTCGGTTACAACTTTCTTGATTAACAGATGCGCGAAAATTTGTCGGTTACAACTAGTGTGCATTCGTTTTTATCTGCATAATAAAAATACAGTAGCCAGCCCGGACATAAAGATATTTTGTCAGTGTTGATTTTATTATATTCGCTGCTTTATAGCTCGTGCTGTGTCACATATGATATCTGTAGAGACCTGCAGCCAATTGTGTAAACAATGGTTAAAATATACCGCGGTAAAAGTATAACCGTGGTATATATCGTGGTTAGGTAACCACTGATTATTTTCACTTGTATAAACCAGGTTAACCGCAACGTAAAATATTAATTTAACCGCGGTAAATTTTCCAATAATGCACTGCGCACATGACCGGCCTTCCATATAGTTCCTTGAACAAGGTACTTTTATGATGTCTTCAGTATAATGATGTCATCAGTTCACGTGTTATTATTATTATTATTATACCACATTTATATAGCACTCTTTTCATGCACTTGTACACGTTCAAAAGTGCTTTACAGAATAAATTGCAAAAATACAAACAAATACGTATACAAAGATAATGCATTCCACATTAACAAAAATCATGAATGAAAACAAGTATAATTTAAAAAAAAAAACAAGATAAAAAAAAAATAAATGTATCGGTCAGTTAACAAAATATTGTACAAAGAAGTGGGTTTTGAGCAGGCTTTTGAAAGCAGCTAGCGTGTCAGCTTCCCTGATTTTGACAGGAAGAGAGTTCCAAAGCTTTGGAGCAGTGCACGAAAAGCTGCGATTGCCATACATCATGGTATTAGATTTTGGCATAACCAGTGACAGCGTGTCCTGCGATCTTAGGGTCCTGACCGGTTTATACACTTCTAGCATATCCCTAATATAGGCAGGGGACTGATTGTGTAACGCCTTAAAGGTGTGGGTCAGAACCTTGTACTGCACCCTGTATTTCACTGGCAACCAGTGAAGCTCCTTCAGAACCGGTGTTATATGATTGCGACGGGGCGTCTTAGTGATTACGCGAGCTGCAGTGTTCTGGACATGTTGCAACTTGTTAAGTGTGCTGTTTGGTATACCACTTAACAAGGCATTACAGTAGTCTAACCGTGAAGTAACCAGGCTGTTTATAAGGGTTTTTGTGGCATCACTGGTAAGATACCGTCTGATGTGACCTATTCTGCGAAGTTGTGCATATCCAGCCCGGCACACCGAGTTGACTTGTTGTTCCATATCCATACCGCTGTCAAATACTGCTCCAAGATTCCTAACACATTTCGTGGATTTTATCACAGAATCACCGACCTTCACAGAAACGTCATCAATGTACTTGGAGTTACGCTTTGATGTCAATAGCATTACCTGTTTAGCCTACATATTGTGTTTTACCAATTTCAAGGTTATTAAACAGTGTAAACATTGTATTAACTAGAGAGAATCTGTGCATTTAAGTAAAAATATAGAATTAAGTATCTTCGGATTAATGTGTGTTTAAAGTGACAGTAGGACTGTAAAAGGAAATGCTGCTTGAAATGTGTACAAACTCGTTCTGTATTGCTGAATATGGATTATCAAGTAAGATGTTTGCTTCTTTATTTCACATACTGTATCAATTTAATGTAGATCTAGTGCACAATGGTGCAATACCTTTGTTAAATACATATCGTTGTGGTCGCAGGTCGCCTGGACTTTGATACTGTTTTGATGTTTTCTATTAACAAATGCGGCCTCAATGCGGATAACCGGGCGAAAATATTTTTTACATGGGTCCTGTCAATACAACCAATCAGTGAATAACAGACGGGAGCCCGATAGTGGCGTAAAACCCACTAATTATTCGTTGTCGGTCGAGGTCATGTCACAGGAAACTTGATAAAATTGTCTTTTGAACAGTCCAAATAGTACGTCGGGCACTGCCCTCACAACTTGTGTCGTAGTCGTGAGATGGTAGAAATGTCTACGCCAAAGGTGTCACCGATAACTTGCATAAAATTACCTGTAGTAACAAATCTTTATGTTTTTAAAATCTGTTGCCGTGGTGTCAGAGCTTGGTCGGTCCAGGAAGTCCAACAAGTCTATGTTGTCAGCTGAAATTTGGCGTAATTCTTCATCCGTCAGTTGTCTGTCAATACGTCGAAACTGTCGAGGTCGTCTATGTCTTACAAAATGAATGGCGGCCATGTTTACGTGGTTACTTTGTGGTTACCAAGCTCCCGTAGGTGGGTTAAGATTAACCGTGGTTATATCGCGGTTACCACGAATGGCGTTATTTATACAATCACTTATCACGGGGTTACCATGTTGGTAACTGGCATTTAGTGGTTATCACACGGTTAAAAGTAATATACAGTTGGCTGCTGGTGGGCTATTAAAGCAATTTTATTTGGCTGACGGAAGAATTTTTATTGCGGTAAGAGAGTTCACTACAGGCGAGTTGATTACATTGGCTATTAGTCCTACAGGGTGAGTGATGAAAATAATGATCGCCAAAAAGATTTAGGGTTAATATTTTACTGCCGTCTCATGACACTTAAAGTCTAAGTATTAAAACATATAGTGATTAACATCAAGCCTTTATTTCCGTAGTATATATTTCAGTGTGAATGCCACTCATTTTGGACAAAAACTATTAATAAAATCTTTTTTTTCTGATTCTTACAATCCTTCACTATATATCATTGTTAATAAAGGAACAGTAACTATTCTTCAGTTTTAATCATTTTTCAAATCTGGTATAAAAATAATTCTTTTCAGAAAATATCATTAAACATTTATTGCAATACTCTAGAATAATCGTTGTGACAATAACACATATATTACATGTGTCACATTTAACAGGTTCTGCTCGGCGACTGCTTAATTCAAATGGTACGTTGTATAATAATTTCTTCTATATATCTTGAATAAAATATTGGTTTTAGATACTCCATCCATCATATTAATCGTTTGATTTATAACATTAATGTGTCCCGAAAGTAATGTTTTTTTGACTTTGTTGTTCTTCTTCCTAGCAACCGATAAAGTAATCCAATACCATCGCTCAAAAAAGGACACATTTACATTGTGTCAACCCAATTAGAATATTTTAACATGATAATACTTATATGCCAATAAGCTTGTAGACAATTAGTTGTGTAAATCAGATTTAGATTCTCAGTGTTCAGCTGTTTTTTAATCATTCTTTGAAATAACAGGAAATGTTGTATGATATGTCAGACGGGTAGGGTTTGAAAATGATTCATTAATAATAAGGCTACCTTTTTTAATTATTTATATAATGAAATTCAGTGTCAAAATTGCATGACAATTTACCCTTAAATGCAGAATAAAAGGGGAACGACTTCCCTATTAAAAAAATAAAAGAATTCCACTTTTCAAAGGCCCTTCTACGTATTCTGTCAAATTCTGTTGAATTGAATAAATTGCATTCGTAGATACTTTATCAAATTAATCATCATCAAGAAAAGATGCCACAAGTAACTGAAGACTTCCACTGACCTGGAGTGCCACTACAGGTGGTGTCGGGGTAGTTTAACCCAACATACCTTCTCATCATGCTCAACATTCATGTAAAGTGTCATTAGAATCAAATGAGTCGTTTGAACTTGGACATAAAATGTGGTTCGGCTCACGAACATATAGTTTAATAACTTAATGCCTCTGTTTGAGCAAACAAGAAACAGTGGACCTTTGCGGCCGAGTTGATAAGGTAATACGACTTCAACTCACTACAACAACAGCTCGGAGTTTTTAATTTGGTCCTGTGAGAAAGCTTTTTTTTTCAGTTTGTTTACGGCCGGTAGTTCTACTAACTTAAAGGTGTCTGAATTAATGCCCAGAGGGGCACCTAAAGTGACCGTCTTTCTCCATAATCAAAAGCTGGAAAGCAATCATATGACCTATTATTCTGGTCGTGTGTCTTTTAATCCAACGAAAAAAAAAACGAAACCGATAACTTTATTCCTTTGGGTATTTAACTGCACACCCATGTCATGATCATGCATATAAAACAGATTGAACAATATTCTGACGACTTTGAAATGTCTATACAAGTGAAATATGAAAGTGAAATCTGAAAATTAGCAGAAAAAAGCATCCCTACCTCAGCTAGTTTGACGTTACAGAAAGGATTTTCATCAGTAGTAATAAAATAAATTAGAATTTTTTTTCGAAATAATGACACTACTCTTAAAGCTGTTATCATACCAAAATCATATTAACGGTCAAGAACCTTTATGATATTCGTTTTTCTCAGAATTAAGGGCATTACAAAACGATACGTTCTAAAAACACGAAACGTATCAAATGAGCTGTCTCTCTACTTTGCTACAAATAAATAACCGAACATTTAGACTGATCGAAATATTTCATTGAAGGCACAGATTTCCTTAGGCATACACACTCTCAGTATTATGGCATTCAAAGGTGAGAAAAAGAGATATGCAGTTTATTCTATGTTATTAGTTAATTGCAACAGACACAGCTGAACGCTTGTGCGCATTTTCTACGTTCGTGTTTACGACTATACTTCGTTTTTGCTGTGAAATATTGTAGATTAAATGCATTAACGTTGGAAACAACTATTATCATACTATATGTAAACACGCAAAAAAAAAAAAAAAAAAAAAAACAGAGACAAATATCAAACAGGGAATGCCACGTACCAAAAACGCAGCCTCCCCAAAACGAAACCCACAACACGCAGATGTGCACACCACACACACTCACACACAAAGCCAACACACGAGGACAAAATGAAAAACAAAGGAACACAGTTTGAAGCCTTGGAACGGTCAGTGGCAAAAACACCTCTGGGGAGTTAAACAGGTTTATGGTGCGCACCCTGCGCAACCTCACTCTTACCCCCACCATGTTCCAAAGACACGGGATAGTGTAAATAAAAGTAATCCTCTCCAGGTGAATCTCTGGCACGTGTAAGGGAAACAAAAAGGCATGGCATGTAAAATACAAAAATGCTCGTGTATAAATATATAAAAAGCAAACCTTAAGAAACAAAAACGTATGTACTCAGTGCCGCAAAGTCACGTCTGCGTGCTGTGGGTTTCGTTTTGGAGAGGCTGCGTTTTTGGTACGTGGCATTCCCTGTTTGATATTTGTCTTTGTTTGTTTTTATTTAAAATTCTTGACCAGTTACTTATGTCACATTATTCAGATTATTCTGATCAGTTTATGTATTGTCGCTCAAATAATAAAACAAATATAGAAAATGTGTCCGTCAACGGGTTTAAACATGATTCTATATATGAAATTTACTCATCTTGTCAACAGTAAAGTTTCCGTCCACCACCACCCTCTCATGCGCGGAACGTCGATTCCATTGAAAAGTCATAAAATCATTTTGTTAAGAGAATCTGACTGAATTCACTCGAATAAAGACTTCAAAGATTGAATTGTGAAGCCTTGAACAGCAATTCCAATGAATAACCTTTTGTTTTTTTTTTTGTTAATTTAATATCAATTTTCATGACATGTTGACAAGAATTTTAAGGAACCCACCAATCTTTCATCATTTTTGTTTGTTGAGCGCTATTCGAGCGAAGAAATAATGTCTTCAAGTACTTTTTTCTGAACAGAAGAAAAAGTGGAATGTATTGCAAAGGAACTGAACCTTTCAAGAAATTAATGATTTTTTTTTCTTTTAAGAGGTGTCAGCTGAAGTCGTTTCCGTACCATCAACAAATCAAGTGTTAACACGGATATTATCATTTATCGCGCCTCATTTTTATCGCATGTCATTATTAATCCAGATAACGCTGTTTTTATTTAACTTTGAATTGGTAGACAATTTTGTTTTGCCCTTAAGACAATAACCGTAATAACCGTAGGGGTAAAACGAGCAATATATTGACAGAATAAGTTTTCTACTGTCAGTTATAATGAGATTTCCACGGAAGGCTAGAAGCAATGATTTAATGTAATGGTATGATATTTATATTTAAACGTGGTTGATTAAAAATAATCGATTTGTATTCGTTGTTTTCATGGTACACTCATGGTACACTCAGAACGATTATTTTGAAAATGCTCTAGAAATTTTATCTTTCACTTGTTTTTCTTTTTCCTCACTCAGGTTGTTTACGTTCTTTTTGCAGTCTTCACTGACGACAACGCATTAAGTTCATCGTTGTATTATGTTATTTTCATAAGACAACGTATTGTTTCAGCTTTTCAATCCATTATTCCCTTTCTGGAAGCCGTTTTCCACAATCAATTGCTTAATCTTTCATTTTACTTTTCTAGTGTGTCAAATCCTGTTTTCATATGGTGTATCAACCTTTATTAGATAATTCTGCTAAGTGACTCGGAATTTAAAGTAAAACGTTGTTATTTTGGTGTTTCTGTCACAATACACTAGCCATACATATACGTGATATTGATTTGTTACGCAAAGGTTAAGCTTTTGGAACTGTTTTTTGACTGTTTTAAAATGCTTTATGGCAGATTTCACAAGTGCTAGTGTTACATGGACGGAATGTGTCCCGCTGACTTTTGAAATATAAACATGTTATTTTTCTGATTTTTCTTGTTGAAACAGAGGAAGTAATCCTTAAACTAAGTGTATCTGTCATTTTTTATATAATTTCAATCTATAAATGGTTAAAAACAAGAGCATGTAAAGTGGACCGCGTTTCATCGACGTATTTCAAGTAGTATTTTTTGCCATTTAACATTTTGAAAAAAGTGCTGATATAACTCATTTTCTTTTATTAGTCATAATGAAACATGGATTCATTTGAATTTTTAAAATATCTGTTATATTTCCATAGATATCATACAATTTCAAAGACCGTCCATTTTTGGCCGCTATGTGTTCGTTTTTCCCCCACATAATCTTTAATACATGAAATTGGTAACATTTGGGAAGTTGTAGATGGTCATATATGTATTTACTTTAAAAAGTTAACAGAAATTTTATTTCAGTTAAATATTTTTAGTTATTAAGACTTAAAAAAAACTATTTGCTAATGTTATGGAAAGACGGATGCTAATCTGACAATACAGAAAATGTCCTGCTAGTGTTACCAGTAGGACAGAACATCAGAATTGCTAATGTTACAGAGGACTGAAACTGAAATTAATACTGTTATATTGTACAAAACATTGAGCTTTTACATGTTTAATTATAATTAACCCTATCATTAATATTACAATTATGTTTATATTGCATTAAAACAATATTATATACATGTTTTACTATGTTATACCATAAACATCTTCAGTTTCATTTCTTTTATTAGATGTATACATGTATGCATGTGAATATTAACAACACGTATGCGCCCTTAACCCATTAGCTACTCCCTGCTGTATGCTATGGTGCAATGTAACATAACAGCAAAGTAGGCAGATGTTGTGACTTTGTGCTTTTTTTCTAATACCTTGTTTACCCAACTGTCAACCTAGTAGTTAGTAGTTTGCTTGCTGCACATTTCATAACATGCACATTTCTGTATTAGGTTGGAGTATTTCTAGCTTATTTTATTCTTTCTGTATAAATATGTAGATATTCTTATGTTAATACATTAAATGCTCCCCAGTCTAAAAGCTGACTGGTTAGCCAGGCAACCACAGTGCAAGTGGACCTGGGGGCTCACCAAAGCATTCTATGTTTTCAGAGCATTAATTGCAATCCAGCTTCGATAAATTTGTACATACAAAATTGAAATTAAACAAGTATTAACTTCTTAATTCTCTATTATTTTCAAACAACAGTTTATGGACATATACATTTACATGTAATTACTTCCATTTATTGGGAGCCTATAGCAAAAATAACGCTGTATTTCAATAACTGGTATTTTATTGATCAAACAATATTATTCTTGAAAAAAATCTAATGTCTAAGCTAACAACGCAAGAGAGATGAGCAGGCTTCAAAGTGTCAAAGAACGCAACCACCCAGCTCCATTAGAGGCTGTTTATATTCATATAGATATCATACAATTTCAAAGACCGTCCATTTTTGGCCGCTATGTGTTCGTTTTTTCAAGATAGATATGTTTTCTTATAAAATTTATATGATTAAGATGCTGCGCAATATAATGTTGTCATAATAAAGGTGGAAACAAATCATAGTCTTCACTCTTAGATTAATTTTGTTTAATGAGTTCACAAAAATGATGAAATCTAGATTTTCCTCCTAAATGTTTCATTTTGAATTGACACTGACTCCTAAATGAGTTAATCATTAATTGACTGTAAACAAAGTCTGATACATAAACCTTGAACTGAACTTGACCTATCAAAATATGGGTTAGACTCACGAAAATCACAACTGTCACTATATGCAAAAAGGTTCCATTTATTAGAATAAAACACTCAATTCTTTATTAAAGTTTAAACTGATAATATAATCTTGTCCCGGCTGCTGTCAGAGATGGGTACTCCAGAGAACGGCTAATGTTAATGTTTTCTACAAACAAAGGCTTCTCTTCCAGAGTCCAACGGCTAGCTCTAACTTTTTTGAAGCACTGTACCCAGACACCAACGCCAGGAAGCGCTTCCATGTTGTTAGGAGTCTGTATAACAATAGAATTAGGAAAGCATCTCAAACTGGCATTAAGCAATTTCGAAATATTGAGCAATTTCTGGATGCTGAACATATTTTACCTCTTTCAAGACATTAAAATTTTATTTTAAATTTATAAATGTGAATGATTAAACTGGAATAGGAACACTGTACTGTGATGTGAAACAAATATTGAAAAAAGAAACAACTGTAACTTGCCATTTTGTTTCTGGGCTTATCATAGGAATATGCACAAAGTAATACATAGCCCATTTACTTCAGGGTTGCCACAATCCAGAGGAAAGAAAATTCCCTGACTTTTGCCTGACATGATACGAGATATCCCCGACATATTTCGCAACAGCCGGACGGGTGACCACTACCTCAACAACCATTTCTCTTGGTCAAAATATGATCATAAAAGTACAGACACACTGTGTTTTCACTAAGGACAAGGAAAATGTTCAAATTTACGTTTGTTTCAGAAGCGAGCTTAAAAACATTCTGTCTTTTTTATTTTTCTCGACATAAATTGACAATTTCAGGCAACTAGAATGAAAATTCCTTGACAATTCCCTGACCTTAAAGAAAAATAAAATTTCCCTGACCTTTCCCTGACGCGTGGCAACCCTGTAATAACTTGTTATAATGCGTATACTTGCATAATTGTATCATATATCATATATTTTCAAAATATACCCAGATGAAAAAGTTTAGTCAGTAACTTTGACGAGATCTACAACCATTTTAGATAGCATGCCTTAACTATTTCTCATTGATCGCTTTGCCAAAGCAATTTCTTGCCAACTTTGACAAAAACTGCACTGCTTGGACCATTTCGACATAGTTACTGGCCTTTTATGCAAAACATCCTTTTTGTAATTATCAGAAAAATTGTTATGTTGATGCTTTCATTACTGGTGTTGTCAAACAGAGATTGTTGCCAGTAACAAAACCTGAAACAATGGGATTTTACATGCATTTACATATATTTTCACTGACTAAATTTTTTCATCTGAGTGTACATAGATATTCAAAACTGCCATCTGAACAGATTTAACTATCAAATCCGACAATCAACAGTCTGGATAGCTGCATTCAAAAATTAGAAACACATAAATTTATAAACTTGAACAAAAAATTAAACAGTAATAACGCAAGGCTTACTAGACATGGGCAATTTTGGCTGCCAAAGCAAGAATGAAGTCTCCAACTTTGCACCTATCAATTAGTATTGTAATATTGAGGTATGAGTATGTATGTGATAGATTGTTACTAAGCTCAAAAAAGGGAAAGCATGTTTTTCACAACTCAGTATTGGGCCCACATTACAACTGAAAAGAATTGCATTTAATTTTTAAGTCATTTAATATAGTCCGATTACATTAACCTAGTACAGTTTTATACTACATTTCATGGTCAGTAAATGCATTAGTTGTTCCATGTTAATGTTATAAGACTATACAAGGACATTTTAATTATATGCTGTTTTTTTTAATGTTCAGGCTAAAATATGTTGTCAAGACTGTGGTTTACAAGACTAAGAGCATAATAATCTGAGGCTATGTATTTAATTTACTTATTAGTGTCATTAGTGCTCAGTACAACTGTCTCAAGGTTTATCTGCCGTTTGTCATCAGTGAACTGAAACGATATACAAACGTTAAGACAATATGCTCATGTAATAATCTACTGTGGCAAACACTTACTTGTAAGTAAATAATATAACAACAAGTAATGAGTAACACACACCTCATTAACAGGGTTATTGGCAGACATCTGGTCCACATCAGAGGTAATATTCATGTTGTTGTCCCCAATTTTCGTCTCAGTAACATACGATTGGTCCGCTTGTCGCTTGTCGTCAGTGTTGTGAAAAGATATACAAACGTTAAGACAATATTACAATCTACTGTGGCAAACACAGAATTGCACAATTTCAATATCTAACTATACTATGGATATGATATACACAAAATATGAATAGCCTTACCTCTTATGATATATGTTCCAGTCCTTCTATAATGTGGTCAAGGAAGCTGCTGTTGAAGATCAAGTCGCTGGAATCATCATCGTCATATTCTATGAGCGGAGACATCTCTTCCTCGGAGTCTTCGACAAGAAGGGTTCCATCATTGTGTTTGTCAGTACTTGTAAAGAGCAGTGGCACAAAATGGTTTGGGCGCCACTCTTTTGCTGCAATGTTTTGACCATTCAAGTTGCTCCACATAATGAAGACTTTATCAGATTTTGTCATTTCTTTCTTTTCGACTACTGGTTCAAATGTTCTATGTAGCAAATTTCTTATAGTTTGTCCGCCCTACATTGGATAGACTGAAACAACTTGTCAGTTTAGAACATTTGCTAGTGCCGCTACCTGCCATATTCCCATGTATCGACCACTTTTGCATATATTCATTATTTCTGCACGACAAATTCGTTGTATGGCTAAATCAGTCAATTGTTTATTATAAAAATGTTCAGAGAACATTGCAAACATTTTGGCTGTGTTTGTTCTACCATCTGTATCAGCCCCTTACCTCAAATACTGGTTGTCTAGGTAGTTGTCTTCATGTTTGACGAGTTCACATACAATTCTTGCTCTCATCTCTAAATGGTGTTCCTCACAACCATACATAAATAGGCTTGCACATCTGGGTAGGCAATTACCATCACCATATACTGTAGACGGAAATAAACCAAGTTCTTTCATATTCTCAGGCAACAAAGGAAGAGCAGTGTCATCAATACTTCGCTTATGAGAAGCAAATGTAACATCTGGAAGATGAGGTAGTGGTGGAATCTCCATTTTAATTACAGAATGCTGTACTGCAGCCAACAACTTTTTCATAGTGTACCCTCTGTCTGTGTTTTAACAAGTTTCGGGTCCTGTTTTGATGTTTTCTTTTCGCATGATGACATGGTTGGTTTGGTCAGAATTGTCTGTGTTTCCCTTGACTTTGCAGCATGCTGGTCACCTGAATCTTCCTGTCGAGCTAAGCCTGTTTCATTTAGCTGTATGGGTGATGATGTATTCGGGAGTACCTCACTAGTTGGTTGAAGAGTAGATCGTGTTTTTGGCAGCTGATGTACTGCATTTGTTGGATGTAAACTTCTTTCTTCAAATTCTCCAGTATACGTTTTGTTTGCACATTCTTCTTCTCGACCATTTCTGCAGTTTGCACAATAACATGAAAGTCTCTTTACCTTCAGTTGGTAAGGTGTTGAAGTATTAACAAATAGGTGAAGTTTCCTGCATCCACTTAGTGTTTTCACATTTGTTACTGCTCTCTTTCTGTTGACTTCTCCACTTCTTACATTAAGGAATGTTCTTTTTGATCCTGCCTCATCAAGGGAGAGATTACTTGTAGAGCACCATGAGGACATATCTTCAGCATTTTTAATGACTACTTTTCTACCAACCAGTGCAAGGTCAACAGCTCTGTTAATCGACCCTAACTCCCCATCACACTCCGATTTTCCATTATCTGGACCAAAGTAGCTTCTGTCGACATGTATGCTTTTCAAGCTAAGGTCAGAAAAACTGCCTTTACCCTTATATTGCCCGGCACATCCATCTGAGAACACATAAAGTTTGGAAAATTTGATTCCGATGTCATTCATGTACTCTAGGGACTTCTCAAAAAAATGGTCTACAGCATGATGATCGTGGGTATGGTCGTCACTTAAGAAAACAATTGAGTACCTTACTAGAAGATTTCGAATGTGAAGTGAGTGATAGAATGCAACCACAGGATGGATGGTAATTTGTTGTGCTGTAAAAAATACAGACTTTGGTTCATCGTGATACCTTACAGTGCGGTTTTTTCCATAGTCCATAATAAGAAGCACCGAGTCACTAGGCAAGTTCTTTTTAAGTTCTGAGAACTGATGCTGCTGCCAGTTACCAATAAACAAATGTTCCGCAAAACAAGAACCCTGAACAGGCTCAAAAATATCGGTTAACAGCTCTTCAAACATGTCGGTAAAACTTTCTCTCTTTGTTCTTAATACCTTTCTTGGCTTTCCATCTTCAACGACTTTCTTCCAATGGTTCCAAGTTACCAAGGAATCGTCTACCTTTTGATTTGTGGCGTCAAAGAATGACAGCAACTTTGACTTTGTGTCCTTACATTTATCGCACCTCCTGAACAAGCAATTTACTGAATGAAATCGCTGCGCATCACTTTTTGGACATAGTATTACATCTAAAAGTTGGTTGAAAACCTTTATTTTCTCTGGGAGGAATCGGTTGAGCGTTTTCAATTTGTACGAGACATTTTGACAAATTAAACATACACAGTAGTTCTAATGGCGGGTGGTTAACAACCGGACGTTCTTTGGTCTTAGGGCCGTGAATTTAGTCAGTCCAATTCGACAATCTGGGTTCTCCTTCTTGAACAATGTGAACGCAACTAACAGCGTTACTTGCATGATGTAGCCTGGTCCGTGCTTATTAGCATATCGCTTTTGGGGGAGAGGGGTTGCGATATCTTCTCTAAAGAAGAAATTCTTTACTTTACACAAGGTTTTCTGTCGAAGATAGTAATACTGCTGTCTTTTTGTGCACACATTCTTTTTCTTATGTTGCTTCCATGTATTACAAGAAGATTCTTCTTTTAATTCTTCCGTTTGTTCCTGGGTTACATTTGTTGTATGTTTTTCATTTGAACATTCCTTCATCTCCACTTGATATTTCTTCTCTAAGGCTCTTTGGGCAGCTTCCTTTTTCTTGGGGTTGTGTTGTTGACAAGACTTTTGATTACTTGTGCAAATTTCCGTGGTGACCGTGGAATACTCTTTCGAGCAAAAGATGTTACATTGTATAAAGTCTTTTTGGACTTGTATCCTTGATTCATTTCTTTTTCAGTTGGTAGCGATTCAGTTTTGTTTTTTTTTAGCTTTTTTCTCTCCTTATCTTTCCGTTTGACCCACATCTTCTTGTACGGCGAAAGCTTTTCCCTAAACTTTCTTTTAGCCTCGCGCCATTTCTGTCGCTGATTTACAGATTCTGCTCTAGTCCTTGGACCTTTTGAGGTTAAATTATCTTGTCCTGGAGTTGATGGTTTTGGACAATAATTGTCAATGCATTCTTTTTTCTTCTTTTCTCTAAATTTTTTCTGCCTTAATTTCGCCTTTTCTCTTTGGGCCAGCAGTTTTTCTTGATCTGATTTTACTTCATCTCTGTACGCTTTACTTCTGATTTTTTGTTCATGTAGGTACTCCTTATATTTCTTTGGATTGTGTTGTTTTAGACTTTGCCTGTATGCTGTGGTTGGATCAACCTGTAATTATTAGAGACATTTGAATCAAAGGACAAAACAGTTTAAAAAATACTGAAGTTTTCACTTTGAAACTCCTCTTTTTGCCCCTCTAACCTACTTATGCAACCAACCAGAACAATTTAAATTTGTGGAGATCACCCAATGATCATTCCTGGGAAATCTCATCAAAGCTAACAAGAAGTTTGGGAGGGAATATGTTGCCTAAACAAGAGAGCCATGATGGCCCTAGATCGCTCACCTGAATCATCATACTCAAAGCTGATGACAACTTTTTTGTACAAGTGGTATGAATTTCAGAAAACAGAATACAGATTTTATCTTGAGTAGGTGTGACATAACAGTGAACATTAGCGATGTATCGCTATTGACCGACATACTGTACACAGCTAATCATGCATAAAAGTAGGTTACTAGGTAAAAATTTAGGTCAAGGTTCATGAATTCTCTGCATGCGAAAGTGTGCAAGTGGTCCAAATTCCAAGGCTGTAGCTCGACATACAAAAAGTAGTCAGTAGGTCAAAATCTAGGTCAAACTTAAATTCTGCATGCAAAATTGTGCAAGTGGTCTAAATTTCAAGGCTGTAGCCAGACATCTCAAACAAGGTTCATTTATAAAATAAATTTTCAAAATCACTGATCTATCTATAGGTAACTATCACTCACAGACTGTTGCTCCTCGAGCAGCTTTGATCGTTTGGCTGGCGTGTCACACATTGGGGAAGAGCTATTTCGTTTTTTCTGACTGCTGGGGCTCTGAAATTCAACGCCCATTAGTCTGTCAGCCTGAAATATGAACCATTATTATGGTGAACATTTTATTTCATACATGTTTGTATTATTTCAAAACAGAAGTCCCCTAGGTTAAAGGTTTTTTGGGTTCACCCTCACTCTCAGCTTGCCGATAAGAGATTATTTTAATTTTCTGACAGTATATTGGACAGAAACTGAAATAAAACGTTGGCCGTCCGTGTCGGACAAGCCAACGTGGTGGTAAGGCAGGTAACATTTTTTACATCCTTTTAGGGGCTAGACTGCTTCCTTTTGCCAGACACCTCAGCACATGCGGGATACCACACATGAAAACAATGGACTGTCTACTAAAGAATAATACTGGAGCATGTAAAATTTGCACATAAAGTTCTGCACAAATATAGAAATTATGCGTATTTTGTTTTCCAGCAATTTTTAGTCAAACTGAACCCAGCCATAAAAATTTGTGAATAAAATTACAAATTCCTACCTCAAAATTATTTATAAATATAAGTTTGCGCAATTAGGCCTTAAAAAGGTTTGTTCCTGGTGATATGGTCTTAAAAAGAAGGGGTCGGTAGGTCGGAATTTTCATATTTCAATTTTCATTGACACCTGGGATAAGTCGTAGCAACATGACTGTTTTTTTTTTTTTTTTTTTTTTTTTTGTCTCTAAGGCTGTAATTAAGTGTGTTCAAAGATCTATATATCATTGGTGTGTTATGTATTAATATTGCTAAAAGTACATTAACTATCTAAGTTTGCACATATTGTGACATTCATTTTGAAGATTTTATTTTTTTATTTTTATGACCCTAAAAATTGTTTAGGTCGGCCGTAAAAAGACAGTGTCCATTTGGTCACCTGAAAAAAAACTTTTTTTATACCTTAATACAGTTTCTAGCATAAATGAACCCATTTGACGTTCTGTTCACGGACCATATTTTCGTTAAAATCACATTTATTATAAATGAAAATTTGCTTTAATACCCTGTTGTTTATTCTACAAATTAGGATAGAAAGATGCGGTCTAGTGCCATAAAAGGGGATGAAAAACAAGGTTTGCCTGGGATGGGGCCTTACAACTGGGTCATGGGAAACCCTATCCGCAGCCAACACAGCAGTAAAATTAGTGCTTACAAAAAAATCTTAGAAAATCCCTGAAAATTTTTGCCTCTCTATTTTTGTCAAAAGAAGCCCCAATTTAATAGTGTCCATCGTGTAACACTAGCAAAAAAAGCCATGTCCTCAAAATAACACTAGCAACAGAACCAGAGAATCTTACCAATTTATATGTTTATATTTCATTTTTTTATTGGTCATCTACTAAATAAGGACGATTTAAATACCTTTGGTGCAAACAGTCCAAATATACCATTAATTGACTTGTTAAAAGCCTTCAAACAGTATTCCGTCCATCAGTAACGTTATCAAAATAATATATTCAGTCCTTATCATAACACTAATAAAACATTTCTGTCCATTAATAACGTTATCAAAATTATAAATTGTCTTCTTGATAACAATAGCAAATGAATTTTTGTCCATAATAGAACGATCGCAAGAGCATCAACTGAAAATCTAAATTCTATTCGTTTTCATTTTCAAAGCCGGTGTTGGTTGGGCAAGTAAACGTTCCGAGCATTTGAAAAAGTACAAACACACGATAAATTACATCAGAATATCATCAAACACAAGTCATCAGTGCTAACGTCATTTTTTTCTATCGTTACCAACAATGGGCAGAATTATTTGAAACATTTTCAACGGCTAATTCTTGTTTTATTATGTTACTGAGATCTGTTTTACATACCCTTCTGGGCGCCGCCATTTTGGTTCACGGAATGAATCATGGGAAATCAAACGCAATTGAGTCAGGTGTGGCTTTGTCTCCTCACATTATATAAACCGTTCATGTGGAATAATTACTTCAGTCACTACAAACAAGAGCCGGAACTGGAAAACGAGGGCCAGAAGTTTATGATATCAACACTTGGGCAGCAATAGGTATTTTTACTTTTGCGGAAGGTTGTACAACTTTGACAGTTAACTTACTGTTATCGTTCGAATACTATTGAAATGTCCAACAGACGAAAACCCAACAAAATAATTATTTATGTAAAATATGGGGCTGAATATTATATAATGACTGAAACATAATTAAATCTGATGCACTTTTACAATGAAAATTTAATTAATTGTCTAAATGATGGTGAAGTTTATGCATGTACTCGCCTTAAAATAATAGACTGAATAAAGTATTTTTAAATTAGCTGGACGATCAAGTTGTACGTTTTTACAGTAATACGCATGTGTGTTTGTCAGTGTAAAAATAATTTATATTTTCGGCCAGAAAAAATAATTTGTAGCTTTTCAACCATATTTTCAAACTGGTCTGTACGGGATTTTACTTTTTAAATTACTAAAGTTCATAGTAGCCATATGACCCATAGTCATTTCTAAGTTATTTACACATTTCAAATAAATTTATATTTCAAATATTAATCTGAATAAAAAGTTATGGGCAGGTTTTTAGATACCACTCTCTGAAAGAGCTGGTTGGTGATTAGAATTTTTTTCTGGCCTAAAATGGCGATTTTGAATTATTGATTTGTCTGTTGTGTTTGGGTGTTTTATGTAGTAGATTAGTGTAGTTGCTTTCTAATCTGTAGAAGTTTAGTGATCAAACTTGATATTTAACTAGTACTGCATGACTTTTTGTGATTGAATCATTTAAAAATATATATTGTAGTCTGTGTAATATTGTCAGGAATTTCTTGTGACATCCATATATCAACAGATGATTTAAAATAAAATAAGATTAAACATAGCATACATTTTCATTTTACAATGATATATTGTTTACACCTATTCTAATTTATAATATATATTAAAAAATTGACTTGGGGCATAACTTGCAATTTATAAATACTCAGTGAGATACCTTTGAGGTCATTAATTTATTTTGTTGCAAAAGGGAAAGCAAAATGATATATTGTTCATTTCAGAAATGATGCAAAGTGGGACTGCATTCCGGCAGGTAACCGACTTGTTGGCAACAATTGAAGTACAGGGATTAGATCCATGAAAAAGACAAAATAATCCAAAAACAGTGAACATATCAGTGCAGTTGCCAAGAAGTCATGGATGGAAGCTTTAAGCCAGAAAGCAGAACGGATTGACAGACCGGGGTAATGATGTATTTTGTATGTTAGATTTATTTCTATATAAGACGATCAACACATTTGTGTGTTTCACTGGCTGATACACAATGGTTACAGTTTATTTGTCCAGTAATTTAATTTCCTAATATGTCCAAGCAAATAATTTTGTAGGATATACAACATGACGTTTAACTAGCAAATGTCCAGCTTTGTTGGTGTATGGTAATAAATATGAATGAGCTGCCTCATGGGAAATAGACCCGTTAGGCGTTTGCAGCCATCATAGGCTAAAATCAGCCTGCGCGCAACTGCACAGTCTGAGCAAGGCCTATTCTAGGAACAAACACCCGACTCAACTCACATGAAATATGTAATGCTAGGTAAAGTATGTTATTTTTTTTATTTCAATTTTTGTTGTAATTAATTTCAGGGAACCTGATTCACAGACGGTTTTATTAGGAACTTTTAAATAAGACATTGGATAGCAAAAGAGTGGATCGGGCAGAAGTTACAACAGTAACTCTGGTGTTGGGTCAATGATGGGAAATAAAACGGAAAATGTTTGCATATCATACAAGAATAAAATAATACAGAAAATGTATCTACTATCCTAATAAAAGCTAGCAACAATCACCCCATTAATGTGCTAAAAACTGGACGGTAGCTCGAAGGCGATGGAAGCAGATGGTTGGGCATAATTAGTGAAGGAAACGGAAAAATTGATGTGCAAGTTGATGTCATTATCATGGATGACGATTGCAACACCATGGCAAAAATAAATAGTTCAGTTTCTCACAAAGTTACCAAGCAGTCAGACTTGAACCACACCAAGGAAAGATTTTTGGCAAATGACTTAACAATTTCCAAAGATATCACAAGTTTCTCACTACAAAAGGCATTAAATATTTCCAGAGATGTTTTTCATATTCTCTGTCCCAAAGCAAAGAAATTCCTGAGAAATTCGAAAATGCTTGACAGCAGATACTTCCGCATGCATCTGGGGACCACAGTACTAGTGGTGACTGGTGTGGAAATATTAATCAACAGAAACATACAGACACAAATCACTGCCATATGGTAGAGACCTTGTTACTGATGAGTTAAAGAAAGATCTGGTAAACATATAATTCAAGTGCTGAACAAATTGCACCAAGGACCTCAACCAAGGATGTTGAATCGTTTAATAGTGTAATTTCATCAAAAGTTTCAAAGAAAATTCATTATTCGGGTTTTACAAGTATAAAAAATCTTGTCAACTGTGCAATCGCACAGAAATAAAATGTAGGGTATACATATGTTGATGAAGTAAATAAATCTTTTGGCATATCCCCTGGAAAACTTTATAATAAATTAGCATGTACACAGAACAAAAAATGGGAAAAGGAGTATGAAGGTAAGAATGAGTTCAAAAGGAGAAAAAAGAAAATAATATTTAACTAAAGCTTGCAGTTGCCTCAGAAAGAGTTGCACAGAAGGAGAAAATACAAGACTGGCTTTGCAAGATGAAACGGAGACTCCCCTAGGACGTACTCCTACTGTGAAACACAAGGTCCAAGCTGAGTCTCAGTTCCATAAATGAAACAACTTCTATGAATAAAGATTGTGATATCACACAGATAGCTGTTGTCTGTGGAAATGAATCATTCAACCAGTATGTTTTACCTACACTGGCTATATCTCCTGGTGCTGCTGACGTTACAGGTTTGAAGGTGAAAAGCAATGTGATGTATCACAAAGATCAGCCAGTACAGCAGGCTGCTCTTTTGTTTTTCCTTCACTGGTTACAAAATATTAGAAAGTGTTTACTCATTGTCACAATTTCTTTAGATTTATTTACACTGTCCTGTGACAGTGGAACACGGTGGGGTAAGAGTGAGGTTAGGTGCACCATAACCCGGTTTAAGCTCCTGGTTTTGCCACTGACCGTTCCAAGGTAGTGCCCCACTGTTCTTTTATTTGTTTGTTTTGTCTTTGTGTGTTTACTCTGTGAGTGTGTGTGTGTGTGTGTGTGTGTGTGTGTGTGTGTGTGTGTGTTGGTCGTGTGCGCGTCCGCGTGCTGGGTTAACGTTTTTTGGAACGTGGCTTTCCCTGTTGGATATTCATCCTTGTTTTTTCCCGCGGTTACTGAGATCATTTGAAACATGTAAGTTACTGAAAGCTTTGCAAGAAAATGTAATAGGTGCCACAGATACCAGTTATACAAAAGTGTACATCCAGAACTGCTTCAATACAATCAATAATATTCAGTGAAAGAGTTTCTAGACATTGACTATAATGCCCATGATGCATTAGTAGATTTGGAAAGCTTACGGAAACGTGTTGACAACACTGGTGTATAAACCAAAACTCTTCTAGAGCACAGTATTTGCATGGAATCTGCAATAAGTGCTGATCATCATAACAAAATGTGTGATGAAAATATGCATACCCTTGAGGAAATGACCGCAACTAAAGCAATTTCGAAATATATGACCAAAAGGTGACATGAAGTGATTTAAATTAATCACATTGGTTTGAGGGACTGCGTCAGTTATTTCAGTAAATAAATGAAAAATGGTAACAAACATAAAATAACTGAGACTGTTTACAATTTTATTGAAAAGTCATTATAACTGGTTAGATAAATCTGACTCATATACCAGCGGTGAGTGCTAAACATGATAGTTAAGGCTTGCTTGGTGAATGCCCAAAACGGAACATGAGCCTGAAGAAATTTGTTTGTTTCTCTTAGCAAGGCAAAGGGTAACAACATCTCTTTTATTAGTCAAACCAAAGTCTGTTCAGTGACAAAAGTTTTATGAAGCATGTTTGTTTTTGTGTAAACAGCAGAAATTAGCTGGTATATATATTTTAGCGGTTGTGGCTTAATCCTTAGGCATTTGTACGGTAACTCGAAACAAACAATTTTTTGTTTGGCCTTTCTGGGAAAATGAGTTTTATTCCAGTTTATGTTACTCTTTACAATTGTATGTTACTCATATAGTTACTTGTCATAGATATGAAGCAAAGGATGATGTTTGAAACAGAAAATGTTAGAATATTACAGATTTTATTATTTAGCGAGGTAATAGAATTTTGATTATGACTCTTAAAGGAGCCTGGCTTTGAATATATGTCTTATGTTTTTTTTTTTTCAATAACTGTGACCTGCTTTATACAAAAAATGGGGAAAAAAAGGTCTGCCTCAATATTTTTTTATTTAAGAAATATTAGTTGAAATGCTATTTTTGCAGATGTTTTGAAACATTTCTGATGGATACTGCTTTTTGGATATAACTAGATAGCTAAAAATTCTGTTTGCATGGTGATAAAAAATGTTGTTAACTTTGTGTAAACATGTAATGTTAGCCCCCCTTGCATGCCACTAACTTCAGATTTTGTCTGGATACCTGTTTTCTTTTTATTTCTTGTACTTAATTCTATTACAATGAAGTGTGAAACCAGTAAAATAATTACAAATCTGTCAGTAGGAAACAAACTGGCATTCGTCTTTTAATGCACGGGTCGGAATGACATTACATTGACGCCCACGCTTTACCTCCATAGGATAACCATGCTAAATGTATTGCTTGACGCATGTTGATTTTAATATCTTAATAAACACCGTTTGTAACCTTGACCGTAAAGAACCAGCGTCTTTTAGGCTTCTCGAGTGTAAAATTATTAGTCAAAATATAATTGAACGAACTTACGTATACATGACTGCTATTCTGACGACTATGTCTAGCTCACCGTTAGCTCGTTTAAAACAAAACAAACATAAGGTGCGTAGTAAATGCTTTGTACAGGTTTTGCGTTCAGATTGCTCTTTTTTCGTACAAATAAGATTATCTATTTTATGAATTTAGTCCATTAAGGTGTTGCTTTTTTCATTTAAAGCAAACATCAATAAAACTAAGATATTTCTACAATTAAAGACGTGCCATATTCCACGCAATGCATACATTTGTTTCTTTAGAATTGCCGATCCTTTTAGTTAGCATAACAAAAACCTATACAGAACTATAGAAACCACAATTATATCTGTAGCTTGCGTGTTTAGTTTTACCGGATGAAAGATTTTTGAGTAGCATTTATTTGCTGAAAAATATGCTGCTTAGATTTGCCACTTGATATCAGCGAATATACTTTATGGAATAAGAATAATTGCTTTTCGTTGAGTCTACTATTATACGACGTACATGTGTTTTAGTGATTAAGCTATTTACTGCCAGTAAACATACAACCGCCAACAAAAAAGGCGTTTTGAAACGGATATGCGACAAATCTTGGTGAAATAGAACAAATATCTTGAATCAGATCATATATTTGTGTTACCATTGTTTTCAATTATTATTTATTAAATTCTGCTAAAAATGGTTGCATTATACCGGAGTAGTTTACCCCAATCATATTATTTCTATATGTTCAAATATAATGAATAGTAGTAAATTAAATTAAATTATTTGATATTTCTATACTTTGGTTAAACCAGGAAAGCAAACATAGTTGTTGACTGTCAACGCTGCAAACATTTTAAATACTAATGTGTAGTAAAAAAAACGTACTATAGTTTTAAAAGTAAGTAGTCAGTACTATAATTACTGGCAACGTTTCTTCAGCTGTGTTTTTATAACATAAGTGGAAGAGCTTCCGCCATAAATGTGTTTAACCCTTACCATGCTAAATTTCTATTATGGACTGGTCCATCTTCCAATTTGGGCAGTACCATTTATCATTTGAAGGGGTGTTTACTAAAAATTTACTGACTGAATAGCGAACAGTGCAGACCATGATCAGACTGCACGGATGTGCAGGCTGATCTTGGTCTGCACTGGTCGCAAAGGCAGAATCACTTGCCGCCAGCAGGCTAAGGATTAATATGCTTCATGTTTAGCTCGACTTTTTGAAGAATAGGGGAGCTATCCTACTCGCCACGGCGTCGGCGTGAGCGTCAGCGTCACACAAATGTTAAAGTTTGCGTACCAACCCCAAATATTTTCAAAGTCCATTGAGATATTGCTTTCATATATTGCATACTTGTTTACCATGATGACCTCAGTCTGTAAAAATGAGGAGGCAACTCTGTCAAGCATATTGACTGAATTATGGCCACTTTTCGACTAAGAATATGCTTATTGTAATGTTTAAGTTTTACTCAGAGAATAGTCGAGCGCGCTGTCAACTGACAGCTCTTGCTTATTCATCTACTTCATTTTATATCACTAAATGAGTTAACTTTTTAATGTAAATGGTTTAAGTATGCATGGTTTTAATCACCATATCCTTCATATTGATTAATATACTTTGGTCTTTTTATAGGAGTTCACAACCTGTACCAGCTCTATATAACACTTTTGTGTCTTGGCAGCTAAGTGTGATCAAGCTCGAAGCTAAAATTTACATGCGTCCTGGGTACGTGTGTTATTTTATGCTGTGAGTTTTTTCTTTAAATTTTTGATATCTTTGTGTTAGAAAAACAATAATTTTCCTCAAGTCTGACAATTATTTAAAAGATTTAGTGCACTTGAATATATTGTGCAGACTGAGGTTAGATTTTTACTTCTGAAATTGATTTCCCCAATGATTATTATGTATAGTAAAATATGTTTACAGTCTGTGTTCAGTCTTACATTACATAAATTTTACACATGAAGGAAGGTTATCCATTTATAAGTAATTGGTGCTTATTTGCTTGTCAATATGTCTTGAGAATAATATCCAGCAATAGAAATAACGATTAAGTGTAATTACGATGTATGGTTTCTATTAAAACATGAAGTTTTGTGTATTTTTTAAAATGTTATTATTTCAGTGTTACTAAACTGCAGATTTCAAAAGGGACTCGATAGTTTTTAAATACTGCATAAAACACATTGAGCCTTTATGCTTTTGCTGCTCCTTTAAAAAGTACAAGAGAAAATTATTACTTCATTTTATAGTCAAGAATTATGTACATCTACTATATCAGTGATTTTAACTATTTTACCATTATTATGTCTTCCCCATAAAATGGAGGAGACATATTAGTGTTGCCTTTGCCGTCCGTCCGCATTAAGCTTGTCCGGCTTTCACAGGTCAAACTGCTTGCCGGACTTTGACGAAACTTCTCAGGAGTGATCAGTACCAACCCTAGTTGTGCATATCGCTGGCACGTTCCGCTTCGCTGCACAAAATGGCCGCCAGACCTAAAAATAGAAAAATCTTGACCGGCTTTCACAGGTCAAACTGCTGGCTGGATTTCAACGAAATTCACAGGAGTGATCAGTACCAACCCTAGTTCTGCATATCGCCGGCACGTCTCGCTTCGCTGCACAAAATGGCTACCGGAGCTAAAAATAATAAAATATTGTCCGGCTTTCACAGGTCAAACTGCTGGCTGGATTTTAACGAAACTTCTCAGGAGTGATCAGTACCAACCCTAATTGTGCATATCGCCGGCATGTTCCGCTTCGCTGCACAAAATGGCCACCAGAGCTAAAAATAGAAAAATCTTGTCCGGCTTTCACAGGTCAAACTGCTGGCTGGATTTCAACGAAACTTCACAGGAGTGATCAGTACTAACCCTAATTGTGCATATACCGCCACGTTCCGCTTCGCTGCATAAAATGGCCACCAGAGCTAAAAATAGAAAAATATTATCCGGCTTTCACAGGTCAAACTGCTAGCACTTCACTGCAGTGATCAGTACCAAGCCTAGTTGTGCATATCGCTGGCACTTTCTGCTTCACTGCACAAAGTCGCCACCAGAGCTAACAAAATAGAAAAATCTTGTCCGGCTTTCACAGGTCAAAATCTAACACACTCAAACCCAAACCTTAAGTTAGATTATTGACCACATCAGATTTATAAATCTAGAGTTACGTATCTTTGTTAGTCCCTACCGGTGAAACACCGGAAGGGACTATAGAAATGCCCGTTGTCCGTCCGTCCGCAAATCTGGATCCTGCGATAATTAAAAAAGTATTCATCTCAGTGTTGTTATATTTTCTGGTCCTTCGTGATCATTGATTTCAACTCATTTAGATTTGAAGATTTAATACTTAAGCCGGTGCTAGGGGGCGTGGGCAGTGTTGCATTTTCCATTACTGCTCATGAACAGACTCAATCAAACCGAGTCTGCAATTTTCACTGTTTGCATTGTTCTCGGTGCTTCCGAGGGATCTACTTTCCAGGTTTTACTTACTTCACAACAACGGGTGTCAAGTGCTGTGTGGCGGCCGTAAAAAGTCGCCCCGACTTCATCTCAGAGTTGTTATATTTTCTGGTCCTTCGGGATCATTGATTTCAACTCATTTAGATTCGAAGATTGAATGCTGCTTAAGCCGGTGCTAGGGGGCGTGGGCAGTGTTGCATTTTCCATTACTGCTCATGAACAGACTCAATCAAACCGAGTCTGCAATTTTCACTGTTTGCATTGTTCTCGGTGCTTCCGAGGGATCTACTTTTTAGATTTTATTCAAGCTATGTTCATAAAACTTAGTATGTGTATAGAGGGCAACATGCAGATTATGTAGGTACATGTCTTATTCTTCTAGGTCAAAGGTCAAGGTCACTTTTCAAGGTCAAGTAAAAATTGTTTCTGCCATAACTTTTATATGCATTGATGGATTATCTTAGTGCTATACACAATGGTTCTCTATGATGAGACAATGTGTCAACGAATGCTCTACTCTTGTCAGTTAAAGGTCAAAGTCACTGTTCAAGGTCAAGTAAACATTTGTTTTTGCTCCATTACTTTTAATTGCATGGAAGGTTTTGTTGTACAGTACAGAAATGTTCCCCATGATTAGAATATGTGTCGCGCACTTGGCACATGGTCGTCGGTCAAAGATCAATGCCACTATTGAAGATCAAGTAAAAATTTGTTTCTGCTCAAATACTTTAAATTGCATTGAAGAATTGTTTTAGTACTACGCTGAAATGTGTCGCACAAATGACCCACGAATTGTCGGTCGAAGGTCAAGGTCACTACTTACAGTCAGGTAAATTAGTTTTCACCGGTAGGGGACGTCTGTATTGCCACTGCAATACTCGGTCACTTGTTAATCTAAAAGTGCCATATTTCATCATGTTTAAACTCTAGCATCTAAAATGTCTAACCGATTTCGAATATATTGTTCAAATTTGAATATGACCGATATCAGAGATGAAGGTCAAAAGTTATGTGCCCATGTATTATAACAATTGGCAAACTTTGGTTTAAACAGTATTTATTTTTCGAATACAATGAGTACATACATGCATACAAACAGTGAGATACATTTGAGCAAATGATACATAGGTTTAGAAAACAAGTCTTCGAAAAAACTTATATGAATTCGTTTCCTTAAGTGTGTAAAGTTTAAGAATTGGCGTTGATCTGAAATTGAAGTATGTGTGTGTGTATATTTTATTAGGTAACATATTATGAGATTTTCGCAGTGGGAAGGATAAAAGAAAAAAAAGGAACAAAGAAAGGAAAAGAAAAGGCGTACATAGGATTTATATAGGCAGATGGCCCCCAATTTTTGAAAAATAATAAGATCGATGACAGTGTTGAAAATCGACAGTTTTCACTAAAATAAACTTTAAACTACCGAACTGTGTCGTTTTTAATAATAACATATTCTCAGTATTGATGTAAAATGGATTTAAAATACGACAGGTACAGGCATTTCGCGTTAAAATTGCTGAATTCGGCCATTTCAGACTCAAAATTCGCTTATTAGCAACCCTTGCTTCAAGTAACAATTTATAACAGCTATTTCATTTGTTAATTCTATTTAATATTTTCCTAACCAGAAACTGAAGCAAGGGTTGCTAATAAATGAATTTTGGAAAAAAATGATATTATTTGTCTGGCCTTTCTCACGTATAAGAGTGGCCTCCCTTGAAGCCAGGTGCTCGTTGCCAGGCAATATTATAGGTGGCGTCGCTGTCAACATGTGCATGTGAAAACGAAAGTAGATAGTTTATCTAGGAATTATTACAACATTTTACCCTTCTACGTTGAATTTTTAAGGTAAGTAGATTAAATGCTATTTTGTTGTGTTAAATAACTAGGGAAGTATTCATTCAATTCTATTTCAATGGAAATGGAGCAGAATTATTGACACACAAGTAGCACAACGGTGCAGACTGTTAATGTTATCTGTGACACTCACAGTAGGAAGACAAAAGATCTACTGACACAGTGAAAGTGTTTACATTTTGCATTATTTTTCTGATTCAACCTGATGAATGGTGTGTACTCATTGAATACATGTACTGTATATGAAATTAATGAAGCCGTAATTTGACAAATACAAGCAATGAGACATTGTTCATTGATTAAAATATGGAATATTTTTCTGGTGTCCTTCACAAATGAGACAATTAATCCTTGAGATATGAAAGAATGCTTCAAGGTCAACAGAATATGATTGAAATTATAAAGGCTTGTAATGTAGTTTCTTATTATCATTATTATAATATTGACATGTTGTGATGTCTTGCACTAATCAGTGTTTGTTTTGTATTATATTTCAGATATAATAGTATGAATATAGAGATGATTATTTAGTTACCTTCAACTGGTCAGTGGTCAAAAGGTATGTCTTTTTGATAACTGTAAATTTTTCCTTACACACTTTTTTCTTATGATAATTATAGGCCTCCCAAGTTAATCTCTACAGTTCTTACCATGTGTCTACTTTGTTTCTACTGAAAGCATAAACACTTTAAAATAACTATTCTGTATTCTGTATATCCAGGGTTTCAGTGTATCACATGACTTTTATGAAATTTCTGTGACCTATATTTTCTAGAGTAAAAGAAAATGTTTGTCATATTTATGCAAGAGTAACACCAGATCAGCTGAGACCCAAAATATAGTTGTGGTGTGTGACTTACTTGTTCTCATGACACAATGAAAGATCAGCTGCAGTGGAATGCCAGTCATACACATGTACCTGCCAGAACATTACCTTTTAATTTAAGAAAGTTGCTTTTAAATCAAGTTTGTGGCTTTATATCTATAAACCTGAGGTCATATTCATAAAGCTTCTAAGATTATTTTTATCTAAGATATTCAATATTTTGTTAGAGAGATATGAGAAACATTATGAATATGACCCTTGTAATTAAATTAATTGATGAATCACACAGTTATGCATATTGGTTATGTCATAAAATATTATTTAACTTTTTTTTATTTCAGGGAGTATGTCTGTGTGTCTTGAAGCATTGAATGCCTCCAAAACAACCAGTATGATAAGAAGGTATTTTAGAACTCTTTTCCTAGCCTTTCACAAAATTACAAAACCTGTAACTGAGGAATTTAATTACCTAAGGAAGATCTGATAAATAAAACTTCAAAACACTAATTATGCTCTGATGTACACACAGATTGTACCTTGCATTTTTATTTTTATAGAGATGAGAAGATAGTTCATGTATATATTTGTTTCTGCACATTAAGATTCAGAATCAATTTTTTGTCAACTATGACAAAAGTAGACAGATTTCAATATATGTCATAACAAAATTCAGTATTTCAGGAACTTTATTTCAAAAGGATATATTAAGAATTTATCAGGTTGCTTTATATTACATTACAGACCAGAGTATATAGTTTCCCAAAATGTTGAAAGACTAAGCTGTTTTTCTATGGACTTTTAAGTATTTTGAATGTTTGATTTCTCTTTTTAACCTTATAATAATAATGATTGAATATCTCATTTCAATTAGTCATGACACTAAATCCTTTTCTAGTAATTTGCATCTACATTTCAACATGTTTACACTTAATTTTTTAAACAGAAAGATATTTTTATTTCTTTCATTTTAGGTGTACAATCTGGGTTGAAAACAGCCATGGACAATGAATTTGGAGGTGCTTGCTGGAGCATCAGAAATTAATACTTGGAATAAATAATTGCACAATACACATTTACTGAGAAGTGACTAATGTTTATGTTAAAGTGCAATATCCATGTTTGTAACATTTACATGGGGGTAATAGTTACAGTGTTGAAAGAGACTACCAGTGTTACATTTCAAACTAAGTTACAGTGTGGATGCTAATTCTAAATTCTTGATAATCAAGTGTTTTTAATAACTTATGAATACTAATTATTTATCAAACTGGTTAATTTATCACATTCCTACATCATTATTTTATATAAAATGCTTGCAGTTATATAATATATGTCACGTTAAATGGTAATAAATTTTGTTTCTGTGTAAATATCTTGCTTTTTGAAAAATGATACATTCAGTGGCCATCATCTGTCAAAACTTTATTATAAATGCAACAAAACTGATGAAAAGATAGGCAGTTACTTTTCACAAGTTCATGGAATAGCAGAATATACATAACATTGTATAGTTTTCCTAACTTGTATCTGCGGCCATCATAAAATTAATTGCTAGATTAAATTTTCTTCACAAGATTTCAGATCAGATATTTTATTTTTGCTTTAATGAGGTTTTAAAGAGAAAAAATGACATAATTATAATAGTTTTTTTTTTGTCAAATGGATTTGATAAAAAGCAATAATAACTGAAAGTTAATAATTTATAACATTCTTTATAGAAATATTCCATGGATGATCTTTGAAACTAAAAATATTAAGGGGATGCATAAATATAGTGTGAGTGGATGATAATCTAACAATTAATATAGTATGGCCTTACAAATATAAATTAATAAATACTTACTGGCAATAATATTGATTAGGTATGATGCAGCTATATGATAAACATATATTTTTTGAATGGTGATTTGTTATGAGAAAAAAAGCTGCATAATTATGATTGGAACTAGCTCCATATTTCCTTTCTTTAACTTCATATAAGATAGCCAAGTATCACAATTATATGAATTCTAATGTCAGTTGTGTACACAACTGAAAATGCATTGCATTCATTTTCTAAAGTAATAGTTAGCATTTGGTCATATCTCATGTTTAGCCTTCAATAACTGGAAAGGGAAGGCAATAAATGGAATTTATGATTACACACAAAATATGGAGAATGATGAAAGCAGTAACTGATCAAAAATAGCAGAATGCTTTAGCTTATGATTGTCAAAATTCATTGTAGTTTAGTAGATGATCTCTTTCTTTAAAGGGCTGGTAAGTGAAATGTCAATATCACAGTGACCCTAAGACTGAAATATTTTATTATGGAAAACAGAATGATAATTTTGCCCATGGTCACCAGGCTTTAAATCATAACAGATGAATAATTTTGGGTCAGTAGATAAAAGTTAAAGGTCACTGACAATTAGATAAACAACTGATTCAGGTTATATAAGCTTGAGAACACTTTCACTTATTATGATCATCCAGCATTAAAGCATGAATGCCTATGTTCAGTAGATGACCACTATAGTATTTGGCAAATAGGTCAAAGTTCAAATTCAAACCATACTGAAAATAAATGCAAGTAACATGCCCAGTCATCACTGACAGGCCATCATGGGAGACATATTATTTTGTGCCCCCGATGAGTGGTGGGGGCATATAGATTTGCTCTTGTCCGTCTGTCCTTCCGAGAATGTTGTGTCGCGCCTAGTTCCAAAAGTATTTGACGTAGAGTCACAAAACTTTACAGGAATGTTGGTCAGCATGTGTAGTTGTGCACCTGGGGATTTGCGTCCGGATTCATTCACTCGTGTAGGAGTTATGCCCCCTGACTGTTAAAATTGGTCATTTTAGTGTTGTGTCGTGCCTAGCTCCAAAAGTATTTGACATAGAGTCACAAAACTTCACAGGAATGTTGGTCAGCATATGCAATTGTGCACCTGGGGTTTCGCGTCTGGGTTCATTCAGTCATGTAGGAGTTATGCCCCCTGACCTAGTACAAAATTGGTCATTTTAATGTTGTCGTGCGTAGCTCCAAAAGGATTTGACCACGAGTTACCAAAGTTTACAGGAATGTAGGTCAGCATGTGCAGTTGTGCATCTGGGGTTTCGCATCCGGATTCATTCAGTCGTGTAGGAGTTATTGCCCCTGACTTAGTTAAAAATTGGTCATTTTAATGTTGTGTCTCGCGTATCTCCAAAAGTATTTGACCTAGAGTCACCAGTTTACAGGAATGTTGGTCAGCATATGCAGTTGTACACATGGGGTTTCGTGTCCTGATTCATTCAGTATTGTAGGAGTTATGGCCCCTGACCTAGGAAAAAATTGTCATTTTAATGTTTTGTCGCACTTACCTCCGAAGATATTTACCTACAGTCATTATTTCACTACACAAGACCAGACTTCTTGTCCAGACTTACTCAAAACAAAGTTTGTGAACCATGTATGTTAAAATGTACTTGACCTAGGATCATAAAACATTACAGGATTGTTTTATAGCCTATGAAGTGTTCTCTTTAGGATTTTACTCATCTAGGCCAGAGTGTTGGCCAATTAAGCGAAAAATACACATAAGGTTCTTGAAAGTTTGTGTTGCAAACATTTTAAAAATTGTTTAACCCGAGTCATTAAACCATGTTACAGTGGCAGGAGTGGGGGCACCTGTTCCTATGGACACTAATCTAGTTTCTGTTGCCATTGCTATTAGACCAGCTCTTAAATTGGCCCTCTTCGAAATTGTGCAGCCTCTACTTATTGTCTTCCAGTAAACGTACTCTATCCTTTGAAACATACATTTTCACTTTTGTTGCCATGGCAATGAAATATTTTTATACTTTTTTTTCCCATGCAAAACAATGTGAGTTAATTAAATCCATTTCATTACTGCTAACAAATTTATCTTTATAATTTTAAAAGTTGTGACAACAAATAATGAAAACTTACTTATCCTAACGAAACATTATTAAACAGATTACCAAATGACCTGTTACCATGGCAACTGAAAGGCTCTTTTCTGCTTTCTTTACATGAGCATTATGAGCTGTCAATTGTAACAGTGATAAGTCCATTAAATATCCAAACATCAAAATATTTAAGTCATAACATGCAAAAAGTTAAAAAATGCTAAATTTTAGCCTTGTTGCCATGGCAACTGAAAGGTTCTTTTCTGCTTTCTTTACATGAGCATTATGAAATGTCAATTGTAACAGTGATAAGTCCATTAAATATCCAAACATCAAAATATTTAAGTCATAACATGCAAAAAGTTAAAAAATGCTAAATTTTAGCCTCGTTGCCATGGCAACTGAAAGGCCCTTTTCTGCTTTCTTTACAGGAGCATTATGAAATGTCAATTGTAACAGTGATAAGTCCATTAAATGTACTAACTTCAAAATATTGAGGCTATAACATGCAGAAAGTTAAAAAATGATAAATTTTAGCCCTGTTGCCATGGCAACCAACAGTAAAAGTACAAATTTTATACTCATAAATATACCAGGCGAAGAATTCTACCTCTGCACATGATTTTAAATCATACATTGAAACATTAATAAAATTTAAACAATAAAATATTGATTTTTTAAGAAATTTTTAGTTTCAGGATTCCAAAGAGTGATTTCCCTTAGTTAAGACCGTTTCTATGACAATTCTGTTAACGGCTTGTGTATGTTTGAATAGCCTGATGTGTTTACATTCATATTTAATCATACATTTGTAACAGTAATCATTTATTAATTTGTTTTTTCCAACTTATTGAAGTATACCCCCAAGATACGCTAATGCTTTCTTTCACTACAGCATATAAGGTGAACATTAGATTTTCCATAAACAATTGTCCTTGCAGATTTTAATGTTTATTTTTTGAAAAATACATGCATTTTGGTAAAAAACGGCACATATTTTATCATCATTTTGGTGGGGGGCCAAAATTGGCCCAAATCCTACGTACCCCTTTGGTGCGTCTTTTTCTCAATATATGTTTTTGTTCTATGGCCAGATATTGCTTATCTATTTATCTAGCGGTATTAGAATAAAAAAGTGGAAAACCACAGACCACCCAGCACGGAAATATTGCAGGCCCGGTTTGATTGAGCCAGTGGATATGCAAGCTACCACCCACGCCCTCTGAACTCAACATTTACACATGTTATAAATACTAGAATATAATATAGAGACATCCGCAGATGTATTCACACGGCCGTGCACATGAACCCTTCAATGATGAACAGAGTGAAAATCCATGAAAAGCGGCGTATGGTCCCCAGATAAAATTATGGCTTTGTCCTAAACGAGAACACAGTGGGCAGAACTAAACGCACTGGAATTTACAGAGGAAATCTGTGGTTATGGAGCTTGCATATCACAGAAACTGCAAAAAGACAAAATTAAAAAGCAGGCACCATATCCAAGGGGTGATTAAACATTATCCAAAGATTTTTTCATACAAAAATATATATGTCTTCTGGCTTAGTTTGTCGGACCCTTAAGGAAGTTTCTTATGTTGTTCTGTCTCTTGCAAAGGCATTGAGTACATGCGTTTCGTTCATAAGATCTGCTTAATATCGAAAAATCTTAAAACAACTTCTCATGAAGCGATTGATGGATCGTCACCAAACTTTGTCTTTATCATTCTTTTATGGTCCTGTTTTCCAGTTTATTTAAATGGTTTTGCTTGAATGATTCTAGGGACCAAAAGAGCTAAAAATAGAAAAGCCATCCGACGACTTAATCTCATGAACTGTTTGATGGAATATCACTAAACTTGATCTTTGGTATCCTTTTAAGATGATTCCGCTTGACTGCTCTAAGGGGCCGCCATAGCTAAAACTATGAACTGCTTGATGGAATGTCTCCAAAAATGTATTTAGCATCCTTCTAATGTCATCTTCTGTATTTGTTCAAATAGTTCCGCTTGACAGATTTTTGGGGCCACCGTAGCTAAAATGAAATAACTTTTAGATAACTTCTACTCCTAACCGCTAAATGGATTATCATCAAAGTTGGTCTGAAGTATTCTTTAAATATCCTCACTCAAATATGTTCAAATGGTTTCAGTTGACTGATTTTGGGGAACGCGATTTATTATATATTTATTTATTATGCTTGACTGATCTGACAGTTAGAAACATTTTTGTATGATCTAATCTAAAATTAGTTCAAATAAGTCTCACGAAAAAATATATACTAGTAATATCCCTCACGAATTTCTTAGATATTGATTCCTAGTGCCTGATATTCCTGACCATTAAACGCACTTGACTTGACCCGAATGTGACCTCTGTCTGGAAAACTGTTAACGGTTGTCCAACAGATCTAACAGGCGACTTCGTGAATCATAGGCCATGAAGCCATACACTTAAACCTGGAATGGACTGAACTGAGTTTATTTTTAAAAAATTGCTGATGTCTCTCTAATTTTGAAAATTATAATTATTTTATTTTTTTTATAGCGCTCTTTTCATCTATAAAATAAACGTTCAAAAGCGCTGTAAACAGAAAATATGTTTTCATTATATACTTTTTGGAATATAGTTTAGTTGGTCATAATGACACATTTCCTAAGTGACCTCTACCAGGGCACAGAGCGTATAAAATAGAAAATGTGGAAACATCACAGGTCGCTCAACACGACAAAAACGAAAATGTTGCAGGCTCGGTTTGATTGAGCCTGTTCATGAACGGTAGTGGAAATGCATGCTAACGTCCACGCCCTCTACCCCCGGGTTGAGCAGAACTCAACATGCTAAAAATACAAAAAGAAATTTAGAGACATCCGCAGATGTATTCAAACGGCGGTGAACATGGAACCTTCAATGATACACGGGTCCTGTTTCTCCTTTTTGTCATATCTTTGCAATTTCAGCACCAGGAGAGCAATTTTTGGCTACGATGACCCTTTTGTTTGTTTAAAAAAAGCAGACCTGAGTATCAAATGGTTGGGTGAGCTATAGTCCACTCTTTTCTTCAAATAACATGTACTATGAAACTGCTGCTCAGTATTGCACCAAATTTAGTCAGTTGCATCCTGGCATGGTTCTCTAGTTTGTTAATATGCTTTAGCTAAAAAGAGAAAAAAGACTTTTCCTCATGGAGCGCTTGATGTGTCTTCATCAGACTTGGTCTGTAGCGTCAATATAAGGTTCTGTCTAAAGTTCGTTCACAATTAAGCACTTGTGTCCTTTTAGGGGCTCTTAGTGCTACAACAAAAAGTAGAAAAACCCTAAAACAATATCTTCTTATGACCCGCTTGATGGATCTTCATCAATCTTGATATGTAGCCTTATCATGATCTTATTCAAATCGGAGTGATTCGACCCTTTTAGGGGCTGCTAGAGCTAAACATAGAAATACATTTAAACAACTACATCGCATGAATTATTATTTGTTTTACAGAATTATATCAGATTTATATAGCTTGATCGATCTTCACTAAATTTAAGTCAGTAGCACCATTGTAAGGTCTTCTCCCAAATTTGTTCAAATGGGTGAGCTTGTTCCCTCTAGGGGCAACTAAACCTAAAATAGAAATTCATTTAAACAACCTCACCTCATGAACTGCTTGATGGATCTTCATAACAAGTAGTCTATATCATCAGTGTTTGATCGGCTTCCACATGTGTTCAAACGGGGGCATCCTACTCCTTTTAGGCGCCGCTAGAGCTAAAACTAGAAATATCTTACACGGCTTCTTATCATAAAGAGCTTAATGGATGTTCCCAAATCTTAATCTGTAGCGTCAATGTAAGATCTGCCCCTTTTAGGGGCCTTTAGACATATATATATTCAAAACCTTCTCATGAACCGTTGGATACAGGTAACCACTGTAAAAAGAGACTTTCCAATGAAAACCTCAACCTGCTCAAGTTGTCTGTGTGTGTAAGACATAGGAAGCATTATATAGTACTAGCATTTGAACTGTTTGTCATCTGTCATACTTTATTTATGTACTCAACTTCTACTGCCTTAAGTAATTTTGATACTTGTAGCATATTATGGACACTTTCCGAAGTTGCATGCTGTCTAGCCTTTTTAAGCGGTGTGTTAGGTGTTTACCTGTTTGGGTTTACTTTTATTTACTCTGTACTTCAGCTTTCAAACATGTTTGACTGTTAAGAATGAGGCTAGATGCGCACCACAAATGATTTAAGCTCTCCAGTGGTGGTTTAATCTTCATTTCCGTGGTATGTTTTTTATTGTAAACTTCAGTCATTTGTGACAAAAACCTTTTATACAATCGTATTTTTCTTTTCTGATTCTTACATACCTTTCTATTTATATTATGTTCAGTTGTAATTATCCTTTATTATTAAATGCGTTTTTAATCGTGTATAAAGAAATAATTCCTTTCGAATAATACCGGTTAACTATCACTGCATCTTGTATACTTCCAAATAACTCTGAAATACTTTACAATAATTGATATGACAATACCTCATCTACAACATGTCACATTTACAGATTCCGCCCGGTGACAGCTAAATTCAACTAGTATATTGTCATTTCTTCTTCGTAACTGGAAAAAACATACAGATTTAAAATAATCCAGACTTACTGCATACATATTAATCGTTTGATTTATAGTATCTAAATAGGTCATGAAAGCTATTACTTTGATGAGTGCTTAACAGACATATTGAGTATCACAAATCGGCATATTGTCCTAATGTTCTTGTAACTAATTCCACAAGAATATTCGTTTGTAGAATGAAAATCACATTTTGACATAAAAAATGTATTGAATGGATTGAATGGTGGTGTTGTCATTTAAGTGCAAAATGGTCTGAATTTTACAGCTTAGAAAAATACCAGCATAAAATATTTGTAAACGTACAAAAAAGTTTGATTATATTTACTGTAGATTTCAATATAAATTTTTGACACTATTTCGTAGGAAAAATGATCATAGTGATCCTTTTCTCCATCATAGAAACGCACCTCCATCTCATCATTCGCCCGCCTAACGTATGTCTTGTGATGAATTAAAGTACAGATAATAAAGTTGATGTTACTAGTCCCCTACTGGCAGAAAACCACTTTCAGGGAATAAAGGATTGCGCTTTTCCGTCCGTCCGTCCGTCATTTTGTCAATCCGGTCGCATTTTTAAGGCTGGTCCATAACTCTGTCATTCATCAAGGGATTTAAAATGATTCTTTGCACAAATGTTTCCTTTGATGAGACAACGTGTCTTGCTTAAAACCCGGGCCCCTACCTTAAAGGTCAAGGTCACACTTGGAGGTAAAAGGTTAATAGGTGTTTTTTTTCCTGTCCGGTCTGTAACTCAACAATCCATGAAGGAATTTTGATATTAGTTTGCAAAAATATACCCCATAATGAGACAATGTGTCACGCACAACTTTCAGACCCCTAGCTTAAAGGCCAAGGTCAAACGTGGAGATCAAACGCCAACAGATTTTGTCCTGACTAGTTCATAACTTTATCATACAGAACAGGATTTAGATATTATTTGGCACAAATATTTCCCCGGATGAGACGACAGTCTGTAACTGGACAATCCTTGAAGGAATTTTAATATTACTTGGCACAAATATACCTCATAATCAGACAACGTGTCATGCACAACACCCAGACCCCTATCTCAAAGGTCAAGGTCACACGTCAAGGTCAAGAGGGTTTATAACCTGTCTGGTCCATAACTCTTGTCATTTATTAGGGGATTTTAATTATACTTGGCACAAATGTACCTCATAATAAGATGACGTGTCAAGCACAACACCCAGACCCCTATCTTTAAGATCAAGATCACACATTGGGGTCAATAGGGTCCAATACTCTGTCATCCTGTAAGGGATTTTAATACTACTTGACGCAATAATTTCTCATAATAAGACAATGTGGCATGCGCTTTACCCAGACCCGTAGCTCAAAGGTCAAGGTCACACTTGAAGGTCATAAATAAACATTGATCTTTTCCCGTCCAGTCAGTAAGATATTTTAATATAAGCTCATTTTTCAGTTAAAAAAATCTTGGTGTATTTTCTTCAGAATTACTTCCCTTTAACATGATGTCTTACATTTTCTCTTATATGGTTATATATATTCACCAATTTCAAAATAAATGTTATCAAGTTTGAAAAATACTATTGTTGTATTTATACATGTAATAAGCAATAAAGAACTGCAGAATTTTAAATATGCAATTGAAATTTTAATCTTAATGTTGTGTTGTAACATATTGTATAATAGTACAATACTGTTAATACATCATTGGCAGATATCAGATCATTATGTATTTCTGCAGCTGAGAGAATTTGTCGCCTTCCAGTAGGGGACTTTGTATTGCATGGCAATGCTTCATTCACTCGTTTTAAGTACAATTTCTGATTACAGCTTTAAATGCTACCATTCATCCTAAAACCGTTAAATGTTTTTATGCTTATAAATGTAGTCACGTATGTACTTCGAGGTGGTTGAAGAAAAGTAATCCGAGTCTAGTTCTAATTCTTATGACCTAATGTAAAAGTGTAACATATATATATGTTTGTTTTTTTTTTTTTTTTTTGACAACAAAGGAATTTCTATTTCATTATCTATACATTTTAAGTCGACACCAATATGTAACTGCATAAACATCTTTAGCATAAAAGCTGTCAGCCCAGATTTTGGGTTGGTAGTCTCCTATAAAATGCTTAAAATGATTTATTAAGATCGTGGAAACAATTTGTTCTGAACGGTATTTAATTTATTGATACAGCTTAATAATTGAGACTGGCATAATGTCTGTTTTGATGTGTTTTAACGTCACAAAGCCGTTTCCGTTTAAATATTTAATGAAAATTACATTTAGAACAAAATCATAAACATGTTCGTCTGTGTATTTGCAATTATATCGCACGCAATACGTGTAAAAGTTATTACATGTGTTTTTATGTGAAGACTGTTGCAGTTATTTATTTAGATTAAACGATCTTGTAGATAGATAGACCAGCGAGATAATTTTATGATATCGTCCGTCTCTGTTTTATGTACTAAGGCTGATATTGCGTATCAGTTAACACAATAACTAACAATAGTTACAACCAAAATCGTAAGCCAGAACTACCACCAGAAGCATTATATTTTTGAAAGGTAAATACATTATGTTCAAACATAACATGTTCCTCGTTAATGACCATGCCTTTAGTATCAAGTAAGCAGCATACACAAAAGCCAAAACATGTACGAAGGAACATTGTGCTCTCATTTTCTTCTAAGTGCCATTTTCTCCATTTTCAAAGTAAATGACATGTACGAAATATGTATTGAGGGTTGTATGAAACACCGGACCGACCTGATTTTGTTTGGCGGCGGGGGTGGGGTTGACGTTTTTACATGCCTGATAAAATTTCTTAGCGTATATGCGCACATTAAATATTAGGAGCAGGTTTTGGAATTAAAAGAGTAGAGGTTGCTTTAACAAAACAAATATGTTGATCTATGACAAAACTGTATAATTAATGACACAAAGTACTTAAGTATTTGAAAAGCTATTATGATTTAAAGTAGAAAAAGTGGGGAAAAACAGTGGAAAATGTCACAGACCGCCGAACAAAACAGAAATGAAAATGTTGCATAATCGGTATGATTGAAACTGTCTATGTACGGTAGTGCAAATGCATACTACCATCCACGCCCACGAGCTAATAATTGGGGAGAACTCAACATTTACTCATTGTACAAGTGCAAAAATACAATAGATAGATATCCGTCGATGTATTCCTGGTGTGCTTGGAAACTTCAATGATACAACACTGTAGTGTAGACGTATGGTTGCGACGTAATATTAAAGGGTAGCCCTTAAAGCTAGAAAACAACGGGCAGAACAAAACAGAAGGTATGCAAAAATATAAAGCCTGTATGTCACGACTGTTACAAAAGACAAATTAAAAAGCATGCTCCATATGTAAAGAGTGTAGAATTATGAATTCAAAGCCAAAATGTCCAAGCTTGAAAACTAAGACATAGCACAGACGCAGTTTGTTTGTTTGTTTGTTTGGGTTTAACTTTGTTTTTCATCACTATTTCAGTTTTGTAACGGCGGGCAGTTAGCCTAACCAGTGTTCCTGTTTTCCGCAAGACAGTATCAATACAAATTTCATGCTGGACAATCTTAGTATATTGAAATATCACAACACTGATTGAATGTAAGGGTCGTGATTAACGGCCGCCACACTGCACAAACAGTCTGCTGTGAAAAAAGAATCAAAGCCCAGAAAGAACTGATAGCCAGTGCTTATTCAGTGATATTTCAACCGATACGCCTGAATAATCAATATTTCGTTGTGCATAGACCTGGTAATAATTTGAACAATGTTGGTAGAGGTCCTAGACAATGCTACATGCCAAATATATAAGCTCTGTGCATTGTGGTTCAAAACAAAAAGATTTTTAAAGGTTTTCCCTATACAACTCTATGTTAAACCAAGTTTGCCTCAGGGTGG
This sequence comes from Mercenaria mercenaria, assembly GCF_021730395.1. NCBI lineage: Eukaryota > Metazoa > Mollusca > Bivalvia > Venerida > Veneridae > Mercenaria > Mercenaria mercenaria. Next base: position 87,013,766 of record NC_069364.1, on the reverse strand, counting down.
GGCCAATTTCAACCCTAACCCTAAACCCTAAACCCTACCCTTGATCGGAGTGATTCCGAATTTTCAAATTCATAATTATTCTAGAATCCGTTGCTGCTTGTTTGTGTTGTTTAAAACATTAGTCCTCAGTCGCTCACACACTCACACAATACCAAGAATACAACAAATAAATATGGGACTATTTTGTAAACGTCCAGAATATTTGTGTGATGCGGTCACATAGAAATAGAAGGAAAACTGGAACGACGCGAGGTTGAAACTTGGTAGTTGATTTAGAGCTATAGCCAGTTACTAAAGCACTGGCTAAAAACAGCTTGCCCCGTACGACAAAAAGGAAAACCCGTTTCATTGAAACTGTTCATGGGCGGTGGTGGAAATACATGCTACCGCACACGCACTTTCCCACTCAACATTTACATATGTTACAATTACAAAGATACAACTTAAGAGATAATTCAGGAACCATCGATGATACAATATACTATGACGTCACGAAAGCTTTTTCAGTCATCATGTCATCATACTTTACGTCATATTATGCATAAATATAAATATAACAATTTTGATGCCAAATATTTACCATTTAGTGATCGTTTCACTAACCTATAACTTAAAGGAATATTATACAATTATAGATATACACAGTATAAATGTGAACTACCACTAAATAACTGGATATTTTGTTTTTTAAACATTCAGCTATTACTATATGACATTTATTTATGAACGTGGCCCTATATGCAATCATAACGTAAATAACTAGTTAAATACATTCTGTATATTTGATTAGGATTTTAATAAAATGTACATTTGAAGTCAATATCTAAAGATAAAACATTTTAGAGTAAGATGGCCATTGGATATCTTTTAGTTTCATCAAATGCCCCACAATCTTTTCCTATGCTACAGAGAACTAATTTGACCTTTAATAAATAATAATGTTCTGTCTTGAGTTTGCACAGTCGTTGCCTTTTTCATATATTAAATAAGTACCGAAACTTAAGACAAGAAGTGTCCTTATGTTAGTAGAAGTGATGTCATCATTAATTATTAATTATATCACAGTACAAAGCTTTGCTCCACATGGACACGCTTATGTTTGGTCAAGACTAGTTTCTTCGAGAAGACAATGCAGCTTATATTATATCATTACATCCCGAAGGGTTTTGCATTCAGCATTCATCTTAATGCATTTACATGTACCCCTATTTCGATATGAATGCTGTATGTATTTGCTCGGCAATTTGGCTCCTGCATTTTGTGCAATTTTGTTTTTCTTTTCTCAGTAGCCGACAAAGTAGTCCCATACTATCTATCCATGTAATGCTGTACATTTTGGAGTGCGGGAGGTCGTTGGTTTGATCCCTGGCCGCGTCATACCAAAGACGTAATAATTGGTTACTAGTGGCTTCCTCGCTTGGCACTCAGCTTTAAAAGGATAGTGCTCGGACTGGTCAGCCCGGTCTCAGTATAATGTGAGTTGGGCTATTCAGTTGACTTCCGGTTGGAAGTCTGAACTTTTACCCGGAAGGGAATCTTAGGACATACAGTACCATCAAGGACCTTTGACAGGTTCTTTGATCGCATAATTACCATTTCTATTACAGTAACACAATACATATGTACGAGGTATTTTCCCCTTGAGTCATTTTCTACAATTCCATTGGCCGAGTATGACTTTCTGTACAAGGACGCTAAAATCAAATTATCTACTTAATAACCACGTTACTGATGTACATATATCATGTTAGCATATATATGATGTAGTAGTGTTTAGATACCGCTGAAAATATAACTTGGCGCGAGAATTATTTGGAAAGTTAGCATATCCTTCAGATTATTATTACAAGTTCGTCTGACAAACAAATATTAATATCTGTTTTCAATTCAAAGATAACCGACGGTGTTAAAACATTTTGCTCGCGTCAGTTACATGAAATATTACATTATTTACATTTCGTACATATTCCTAATGAAACCTTCGTTTTTATTGTTATAATTTTGAATCAATTTCTGGAAGAATGTATTTTAACGTCATTCCATTATTTACACATATGCTATTTAAAACGTGTATATTGTTTTCAAAATCTGTATATCAAATATATAGGCTTATACATTTACTATTTAAACCTTTTTGTTTTGTATACATGTACTAGTATCGTATTGGTACATACAATTTTATGCCTACATGTATATGTTTCTTTGTATAGTGATGTTTCTGTTTACTGAAGGCGTAAAACAATCTATGCTTGCTTCAGGTTTGCATCATTTATTAATACTAAATTGATCCTTTCTACATGAATAATCTGGCCTTTGGTGAAAAGTAAATAAATGTCCCAAACTCTACTCTCCCCTCCTTATTTTCTAATGATCGTCCTCTTACTTGTTGTATACATGCACAGAATGTGCTCCGATTGTCAACTTCGATCAATACATTCTGTTGTACTTATAGATAGGGATGATATCATTTATAGCAATAATATATTTCTCCCATAAACCCAAGCATACCTATACATGTATGTCAAACCTTACAATATACTTATGAAGGATATGCGAGAATAAACACATAAATTATATACATAAACAAACTAATACGCTCGGAAAATAAATGAAAAAATGAAGTTTCTTTATCCATTTTAATGCAAGATTTCAACTAATGTTTTTTAAGTGTCTACCTGTAGACTCTGTCTTTCAAATATTCCTACAGAATTACAATGAAATATATCTTCAATATCTAAAGATAGAGATACGTCTGATATCATGGTATATGGTATATGTCATCATGTTAATATAAAATACAGACAAAAGAAATGGTAGTGAGTAAAATGAAACACGCTTAATGTTCAAATATGTATTGCCCATCATTAACATGTTTTCTGCTTTGGGCCTATGTACATTTCTATTTTATTACAGTACTGATGTTTTAAGTTTTATTTCGTGTTTTATAGGTAATACATCGTTTGAGTAAACAAAGAATTGTACAGTTAGTGCATTTATTCCTTCCTGTTTTCCCTATACATTTAACGTCCTACAATGGCAATCATATCGCATGTTTTATTTTTCTTGGCCAGCGAACTGACAAAAAAGTGCATCAGATATACAACTTTGTTATTTCAAGTCTGCACTAGATGATCTTAGCCTTCATCAGGCTAGTTTCGTTCTGTATTACTATATACTGTTATATAGCCCGCCCACTTGGCTAACTGGGAAAAGAGGCCTATGGCCGTATTCATAAAGCATCTTAAGTATAAGTATAAGAAATTGATTATTTACTTAAGTAAGAAATTTAATTTACTTAAGCATATTTGTTATTTATAAAACAACTTAATACGTAAGTCTTGGCTTTTATTGTGGACGATAACATTTAAAAAAAACAACAACATTAATTTCAGACAGATACAACATGCACAATTATGTTTAAAGTGCTTTTACCTGAAAAACAACACTTTAATAGTACTCACGACGCTATTTTGTTTTCTGACTTAAGGTATTAGGCCCATAATGGATTACCTCCTTTTTGAAGAGTATTCAATTCCTACCATAAACCTACTTTGACTGCAATTTTCAGGGGGCGTAGGTTCAAGCCCCATCAGGACCAAATTTTTTTCCTTATTTTTCTTTTTTTTCTAGAAAGTTTTCACTTCTTTCAAGACTTGTTATTCATTTATTGTACAAAAATGGAAAGAAATCATTTGTTTAAGCGATTTCTTGCTGTTCAAAGTGAATTAACCTCTGAATCAGAAGGGGTAGAGTTAGACATTCATAAAAATACTGAGTTACATGCGGTAAAAGTTCTGTATTTTGCCTTCATTCTTAAGATTACATATTGTGGAAGAAATGCAGGTAGGTTTTACTTCTGCCCCGAGGTTATTTTTGAATGAGGTGAGCAAATTCAAAACAGACCCGCAGGATTCGATCTTAATTTTCTAACGTTGGCGTTAGAATTCTGTCTCATTAAATCTGTTTACTTGAGGCACCCTAGAAAAAATGATATTTACAGTTTTATTTTAAGTTTTATAATTGTTTACCAATAGTTTGTTGTTTCTTTCATAAAAAATAATGGTAAAATGAATTCTCTGCAAACGTTTTGGATAAAGGCCACAACTTTGAAATTTGTCTCTTCTTCAGCTTGAGGGAATACCATAAATTACACAACATTTATAAACAAGAGGACCATAATGGTCCTGGATCGCTCACCTCTTCCCACATGACCCAGTTGATAAACATTCAGACCAACTTTCATACAGATCCCATGAAAAATATGGCCTCCAGAGAGGTCACAACGTTTTTTCATTATTTGACCTACTGACCTAGTTTTTGAAGGCACGTGACTCACTTTCGAATTTGACCTAGATATCATCAAGATGAACATTCTGACCAATTTTCATGAAGATCCATTTATAAATATGGCCTCTAGAGATGTCACAAGGTTTTTCTATTTTTAGACCTACTGACCTAGTTTTTGACCGCACATGACCCTGTTTCGAACTTGACCTAGATATCATCAAGATGAACATTCAGACTAACTTTCATACAGATCCCATGAAAAATATGGCCTTTAGAGAGGTCACAATGTTTTTCTATTATTTGACCTACTGACCTAGTTTTTGATGGCATGTGATCCACTTTCGAACTTGACCTAGATATTATCAAGATGAACATTCAGACCAACTTTCATACAGATCCCATGAAAAATATAGCCTCTAGAGAGGTCACAAGGTTTTTCTATTATTTGACCTACTGACCTAGTTTTTGAGGGCACGTGACCCACTTTCGAACTTGACCTAGATATCATCAAGGTGAATGTTCTGACCAATTTTTATGAAGATCTCATGAAATATATGGCCTCTAGAGAGGTCACAAGGTTTTTCTATTTTAAGACATACTGACCTAGTTTTTGACCGCACGTGACCCAGTTTCGAACTTGACCTAGATATCATCAAGATGAATATTCAGACCAACTTTCATACAGATCCCATGAAAAATATGGCCTCCAGAGAGGTCACGTTTTTTCATTATTTGACCTACTGACCTAGTTTTTGAAGGCACGTGACCCACTTTCGAATTTGACCTAGATATCATCAAGATGAACATTCTGACTAATTTTCATGAAGATCCATTTATAAATATGGCCTCTAGAGATGTCACAAGGTTTTTCATTTTTTAGACCTACTGACCTAGTTTTTGACCGCACATGACCCTGTTTCGAACTTGACCTAGATATCATCAAGATGAACATTCAGACTAACTTTCATACAGATCCCATGAAAAATATGGCCCTTAGAGAGGTCACAATGTTTTTCTATTATTTGACCTACTGACCTAGTTTTTGATGGCATGTGACCCACTTTCGAACTTGACCTAGATATTATCAAGATGAACATTCAGACCAACTTTCATACAGATCCCATGAAAAATATAGCCTCTAGAGAGGTCAAAAGGTTTTTCTATTATTTGACCTACTGACCTAGTTTTTGAGGGCACGTGACCCACTTTCGAACTTGACCTAGATATCATCAAGGTGAATGTTCTGACCAATTTTTATGAAGATCTCATGAAATATATGGCCTCTAGAGAGGTCACAAGGTTTTTCTATTTTTAGACATACTGACCTAGTTTTTGATGGCACGTGACCCAGTTTCGAACTTGACCTAGATATCATCAAGATGAACATTCTGACCAACTTTCATAAAGATCCTATGTGACAGGTGAGCTAAAAACGGCAAGGTAAAAGTTTTTAAAATATTGCGACACAGTGCGAAGCATGGTCAACTGTAAGAATATACCAAGCAAATTCCATTTTTAAGCATTACTATTAGGGGCCAAATACCTTAAGTCATTTCTTACGTATGTTAAGTGTTTAAGCTGTTTTATGAATAGGACTTAAGTTTTTTACTTAGACTTAAGCTGAAATTACCACAAACTTCAGTAAAATCTTCAACTTAAGACAAAACTTATACTTAAGATGCTTTATGAATACGGCCCCTGGTTAACAAATCCGTAGGCATTGTTTAGTACCATATGGTATCATACCTCAAAACGTTTGTTGTTGTTTCTTCTATTCAACCTGGGTAGATATCAGGCTCAAAAATCCATTTTTATTTTTTGTGAGGCCCCAAAAGGGGACAATTAGTCTTTTTCTCCATTTTTAAGGGAAATTAAAGAAAATATTCTTATTTGATGAAATGTGCATCTGTTTTAGGTTAAATGTATTGAAATATGAATAAACATGTTCATCACACTAATTTATTTGGAAATTGAGGCCCCTACAGTATTTTTTAAGAAAATATATCTTGAAATTTTAGACAGGTAACACATAATTTACAAGTATATTTTTTTTTTTTGCACTATTTTTGAAATCTCCACGATAGTAAGGTGGAGTATTTAAGATTCAGGTGAGTAACAGACATCCTATTATACAAAATAATAAAAAAGGCATCTCTATGGGGACATGTTTATTGTAGAATAATTGGTAAGAAAAATTTAAAGTTCGTCGAAAATATATGGTAAATTGCCCTCATTTTTCATATGTAGTAAACCATAAAATGTACCAGAAATTTTTCTTCAGCAATTAGATATTTGTTCTTAGGTAGATATTTTTACCAAAGAAAAACTATTTTGAGGCACCAAAGGGGTTTGAATAATTCATGTTTCATAATCATTTAGATTAACAAGTAGTTATTAGTTAACAGAATCATACAGGGAGTCAGAGGCACAGTGGTTAGCAGGTTGGACTACAACGCCAACAGTCCGGGTTCGATTCCCGGTCGCGGGTGATAACCCGACTATTGTTCAGTGCTTGGTGATTCACTTAAATTCGTACTATTAGCGGTATCGGGCTAGACTTGATGATGGGGAGGTAAATATGACGCCTACTGTTATTTCAACTGGAAATAAGTTGTTCCATCCATTCCAGGTGGGGACTTTCGTCGACTACCCACGTTAAACAAGATACTTTACTTTACTTTTCTTTGCCGAAATATGTTTAGTATACGACGTTTTATGATTCACCATTTTCAACGTATCGTGGTATTCAGATGTCTTTAACAAGGTGTATATGTAACTTTAACTGATATGCCATAGTATGAATATTGTTCAAGGTAAGACTAATCTTACATGTGTGCTCTCTTGATATATCAAGTCTATATTTATGAGCAATGTCACCTATACCAGTTTCTTTAGAGACAGAGACAAGAGATTTTGTAAAATTTTTCAGAAAGTGCTATCAGAGAGGATTGATTTTATGGCTAGGTGCTTTACATTTAATGACTCTAACGACTGATGCCAGTCTAGTAAACATCCAACAGCTACGGTTTTTTTTGGGGTTTTTTTTTTTTTTTTGGTAGGTTGAGTTTGGAATAGCCACAAAGGGGACTAGAAAAATCTAAACTTTACAAAGACTAAGCAGCAGTATGTTATTTTGTCTCTTGCAGCAACAGATTGCAAATATCGACCCATCTTTGTCCCCATATACTCATTTCTATTCATGCTATACCAGGACCTGTGAAAGTTGTTTGTTTTAATATAAAAAAAACAACAATTTTGATAATAGAATAAATATATATTTTATCATTCATAATTAACGATGGTAAAATATACCAAGATTCCTGAGAATAAGCATTTTTATGTAAAAAAAATGACTGCATGGAACGATTTTCTCTGGCTCCTGATTGTCAGGGCAAAATTCAATGTAGTTTCAGCTCAACATTAAAAAACCGTTATAAAAGGCATTGTGTCTAAAATCATTCGTCCTCTACTTCTTATTCATGAGGGGAAGTTGGCAATTACTTGCGGATAACATTTTTGTACTGGTACAGAATCCAGGAACGCTGGTTTGGTTAACTGTCCGCCGTTACATAACTGAACTACTGTTAAAAAACGGTGTTAAATCACAAACAAACAAAATATGCTGGTATATCATATGTCAACTTGGCAACTGTCAAAGGTAGAAATTAAGTAGAAAATCTTCGTCCCTAAATTTTGGACTATTTATAAGTTTTTCTTGCTCTCTGCGAATATCTAAGAGCATCACCCAACGAAAACGTACGGTAGGTTTCAGAAATAAGGAAGTAGACGAGCTGCCTCTCTATTTTGCTACAAATGAATAATCGATGACGTTGAAAGATTGAATTATTTTATGGAAAGCACGAAATTTCCCAAGGCACGCATAATCTCAATATAACATTCCAAAGGTGAGAAAGAGACATCGTCCGATTAATTTATTTAATAGGAAATTGTAATAGACATAGTAGCTTTTCTCTTCGTGCATTTATACGACTATACCTCAAACACATTGCTGTTTAAATATTGTGGATAAAATGCATTGACGTCAGATATATAGAAAATACCACATTACAAGTGCACGCACAAATACCTCTCTTTAAAAGTTAAATGTTCTTGACTAGTTACTACGCTTACACATGACATGATAATTCTGATCAGTTCCTTAACGTACGGTCTCTCGGCTTTATTCTTATTTTCGTCAGAATGAACAAACATTCCCAAGTCTAGATCCACTCACATTATTAATATAAAACGTGTTCCTTATATTTGAAAATGTCATATTTGCTTTCATTTTATCTGTGAAAGGAGCTTCTTTTTCAAATAGTTTTTGTATACATTTTTCTACGACTTGAATGACATCTATAATGATCAGTCTTTATTCAGTCATGTGTTCTACCTTACGAGGTGCCCTTTACCCAGCGTCAGTCTTCATACTATATGATACGACAGATACACATCAATTACGTGGTTTTCCTAATCTATGCAAACAATTTGTACCGCACATGCACCGGACCATATGAATGGCATATTTTCTCATGAATTTTAAGTGATAATTCTGAACATTACCTTCTGTCAAAGATCATTGATTGATGGCTGTGCAATTTTCTCCAGTAATAAATTCTTAATTACTATTACCGGTTACCATTATACGGTCACGTAAAATTATCTGGATTTCGTATAATTACCTTTTGGTTTTTATCACTAGTAAGACATGTTCCAGATTTTATATTCACTTGGGTAGACATCTTAAAGAGCAGGGTCTTTCGTCCTGTTAATCATAAACAATAAATGGGAGTATCGCGGGTCAATGTTTTATCTGCGACTAAGGTTCGGACAAGGTAATAAAATATTATTTTTGTTGACTATACTGTTCAAAATCGACGACTGCATTGGAATAAATTGAAACCAATTGAACGACTACATTCCAGCGATTTGGGAGATTTGACTTCTTGCACTTTTTTAATTTCCATTTTTTTTATAATGATCTACTTCCGTTTCAAGTTTGATTTATATTGTGACTGAGGATCAACTTTTTCTAGCGGTACACTTTTTGGAGTTGTGATCAGTTATGTGAAGCACTGCGAATATTTTTATTGATGACAATAAAACATATTTTTATATAGGCAAGTAATTTTTATCCCAACATTCATCCTTGCTTTTTCCACTTAACCCAACACCCTAACCATTTGTTACCCCATACCCCATTTTTGCATATTGAATATAATTGAAACGTACTGGTGATGCATGACTCTGGCCGTGTTTGCTGAACTGAATTTTATATGACATTTCATTTAACAAGGCATTGTTTCATCCCCATTTATATTACAGGGCCAATGAAAAGGATATTCAGGAGGACAAACATGTTTTTCTTTTCTTGTAACTTTCAAAAAAATATTTTTATACATAAAAATCATGTTGTATATTTACAAATTGAGAAAAAATGTCTTCTACCTACCTACCTACCTATTTGCCATCCAAAATGTTAAATAGTTCTGGAAACACAGCTCTAACTGAAATCAAAGATAAGGATTAATTGGCCACTAATTAAACAAAAAAGGCGTTAGTTTTCTATAACAAAGCTCTTCTCTAACGAACGTTACTAAAAAGGCTGGATAATAATTATCATTATATTATTACAATAAATACACATGTTGATGAAAGATTTTAAAACCCCATTTCTGAGTTTCTAAATGACTGTGAAACAGAAGCCTTCTTTATCAGAATATTGAATGGATATGCAAACACTGTTGTTATCTAACTCCTCGGCGTTGTAAGGTTCTTGAGACATTCCAGAAGAACAGACGAGTCTTAAATAATGACAAGTTGTCAAGCTTCACGCAATATCCTAGCTGCTTGGTCATTCATTAACATTTTGTACTGACAATATATCATTCATCTGCATATTAATAGATAGTTTTACGGAAACTAGGATCTTATTCATCATCAATGTCACAATTGCCTTCTTAATATCACTCATTCTTTCAGAAACTTAGACCCTATCCTTAATTACTTCAGATAAGATCTCTCATATTATTGCGAATAAAAAGCCGATCTAGAAGTAAATCAAATCTTTAAGACAACTTTCGAAAGCATATAATGCAACCAAGCAAAATAGTACAAGACTCTGTTTTCTTAAGTCAGTTTTGAATAGGAAATAAATTAGCAATACTCCTCGAGACTCATAAAGTGGATCTTTGAAATATTATTGAATAGGTTCCATTACAATATAACAGTTGTAAGTTATCACATTGTCTATCATGTGGTCAAATAAAATGTAATAGTATATGTGTTCTACATGTACACATGATTTAGGAACCAGCATTATTAAAGTGAAGTTGAAAGCATTATATGGAATCATTTCAGGATTCAACATTTTTTTTTGTCATATTTTATCTTTAAAAAGAAAGCATTGTTGCCGTTTACATAAATGTACAAACGGGATGACATTTATATACAGGATGATTTTTTGCCGTTTTCCGGGTCATGGTTTTTATTACATGGTATCTAAATTTACGCCGTTACGCCATTTCTTTTTTGACACTTTAAGCCATTTCGGAAACCAAGTATTTACTAAATCGTATTTTCCATTTCTTAAATGTCAATTCTACACTATCTCACTGAGTATCAGCGGTGACAGCTGAATCCAAATGACATAATATATGAATAACATAAGTTTTAGATACTCCAGACTTTTTACATTCATCATGTTAATCGGTTGATTTTAAAATATCTTAAAATGTCAAGGAATTCTATGTCTTTGATAAAGTGTTTAATATACGTTATGGTCTCAAATTCCTGACGTCTTACAGTTACTTTAGACAAGTCCGTAACAATGCCTGTTTGCAAAAAAAACATTTCTTACTAAAAATGTACGTAAATGACTAAATGACAAAATAGACTGCATAAAACAAAACTTAAGACTGTTATACCCAAGGTCAAGGTCACCAAGGTGCTATACTTTTAATTATTTTTATGTTAATTTTTCGAAAGCTTTGTTTATAGACATATCTTTGGTACTTTAAAAGATAATGACTTGAAATTAAATATATTTCTTTTTAATCATCATCTGCATGTGTGGTTACAATCCCAATAACTCTAATTGTATTTTTGACAGAATTATGCCCCTTTCATACTTAATTTTTTTTACAAACAGTTTTCTGGACATAAATGTCCGAAGCCATTTTGTCAATGCTTAAATTGTTTTGATACTAAATAATGACACAAGTGAGCAATCCAAACACACTCTTTTGCAAACATCATTGGGAAGATTTTAAATTTCAAACATCTTTTTGTTTACTAATAAACGTAAACGTTTAACATTTCACTTCCAGTTTTTCACTGCTAATTTTTTTAGGTAAGTGGAACGGAATCAATACTGAGCTTGTTTCTCACTGGTAACGGCCATAAGGAGAACAAACTACAAATAAGCAATGTATTGAAGACCAATAAACCAAAAGATACAGACGATTTAGTTTTAAATGGAAATGAGTGTTATTATATTTATAATCAGTCTCCCGCAGAAGATGAATGGTGACGCCTGTATGCTTGTCTGGTATGCTCAGGCCTCTAGAGAATTTTTAAGAAAAGAGACCTTATGTAGTCTGTATTCTAGAAGATATTCTGGAAAAGTTCAGTAATTTCTATTAGTGCTGTTTCTCCATATCAAAATGAAATGAACACTATTTAAGTACTTCATCTCAGACGAGATGCATTTTGTGCGAATTGATAAATCGTTCTAGGGTGAATTTACCTCTAATGAAACAAACAGATTAATCTATTAGTATATGTTATTCTGTAAAATACAACTTATCATTTTGAGTTTTCAGAAATAAATCAGTAAATTTGTAATTAAATTGGAATTTATCATCAAAATGATTTCATTGAGATATTATCAAATTTATTTCTAAGCTTTTTGAAGCCATTTGATTTGCAGGTGTTCTTTTGCAAGTTTGTCTCAAATTGTTACACAAGATATGGGATATGCACTGTCAAGGAAGTCCATATCAGGCAAGAGTAGTCACAAAATAGTACAAGTTAAATTCTACCAAACTGTAAGGTAATGGTTTCACAAAGACATTTTGTAAATTAACAAAGCTACTTACAGTGCAGACTGGAATCCTAAAATCATTATTTGTTTAGTTTATGACATAATGTTTTGTTAGCTATAAAATGAATAAAGAACTTTATTTTGATTGAATCACAGTACGCCTTGTTGAACACACTTGGAAAATGATCTTACACAGACTGTTTCAACTGCAGTTTTGTATCTAATTCAGAATTAAACTTTGCAGCAACAAGTTTCTCTTTCAATTGATATTAATATTATAACAAAACGCAAGCTACATATGTAGGAATCAAAGGAATTGTTGCATCTTCTTAATGTCAAAAAAGTGTCAGTTTTAATCTATAGTTTTATCAGTCAAGGTATTGTAGCGTAGTCAGCTAAACCTAGAGGATCGTTTCCTGGTCAGGAGGACCAAATCAAACCGTATAGCGTAGTCCGCAGTTTAGTAGTACTTCACTCAGGTTCTTTTGATAAATAAACAAAGTCCGTTTTCTAGATTTAGTGTTCTTTATTCGGCGTTAGCTGAATAACATGGATTTTGACCTAGATTCTGTAGTAATCGGGACACGGAACAGGTGCGCGCTGAGAAGATAAACCATTTATTAAGTCTTAAATGACATTTATTATCAGAAGGCACGTATTAAATGGAACATATTTAGTAGTTTTGTTACCCTAAACTAAAATGATATATTCTAATTTAAAGTTTTTAGTAATTTATCACCGCTAGAGAAATCGAAAGTAAACTTCTTCCCCCGTTGCGTACCTCGCTTATGGATGAATGAGTGGTGGCTAGTTGTAAAGTTCTGTAGAGTCAGTGTTCCCGGTGTCGGACTGTACGCGGTTTTGCACACACGGAAAATTCATGCTCTTCGTGAAAATAAAGCAGAAAATTTAACAATTCTTTGTTATTATTTCACGAAAGTGAGTTATTCATTACATAATTTGCCACCAGGGGTCTTTCCCCACTGCAGCCTCGCTCTGGCAAGTGCAGACAAAACAATAACAACACCAATGGAGGCCAGTAGGTCAGCTGAAATTTTTTAAATTTCATGAAAATAATGACTATGCAAACAACAACAATGTGCAAATTAAATTTAACAATCACTATTCCATCATATATTATGTAAGTATTTACCTATTACTTTACCCAAATAAAAAAAATTTCAACATTTATTGAAGGAATCCGAATCTGCAAATGTTTGATTTTTTGCTTTAAGTTTTTTTTTACTGAGATCTTAATCAAGTAATTAGAGTTATGGGGGTCACTAGTGATTTAAAAGCTAAGGTTTTATTTTCATGTCAACTGCTTTAGCCTTTTCCAGTCCAACTAATTGTACGCTGGTCGACATATTGTGCTAGTGAGTTACTTATGGGGGATTCTGACCCAACACGAAATTATTACAGAATCAGCCCAGGACCAAATCATTTTGACGTTCTATCACTGAATGGATACCTCTTGATCATTTAAATTTGCTGCTTAGTTGGAATATTTGCAAATGAATAATGTGTTCGTATATGCATATCCAAATATTTTCTGTCTGTACATTCTGTTTAATTCTGAATTTTTCATGCGCCAAACATTATTACCTCTACGCGATTTGTCTTTTTAAAGACATTTTTTGATTCTCTCTACAAAATTGTTCTAGTATATTTTCTCTCATCCAAAATGAATGTTAAATAAAAATTTATTTTATTTTCAGTGTTGCTAATAAGTCCCCAAGATTCCAGTAAGTTCTTGCACGCTTCGTACCACAGGGTACAATGTACCACCAAGTACCCTATTTTCTACGAACCTACATACCGTACAACTGCCACTTAAGCCGCTTTGCCTCTTCTGTAAGTTATGCCCCTAACACACAAAGAGAAGGCAGTATTTATACTTTGTCTCATGTAATATTAAAAAGATATTGTGCAATACTGATGAGTAATATTGATGTAAGCACATTCCTAACATTGACGTAGGCACAATCCTACATACGTCTGTGAGAGTAAACTAGCAAGCGAGAACAAGCTTATTAGGCAGTGCAATTACATCAGATTACTAAATTAAGCAATGCGCTCATTATGACGTAAATTCATTTACAATCACTTTACCACTGTAACAGCGTGATATGCGTTGGCGCGTATTGTTACACCACAACTTCATATTTACGGATGACTTTCGCAATCCGACTGACGTCACACTGACGCACATCTTAGGTAACTTATGAATATTGATTAACTGCCTGAGACGCCAGTTTAAATAAAACCATAATTATATGTAAGTACTTCTTAAGTCAATTACCTGGAATAATAGCTTTAATATAACAACCTAAAATATGAAATTATATGAAGTCGCTTGAAGGTATAAAAATCATCATTTACTCGACAATGCTATAATAATAATAATAATTTTTTTTTGTGCACTTCATGTCAAAACAAATTACAAAGCATAATAAATTATCACAGTATTTCACAGATATCACAGTTGTAATAGTAAAGTCATCTATCATATAATATTGATTATAATTTATCACAGGATGTTATTCTTGTTTTGAATATATAGTTACTGAAACAAAAAATGTAAAAGATATCGATATCACCTCTAGATAGTTGTAATACCAGTATTTATAATTTCAAATAGAAGATAGTGCACTGGATTGCCCGTAAAGCTTTGGCATTTACATTCAAAAACTTATTTCCAACGGGGTCCATGGTGTCACATTTAGATCTTAAGTGACTAATTACTCTACTTAGAACTGTCACATGATGGTATAAAAGTGATAATGAAATCATAAGATAATGATCTTACGTTGTCATATTACATATTATAGAGTGGTAGATACATTCCATTTTAAAACAGTATTCCTTTTTTTGAATACGAAGGTGTTAACAAGTCATGATCTTATGAGTGACTTTAAAGATTTAGGTGTATGTGTCATAAGCATATTATATAGGTCTTACAAAATCAATGACACCATGATACAAACATATGCAGAAACTAAGAGTCTAATAACTTTCTACACGAATTGACATGATAACACAAATACTAAACACTAATTTCATAAAGATACCATAAAAAGGTTAAAACAAAACCAGTTAAATATATATATATATATATAAAGATTTCTCATCTCTTTCCATTTCTGTTAATAAATGTTTCTTTAAAAGTTTCTTAAAAGTAGGTTTGGACTTTGCTGATTTTATGTCAACTGGTAACTTATTCCAGTCCTTAATTGCATTGTAATATGATGAATTTGATGTAAACCCATCGATTTGTGGCGTATAAAAATTTAAATGTGATCTGCTCCCGTAAGAATGGATACCACTGCATTTTGTAAAGTGTTCATGCATGTAACCGGGAGACTTGTTATGGAAAATCTTATAAACATGATTCAGTCTCAGTTGTCTACACATGAATGCTACAGTATGATTAACCCAAACCGGGAATTGATTGATACCTAAATAAATGTGTCTGTCTCCGAAATGATTCTTGGATCGATTATAGAGCATTTTATGTAACTGGATCAAGCGACAAGTGTTTAAGCAATCAAGTTTATTAAATTTAAAAACAATATGAACTTACCTGGTAAAAGAGGCCAGAAAAGAGCAATAGCCTGCAAAATACTGTAAAGACTTTTAATATCCGTATCTATCTTTGTCTTAAAACTTTCCTCAAGTGAAAATAAATTCGATTCGCAGTCTGTAATATTTATTACCCGTCCACTCTTGTTTTCAAATGCGCCTTCTTGTGGCGGTGTTTATGTGATAGCTCCTTAAGGAAAAACCATAGAAAATGTATCATTGCTCAATCTTAGCCAGAAATTAGTGTATTACATACATGTGTATGTATATTAAGTACCACAAAAGAAACAGTCCTGCATGATTGTAAAACAAATGCTGTATTAAGCTTATTCGTGGTGTCTGTATACTGTAAAGTCATTGCTTTTAGTAACAACGATTATTTGCAAAATGACCATTTTTGTTTGAAATTAAGAACGGCATATTTATTCAAAATGATACAAAATATTTAATGAAAGTCATTTTGAATTGTTTACTAATTTAAACAAGTGTATCTTAACACCTTAATATTTAATATAATCAAGGTTTTTTCAAAGACGTCTGCCAGAAAATGTGAGGCCAATGTGTACTTGATGGCCGTCATTTAATCCTTCTATACAATATTTACATACTGCCGAACTGACAGGCTAGGTACAAACTCGAGACACATTTATCGACATGGAATCGGTACAATTCTTGCGTTACATAGTACAGTATAGTGTTCTGTATCAAATCATGTGAATGTTTATCAATAAGACAAAGTTTGTCGAGTAACATGTAGAAAAGATTTTTATTTTTAGTTTGCATTACAGTCAAGTTAAATATATCTGTAGCCCTTAGTAGAATTCTTTTAAGATTATTTCGGAATCACAAGATACAATATATTGTAGGTAGGGTTTTTGTTGTTGTTTATTTGTTTTCATTAAAGTAGACATTTATTTGTTCTTATTTTTTATCTTATTTTCTCATCGACTAGATACGGAAAGATTCTTCTTAAATGTCCTTATAAAATAATTACATACACACAAATTTGTGCACGAACACATCTAATGCATTTACAAAATTAAAGGAAGAGTATGCTTGATCCAAATGTATCAGTAAATGCGTACGGAGTCATTCAAAGCCGATATTTGCTTGACAATATAATGATGTGTTTGATTATACGAGTTTGTCAAATTTCTTAAGAGCTTTACATTCGGGTTGATATCTTTATTTCAATACTCTCGAAGTAAAGATTTATAGCAGTACAACAGGGACGCACGAGAGTGTTCGACAATTGTTAAAGCTGTCATTAATGGGGCAGAAAATAAGGTCTCTTCTGTTAAATTGTACAAATGATGATACAAGCATAAAACTTTCAGGAAACCTTCACCTTAAAAGTGAAGTGGGCCTGAAAATATCTCCCTTTATTCAAGATGGCCACAGAATAAACAATTATTTTCCACATCACTTTCTAATTGAGATGGCTTCTATTTTTAGCTTGACCATACCAAGCATACTGAGAGCTTTCCTGCTCGCCACGGCGCCCGCGCCCGTGTCCTCACACTGGTTCAAGTTTCGATGCCCATTCACTTTACAGTCAATCTCAATAAAATGACATAATGCAGAGTAAACCCTTCTCATTATCATAGTTATTCATTGAAACGCCTATTTGTGTATTAAGATCATTTTTCTTATCCATTTAATTGACTTTACTCTCTCCAGGTAGTACTTTTTTGTAACATAGAGGAACATTCCTCTATCTACAATATATGAAAGGAAGAGGAGCTTTACTCTCAGTGTACTATTTCATATTATCATAGCTAAAGTTCATATACATTTTATTGTGAATAAACAAAATTGATCAAATATTTCATTTATGCTTATAAACGATATTTACGTGATGTCTCAAAACCAAGAGAAGTATTAGAACTTGACCTTAAAGACAGGTAGATAGGTATTTGCTTTCTGATGTAATATATCTTTAATTAGAAAATACCAGAGATTATGAGATCGGTATTTCCAACAATCTGAGAGGTAACATATTTGAATAACAGCGAATCAGAATGGTCTCTCATAATTTCAATCTGCGAACATTTAAAATGAATTATTAAGTAACACGACAAATTTTGAATAAATTAAACGATAAATACAAATTGTCTTAACTTTATACAAAATATTACAGACACTATTTTGTAATGTAAGTTAAATATTTAGTGTAACACTGTAACCTTCGAAGTAGATCTTCTACATTTTTTCATTTTTGCAAAACACATTTCCCTGCAATATTTACGTGACCTAGTGTAGTTAGACTACCACAACTAGACTGTAATACAATACGAACTTTATATCAGCTGAAAGCTTGATGGATTCACACATCATATATCATAAATTACACGCAATGTTTCATCCGTGTCCTCACACTGGTTCAAGTTTTGATGCCCATTCACTTTACAGTCAATCTCAATATATATTGGAGTTAAACGTGCGTACCGAGTTGTCCCTCATATAGCTCTATACACCATTTGTAGTTAGTCCTACCGGGCAGCCCTTTTTGAGAAGTTTCGTGGCGGGGAAAATTTTAGAAAGCTCGGTCATTTCAGTGGTATTAAAGGGAAGGCGAATGAAGACAGAGATAAGCACTGACTTTGATATTTTTATTTCATACTGTTGTAAAAGAAGCAGTAAGAACAAAAATGGTTACTGTTTTACAGATTTGTTAAGCTGAAATACAGCATTTCTTTTGAGTGTCTGTATGGCCGATACAAAGTGTTTATTAGATATTCTTAAGTTTTGTTATTGGTTCCTTTGGGTATGTTTTTCAATGATTAAAATCATAGGGTTGATGTTTTATTCATGAAATCTTTAAATGCGACATGGAATTACACTAAAACGGACATAAACAGATTTCCATATGCAGATAAGTAATCTAACTAATACTGGTGAAGTGTCTGCTAGCCGAAAAAAAAGAAGAGTTTTAAACTTTATAGTAGATGCATTGTACTTTATGCAATAGTTTTCAGTATTTAAATTAAACATTTTGCTTGATGTTTACGTTACACATGAGTGTTCGAGACAGGCCGAGTCGTGTTCCTCTATAACGAA
This sequence comes from Mercenaria mercenaria, assembly GCF_021730395.1. Lineage (NCBI taxonomy): Eukaryota > Metazoa > Mollusca > Bivalvia > Venerida > Veneridae > Mercenaria > Mercenaria mercenaria. The sequence goes on along the minus strand of NC_069364.1, from coordinate 86,994,793 downwards.
AATAATGTCTATAATAAATAGATACGTTTGATAGTAATGTTTAATAGTTATGATAGTGAAGTTTGAGGTTTTGAAACAAAATCATATTCACCTTAACATAAATGTTTATGTTAACTTTAATGTCTTTGCATTATGCAGTTTGTTTAATTTGCATTTTTATAATAACAGACGAATTTGGTAATCTGTAGTTCAAGAAAATAAATTGATAAAACTCCTATTTTTGTACCACTCCACCTCACAGCGAAACTCACAAAATGAGTTTTTACCAAATTTTCGAGCTTCATTAGCAATTTTCAAGTTGTACTAACTACAATATGAAAATGCGGCAGTGGAAAGTAACATTTGCACTAATATTCTTTTCACGACCACTGAACTGCAATACAAATGTTAACTAAATCCACATTATCCATTCCTCACCCAGAAAACCCATTACTAACAAAAATGTTATATATGACATTGAATTAGCACTTTTATTTTTACTCATTTGTTCTATTCGGATTGGGTCATTTTATTGAGATTGGCTGTTTATCTCTGTTATTACTAGATTGATTTGCTGCCAACTTAAAGTAGTTATTCCTCATCATCACCCACATATTACACAAGGGCCACAACTTTTACAACCCAATATTTCAAGAATTACACCCCCACCCCTCTTTTTTATTTAGAATTTCTATTTAATGTTTTGTTCTATATCTGTTATTACTAATTGCATTAGATTCAAACTTAAAATAATTGTTCAACATCATCCCAAACATCATGTGGCACAAGGTTCATAACTCTAGTACCAACATTTTATTAGTTATGCCCCCTTTTAGCTAGAATTTAAGGTTAAAGTTGTGATGCACGTTTGATTTATCTCTGTTATTTCTAAAATGATTTGATTCAAACTTAACATAGTTGTTCCACATTATTAGCCGCATAATATGGCACCTAGTGTATATCTTTTTCAGAAATATTCTATGAGTTATGTCCCTTTTATTCTTAGCTTATATGTTGATTCAGCTTCCTAATATATGGGGGGCCTCCGTGACCGAGTGTAAGGTCGCTGACTTCAAATCACTTGCCCCTCATCGATGTGGGTTCGAGCATAATATATGGCCTATTTCACTTTCCAGCACAGATTTAGTCGAGCACACTTCGCATGTGACAGCTCTAATTAATATAGCTGCCTGACATTAGACCAGAAATATACATATCTTTTCAAATTTCTGAAACACATGGCTTGATTTAAGCAAGTTAACCCTTCGGCTAGCCAATCAGAGCCTTGCATTCAACATTTTGAAAGTGAAAGTAGAAGTTAAAAATAGGGACCGGGGCTCTAATATCTATCACCAATGTTGTTGTGCCTATCACCGGGGTTGTAAGCATATCACCTCGATTCTTACTGCTATCACCGGGGTTGTAATGCTTATCACCGGGGTTTTAATATCTATCACCGAGGTTCTAATGTCTATCGCCAGGGATCTAATGTCTATCACCTGCGTTGTAATGCCTATCACCAGGGTTGTAATGCCTATCACCGGGGTCCTTATTGCTCTCACCAAAGTTCTAATGACTATCACCGTGGTTTTTACTGCTATCATAGGGGTTCTGTAGCTTGTCACCGGGGTTGAAATTTCTATCATCGGGTTTCTTTAAAGTTCTTTCTACTATCACCACAGTTCGAATGTCTATCCAAGGGGATTCTTTCCGCTATTACATGTGTTGTAATGTCTATCACTGGTGGTGTAATGACTACCACCTGGTTTCTTATGCCCATCATATGGGTTCATACTGCTATCACCGAGGCCCTTAATACAATCAGCAGGATTCTAATGTCTATCAAGGTGGGTTCTTTCTGCTATTACAGGGGTTGTAATGTCAATCAACGGGAGTCCAATAAATACCACCAGGGTTCTAATGCCTATAACTGGTGTTCTTACTGCTATCACCGGGGTTCTTCCTGCTATCAACGGGGTTCTTACAGCTTTCACTGGGCTTCTAATGTCTATCATCAGGGTTCTTACTGCTGTCACCGGGGTTCTAATGCCTATCACCGGGGTTCTTACTGCTTTCATCGGGTTTTTTATTGTTTTCACTGGGGCTGCTTCAATTTACGCGTGTTTTATGTGGTCCTAATTCAGGCAGCCATTTTGAAAAAATGCAGACATATTGTTTAGAAAAACTGTATAATATGGCAGAACACTGGTACAAGTAAATGAATCACTGATGTGTAAAGCTCTGCTTTGAATGCAGTTTTAAATTATTTGTATATGTTTGAATAGAAACAATATTAACATTTAAATAATATCATTCAAATGTTAGATTGGCCATTTCGGTCGCCATTATCATAAATAATGATCTCTTTAAAGATATTATTTTTTGTTTCTGCTTATAATAGTATAATTATAACCAGTCACTTCTATGTAAATAGATGCGTGTGTATACAAACAAATGTTTGTTTTTCATTTTAGACAGCCATATGTACCATAGTATACTTCATGATTAAATTATATGTTTCTTTATAGATGTTATACGTTTTATAATTCAGCACGAGGCTTAATTCTGCATCACCATTACGCCGGTTAATACTTGTACAATGTAGTAGGGCGGTACTTTATATAGTCCTGTTGTAGATAGCCATTTGAAAATGTTGGCCATATATCCTTTAGAAAGAACTTAATAACAAAACAGGTTTATTTCGGTTTTAAAATCAATATCAGAAGTTTAACATTATTACAATTAATATTTAAAAAACTAATACCATTCTCATATATATTAAATGACGGTTAAGATTTATATATGTTTATGTATACATAAATGTGTCTAAATTTTGGCGGCAATTTTTAAAACGGTGGCCATCTTGAATACAAAGATCTGTTATTCTATTAATACTTTGACTTGTTTTAATTATATAGTTAATTCTGAGTGATTTTTAGAGCAAAAGATAAATATTTGGATAGCTTTACCCCATCTATATGTCAGGGTTGTGTAAACTTTCAGGCGGCCATTTTGAAAATGGGACCATCTTGAATAAGGAGAGATACTTTTGGGTCCGCTTCACTTTTGAAGTTTCCAAGGTCTAGTGGAGAGTTCCTGAAAGTTTCATGCTTGTATCACCATTTGTACTATTTTCCTAATTTCCGCCCCATTATATTGTTAAAACAGTATTCTAATAAAAGTAATTAGTCGTCTTTTTTCTCACCTTAGAAAATTATATTGAGTTTAGGCGGGTAAAGTGGAATGGTTGTGCCTTCAGTAAAATAACTCAATCTTCCTACATCATCGAATTAGACAACCTGTCTTCTGAGTTTTGTGTATCCGGTCCGATGTATTTCCACAGACAATCACACTTCTTTCTTTAATTGTACGAGTTTTTTATGCATGTTAGGTCATTATGATTCACAATATGTAATAGGTTTTGTTTGAATCTCGGATTTAGAAATGAATGGATAAAATAAGTATTTATTTAAAGTAACACAATAATAGGTCAAATTGTTAGTATTAAATGCTTGTAGCCTTTTGAAGTTGGATATTATAGACTGCGAACCAAATTTATTTTCGCTCTAGAAAAGTTTTAAGACAAAGGTAGAAACACACGTAAAAGGGAGATGTCTTTACAGAACTGTATTTCGCGGTTATTCCTCTTATATTTCCTCATTTACCTGTGTATATTGTATTTAAATTGTCTCTTTATTGCGAAGACACTAACGTCGTTTCGTTTTATCTTCTTTTACATTAAATGTGTGGTAAATTTTTTACATATAATAAATTTAAAACTGTTTTAATCATCAAAATGTCCACATATTTGCTGTGAGTTAATATGATATCTTATTTCATATTATTCCCATTTGTAGATCATGTTATAAATGTGTAACAAGTTAACAGGTGACATATAGGCCCATTGGGCCGGGTGTTGTGAATGTTGATTATGTATTGTAATATGTATGTACTGTATATAACACATGTTACGTTAATAAACAATTTACTTACTTACTAACTTACTTAAATGGAGACGGACACAACTTAGGTATAAATATGTTTCCGGTTTGGAGGTAAATCATATATTAATTGATAAAACTATTGATAGAAAATTACACTTTTTGGAAACACCAATTCCTTTTTTCTAAATAATTATTATGTATTTTGAATTGTTAGCATGTTAATCTTAACTGAAAGAGAAACTTGATTTATATTAGGATCAAATATAATTTGAAAGTTTTATAATACATGCAATCCTGCAGCACTTGGAGTCAGACTTAACTGAAAATGAACTGGTTTCCCAAAATCTCAAAATTAATATAAAAAAAGAGGAAAATAACCCAATGAAATCAAACTGGACGATAGATTCAACTTTAATTAATTTATTTTTGAAAACTCAAAGTATTAAATTTTGATATCTTAACAATGAAATATATGGTATTTTCATTAAAACTTCTATTATGATCTAAAATATTGACTTTAACTCTTACAGAACAGATTAGTTATGTTTTTTTATTTCATCAGACGTAAATTTACCCTAGAACGATTTATCAATTCGCACAAAATGGAAATTCTTCTCCGTGTGATATAGTTTGAGATGAAGCACTTTAACTGGGCTCGTTGGATGTCCTTTTGATATGTTAAGGTAGTTCTGCACGTTTGGATCGAACTTTTTTCTACAATGTAGAATTTATTTAAACTTTGATTTTTCGAAACTTCAGAATATACATAGAAAATTCAGCAAATAAAAATGACAGGGTCGTGAGCTTGATTTTTTGCTAGATCATTTTGAAAAATTTGGACATCATGCAATATTTCACAACGGGGGTCTATGGGAAAATCATAATTTTCATAACATTTTCGCGAATAGAATTTTTTCCACAATGTAGATTTTGATGAAACTTCTCACAGTTGTAAATAAACACATGGTCTATGATTTGGTGAAATAAAATGTATATGTCCGTGTACTTATTTTTGAGATGTTTTGACCATGATTAAAGTGAACCGGACATTTCACGCCAATTTTAAGACATTATTTTGAAATATTTAACGTGTCATATGTCTTCATATCATATTTTGACTTTAGAAATAAAGTAACATTGCCATTTAAATAAATTAACTCACAGGTTGTCATTAATTCATAAAATGATTTTCATTTCCGTACGCCGAATCTAGGCTTTATTCTACGTTTTCCGGCTAAATGACGTTACGCCATCACTTCCGGTTTATCAAACGTGCAGAACTACCTTAAAACAGAAATTACTGAACATTTCCAGAACGTCTTCTTGGATACAGACTACACAAGGTTTCTTTTCTATAAAATTTTCTAGAGGCCTTAACATATCAGATTAGCACACCGGCGACACAATTTATCTTCTACTGAAGAGTGATTATAAATTTGTACAATAAAACTGAATTCTATTTAAAACTAAATTGTCTGCAACTTTTTGTCTATTGGTTTATTTCTCCTCAATCATTTTGCGTATGGGCAGTTTGTTCTTTCATGGCTTTTCTCAGAGACAAACAAACTAAGGCTGGTTCCGTTCCAGCTATATAACTTTGATTGACAGTGAACTATTGGAAGTTTAATGTAAAACGTGTGAGATTAGATAACAAACAAACGTTTGTTAAGCGAAAATTATGAAAAATACCTGAGATATTTGCATCTGCAATGTGAACTTAACGATAAAAATATATTTCTGTTAATGTAGTCACCTGCATTAATATTAATAAATGTGACCAGTTAATCTGCTCGTTTACAAATTTACACGTACCCTAAAGGCTGATAATACCTTTGTTTAAAAATGTGGCTGCCACAATTCCGTTATGAACATAAATTATTTTTTGTTTGTTAAATCATATTGTCGATTATTTTCTTCTTTAGTACTTGTAAAAGGTTTGAACATTGTAGAACAGAATGTATTGATTACCTCCTTTTATGGCTGTAGTTATCTATCTAAACATCTATCTAAACACCTGCTTCATTTGTTTAAAACATAAGATTTAAAGCCTTATGGACTTCTAAAGTGAAGTGCACTGTATGGGCGGCTGCGTTTTTTTTTTTTTTTTTTTTTTTTTTTTGGGGGGGGGGGGGCTTAAACATACACTTATCTAATTGAATTATTTGACAGCTGAGACGAAAACGCAGGATATTTAAATAATGGTCACCTACACTATAAACGACTAAAATTGGCGTCAGAAGAAATGAGATGGATTTATTTTGATATCATATATTTCAAGCTTATTTCGATTAAAAGTATCATTTTCAAAATTAACCATTTACAACCAAGTTTGACTTTTTTATTACTATGTTTTAGATATTCATACACATATTTAACATTCTATTTTAGAGAAAATATATCACGAATACCCATAAAATGTCACGGTAAACATATGACTACCTCTGTGGGCAAGCTAATTCGCCAAAGTACCCGTTGCCACAAATGGCATGTTAATCATTGCAACATACCAACACTGGCCACCAGTACATCGCTTCTTTACTATGTCAAAAAGCAGCCTTTGAAAAGACCGTGTGACGCCTTCACTGTAAACGAACGTATTCGTCAAACGGAAGCAGCCCCTCGAAACTCAGCTAAACAAAGCAACCAGTACCAAGTAAAGCAACCAAGATTTCAAATAGTAAACACTTCTGTACTAGATAATCTCACAAAGCATTCGTCAGCAATACGCTGCAAAGTTCAAAATAAATGAAATACACGACCTATGGGATATACACATTAATATATCTATAACACTATGTATATCTATGACACATGATCACAAGTATATCACAAAGTACGATGGACATTGATGGCTGCTAATTGTACATTGCCAAATACACGGACAACAACGGCTGCTAGTTGTATATTGCCAAATTAACGGTTGCAGCAACGGCCATCAGTACATCGAATTTACCCTGAAACAGTAGGGGTAGAGTTAGATATCATTAAAAATACTGTGTTATTGCGATTAAAGTTTTCTATGTTGCCTTCACTCTTTAGATTACATATTGTGGAAGAAATGTATGTAGGTTTACTCCTGCCCCCCCCCCCCCCCCCCACACACACACACACACACCACACCCCCAATGTTACTTTTAAATGAAGTGAGCAAAATTCAAAACAGACCCGCAGGATTCGACCTTATTTTTCCAATGTTGGAGTTACAATTCTGTCTCATTAAATCCGTTTACTTGAGGCACCCTAGAAAAAATTATAAAGACAGTTTTATTTTGAGTGTTATAATTGTTTACCAATAGTTTAATGTTTCTTTTATCAAATTTAACGGTATAATGAATTCTCTACAAACGTTTTGGATAGTGGCCATCACATTGAAATTTGTCTCTACTTGAGCTTGAGGAAATACCATAAATTATATAAAATTGATAAAAAAACGGCAGGGTAAAAGTTGTTTAAAAATTGCAACACAGTGCGAAACACGGTCAATTTTAAGAATATACCAAGCAATTTGTATAAAAAATTATAGGTTCCCAGGCTTGATCTTGAATTATCTGACCTTGAAAGTAGATTTTTTTCAGTATTTTCCGACTTACAAGGGCAGATAATTCATGACCAGGGCTGGGTTCCTATGGTTAGTTTTATTTTTATATTTCTGTTTTTGATTTGATTCTCTATCAGTAAAAAAAGGTTTAAAGAAGAAATTCTTTCTGTGAGAAAATGTTTCCCCATGTCAACAGAGCTGTTGCAAATGTCCTTAATTATGTACATGACAAAATGATACCGCAAAGTCCTGGTCTTTCACATTAACCGAACTTCTTTAAACTTTGTATACTGACTGCAAATGAAGTCTGAAACAGAAATAAAAATAAAAATGCACAGTTCTTGCCTTGAACTTGAATTATCTGCCCTTGAAAAATTGGATTTTTAATATTTTCTGATTTTCAAGGGCAGATAATTCAAGATCAAACCTGAATACCTATGAGTTTTTATACATATTTCCGTTTTAAACTTGATTCTCAGTCAGTACACAATGTTTAAAGAAATTCTGCCCGTAGGAAAAGTTTCCCCAATATACATATAGGCAACTGTGGCAATTTTCTTTAACATGTAACTTTTCATTCAGCGATAAATATATCAATCTAAATATATAAAATATGTTTTTACTGTATTATGAGTTGTGCCATAAAGAGGACGAGGTTAGCACTAATTATACTTTGAGCTGTGGGATTGGTGTGTTAGGAGACGCTCTAAAATGAAACGCATTTCATCAATAAATACTGCGTCTGTAGGGTGCTGTTAATCTATCTTCTACTCAAAGGTAACACAAGTAATCCTCACATGACTCTAACTGTACAACCGATTAGCATCTTCCACAAACAAATAGACAGAAATATAAGGCTAGAAATATGCATGTGTCTGGCACAAGTTGGCGATGCAGGAAAATTTCTCCTAAATGCACGTGACTTAAGTTTAATTATATCTGAATTGTTTATTAAAGTGAATGCTCTGTCATGCTTGAATTTCATTCACTTACCGAGAAATGTTTTACAAACAATTGTGTCATGTTTTGAGATGAAATAATGCATACAAAGTATCGTATTCGGAAAGGCAGGGGTATTTGATATATCTAATGTAATGTATGGACTTCCCGATCATATAGTGTTTTACGCCTTTTGTACATAATAGTATCATAATAAAATGACTACAGTTACATGCAGCTATATGTGAACCGATACGGAATATATGTTGATTCTTTAGGGAATCGATCCCTCTACGGTAACATGTGATATACCGAATGAGATATATACTATCGAATTAAAAAATGTGTACTTCCGGCACGTGACTTCGGATTTTTTGGAAGAATACGTTTTTCCTTGTGCCTAATAAGCGTCCACATAACTTGTCCGAGCCGCAACGTCTTGCACATCAGTACAAATATGGGCAGTGTTGTTTTTATTCCAAAATCTACCGTTAAATTGATAGGGAATGGATCCTGCGCGAAGCGACGGAAAACTGGATCGATCCGTCTACAGTAACATGCGTTATACCTAATGAGATATTTACTATCGACTTGATGAGTTGAAGCCAAATCGATTCCCGATTGAGGCAGTGCCTTATTTCATACTATCTACAATTATATCAAATAAAACATATCCGCAATTTAATGTGCCTACTGCCACTATAAAATATTATACTTAAAACTATAAAAATGCTTGCTGGAAACGAAGCCAAATTAAATTGACGAACAGCTGAATGTACACAGTATATAAATGCTAGCGTGTCTCACATGAAGCGAACAAAATACGTTTCAAAACATTCTAGAAAGTGTTTGAATTAAAGCCAGATTTTAATATTTTATTTCTAACTTACATCGGTTCAGATTTTCTTGACTATATTGCTGGAATAGTTATTTGGAAGCGAGACGACCACATGTATTTAGTTACTAAATGCTATTCATGGAATTGATGCCTTTAGTTATAAACGGCTTTATCGAGAAATGCTGCGAGTTGCATGTATACGTCCAGTTAATGAAATGTATTAGTTTTACTTCCGTCCTATAAAAATATAAATTTACACATATGTGGGCAATGTGATGCCTGCAAGGCATATGTATTCCGGTTAAGGGTTTTCACATTGTATATCTAGAGTCTAAAAGTCTTTACAGAAATGTTAAAATTTTGTAATTATGATTACAAGGAAAAATATCAATATACACGTGTATTACATCTCATAATAGTTCATTTTCTAAAATGCAGTCAACTCACGTAATACAGAAATATATCTCTCTGAAAAGACAACACATTCTCCCAGATATAGTAGTTCATCTTAGTAGTTGTTGAAACAAGAGGGTCAAGATTACCCTATATCGTTCACTGCTAAACATGGTCTTGGAATCATCAAGATAAACATTCTGACCAAGTTTCATGAAGATAGGGTCATAAATGTGGCCTCTACAGTGTTGATAAGCTTTTCCTTTGATTTTTAGTGGAGACCTAGTTTTTGACTCCACATGACCCAGTTTCGAACGTAGCCTAGGAATCATCAAGATAAACATTCTGACTATGTTTCATGAAGATAGGGTCAAAAATGTGGCCTCAAGCGTGTAAACAATCTTTTCCTTTGATTTGACCGGACGACCTAGTTTATGACCCCATATAAACCAGTTTTAAACTTGGCATAGGAATTATCAAGATAAACATTTTTACCCAGTTTCATGAAGATAGGGTCATAAATGTGGCGTCATAAATGTGGCATCTACAGTGTTAACAAATCTGTCCTTTTATTTGACCTGGTGACCTAGTTTTTTACCCCACATGACCAAGTTTCAAGCTTTTCCTAGAGATCATCAAGGTAAATATTCTACGCAATTTTGTTTAAAATCAAAGCATAAATAAAATCTCTATATGTCTGAACGGGCCTAAAAAGAAAATTTTGCCCCTTTCAGGGCATGTACTCTAGAACCCATAATGGAATGTAGCCGGTTTTCGAAAGGAACAGAGATCTTATTGTGACTTAAGTTTTTTATAAGTGTGGTTAAAATCGAATGTAAAATGCCACTTCTATCGTGTTCACGAGGTAAAAATTAACCAATTGTGGCTCTTACAGGGATCAGTCAGAGGCAGTGACTCCGGAACCTATGGTTGGATCTGATGAATTCATCATGGAATCCTATATCTATTGTTGTTAAAGATACTTTGCAAGTTTGTATCAAATCAAACCATAAATAAAGTCGCTATATGGCTGCAAAAGCCAACATAGCAAATTTTGCCCTTTAAGGGGCCATAACTCTAAACCCATGATGGGATCTGGCCAGTTTTCGACAGGAACCGATATTATTCCAATACAAGTTGTGTGCAAGTTTCATTAAATTGATTACAAAATATGGTCTCTATCGTGTTCACAAGCCAAAATATCAAATTGTGACCCTTTAAGGGGCCATAACTCTTTAACCCATGACGGATCTGGCGAATTTTCGAAAGAAACCGAGGTATTATGCCAATACAAGTTGTTTGCAAGTTTGATTTAAATTGATTGCAAAATACGGTCTCTATCATGTTCACAAGAAATTGTGGACGGACGACGAACGGACGGACGGACGATGGGCGATCTCCTGCTAACAAAACCAGTCTAAACACACTCCATCGTGCATTCCTTATGTACGATACCCAAAAATTCTGAATTTTCTGTGTGCATCATGGTACTCTGTTATTCAGCTGTTCTATCAATTTCATGCTGCCAAAAGTATATCGCAGATTATCATGGACAAAACCGGCGATTTGTACATTGCAAAGTTCTGGACGAATGTGTCGCAAAAAAAGCCCAAAACGGCCATAACGGCGGAAGTTCTCCGGAAAATAATCGAACACCATATTACTACTAGGTACTCCGAAAAGAAACTGCTACCAATGCATCGCCAGTAATCATTACATAAAAACATGTACACAAGTATATAAGATTCTTTCACTGGTTATAGCTGCAGATAGGAATTTCCGGTCTCGAGGGTAACTGTTTAGACGGTTACGAGGCTCCAGCCGTGTGACCGTGTAAACAATTACCCGAGAGCCGGATATTCCCATATGCACATACAGCCAGTGATTGAATCTTTTTCTCGCATACGATATTCAACAAAGAAGAGTAAAAAATAAATTCAAACAAATGATTTTCTTATAGCACTTTTTTCTTATAGTAGCGTATTAACAAAGCGCGGGAACTTTACGTCCGTAAACAGGAAGTACGTCATGACGTTACAGAGACGAAAACAACGTAAGAGTTCCGGATTTGTTTTATCATCTGCAATGAAACGTTATGTTATTTTCTTAAAATAACGTTTTTTGAATCGAGAAATATGTTATAAGGAACAAAGAAGAACTATCAAAGTATTTACTTTTTTATAAACATTATTATTACTACACACATCTTCTGTACATATGTAGTTCGTTATACGTCATTTACAGCACGAGAGTCATCTTACACCCCGGGGTGTAAGATGGAGTTTTCAATCACCGGTGAAATCAACAGAAATCCCCGTCTGGTATGCAAGAACACAACATCCGAAGGAAATAAAACCTGACAAGCTCTGATCAACAAACGATGTAGCCTCAGAAAACAAGTCGGTGGTAGCAGCAATGTATTTTACAGCTAGTTGCATAGTAGATAACATTGGAAGGTTCGATAGGACTTGGTTTGGTTTCTTTACACATCAAGTTTCCTTACTTCATAGGTTTAGTATCATCGTCCTTTTGGCATACAATATCAGAAAGTATATCAGACCAATTCTAAATTTCTGGCCTAGAGGAAGACGCTATAAAAACATCATTTCTCTTTTAACACCAAATTTGATGATGGGGAAATGGTTTCAAATGAAATGTTCTGTAATGCAAAACAATAAATTCGATTTGTTCACAATTCATTAGAAAACTTCGCTTGTTAATAAAAACACAATTTAGAAATGGTCTGATTGCCATCATTAAAACTCTCCAAATGTGTAATCAATTAACAGGAAGATAAAAAGCATATTTGTTCTCATGACAGAAATATTCCGATCAAACTGTCATTCATTGTAATATTAACTTAACTTAACTGGTGATGCCTTTAAGTTTCTCCTCAATGCTTTAAGTATTACAAGTGTTTCAAATACATTTGAATTTTTCATTCGAGTTAATGCGCCTTCTAGTGGCGGTATTAATGTGATAGCTCTTGAAAGAAAAGCATAGAAAATGTATCAAGGCTCAATCTGAGCAGAAAATCAGAATAGTACAGATGTATATTCAGTAACACAAACAAATAAATCTTGCAGAGTCATGACTGTAAAACAGATACTGTATTTTATTATAGTTAAAAGTTATTCTGGGTGTATGTATACTGTTCATTTGTTGCTTTTAGTAACATCGATTATTTGAAAACAGGCCATTCTTCTTTAAAATTAAGAACGACATATTCATTCAAAATAGTACAAAATACATATTGAAAGAAAGCTATACTGAATTATTTATTAATGTAAACAACTATATATTAACACATTAATATTAATTAATGAACACGACCCGATAACAAAGAAGTCTGAAAAAGGTTTTTAGTTTATATCAATACACATTTCTGACGTCACAAATATTACGTCATAATATTAAACGGCATAGCGGCGCGCTCAGCAAAACAGGCAAATGAACATAAAAATCTTCGGTAACATATTACAATCGAAATGATATATCCCATTTCAGTCATTTGCTCTTGAATAAAATCTGTGTCGTTCAGATGCGCCCTCTTGATATAATTCCTTCGCATCTGAACTCCAAACAATGATTTTATTCAACGACAAATCACAAAATGAGATACATCATTTCTTTAATATACAATCAAGTTTTTTTTCAGAGACATCTGCCCGGAATTTTTTTTGTGAGGTTAAGGTGTGATGGATGACCGCCATTTTATTCCTTTCATACAACATACAATATTTACAAAGTGCCGAACTGACAGGCTTATCTTCAGCCATCATAATTGTTAAAAAGTAACAAATCAGAGACGCAATCATTTATCGACATCAAATCGGTACATTTCTCGCCATCCAATCATTTATCATGTTACATAGTACAATATAGTGTTTTGTATCAAAATATGTGAATATTTATAAAGAAGTCAACTTTGTCATGTGCCGTGTGAAGGAGATTCTTCTTTGCATATAATGCCAAGTTAACAGCTTTTGTATATGTTAGTATAGTTTTCACTTCCCTTAATGATATTTTTACAGTAAGTAAATACATTTGTGAGTAAAGGAAACGGTTCCTGTAGCAGCGTTTAGTTTGTAAAATTGTCCGTATTATAGCGCAACAATGAATTAAATTATAGCCGTTGTTAAAATATCCATACCAACAATTTGACCTCTTCTTACTAAAGTCAATCTTTATCTTAGCAAATCATTTCTATATCCGAGATTCCAACAAAACCGATTTAATATTGTAAATCATGAAGACATAACAAACATTGAAAAAATATAAAAGCAAAATACTTGTAAAACTAGAAAAAAGTGTTTCTCTAAGGGGATATATCGGACCGAAGACACAAAACTAAAAGACAAGCTGTCTATCTAATTTGCTGCAAGAAGTAATCGATGATGTCGGAATATTTAGTTATTCAATGGAAGGCACAACAATTCCCCTGACCCACCTAAACTCAATATAATGTTCCTAAGGTGAGCAAAGAGACGTTGTTCAATTAATTACATTTATTAGGAAATTGTTTTAACAATGACAGCTTTCACATATGTCGAACATTCTCAGGCGTCTTGGTTGAACTGCTATAAAATTTTCCTTCAAGGGTATTAAAATTTAGATATCAATCAAAATTTAATGCTTTGAAGAAATTTGACAAATTTTGTGTAAACAAAGATATCATTATATGAACATATACTCAAGCAAATATCTGTTTTTTTTTTTTCAAAAACGTTGGATCTATGGTTTTATCTGAGTGTAATCGGACTGCTTTGCATGACTTCTTATCTACTGATATATTTGCCTTAAACATAAACTAGCTCTAATTTTGTAAATACATAAGATACGTGTCCGTACACAGACTGTGATGTATGTATTTTTTAGAGGAGAAGGTTAAGGAAAAATCTGTTCGTATCCTGTCGCCGGTTCATTAAAAAAATATTTAGTGAAACCAAGAAAAACACTCTACAATGTCTTGTATCTTGTGAATCTGAAAGAATAACTCGAATGAAAAAATAAAATAATGTAATGTTAAAACATTGAAAAGAAACTTAAAGTCATCGCTATTTAATTTCGTTAAGTTGACATTTAAGTGAGTGACAGGTTGATCGGTATATATTTTTGTCATTTGAAAAGCAAGTCTTTCCGTCTTGTTAATTGATTACGCAGTTTGAGAGTTTTAATGATGACAATGAAACCATCACAAGTGAAATTTACAGATTAACTGTGACAAATTCGAACCCTGGAACACATAACAAAGGGACATTTCATTTGAGACCATTCCCACATCATCAAATTTGATGTTAGCAGAGAAATGATTTTGAATTTTGTTTGTAAAGCGTCTTCCTCTAAGTCAGAAATTTAGAATTGGACAAATTATGTTGTTTGATATACATGTATTGGAATTATTGACTGCCTAAAGCACGGTGATACAAAACATATATTGTAGGAAGATTTGTTGTGTTAAGAAACCATACCAAGTCCTACTGAACCTTCAAATGTTACCCACTTTAAACGAGCTGTCAATACATTGCTTTTGCTACCACCAGTCCTTATTGTGAAACTACGGTTTGATGATCGAAAATTGTCACAGTTATTTTTCGGATAAAGATGTTTATATCGTAATCAGTCGCGATATATTAGTTACTGTAGCAGTTTCTAATTGGAGTACCTAGTAGTGTTATGGTGTTTGCTTATTTTCCAGAATACTTTTTGCTGTAAATGTCGTTTCGAGCTGCTTTCTTTTGCGACGCACTCGTCCAAGGCACTTCGCGATGTACTGACAGCAATTTTTGTCCACAATAATATGCAATATATTGGCGGCTGTTCTTATGTAAAGCATTGAAAGCAAATCCGTGATTTTGCAAAAGCAGCTGAATGACTATTACAGTATCTTGACGCACACAAATATCCGAATGTTACAGTACTTTACATAATGAATACACCAAAACGTGTTTCTTTACATAGTTCATTTCAACAGCAGCTGAGATAGACTACTATTTGTTGGTGAATGTGTTGTCAGTTCTTACTTTGGTTGGCTACATTTTAGAAAATGCTCTTTAACATATTTTTACAGATCAACATTTTTCCATGGTGTTACGAGTATAAATACATAATTTTAACATTTTCACGTTTTCTAAATGTACAATATGAGAACCTTTAACCGGAATGCTAACAGCTTGCAGAAATCACGTTGTCCTCGTTTGTTTTTATCAATATTTACACTGTTTAGGGAGTACAATGTCATGTACGTAAACAGAATTTAAATAAGCTATACGTATAATGCAGCACGCAATATTTCATCATAAACCCATCTATAGCTAAATTTAGTTCTCCGTCCCGTGCTTTCCACCAATGTTTCAGTAAAATAACATATTCAAAATACCATTTTTTGCATTTTCAAAGTAATTAAACTTGGCAGAAGTGATATCAACACGCATAGGTTTTCCAAGTTTAGAAAAAATCGACCTTAAATTAGCAAAACTACCTCCTAAAGATCAACTGAAAAAACGACTATGTGTATTACATTAGGATCATACACCGACGTATCTCATGAGAGATAATATGAAACAGTGAATGACATTCACGTACACATAAAAGTGTTATTTGTTTTTAGGAGCAGAAATAAATGACGTAATGGAAGTGATCAGTTTTGATTTTTATTGAAGACAACAGAAAAAAAACACGGACAAATTGCAAAATCTTCACTGATTCTGGACAATAACAATTACATTTTGTATATTTTTAGTTTTAGATCAATATTACTGTGACCATAGTTCCGACTAGAAATTTGGAAAGAAATTGATTTTTGAAATTTGTTGTTGTGATTTAAGAATTACAGTAAAACCGTGAAATTGCACTTTCATAAAAGTTACTTTAAGGTAAAAAAATGTACACGATTGATGTAATTTACTTAATTTCATATGATCGATTCACAAAATAATGTACTTCCGTTTGGATCTGAACTATAACAGTCATAAGCTTAAGGAGCATTATCATATTTCCTGCTGTAGACTGCTGAATTTGTATATTTGTGATATATGAATTATGAATAAATACATGAGTCAGACCTTGATAATCTACAGTAATATACTATACTAAGTTTTTATCGTCTATGTGAATCCTATAAATTCAATAAGCGAAATCATGTGTCTTCTCAAAGATAATACATTATCTTTCATTTGTTTTTAATTCTTTGGACAAAAATGTATGTGGAATCTTAAGCAAATTTTGCCATTGCTCAATTTTGAAATGGACCTAGTATACACTCATGCTGTTCTGTAAAAAAAGCTATTGATTTAGCCCTAATTTTTATTTCAAAATAGTGAGGAAAAGTTTGTTTTTTCCGGCTCGCTTTCTGTTTTACAATCAATGCTCAACCGAAATATGGAAAATCCTTTCATTCAAAATTTTCTTCTCAGTGTTCATGCACTATCTTTGAAAAAGTCTATCATATTTTGTTGGATTCCTACTTTTGTTGGTATTTATCGAAACGAGGATGCTGATACTGCAGCAAAGAAATCCGTTTTATTACCACAGTCTAACTTGAAATTACCATGTATTGATTTTAGGCCAAATATAAACAAATACATTTTATCTAAATGACAATCGTCGTGGAACAATGCTTCGTTCAATAAACTTTATGATATTATACCTACTTTGGGTGAAAGGCACCAAGGGAATAGATCTGTTCGCAGGAAGGAAGTTGTTCTTTCTCGTTGTCGAATAGGTCATAACCGTTTGACTCATTCTTAACTTCTGAACAAAGAATAACAAACTGAATGTGTACCATGTCAAACACCGCTTACTATGAAACATATTTAAATCTACAGTGTGGAATTCGCTCCATAGTGCAGTACATACTATTAAGTTCAATCTTTGAAAGAGTTGTTCGAAAAAGTTTCAGTCGGCAATTTTTTGTCCTTTTTAAAGCAGATAGGCATTTATCACAAAATCTGAACATCATACGAGGATTGTTCAAACATGAATGCATCTAGAACGTTGTCTCGCTCAATAATGCGAAAATCACGAGGAAATTAAGATTATTGGGTAGATAAACATGAAAGCTTTACATTGATACCACACCCATTAAAATCCGTTCACTTTAGCTGTGGCTATTTCTCGCTAAACATTGCCTACTCGTGTATACTAATACAAACATGGTTGGAAGAAGGTCAGCGTACGCCGTTGAAATACGGATCTATATAAATATATTAAGAATCGTTGTATTCTTGGCATAGGGTGTAAAGACATTTTTGATGAAATATGTTCTATTTATGGGCATAATGAAATGTCTTTTTCGACAGTTATTCGTTGGTTTAAGAAATTCAAATGTGGGTTAGTTTCAACGGAAGATGCACCACATGGCCGTCGGCCGAAAACAGCAACGTCTGCCAAAGTGGTTGCTAGAGTGAAAGAAATAGTTGCTACTGATGCAAGATACACCGCTGGGCAAATAGCTAGTATGGTTGGCATCTCATTAGGAGCAGGTCATACCATTCTGTAACGTAATTTGAAAATGAGAAAGATCTGTGCTAGATGGATTCCCCATCTGTTGACAGATGAGCAGAAAAAGGCACGCGTGCAATGCGCAAAATTGTTGCTTAAAAAGTTTCCAAATTACAATGCACGGTCTTTCACAAATGTCGTCACTAGTGACGAGACATGTGTTCACTTTTTTGAGTCCAAACGAAAGATTCAGAACAAAATATGGGCAACAAAGTCTGGTAAAAGACCATGCATTGCAAAGCGGACCAAGAGTGTCAAAGAGGTAATGTATGCCATATTCTTCACAATTCAGGGTCCTGCCATTCAGGTTGCTGTACCTAAAGGCAAATCCATAAATGCATAAGTTTTACAAGACTAAAGGTCTTCGAAAACTGAAGAAATATTTCAAAAATCGAAGACCCGCAACTGGTTTTGCCAATGTCAGATTGCTACATGACAATGCGTCATCGCACAAGGCGTCTATTGTACAAGACTTTCTGAAGCAGGAAAAAGTTGTTGTGCTCCCTCACCCTCCTTATTCGCCTGACCTTGCCCCATGTGACTTCTTTTTGTTCCCAAGGCTCAACAAATACCTTTCTGGTTGAAACTTTGTGCAGCGCAAACACCTCGGTTCTGCAATATTCCAGTGTCTTCATAATATACCTAGAAAAGACTATGAAAATGCCTTCAAGGATGGGATCAGAAGACTGAAACTTTGCATATCTGTTGGTGAATACTTCGAGGGGACCAAATAAAATTTGCATTGAAATCTATCAAGGAAACATTTTTATATGCTTAGATGCATTCATATATGAACAATCCTCGTATATTTTTATTCACATATTTTGCAATATTATTGTTTACCACTGATATTTTAACCCTTTACAATTTACTTCTTAACCCTTTATATGTTTATACATTTTACATAATTGTTTTTAGAAATGCTTTACAATTTACGTTTTCAAAACACTTGTTTTCGGCGATATATGGCCTTTTTGTGTCGATTCGCCATAAAATCTAATCACTCACTCACTGCAAAGCTAGATGCCCACGGGCAATATGTCGAGCCCGCCAGCTGTCAAAAGGACTGGGAGTTGTACATGACACTCCTTGTCTCATTGAGGCAAACATTTATGCCAAATAAAAAAGAGACTGCAAAAAGTTACAATAAGTTATTTAAAGTAATAACAAAGGAAAGTAAATCTAAAAAAAAAAAAAAATAAAAAAAAAAAATTAAAAAAATATATAAAAAAAGTCCACACAAAAATCCGCACCAGCAGAGATAGGTCAAAATACATTTGAAAATGTAACATGCATGTTGTACTACAAAAAAGTGGTCTTGATTTTTCCCTACGACCAGTAATAAAAAGGTTACAAATGTAAGCTATTTATAGTAACAACAAAGGGAAGTAATTCTAGGATCTTATGCATGACACTCCGTCGCATGATGATGAACGATTGTGCCAAGTTACATCAAAATCCATCTATGCATCAAAAAGAAATTCTCTAGACAAAGTCATTCTTGTATCTGATTTTTGACCTCTAAGTGTGACCTTGACCTTAGATCTAGGGACCTGGTTCTTCCGCATGACACTCCGTCTCATAGTGGTGAACATTTGTGCCAAGTTACATCAAAATCCCTCCATGCATGAAGAAGAAATGCTCCGCACAAAGTTTTCATTCTTGTATCCTTTGACCTCTAAGTGTGACCTTGACCTTAGACCTAGGGACCCGGTTCTTGCGCATGACACTCCATCTCATGATGGTGAACAATTGTGCTAAGTAACATCAAAATCCCTCCATGCATGAAGAAGAAATGCTCCGGACAGTCATTTTTGAATTTGACCTTTGACATGTAAGTGTGACCTTGACCTTTGAGATAGGAATCTGGGATTTGCGCATGACACTCCGTCTCACTGAGGTTAACATTCACACCAAATATAAACAAGATTGCTCCATGCATGTCCAAGTTATGGTCCGGACAAACAAATCCGGACGGACGCACGCACGCACGCACTCACATATACCGAACAGACATTTGGACAACTATGTCTTCGCTTCCGCAAGCGGGTTCGACAAAAAATGGTATCACTTCTTAAACAACAACCAACCCCAAAACACTATGAACTGCTAGGTGTTTTATTATATTCATAACTTTCAGACATTTCATTTTATAAATTGGTTAGTGTCAAAATTCTTATAAAAGATATACATTGTATCAGTTTTTTTTATTGCTAAGATTTAAAACATTTAACGAGATCAATTATCCTAAAGTCTTAGACTGTATACGGTAAACTAAATACCGGTATGTATATCTTTATATGGCGGAGATTGAATGCTTAGGATCACTGCACAATTGCCCAGTGGTGTTTTACCACTAACTACTTCATGTGTTCACATTTTCTTGGTATACAAATCAGACAGATTCAACAAATTTAGTAACGTTAAACATGCTTCCCGATTAAAAATATAATAACGAGAGATAACTAAAACTGTCTGCATTCAAAGCAAATCGCTTCATCAACTATTAAATAGCGTGAGGAATGGATATCTTTAGTAGCCGGTATTAAAGGCTAATAACCTCTTGATGCTTTAAGCGATTATCTAATTCCGAATGATCACTTCTGCTACAGTATAATGTATAATAGTACACATGATGCTTCGCCTCGAGTCATGTCTTACTTAGGCCAGAAAAGAATCTTTATCACTGACTGCTTCAAAAAGGTAAGAGTGATAGGTCTTTTAAACAAAGTATGCGTTTTTCCAGGTATTAATGTGTGTATCTCTCGTATTCAATAAAGTATTACATACTTAACAGTCATGGTTATAAGAAACAATTTATTTTGTTTTTATAGGAAAGTAACTAGTATGATGTTAATATTCGTGAATTTCCCTTGTTATTCATTAATACATGTGTTCATTTTGTTTTCTTTAGCTCGCTGATTTATTTATTTTCATAATTGTATAGAACTTTATCACTTTTTTTCTTTAGCAATAAATATGATTTAAGGAGGTAGGTTACCTTGTTACCAGGGTAAATTCAAATTAATGAAACCATAGCAATTTATTGTATTTCGTGTAAGTTCATGTTTTAGCTGCTACAATCTCAAGTTTGCTTATCTCTGTCCCTTTGAGTACAAGTTTTATCCAGGTTTGATGTACAAGACCCTCCAAAGGTATTTTATATTGAAAGAAGAAGGAACATACGGATATTCAACACTTTTCAGTGTATTTCGATTTCACTGTTATCCGTAGAAGTCTGCGTAGCTGATAATTTTATTAGTATGCGCGCTAGCTTTCTAAAATAAAATTAAAATATACATGTCGCGGGGCTCGTGTTTCCATGGTAACGCATTTCCTAATTTAAAAAAACAACTATGTATAACAACGGGTTTTTCGACGGCTTCAGTGCCATTCTGTTAATAATCAACATGGAATATTAGGGTAATATTATCAGAAGAATACTCAACACATTACATTGTACCCTATTTAAAGTAACCATGGCAACAGTGTGGTTTAAAATATCTTATATCTTGTTTTTTTATCGTAATTTCTTTGAAAAAAGATTAAATAAAATTACTTTTCTCGTTTAATGTAGCTTCAAAATATTTTATTTCTGAAGTAAGTAATATGTTCGCGTTATTTGCATTTATTTAAACACATTTTAAAGCTTAATATACTTATAACAGTACTCCTCATCTGACTTTTTTATGGAAAAATCATTTTGCTTGCAATTATTATTCTCATGGCTAGTGTTGAAATAAAAATAAAAGGCGAAAGTTGTGTTCCTTAAATAGACCATTGTCAACGCCTTTGAATTTTGCATTAAGATATATAGGTTACGGGATTTGTTTCCATGGTAACATTAATCTAATTCAAGAAATCACTATTTTCAAATGAAATGTTAATAATTTTAGAGCATAGTTTAAATATATAAGTATCAAATTATCAAAGGAAACGGAAAAAAAGTATTACAAATCAAATGCCCCAATTTTTGTTTGAAAATGGCCGTATTAAGTAACCTTTCAACCAGCTATATTCCCAATAACATCAGTAACCATCATCCATTTTCTTACATTCCTCATAACATTTCAATATAACTACACAAAAGCCGCATAATATTGGTCATTACTCATAAAAATATTTTGACAAATAATAATAGCTGTTTAAAAATAGTTCCAATAAAAGAAAAAATGCTCAGAATTACATACTTTCAAGATAAAATCTATTAATATTGCGCGGTAACTGACACGTAACGTCATGACATCGATGACGTCATTTTAAGGCAACAATGTTTTGTAGCGTTTTTTCCCGGTAATTTATTCATTATTTCCACATTATTAAACCGTTAAGATCAGATCAGATCAGACACAGGTTAATGATTTATTTTCAGAAAAATAAAGATACAAACACATTTAGTTTGTCGTAAACGTTGTAGTAAATCCTCACGTTAGCTTCCGGTTGGGCATGCGCACATACAAATATTAAGGTAACCTACCTCCTTAACCATTAAAAATATTTATATTAAAAGTCATTTGTTCACATCTACTTGTCCAAAATGTTTTTGGAATGTAGCTTTCCATATTTGATCCTCATCCTTGTCTTTTAACTTCTTGTCCAAATTTGGGACACTCCTTTCGAGCCGCCAGAAATGTCAAAGGAGGAATGTTTTGTAGTACTTTAAGGATAAGAGGAACTGCCTTTTTTCTAGATCAATGTTTCAAAAAATGAAATCCAATCATTAATCACATTTCAAACCAAATACAAATCTTGGAAAATACTAAATCTTCATGTTCTAATACAGGTCATATCCCAGGTAAAATGCTTCATTACACTTACAGTCAGGACAAGCCAACTGCAAGGTCTTGGAATCATTTTGAGCTAAATGTGCAAGAATTTAATGGAGCCAATATTTATTTTCAATCTTCTATATAAACAGTCCATTTTGTACATATTATTATCACACACAATACTATAAATAGCTTTTAATCTTTTAACCATTTTTCATGGTAAATATATATACTCAATCTTCAAATTAACCCTTTAAATAGTTTTCTTCCATTTTTAATAATCTCCCGTTAATGGACATTTTAACTTCATTATTTATTTGTTCACATGTGTCTTAGCATTTTATCTTTTAACCTTGAAGGTATACTGGACCCAAATTTCATATTTGGAAAATGTGAACACTTTCTTCATATAGTTTATGTAAACATACAATTAGCATCTTTATGCGTATCAACAGTACTATGCATACGGTTTAACATGGTACAATCTTACAAGAGGCGATTGGAAAATATCCGGACTTTTTGCTCATTCTCAAAAATCGTTCAATATTTTTCAAAAATTCTTTTGTATTCACCTTCTATGTCTATACACCTTCGCCATTTTCGTGGGGGCTGCAAACCATAAAGTAGACCTACTGCTGAGGTACGATTTACAATTGATATCAAAGCCGCCCTCTGTCTCATGTGTTTCCTGCGAGCCTTTTTTTCATTTCTGGAAACAAAAAAAAGTCGCAGGGGGTCAAGGACCGGGCGGCTGTACGGAGGGTGGGAAAACAATTGCAACTTGAGGGACTTAATAAATTCTACTGTAGATGAGGCAGTATGAGAGAGGGCATTGTCATGCAAAAGATGGACATTTTTCTGGGCTAGCCTAGGACGCAACTTTTTCAGTTTCTCTTTGAAAGTTTTCAAGATTACTTCTGAATAGTATCTAGCAGCACAGTTACCTTTTGGCATGCAGTAAGCTGGTATTATTCCAGGTGAACCCCAAAAAAGCAACCAGCATGACCTTGCAAGCAGAGGGAGACAGCTTTAACTTCTTGGGAGGTAGGGAACCAGTTGGTTTCCACTGCTTTGAGTGAGTTTTTGTTCTGGTTCAGCATGGTGAACCCACATATCATCACCAATGACAATGCAGTTCAAAAACTTATTTTTCATTACGAATTAAACGCCCCAAATGTTGTTTTGCTATTGTCACCCTGGATGTTTTTTGGTCTTCTGTCAGCTGCTTTGGCACCCACCTAGCATTTACCTTGCTCATACCTAACTTTGCGCGTAAAGTCTGACGTGCCTAAACTTTACTGATCCTAAACTGATTAGCTACCTCACTCTGTGATCTTTGTTTACAAAAACCTCAACATTCGCTACCATTGAAGGGGTCATTCCCTCTCCGGGCTTCCCTGGCCTAGTCTTGTCCCTTACGCTTGTTCTGTCCTCCGTTAACATGAAAACCAGCTATGAAAGGTTATACGGGATATGCAGGCTTTAGAAAAACTTACCTGCAACCTTGGAAAAATGTTGCAAGGTTTTTCACCCCCTAAAGCAGGAATTCAATACAGATCTCTATTCCACCAGCGTAGAGTCCATGTAACAATGTTCTAAAAAAATCGTGTATACACACTTCTCATTGAAAATAAACTAACAGAAATATTGGCAATTGAATACTGTTTTAGCTCATGTATAATATATTAAGGTAGCTGCACGTGGAAAGACAGGAGCATGAAAAGTCCGGATATTTTCCGACCGTCCCTCGTATTACGCGCATAGCTAAACACATCATACAGGTGTACCACCACTGAGAATACTGGGCGATTATTGTAACATCTGACTGTTACTGCATTTCTTTCAAACGTTAATTAGCTCAATATCATCAATTACATTATTATGTAAAGATTTATACATTTGATGAGAATTATCTAAATTTGATATTAGTGAATATTGACATAGGATACCTTTAAACTTCCAACTCTATATAAGAGTTCATATATCAAAGAGACAGACAGTAATTGCTTAACTTTATTTTGGAACTTAAAATATTTGAATATAATTATTCCTCTTCCGATGCATACATAATTATTTATAGAGAAAATACCACCTGAAGGTATTAGAATCTTTGTTTTGAAGCTCCTGGATGGAGCTTTTAACAAAGCATCCCCTGTATCGGTGCTTTACATTGGGTACTTGAAAGAACCAAAATAACTGCTTAGGTTAATTTGTATCTCCAAGCTTTTTCAAACTGAAATTTTATGAGCGCGTGGAATTTTGCACTCCCCCCGAATCGCAGGATATTTAACAAACTACAATAAGCGTTAAGTTATCAATTACACACCTTGTGCATAATTTGAATTTGCCGAAACTACGGAATATATCAGTTATGCTTAACACATGTCTGGACATATGAATTCTTCGCACATTCGCGCTACGAACTAAACACATCGGCTTCATCCTAACTTGGCCTAATCACTGAAAATTTACAATTTAAGAGCGGAAAGATTTATAGTGAGCGGGCGTGTAAGCTATGAATTACCTCGTGGATCGCATCTTTTCTGGATACTTGAGCCAATACTTCTGCGAAATGTTTTTGATTTAGACACAGGCGTCACCAACTTCTATGAGATATGCTAGTTTTTTTCGCCCATGTTTGTTATTCATAATTTACAGATGTTCGCTATTGAAATTTACTCTGATATTTGAAAGTACGTTTTTTCATTAGTGTCATTATAAGATTTCATATTTGAATGATAATTCATTTGATATATATTTGGCAAGGCGGATGGGTCGGTGGGGTTACCGGAAACAATTTTTTTCTATGTCTTATTACTTCATTGCCTCACCGGTAAAATATTTATGCCGAAAAAGTAGCATAGTCGCATTATTCGTGTACATCAATTTGACCAGACGCCAGGCTCCGCCTACAGGTCACGTGGTACCACAAAATACTAAACCTCCGACATTTAGATCGATAATGGCTGCTGCTGCTACTTGACGCGATATTTCTGAAGAGATTGGCAAGAATTTTCTGTCTTATTATGTGTCTTTAAAACATTTAGATGAATTTCGAGAAAGTACTGTTAGGAGTCTTACATTGATAGTTTTGGGATTTTCCGACATTCGGGGACGGAATTAGTTGAGAAAGCATGTATTTTCAGAAGACAAAAGAAGACGGAAGAAGGCTACACGACGACAATTACTAATGATATTTATTGTTGAAAATTTTGTGTTGCTTCTTTAATAAATCACTGACAAGTTTATGCGTGTTTTTATTGTGATAAAAGTATTTCACGGTTTATCATTCAGTTTGATATTTTCTTAGTATTTTCTCGACTTGTACTCTATCAGTACTTATGCCCCATGTGCAAAACTGGAAAAAGTGCATTGAAGGATAATGATACATTTACATTTTAGGTATAAATAGCCCTTCTCCCTCAACCTAAAAAGAATTCACATCACCGATGTCTTTCCACGTGCATGTTGATCGAGGCAACTGAAAAGTTTGGGCACGAATAATGTAGCACTTTTAGTTCATATTTTTGCTACTTGAACATTTTGGCACTTTCTCTTCACAGTTTCTTGTTATGTAAATGCCCAATAAGAAGTGCTATGGCTGAGAAATAAACCAACAATGCCTAGTTTATCTTTGGCCTACGATGTGTCTGCAGAACCCGTAGACTGCCCTATCCTCCTTTCTGTGTGACTGCGGAGGCAGTGGGGGTGGGGGAGGGGGTTGGGGGGTTGGATGGGCGATTTTCGTACGGGCTCCGCAGCCTCTACGACTTTGTTTAGCGAAAAGTTATACATATTAGAATTAATTGAAAGCCCGTAGACCGTAGACATGTCGTAGGTGGCATTGCACAATCTCCGCACAGGCATCGTTAGGAGGTCATGCGCTGATCGTGCAGCCAACGCACGATATTCCGTGGACAAAGTGCCTAAAAGAAATCGTACGGAGATTGTAGACACCTGCGACCTTCGCACGGCACTCGCAGAGCTGCCACAAGGTTCCTGCTTGCTGTAGTACCGAATGAAATCGCCTGGATATTGAGCAATCATCGCGCGGCCACCCTACAGCGGCCGCATCATTTCCGTGCGGCGGCCTTTATATGGAATAACATTTTTCAGATGGTTATATATATTGGTCATCTCCAGCACGTAAGAGTTCCGTTGGAAGCCTGCGGTGACTGCAAGAAAACTGCACTGAAATTGCAAAAAAAAAAAAAAAAAAAAATGAAAAAAAGATACGGCACGATGCCCGTATTTAATGTGAACACATACACCGTAGGTCGTAGCCACCTACGGTGCCAAATTTAGACTAATTTATCGCACGGCGCCCGGGTCAAATGTGAATTAAGTGAAAGCTAGATATATTAATACCATTGTATATACAAATATGTGGTAGTTTCCGTCGATTTTATCCACTTTCAATTGTCTGTGAGGACGTCCACAAGTCTTAATCCAGCGAAGATACTTCTCAAAACTTTACTTAGGTTTTGGAAAAGGAATAATCTAGGCGTTCTGGGAAGCGACTATCGGACTTGCAAAGTCCCCACTGACATCTTTTTACCATTTCTAATAAGTTTTACTTGTATATATAATCATTTTCAAAACGAATTTATCAGTTATTTTTATCGGTGTCGAGATCGCAATGTCGGAGGGTAATATTTACATTAACACCGTCTGGAGGTGTGCGTCGAATCAAGCGCATTGATTGGTTGATCGCTTATCGATTTATTGGTTTGATTGACAGCCGGCGTCTGGTCAATTATATAGAGAGGCGGCGGGGCGTCTGACAAGCTCATTAGGTAGAGCATAAGACCACTCTGGTTAATTGAACACAGTAACATAAAGGAAATACTGTTAAGATTCACGTTGACCTAAATTAGATACACTACCTCAAGAAAGCAATTGTTAAGATTCACGTTGACCGACATTAGATACACTGCCTCGAGAAAGCAATTGTATATGCATAGTAACGCATCACCAAAAAGCACTTTTTATATGTGAATTATCAAAATTCCACCAAAAATATATCAAATATATGTGGAGATTGATAAAAGATTGATAAATCTAGAGAAATAACTTGTACATAACATTGACCGAGATATTAGATTTAAACTAAATCAGCCATTTTAACGCAAATTATGTCTCCTCAAGTAGTGTTGGAGACATAGATTTAGAGCTGTCCATTTGTCTGTCAGTCACTCAACTCCTCTGACACTAGATTTATACCAAACTTCACAAGAGTGATCATTGAAAAGCCTAGTTGTGCACGTCTTCAGCATTTTCCGGTTTGATTATTTTAGCAGCGGGGTATGGCCCTTGATTTAGCAAACTATGATTTTTTGGCCACTTCACTTTTATTATTGGACAGATTACAACTTTACAGGAGTAATCAGTGCAGAGCCTCATTGCGCATATTATCGGGGCATTTTCTGGCACAGTTACAACTCATGATTCATAAATATTTATTATGATTTTGGCCGCTTCTCTTACATTATTGGGCGGATTTGCACCAAAACGTAATGATTGATCAGTGGCAAGCCACTTTTTGCATATTGCCGGTTTGTTCCGGGTCAATAATTCAGTGGATTTATATCCCTTGATTTGTTGAATTGTACCGTGTCCGGGCAACTGCTCCGATACCACCAAGAGGAATTTCACCATACTTCAGAAAAGTGATAATTGTCACGCCTAGTTGGGCATATCATGGACAAGTTCCGGTTTGGTGTTTTGCAACAGAATTCCGGCCCTTGATTCATCAAATGTTTTTGGTCACTTCTCTTGAAATGAGGACGTATTCCCATCAAACCTTACAGGGATAATCTGCGCAAAGTTTTATTATGCATATATTGACATCTTCTGGTTAAGTGATTTATGGAGGAGTTATGGCCCTTTATTTGTCATTATTAATATATGATATTTTGGCAATGTCTTTTACAGGATTGATCAGTGGATTTTCACGAAACCTTACAGGAGCTATCTGTGTCAAGTCTAGTTATACGTTTCATCGGAATGTTCCAGTTAAGTGATTTTATTATAAGCAGAGTCCCTAGATTTGTCATAGTTTACATTGTTTTCACTACTTGCTGTATACAATAAGGCTGAATTTCACCAAACCTCAGGATGATTAGTGTGAAGCGTAGTATTGCATATTACCGTCATGTTTTGATTATAAATAAATGTTATGCTTCAGTGGCTTTCCCTGGAGTTATGGCTCTTTATCTGTGGTCTTTTACGATGTCTGCATGATAATGGTGGGAGAAGTACGTTTACCGTGAAAAACAACCTCTAGTTTTCACATACTTTTACTTCAGACTATCTGTTTGAAATAATACAACTCAAACAGTCTGTAAATTCTATATAACCAGATAGTCTTTTAGACTTTAAAGCTACTTAAATGTTATTATTTTCGGAGGCCTAACAGATGTATGGAGACATCCAGATAGTTTGATTACAGATGTCACAATGTAAGACGCGCAAATTAAAATGTCAGACTGGTCAATCATTCAACTAACTGGCGACTCAATTCCACAAAATATACAGTAAGCAGACATTCAGAGCACACTCACTGATTATGTGACGAAATTTCTGATGAAGAATGTGCTTGATGTATAATTGCATTACTTTTTCAGAAAGAATTTCATTTTCAGTTTGTACGAACGATGATACTTTTTTAAGATAAAAAGTGAATATGAAACAATCTCTTTTGAACATTATGCCTCCGTATGCCTGAGTAAATTGTAAAAATTAATTTTTCATAAACCGGAAACATTTGTTTGGGAAATTATCTAGATGTTTCAATTTTCAGTTAATTCTACCAAATTGTTTAAAACACCAAGCTGATTTCGAATTGAAATATAGCGTAATTCTGCAAGACAAACAGACATGTACGCAGTGTAACATTAGATATATCTGTAAAAACTAATCTATTACTTAACCATGTTAAAATTATAAAAACCAAACAAGAAAAACAACAGACAAGTTTGTAACAAGACTTAAATAATGAAAGGTTGTCGAGTTTCACACAACTTCCTGTCTTCCTGGTCATTCGTTTACTTTTTGTATTGTTATTATATCATTTATCAGCATATTGACAGAAAGAAGAATCTTATATATCATCAATGTCAAAATATACATAATTGTCTCACATAATATCTCTCATTTATTTATTTGTATTTTGTTAAGAAATAATTGCGGAAGTATAAAAGGCAACATATTATAATAATAGCATTATCTGTTTTGTCAAAAGAGATATTGAAATGAGCATCACCCCTAGAGCCTCCTTAAGCAATTGTTCTTTTTCTGAAATAAAATTGATCAGGCCCCATTTTCTTAAATACAAACCGAGATGAATGTTTACGACCGCTCTTAAAGACTGTTTATTTCAAAATATAGTTCTTAACATCAACTCTTTTCTCCTTGGATATTTTTCATTGTACACCACAGCCATTTTGAACAATGAAATCTATATGAAGGTCTTTTGGAAGAATGAAATGAACCAATTAATAAATAAATTCTAAAATATAACAAGCAAATTCGATGAATTGGTATCCCCCACGGAAAGGGCTTGAGGTGATGAATGGCAAAAAAATATTTCTGGCAAAAAGTTAAGGATGTTACTAAGAAGCAAATAATTTCATTAGTCAAAATAATTTTAAAAGAAAATGAATGGGGGGGGGGGGGGGGGACCGGGGTAAGGGTACGAAATTTCATCTGTTGATTATGAATATTGATGGGAAATTATAATTGAAAAAAAAAAAAAAAAAAAAAAACTGGATGGGGGATGGGGATGCACGATCGGGGTGGTGGGCAAGACCGGAGTGGATAGTGAGGTGGGGAAACGGTACAACTTTGCATGCTAATAAATATTCATGAAAGGTTTGAAAATAAAATAATAAAAAGGAATTTTTTTTTGTGGGGGGGGGGGGAGAAAGAGGGGGGGGGGGTGTGAGCAAGGCAAACTGGTGACCAGATGTGGGTACACAACTTCAGATGTTTATACTAAATGTTCTTGGAAAAGAATGAAAGAAGTTTAATGAAATTCTACCAATGGGTTGGTTTGTTATGTACAAATCTGTAGATTTTTAAACAATTAAAGGGCAATAATTCTAAGGAAAATTGACCAATTGAAAAAAAAATGACAGGCATCATCAAAGTATGTTGGTTCATATTTATTTCAAGTTTCATGAAATTCTACCAGCTTGTTAGTGAGAAATGGCTGCAGACGTGGATTTTTCATTAAATCAAGGGCAATAACTCTAAGGGAAATTGACCAATCCGATAAAAAAACTTGACGGGCATCATTGCAGTATGTTGGTGCATGTTTATTTCAAGTTTTATGAAATTCTACCTGATAGTTACTGAGAAATGGCTGCGGACGGACATTTTTGATTAAATCAAGGGCAATAACTCTAAGGGAAATTGACCAATCAAAAAAAAAAAAACAAACTTGACGGGCATCATCGCAGTATGTTGGTTCATGTTTATTTCAAGTTTCATGAAATTCTACCTTCTAGTTACTGAGAAAAGGCTGCGGACGGACGGACAACGGCATTTCAATACCCCACTCCCGATTTCGTCGGCGGGGGATAAAAAGTGGAAACTTCACAGGTCGTTCAAAACGACAAAATGAAAAGGTTACAGGCTCAGTTTGACTGAGCCAGTTTATGGACGGTAGTTGACTCGAGTTGCAATTCGAGTGTTGATTAGGTCTGTTAAAGAGGGGGTAATGAAATGTGTAAAACCCTTCTCTCCACCTTTCACCGGTTTCAGAAACATTTTCATTGTTTTAATATAACGGAACCGTTTTTTTTCTGGGCTATTTTAACAATCATTGTAAATCATATACATTTAAACGAAACCGATTTAAGTTGCATTAGAGTTGTAAATATTGAATCATTGTTTAAAGGAATGTGTTAGAAGACATACCGGGGTGGATTCGAGTGAGTGAGTGAGTTGGGTTTTACGGCGAATCGACACAAAATGGTCATATATCGCCGAGGAGAAGCCATATTGCGAATGCCAACTGTAAATCATAAACATTTATGTAAAAATGTAAAACGTACCTAAAAACATCCATGTACAAATGTAAAGCACACTGCATAATGTAAAGCATATCTAAAATCATCCACGTAAAAATGTAAAGCATATCTAAAATAACGTATGTGTTAAAATATCAGCTGCAAACAATAATATTGCAAAAGGTGTAAATAAAAATATGAAATGTTAGATTTAAAAACGATAAAATATTTCCGACTGAAATGTTTTCAAATATCTCTTAAAGATTGAACGTCATAATATGTACTGCGTTGTGTAGCAAAGTCCACACAGTCTATTAAAATATGTTTAATAGTTAGCGGTGTTTGACATGGTACACATTCGGGTTGATCTTCTTTATTCAAAAGATAAGAATGAGTCAAACGGGTATGACCTATTCGACAGCGAGAAATAACAACTTCCTCCCAGCGAACAGATCTGTTCCCTTGGTGCCATTCCCCTAGAGTAGGTTTGATATCATGAATTTTATTGAATGAAGCATTGTTCCATGACGATTGCCATTTAGATAAAATGTATTTGTTTATATTAGGCCTAAAATCGGTATGTGGTAATTTCAAATTAGATTGTGATAATGAAAGGGATTTCTTTGCTGCAATATCAGCATCCTCGTTTCCATGAATACCAACATGACTGGGAATCCAACAAAATACGATAGACTTTTGGGGTGGATTCGAACATATTATAAGGGAGGCTGAGCAAACTAATACTACATTTAATTAATGAGTCCGAATTCGTACAAGAAGTAGTTATTCTTACTGAACAATCCTTTCTGCAGACCTACGCGAAGTTTATCAACAACACGTACTTTCTTATGACAAGTAACCAACAGGTCCTAGAAACACAATTCTGATTCAATCTGGAAATCATTTTATGTATCTTCCATGAGATTTCATTTTTATGAAATCGACATCAAGTTACATTGAAAAACGGCGAAAAGTTAACAAAATCTGCAGAACCCGATTGTTCGCATATTTATCTACAGTCCCTGAATGAATCTTTATACTCAATTAATTCTTTATTTAGGCACTGTGAACACTATATATCTCCTAATCAAAGATTAATTATGTGTTTGTGTGCACCACTCATGCTGGTGGATCTTCAGCATATTATGTTTTAAGCATAGATTTGTTTGCATTCATATGGAACTAGTTGCTTAAGCAATTATGGTCTGTGCAACGCTCATTGATTGTCATATTACCATTGTAGAAGTTTTTGTCACACTCGGAATACGCTGTCTCATTTTTAATAACACTGTTTCATTTCTAGACAATTTGGCGTGCCAGATTAATAGTTCCTGTCGGTAGTAATGTACTGCTTTATAAATGGACAATGCAACTGAAGAAACACTATCTTGAATTAAATCGATATTAAATATTCGTTTTACAATAACGAGTTGATTTCGCTATAAGTTTGTACATGCACTAGTTTGAATAGTATTACCACAAATTCACTCCGAAGATAATAACGGTATGTCCGTTCTTGCTTCTTAGATAACCAAGATTAAACTACATCACCGAACATCGTATTTTGGTCTGTCAACATTTCGCGCAAAGTTATTTACGTTCATAACAACAACATTGTTTGTTTTGGGTTTAACGCCGTTTTTAACCGTATTTCAGTTACGTAACGGCGGACATGTAACCTTACTAGCGTTCCTGGGTTCTGTACCAGTTCAAACTTGTGCTCTGCAAGTAACTGCAAAATTCCCCACTTGAATCAAATGTGAAGGACGAATGATATCAGACACAATGTCCTTTATCAAATCGTCTCGGAGAACATACGTCCCACCCGAGGATCAAACTCACGACCACGCGATTCGTAGATCAGCGCTGTCCCTATTGAGCTAAGCGGGCGGGCTAATCATAAATTGATATTCATTTATTAATTTATTTTTTTATCTATTACCTATGATCTGAAAGGAATCTGCAGTCATAAAGATATTGGCAACTAAATAAGAGTTATTTTAATTTTAATCGTGTTTTCAACTAAAATCATGGAGAAAATTGACGGAAAATGGAAAGTTAAGTAACACAATTCATTTGAAGGGCGAATTCCCGGAGTTAAGGTAATTCTGTACGTTTGGATCGAATATTTTCTACAATGTAGAATTTGATTGAACTCTGATTTTTCAAAACTTCAAAATATACCTAGAACATTGAGCAAATAAAAAGGATAGCGTCGTGTGCTTGATTTTTTCCTAGACTGATTTGAAACATTTGGACCTCACGCAATATTTTATAATGGGAGTCTATGGGAAAATCATAACTTTGAAAACATTTTCACGAATAGAAATGTTTCTGCAATGTAGACTTTGATGAAACTTCTTACAGTAACTGTTGTAAATAAACATATGGCCTATGTGGTGAAATAAAATGTATAGGTCCGTGTGCTTATTTTTGAGATATTTGACCGTAATTAATGTGACCCTAATGTTTCACGCTAATTTAGAAAATATTTTGAATTATTTAACAAGTCACAAGTTCAATATCATATTTTGCCTTTATAAATATAGTAACAGTGCCATTTTAATAAAATACTCAGAAGTTGTCATCAATTCATTTTCATTTCCGTACGCCGAATCCAGGCATTATTCTACGTTTTCCGGATAAATGACGTTACGCCATCACTTCCGGTTTATCAAACGTGCAGAACTACCTTAAATATAAAATTGTAAATAGAAATAGTGGAAAACCACAGGTTGCCCGAAAATGTTGCAGGATCCGTTTGATTGATCCTTCTCACATCGGAATTAGAAAAAAAACAAAAACTTTATTTCTGATAAGGCAGTCTTTTGCTTAGGTAGAACCTATGCTTATATGATTTATTCCTGTAATTAGAGTCTCGTTTCGATGCAATTCTGAGATTTGAATTGTTAACAAAGAATTGAATCGAACTCTAAATTTTAAATATTTTCAGATAAGGAATATTTGATGTCCATCAAGACAGCGAATCCTAGCTATATATCTAATCAGATATTTGACTGTCTTACAACTAGGACTCCCCAAGGAAAGGAGTCCCCTCTGTACGCAGCTCAAATTACGTGTGTGTGTTGGTCATGACGCGCTGAGTTTACGTTTGGGGAGGCTGGGGTTTTAGAACGTGCCTTTCCTTGTACTGGATATTCATCCTTGCTTTTAAATTGATCTTAAGACTGAACCAATTAACTAGTGGCACAACCTGGTTCAAGAGCAATATACAAAGTTTATTGGAAAATTTGATCGCTTAATGTTCTGATCGCATGACCAATCTGCCTAAACGTGTTGGTAATTACACGAGTCTAATGCAATAAATCAAGTAAAAGTGTTGAAAATTGATTTAACGATAAACCGGGGTGCATGATAATTTGTGAATTTCCTTTAAAGCCGAAATTGTTTTTCTTCTTAGCCTGTTTAACGATCTGTGTATTATGATAATCTTCCGTGCGGTCAAGTGTTTGACACTATCATGGGCGGATCAAGCGGGGGGTGCGGAAACCCTAGAATTTAAAGTTTATGGTGAAAATTTTTATTAGACACTTTGATATTGTCGAAAGATTCATTAAGACAGGCAACAGGAGGCTTTTTCAGTCGAGTCTTTTTGCTTAGGACAGGTGAATGGGCATAAATGTATGTGAATTATACTGGGTCTATACAAACAAAACCCAATTAAAAAATAAATAAATAAATAATGTTCTAAAAGTGGAGACCTCCTCGTGGTTAGAACTTGTAACGTTTGAGATCAAACGGCAAACATCCACATCGATAATAGCAATACATGGTTTATATTATATTTTAACAACCCTTTAGAAGTCGGCGAGTCATTTGCAGGGGGCTTAAACTTAGTCAAGGCAAATGATGAATTTTTCCTTGTTCATCTGTGCCCCCGCTATACTCGTTTTCATGGGAAAATTTGTAACAATGTTGGATTTCAAATTTTCGAAGTGATGATTACATTTTTAATGGGATTCAGATTCTTGTTTTTTGTTTTACTCTAAAATGCTCGAAATTCGCTCTCCTTTGACCCCGAGAAACAAATACATTCCGGGGGAGTCCCCCGTACCCCCACCAGCAGGAGAGGGACATCCCCTCCCGCACCTACTCCTATCTGACCCCCCCCCCCCTCCTCCCCACGGAAACAAATCCTGGATCTGCCCCTGACTATCTGCTTAATAATCATAGACATAACAGAACGCGTACGAATACTAGTAACGACAAGCTGTCTTACCACATTTTTTAGGAATTAATAATCGATGACGAAGGAAATTTTATTATTGATTATTTGTTGGAAAATAAATGGATACCCCAGACACGCAAAAAGCCCCCAAAATGTGCAAAAATATAATTCAATTATTTTTACTTTATTAGCAATACATTACTACGAACCTACTGAATTTTTTTTTTTTTTTTGAAAAATATATGTGTATGAAATGCACTCAATCTGGCAAAATATAGTCATACATATTTTTATATTATAATCGAGCATAAAATTTCTCTTTTAAAACTTGAATTTAATTTTCTATTGATATCGGATGGTGACGGCGCTAAAGCTTTCACTCAGAATGACCTGAACCATTCCTATTATGTTTGGCAAGTGTTCAAAGCCCTTCAACGCTACCATTTTATGAGTAGATAAAACGACAAACTTCAATTCAATATACTATTTTTTAAAGATAAATTGTATTTCTAAATATATCTTTGCGAAGTGAGTGAGTGAGTTGGGTTTTACGGCGAATCGACACAAAATGCGAAGAAATCTATTATTATGACTGAATGGGACAAGCGGTGAGGTCTATAATTAAATGGGGCGAGCGGTGGTGTGGAATATACTTCAAAGCAATTTCTTTGAGGTGAATTAACCAAAGAAGGATAAGTATCAAGTTCAAATGGTCTGATATGGTTTGCTCCCCGAAGTATTAAGTTCAAATGGTCTGATATGGTTTGCTCCCCGAAGACTTCCAAGGTCAATAAAATAGAAAATAGCGGAAACACTATTCTAGCGTACGTGAAACTATTCTGTCATTAGTGTTTCGCGTTTCTTAATGAGAGCCAATGAATACCAAGTGAAAGTTTAAGTGACCAATCCCTAAGCGAGTTGAGTGTTTTACATTACTGCTTTATTCGTTTAGAGAACTCCTTACCTTATCACTAATTATCCCGGACGAAAAATTTGTATTTTGCCGCGAATAAATAAACCAGTCTAGAGGTTGAAAACAAAACGTACTTGAAATGAAAAACGTCGTATGTCGTACATATTGTTTCTATAAATACAAAATACAAACTGAAATATTAAATACACAGTTCTCCATTTCGCTTTCAAGGAAGTCAATTTCTGATCAACTGCAGTGCTATTTTGATGTTTCCGTGTAACTTATTTTAGATCCGAATTGATAAAGACTTTGAATTGAACAATTCTTCAAAGATACACAACTAGTTGACGCTTTAAGATTAAAATAGAAAAAAACTTGTACTCGCAAGTTCTTCCAATGAACTAAAGGTGGATTTACAATGAATAAACAGGAGATTACATAAGACAATAGATTTTATAACACTTTGCAGATTTTATTAACTATTAGTTATTGTAGAAAATACAAGAAGGATGACATTTCTTGAAGCGACAATCTTGTGGCAATATGAGATGTATTTGCCTTTGTAACATTTATGTTCAAGTATGCATTTTAATCATTATAATTTGTTCATGCCACTGGATGTTACCGTATGCTAAAATTTACACTATCTCTGCGTAGATGAAAAAATGAAGACATACCATTGAGCAACAAAGCAAACAATCTTTTCCCAATGTTACTTCCAAATACTCTATTTAGGATGTTTGAGATAAAACATTTAGGAGTAGATGACAAGCTAAGTTCTTTCATGTAAGAATGTGCCCCTTGATATGGACTCTCCTCCTCCAGTCATAAAATTGTAAAGCACGATAATATGATCTGATTTGTCAGTGTAAATTGAACCCTTCCAAATATAAATATTAATTAAATTGCATATTTGCCTAATTGTCATCACTTTAAATAAATTTCTTTCCAAATTAATGAATTTATGCTAATCGTTTCCGGCTAAACACTTTCTGCATGACATGTGTATACATGTAGCAGTTATCCTTGAGCTATAAAAATACATACAAGAGCGCCGCCAAGCGGGACAATATACGCCCGAAGGCTTACATCATAGGATGGGAGCAAAATTTTAAGAACTTGACTGTTGTAGCCCCAAAGGACTGGAACAACAAAAGGAAAACAAATCTAAGTCCACAAAAAAAATATTCAAAGTCTACAAAAAAAATCCTTATCAGGTAAAGGTATGTAAAAATACACCTTAAAATTGGAGGTACCATCTATGTTGTACCACAGAAAAGTGGTCTCGGTTTTTCCCTACGGCCAATAATAAAAAAGTTTCAAAATAAGCTATTTATGGTAACATAAAAGGGAAGTAATTAAAAAAAAATTATTGTTAGTACAAAAAAGAGATCTGCCAAATAAAAACAAGAGCACTGCAATGCAGAGCAATATACACAAAGCAAAGTCATATATGACCTTTGACCCTTCAGTGTGACCTTGACCTTGAAGCGAGTCATCCGAAACATGCGCTCTGCTCATCGTTACAATGTGGTGAACAATTCTGCCAAGTGTCTTTGAAATCCTTCCAGCTGTTCAAGAGTTACAGAGCGGACACGAAACAAACTGATATGACTTTTGACCCCTAAGTGTGACCTTGACCTTGAAGCAAGTCATCCGGAAAATGCGCTCTGCACGTCGTCTTGGTGTGGTGAACATTTGTGTCAAGTTTCTTTGAAATCCTTCAAGGGGTTCAAGAGTTACAGAGCGGACACGAAACAAACTGGTATGACCTTTGACTCCTAAGTGTGACCTTGACCTTGAAGCGAGACATCCAAAACATGCGCTCTGCACATCGTCTCGGTGTGGTGAACATTTGTGTAAAGTTTCCTTGAAATCCTTCAAGGGGTTCAAGAGTTACAGAGCGGACACGAAATTGCTAACGGACAGACAGACGGACACCAGCGTCATAACATAATACGTCCCTTCGGGCGTATAAAAAGGGATTCATGAGAGTTGGTAGATAGTGAAGCACTGCTTGTCTTATAAAGAGCCTGTATTTTGTTAAAAATAAATATCGGTAAAATCCTTTTATTTTAAAGATATCTTATCGAAATGTTTAAGATATACCTGAACACTCCTTCCGATTCAAACGATATGTATCCATATGTAGGAAAAATGTTACTGTTATTTATTGTTCATGGAAGACGAACTGTTTATTCAGGATAACAACATGTATTCATCGTTTCCGGCCTGAATGAAAATGTCACCTTACTTTGTTTAGAAAACTTGCTAATTCAAACCCCATTTATAAATAATCCTAAAAGTAAAGTAAAAAAAAATGAAAACCTATACAGCAACATATATCATAATAGTACATTGATTATGGCTGTAAAAAGTTGTTTTATCAGTGTTGAAACGTCTTAGAACTTGCAAAAGATCAGACGAGTCTAAAATAATGACAACTCGTCAAGTTTCACGCAATTTCAAACCTTCTTTGGTTTTCATTACCATTTTGCATTGACAACATAATATTCATCTGCATACAAATAGATACAGTTTCACAGACAGAATAATTTATTTTATCATCAGTATCAATGTCGCCTTTATTACGATATTTGTTCAATAAATACGTAGACTAACTCTGTTATTTTTCCCCTATTAAAGGTAGTTCTGCACGTTTGGGTCGACATTTTTTCTACAATGTAGAATTTGATTAAACTCTTGATTTTTCAAAACTTCAGAATATACTTAGAAAATTCAGCAAATAAAAAGGATAGGGTCGTGTGCTTGATTTTTTGCTAGATTGATTTGAAAAAAAATTTGACCTCACGCAAGTTTTCATAATGGGAGTCTTTGGGAAAATAGCAACTTTCATAGCATTTTCGCGAATAGAAAATTTTGTACAAAGTAGATTTTAATGAAACTTCTCACAGTCGTAAATAAACATATGGCCTATAATATAGTGAAATAAAATGTATAGGTCCGTGTGCTTATTTCTGAGATATTTTGCCATGATTAAAGTGAACCGCCTATTTGAAGCTTATTTAACGTGTCAGATGTTTTAATATTATATTTTAACTTTAGAAAGATAGAGACTGTTACAATTTAATAAATTTATTCACAGGCTGCCTTCATTCAATTCATAAACTGATTTTCATTTCCGTACGCCGAATCCAGGCTTTATTCTACGCCATCACTTCCGATTTATCAAACGTGCAGAACTACCTTAAGCGAAACTTAGTAACGTTTTAACCAGCAGTGAGAGAACGAGTTGGATTTTATGGCGAATCGACACAAAAGGTTGTATATTGACGAAAAGAAATCGTACGTAAACTGTAAAGCATCTCCAAAAACATTTATGTAAAAATGTATATACACGTAAAGGGTAATGTTGTAAATTATGTGAATAATAATGTGTTCAGATTTTGTGATAAACGCATAATCTGCTCTAAACCGGACAAAACATTGCCAGTTGTAACCTCATCTCAAACAACTCATTCAAAGGTCGAACGTTATAGTATGCACTACGCTGTGGAGCGGTGTCCATACACTCAGTCAATTTGACATGGTACACATTCAGGTTGATCTCTGTTTAGAAGATAAGAATCAGACACACGTGTAGGTCCTATTCGACAACGAAAACAAACAACTTCCTCCCTGCGAACAGATCTATTCCCTTGGTGCCATTCACCTAAAACAGGTTTTATATAAAGGTTATATGAAGGTTATTGAACGAAGCAATGTTCCATGATGATTTTATCATTTAGTTGAAATGTATTTATTTATACCGGTATTTGGTTTAAAATCCGTGTATGGTAATTTCAAATTAGATTGTGATAATGAAGGAATTTCTTTGCTGCAGTGTCACGGATCCTCGTTTCCATTAATACACAACATGACTGAATGAAATGATTTTCAATATTTCGGTTACGAATCGGCTGTAAAACAGAAAATGAGTATGAAAAGATAATAAGTGTTAAATGTTTTGAAAGTTAATAGTAGATTTGGTCTGAATTTAAATCCACGAATATGGAATATACCCTTTGAAAAAAATAATTCTAATACATAAGGTTCTTAAGTACGTGCAATCAGATGGCTGTCATGCTACCAGGCAGTAGAAGCTGTTTACAGGACTCTTGATGCACTTCTTACTTACTTACTTACTTCCATCAACGCGAAGCTTCAAAGGACCCAAAAAAGGTTTTCTAAAGTCAATGGCAACAACCGAGTTCATTTATATCACATATCTGTTGATGGATGTCTTACCTCTTGTCTCTAAGTTGTGCCTCAAATTTCAAAATGAGGCTGTTGATCTGGGACAAGCCAAGGTTAGTCAGACATCAGAACACCTTACACATGTGATGTTTTATCATTTCATCATTTCTAAGTTTGAAGAAATTAATAAATCACTTATTTCATTTGTCAAATTCACATAATAGTTAACACATGTAATATGAACTAAATAAGTTAAAATACATAAATATTCATTTTTCAACCACTGGGTCTGATTTGGTTAAATGTCCAATGTTTGAGTTTTTTTTCTTACCGCTAATTTTGCTAATCATATCCCAAACTTTTTCAACAGATAATATGGAATAAAGTTTAGAAACGTATGATTGCAAAGACTTTTTCGTTGCTTGTTTAATTGTTCTGCGCGCTTTTTTTCTCCACGTACTTGGATTCAATGTTGTTATATTTTCTGGTCCTTTTGGATCATGGAGTCCATTCAACAGATGTGTAATAGAGTTCCGCTTAAGCCGTTGCTAGAGGGCGTGAGAGGTGGTCAAGGGGTCTTTTTAAAGAATTTATTAACTCACAACGGCAATCTTTAAGTGCCGTGTGGCGGCTGTAAAGTCTCCCGGTACTTGATTTTATTTTTGTTTTATTTTCTTGTCCTTTGGGATCATTAAGTCCATTCAACAGATGTGTAATAGAGTTTCGCTATAGCCGTTGCTAGAGGGTGTGAGAGGTGTTGTACATTTCATTACCTCTCATGAACAGACTCAATCAAACCGAGGCTGCTATTATTCTTTTTTTTTTTGGTTGCGTTCTATGCTTCCAAGGGGTCTTTTTAAGAATTTATTTACTATCACAAAGACAATCTTTAAGTGCCGTGTGGCGGCTTTTGTGTGCGGATGTGTAATAGAGTTCCGCTTAAGCCAGTGCTAGAGGGCGTGAGAGGTGTTGCACATTTCATTGCCCCTCATCAACAGACACAATCAAATGGAGTCTGCTATCTTTAGGTTGCATTCTATGCTTACAATGGATCTTTTTATCGATTTTATTTTCAAACTCACAGCAGTTAGGTGCAAGTAGTTTGAAGTCAGCGGCATTAATCATTTAGTCACAGCGGCCCTGAATTTTTAGTTTTAAATATTAGATCTTAGACAAGTAATATTATTGAATCGTTAAATACGTATCTCGATATATATAATGATCACTGTGCATAAGTTTAATGAATTATATCGTTTTATTAGCGGATATTACAAAGTCAAATTATTTAACCTGTTGTTAATATAAACAAGAGGGCCAAAATGGCCCTATATCGCTCACCTGTTATCATTGCACTTAACGACAAGAAGGTCAAAAAATCATAATCAAGATCAGTCAAAAGAATTATGAGAAAATATAGTTGAAATTTTCTTAAAGTTACTTCAAATAAAATTATTTTCAAATCAGGCCAGTAGTAGGATTACATCGAGCATAATTTTGACTGATGAAGCCCAAAGGACAGGAACAACAAAGGGAAGAAATTAAAAATAAATCTAAGTCCTCAGAAAAAATATCTAAGTCCAAAGGACAGGAACAACAAAGGGCGAAATTTCACCAAAAAGAAATAAAAACATTCTTACAAGGTACAGATATGTCAAACAAGAGGGCCAAGATGGCCCTAGGTCGCTCACCTAAGAAACACTCCATAACAGTGTAAAACATGTTTGACCTAGTGATTTCATGGAAACAAATATTCTGACCAATTTTCATTAAGATTGGACCAAAAAATTGGTCTCTTGCGATAAAACAAGCATTTTCTTAGATATGACCTAGTTTTTGACCCTAGATGACCCATGTTCAAACTCGACCTAGATTTTATCAAGGCAATCATTCTGGCCAAAATTCATTAAGATCAACTGAAAAATACAGCCTCTATCACATACAGAAGTTTTTTCTTTGATTTGACCAAGTGACCTAGTTTTGACCTCAGATGACCCATATTCAAATTCGACCTAGATTTCATTAAGGCAATCAACCTGACCAAATTTCATAAAAATCAATTGAAAAAAACAGTCTCTATCGCATACACAAGATTTTTCTTTAATTTGACCTAGTGACCTAGTTTTTGACCTCAGATAACCCATATTCAAAATCGACCTAGATTTCATCAAGGCAATCACTCTGACCAAACTTCATGAAGATCAATTGAAAAATACATCCTCTATTGCATACACAATGTTTTTCTTCGATTTGACTTAGGACCTAGTTTTGACCCAATGACCCATTTTTGAACTCATCCTAGATTTTATCAAGGTAATCATTCTGGCTAAATTTCATGAAGATCAGTTGAAAAATACAGCCTCTATTGCATACACAAGGTTTTCTTTGATTTGACCTAGTGACCTAGTTTTTGACACCAGATGACCCATTTTCGAACTTGGT
The DNA here is from genome assembly GCF_021730395.1 of Mercenaria mercenaria. Classification (NCBI taxonomy): domain Eukaryota; kingdom Metazoa; phylum Mollusca; class Bivalvia; order Venerida; family Veneridae; genus Mercenaria; species Mercenaria mercenaria. The sequence continues at coordinate 86,951,139 of NC_069364.1, read as the reverse complement.
CTAAATTTCATCAAGGTACATTCTGACCAAAATTCATGAAGATCAATTGAAAAATACAGCCTCTATCGCATACACAAGGTTTTTACGTGATATGACCTAGTGACCTAGTTTTTGACCCAGATGACCCATTTTCGAACTTGGTTAAATTTCATCAAGGTAATCATTCTGACCAAAATTCATGAAGATCAATTGAAAAATATACCGCCTCTATCGCATACACAAGGTTTTTTCTTTGATTTGACCTAGTGACCTAGTTTTTGACCCGAGATGACCCATTTTCAAACTCGGCCTAGATTTCATCAAGGAAATCATTCTGACCAAAATTCATGAAATCAATTGAAAAATACAGCCTCTATCGCATACAAAGGTTTTTCTTTGATTTGACTAGTGACCTAGTTTTTGACCCGAGATGATCCATTTCGAATCTGCCTAGATTTCATCAAGGCAATCATTCTGACCAAAATTCATGAAGATCAATTGAAAAATACCGCCTCTATCGCATACACAAGGTTTTTCTTTGATTTGACCTAGTGACCTAGTTTTTGACCCCAGATGACCCATTTTCAAACTCGGCTTAGATTTCATCAAGATTATCATTCTGACCAATATTCATGAAGATTAATTGAAAATACCGCCTCTATCGCATACACAAGGTTTTCTTTGATTTGACCTAGTGACCTAGTTTTTGACCCGAGATGACCCATTTTCGAACTCGGCCTAGATTTCATCAAGTTATCATTCTGATCAATATTCATGAAGAAGAATTGAAAAATACAGCCTCTATCGCATACACAAGGTTTTTCTTTGATTTGACCTAGTGACCTAGTTTTTGACCCCAGATGACCCATTTTCAAACTCGGCTTAGATTTCATCAAGATTATCATTCTGACCAATATTCATGAAGATTAATTGAAAAATACCGCCTCTATCGCATACACAAGGTTTTTCTTTGATTTGACCTAGTGACCTAGTTTTTGACCCGAGATGACCCATTTTCGAACTCGGCCTAGATTTCATCAAAGTTATCATTCTGACCAATATTCATGAAGATTAAATGAAAAATACAGCCTCTATCGCATACACAAGGTTTTTCTTTGATTTGACCTAGTGACCTAGTTTTTGACCCGAGATGACCCATTTTCGAACTCGGCCTAGATTTCATCAAGGTTATCATTCTGACCAATATTCATGAAGATTAATTGAAAAATACAGCCTCTATCGCATACACAAGCTAAATGTTGACAGACGACAGACGAAAGACGACAGACGACGGACGACAGACGCCGGACATCGAGCGATCAGAAAAACTCACCTGAGCATTGCTCAGGTGAGCTAAAAACACCTAAAAATTAGAGGTACCATCCATGTGTACCACAGAAAAGTGGTCTCGGTTTTTCCCAGGCCAATAATAATAAAGTTACTTAATAAGCTATTTATAGTAATATAAAAGGGAAGTAACTGAAAAAAATTATTGTAGGTCAACAAAAGAAGGATCTGCCAAATAAAAACAAGAGCACTGCAATCGACGCAATTGCAGAGCAATATACACACAAAACAAAGTCATATGACCTTTGACCACTAAGTGTGACCTTGACCTTGAAGTGAGCAATCCAAATGCGCTCTGCACATTGTATCGATGAGGTGAACAACTATGTGTCAGGTTTCTTTGAAATCCTTCAAGGGGTTCAACAGTTGCAGACCAGAAGGAAAATTGTTAACCAACAGACATACTGACTGACAGACACCGAGGCGATAACATAATATGGTCCTTCAGGCGTATAAAAAGGAATCAAGATCTTATGGTGATACAAGTTGTGTGCAAGTTTGGTTAAAATCAAATATTAAATGAAGCTGCTATTATGTCGAAAAGGTCAAAATAGCTAATTTTGGCCCTTTCAGGGGCCGTAACTCTGGAACCTATAACGGGATCTGGCCGGTTCAAAAAAGGAACCAAGACCTTATGGTGACACAAGTTTTGTGAAAGTTTGATTAAATTCAAATCATAAATGAAGCTGCTATTGTGCAGACAAGGTCAAAATAGCTAATTTTGGCCCTTTCAGGGGCAGTAACTCTGGAACCCATTATGGAATCTGGCCAGTCGAAGAAAGGAACCAAGATCTTATGGTGACACAAGTTGTGTGCAAGTTTGGTTAAATTCAAGTCATAAATGAAGCTGCTATTGTGCAGACAAGGTCAAAATAGCTAATTCTGGCCCTTTCAGGGGCCATAACTCTGGAACCCATGAAGGAATCTGGCCAGTTCAAGAAAGGAACCAAGATCTTATGGTGTTACAAGTTGTGTGCAAGTTTGGTTAAAATAAAATCATAAATGAAACCAAATAAGAGATTCATCTAACCGAAACACGAAGATTATATGCGCATCTCCTCTTGATAGTGAAGTTTTCCTATGAAGTATGGCTAAATTCCAACCAGTGGTTGCTGAGAAATACTCCGGACAAGAATTATACTGTAGTATACTATAATTGTTGAATGATCAAAGGGCAATAACTCTGTGAAAAACCATCCGATCGGAAAACGAATATCATATGCGCATCTCCTCTTAATAGTAAAACTTCCTATGAAGTTTCCCTAAATTCCAAATAGTGGTTGATAAGAAATACTCCGGACAAGAAACGCGGGATGGACGAACGAATCAACGACACATGCTTCCCATTCGGAGAGCATAATAAATATGTGTATAACCTTTAGTAAAAGGTAATAAAAATGTAAATAAACACTTAATTTTACTGATCGACAAAAACAACCTAGATGCCCATGGGCAGTATGTCGAGCCCGCCTGGGTCTTATTGAGGCAAACATTTATGCCAAATGAAAAACAATTTCTTTATGCATGACAAAGTTACAGCCCGGACAAGCTCTGTAATGACCATTGATCCCTAAGTGTGACCATGACCTTTGAAATAGGAACCCGAGGTTTGCGCGCGGCACTCCGTCTCATAGAAGTGAACTTTACGCGAAAGACAGAAGTTTTCTCCATACATATACAAGTTATGGCCTGGACAGCCTCTAAAATTACCTTAGACCCCTAACGGTGACCTTGGCCTTTCAGATAGGAACTGATGTTTGCACATGACTCTCCATTGAACATTCATGTCAAATATAAAAAACATTCCGCAATGCATGTCAAAGGTATGGACCGGACAAGATCTATCATGACCTTTGACCTCCAACTGTGACCTTGACATTTGAGATAGGGACCTGGGGTTTGCTTACGGCATTTCGTCTCACTAAAGCAAATATTCTTGCTAAATATAAACAAGATTGCTCCATGCATGTTAAAGGTATGATCAGGACAAACAAATCCGGACGGACTCACGCAAGGACATGCACGGAACTGACTTTGGGCGACTATGTCTTCGCTTCCGCAATCGGGCTCGACAAAAATACTTTGTTGCTGCAGTAAAAATAATTTGGTAAAATGTGAATGTAATACCCGGTGACCGACAATGTTTTTCAGTCTGACTTCCGTATTTAATGAAATAGTATCAGATTTTCTAAAAAACTACCTTTAACTACCTTTAGTCCAAAATGCCATTTTCTCCATTGTCAGAGTGAATGACATATTTGATATATTTACACGAATTTGTCCATGACTAAGAAACAATTGAACAATTGGTAGAAACCATGACAGAAAGATCTATATATTCATCTAGGGAAAATAAACATACTTTAAAAAAAGAAAAATCTATACCAATCTAAATGTGTATGATTCCATAAAACGGCCTTTGTAACCTCACTTATACGATGTTAAATTCGAGAACTCCTGATACAAATAGAAAACATGTATAGAAAACAGTTCCAAATGAGATTGACGACAATGCCGGATGTAATTTACATGAAAACCTAATCCTCTTGCAAAACCATTTAATAAAATAGAATTTACTACTCCTTTGCGATTTTCAGCACAATACCACTAAAACATGAATTATTTTGTCCTCTTAAAACTAGAGCTATCATTTAAAGTGATTAACTCCCTCGCACACTTTGTCAGGCGATAGAAGAACAGTTTTTAATATTCTGTAACGGTATCAGAATATAAAAATGTGACACAAACAAGTTGAATACGTTTGCAAGATTATTATGGAAATACAGGATTATAGGATTTGTTGCAAATGGCAACCAAATACCGCTAAGAATACAAAAAAAGGAGAAAATAAACATAAACAAGAGTTGTCTCCGTAGGATGACACATGCCCCCGATGGCACTTTGAATGAATAGTTATGGCCGATGTTAGAGTTTAGGACCTTTGACCTACGGAGCTGGGACTTGCGCGCGACACATCGTCTTACTGTGTCACACATTCATGCATAGTTATTTTAAAATCCATGCATGAATGACAAAGATATGGACCGGACATGCCCATCAATGCACTATCATGAAAAATGATCTTTAACGTCTAAGTGTGACCTTGACCTTTGAGCTACGGACCTGGGTCTTGCGTGTGACCATCGTCTTATTGTGGTACACATTCATGCCAAGTTATTTGAAAATCCATCCATCGATGACAAAGATATGGACCGGACACGCTCATCAATGCACTATCCTTTAACATCTAAGTGTGACCTTGACCTTTGAGCTACGAACCTGGGTCTTGCGCACTGCACGTCGTCTTACTGTGGTACACATTAATGCCAAGTTATTTGAAAATCCATCCATCGATGACAAAGATATGGACCGGACACGCCCATCAATGCACTATCCTTTAACGTCTAAGTGTGACCTTGACCTTTGAGCTACGGACCTGGGTCTTGCGCACTGCACGTCGTCTTACTGTGGTACACATTCATGCCAAGTTATTTGAAAATCCATCCATCGATGACAAAGATATGGACCGGACACGCCCATCAATGCACTATCCTTTAACGTCTAAGTGTGACCTTGACCTTTGAGCTACGGACCTGGGTCTTGCGCACTGCACGTCATCTTACTGTGGTACACATTTATGCCAAGTTATTAGAAAATCCATCCATCGATGACAAAGATATGGACCGGACACGAAAATTGCGGACAGACCGACAGACTGACAGACCGACAGACGGTTCAAAAACTATATGCCTCCCTTCGGGGGCATAAAAAGTGGAACTCATTTAGTCTACGGTAATAATTCAAACCATTTGTATGCTGTTACTGTCATAAAAAGAACGCAACACAGAATATTAACTAGATTGCATTTTTCTGTGTGTGCATGCGTGCGTACATGCGTTCATGTGTTTGTGAAAACATACTAGCGGTAAATTCAATGAAAAAAAAATAATTTGATAATAAAAAAAAATAAATGAGTCAATCAACCGTATTGTCAATTGTCGTAAATATGGTTTTGACCTATAACAATGATAAATTAAATAATAATAACAGTTATATCATCTTTATTTAAAGAATGTAACACTTTAAGAAATATTCAAACAATTTCATACATTTTATCTCAAATGTGGCGGCCTATTGAGAATGAAAAACAAATGCAACATACGTGTACCATCTGTTTACTGTTTTATATTAGCAGTATATCACAAAACAGAAATTATTAGTAAACGAACAATATCTTGACAAGCTCAACTGTCCAATACATATTTTACTGTTCAGTCCCATAGAATTGGATACTTGAAATATTCTAAAGGAGTTGTCCCCCTTTAAAATAGTATGCCATTTGTCAATTGTCAAATACGATGTTTTACCTGGTTATATTAAGTTTAAACACTTACATTGTTGCAAATGCATCAAAACGAAGACGTGTAACAGCATTTCAAAAATGGTGAGTTTTTACAGGCGCTGAACTATCCAGAAGTGCAGCCCCTTCATGCAGTCCCTTTCCGGAATTCAATATACATATATGAGTAAACTAATATTGGTTTTGTAGAATAATATACATGCTTTATATGCTGTTTAATTTTCATGTAAAACAATGCTTTCTTTCTATGATTTGGTGATGTTCAAACCTTTTTTCTCCGACATATGGACCTAACTCTTTTAAGTACAACTTATCTCGTCTTCAAAAATTCTGTCAAAATGAAAGATAGCAAAACACTCGCAAACCTAATTATCTTCCAGACCAAAGGGTAGCCACTGAACGTACTACATTCTGTAGTAATTAGGTGTTTTTCGAGAAAAAAGTAAGGTCATTAGACAGAAATGATTCTAATCATCCGTATGTAAGGTCAATAACCTTCAGGAATATTGCGGTATTATTCTGTCTGAATGATTACTTTAATTACAACATAATATAACGGAATTAGGGTGTAAAAATGTCATTGCCTCGGGTCAATGCACTGAATGTATGCTACAAATACACGCATATTATGTTTGGATAATATGCATTTATATTGTTGAAGTTTATTATGTTTAGATGCAATTTTAGTTTTATGTTCTTTTAAATTTGGTAACTATAGCTCCAACTCCTGGACTCTATTGTTTTATTAACACTTTTTTTCTGGAAAATGTTTTGTTTCTTTTATTCATTGCGCAATGCAAGAAACTTGCAATAAAACTTGACTAAAGCAAACTCATTTATAACGGAATTTCCCATAAAGCGAACACTTAAAAAATAAAAAATGTCCCTTGTTATATAAAATGAACTCGGGTTAAAGCAAAACCGTGGTTATACGGTACTTTTTTCCTGATCCAAAAACCGCGGAAATAGAAGTAAACTGATTGCATACAGCAAATATTTTTTCTCCGATTGTCATTCCGTTCGGACTCTTTGGGTGGAGGGGAGGGGCCGATTTCTTTGAATCAATATTTGTTTCCTTTGATTTAAAGTCAGATTTGTTTTCAGAACTAAAACGCTAGAATGTTTCTCTGACCATTTTGTAATACTTTTGTAATTCAAAACCTAATAAGCACGACAAATCTATATATTCTATGTTGCATAGTCTGCTTAAAGGGAATTCCTATAGTTTTTAATGCGCATCTTTCTGCGCAGTTGACACTATCTATGGAAAATTGACAAGACAATCTTAAACATGAGGAATCTTGAATAAAAACATTTTTAGTAAGTTTTATCAGTAATCAAATGTTGATACTGGTTTATGTTGTATTGACATGTAGCATGCCTGACATGTATCATGCAACTTGCCATTTATGGCTGTGTTTTGACAGTGCATTTTAGTACAAAGACAGTATTGTTTATATAATGCTAGACAATTAACTTTGTAGTGATAAGACAATATCTCCTTTCAGATAATTTAGCATTCAATTATAGAAAGGATTAAGAATTTTCTAAACTTTTTTTAACTTCTAGCAGATATCATCAATTTGGTCGGGTTCGCGCCATTTTTCGTCCGAACAGGTGTTGTATTCAAGCGGCCTTAACATACAATTTACCCTGGTGATCCATACATTTTTGATCATTTTTATGTTCACAATACAATTATCTATACACAAGGAAAAAAGAAAAAAAATCTGACAGTTATTTTTTTCAAAATTTAAAAAAATCTATTCTTTACAATGTGTATTTTTCCTTGGAAAAAGCTCACAAAAGCGAATATGAAAAAAGTTTTTTGTTTTCATCTGTACCCTTTATTGTAATGATATAGTATTACAAATATGACTATGATATCAAATAAGTATATAATAAAATCTGTAAGATGAATAAATCTAATTGTGCTGTCTTGATGCATACTTTGGTTGGTATTTATAAAAAAAAGCAGAAAATTATGAAAATGTTGAAAAATCTCTAGCAGTTTCGGAAACAGTGGTGTGTTCAAAACAATTTTTCACAAAAACTAGCCAGGTGACCCATTGATTTTATTTGTTCATTGTTTTCAGCATAAATTTTCCTATCATATATGTGAATTTGAAAAACAATCTGTGAAAAGAAAAAAAAAGACATAAGAATTCTCTTTAAGTATATAAAGTAGTAAAATGCAAAACGTTTCCTCGTACACCTTTGACTAATGTTCATATGAGAACTTTCAAGACCAGTTTCAAAAATGTGTTGCCTAAATTAATCTGACATATCTTGGGAGTAGCCAGGCACAAACGGATGATCAATGACAAATAATTGGGCTAGTTTGAATGTACGCGTCCCCCAAAGAAACGAATCGTAGAAGAGCTTTCAAATTGGTACATTTTGACATATATTTTGGATATAGCCTTCTCCTGAAATTACTGTTCTAATAAAACATGCTTGCGAAAATCAAATGTAGGCTCGTGCCTAATATTTGACATATTACATATAGGTATAGCTATTACTATACACACCTGTATGGCTATCCATGTGTAAATTAAATGAAAAATGTTTCATAAACTAGTATGTTCACGAGTATCTTTCAATGGTGATTACATTTATGTTAAAAAGTCAAACAGCACCACGCTATTCATACCTAATACAAAGCACGAATGAATAAAATCAAATGGTAGATGTGTGTAGATAGAGAGACGAAGTATTTTTGTTTTATATTTCAAACAGTTTTGTCAGTTCAGCCGCTCTTGTGAATTTACTGGAGGGTCATGTTCTTCAAACCTGGAAAAAGATTGAACTTGAAGGGACAGAGATAAACGAAATTGAAATTGTAGCAGTAAAAACATAATATTACACGAAATACAAAAAATTACTGCGGTTCAACTAATTTGAATTTACCCTGGTAACAAGGTAACCTACCTCCTTAAATCATATAAACAGCCGGAGACCTAAGACATCAAATGCCTATATTGTATACACACGGATGGTCAAGTGGTTGATAGGGTTCTGGCCAAGTAATGGATTTGTTTGATTTTTTTAAATACTATCATTTACACTTAGCTTTGCTCATTGAGCGCTTAATGTATGTTATACTAGCACTGGGATATTTTTAAAATTTGATTCTTCTTTCCTAGTTGCTTAGCCTGGTAATTTAACCGCTAACCTTTAAAATGCAATGTTTTTCCTTTTTACAAAAAACATCTAAATCACGAAATAGAGTACTAAGTTTCTTCTGAGCAGCAAACTTATTTTGTCAGTGGCATCTCCAATGTTATCACAGTAGAAAAATTGCCCCTATTTCTACAGAAAACACAATAAGCTGCCTATTCTAATTTGCTCCAAGAGAATATCAAATCACGGACGACACGAACTGTTATCTCAATATTACGTCCGAGATGAGAGAAAATAGCTTTTTACAATAAAACTGAAATAAACATGCTGAACATTCCCTGAGACCTTTTCATTATCTTCCTGAATGTATTTGCCTTATATATGATCTGTTTATAACTTGAATAAGCCTAATTATTACATGAACAGGCTTGATTATTGTACTAAACAAAACAGCTAATCCGCCATTTGCAAATTTACATATATCGTACCACTTTAAATTTGGTATACCTTTGGACCAGATTATTGTTATTAACGCGTCAAATTTTCAAAAGTATCAATTTACGCAACGATATGATTTGATTCGTTATACTACCTCGTCCCATTTGCAAGAAGTTTCAAAATACACACAAGTTGTGTCATATCATAAATTTAGTCTATTCAATGTATACTAGTGGTATACCAGTAATCGCAGTCCGATATTACTGTAGCTGAACACTTGTTTTCAAATCTTTAAACTTTTTATTATTAGAGTGACTCAAAAAAGTAACTGATAACATAACTGACATCAATTTTCACCATATTTTAAGTATAATTATGAAATATTGCTCTTGACCATTGATAAAATTATCCAAGAACTTTCAAGGGTTACTCAAGAGTTTCAAGCATTGGCAAATTCGTGATACCCATCATGCAAGGTTTCCTTCTCGTAAATTGCTTTCCACAGACTGGGCTTAAATAACAGGCATTTTCTAAAATGACGGTAACAATCACAACTATGGACTATGAAAAACTACGTAAATTGACCTGAGCATTCATTTATTTTACTCAGTAATATCTAATTAGAAATAAATATTAAAATCTATAAATGTTTTAAAGACCCAATGAATATAAATGTCTGTAAACAGCACCAATCTCTTTAGAAAACGTATCCGGCCCAAAATATGCTGTGTTTAATGTGACATATTTTTCAATGTGAAAGTTCTCGTTCGAAAGGGCGTAGGAACAGCTAGGCGGACACATCTTTGATTTGGCGATAAGTGAAAGGAACAGTCAGTCCCTCATAATCATGGACGTAAATTGATAACTGCAACCTTCTTGTAAACAATGGAATTCGCCATTCTGTAAAACAATACTCAAGAAGACCTAGATAAATCACTACGTACATTGACCTAAGCATTCATTTATTTTACCCGGTAATATCTTATTAGAAATAAATATTACGATTTATAAATATTTTAAAGACCAGTTGAATATAAATGACTGTAAACAGCACCAGTCTTTTATTCAGAACACCTACCCGGGCCAAAATACGCTATGTTTAATGTGACACACTGCTTACGGGTGCAAGGTATTGTTGAAAAGGGCATGCGAACAGCTAAACAGACACATCTTTGATGTTGCGCTAAGCACTCTTTTTCTAAATTATGTAATTCGGCCTTCTGTAAACAAAATATAATAAGACCTAAACGAATGACTAATAATATCTGTTTATGACACGGATAGAAACATCCGTCCCGAGGGCACCTGCGCATTGGGCGGTAATGAGGCTTGCCGAATGTAGAAATATTTACGTAGCACTCTTTCTTATAGTAGAGAATGAACACAAAGCGCGGGAAATTAACGTCCATAAGCAGAAGTGACGTCATGCTGATTTGTGTTACGCACAATAACAAAGTTCCGCTTAGTTTTATCGTTTGTAGCGTAACGTTATGTTCTTACGGTAAACTAACGTATTTTGAATCGAGAAATATACTGTAAGGAACGGAGAGAAACTATGAAGGTATCTCCTTTTTTTCGTGTTTTACATAAACAATATTTTATCAGTGCATGAACCAGTAGTTGTCATTAACAGCACGAGAGTCATCTGGCATTGGGGGTGCCAGATGGGTTTTGCCGGCATGGGTAAAATCACCGGAAACGCCAGTCCGGTGTGCAAGAATACGTAAGTTGATGTAAGCATTCATTTACTTTACTCAGTAATTTCTTATTAGAATAAATATTAAGATCTATAGATATTTAAGGGGCCTCCATGGCCGTGTGATTAAGGTCGCGGACTTCAAATCACCTGCCCTTCGCAAATGTAGGTTCCAGCCTCATCCTGGGCGTTAGATTTTTCATGTAAGGAATAAATAAAATCTGGAAAGTAGATTCAGTGGTTCAACCAAGGTGCCGCTTGTGACGAAATAATGCAAGGATCATCTTGGGTATTCAACCACCATTAAAGCTGGTAAGTCGCCATATGACCTTGAAGTGTGTCTTTTAGACGTTGAACCCAACGAAAACAAAATAAATAAATAGTTAAGAGACATATTGAATATAAATGCCTGTAAACAGCACCAATTTCTTTTATTCAGAAAACGTACCCGGTCCAAAATACGCTACATACCTTAGTAATATGGTGCTACTTTGACTTATGTGTTTGTCCCTCTGTATCATTTAAAATATATCTTTGTATTACGATACCTTGGCCCGAGCATAAAACAGAGTTCAGTACCAAACTTTGATGTAACTTGGCACATATGTTCAGCACCATGAGGCAACCTTGTATTTAGAATTACTTCCCTTTGTTTTACTATAAATAGCTTATATTGTAACTTTTTACAAAATGAGACACTTTTCTGTGGTACAACATGCATGTTACATCCAATTTGTAGGTGTATTTTTGACCTATCTCTGCCTGGTATGGAGGTTTGTGTGGACTTATATTATATAGATTATTTTTTATATTTGGTCAAAAAATTCCAGATACAGGTGCTAGTGTAAGTCAGTTCTGACACCGCCAAATAGTATAATAAATGTTACTTTTTAAGATAGCTGGCGGGCTCGACATTCTGGGCATGCAGAATGTGTTTCTAGTTTTTACTACGCTTTGTTATTTTTGTATTGAGTGGACGTTAATTGAAGATGGAGGACCCGAAAATGGATATTATTATTATTATAGTATTATTGTTTTGTTCATTTATTTAAAGATCAAGAACATTTCATGTTATGTTTGAAGGAAACAAAATATTAAAACACAATTCAAAAGCATCATAATGCTTCAGTTTTGTACCCTGAAACAGTGCTGTTGCCAAAAAGATGTTACTGGATTTATAAAAATAAAACACCAAATGAAGTTTTATTCTTACTTCCTTTCAGTATGGCTCCAGATTTTTGTTTTATTTACCAGTCGGCAGAACAGAAGAGGTTGCTTTATACAACATATAAGACAACGCTGTATGATTTGCCATTGTTTTGATTTTTGTTGTTTGTTTTGAGCGGACTATTGATAAGTTGTAGGGACGTCCTTGACAGAGGATGAAACTATTGTTTCTTTAACAAAAGCTCTCCAAATCATGACCGACTTTGATGAATTCTCCATTTCTGCGGTGGAAAGTGTCTTCATTGGTAACGTATAACCCAAATTAAGACTTGAAATTCCAGCATAAAATGGATGGGAAAAAAACATCTCACGGACAAAAACTAACCTGCTGATATTTAGTAAGTGCTTAAAAGCCCATGCAATAAATTTTTCTTAACATTTTTATACACCCGTGGGAAAACCAGGGCAAATTATGTGTTCATCCTTTACAGAGGGGCAGGCAGTTTGATGGTAGGGTATTGTGGTGGGCAGAAAATTTTTGTGTCTGCTCAAAATTGATTCAATAATTGCTTTATATTTTAGGGTCATTTCAATGAGATGACATTTACATTCCTGTACAGACGGCATTAGATAGTTATATTCCGGTTGGGGACCTAGACTCTTCAGTAATAACACATTTGGTTACCACCTGCCAAAATTCACATTGTCCAGACAAAACTTAAAAATGTTAAGTGCAGTGAGTGTAAATGTGTATGGACATAAATTTAAAGGCAATTCTGTTTTGCCATATAACTATTATGAGACGGAGTGTCATGTGCAAGAAACAGATCAAAAGGTCTAAGTTCAGTCACTTAGACAGCTGGCGGGCTTGACATTCTACCCTTGGGAATACTTGTTCAAGACAATTAAATAAACAAGAGTTTTATGTAATTAAACCTTGTGTAACTTTTTTATGCAAGGAACAGTCCTTATATGTGATTTTCATCGTAACCAGGCTTGGGAGAGGTGGTTACGAAAAAGGGAAAATTCCTTGGGTCATGGAAATGAAATACGCACTCACCTACAGAAGCTGGCGACTGCTTCTAATGAAGACAATTTCCAAGGAGCTTTACTTACAGAGCCTCCAGACTTCAGAAGTTTGGAAGTGTAACTGTAAACTTCAAAATTATTTGCAGGCAGTTTGGCTTCCTCACAAGATGGTTATTTTCCTTTTACTGATTACAATTGTGTGGTATTTTGGTAAAAATACACGTTTCATTTTAAGAGAAAATGTTTTTTATTTTACAAAAGTTAGCATATGTATGGAATGTAGCTGCTAAATAATACCAAAACATATAATGGTATATGTTAAGGTCAACTATTTACAGAAATATGGGCTCTAATTAATCTAGATGTCGGCATCACACCATTGGTAAAGTTTTACATGCAGTTCTGCCCATTGTTTTCTCGTTTAGGGTAAATCCATTATTTTAACTTGAGGGTATTACACATTAGTGTAGCATTTAAGGTTCCATGTGCACCGCCGTATGAACACATCTGCGGATGTCTCTATATTGTTTTTGTACTTTTAGCATGTGTAAATGTTGAGTTCTGCTCAACCCGGGGCTAGAGGGCGGGGCTAGAGGGCGTGGACGGTAGCATGCAGTTCCACTAACGTCCATGAACAGGCTCAATCAAACCGAGCCTGCAACATTTTCGTTTTTGTTGTGCTGAGCGACCTGTGGAGTTTCCACTTTTTTATTTCATGTTAGGAATAAAATCTGGAAAGTAGATCCCTCGGAAGCACTGAAAACAAAGCAAACAGTGAAAATTGCAGACTTGGTTTGATTAAGTCTGTTCATGAGCAGTAATGGAAAATGCAACATCCTGCTCAGTTACAAAAGGTCCATGGATCTACCCAGGTGCCAGCTCATGATGAAATAATGCACTGTTGTCTTCCTGTGTAGTAGGGTCAGTTATCCCCATTGGATACCTCTCTTCCCAATTGTCCCTCTTTTTATGGTCTATTGATTTTCGATTTCTAGGTGATTTCGCTGAAGTTCTTAAAGGCTGATTGAAACGGAAAGACGTTAGCTGATAGATGTACTACTGTACAAAAAAAAACAAGAACGAATATCCAACAGGGAAAGCCACGTTCAAAAAAACGCAGCCTCCTCAAAGACACACACGAACAACTCTTGCACACCATACACAAACATGAACACAAAGGACAAAACAAACAGATACAGGAACACAGTGGGGCACCGCCTTGGAACGGTCAGTGGCAAAACTACCACTGGGGAGCTTAAACTGGTTTATGGTGCACCTAACCTCCCTCTTACCCCCATCATTTTCCAAAGTCACAAGACAGTGTAAATAAAAGTAATCCCCGCCAGGTGAAACCCTAACATACGTAAAGGCAACAGAAGGTATGTAATGTAAAACACAAAGATGCCCTTGTAGATATAATATAAAAATGCAATCCTTAAGAACCTAAAACGCATGTACTCATTGCCTTTGCAGAAGACAGAGCAACAAGGGAAACACCCTTAAGGGCCCAACGGAACAGGCCAGAAGACAAATCAAAATAGCTCAGTCCTGGTGGGATTTAAGAACTACTAATCATAAGAGTCCTCCACCTGATCCATCAGACACAGTCAAAGAGGAAAGCGTAGCGTCCAACTGTAAAAGGGTTGAACACTAAACATGCGGTGTGTCTCAAAACAGTTGGGTCATAACCTCTTTTCATAAAACGTTTAATTACTTTACTAAATACAACTGGAAAATTGCCATGACCACAAAATCTTACGAAGTTTGTAAACCACATCCCCATGAAAAGCGGGTTTTGATATACCTTCCCGCAGTTCAAAAAAATTATCTAAGTGATTTTAAATTGCTATTGTATTTTAAAACCAAATCTGAACTAGAAATTGCTTTTGTAAAAAAGCACATGTCTCCCCCAATGCAAAAAAAAAACAAAGACAAATATCAAACAGGGAATGCCACGTACCAAAAACGCAGCCTCCCGAAAACGAAACCCACAGCACGCAGACGCGTACACCACGCGCACACACACACACACACACATACACGCGCACACACACAGAGCCAATACATTAGGACAAAACGAACAAACAAAGGAACACAGTGGGGCACCGCCTTGGAACGGTCAGTGGCAAAAACACCACTGGGGAGCTTAAACCGGTTTATGGTGCGCACCCAACCTCACTCTTACCCCCACCATGTTCCAAAGACACGGGACAGTGTAAATAAAAGTAATATCCTCCAGGTGAATCTCTAACACACGTAATGGAAACAAAAAGGCATGGCATGTAAAACATAAAAGTGCTCGTGTATATAAATATATAAAAAGCAAACCTTTAGAACCAAAAACGTATGTACTCAATGCCTTTTCAGAAGACAGAGCAACAAGAGAAACACCCTTAAGGGCCCGACGAAACAGGCCAGAAGACAGATATCAAAACAGTTCAGTCCTGGTAGGATTTAAAAACTGCTTATTATAGAGTCCTCCCCCTCATCCGTCAGACACAATCAAAGAGGGAAGCGTAGTGTCCTATAGGCAAGAAGTCAATAGGGGTCAGGAGCGAAAGTCAAAGAGACACTGATGGTTGGCTGCAATAGGGATCATCTACCTGGTGTGTCCAGTCATCCCGCTAAATTTCAACACTATCGGCCTAGTGGTTCTCAAGTCACTGTTCAGGCTCCTGTGACCTTGACCTTTGATCAAGTGACCTCAAAATAAATATTGGGTCATCTACTCTGCATGTCCAATCATCCTATAGTTTCAACATTCTAGGTCAAGTGGTTCTCATGTTATTCTCCAGAAATGATTTTACATGACCAGGCCCCTGTGACCTTGACCTTTAACAGACTGACCCCAAAATCAATAGGGATCATTTAATCTGCATGTTCAATCATCCTATGAAGTTTCAACATTCTGGGTCAAGTGATTCTCAAGTTATTGATCGGAAATTGTTTTCCATGTTCAGGCTCCTGTGATCCAGGCTCCTGTGACTTTGACCTTTAGTAGAGTGACCCCAAAATCAATAGGGGTCATCTACTCTGCATGTTCAATCATCCTATGAAGTTTCAACATTTTGGACCAAGAGGTTCTGAAGTTATTGATCGGAAATGGTTATCAATGTTCAGGCTCCTGTGACCTTGACCTTTAACGGGGTGACCCCAAAAACAATAGGGGTCGTTTATTCTGCATAAACAATCATCCTATGAAGTTTCAACATTCTGGGTCTTGTGGTTCTCAAGTTACTGACCGGAAATGGTTTTCAATGTTCAGGCCCCTGTGACCTTGACCTTTAATGAAGTGACTCCAAAATGAATAGGGGTCATCTACTTTGCATGTACAATCATCCTATGAAGTTTTAACATTCTGGGTCAAGTGGTACTCTAGTTATTGATCGGAAATGGTTTTCAATGTTCAGGCCCCTGTGACCTTGACCTTTGACTTAGTGAACCGAAAAACAATAGGGGTCATCTATTCTACATGACCAATAATCCTGTGAAGTTTCAACATTCTGGGTCAAGTGGTTCTCCAGTTATTGATCGGAAATGGTTTTCAATTTTCAGGCCCCTGTGACCTTGACCTTTGACGGATTGACCCCAAAAACAATAGGGGTCATCTACTCTTCATGACCAATCATCCTATGAAGTTTCAACATCCTGTGTCAAGTGGTTCTCTAGTTATTGATTGGAAACGGTTTTCAATGTTCAGGCCCCTGTGATCTTGACCTTTGATGAAGTGACCCCAAAAACAATATGAATCATCTACTTTTCATGACCAATCATCCTATGAAGTTTCAACATTCTGTGTCAAGTGGTTCTCTAGTTTTTGATCGGAAATGGTTTTCAATGTTCAGGCCCCTGTGACCTTGACCTTTGACGGAGTGACCCCAAAATCAATAGGGGTCATCTACTCTTCATGACCAGTCATCCTATGAAGATTCAATATTCTGGGTCAACTGGTTGTTGATCGGAAATGGTTTTCAATTTTCAGGCCCCTGTGACCTTGACCTTTGACGGAGTGACCCCAAAAACAATAGGGATTGTCTACTTCAGCAGCCCTACAACCGTATGAAGTCTGAAGGTTCTAGGTCAAATGGTCTCCAGTTATTGCTCGGAAATGAAGTGTGACGTGCAGACGGACGGACGGACAGGGCAAAAACAATATGTCTCCCCAAGAGGGAGGCGGGGGGGGGGGGGGCAGACATAATTACGATAGTAAAATTTAGAAAAACAAGTTCTAATTATTTACTTCAACTTGTTTCAGTCCTGATAATTGGTCATCTTACAAAGGTAACCGCTGGATAGATTTAAACCCTTTTTTACAGAAATATCTTTAGATTTTGATAGTTTCGGTACTGCAGAAATTAAGTAATGTATTGTGAATTCGCGATTAAAGATGGCGGTCCCAAATACAATTTTCTATTTCGTCTCATGTTTGAAAAATTAACATGCATGTTATTACCAACAGTTTGTTCATTTTAACAGCTAGAACCACAGCACGGTGGAGTATACATGTATGATAGAGATTTATGGTTTCGCTTACAGTTCTTACAGAACTGGTAAGTGTGGTAATTTCGTTACATTTTTGATATATTTACACATGCATCCGTTTGTTACATGAACCTTTCATATCTAGGCATTTTATTATGTTATATGGATAAGTACTAAAGACTCGGACCACTGTGCTGTATATGTAATTTAATAAAATATAAGTACAGTCAGATTATGTATAGCGATACTAAGTGTCCGGTAACCGGTTCGAACCAGAGTACAGGCCATAACGTTGTAGTATGTGATAAAAAACAAAGACAATTATCAAACAGCGCAAAATCAAAGATGTGTCTGTCTAGCTGTTCGTATGCCCTTTTCAACAATACTTGCACCCGTAAGCAGTGTCACCTACCAAAAACGCAGCCTCTCCAAAACGAAACCCACAGCATGTAGACTTGCACACCACAAACACACAAGGACAAAACGAACAAACAAAGGAACACAGTGGGGCACCGCCTTGGAACGGTCAGTGGCAAAAACACCACTGGGGAGCTTAAACCGGTTTATGGTGCGCACCCAACCTCACACTTACCCCCACCATGTTCCAAAGACAAGGGACAGTAAATAAAAGTAATCCCCTCCAGGTGAATCTCTAACACACGTAATGGAAACAAAAAGGCATGGCATGTAAAACACAAAAATGCTCATGTATAAATATATAAAAAGCAAACCTTAAGAACCAAAAACGTATGTACTCAATGTCTTTTCAGAAGACAGAGCAACAAGAGAAACACCCATAAGGGCCCGACGAAACAAGCCAGAAGACACATATCAAAACAGTTCAGTCCTGGTAGGATTTAAAAACTGCTCATAGAGTCCTCCCCCTCTTCCGTCAGACGCAATCAAAGAGGGAAGCGTAGTGTCCAACTGTAAACGGGTTGAACACTAAACATGCGGTATGTCTCAAAACAGTTGGGTCGTAACCTCTTTTAATAAGACGTTTGATAATCTTTTCAAATACATTTGGAAAATTATAAGCCCTGCCCGAGGATCGAACTCGCCACCCCGCGATCCGTAGACCAACGCTCTTACCTACTGAGCTAAGCGGGCGGGATGTGGCATGATGCCCTACCCAGTCACATTATACTGACACCGGGCTGACCAGTCCTAGCAATATCGTCTTAATGTTGAGCGCCAAGCGAGGAAGCTACTAGTACCATTCTTTACGTCTTTGGTGCGTGGCATTCCCTGTTTGATATTTGTCTTTGTTTTTTTTTTTTTGGTATGACGCGGCCGGGGATCGAACCCACGACCTCCCGCACTCGAAGCGAATGCTCTACCACTAGGCTACCGAGGCGGTCTTCAACTGAGGTAGAGGCGTGACTATAGGCCGTACACTAACAAAGATAGAGAACATGTCTGGGTCCCGCCTACATATAGAATACTGTAAGGAAATGTTGAACTTCCTGAAACCGTTCTCTACTTCAGTTAGAGTACGCTTATCTAATAACAATTTAAACTGCGCATGTGATAGTACCAACGCTTAAAATGGAATGTTAACTTGTCAATCAAAATTAGTAGTCGAATGCGTTGTTCATGATACAAAACAGAAAACGTAGGGACCACTTGGACAAAAGGCTATGCCTTACCAAATTAACTCAGTTATTCTCATGGACCCCTTCCCCTTTCTATTACTTGAAGCATTCTTACTCCTAAAATAGAAAAAAGTGGAAACTTCACAGGTCGCTCAACACGACAAAAACGAAAATGTTGCAGGCTCGGTCTGGACGTGGACGGTCCAGGGCGTGGACGGTAGCATGCATTTCCACTACCGTCCATGAACAGGCTCAATCAAACCGAGCCTGCAACATTTTCGTTTTTTTTTTTGTGTTGAGCGACCTGTGGAGTTTCCACTTTTTCTATTGATTGAGCCTGTTCATGGACGATAGTGGAAATGCATGCTACCGTCCACGCCCTCTAGCCCCGGGTTGTGCAGAATAAATAGAATCTGGAAAGTAGATCCCTCGGAAGCACCGAAAACAATACAAACAGTGAAAGTTTCAGGCTCGGTTTGATTGAGTCTGTTCATGAGCAGTAATGGAAAATGCAACACTGCCCACGCCCCCTAGCACGGTTTTGGTACGTGGCATTCCCTGTTTGATATTTGTCTTTGTTTTTTAAGCAGTATTCAATCTTCAAATCTAAATGAGTTGAAATCAATGATCCTGAAGGACCAGAAAATATAACAACACTGAGATGAAGTTGGGGCGACTTTTTACGGCCGCCACACAGCACTTAACACCCGCTGTTGTGAAGTAAATAAAATCTGGAAAGTAGATCCCTCGGAAGCACCGAAAACAATGCAAACAGTGAAAATTGCAGACTCGGTTTGATGGAGTCTGTTCATGAGCAGTAATGGAAAATGCAACACTGCCCACGCCCCCTAGCACCGGCTTAAGCAGTATTCAATCTTCAAATCTAAATGAGTAGAAATCAATGATCCCGAAGGACCAGAAAATATAACTCAACATTTACACATGCTAAAAGTACAAAAAGCAATTTAGAGACATCCGCAGATGTATTCAAACGGCGGTGAACATGGAACCTTCATTGATACACGTGTTGAGGCGTGTAATTCCATGTAAAAACAACAAAAAAGCAAATATCAAACAGGGAATGCCACGTATCAAAATCGCAGCCTCCCCAAAACGAAACCTACAGCACGCAGACGTGCACACCACACACAGGTCAAATCAAAGGAAAAGCTTGTTAACACTCTAGAGGTCACAATTTTGGCCCAATCTTAATGAAACTTAGTCAGAATGTTACCCTCCATAAAATCTTGGACGAGTTTGATATTGGGTCATCTGGGGTCAAAAACTAGGTCACCAGGTCAAATCAAAGGAAAAGCTTGTTAACATTCTAGAGGTCCAAATTTTGGCCCAATCTTAATGAAACTTTGTCAGAATGTTACCCTCCATTAAATCTTGGACAAGTTTTATATTGGGTCATCTGGGGTCAAAAACTAGGTCACCAGTTCAAATCAAAAGAAAGAGACAATCTAGAGACCACAGTTTAAGTTTGAAACTCGTGAGAATTGGTCAGAATGTTTGTCTTGATGACCTCTAGGTCAAGTTCGAATTTGGGTCACATGTGGTCAAAAACTAGGTCAGCAGTCAGATATAAAGAAAAGCTTGTTAACATGCTAGAGGCCACATTTATGGCCATATCTTCATGAAACTTTGTCGGAATGATTTCTTGATGATCTTCAGGTCAGATTCGAATCTCGGTCATGTGAGGTTAAAAACTAGGCCATCAGGTCAAATCAAAGAAAAAACAACTTGTTAACACTCTAGAGACCACAGTTTAAGTTTGAAACTCCTGAGAATTGGTCAGAATAATTCAGTAGTTTACCATGACCTACTCACCTAGTTTTTTTTGTTTCTGAAGCAATGAATTTTGTTAAAGCAAGCAACTTAGCTAAGGTGAGCGATATAGGGCCATCATGGCCCTCTTGTATATTGTTTCAGCTCCTGGAGTACACATACTAGGGTCAGTGATAAAATTCCTGGCCAAAGGTCATAGGTTTTGTAACTTTGTATTTACAAAAGTTTGAACTCTGACAGTTTGATGGAAGTAAATATTTTTTGAGTCAAAGTGCAAAATTTTTATGAAAATGACCAACATTCATATGAGTAACTGCACATTATTTACAACTACCAACACGGGCATAGAGCACTTCAAACTTATTACTGATGTAACCTCCTGGTAACGTGGACTGTTTTCATAAGAACAGTTTTTTTAATCTTTTTCTTTTCGAAAATCTCAAATCTGCTTTGCCTTTCCATTCACATGCTGAACATTTTAGCAATAGAAACTGAGTCAATTACCAACAATTCTGTAATGAAAGTCATGTTCAGGCAGGGATTAAGTCTCAATCACAAAATTAAGGTTTCAGACAAGGGAATAAGGCATAGTCCACTGAGACTAGATCAGGCGTATAAAGTGAATGAAAAAGCTCTTAAAATGTTGGTGCCAATCAGTAGGGTCACCTATTATTACCATTAATCATTTCCCCTTTCAAAAAATAAGCATGTGTCAAGTGGTGTTATTTGGACATAAAACGCATTGACCGCTTTTTGCTCCGTCCGATTTTGACGTTGACATTCGATCCATGATGCTCAATTGTATGGTGTGTGAAACAAAAGTTTAATCATTCCATTGCTGTAAAATATACAGTAAAGAGACAAGTCTTTATCTAGACATTTAAACTGATTTTTTTTGCTGCCATGTAAAATTTCATGCAATGTAAAACTTCATGCACTATTTGCACCAAATAATGTAAAATGTGTGAAAGAGATGTAAGAGACCTAAAATTTGAGATGATCGTTGTTGCTTTCATACTGCTAGTATAGCAACATTTTTGTCGAGCCCGCTTGCAGAAGCTGGACATAGTTTTCTAAATGGCTGTTTGGTGTATGTGCGTGCGTCCATCCGGATTTTGCTTGTCCGGATCATAACTTTGACATGCATGGAGCAATCTCCTTTATATTTGGCATGTATATTAACATATTACTTTTATATTTTGCATATTGTTTACCAACATGACCCCAATATATAAACGGGAGTAAGCGACTCCAGCAAGCATTTTGTCAAAATTACGGCCCTTTTTCCATTTAGAAAACTATGTCTAAGTTTGCGTACCACCCCAAATGTTTTCTAACCACTGTCACTGTTCGACATGTTGGTGTATATTTGTCAGTAATTATTTCCCCCCAAAGGAAAGTCGGTGGAGGGGAAGGGGGTGTGTATATAGGAGTGAGCTGGTCTATGGTTTTCATGGTTTCCAGACAGTAACTCCTGAAAGGCTTTACAGATTTAAATGATTTTTGGTACACAAGTGAAACATTAGAAAATACAAGTCAAGTTCGAGTTTAAGGTCAGACAGTAGGTCAAAGATCAGGGTCACAATGACCCGTAACAGTTGAATGGTTTCCAGATGATAACTTGAGACCAGTGTAATATCATAAAGTACAGGTTAAGTTTAACTTTGAGGTTAGGTCAAAGGTCAAGGTCACAATGATCCGGAACAGTTGGCAGTTTCCAAACGATAACATGAGAATACTTGGGCCTAGGATCATATAAGTCAATAGAGAGATTGGTCATGACCAGCAGATGACTCGTGTTGATTTTGAGGTCAGTAGGTTGAAAGATCAAGGTCACAGTGATCCACACTAGTTAAACACAGTTAAAATCTTTCCAGAAAGCAACTGGAGAAGGCTTTGGCCTAGGATCATGAAACTTGATAGGAAGGTTGTTCATGACTAGCAGATGACCCATATTGATTTTGAGGTCAGAGGTCAAGGTCTTAGTGATGCTGAACAGTTAAACCGTTTCAGGATGTCAACTTGAGAATGCTTTGGCCAAGGATCATGAAAATTGATACGGAGGTTTTTCATGACTAGGTGATCCCTTTGATTTTGAGATTAGTAGAAGAAAGGTCAAGATCACAGTGACCCAGAACCGTTGAACCGTTTTTTGATAATAACTTGAGGATGCTTGGGCCTAGGATCACAATACTTGATAGGGATTTGGTCATGACCAGCAGATGACCCCTATTGATTATGAAGTAAGATCAAAACAAAGAAAAATATCAAACAGGGAATGCCACGCACCAAAAACGCAGTCCAGGTCAGTGTTCCGGAACAGTTGAACCGTTTCTGGATAGTAAGCTATTGATTTTGAGGTCAGTAGGTCAAATGTCAAGTAAGTTTTTTGTTTTTGCCACTGACCGTTCCAAGGCGGTGCCCCACTGTGTTCCTTTGTTTGTTCGTTTTGTCCTTGTGTGTTGACTTTGTGTGCGCGCGTGTGTGTATGCTTATTGTTCATCTTGTCCTTATGTGTTGGCTTTGAGTGTGTGTTTGTGTGTGTTGTTCGTTTTGTCCTGATGTGTAAGCTTTGAGAGTTTGTGTGTTTGGTGCACGCGTTTGCGTGCTGGGGGGTTCGTTTTGAGGAGGCTGCGCTTTTGGTGCGTGGCATTCCCTGTTTGATATTTCTCTTTGTTTTTTTGACATTGGCTTAGTTCTATGACAAAGCTGTATTATGGAGGTATAGTTTGTGACTCCTTTGACAGCTCTAGTTTAAAAACCATGTTCTGAAGTATAAAGGAACAAAATAAAAAATTTTGAATACTGATGAATGTGGATGAATTCTTTGTCAGAATAATTGTCATTTTAAAGTCTGGGTCAAGTGGCAGGTGAGGTTTATGTTTGGCTGTTATGACATTCTTGGCTGTCATTTTGCAGGAACATTGATGAGAAAGAGATCATTGGACCTGACAGGCATTGAAGAAGATACATTTGAGAGTGATACTGGTAATTGATACTTTGTTATGGAAATTTTTAGTTCATGTTATAGGAATGTTTGTTCACCTGGGCTGGAAGTGCTTGGGATGAGCTATTGTGATTTGCTCATCATCTGGCGTCCGTCCACTCATCTTTAAACAACATCTTCTGTAAAATCATTTGGTAGATGTTGATGACATTTCAAAATAATTGCACAGACATTTTTCTTGCATAAACTGTTGTAACAAGCAATGTGAGTGACCTCATGGCCCTCTTGTTATGCTACCTGCTTCACTTACACAAGACCTGCTTTCTATCATTGGTAAAGGTCTTCCCCCAATTATAACACTGTATTCTTCATTAGGTTTTATTTTATAATTGGAATACAGATAGCAATGAAGAGAAGTATAAAGATGAGAAACATGCTCTGAAATGTTCACCACATGGACATGTGTCACTCAACTCCAGTTACTAAGGAGTTGTAAAGATGTGTGTGTCCCATTGTTAATTAAGATGACGTCTCCCAAATGTTAATTCTGTGCTAGGAAATGAAGATATTACACACAATCCAGGGATCCAGATCAAGTTTAAGTTATGGTGTTATAAGTAGAACTTTGCAATTATAATGTAGCCGTGACATTTAGATTCAGAGTTCATACAGGCCTTGAATAGTTATTGAAAAATGAACAAAGTATTGAATAGACAGCTTGAATATTGGTTACCCTTGAAAAGATTCAAAAAAACCTATTTAATTTTAATGAAAATTGTTGGATTAACATGAACATGATGTCAAGTCAATAACTTGAGAACCATTTGATCAAGGACCTCCAAACTTCATCCGGTAATAAGACTTGCAGAGTAGATGGCCCCTATTGTTTCTGGGGTCACTCCATCAAAGATCAAGGTCACAGAAGCCTGAACATGGAAAACCATTTCCGATCAATAACTGAGATCCACTTGACCCAGAATATTGAAACTTTATTGGATGATTGGATATGCTATATATTGCTTTTGGGGGTCACTCTATTGAATGTTATCATTTTTTTTGTCACTTGGGGCCCAGACATGTCAGTAACTTAGAACCACTTGACCCAAAATGTTGAAACAACATAGAATTGTTGGAAATGTAGAGGAGATGATCCCTTTTTGATTTATGGGTAACTACCAAAGGTCAAGGTCTCAGGGGCCAGAACACGGGAAACCTTTTCCAGTCCATAACTTGAGAACAAATAGACAAACTCTCTGGGATGATTGGACATGCCAGGTTGATGATCCCTATTGCAGCCAACCATCAGTGTCACTGACTTGTGCTCTTGTCCCCTATTGACTTTTTGCCTTTAACTACTATGCATTGGGGGAGAAATTGGCTGTTCTACAAAAGCATCCTCTAGGTTAATTAACTATGAACCACGAAAGACAAAATATTTCTGGCTAAGATTATTTCTGCAAAGCTGTACATTGTGGGCATGTCATAATTATCACTTCATAGTAACAGCTCTGGATGAGGTTGAATTAAGTTCTGTGTAACACCACCAAAGTTGTAAATTTTGTAAGATAGGGATGTTTGTCATATTTGTAGAAACCACATAGATTATTTCTCATTGTCAATTCTGAATCAGACACAATTAGATTTAGTGAAAAAAGGGCTATGTAGGAATCACTTTTCCAAATAAAAGGTTGAGAATGAAATTTGAACTTCATCCTTGATTAAAATTTTACTGCATGGTAGATACCATCACTTAAATCTAGATTTCGTTTCAGAATCATCATCAAAAAAGATCCAGCTTCAGCCCAAAAAGAAACTGAAACAAATTCATATCCCTTGGACAGTTAAAGAAAAGGAAGCCCTTTTCGAGTCATTTGGAGATTATCTTGAAGGGAAATCTGTACAACTGCCTGGAAAGGCAGCAGTAGAAGTATCACAGAGTAAATACGCAGTTCTTAAAGGAAGAACTTGGCTTAACATAAAATTTCAAGTGAAAAACATTAGATCAAAATTCTGGAAGAAGTAATGTAGCATATGGTTTCACTCATGGATTTTAAGTGTTCATTGACAACAGAAGCAGAGACTTGCACAAGTTAGCTTTAAGTAAATAAATTTAAACGCCTAGACATAAGACATAAACAAGTAATTTGTGAAGAAATAAGGGTGAAAAGTTGAATATCTGCATTTTATTGCCTTGATACGTATCTTCACATGTACTATGTCAAGACAAAGGTCTGATTTTTGAGGGTTTCAGTTTGGTTAAGCAAAGGCCTGTACTTTTTATTTTATTTCATACAGTTTCCCAAAGGAGGGATTTGAACATGATAGAAATGGTTGGTTTTCAGAATAATGAAGGTTTTTCTTCTCTCACCTTATTTTAATTCGGATCTGTTTTAGAAAATGTTTTGGGGCTTATTATATCCAGATCAATGTAGTCAATAAATGTGTGCAATTTTAGCTAAATGGCTGAAGCAGTTTTAAAGTTATATTGAATTATATAGATAATTTTGTCCCCTGTGCACCCAAAAAAGAGTGACATTTTACGTGAAGGCTAGTTTTCAACAGTGTTTTATTGTTTTTAAACCAAGCTTTATTATTACAGCTTTGATTTTTCATAAATCTTAAACGCTCCACATTTAAAGCAAAATACTTTTTTCATAAACAGCATGATCTTATTCGTACCAGTATTTCACATCTTGTGATTGAACCACCTTCACAAAATTAATGAAAAAAATACTAAATTTAAATGTTGAACTCTACAGTTTAACAACCCCATTACCTTTCTAAAGTCCTAATGTTTTTCAAAGATCTTAATCCTTTAAGCTTTGAAGACACAATATGATTTGTTTGTTTAATGAATCAACTTCCTTAGAGTCTTGATGAATGTGTATACACCAAAAAATGTCCCTGTGCACCTTTTCAGTAGTTTAGCATCAGATTTCTTTTATTCTTTAAATAAAATGAGTTTTTACTTTATTTTTGTTGAAAGGCAGTTACAAGGAAGTTACAGTGGATACAAAAGCAGCTTTCAACTTCACATATAAAGGACTGTTAAACCAAAAGTGATGTCCCCTGTGCACCCTTTATTCACATTCATCAATTACATGTACCTTAGCATTGCTGTAATATATGGTGGCAGTTCTATATTCTAAGCAATGTGTACACAAAATTTAGGCATTACTTTATAATTTAGCATTATAAAAGAAACCCTGAACAATTTTAAATTCATTCTTTGCATTTTTTGCTGTAGTTGCCAATTTTCAAGTTAAAAAGTGGAAATATCAACTTTATTGCTTCTTAACCTGTCAAGTTTGCCTACATATGTTATTGTTCACTAGTGAATATTGTGTAGTTGAAACAATTTTACTTAAATATGAACAAATTCTATAAATATATTTTTGGGTTCAATTTGTCCCCTGTGCATCTTCTCAGTAACTTTATAAAGTATGCATGTATTTTACCATTCCATTTTACCATGCATTACATTTAGTCATTTTTAGCTTGACTATTGGAAGAATAGGGGAGCTATCCTACTCGCCCCGGCGTTAGCGTTAGCGTGAGCGTCACATAAATGTTAAAGTTTGCGTACCACCCCAAATATTTTCAAAGTACATTGACATATGGCTTATAAACTTTGTACACTTGTTTATCATCATGACCTCAACCTGTACACAGGAGAAGGTAACCCTGTCAAGCACTTTGACAGAATTATGCCCCTTTTTCGACTTAGAATTTATGTTAAAGTTTGCGTACCACCTCAGATATTTTCAAAGTCCATTGACATATGGCTTTGTAACTTTGCACACTTGTTCACCATCATGACACCAACCTGTATACAGGAGGAGGTAACTCTGTCAAGCATTTTGACTGAATTATGACCCTTTTTCGACTTAGAATTTATGTTAAAGTTTGCGTACCACCTCAAATATTTTCAAAGTCCATTGACATATGGCTTTGTAACTTTGCACACTTGTTCACCATTATGACCCCAACCTGTACACAGGAGGAGGTATCTCTATCAAGCATTTTCACAGAATTATGGCCCTTTTTGACTAAATGTTAAAGTTTGTGTTCCATCCCAAATATTTTCAAAGTCCATTGAGATATTGCTTTCATATTTCGCATACTTGTTTACCATCATGACTTATATTATACTATCAAGCACTGAGAATAGTCGAGCGCGCTGTCCACTGACAGCTCTTGTTATACTTTGAATAAGCATTGCATGTAAACTAAGTGATTTCAATGTGTTAGTTATGTTTAAGATCACTTATTTTTCATTTAAAACCTTACATGCCGCTGAATGTTCATGTTGTGTTGCGAAAATTTTCAGTTTTGTAGTTATTGTGTGGAATACATTATCCACTTGAAAGGATTTGTATTCAGTTGATCACCAATAGTCTTTTTTATCAACAGAAAACTAATAATAAATGGATACAACAATGATTTTCAAATATGTGTCCCCTGTGCATCTATAAAACAACTGAGGTTTGAGATGACAATTTTAGAAATTATTATTACAGTACATTCTTGAAATTTGGCATGCAGTTGATGAACATGCAAACTTCGAGAAAAAAAGTATGTTTTATAATAATATGTTAATTATTTTTCATTGAACAATTTTATTTTCATGTCATATTTATGCAGAAATGGTGATTTTAAAACCCAGTGTCCACACATATTTGGTAAATTAAGTTTCAAATTACACACATATACCTATTATGTATCATATACATGCATGTTGAAAAAAATACTATTATACATATTTCATTGTCATAAAAAATTACAGCATTTATCACCCATTTTACTAAAAATTCACCAAACTTTCGAATTTTTTCTGACTGGTATTTCTCAACACTTTCCCAAAGCTGTTTCCTTGAAATTTGAAGTATTTGCTATCATATAAAATAGGTGACCACTATAAGAAATAGGTTTCAATTTTCAACCCCTGTGTCACACTTTTGCCTCATTATTTTGAAAACCACCTAAATGTCTTGTCACTTATTTTCAATTGACTTTTTGCAGATGTGACTTTTAATGTGGTTTTTTATTGTCAGTTAGCTTTAAGTGAATAAATCTAAAGGCCCAGACATCAGACATAAACAAGTAATTTGTGAAAAAGGGTCTTTTTCTTGTGACCCTTATCTGCATTGTATTGCCTCGATACGTATCTTCACATGTATTATCTGATTTTTGAGGGTTTCACTTTGGTTAAGCAAAGACCTTTATACATAATATGTCTTTTATTTTATTTCATACAGTTTCCCAAAGGAGGGACTTTAACATGTTAGAAATGTCACTTATTTCTAATTGGCTTTTTTCCAGGTGTGACTTATAGTAAGGTTTTTGTATTGTCAGCATTTGGCTTGTGAAATGTGAAAAATGACTGATTTTTAGTTTGTTTTAGTATTATGGCCTTCATTTTGTTTTGGAAGATTATGAAAATAGACAAGATGTAATATTGACAAACAATCTGCATTGCTTTTAGCTCAAATGAAGTGCTCTTTGTGAGATGTTGTGACCTGTGAATGTCTGTGGTCCATCCTTGCAAATTGTCAACAATAGTTTCAAACAACATCTCAAACCCATCTGGTTGATGGAAAGAAATGGATGTACCTTGGCAGGGCTGTTCTGCGCATGTTCAAACTAATTTGTCCATAGTGTTCCATTCCATGCAAAACTCGGTTGCTGGAAAATCATATTAATGAAACATAAGAATAAAAAAAGCTTAAGAAAAAAGCTTCACAAAACACTTCAATTTTTGAAAATATCTTTATTAGAACAAAAGTTACATTATTTTTAATATTAAAATATTTGAGAATTTTTGGACATTTTAAGGCCAAGTGCAAATAAGGACTCTTTTCATGTCCCCACCAGTAATGCTTCAATGTCTTTTATCACAATATAAATCAAATGATTGAGATTTTGCTGATTGAGAGACAGTGTAATAAAGATACTACGTGCTAAATTGCAAGTCATTTGGGTTAAAGGTTGAAAAGTTATGGCCGAAACAAAAAAGCAAAAAGGCCAAAAAAAGGCTAAATTTTGTGTGACATTTTTTTACATACCTCTATGTGCATAAGAATATGTAAAAAGCAATTGCTGCCTAGATGCATTTTAGATCTTGATTGTCACGTATATATAAATACTGAGTTAGAAATGTTGACTAATCAAAAACACTGTTGAAACTAAACTTTTCGTGACATTTTTAGAAATATGACAAAATGTCTCCACCTTATATTTTTCCTATATATTCTAATATTTCCTGTGTATATGACATTGTTTATAACATGTTTGACTGGAAATTTATGTTTTCCATAGGCAGAAGGTGTACAGTTTGCTATTATATTATTTTTTTCTACAGATCTTATGTGTCGCTCAAGATAGTCACTTAAAGACACTGAAAAAGTATGTCCCAGCCATAACGCTTCATACCTATCATATTCATGATAAAGATTTATTTCATCAACTTTGTGTGTTTAAGAGTTTCACTAAGACTCATACTTAACACAGTGTACTTTGATTAGAGACTGAAATACACACTGGATAGCAGTGGCAAGGAAAGTAGTTGTCCCAACTATAACGGTTTTTGTCCCAACCATAACACTTTTTTTAAGCATCAGTATTTATTTCCATATCAAACTATTAACAATGTAAGGTATGAATTGATTAAATTGAACTCTTTTTTTCATCATTTGGTTTAAGTTTGTACAAACACTTCACATTTGTTTTATACTGAGGTGTCTTATAACAGAACATGATCAGACTTCCTACAAATTATGTGGAAAAATAAGTAAAAAAAATTGTGAAATCAAGCAAAGTCTTCTTTCATTTGTCAGACAAATGTAGGAATTAGTTGGTCAATGTTAATTCAAAGTGCTGTATTTGAAAACTCAGTAAATCAAGACTTTTGAATGCATATTATATACGGTTATGGTTGGGACATTTTTCAGTTTCATGTAATTTTTTTAACATACAATTTATATTTTCATTAAGCCTTTAGGTATACTCTTTCAGAAATATCATAAAAAATAAAAAAACAGAGAACTTTATTCATTTTTTTAGCTCACCTGTCACGTAGTGACAGGGTGAGCTTTTGTGATCACCCTTCGTCCGTCTGTCCGTCCACAATTTGCTTGTTAACACTCTAGAGGTCACAATTTTAGCCCACTTTATCTTTATGAAACTTGGTCAGAATGTTATCCTCTATAAACACTTGGACGAGTTCGATATTGGGTCATCTGGGGTCAAAAACTAGGTCACCAGGTCAGATCATAGGAAAAGCTTGTTAACACTCTAGAAGTCACAATTTTCGCCCAATCTTAATGAAACTTGGTCAGTTTGTTACCCTTTAAAAAATCATCTGGAGTCAAAAACTAGGTCACCAGGTCAAATCATAGGAAAAGCTTGTTAACACTCTAGAGGTCACAATTTTGGCCCAATCTTAATGAAACTTGGTCAGAATGTTATCCTCTATAAATCTTGGACGAGTTCGATATTGGGTCATCTGGGGTCAAAAACTAGGTCACCAGGTCAAATCATAGGAAAAGCTTGTTAACACTCTAGAAGTCACAATTTTCGCCCAATCTTAATGAAACTTGGTTTGTTACCCTCTATAAAATCTTGGAAGAGTTCAATATTAGGTCATCTAGGGTCAAAAACTGGGTCACCAGGTCAAATCAAAGGAAAAGCTTGTTAAAACTCTAGAGGTCACAATTTTGACCCAATCTTAATGAAACTTGGTCAGAATGTTACCCTCCATAAAATCTTGGAGGAGTTCGATATTTAGTCATCTGGGGTCAAAAACTAGGTCACCCGGTCAAATCAAAAGAAAAGCTTGTTAACACTCTAGAGGTCACAATTTTGGCCCAATCTCAATGAAACTTGTTCAGAATGTCACCCTCCATAAAATCTAGGACGAGTTCAATATTAGGTCATCTAGGATCAAAAACTAGGTCACCAGGTCAAATAAAAGAAAAAGCTTGTTAACATTCTAGAGACCACAGTTTAAGTTTGAAACTCATGAGATTTAATCAGAATGTTTGTCTTGATGACCTCTAGGTCAAGTTCGAATTTGGGTCACATGTGGTCAAAAACTAGGTCACCAGGTCAGATATAAGAAAAGCTTGTTAACATGCTAGAGGCCACATTTATGGTCCTATCTTCATGAAACTTGGTCAGAATGATTTCTTGATATCTTCAGGTCAGATTCAAATGTCGGTCATGTGGGGTCAAAAACTAGGTCATCAGGTCAAATCAAAGGAAAAGCGTGTTAACACTCTCATGAAAACTCATGAGAACTGGTCAGAATGTTTGTCTTAATGACCTCTAGGTGAGGTTTGAATCTGGGTCATGTGGGGTCAAAACTAGGTCACCAGGTCAAATATAAAGAAAAGCTTGTTAACACTCTAGAGGCCACATTAATGACCATATCTTTATAAGAATAGGTCAGAATGTTCAGTAGTTTACCATGACCTACTCACCTAGTTTTTGTTTTGTTTCTGAAGCAAAGAATTTTGTTAAAGCAAGTAACTTAGCTCAGGTGAGCGATATAGGGCCATCATGGCCCTCTTGATTGACATTTTTAGCAAAATGTCACACTTTATTTGCACTTGGCCTTAAATATAAAATGAGTGGAACTCTCGTTGGCAAAATTTTCATAAATTTTGTTCTTTATAAAATATTGAAATTTTTCCGTGTTTTTTATTTTTCCTACTCTTGTTTATGTCGTAGGGTGGATTTGTACATTTTGGTCCCTGTTAGCATCTTTATGTTTAATAGGTTTTTTGTGAAATGTATATTTCAATATGTCAATTGTAAGTCTCCGTATTCTAAAAGAACCCGTTTTATAGCAGGAATAGTGTATTCTAAATAGTTTAATTAGTACAATATGTAGTCGTATTTAGAGCTTTAGATAGTCTCTCCGTCACTTATCTCATTTTGTTCGATTAACATTTGCACTCGTCAGTAACCAATCACACCACTCTCCGCTTTCTCCGCCATCATTCAAACCTTAAACAATGCCATTTTGTGCCCCATCAAATGAAATCCATTATTTGTGATTGTATATTTATATAACTACAGGATCATATCATACAGGATCGTATCTGTTAATCCTTACTACCAACCCCAGGGTCCCAAATACAACCCAAAGCTCTACCTATACAACAGCAAGTACGGCGACAGTGGCGCCCAACGTGTGAATTTCAAAGATCCAAGAATGGTATTTTGGCACGCAAGAACGTTCACAGACTTCAAGGGATCATCCCCTCTGTTGAGCAACCATATGGTAAATAGAGACAGCTATAAAGATCTGTGCACAGATGAAGTATAGTGAGTACTATAGTAAATAAGTATAAGGCCTTATAAACTTGAGAAATTACTACAAGTGTCTATATTCAAGGATGGAGATTGATTCAAAGGAAATTTGACCTTTGACCTTACAATATATCATTCACAGGATTCCAGTGATAGACCCAGCAAAGAGTGACTTAATATATTTATATTATGTTATTGTGTTTATGGAGTATTTTGCTTTGTGTTTAGAATAAGTTTTGTGTTTCAGGGTGTTATTTGTAATAATTGTGTCATTATTTACATTTGCCCCAAATTTATATTGAGGTCATTTTTTCTTTCTTTTTCTGTCTTTTCTTCACAGCACTTACTAACTGCATTATAACTAACAGGCCTTCTTACCAGTACTGTATAGATAGTTTACAGAGTAAAAGTAATAGATATACAGAGTAGAAGTGATAGCATTAAGTAGTCAGTGTGAGAATTTTTTTTTTTTCAAAATAATATAAATAAGTGTTGAACTGGCCTGATCAATCTTCTCCCACTACAATATTATACATAAATCTTTTGTAGACCTACTGAAGTGCTTCAGATACTGATATATTACAGAAACTTTGTGGAAACAAAATTCTGTATGATATTGTGATTTTGTCTATACTTAGAAAATTTAACCTTATCCGCGACTGATTGTCCTTGAAACGAGTCGGTGAACACGTGAACTCGGTATTATTAACCGTATCGAAAATTATAGCGTATATTTAGCATATCAGTTGCGTGGCGCAGTCGGTAAAGCGGTCGGCTTTGTAATCTCGAGTTTGCCGGATCGAATCCAGCTGGAGTCGGATTTTTAAAAAAAACATTTGACAGATATTCTTTTACATTGCACACACATAAAACAAATATTTACATATCATAAAGAGTACGCTTTATTTAAAGCTTATATACATAGTGCATATTCATACAACATATGTACTAATATAAGCATACACTTATAAAGATTATCACAGACATTTTTGAAGTGAAAGTGAAATACTGAAAATGAAGTTGAAATATAGAAGTGAAGGTGAAATTTTGAAGTGAATGTGAAAAGTTTTCACAAATCATTGTAGTGAAGTAATTAATCGAAAATATACTAAGTAGTTGAAATATTACAGAAGGATTTGCATAACTGAGAATTGCAAATATCAAATAGTGAAACATATTGAAAGTGAAAATAAATAAAATAGTGAAAAGTGAAATAGTGAAAAGAAATTCACAATTCATTCATGAAGTTGAAACATAAGTGAATGCTGATCAGTTTGAAAGTATAGTAAAAAAGTATTGAAAATACTGTATAGTAAAAATACCTGGTCAGAGTTTAGAAACTAGTGCTGAATGAAACATATAGTGAATATTGTATAGTGAAGAAAGATGATGAATGCTTGAAATGATGAATAATGCATAGTGAATAAATGTGATGAATACCTGAAACAATCAGTAGTACATGGTGAAGAAAAGTGATGAATGTTTGAAATAAAGTAAATTATACAATTCTGAAATTTAAAATAGTGATACTTGACTTCAATCATGAATCCTCAAACTTCTGAAAGGGAACAAAGGAAACTAAGAAGAGCAGCTATTAGAGAACAACAACAACAAAGGCAAATGTAACAGGCTGAAAATACTTCAGCTCTGACCGGGAATCGAACCCGGGACCTCTCACACCTAAGGCGGACACTCTACCACGTCGCTATAAAAGCTAGCTCAATAGCAAAGAAGTATAAGTGCGCCCTTATACTCTGCCCTACTACATTTAT
The DNA here is from genome assembly GCF_021730395.1 of Mercenaria mercenaria. NCBI lineage: Eukaryota > Metazoa > Mollusca > Bivalvia > Venerida > Veneridae > Mercenaria > Mercenaria mercenaria. The sequence continues at coordinate 86,916,098 of NC_069364.1, read as the reverse complement.
GTTCATATTTTGTACAGGTTTTAAGATTGGCTAGGGCAAGTGAGCTGGCTAGGGCAAGTGAGCTATATAATATTATAGCCTTGATAGCCCCATTGTTGTATTGAACCTGTGTTTGGAGAGAAAAGGAAATAAAAATTTACTACAGCATGTGTGTTTTTTAAATTTATTATTCCAGATAAAGCAGGAAAGTTTGGTATTTGTCCCTTTCAATTTCATAGTACCTTCATGGATTACACCTGCACTCCATTTATTCCACTTGGTTGCAATATCAAAAACTTAAGGTATTATCTTGTAGAAATGGGTATTTCAATGCAATCCTCCAATCACTGTTCAGGCCTTTGTGATTGCAGTTTGATATTTTGTGTGTATATTCGGATATAGATGCAGAATGCAACATCAAGATTTTGTGGGAGGAGAAATGAAACGTCTTGCATGCGTTTTCTTTATATGCCCTCGGCACCCACACATTTGACTTAGTTCCTTTGTTGTCTCGCACCTGTAAAAAAATGGCATAGAAATAGGCTGTTTCCTTCCATTACTGTCGTGTCCATAACTGTAATGAGTATTTTACCCTACCTCTACTTTGTGAGTTCTGTGTGGACTTGTATAGAACTTTAGGATTAACTTCCCTTAAATTTTACCATCAATAAAGTCCAAGCAGGGCACCAGTTAACCTTTAAAATACAGATACCATTCAACTATTTTAGATGTCCGGATAATCTCTTCATGAATGATATGTTACATAGTTAAGACTCGTACACTGTTAGTATGTTGGCCTATTATTAAGAAGATGGTATATTGGCATGCAGTATTGTTTGTGAAAACTGTCAGGCGGGGGAGGTTAGACACTGTTAAAAACCTTATATCGGCAGGTTTGAGTCATTCAGTGGATGATAAAACCACACAAATTATAACGTAGAGACGGTGTCTTTAGTAAAAAAACGTTTAGATATTTGGCGTTTTGCATTAGACCTAATAGCATATTTAAGGGCTGTGAATAATTGGTTTCTACCATGGTAATACGTTTCAAGTAAAACATAATGATGAGAAACATTATTTTAAACGAAAGAATAAAATTATATCGCACAAAATCAAATAAAATACTCGCTTTTATTCACAACAAAATGATAAATTTACATATTGTGCTATAACAGGTAATAAATGGTGGTTTAATAGTACAATCACTTAATCTCCACCAACACACTATATAGAACATTGCAGGAAAAGGCACATAGAGCACCTGTTTTTTTATCCCCACAAAAATGTAGCACAATGTGTGTTCTAAAAACAACAGAAATTTTACCACCAAAGATTTTAGTGCAGGGATTAATTTTAGATAATGCCATTACTGTTTTCTTTACTCTGAACCTAAGAAAACTAGAGCTATCACTAAAGGTGATGAATGTACCCCCCGCATGCACTGACAGTACATTGCAATTTGACACACACAAGACTGCATAATTATGTGGACTGTATGTATATAGACTGTATGTATACAGTATAGTAACAAAAAACAAAGTCCCATAACTATGCAGAATATTTATCTAAAAGAATGTAACATGCCCCATGCACAACTAGGGTTGGTACTGATCACTTGTGTGAAGTTTCATTAAATTGTGTGCAAGGGTTTGGTAGATTACGCATGCACAAGATTGCATATGCAGACTGTATGTACATAGTATGTTAACAAGAAACAAAGTCCCATAACTCTGCAATTTTTGTCGCTGAAAGAACCTAACACGCCCCATGCACAACTACTGTTGTTACTGATCAGTTGTGTGAATTTTCATTAAATTGTGTCAAGGGGATGAAGAGAGATGGTGCCAACAAGATTGTCTATGTCTATAGTATAGTAACAAAAAAACAAAGTCCCATAACTCTGGAAAAAAAAATTCTGAAAGAACCTAACATTCCCCATGCACAACTACTGTTGTTACTGATCACTTGTGTGAAGTTTCATTAAATTGTGTCAAGGGGATGAGGAGAGATGATGCGCACAAGATTGTGTCTATGTATATAGTATAGTAACAAAAAACAAAGTCCCATAACTCTGCAAATTTTTTTTCTAAAAGAACCTAACATGCCCCATGCACAACTACTGTTGGTACTGATCACTTGTGTGAAGTTTCATTAAATTGTGTCCAGGGAATGAGGAGAGATGGTGCGCACAAGATTGTGTCTATGTATATAGTATAGTAACAAAAAAAACAAAGTCCCATAACTCTGCAATTTTTTTTTCTAAAAGAACCTAACATGCCCCATGCACAACTACTGTTGGTACTGATCACTTGTGTGAAGTTTCATTAAATTCTGTCAAGGGGATAAGGAGAGATGGTGCGGACAAGATTGCGTCTACGGACAGACGGACAGACAGACAACCTGAAACCAGTATACCCCCCCTTACAACTTTGTTGTCGGGGGGTACAACTACGTAAAATTGAAATTTGCAATGTGCTACATAACACGCAATCTACGTGCGTGTATATTGGAACACACACACCTATGTAGCACTGGCAGACAGTTTAAATATAAACAAATGTGTTGCTTATTACCAAAGAGCATCTTCCGCAAAAGTTAAAGATAAACATAAGAAAGGGAACGGCATCTGTAGCACTTTGAAACTATTCATGGTTTTCGTTAAATGGGTGGAAATGTTTGTAGCACGCAGTTTACGTGCTACAAAAATATGATGCTACATATGTGAGTGATATTCAAGTGTCAGCGCTACATTTGTGGGATAAACTCTCCCACATGCACACACACAAAGCCAACACACGAGGACAAAACGAACAAACAAAGGAACACATACACATACACGCGCACACACACAAAGCCTACACAAGAGGACAAAACGAACAAACAAAGGAACACAGTGGGGCACCGCCTTGGAACGGTCAGTCGCAAAAACACCACTGGGGAGCTTAAATAGAAAAAGTGGAAACTCCACAGGTCGCTCAACACAACAAAAACGAAAATGTTGCAGGCTCGGTTTAATCGAGCCTGTTCATGGACGGTAGTGGAAATGCATGCTACCGTCCACAACCTCTAGCCCCGGGTTGAGCAGAACTCAACATTTACAAATGTTAAAAGTACAAAAAACAATTTAGAGACATCCGCAGATGTGTTCATACGGCGGTGCACATGGAACCTTCAATGCTACACTAGTGTGTAATTCCATGAAAAGCGGCGAATGGTCCCCAGTTAAAATAATGGGTTTGCCCTAAACGAGAAAACAATGAGCAGAACTAAACAAACTGGAATTTAGAAAGGGGATCTGAGGTTATGGAGCCTGCATATCACAGGAACTGCCAAAAGACAAAACTAAAAAGCAGGCGCCATATCCAAGGGGTGATTATACAATACCCAACGCTATAAAAGCGAGAGTATTGCAACCACCCAGGCCGAAATGCTCATGTTCAGAAATGCACTGGTCATAAAAAGTATATTTTGCTTTGTATTATGGCAATTTAATCAATGGAATATATTGCATAAAAAACTTTTAAATACCAAAAATATGCTACGTGATGGTAAAGACATTTCGTTGCGGTAAAGACACTGAGATGACGGAAAAGACATTTTTTGTGATGTAATGTACTATGATTCCTATAAATACATGATAACGAATACTAAAAATGAAAACAATTAAATTTTATTTCATTTAAGTGAAATGCTAGCAAGCAATACAGCACAAAATTCAAACAAATAAAAGATCTAACAAATTAAACAGTGTTACGAAAACTTTACATCAACACATACTGCTCCTTTAAACGTCGACAGCCGTACCTTAATCTCCGAGTCCACAATCATGTCACTTCTTAATGCAACAATAAAAAAGATGAAATATTCAGTTCCGGATCTTATTGAACAGTAGTTATATGCAAAGAAAAATACTATTCAGTATTCGATTCCTTTATAAAAAAGATTTTACTTGTATGGCATTTACTGATATGTTGCATGTTAAGTTATATGTTATTCCATCATTCGTTTAACATATGTTTAACCTCCGTCCAATGGCTTGGGTCGATCTGCACATGTCTACCTGTCACATGTAATGGCTCCGGATTAAGCATAAGTAAGTTTTCCCAGTTATACCAGATACAATCTTCCAAATACGGCCAAAAGTAACGGTTTTCACCTATACGGTGCATTACCTTTACTTCTGCAGAGTCGTCATCCAAATCCTGAAGTATATTAAACATGTGTATTTTTTATATATATTTGCTCAACTCAAACATCCTTTATCAAAAGAACATTATTAAATTCAAGAGTTACGCATTATAAGTTAATACATTTTGATTTTCTATGAAATGGCTTTCAGTAGCTACATATAAAGTTACGCAGTAAATATTGCATTGTGAACATGTCTGTTAATAAGCCTTAAATAATGTCGTTAACATTACATCACCCCTATTGGTTGTACGCACGTGTAGAGTGTACTATATACAGACTTAAGGTTAGGGTTAGGTTTAACATAGGTTAATTCCATGCGTGCGTACATTCAAAGCGGGATATTTAATGCCGATCTAATTTGTATGCGGCTTTTGTGTATTTATGCAAGAAAATAGGACTTAGATAGAGATTTTATAATTCTGCTAGTAGGTGCATGCTGTCAACATTCATTAAATTATAAACTTAGCGCAATTTGAATAGTCGATCATTTGAAATTTACCCTCTATAGATATCTGTTGCTATAGTAACTACTTAACATAATCAAATTATTTTAGCAGATGTTTATTTTTCAATAATAATGAATACAACTCCCCTTTTAGTTTCACGCGGAACAACTTATTAGAGTGGAACAAAAGTACGATTACTGACTGATATACCATACCTGAATGATACCTGGATAAGCCTTGTCGTCATACCGGACAACACACCAGTTTCCAATAAGATCTGGATGCGGTTCAATTTTCGTCAATATTTTCCGCGGGTCAACATTTTTCGGTGTTTTCAAAGCTTCTACATCCGTTGGTGGTGTCTGTGGTTCCCTGTTAATAGTATCATGAGTGAATACTCCCTGACTTCTACAATCCATATTAGTTGTCCTTCCAGTTTCGCATCTTTTATCTGCATCATTATTGCTAGGCGAAACAGAGTCATGTTGGGACATTAGAATACATTCTGACGTTTCTGCTATGTAACACTTACAACATGTGGGCCACGTGCAGAAGCAACTAAGTTCCCTCAGATGCATTATACCTCTATGGGCTATGTTTATAACAACCGGGTGGAGCTTCATTGTCCCTTTAATAGTAGGAATATGTGTGGGAATACTGGCTGTAACCTTGTCAATATCCTCAGAAGCAATTAGAAATAAACGTACATTATTGACACGTTTACTAACTTCTTCATAAAAAGATTTAGCGTCTGATATATCTGTACCCATTGACACAATAGCATCAGCTGTACGTTTAACTATCCCTCCAATACCGTCCGCTGCACCTTTACCATGTCCACTTTCTGTAAAGTTCCAAGAACCCATTTGGAACTCAAAGTTTTCAAGTACCTCTTTGTTAAACATGTAAAAGTTGTTTTTTGATCGGTATTGTGTGCAAGGCTCGTCACTTACAAAATGTAGCGTACGTATCTGAGGCATTGTTTCCTTAATTTCCTGCAAAATTGGGAACATATGGGCCCAAATAGCACCAGGACCATGGTATGTGTTCTCTGACACAGTGCAAAAAGACTTTATGCCTGCTTTGCTGTATACAACAACCGTATGTAAAGAATTTTGGTTCCTCGACCCACCAAAGTGCATAGATTGCACTTCTTCAGACATTTTGCAGTTATAATTCTCTGAAAAATCTACATGGATTACGGCCTCTGATGTGTCAACATTGTCCTTTAGGTCTTTCAGAGACATGTACTGATTTCTTATATTAAATATATGTTTGATGTATTTGGCTTTTATCATTTTGACAGTCTCATTAAAAAGAACATCAACAGTAACTTGCTCGGTTTGTTTGACTGTTTTCTGAACTTCTCGCATGCTTTTGCCGTCTTTTGTTGGTATATTTTTACTCCTGTTCGCCCATTGGGAAAATGTGACCTGGTTGCCCCCTAGCTCTTCCAGGTTGTTACTACACAACAGTTTATTTTTACAATGTATACAGTCTCCATAACTACGGCCTTATTTTTCAAATCACATACTAACTGTTCACTGATTTTGTCAGGATTTTTTGAATTAATGACCTTTAATTGATGCAACTTTTCAATTCTACTCTTAACGTTTGCATGTAATTTACAAAGACATGTATCTCTTGCATCTGTTTTCTTGGCAACAATCCAGAATGGTCTTAACCGACAGAAACTACTATAAGAAAGCTTTTCTGTATCACCTGGGTACTTTTCTAAATACTTTTGGAATAAGTTTTTAAGTGTGTCTGCAAGATATCTCTTCTGCATTTTATTTTCCATTTCTTGTTATTGTGTCTTTTTTTCCAGGTGCCTGAACACTGTTTATGTCTTCTTCTAAGAACTTCTTTACCTTTTTTCGCATTTCTATTCTCCAAACAACTGATCTTCCTGTCCGCTTATACGAATCTTTCATGTCCGCTCTAACAGCATTAGACACTAGCCTATAGTAACTTATTCCGGTTTCATTTGTGAATTGTCTTTGGATTCTGCTTTTCATTAACAAATCTTTAGAAACAACACTTGATATTAGCTTTCTTTCCATTTCTTCCTTGGACTCTTTAAATCTCTTGGCCAAAGCTTTTACAATAACTTCGTCGAATACACCTGTTTTCTGAACAGAAGTTTTACTTCCTTTTTGAACGTGTTTTCTTAGAAGCTGTTCTTTTTTCCTGTAATTTTCCCATAGTCTTTTGTAGCTGTTTACTTCATTCTGCAGTTTTCCAATAGTTCGATAGGCTTTTGCTCTCTCTTTTCATACTTTCTTTCTTCCAGATGCATGCTGCGGTGGCCGTTCGATTCTAACTCGTAATGGAGAAGTTTCTGGTGATGTAGTAGGACTATTTACTTCCATGAAATTAATACCTTTTTCATTCATTCTTTGTTGTTGTCTGTATGTTTGTTTCTTTTTTCTCCATTGCCTTCTTATATAGTTCTTTTCTCTTTCTTACTTTTTACTTATGTCATATTCACCAGAGGCTTGTCTCTTTTTGTATCTCTCTCTTTCCTTTTGTAAGTACTGAGCATGTTTTATAGGGTCAGATTTTAAAGAATCTCTGTACTTTTTTGCCCGTTCGGCTGCAGACAACCCCATCTTGTTAATGCAGAAACTCAAATAAAACTAGAAATTATTTCTTGAATTTGCTTTTTCCTGTCTTTAAGTTGTTTCAAAATTTCTGCGTTTTTCTGATTCCATTCATGTTCAAAGTTTGGCAAATTAAGATTTTCGATTACATTCAACACACGTCTTCTTTCTAATTCAATGTCCAGTAGCAATTCATTTATGTGGATGTATTCTTTTAATATTTCGTTTTGTCGAGATATTTCCGAAGGGTTTGTCTGAAATAACAATAAATATTTTTATTTTTTATTTTATAAAATGTCCATTGTAATTTCATTTTTATATCTTATTTTTTATTAATCGTTTTTAGATTTTATTACTTTTTATTCTATAAAGTTCCGATTATTAAAATTATTTCGTTGATATACAAAATGACAGTTTAATTTCCAAAAAAGTTTTTACCGTCACAGCTTTCAAGAGCCCTCGTCTTTACCATAAAACTATTTTGTGTAACGGTAAAGACTGTGACGGAGAGGACATTTGTATACAAAAACGCCACTGCATCTAGATTTGATATGTTAGACAACCCCCCTGCGAATGCAGAGCTATTGTGTAACTATCTCTAATATTTGGTAGATAAAATTATACAAAAAACCATAAATTCGTCATATAAACATGCATACGGTAAAGACTACAATAAAGCTACTGCTTAAAATATGATATTGTTTACCTCATTGTGTGCGCCCGCCATTATTCCATCATGCTAGGAACAGTCTTCGAGCGGTTCCGCAGAATTCTACGTAATCAATGACGTCAATGCTATCACGACAAAACACTTGTTCTTTCCAATTATTTCTAATTGAGGAGTGTAACGGTAAAGACATTTCAGGTTTTGGACAATAATTTTTCCTTTTTATGTTGAATTTTTTTAGTTTTTGTTGCAACTGTATACAACGATTACAATGCTTACAGCAGATGGTTATCTCATCAAAGATTTTATTCGACATTCTTTTTGTACTTTATATGATACATTTGCCTTGGTAAATATTTTACTGGAAAGACTGCTGTTTGGGACGTTTACCGTCACATTGGCTTCATTACGTGACGGTAAAATATGTGAACGGCATCAGCAAGTAGTTAAACTGCATAAATACATCGTTTCTAATAATATCAAAGGTAATTAAGATAAAGTAAGGTTTAATTTGTAAATCTGACATTACTTTCTCATGCTGTTGTATTGACAGTGTACAGGACTCGCGTTCAATAAATTTACCGTCACGTAACTTTGACATCGTTACGGTAAGGACAAATTTATAAAACAGATCATTTTTTATAATGTATAGTAAAAAAACGACTATTTTGCAACTCAATTACAATATTTATTCAGTTTCATGGCTCTGTTATAAAAAAACAGTGATATAAATACTATAGTTCAGATTGGACAACACATATGTCAAATGTTTAAATTTGTGAGATAATGACCCAGTGACTGAACAATACTATATACAAAGACACAATCTTGTGCGCACCATCTCTCATCCCCTTCACAAAATTTAATGAAACTTCACAGAAGGGCTCAGTAACAACAGTAGTTGTGCATGGGGCATACTAGGTTTATTCAGTATTTTTAGAGTTACAGGGCTTTGCTTTTTGTTACTATACCATATACATAGACATATATATGTTACTTTTAGATTTTATGTGTATTTTAAGGTTTCTCTACCTAGTAAGGAGTTTCTTTGTGGACTCGGAGATTTCTTGTTAAATTCCTTTCCTTATTGCTACTGTAAATAGCTTAGTCTTGAACCTTTTTAACCTGGTTGCTAGAATTGGATATGTTATTGTTTAGGCTTACTGTCTACCAAATTTATACAAAGTATGTTTTACTGAAACATCAACATGACGGGCATATATCGTTATTGTTTAGTTAACAGTGTAAGTTGTAGTACATAAACATTTGTATTAAATTTAGGAGGATTTTATACAAAACATGAATCTGCACATTTGCATGAATTCTTATTAAAATGTAATTAAAGAAAACTGCCATTTTATTGTAATCCAAATGAGGTCTCCCACTGGGGGAGACATATTGTTTTTGCCCTGTCCGTCCGTCTGTCACACTTACATATTTCCGATCAGTATGGAGAAACATTTAACCTAGAACCTTCAAAATTCATAGGGTGGCAGGGCTTATGGAGTAGACGACCCCTATTGTTTTTGTGGTCACTATCAAATGTCAAGGTCACAGGGGCCTGAACATGGAAACTTTCTGATCAATAACTTGAGAACAACTTGACCCAGAATGTTGAAACTTCAAACGGTGACTGGTTATGCAGAGGAGATGACCCCTACTGATTTTAGAGTCACTCTGATAAAGGTCAAGGTTACAGGGGCCTGAACATGTAAAACCATTTCAGAACATTAACTTGAGAACCACTTACCCCAGAATCTTGAAACTACATAGGATGATTGTACATGCAGAATACGATTTATGTACGATAAATGTTTGTTCATCAACATCAATAGCATAATTCGTAGCAGCCTCCAGATACTAGTGCATGCATTTATGTGTGGTTATTGTAAATAAATAATTATGCTCATTTTAACGGTTTCCTGATTTAGTGGTTTGAAACCCTTCACCTGACTCTTACACACAGAATAAGTGGTCTGGAGCATAACTCAAAATCTTTTTGTAGGTACTAAATTGTACTTTCATATAATGATAGAGCTCATTGAGAGAAAGTGCACTGATATAGAAACATAACCATAGGTGGTCTCTTTTTATAATTATCTCCCTTTATTTAAAAAAAACTGTGAAAGGGATTGACTACATACTTTACACATATTAATGGAGGTCAGTGAGAGGAAGTGCAATATCAAAGAACCATAACTGTAGCTGACCCCATCTTAGAATTATCTCCCCTTCTGTGAAAAAACAAAAACGTTGTCCTGAGCATAATTTGAACACTGTTAGAAGGAATAACTCGATACTTAACACAAGTATAGAGGTCATTGAAAGAAAGTGGAATAATTATTGAACGTGAACAGCATGTCACGGTAGGACACAGTGAAATGACATTAATCTTTGTTATTTATAACTAGCATATGAATATATTACAGACCGAGGATGGCAACAGTTTAACGACATTTGACTTTATATGCCCAATATAAAAGTGTATTACATGCCTAGGATAGCCTAAATGAAATGCTATTTGACTCAGCTGAATGAAACAAGCATTTTGTTCAGCACATGCCACGGTTGGACATTTTAAAATTACATTTCACTTTGTTGGATACAAATATATTATAGGCCAAGATGCCCACAGTGAAATGACTTCTGATTCTGTTACTGTCCAAGAGTGGGCACAGTGAAATGATACATGACTTTGTTGGATATCACCAATAAATATAGGTATACAATAGGCCAAGTATGGTCACAGAGTAACCACATTTTAGTTCCTTCGAGCTGTCAAATATAAAAGTCCGTTTAATGCCAAAGAAAGCCACACTAAAATGACATGTCTTTGTTAGATTCGAATAGCATTCAAGTATATTATAGGCCACGGATAGCCACAGTGAAATGACATATGACTGTTTTATATCATCAATATAGAAGTATATTACAGGCCACGGATAGCCACAGTGAAATGACAAATGCATTTGTTTGATACCATCAATATAGAAGTATTTTACAGACCAGAGATAGACATCGTAAAACGCGATATGACTTTGTTTGATATACTACATGCCACGGATAGACTTCGTAAAATGCCACATAACCTTGTTTGATATCATCAATATAGAATTGTTACGGATGGACGGACAGAGACCATTCCTTTACTTCGACGGGGGATTAACTAGGCCCCAAAGTTAGCAAATTATGAACAACTCAGTTTAGTGGTAAACGACCGCACCCTTCGCTCCGCAGATAGCCAGATTATGTGTTACCCTACGGCTGGTGTTACGTGATCGTATAGAATATTGTTTCTTCGCGTTGTGTCTTTGGTGGGTAATCAAGAGCTCATATGTATGTGAAACGAGAAGAGATGGAAAATAAACAAACACACTGTCAGTTTTATATAATGTATTAATTGTTAACTAAAATGTGCAGAAATAATCACACGCGAGCCTCCCTCTGTATTAACGTATATACAAGTCAAAATAGATAAAACAGTTAATAGTAATATAATCCCAAAATGTCTTTCAATACAGCACACCCTGACGCAGAATTGGTGGTTGGAAAATAATATGTATACTCTACAAGTATCTATCTAACAGTGCGCGCCACAGTACCGTGGTCTATGGGTTTTATAACAACTATGTGACCTTTGACTGTCTAGACATGAGGACATAGTTATTATTAGCTTCTTTCTGAATATATGTTTGACCAATGCCCATTTGATCGGGTCAACTATATGTCACGCGTATACCTGTGTGACCGGTTAAGGTATTTCATGTATAAACTGAAATATACGAATATACATGAAAGATGGAATGCTAGATATCATAATGACCTGGGTAAACGTTAAAGTATAACATTTGTACGGTAGCGGTTAGCCAAAAGGCGTGTCCGAAATCTAAGCCTAATTCATCTGCAGTGACATAGTGAATGTATTTTTGTTTCACAAATCCCCTAGGAATGTTTTTTCTTGTTTCTGACTGAGGTATACACATGTTTGGTGTTCCTCTCCTTTTAGCTCCTATGTCAACAAGTTTGTTTTAGAAATATGTATGTTTAAAATTTGGTTAGAAATTCTTAGTTCATAATTTTGACACATATATTCTGAATTTTGACACCGACATGGCAACATACTAACTACAGCCCACCAGTACTTAATAAAAATATTTATGATATAGTATACCAGTAATACAGCATATGATCCACAGTAATGGCCACATTACGTATTAGACCTTTCTTTAAAATTCAAGATGCAATATCTAAAAAATGTACCATGCTGTTTTGAGGACCTTTTTCTGTTTCTTTTCTCTACATACAACTTATTCCACACCAAACATTTATGTTGGATGAAGTTACTTCAACCCTTCAAGTTAAAATAATTAGCCTAAGTGACGTATATTAGTCCAAGATGAAGATGTTTAATGACTTAATATTTCACAAAATGGTCATATATCGCCGAGAAGAAATCATATTGCAAACGCCAACTGTAAAGCATAAACATTGATGTAAAAATGTAAAGCATACCTAAAAACATCCATGTAAAAATGTAAAGAAAACTATGAATAATGGAAAACATATCTAAAAACGTCCATGTAAAAATGTTAAGCATATCCAAAATCAGTTCTGTAAAAATGTATATACGTATGTGGTAAAATATCAATAATGTAAATAAAAATATGAAATGTTAGTTTTTGATATATTCCTATCTGCTTTAAAAACGATGAAATATTTCCAACTGAAACGTTTTCAAATAACTCAAAGATTGAACGTCTTAATATGTACTGCGTTGTGTAGCAAAGTCCACAAAGTCGATTAAAATATGTTTAATAGTTAGCGGTGTTTGACATGGTACACATTCGGGTTGATCTTCTTTATTCAAAAGATAAGAATGAGTCAAACGGGTATGACCTATTCGACAGCGAGAAAGAACAACTTCCTCCCTGCAGACAGATCTGTTGCCTTGGTGCCATTCCCCTAGAGTATGTTTGATATCATGAAGTTTATTGAATGAAGCATTGTTCCATGACGATTGCCATTTAGATAAAATGTATTTGTTTATATTGGGCGTAAAATCGGTATGTGGTAATTTCAAATTAGATTGTGATACTGAAAGGGATTTCTTTGCTATAATATCAGCATCCGCGTTTCCATGAATACCAACATGACTGGGAATCCAACAAAATATGATAGTCTCTTCTAAAGATAGTTCATGAACCCTGAGAAGAATATATTGAATGAATGGATTTTCCATATTTCGGTTATGTATTGACTGAAAAACAGAAAGCGAGTCGGAAAAGATAATAAATTTTTCTTCACTATTTTTTTTATATACAATTTAGAGCTAAATCAACAGATTTGGCCTCGGCTGAAAATATTGTTGCATTATTTGGCAAACGTAATTTTGACTGATGCAGGAGGCGGACAGCAGCACAGCCAAACTTTGATTCATCTTTTGAACCGTCTGTGTAAATTTCAAAATAGTCCTTGTAAGTTGACTTTATTTCATTATATTTGGACTTGAATATTTCAGGGTTTATTTCAGACTTTCTCAAGGCTGTTTTCAAATCGAAAAGAACAGTAGGGGCATGAAGGGTCCATGGTGGTGTATCTGGAATCGAATTTTCTTTAATACTATCGATTTCAAAGTCAGTTTCATTCATAGAAGATTTTATGCGAAATCCAAACGGTTTGATCTTTCCTCATATGAATCGAAGTACTTTGGTTTAAAAATAATTTTATGAGCAGGATTGGATTTGTTGGCAGCCACTCTTTAAGCATATTGCAATGAAAGTTTTTCTCGGTGTGTGTAAAGAGAGGGTTCGTTTGCTTCTGCATATAAACTTTCAATTGGCGATGTTCGGAATTCACCAAGAGCAATACGAAAACCTTGATTATGGATGGTATCTAACATTTGTAAATAAGATTTTCTTGCGAAACCATAAATAATACAACCGTAATCTAGCTTAGATCTAATTAAAGCTCTATAAAGTCTTAATTAAACCTTGCGATCGGCTCCCCAATCAGTATTTGAAATTACCTTTAAAAGATTCAATGACGTCAGACATTTGGCTTTCAAGTATTTTATATGCGGAACAAAGGAAAGCTTTTTATCAAAGATAACACCAAGAAATTTTGCTTCGTCAACAACGGGTATTTTTGTACCTTTAGAAAAAGCTAAGGGTCACAGTAATGTTTCCGTAATTGACAAAAGTGGACACACTGAGTTTTCGATTGGGAAAATTTAAACCCATTTTCCATGGCCGAAGTTTGAACTTTATTCATCCGCGTTTGAATTTTAAATTTTATTTTATGTAGCACATGAACTTATATGTCACGAATAAAATAAGCATTGTCTGATTTTAAAAGAAGTTATTACTATTGAAGTCCGCCTACAAAAACAGTGCCTCTCTCAAACTGTCGATTAAACAAATTACGTTTAACAAGAAATCTGGAAATGATCCTTTAAATATAACGTAATAGGAATGTCTTGAGACGACTATCCACTCAATTTAATTATAACGCTTTGAAAAGGATTTTTAGGCTCTCCGTTAATTTTTGTTCTTCCCTGACTTGACTAGTGTATTTCATGTCATGTGAAAAACTTTGAACGAGAATTAAAATAGATTTCGCAATTAGAAAAATTTAATGATGGCATTAAAATTATTTCCTAAAATTTAGTTTTTACAAGACAAATTTACAGACGAGCTCCAAAAAGGTTGCTAATGCGACATTTACAAATTATGCTTGTATTTTATGCGCCTCGTTTGTCACCATTCCCGGGTTACCTAATTGTGTGTTAAAAGATAATTTATCTTCTATCGACTTTCTGGTGCAAGTTTGAATTTTACAGGAATGGTTTTAAATATATGTTTTGAAATGCGAATTTTGTTCTGATCGCAGGGGAGTCGAATGAAGAAGTGATCATGGACATGTAGGTGTTTGTTTTGGTGATAGGAAAACAAACATAGTCAATTGTTTGCCACAATTTATGTATTAGTTATCCATCTGCCCATACACTGCAATTAAGCGATTCTGTTTCTGCTACCATTCTTTTCTGTTGCGAGGGTAAAGTGAAACGATTTAGTATAGTATTTGAAACGTTTTGTTAACTTGGTAAATTCGAATTGAATTTGAAATCACAAAAACACGTGTAAAAAGACACAATTATATAGAAATATGGAACGCCGCAGTCGTCTTATGTCGGGACATTCCGGCGATATATGACCATTTTGTGTCGATTCGCCGTAAAACCCAACTCACTCACTGTCGGGACATTTCATGTTATCGATTTTAAAGCGCGATGTTAACTTGTCAAAACAGTGTCTTATTATGTTTAAAAGCTATGTTATTATGTCAAGGTGTGGTGTTAACTTGTCAAAACAGTGTCTCATTATGTCAAAAAGTTATGTTATTATGTCAAAGTGTGGTGTTAACTTGTCAAAACAGTGTCTCATTATGTTTAAAAGCTATGTTATTATGTCAAGGTGTGGTGTTAACTTGTCAAAACAGTGTCTTATTATGTCAAAAGGCTATGTTAATATGTCAAAGTTCAGTGTGATCTTATCTATAGAGCGTGTTACTATGTTAAAAAAGCTAGACAAGATCAAATGATGCTTTAACAAGATAACATAGCTTTGTGACATAAATAAGACACTGTTTTGACAAGTTAACACTTTGTATCTTGAAAGACATGGTGATTGTATCAGTATCCTGAAAAGTTTAAGCAATCTTACCAGTACTCATCCGACATTTTTTTGCAAGCTACCTTTAAAAGCATGATATACATATTACTGGTTCACGGGTTAAATGTAAATTCAGCCTCATTGAGAAACAGGAATGTTGTCTCGAAGGATACATATTAAAGTTAATTGATGACATTACTCCGAGTAGAAGTGTTGATATTTTAAAGAATACAGTCAGAAAATAGAAAATTATTAGTTTGGAATATATAGTCAGAATATTATTAATCCATCATTTCATTTCATGCCATTAACACATTGTATCTTTTAATTTATATGAAATTAAAGTGCGACAATATCATAATGGTCATCTATATAATATTTTTATTCTTTATAGCAGTTGTAAGATGCTGATTAGTTTTATAACGTATGAATGCATGTTTTTCACTTTGAAACAGAACCGTACTTGCAAATGTATTTATAGAACTATTACTTTCCATAAGACATTAAAAGAAGTGAAAGAATGATAAACTGTTTTTGACAAACACTGTTCAGTACTAAAATATTTTTGCAAATTGGTAGAATGGAAACATTACATTCTCGCAAGCCTTTTTTTATTATAAGATGAACGTTATAAGTAACTTTGTTTTATTATCTAAATACAACTTTTTAGTACATTCATAGATAAGATACTTATTGAAATGACACAAATATTGCTTTTGAATGTATGTGTATCAAGATAATTGCAAAGGCTGAACCAGTCTTTTTGTGTAATGTCTGTCCCCTGGCATTATTTATTTATGATATTTTCTGCTTGAATGTAATATCAATAAAGGTCCTATATGTTTTACCCTGTTCTTTTTCGGCGACGCCGTCTAAATTCGTTTTCGTTTTCCTATGCCACGTGACTTCAGTTTGCCAGTCAAACTACTTGATAACGCATTATAGATAATTTATAAAAACGGAAGATTTATGCAACACTCTGCCTGATTGGACGAGAGTGTCAATTTCTTTCACTCTGTTGACTGTGCTACACTGAGTGAAATGCAGACACAGCGTTTATCCTAAACGACGCTGCTCACAGTTTTAAAGCCAACTTTGGCTCAGTATATTTAGCAAGAATATTGATATATCTCAAAATAATAAGTAAGTTTAATAAATATGATAAAAACCTGTTCAAATACCAACATATATCAAATTAAAGAAAGAGCTGAATACGGTCTGCGTATCACATGAATAAGGGTGTGATAAGAGTCTTTTATGTAGAGAAGTGCTTTTTAAAAGATTTTCCTTACAATTGTCGTCTGTATATGAAAAGGTTTCTTGCTTTTGTGACTTATTCAGTTTGCATATTAAAATGAGTACTTGTTTGCTTTGATATATTTGTTACAAATTATTTAATAACTGATTTGTTATATATGAATATTTTTTTTTTAGTATTGTATGCAAGTATTGAACTCAGTTGAAATCTGTTTCATTATATATATGCTATATAATGACTGAATCTCATTTTACACTGAAATGAAGGTACGTTGCATACAGTTTTTCTATGTGATATAACTACGGTCAAACTTTGCTTATGCGGTCAAAATTTGCTTATGAAACAGAAATATTGAAATAATAACAATTGTATGTTTTGCTTGACCTTCACTTTTTATAGGTGTGACGTCATTGTCCAAAGATTCACGAATAGCGAATATGCATTTGTTAAAGCGGGATCAGTTGGCCTATTTTAGAAATAAATAAAAATAATAAATAAAAAAATCCTTTAATTGATTTTTTCTCATGTATTCTAATCAAACTTGATTTGTAGCATCTTTATTAGGCCCGCAGCCAACTTTGTTCAGGTGGGACATTTGACCCCTTTTAGGGGCTGCTAGAGCTAAAACTAGAAATGCCTTTATACAGCGTCTCATGAACAGCTTGGTGGATCTTTGTCATACTTGGTCTGGAGCATCATTATAAGGTCCTCTTCCAAATTTATTTATATAGGAACTTGGGCCCTATTAGGGACCACTATAGCTAAAAGTAGATATGCCTGTCTTCGCATTAACCACTAAAATGTAATGGATTTTTATCAAACTCGATGTGTAACAATATCGTAAGGTCTCCTGCTATTTTGTTACAAATGGGGATAGGGACCAATTTAGCTAAAAATATAAACACGTTTAATGACCTCTTCTCATGAACCGCTTTATGAATCTTCATCGAACTACTGCTGTAATTATTCGTCTAAGGATAAACGAAACAAAATTGCAACCCTACGAAACCTTTGCTAAAATTAAAAGAGAACCATTTAAATTGTTAAAATGCGGTGTTTAGTTTTGCAATTTGAAAAATGTTAGATGAAAGATGAATGTTAGATGAAAAATTTATAAACTTCTTTCCTTATTACAATTCGCCGACCATCATTTTTAAAGATATTTCTTGTTATTGATTACCTGCTTTAAATGTGTCTTCTGCCGTAGATGTGCGCATTTTCCTAATTTTAGGATAGTGTTAATATTTTGTTAAACAAAAAATCGGTAGTTCGTAGTTTTCATTTTTGTCGTGTTAAACGACCAGTGGAGTTTTAAATTTTCTATTTGTGTTGAATTTTTAAAGCAGACATCCGTTTCGAATGAAGCTGTAATGTAAGTCCTCTGCTCGACGAGACACATTTAAAAATAACACTCAAAAACGGTTCTGCCTTGCATACAACAAATGGGAGTTAAGAAAAGTACATGTTAAGGCAAATTAAAAAACAAATGAAATGCTAACCTATGTGACCACTTGACTTAGCAATTAACTATGGAACATATATGCCTGTAAAATGTATTCTTTATATCACTGATTTTTATGCAGCTACCGTAACAAAACTATTCAAATGGATAATAAAAATCCATAAGCAATTTCTTCTGAAGCACAGGACGAAACGAAATAAACATAAATAGCAAACTACATGAGAAACAATTAAAATATGCAACATTCATCAACTGCCCGCCTCCACAATATAACCGTCTTAATCAAACTCTATAAAAATGAATTACTGCGGGGACTCTCATGATCTGAAAAGGATGAGAAAACATCGCAAAAATAATCTAAACGCGGGAAACTGCGTATTAGAAAGATTGCAGTGTTGTGAGGCACAAGAGTGTATTCTTTGAAATTACTTTAGAGTAAAACATCGTAAATTTCTCACCGACAAATATCTGTTTCTGGTAATTCACTTTCAATAGATCTGTCCAAAACCTCTAAATTATTTGAAATAAACTATTGTTTATGACTAAAAGGTGACAAGAGGTAAGGAAAAGGCACTTTTTATAGTAAGCAATTCAGAGACAAATAAACTGAAGACGCTGAAGATTTAGGTTGAAGTGGAAACTAGTCTGCTACCATCCGACCTCCAGCAATGTCACAGCTAACACAGTCTAAAAAAAGGCAGTGCTGTTTCACAGGGAGGCAAACGTTTTCGCTGATTTCGGCCCGCCTCGGCGGGACAATATTACGATAGAAATTTTATATGAAAATCTATGACAAATTCCGAAATCCTCGCTTGTGCAGAAAAGGAACTTTATTAAAAGGTTCCCGCCAAGGAATATATATTATTTTTTTTGCATTGGACCAGCAGCCGCGCTTAGTTGTAAAATGAATAACCTTTCTGCATCGGACCAGCTGTAATGCTTTATCGTCATCTAAAAATACATCTTTCAAGAATAAAGTATCTTCGCTGGACCAGCTACTCTGCCTGTGACCTCCATGTCACTGTGTCTCTCTCTAACTCGTAATCTCGCATGAATGAGATGTAGACACTGATGTCTAATTTGGCAGAACTTGTCTCAGGATTCACTTTAAATTAATTAGTGTAAAATATTGTAATTTTGTATCAGATATACTATATACGTGGTGATTATGCATGTAAGGCACCCATGTGACATTTTGAAATCGATGAGCGTCGATAAATATTTCTGGTAAAATCAAGCAAATCCTCATATCATAAAATTACATTTGAACGAACTTTCTAAAAGTTTTAAACCTGTTAAAGTAACTATTTTCACGAAGTTAAATCGACAACGGGTCGCATAATAACCTTTTTTACAAAGCTTAGCTTGTGTATTGAAAAAGACACAACTAGTATTTCTAAGATTGTGTCCGCTACTTGCGAATTAAGCTTGTTGTTTTACGGAATGCAGGTCAACTGGGAGCCGCGATACCTTTTAGCGATAAAAATGACCTTCACGATTAAAATAATGTTAAAAACTCGTAAATATGTTATATAACAAGAGACAACACAGAGCCAACATACTTCTTTTTGAAGTTTTAAGAGCGGGTAAATGCTTAAAGATACTGATACAGATATTTTATTTAATTATACCTCACATAAATGTCCAATGCGAATTTCCCATTAGTTTAACTAGAATGATATATCATATTCCCCAATGATTAAATATCTCATGCGCAAAATCGTTATTTTCTTTATTTAGCGCATGTGACATTATCCGTAATTAATATCACATGCGCAACAGAGCTATTTTAATTTCTGCGCATGTGATATTAGTTTTCATATATCGCATTGGTTGATGCAATATTTTCTTATTGATTAAAAGATTGCAACGATCAATTTTGAGGAGGCGCTCACATATATTGTAGAAATAAATTATTTTTTTTTGGTGTTCGAAACTATACGAAATTTAACAAAGCTGCTGATAGTGTGTTGTTTGCAGAAAAACAGAGAAGATGATTTTCGCCCTTTAATGGCTCCTGGCGAATAATACGCATTAAAATTAGTTTTGTCAACAAAGACATTCCACGAAACTTTTCAATGATTTATTTTGCCAGCACACTATTTTCGCAATGTGGGTGATTTTGAAGCTGTTGTGATTTTTCTGACGTGCTACTTGTAGAGCATCCTTGTTTACCAATTCAAATGAGAAATATTACGGTAACAATAATTATTGTAACAGTTTCGGGGTTTAATTGTAGTTGTATGATAAGATTATTACTGCATGAACATGTACGAATGAAGAGGAATGCAACCAATAGTCTTACAATTTAAATGTTTTCATTACGCGCAGCAAGTGGCATAATATATGTAACAAGATGTTCTGTGCAATTTAAAAACTCAAATATTATTGCATCAATTCTTCCATGGTCAATTAAAACGTGCAACAGTTTTGGATCCCCAAAAATATGTGTAATGAAAAATTCAAGTAATGTGAAATTTTACAAGAACCAATACAGTAAAAAAGAAGATATAAAATTTCCTATTTATTTCATGTACCTGCATCTAAAGCATGATCTCTTACATAATAATAAGCATTATTTTTTTTGTTTAAGATAATAACACTCTTTAACATGCTTAAGATTACTCACATCTACTTTATTTACGTCTTGAAATTATACAATTAACATGCACTTCGATATTCAGACTGTGAATGTCATTAAGGATATGATCCATGGCAATGGAGTAAACTAAGGGTTTTTGTTTATAGTGAACACATTTGCAATGATTTCCACTTTCATGTGGTAGAAATTCTGACAGGTTCAGATCGCATTTGTCGTTAGTTAGCGATAACAGATACTATATTTCAAAACGTGTGTGTGTGCGTTCGGGCTTAACGTCTTTTTCAACAATTTTTCAGTCATATAAACGACGGTCTACTAGTAGCAGTGAGCACAATTTCAAAACGTCCCAAAGGGGATTATATGGCAGATATTTGTTTTAAAGGACTCTAACGACTGATGCCAGTCTAATTTGCAGTCTGATCAGTTTAAAATGCGGGCCACTCTATGCATTTTACAGATAACAACAAATAGTGCGTCAAAAAGTTAAAAAAAAAACTACAATAGATTGATGTAATTTGCGACATATGCCCAAGTCCTGTCCACCCCCCACGAAAATGCTAGATATAACAAAAATGTCCAATGGGCTATAAAAACATAAATAATTTAATTGGACATGAAAGTCTCGACAAAATACGCATGTCCATTCGTGTAAATTGTGCATAACCAAAGAAACGTTGAGAGCACCATGTTCTGATTTCGTTGTAATAGTTCAAGGTCCAGTGAAAGGACCATTACTCCAAAGCTATAATCAGATAGGAAAATTCAGACAATACGTGCATGTCTAAGTCGTGTTGTTGATGGAAACGGAATTTAAGTTTCATTTTACTTGCACGGAAACTGAAGGTGGATTTTGTTTGTTTTTCAACAGTATATCAGTCATGTAACGGCGGGCAGTTGACCTAACCCGTGTTCCTGGATTCTGTACCAGTACAAACCTGTTCTCCGCAAGTAACTGCCAACTTCCCCACATGAATCAGAGGTGAAGGACTTATGATTTCAGACACAATGTCGTTTATCAAATAGTCACGGAGAACAAACGCATCGTCCGAGGATGGAACTCGTGGCCCCGCGATCGGTAGACCAACGCTCTACCTACTGAACTAAGCGGGCGGGCATTAAATACAGTATGTTTGGTGTAGTTGGAATAAGTAAAAAATGGCCATTACTCAAGACGAAATATTCCGAAATAAAAGTCCTTACGCATTGTCCAATTCATGTTAATTATGTAAACCAAGTTTCACTTTTATTTGGTGGAAAGTGTAGTGTAAGTTATGTACATAATATTCTGATGTAGTAGCGATATCTGCAAGTCTGAAAAAGGGCTGAAACTCCAAAAATGGTTTTCGGACATGAAAGTCCTGATAACATTGCATGTCCAGTTCATGTTAAAGTACAAGGGTGGACAGACGGATTGGCAGTTCAAACACAATATGCTCCCTCGTATCTACGACACCAGGGGTATAATAATAAATAAATATGAAGTACATTATATACAGATGGCACTATAAGAATATAAATTTTGGAGTTGTGATAAAAATGCATTTTGTATTAATAAGAAGTAAATCGATATGGGGTGATCAAAATCATCTTACTTGTTCCGTTCTATTCTTTGCTAAATATGTTTTCATTCATACATTCTGTCTCACTTCTCCATCATTCATAAACATTCAGAAATGCTATCCTATTATTCGTGAACTCACGTCAGTTATTGTACCAATCTGACTAAAGTACTTGATCGTCTAAACGAAGATCTGAGAACGACCTATTCACATTTGTCTTCTGTATATTTTGGATTTCCAAAATTGCGATTTTTATTTTCGCAAATCTATTTTGATTTGAACCAATCAGACAACTTGTTCGAATGTCAAAGAGTAAGAAAAATTTGCAGTCAATCCAGGGCTCGAACCCGGGACCTCTCGCTTACAGAGCAAGTGCCCTACCGACTGAGCTAACCGGCTATCTGACATCTTTCTACATAAAAATTGTAGATATCAAAAACCAAGGCTTTTTAAAGCTTGCTGAATGTTGTAAGTTAGCTTTTGATTGGCTAGCGGAAGGGTCGTCAGAACGAGGCTATCAATAGCTCGTTGTCAGATACTATGCGTAGCGTAATAGGATGTGTACTTTAGTCAGATTGTTATTGTACTTTCTTCTATGTGAAACATTACTTAGTAAATAAAAGATTGTTTCACTGTTGAAGTTGTATCTGAGTAAAACAATAGCACTATTAATGGTTTTATAATTTCGTAAAGTGTACGCAACTACTAAACCAAAGCTTAATCAAAGCTTAATCAAAGTCATTATTGTATATTATAAAGAATAACAAATCATGTCAGCGTTTTTCTATATGAGCAGAAATTATTGGCAAAATGGCGAAATATTATCGATTGCATAATGTTTTGTAAGTATTATCGGTACAGAAAAATGATGAATGCATTCCTTTCACATGAAAATACCCCCAATCCAGTCTTCATCGTTCTTTAGAAAACTTGATGTCTTATTTATAATGGAACATGTCCAGCGGTCGTTATTATCTATGTATTCCGTAAACTCACAAGGGGATTTTCGCTGGACAGTATCTGAATATTAATGGCCAGTTTAACGCCTAGTTATATGCAAATCTATATTACATTAATTCCTGATAAATGGATCTGTCAAACATTCTCTAAGGTCAGTCTCATCATAGCCTGTAAGCGATCTTTATGATTATGTCTTAATCTCATTATCGAAAAGAAAATGCAACTCACAGTTAAGCTTTATACAAGAATATCAAGAAAATTTAGATGAATCAAAATGCATGAATGTAATAGTACACTGTTAAAATGTAAGGATTATATTATACTAAATAGACATAGCACAATACAGGAAGCAGTCATTATTTTATGGACCTATTTCAAATTCCAGGAATATTACCATAGCTTTAACAGCGGTCTGTTGCATTCTCGTCCACACGAATGCAGAGGGATAGCAGTCTAATATAACGTAGTATACATGTGGATTAAGATCGATTAGAAGATTCTGTATCAATTAGAGGTCTTCATCTGTTCCATGAGACAGCTTTGCGCCCAAATGAAACAGGGTTGAACACCTTTGCGGTGTATCTCAAAACATTTGGGTCATAACCTCTTTTAATTAAACGTTCCTCAATCGTCAAAACTGTCATGGTTAGTTTCTTCTTTTAGATTATCTATATTTACCGTTGAAAAAAATCATGCGTGGGGCCTCCCTGGCCAAGTGGTAAAGGTCTCTGACTTCGAATAACTTGCCCCTCACCGATGTGGATTCGAGCCGCACTCGATGAGTTGAATTACTCATGTGAGGAAGCCATCCATCTGGCTTATGGAAGATCGATGGCTATACCCAGTGGTTCGTGATAAAATAATGCACGGGATCACCTGGGGTCTTCCTCCACCATCAAAGCTGAAAAGTCGCTATATGACCTATAATTGTTTCGGTACGATGTTCAACCAAACAAATAATTAAATTAATCATGCTGTTAGTAATAGAGTAGAGTAAAACAAGCTAGAAAAGAGCCTCTTACACTAACATGAACCATCCTTATATGCATAAATATTTCTATGGGGTTTAATGCCATACCGATAATCATATTTTATAAAATTATAAAACAGAACATGTGGAAACTCCACAGGTCGCTCAACACGACAAACACGAAAATGTTGCAGCCTCGGTTTGATTGAGCCTGTTCATGGACAGTAGTGGAACTGGATGTTACCGGCCACGCCCTCTAGCCCCGGGTTGAGCAGAACTCAACATTTATACATGCTACAAGTACAAAAAAAATTTATAGACATCCGCAGACGAGTTCAGTGATACATTTTTATGCATTTCCATGAAAAGCGGCGTATGCTCCCAAGTTAAAATAATGGGCAGAACTAAACAAACTGGAATTTAAAAAGGGACTCTGAGGTTATGGAGCCTGCATATCAACAATATGAACTGCCAAATGTCAAAATTAAAAAGCAGGCACGATATCCAATGGGTGATTGTACAATACGCAAAGCTATGAAAGCGGGAATATTTGAAACATTCAAGCTTACCAATAATACGTCATAAAAGTCGTGATGAATGATCTGAGAAGATCGAAATATAACAGCCCTGATTGATTTCATTGTAGAATAAAAACACAGGTCCAACTCAAATGAAATGCTTCACCTTAAGTAGTAGTGGCGGATGTGACTCGAGGCTACATTTTTTACTTCTTTCTCTATATAAAGCCGGAGGAGTGAAATTTCGGGATGGTACGCATATGAACGAAATGACGTCACGTTAGAATGCTTGTCCGCCATTTTAGATTTATTAGCCTGATTAGGAATTGTATAGAATTGCAACAATGCAACCAACTAGAGCTTCCGTGTTAGAAAGATATTGAGTCGACATCTAACCTCTCTCTCACCGAAAACACGGACTCAGTACTACGGATAGAGATGTGGCATGGCCCTAGTTAGTGTTGCTTCAATTCATTATCGTCACTGAAAAGCTGACTTCTGCTGAACCTGGGGCTAGAGGGCGTAGACGGTAGCTTGCATTTCTACCACCATCCATGAACAGGCTCAATCAAACCGGGCCTACAACATTTTCGTTATGCCGTGTTGGGCGACCTGGTTTTCCACTTTTTTATTTTCCTGGTACAAGCTAGCCGTGACAAAAATATCATGGCACACTTTTGAGATATTGCTCCTGGAATTCTTAAAAAACAGGGATAAATATAAAACAGGGAATGCCACGTTCCAAAAACGCAGCCTTCCCGAAACGAAACCCACAGCACGCACATGTGCACATTTCTAACACACTCTCACATACAAAGCAAACACACGAGGACAAAACAAACGAGTGAATGAAGTATTGCCATGCAATACAAAGCCCCCTACTGGAAGGCACCTAATTTTCTCTACTGCAGAATAACATAATGAACTGATATTTGTAAATGACGTATAAACAATATTTTTCATAAGCATTACTCTAACTAACTGCATAAGTGTATTGCACACAAGATAAAAATGGATTTTACCTGAAAATAATTAAAACTAGAAATGTGTCCATGGGGGACCGATGCCCCCACTACATGACAAAGGACACAGATCAACTTTGGAAAAACAATACGCGCGACAAAACATTAAAATGACAATTTTTTTCTAGGTCAGGGGCCATAATTCCTACAATACTGAATGAATCCAGACGCGAAACCCCAGGTGCACAAAAGCACATGCTGACCACCATTCCTGTAAACTTTGGTGACTCTAGGTCAAATACTTTTGGAGCTACGCGCGACAAAACATTAAAATGACCAGTTTTTAACTAAGTCAGGGGCCATAACTCATACACGACTGAATGAATCCGGACGCGAAACCCCAGGTGCACAACTGCACATGCTTACCAACATTCCTGTAAACTTTGGTGACTCTAGGTCAAATACTTTTGGAGCTACGCGCGACACAACATTAAAAGGACCGTTTTTTAACTAAGTCAGGGGCCATAACTCATACACGACTGAATGAATCCGGACGCGAAACCCCAGGTGCACAAATACACATGCTGACCAACATTCCTGTAAAGTTATGTGACTCTACGTCAAAAACTTTTGGAGCTAGGCGCGACACAACATTCTCGGAAGGATGGACAAGGGCAAATCTATATGCCCCCCGCCCCCACCTTCCAAGTGGGGGCATAATAAAGAAGTTAGAGCTTTTCTACATAAATGATTGTAGTGTTCAAAGAATGTGACAAGTACAAAGATTATGTCTAAACTTATTTTTGTTCCAGAAAGCCTTTTCTGTTTCTTTTGAACATTTCTAGTGCATTACTGTGCAGCTATTTTGCAAATAAGGCATAAACAAATTGAAGGATAAAATTTATGTTGAGGCCCATTTCAAACACTTTACGAGAACCTTAAACTCACCCCTCACGGTTACCGACAGGATCACAGGTGCTCGACACATCATCATATTTTGACAATATTCACATATATAGGCATATATGGTCAAAATTTGATTATGTGTCAAGCACCTGTGCACTGTCAGCCCCTTCAACATAAAATAATGCCCAGAATAATAAGGAAAAATTCCGAAGCCAAAATACCGTTTTACAAGAAACACCTAAACCCAAGCCTAATATTCTGTGTTATGTTGAAAAGAGGGATCATACGCTAAATTCTCAATATCAAGTAAAGGAGAATAGTTATGTTAAGCAAACAGCTAATATGCATATGTCCTGTAGGTGCCCTCTGAAATTCAGGTGACTAGTTAAACCCACACCCTGTATGAAAGTTATCAGATAAGGACAGTTTTAAGGAATCGGACAAGTGTCAATTTTGATATTTTTAACACTGAGTAGTGTTACGGTATTGTCCCATAATGAGTGTCTAAGTAACACTTATTTAAAAATTTTAAATCCAAACACAAGAATATGAGAAACCTTGTGAATATGAGAAACAGGCTGTATGAGAGAAATGTGAATTTTCAAAACATGCACAAATTAAAGCCATAGGCTATGTATAATTAGTACCTGGCCTTTGATGTACTTCAGTACCACTAATTTTATCCAATCCACAATGGTCTGTGTGCAGAAGTGCAACTTGTGCAATGTAAACAACTTGTTTCAGTAGTATATTGTAACTCAAAGTTCAATCTGACTGAAGTACTTGATCTTCTAAACCTATGCGTAGCGTAATAGGATATGTACTTTAGGCCTATGCGTAGCGTAATAGGATATGTACTTTAGTCAGATTGCTCAAAGTTTCTAATAAATTAATTAAAACAAATTCGTCAGCAGGAGTTGAAAATGGGGAAGGGTGAGTGAATAATTAAAATGTAATTTAAAACGTCTGACATACTTTTTCTCAAACGATTTTATAACAGAGGGAATTTCTAGAAATAAAATCATGAGAAATTCAGTCAGTCCAATTAGGGAACGGAAAAAATAACAGTTAAAAACAGATTAGCTGTAAAACCTCAATAATAACTGACAACATGACAGGTAAGAGTGAAAATTGTGAATAACTATCACCTTGAAGCCAGTATTATAGTATCCAGTACTAATGTAAAAATAGGATTTATATTGAAAAAAATGAGAATTACTTTCTGGTAGGGGCTGCCGTGCAAAATTACCAGAAAAAGAACAATTAGAAAAGTCCACATTGTTCACAGACTGGTTTCCTGGACATGTATTTAAAGAAAAAAGTCAATATTCTATCATGATAATGTTACACCAAACTAAAAAAGGAATCTCACAGTTTTGTGGTATATTAAATAAAAAATGTGAAGAAATGCTAAGTTTGTGTTTTACAGTGTAATAAGATGAGAGTGAATATTGTCCAGTATAATTAAATAAGGTTATTTTTTATGTTGTTGTTTTTTAAAAGTATGTTTAATCAGATAAGCTGTAAAACCTCAATAATAACTGACAACATGACAGATAAGAGTGAAAAGTGTGAAAATCTATCACTTTGAAGCCAGTATTATAGTATCCAGCACTAATGAAAAAATAGAATTTATATAAAAAAATGAGAATTACTTTCTGGTAGGGGCTGCCGTGCAAAATTACCAGAAAAAGAACAATTAGAAAAGTCCACGTTCACAGACTGGTTTACTGGACCTGTATTTAAAGAAAAATGTCAATATTCTATCATGATAATGTTACCTCAAACTAAAATAGGAATCTCACAGTTTTGTGGTATATTGAATAAAAAGTGTGAATAAATGCTTAGTTTGTGTTTTACAGTGTAATAAGATGAGAGTGAATATTGTCTAGTATAATTAAATTAGGTTCTTTTTTTGTTTTGTTTTTTTAAACATGTTACACTCGATGTTGGTGAAAGAACTACATTTTTATTTTTTACTCTTAAAGGAAGTACGTAGCACACAAGGACAAGTCTGTACAGTAGAAATTAAGTTGTTTTTTTTTTTAATGTGAAATCTACTTTCATTAGGTTTGTATTAAAAGCATGAAGTTAAATGTTAATGTTTGTTCTGTATTCTGAAATTGTTGCAGACTTTGAATCAGTAAAATACATCAAATGTCCTACTTTCTGGTGAACTGCATGGCAAAGCATGGAGTACAGTTACAGTCACATGATATTACTGAAAAGGAAGTGGCTGAGTACAATTTAAGACCTTTGTTTTAAAAAGGTTGGTGTGAAAATTGTAAATGGATTTAAATAAACTAAACAGTGTAATTTAAGGGGAAAAAAACCAGTATTCATACTCCACACTGGCAATTGCGAATACTTACCATTATTTACACACTCGTCATTTTTATAATTGCATTCATGAAGGGTATAAAGTGACCAGGTGATTTTGGGTCACTTCTGCATTTTTACACGATGCTTAGTTCAGATAAAGGTATTTGTATAAATAATTTCCATAATAAATTAATAAATAATTTGTCAGAAGTGCCTCAGATTGAAGCATGTTATTTATTTAAAGAGCAGGCCCCAGCTTCTCAAAATATATTTAGTTATTGCTCAACCGAGTATGTTACTTAAAACTCATTTATAAACCATCAAAACCAAGTGTTAAGTCGCAAGGGTAAGACAGTGGTTCCAATTCTTTTCATACACATATCGTCCCAGAACCACATGGGGCTTGTGGGCAAAGAAGATAGGGAGTGCTAACATGGCCCACAAAGGAAGAAAGGCGAAAAGAAATCAAAGTCCATTAAGGAAGAAAGACAGAAGAAAAAATAATGTGAGGTAAGTCAGTACAGCAGATTATTCAGTAGTACACTTTTGTGTTTGTGTGATGGAAGATGTGTGTCTACTTTCTTTTTATTTGTAATGTCTATTAAAAAGTGTTTAACTGTTTCTATAAATTAACACAAGGAAATGAAGTCAAATGTTTTGTTTTCATTGGCTGGAAAACAAAGCTGCCAAAGTTGTTTTGTATGCTGCATAGTCATGGATCAGACACAATATCAAAGGCTTTAAAATGATCTTATTGATAACACCGAAGGCTGAAGCAATGTTTAGCAGTATTATTTCTAATCCCATGCAATGCTTGTATTGACTAATACATTATTTTATGTTGACTGACTGACTAGCATTCTGTTGTTAAATCTTGTTTCCTATATGAGCAACACACCCAGAAAGGATTAGTTATTTTAGGTCTTAGGGAATAGTGCAAGATAAGGAAGGATCCTTAGTCTCATCCGAAAAACAGATACTAATTTCGATTTACCAGCCCTAGGAATTGATCTGCAATCCCAAGTCACCTGCGCTACAGATTGAGCAAGCTATTTTGATAAAAAGCATTTATACGTATTATACTGTAACAATTAATATTTGTCTCTCCGGATTGGCTATGAACCTAGGACATATATTTGAGGTGACCAGGGAGCCTCCAGTTAGGTACAGTGGCTATGTATAATTTTATTAGGATTGACATCAAACTGAAAATAAAATAATGTTAAAATATGCCATACTTCCCATTTAAATATTTATAATAATGTCCCGGGGCCCCCCGCGGCCGAGTGGTTAAGGTCGTTGACTTCAAATCACTTGCCCCTCATCGGTGTGCGTGAGGAAGCCATCCAGCTGCCTTACGGAGGGTCGGTGGTTCTATCCAGGTACCCGCTCGTGATGAAATAATGCACGGAAGGGCACCCGGGGTCTTCCTCCATCATCGAAGCTGGAAAGTCTCCATCTGACCTATAATTGTGACGTTAAACCAAACAAATAAATAAATTAATAAAGTCACGGCCTTACCCCACAGTCTTGTTTTGTTATTTGTTATATTACTTGGTAATTCAGTACGTCTCAAGTGATGAACTCCCTTAACCAACTTTCACTGCTAAAACATGATTGAGATGTCGAATATCATTGGGGCATATGTAGCTCATTCTCATTAACAAATACAGCCAAACCCGTGCTGTAGACAACCTCCCAATAAAATGTTATAAAGCCTGCTTACAAGTCACTATTATCTGAGTGAGTGAGTTGGGTTTAACGGCGAATCGACACAAAATGGTCATATATCGCCGATCACTGTTATCTATTTCTGGTTAACTATTATCTATTTCTGGTTAACCAAAAGTTGCTTTAACTGTCTTGAAAGATCACCTGATCACGAAGACCAGCGTTTTCAGTTCCCGATGGTTTTTGCAGTCGGTTTGACTGTATATATATAAATATCCTAACACCCCCCAATAAATTAAGTTAAGGTTCTGACATTATTTTCTAGTATATACAACCGGCCTATGAATAAATTACAGCGTTGGTGCAAAGTGCAGAAATAGAAAATGCAAAAAAAACCAAAAAAAAAAACAAAGAGTGACAGGACCATGTTGCACTAATTTCGTCACATTTTCTTTAGGGTATCTTTATCTTAAATGCCGTTTTACAATTTATTCACAATTTTGTGATATCCAAAAAAAACAAAGAAAAATATCAAACAGGGAATGCCACGCACCAAAAGCGCAGCCTCCTCAAAACGAAACGCCCAGCACGCAGACGCGTGCACCACACACACACACACCCAAACACATAAGGACAAAACGAACAACACACACGCACACAAAGCCAACACATAAGACGAAAGGAACACAGTGGGGCACCGCCTTGGAACGGTCAGTGGCAAAAACACCACTGGGGAGCTTAAACCGGTTTATGGTGCACCTAACCACACTCTTACCTCCACAATGTTCCAAAGACATGGGACAGTGTAAATAAAAGTAATCCCCTCCAGGTGAATCTCTTACACACGTAATGGAAACAAAAAGGCATGGCATGTAAAACACAAAAATGCTCGTGTATAAATATATAAAAAACAAACCTTAAGAACTAAAGTTCATTTAGGAACTTCTTTAAATCACAAATTCATTTTGATGTATCATTATTTCATTTATTGATATCACAAATAAAGGAAGATCCTTTGGAAGCACAGAACAGGGCAGCCGACCCACGTGACTTTGGTAGCGACATACGGAGAAAACGTCCCGATTCAGGTAACATTTTGCCTACATTTTCCTTATTCGTGACGGATTTGCATAAGACCAAGAGCGTCTAAAGCAGCAAAATGAGTGTTTTCTTCCCCACTTTCTGCCATCAGTTCTCAGTACTAATCTCAAACACTTCGATGATAAAATATTAATTTAAGAAATAAATAGTGACAGCGCCTAATACAAGGTATCACAAAGATACAATTAATTATAGTAGGAATATAATTCCTCCATGCATAACAAAGATAACGAAGGGAGGTAAATGGTACTTCCACACTTGTAAAAGCTCTACAGACTGATTGACCTTCTCTCAGAAGGTTGACAAAAAATTATTATTGCATATACATTTAAAAGAAACGTTTTTATCTCCCAATACAGCAGTTTAGTGAACAGACACTGACCTCCATATTGTACAAAAAAGAGAGACTTTTTCAGAAAATTATTGTTATATTTCTTAAGGACGCCTTTAAACTTATTAACTGAGAGGTTATATGTAAAAGGAAACACATTTTTACTCATTTGAAAGCGTTTATAACGTGTACCGGATGTATACTGCTATAACTATAAAATGTTTTGTTATATTCCTACAAAAATATGGCTTATCGAATAGACAGAAACATTTTCGTATTGTACCTTTTGTATTGTATGTTGCCGGGCTCCTTTATTTAATATGAATGACCTGATACAGTCTTTAAATAACTCACACACAGTTCTATACATCGATAAATATTGAAGATTTCGTTGATAGCGAAACAACAAACAAAAAGATAGAGGTATACAATAAAAGGGTCATTATAATAGTAGCTAGATTAGATTTTGTCAGGTCGGATCACACAAGCAAACATCATCCCAGATCAAGCTACTTTTATAATATCCTATTATATCTAATGACCGTAAGAGACGTATTCCTTCGTGGTGTATCGGTCAAGACTGTTGCTGCGGCGGCTCGGGCTCGGGCATGTTTTTCTTCTTGATTTGGCATTTTAAGTTAGTTAAAACAAATAATCGTGTTCTCGTGTTCATGTGTGACCAACTTCATATTTAACGTTGATAATGCTAAAATGCACTGTAAATAAAGAGACAGTTTACTGCCGTTATACAATAGACAACATTGAAACAAACGAAGTAATGTTTTTCCACCGAAAGTGAGTTTTTTTTTTCTCTCCAGAATTGAGTTCACTGATAACCTACACCTGATAAATACAAATGTATTTATGTTTTGGACATTTTCTGAACGGAACATCATTCGGTATTCTTTATGTTACACTGTTATCGGAAACTACTAACTACTAACTAGTTTGTCCAGTGCAATATCTTCAAGTTCTTTCCCTTGGAACTAAAACGTATACATTGTAGAAATAATGCTTGTCTGGAATGAACTGAAAAAGCCTGCAAACTATCAGCATTTACAGTCAAAAAATTTAGTTATCTGCATTAACTGAGGCCCTGGTATAGTTTAATTATAAGCATCGGAAAACTCAGTGTCGTTATGTTTTCTTGTCCTCTGAGATCATGGAGTCCATTCAATAGATGTGTAATAGATCCGCTTAAGAAGGTGCTAGGGGGCGTGAGAGGCGTTTCACATTTCATTACCTCTCATGAACAGACTCACTTAAACTGTGTCTGCTATTACACTTCTTGCTATTATTTTCTACATCAGATCAATGAAACAAAACATATTACTATAAATATAAAGTTTGGTACCCGTGCATTATTTTCTGAAATATTGTCGAAAAACGGTTATACCCACCATGTTTTGTAAAAAAAAAAATACAAAAAAAAATGAGGACGAATAACTTTAATTCCAACTTACATCTCAATAGGGTACTTTGAATTTGATTGATATTAACCATTGTCTACCGTTCATTGCAACATAAGCTCATGCTAGTGTCTGTCCTTTTGTCTCACAAATTAGCACCGACCGTACGTAACTAGCCGAGAAAAACTGGATTAGTATATTGGTGTATATGTTGGGATTCGAACCATTGTCTACCGTTCATTATAACATAAGCTCACGCTAGTGTCTGTCCTTTTGTGTCACAAATTTGCACCGACCGTACGTAACGAGCTGGGAACAGGAATAGTGTATTGGTGTGTAAATTAGGATTCGAACCCGACCTGGCCACAGCATCTGGTGATGTGTATTTATGAATGTAACTCTGTTGTATCAAACAAACCTTCCTATAACAGGATAGTGCATAGAACAGCAAAATAAATAAGGATAAATATCAAGGGAATGCCACGTTCCAAAAACACAGCCTCCTGCCCGCTCCCCGAAAAAAGCACGCATATGCGCACACTGCCAACACACACACACACACACACGCACACAAAAGCTGTTACTCGGCAACCTTTATTTCGGTAAAAAATACGATCCGGGTTTAGTAGCTTTTTACAGATTTTATTAGTTGTTTCACTTCTGGCTAAATTATATCAAAACAATATCCGTACTGATCTCTTCCTAACATTCCTAGATTCATGGAATATCTCAAGAACAGCAATGTTTTTGGCTATTTTGTTTCATTTGTTGTCATTGCAATTTATTTTTGTTTCTTCATCACAATACAATTATTTTATCTGCTTAATACTTGCTAGCTTCATACCGAGTTTTGTGAAGATGTCTCAAGTATTTTTATTGTTGTGGAACGATTACATATTCCGGGCCAAAATTGTTCATTTGAGGATGTGACATGTGTGCTGCTGATGGGAAACTACAAAGAATACTAGAGCAACTCCACTGAAGCTCAATGGGATCTATCAGCTGTCGACTATCTTAGCCATTTCCCCTTCAAACCAAGGAATAACAATTTACCAAGTATTTTGCCCAATATGCCGAAGTGTGATGCCAGAACCTTGAATGTTTTGTTTTTTTTTTTGCCATGAGGGAAGCACCACTGGCGATTCATAGCGGTCATTGAGCATAATTTACTTTGGAACGTCAAGAGTTTATTTCCATGAAGAGGCGTATGGTCCAAAGTTTCAATAATAGGTTTACAGGTTTATCAAAACTCGACTTTTATGGGGATGTGGTTTACAAACATTGTAAAAAATTTGGTTATTCTATTTAGTAAAGTTATTAAATGTTTAGAGGTTATGACCCAACTGTTTTGAGACACACCACATGTTTGGGTGTACAGCCCTTTTACAGTTGGACGCTTCGCTTTTCGCTTTCCTCTTTAAAGTCAGACTGAACAGATAAAGGACTCTTGACAGGTAGTTCTTACATCCAACCGGAACTGAGCTATGCTGATATCGGTCTTCTGGCCTGTTTCATCGGGCACTTAAGGGTGTTTCCCTCGTTGCTCTGTCTTCTGCAAGGCACTGCGTTTTAGGTTCATAAGGATTTCTTTTTGTTAAGTTCATTTTTTTTTAGCTCAACTGATCACAAAGTGCTCAAGCTGAGCTTTTGTAATCGCCCTGTGTCCGTCGTCAACAATTTGACTTTTAACACTCTAGAGGTCACAATTTTGACCTAATCTTAATGAAACTTGGTCAGAATGTTACCCTCAATAAAATCTTGGACGAGTTCAATATTGGGTCATCTGTAGTGATGGGCAAATCGGTTTGATTTGCCAATCGATTAATCGGCATAATCGTTCAAGCCAACCGATTCGATTAATCGGATATAATCGGATAATCTTTATTTATTTATTTTGTTGGGTTTAACGTCGCACCGACACAATTTTAGGTCATATGGCGACTTTCCAGCTTTAATGGTGGAGGAAGACCCTAGGTGCCCCTCCGTGCACAATTTCAGCACGAGCGGGCACCTGGGTAGAACCACCGACCTTCCGTAAGCCAGCTGGATGGCTTCCTCACGTGAAGAATTCTACGCCCCAAATGAGGTTTCGAACCCACATCGATGAGGGGCAAATGGTTTGAAGTCAACGGCTCTAACCACTCGGCCACGGAGGCCCAATCGGATAATCGGTTACTCTAGTTGCATATCTATAAGGTCACATCACAGTGTATGTTTTATGTCATTACTTAGGAAATGAACCACACAGATGTCAAATATCCTATTTCCATTGTATCCCTTCATAAACATGAGTAAGTTAACAGCATAAAAGTAAAATATTTGTGAAGATAGTAAACTTCAAATCAGGTACTTGTCTTAATTTCACAAGGGACTTATCCAGTGATATTGTGTTATCAAATTAAAATTGTTTGGAGCAAAAAACGTATAATTGATTTATTAATTCTTAGCTTACGACTGGAATGATTTCAATCCCATAAAATCAAAAAAATGAAAATTCCTTTGCTAATATGCTTGCGTAAGTCTTACGTTATGCTATGCATACTTCCATACTAATGTCAAGAGTTTAGGTTGATGGTTTTCCCGGCTTAATGTTGTAAAAGCCATATACCTTCCAAAATCTGGGTGATCACAGATGACCTCAATTTCTTTCGAGACTTTAGATGATGCCATTTTTAGGTAGAGTACTTTCCCTTGGCCTAATTGCCCCCAAAGAACCATAAATACCAGAAAGAAAGAGGTCAGAAACAACTAAATTATCTGTTTAGGGTGCCAAATAATTAATCGGTTAGGGAAAAGTGAAGTCGGCGATCGCGCTGATGAATGCAACGTCGACGATTATTCGATTGTCGGCCCATCACTAGTCATCTGGGGTCAAAAACTAGGTCACCAGGTCAAATCAAAGGAAAATCTTGTTAACACTCTAGAGGTCACAATTTTGGCCCAATCTTAATGAAACTTGGTCAGAATGTTACCCTCAATAGAATCTTGGATGAGTTTGATACTGGGTCATCTTGGGTAAAAACTAGGTCACCAGGTCAAATCAAAGGAAAAGCTTGTTAACACTGTAGAGGTCACATTTACGATTGTATCTTCATGAAACTTGGTCAGAATGTTAAAATTGATGATATCAAGATCCAGCTTGAATCTGGATCAGGTAGGGTCAAAAACTAGGTCACTAGGTCAAATCAAAGGAAAAGCTAATTAACACACTAGAGGCCACACTTATGACCATATCTTAATGATACTTGGCCAGAATGTTAATCTTGATGATCCATAGGTCAAATACAAATCTGGGTCAGGTGGGGTCAAAAACTAGGTCACCAGGTTAAATCAAAGGAAAAGCTTTTTACCACTTTATAGGTCACAAGTTTGGCCCAATCTTAATGAAACTTGGTCAGAATGTTACCCTATATATAAACTTAAACGAGTTTAATATTGGGTCATCAGGGGTCAAAAACTAGGTCACCAGGTCAAATCAAAGGAAAAGCTTGTTAACACTAGTGGCCACATTTATGACCATATCTTAATGAAACTTAGTAAGAATGTTAACCTTGATGATCAATAGGTCAAGTTCAAATCTAGGTCAGGTGGGTCAAAAACTAGGTCACTAGGTCAAATCAAAGGAAAAGCTTGTTAACACTCTAGAGGTCACATTTATGACTGTATCTTCATGAAACTTAATCAGAATGTTAATCTTGATGATTTTTAGGTCAAGTTTGAATCTGGGACATGTGGGGTCAAAAACTAGGTCACCGGGTCAAATAAAAAAAAAAGCTAGTTAATACTTTAGAGGCTACTTTTATGACCATATCTTAATGAAACTTGGTCAGAATGTTGACCTTGATGATCTTTAGGTCAATAGGTCAGGTAAGCGATATAGGGCCTTCATGACCCTCTTGTTTTACTATATATATTATTGACATTGTATATGAAATTGTATGTCATATGTATGTTATGAAAAGGAAAATAAACGGGGTTACCCAGCTGGGGCCTCAAAAAACTAGAGTTGTCACAGGAGTGATGAATTATACCCCCACAATGACCTTTGACTTTTGGAACTCAAAATCAATATGGGTCATCTGCTTGACATGACCAACCTCCAGATTAAGTTTCCTGATCCTAGTCCCAAGCATTCTCAAGTTATAGTCCGAAAACTGTTTAAATGTTCCGGGTCACTGTGACCTTGACCTGTGACCAACTGATCTCAAAATCATTAGGGGTCATCTACTAGTCATAACCAACCTCCTTATCAATTTTAATGATTCTAGGCTCAAACATTCTTAAGTTATCATCTGGAAACCGTTTAACTGTTCCGAGTCACTGTGACCTTGACCTTTGATCTACAGACCTCAAAGTCGAACTTGATCTGCATTTCATTATGTTACACCTGTGTACCAAAATTTATGATCCTGGGCCCAAGCGTTCTCAAATTATCATCCGGAAACCATTTAACTGTTCCGAGTCACTGTGACCTTGACCTTTGACCTACAGACCTCAAAGTCAAACTTAACCTGCACTTCAGCATGTTACACCTGTGTACCACAACTTATGATCCTAGGCTCAAGCGTTTTCAAGTTATCATCCAGAAACCATTTAACTGTTCCGAGTCCCTGTGACCTTGACCTTTGACCTACAGACCTCAAAGTTGAACTTGACCTGCATTTTACGATGTTACACTTGTGTACCAAAATTTATGATCCTAGGCAAAAGCGTTCTCAAGTTATCATCCGGAAACCATTTAACTGTTCAGGGTCACTGTGACCTTGACCTTTGACCTACTGACCCCAAATTCGAACTTGAGTTATCATCCGGAAACATGCAAAACCAACGGACCGACCAACCGCAAAGCTCACTCCTATATACTCCCATAGTAGTGGGAACATAGTGGGGGTAAGAGTGAGGTTGGGTGCGCACCATAACCCGGTTTAAGCTCCCCAGTGGTGTTTTTGCCACTGACCGTTCCAAGGCGGTGCCCCGCTGTGTTCCTTTGTTTGTTCGTTTTGTCCTGTAGGCTTTTTGTGTGTGCGCGTGTATGTGTGTGTGTTCCTTTGTTTGTTCCTTTTGTCCTCGTGTGTTGGCTTTGTGTGTGTGTGCACGTGTATGTGTGTGTGTGCACGTGTATGTGTGTGCGTTTGTAGTGTGCACGTCTGTGTGCTGTAGGTTTCGTTTTGGAGAGGCTGCGATTTTGGTACGTTGCATTCCCTGTTTGATATTTGTCTTTGGTTTTTTTTTTTAAGTGATAAGGTATTGAAAATGATAAGCTATTTGAAATAATTGATTACTGTATGTCTGTAGTTTTTAGTTCTCTACATCCTGATTTAAAACTTGATTTTTTAAGTTACATAAAAATATAACTGCAAAAATGATTATGATATTCTATTCAGTTTAAAAATATGCTCTATGCGTTAATTCCATTGACAAATGAAACCTTCTGCTCATCAGGTTTGTTGATAAAATTAGCTACGTGGGATTTGTTTACATTCTCTATTTCTCTAGGCTTCGTGACATCGTTAGCGCCTCTTGGCAAATTCAAATTTTTAGCAGTTACTTTAAATTATTTCTGAAACTCTATTTCACAACTTTTTGTTTTAAAAAATAATTACAACAATCAATAAAGAATGTTTCAATGTGTATTTCACTTTTTTATAACTTTTTTTTCAGTAATTTATTTAAGATTTTGAAAAAAGGGATCTCTGATGTGAAGCATGCATATTTTATATAAAAACATATTTTAAAATATTTTAAATTTATGATATTTAGAAATGTGTTAGTTTACTCTTTTTAATCATGCAATAAATCAGTTGGACAATACATACTCGTGTGTTACCGGCGAGTATCATCATGCTTGGGAGAATCTTAGGGAACGTAATTTGATAGCAAACTCTACGAGGCTCGTTTGCTACCCAAATTACATTCCCTTAGATTCCCTCGCGCATGATGATACTAGCCGGTAACACACTTTTATGTATTATCTAACTTATACTAAACTCTAAAAATTGAGACATAAGTATGAAGCTGGTGACGCAGGAAAGTGATGCAGGTGATGCAAAAATCAATTTTAAACTTCAGTTATACATGTTGTATTTTCCACATTTTTACCTAGAACTGACGTCAACATGATACACCATAGGCAGGCAGTTTAATCTTGTTCATACTGGAAAATTTTGCATTCAATTTTTCTTTTCTTACAAGCTGGTCATCATTCTGAACTCAAAACATAGCTCTCTATCTTTAATTCATTTTTAAAATACAAATCATCGAGTTTATCAAAAGATAATAGATAAGGGTAGGTATCAAGCCCGCAAGGCGCAGCAGGGAGAGCGCAGGTCTATGGATTGTGGGGTCGTGAATTTGAACCCCGGGTTAGGCGTTTGTTCTCCGTGACGATGTGATAAAAGACATTGTGTCTGAAATCATTCGTCCTCCACCTCACCTCTGATTCATGTGGGGAAGTTGGCATTTACTTGCTGTCAAAGAACGGGTTTGTACTAGTACAGAAGGTTAACTGCCCTCCGTACTGCTGAAAAATGGCGTTAAAAACAAAGACAAATATCAAACAGGGAATGCCACGCACCAAAAACGCAGCCTCCCCGAAACGAAACCTACAGCACGCAGACGTGCACACCACAAACACACACACGCAAAGCCAATACACCACACACATACACGCGCACACACACAAAGCCAACACATTAGGACAAAACGAACAAACAAAGGAACACAGTGGGGCACCGCCTTGGAACGGTCAGTGGCAAAAACACCACTGGGGAGCTTAAACCGGTTTAGGGTGTGCACCCAACCTCACTCTTACCCCCACCATGTTCCAAAGACACGGGACAGTGTAAATAAAAGTAATCCCCTCCAGGTGAATCTCTAACACACGTAATGAAAACAAAATGGCATGGCATGTAAAACACAAAAATGCTCGTGTATAAATATATAAAACACGGGTGGTAAACGCGCAATCCAATTCCCACTGGGAATACGCTAAAAATGGGTTGCGCGGCTTCCGGTGCTGGTGTTGCGCATCAATATGTACAAAATCCAGGTAGGTGGGTTTTTGTTTATTGTAAATGATGACACATTTACAAATGTTTTCGAAAAAAGCAAAATGCTATTCGACACAAAAATGAATAAAGTTCATATGTGTGAAATACCAACTTATAAATTTAAGAATCAGCTCTTTTATCACGAAAACTCTGCTGGCTCGAACTGTCAAAAAAGCATGAAATCATGAAAAATGCCAATTTTCTAACTCTTGTGCCTTCTTTCTGGAAATGTGACGCTTCTAATGATCAAACACGTGTAAAACAGTCATGAATATTACATACACTGAATGAAATGTTGCTTTTGGGGTAAAGATTGGCAAAAAAATAATCGGGAATGGGGTTGCGCCCCGGGAATGGAGTTGCGCGTATACATTATATACATTATGATGTATACGAGCAACTCCATTCCCGGTGCGCAACCCCATTCCCGATTAATTTTTTGTCAATTATGTCCCCGTAAGCAGGATTTGAAGCAAATAATTTAGATATTCGTTACTTTATAACAGTTGAGTTATCATAAAAAGCATCAAATGTTCTCAGATTAGGCATATGAGGTCAGAAAAGTCCATTTTTGTTGATTTCATACTTTTTTCACGCTTCTTGTCGCCTGAGTTTTCGTGATAATAGAGCCGAATCATAACTTACAAGCCAGATATTTTACACATATGATGTATTATCATATTTGTGTCGAATAGCATTTTGCTTTTTCCGAGAAAATTCATTCTTGTCTCATACTAAGCAAAATCATAACTTCACATACCTCAATTTCGTCTTTTTATACGCGCAACACCAGCACCGGAAGTTGCGCAACCCATTTTAAGCGTATTCCCAGCGGGAATTGGATTGCGCGTTTACCACCCGTGTAAAAAGCAAACCTTTAGAACCAAAAACGTATGTACTCAATGCCTTTTCTTAAGGTTTGCTTTTTATATATTTATACACGAGCATTTTTGTGTTTTACATGCCATGCCTTTTTGTTTCCAGTTGGGTCGTAACCTCTTTTAATAAAACGTTTTATAATTTTACCAAAACCGGTTTATCAGGGCTGTTATATTTCGATCTTCTCAAATCGTTCAGCACGACTTTTATGTCGTGTTATTGGTACTGTTTAGTTTCTCAACATAATCATTTCGGCCTGGGTGGTTCCAATACTTCCGCTTTCATAGCCTTGGGTATTGTATAATCACCCCTTGGATATGGTGTCTTCTTTTTAATTTTGTCTTATGACAGTTCCTCTGATACGCAGGCTCCATAACCTCAGATTCCCTTTCTAAATTCCAGTTTGTTTAGTTCTGCTCATTGTTTTCTTGTTTGGGGCAAACCCTTTACTTTATCTGGGGACCAAACGCCGCTCTTCATGGAATAACACGCCTCAACACGAGTATCATTGTGGAATTACACGCCTCAACACGAGTATCATTGAAGGTTCCATGTTCACCGCCGTTTGAATACATCTGCGGATGTCTCTAAAATAAAAAAGTGGAAACTTCACAGGTCGCTCAACACGACGCCCTCTAGCCCCGGGTTAAGCAGAACTCAACATTTACACATGCTAAAAGTACAAAAAGCAATTTAGAGACATCCGCAGATGTATTTGCTTTTTGTACTTTTAACATGTGTAAATGTTGAGTTCTGCAAAAAAAACAAAACAAG
This sequence comes from Mercenaria mercenaria, assembly GCF_021730395.1. NCBI lineage: Eukaryota > Metazoa > Mollusca > Bivalvia > Venerida > Veneridae > Mercenaria > Mercenaria mercenaria. The sequence continues at coordinate 86,873,809 of NC_069364.1, read as the reverse complement.
GAAGAATATCCAAGAGGGAAAGCCACGTTCAAAAAACGCAGCCTCCCCAAATACACACACGAACAACACTTGCACACCACACACAAACATGAACACAAAAGGACAAAACAAACAAATACAGGAACACAGTGGGGCACCGCCTTGGAACGGTCAGTGGCAAAACCACCACTGGGGAGCTTAAACCAGTTTATGCTGCACCTAACCTCACTCTTGCCCCCCACCATGTTCCAAAGTCTCAGGACAGTTTAAATAAAAGTTATCCTCTGTAGATCTAATATAAAACACAAAAATGCTCTTATATTATATATATATATATATATATATATATATATATATATATAAAAGAAAAACATCCAATGGGTTTTTTTGTATGTCTGCCCTGATGATTTTGATATGAAACCGGTAGGTAGACAGAAATACAGATAGAGGAAACCCATTGGATGTTTTTCTTTTTTATTTATTATATACTTGTCCAGGAGTAACTTTTAATAGTTTCTATTATATATATATATATATATATATATATATATATCAAAACAAAGACAAGTATCTAACAGGGAATGTCATGCACCAAAAACGCAGCCTCCCCAAAACGAAACCCACAGCACGCAAACGTACAAACCTCAGACGCACGCACGCACACACACAAAGCCGACACATGAGGACAGAACGAACAAAGGAACACAGTGGGGCACCGACCTGGAACGGTCAGTGGCAAAAACACCACTGGGGAGCTTAAACCGGTTTATGGTGCACCTAACCTCACTCTTAACCCCACACCATGTTCCAAAAAAAAAAAACAAAGAAAAATATCAAACAGGGAATGCCACGCACCAAAAACGTAGCCTCAAAACGAAACCCCCAGCACGCAGACGCGTGCACCACACACACATACACACACACACACACACACACACACACAAAGCCACACATAAGGACAAAACGAACAACACACACGCACACAAAGCCAACACATAAGACGAAACGAACAAACAAAGGAACACAGTGGGGCACCGCCTTGGAACGGTCAGTGGCAAAAACACCACTGGGGAGCTTAAACCGGTTTATGGTGCACCTAACCTCACTCTTACCCCCACCATGTTCCAAAGACATGGGACAGTGTAAATAAAAGTAATCCCCTTCAGGTGAATCTCTTACACACGTAATGGAAACAAAAAGGCATGGCATCTAAAACACAAAAATGCTCGTGTATAAATATATAAAAAAACAAACCTTAATAACCAAAAACGTATGTACTCAATGCCTTTTCAGAAGACAGAGCAACAAGAGAAACACCCGTAAGGGCCCGACGAAACAGGCCAGAAGACAAATATCAAAACAGTTCAGTCCTGGTAGGATTTAAAAACTGCTTATCATAGAGTCCTCCCCCTCTTCCGTCAGACGCAATCAAAGAGGGAAGCGTAGTGTCCAACTGTAAACGGGTTGAACACTAAACATGCGGTATGTCTCAAAACAGTTGAGTCGTAACCTCTTCTAATAAAACGTTTGATAATCTTTCCAAATACATTTGGAAAATTACCGTGACCCAAGATCTTACGAAGTTTGTAAACCACATCCCCATAAAAAACGGGTTTAGAAATACCTTCTCGCAGAAGTGTCTTTAAATTACTATTGAATTTTAAAACTAAATCAGAATTACGATAATAAAATTTAGCAAAATATTTACGTAATTTGTAATAACGGTAGCCTTGCTGAAGAAGTTTACCTGTAATATATTGATTACGTTCATTGAAATGCTTGACATGACTACACGCTCTAGCAAACCGAATTAATTGAGAAATATAGACCCCATAAGATGTAGCCTGAGGTACATCCCCATCCAAATGGGGGAAATTTACAATACTAAAATTAAAAGCATCCCTCTTGTCATAAATTTTGGTATGTATAAAATTGTCATAAATAGAGAGATGTAAATCTAAAAATGAAGCATCAGTATCCGAATTGTTAGTTTTAATTAACTGAAGCTCCCTAGGATAAATAGTACCCACAAATTGACCAAAAAACGGATGATCCATATTAAGAATATCATCTAGATAGCGTGATGTATTATTAAATGCCGTTATAATATCTGCCTGCGTATCTGGAGAGAGGCTCAACATAAAATCTCTTTCATAACAATATAAAAACAAATCTGCGACAAGGGGTGCACAATTTGTTCCCATGGGAATACCAACAACTTGTCTAAAAACTGCATTCCCAAACCTGATGTAAATGTTGTTCAATAAAAAGGAAAGGGCTTTACAAACTTCGTCACAGGTCACAAGACAGTGTAAATAAAAGTAACCCCCGCCAGGTGAAACCTTAACATACGTAAAGGCAACAGAAGGTAGGTAATGTAAAACACAAAGATGCCCTTGTAGATATAATATAAAAATGCAATCCTTAAGAACCTAAAACGCATGTACTCATTGCCTTTGCAGAAGACAGAGCAATAAGGGAAACACCCTTAAGGGCCCGACGGAACAGTGCTGAACGATCTGAGAAGATCGAAATATAACAGCCCTGACTGAATGTACGGGGAGACTTTTTACGGCCGCCACACGGCACAAACAACGCTGCTGTGATAATAAAATAGAAAAAGTAAACCATATCATTTACTTACGGGAAATAATCAAACACAATCTTTGAGCAGGTCATTTACTGAGAGGTTTCGAGAGAAATAGTGCCGAAGGTGAAGATCTAAACTTGCGAAAGTGAATGGTTAAGAATAAAAAGCGGACAAATACAAACCGCCTTCATTAATTTTCTATTATTTGAAATTGACAGCTACAGAATTAGGTTTGTTATTGTTTTCCCAAATTTCTGATTTGTTTTTTCTCTGATATTAGCAAACCCAGTTACGTGACATATTGGCTTTTTTGGGAGGAAGTGCTGTTGTACTGGTTCAGGGAATAATATAACGTTTAAATCACTGAGAGAGTATTACAAGTAGTTTCAATATCTACCTTGCGTGTTTGTCGAGGGAGGTGACCTGTAACGCGGTAGATTATCTTGATGCCAATATGGTTTCAATAACTTTATTCATATCCTGACCGATGATCAAGAAAAACCGTTTGAATTTCTGTCCTTTTTATCATTTGTCTGTATTTCTGTAACTATTTATATACTTCATAGAACTATTTATATTTTTACATGTCTGTACTTTGGTTACATATGTTATATCTCAGAATCTTCTCCGTTCCGTTTAAACATTCCTCAATGGTGAGGTTGGCCTGCATTCCGCCCCGTGCACCACTACTGATTACCATCACACCAATGAGAAAATTATATACATTATACACAGGGACATCTATATTTGTTCCTCCGCTGCGGCATTTGAACGACTGACACACTGACGAAATGACAATAAAAGAATAGACAGAAATAGCCAGGAACGAAACAAAATAACATTTCTTAAATTTTTTGGTCGCCCTAAAAAGACAACGTTACTACTAGTACTTCTCCTTTGAAGGCTGGTGCCAGAATGAACTTTGAATACAACTTCTTTGGTTTGAAACCGTAACCGTGCTGAAAAGTTAAATGGTATTGCAGAGCAGTTAATTTCAAACAAAATGATACCATTTCCATGTACCTCAAACAAGAAATTTGGTCTCAGTAACTGAAAAAAAAACAAAACAAGCCTTTGTATAGGATATTCAAGCGGTTGAGTTATGGTTTGGAACAAGAGTTTGAGTCTCCTAGCAGATATATACAAGGGCTATAGATGGATTTGAAATTTTAGGCATCCAGTGGAACTAACCCATGTTCCTAGTCATCCTTTATGAAGGTTACAACAGTGTCCTTTCTATAGAACAACTAGGAACCTGGGTTGGTCATCCTCTACATAGGTTACCGACAGTTTCCATTGTACAGGAAACGCTTGAACCGTGGGTTAATCATAGGTTACTAGGACGTTTAAGGCCCTTGTATAGTATTCTCAAATCGTACTTCTAGTCATTTCTGTACATAGGTCACAGAAGTATATACTATAGGAAAATCACTAGGAACATGTGTTACAACAGTGTCTCCCCATAATTAGTTAATGTATCATGTGCAAGACCCAGACTCCTGTCTCCAATGTCAGGGTCACCTTTGGAGATAGAACATTTTATCTGAATCAAACCCTGAAATATTCAAGTCCAGATATCATGAAATCAAATCAACTTACAATGACTATTTTGCAATTTACACAGACGGTTCAAAAGATTAATCAAAGGTTGTCTGTGCTGCTGTCAGCCTCATTCATCAATCAAAATTACGTTTGCCAAATAATGCAACAAGATTTTCAGCCGAGGCCAAAGCTATTGATTTAGCTCTAAATTTTATATAAAAAAATATTGCAGAAAAATTTATTATCTTTTCCGACTCGCTTTCTGTTTTTCAGTCAATTCATAACCGAAATATGGAAAATCCATTCATTCAAAATATTCTTCTCAGGCTTCATGAACTACCTTTAAAAAGTTTATCATATTTTGTTGGATTCCTAGTCATGTTGGTATTCATGGAAACGAGGATGCTGATATTGCAGCAAATAAATCCCTTTTATTATCACAATCTAATTTGAAATTACCACATACCGATTTTAGGCCCAATATAAACAAATACATTTTATCTAAATGGCAGTCGTCATGGAACCGTGCTTCATTCAATAAACTTCATGATATCAAACCTACTCTAGGGGAATGGCACCAAGGGAACAGATTTGTTCGCAGGGAGGAAGTTGTTCTTTCTCGTCGAATAGGTCATGCCCGTTTGACTCACTCTTACCTTTTGAATAAAGATCAACCCGAATGCGTACCATGTCAAACACCGCTAACTATTAAACACATTTTAATCGACTGTGTGGACTTTGCTACACAACGGGAAATATTTTATCGTTTTTAAAGCAGATAGGAATATATCAAAAGATCTAACACTTCTTATTTTTATTTACATCTTGCAATATTATTATGTTTGCAGCTGATATTTTAACACACACGTACATACATTTTTACATTACTGTTTTTAGATATGCTTTACATTTTTACATGGACGCTTTTAGATATGTTTAACATTATTCATACTGTTCTTTACATTTTTACATGGATGTTTTTAGGTATGCTTTACATTTTTACATCAATGTTTAGGCTTCACAGTTGGCGTTTGCAATATGACTTCTTCTCGGCGATATATGACCATTTTGTGTCGATTCGCCGTAAAACACAATTCACTCACTCACTCACATTTTAAAATTTTTGTCTTGTTTATGCATTGGTGTATATTTAAAAACAACTAACATAAATATTCACCATTTCAAGATATTGTGTCATGTGCAAAAGGACAAGGTCACAGGTACCCAAGTTAACCTCTTTTGTCTGTACATGAAATTACCTCCTTTTATATAATAAAGTACAATAAGAGCGTTTTGTTTTTTCGTAGACAAACTAGTTTCGGTTTTAACCCGGTTTCCGAAACTATCTGTTTGTTGGGTGTTTTTTTTTTTAGAAACTGTAACTGGTTTGCTCCTTTTATTTGCTGAAACCTAAAATAGAAAAAGTGGAAACTTCACAGGTCGCTCAACACGACAAAAACGAAAATGTTGCAGGCTCGGTTTGATTGAGCCTGTTCATGGACGGTAGTGGAAATGCATGCTACCGTCCACGCCCTCTAGCCCCGGGTTGAGCAGAACTCAATATGCTAAAAGTACAAAAACAATTTAGAGACATCTGCAGATGTATTCAAACGGCGGTGATCATGGAACCTTCAATGATACACGGGTTTTGGCGTGTAATTCCACGAAAAGCGGCGTTTGATCCCCAGATAAAGTAATGGGTTTGCTCTTAACGAGAAAACAATGGGCAGAACTAAACAAACTGGAATTTAGAAAGGGGATCTGAGGTTATGGAGCCTGCATATCACAGGAACTGTCAAAAGACAAAATTAAAAAGCAGGCACCATATCCAAGGGTTGATCATACAATATCCAATTCTATGAAAGCGGGAGTATTGGAACCACCCTGGCCGAAATGGTCATGCTGAGAAACTAAACAGTACCATTAACACGACATAAAAATCGTGCTGAACGATCTGAGAAGATCGAAATATAACAGCCCTGATTGAATGTACGGGGAGACTTTTTATGGCCACCACACGGCACAAACAACGCTGCTGTGATAATAAAATAGAAAAAGTGGAAACTTCACAGGTCGCTCAACACGACAAAAACGAAAATGTTGCAGGCTCGGTTTGATTGAGCCTGTTCATGGACGGTAGTGGAAATGCATGCTACCGTCCACGCCCTCTAGCCCCGGGTTGAGCAGAACTCAACATTTACACATGCTAAAAGTACAAAAACAATTTAGAGACATCCGCAGATGTATTCAAACGGCGGTGATCATGGAACCTTCAATGATACACGGGTTGTGGCGTGTAATTCCACGAAAAGCGGCGTTTGGTCCCCAGATAAAGTAATGGGTTTGCCCTAAACGAGAAAACAATGGGCAGAACTAAACAAACTGGAATTTAGAACCTAAACCAGTTCTTCAAACTATCGAAACCGCCCCTCGGAGTGGTTTCGTCGGTTTCGTACTATCCGAAAACGTGTACAGAAAATGGTGGGAAGCAAAGTGCTGAAGTTGGAAATCGATAGTTCTGATGCGGCCGAGTGGGCACAGACGGTGCAAGACAGTGGTAATAACAATAGAAGTTTATTTTACCATTTTGAGATATCAAAATCAAAGTTCCTGTTAATCGATATTACTTTAATCGAGCAGAACAGCAATGATAATATGAAATGGTGGTTCGTGCACAAAAAGATTCGAACATGAGCATGCATGGAAGTATATAGTTTCGCTACCGGCCAGATAATCTGTATTTTGATATTTATTTACGGTAAACAACATAGAGGATCACGATATTGTCATTGTGAGTTGTATAAATAATCGCAGGATTACAGACCCACCTGGCCACCGCAATCTAGTGACCTAATTTCAAGTTCAACTGATCTTTTTCCCCCACATGGACATCATGAAAATCATTCTGATAATACAGCTCTGCTGCAAAATGACAAGTGGACAAAATTAGCCCAAACTTGAGTATAACTTTTTTTGATTCAGTCAATCTGTTGTTCAGTATGGGGAATATAACAACTTTTGTTATGGCCATTTATGGCGTTTTTTAGCTGCAATTGGATATAAAAGTGACTCAAAAATGTCAAATAAATATTTGAACACATCTGCTGAGGAAACATTTCAAAATAATACCTTGCTTTTTTATAAATAATATGCATGTTGTTTGTTTAAAACAGAAAAAACTAAAATCTACCGATGTATTTGCATTTTACATGATAATTTTATGATGAATTACGATCGGATTAGTTTTTTATTTTTATTTATTTTTATTTTTTTTTTGCAGACTTATAACATATAGATCTAAGTATACACTTTTTTATGATGAACAAACTCTCTGTTTCTATAATCAATTCAGATCAGCGTAGATTATGTTTTACTGATATTTACGATCTTCGTCTAGAAACACAAGTTGAAGTATTAATTGTTGCCTCTTGTTATATTTCATTTCAAAAATACCATACGGCTAGCCTATCCAGTGCGTGTAGGCTAGCAGTAAGTCACTCATGTACGGCTAGAACTTTTGGCTTGCAGTACGGGCCCGTAAGGCTAGCCACTTCCTATTTTTTTTAACGTTTATCTCGTTTTTTGTCTAACTATTATACCCAATTATTTCTAAAGCAGAATAAAACAAGATTGAATGAAATATAAATTTAATAGAGTTATGTAAGTTTGACACAATCAAGACACACAAAATATTAAATGTAAATTGTCAAATTAAAGTATTTAGTATCATAGTCAAAAGGCTCGAAATAGCTATTAAGCTAGTTCATACAAAACCGCCGGTAATAATCAAGCAAATAAATCAGCATAGCGAAGAAGAAAACAAACAAAAACAAAACAGAAAAGGGGGCGGCAGTGGCGGGTTAAGAAATTTTTTTCGAGCGATGTGTCAATATCGACGTGTCAAACCAAACTGTACAAAAAAATTATATATTATACATTAAATGCGCTTGAATACTAAAATTATTCAACCGTGAAACGGTGACACCCATAACAACTAAGGACAGAAAACTCTTGTAACCTAAATTATATGTCTTTCTCAAAAAAACTATAACTAAAAGAACTCTTTATTAAATATATCTGCCGAATTTATTCAATAAGTAAAAGATTTTAGTAAACGAAAATACTTCAAATAACAGCTAAAATAGCCAAAAATGGATATAATAGCCAGAATTGTTATATTCCCCAACCAGTAGATCTATTTTAAAGATTTAAAAACACAGCTCATTGAATATCTTGCAATGTAGAAACAAGTTTGGCATAATTTCTGACTAGATATATCAAGAATTGTGCATACTTGAACATTAATTCAATAGAATATTCAGGTAGTAAACAGGTAAACACAAAGCCTGGGCCTCCTAAAATGTCACCGTCAGTAAAAACAAGGTAGATACCTGTATTTCTCAATTTTCCACTGCAAATCATGTACAGTTACCAGAATGAAAACACAAGAATAGATACAGTGAGTAACTGCACAATTGAATATAGCCTAATTCATTTGACGTTCAGGTTGCTTGCGGAAATTGGGAATGTGTGGTGGGGGGGGGGGGGGGGGGTGTTAAAAATTGGACAGTGCAATTTCATCTATAGAAATCTAGCCACTTGTGGATTACAAATAATTTATGACAGTCAAGGTGAGTTACTGTGATACTGCCCTGTCGGACCTCGTCAACAGTAAAAGTTCACAATTCTCACTCTTACTGCTTTCTGTTAATAGTAGCATACTGGTAAACATTTTCAGATAATTATTCTGACATTATCAGATTCTATAGATGATGATGACCCACTGTTTTTTACTGTCGAATATATAACCCTTATTTAAAATGTAATTTTTAAGCACGGAAATGCACCGACTATACCGTCTGTTCCTTTAATTTAATTTTTATTTAAAACACAAGTAAAATGTTGAATGACACATGTTTATTTTATAAATATAAAATGGACAATTATAGTTGATTATATTTGTTAAAATGTTATAAACATTATAAAAATAATATCAAGGTGTCAACATCATAACATGACCGAATCATTATACCAGAAAAGATAAGCTATTTCACTCAAATGAAACTTGGACTATATCATCAAAATGAAGGAGACATGCGCATATTATTGGGACTTTCAAGTTCGATTAATTTTTTTTTAGTTTTGCCCCTTTTTTGACTTAGCCATATTATTTTATCAAGGGGGGGGGGGGGCGGCATTTGTTATACAATGTTGACACTATTCTTGTTTGAGTTATGTCCCTTTTTTGGACTTAGCCATATTATTCTGTCGAGCTCTTTCAGGCGGCATTCCTCTTACAATGTTGACATCAATCTTGTTTTTATTTTCAGGACTGGCAGCTTTAGGCCTACCTGTTGGTCAATTTGCTTCACTAATCGCTTCATTTCCGAGGAAACACTTAAATCATACATGTCAGAAAATGAGGAGCTTGCTAATGTGCTGAGAAAAAAAATTGAGCCAGCTGATATTCAAGTTATTTTAAAGGTCAGTATAAAGGAAAACGGAAACATTCGTGACAGATTGTAGCCTGTCAGAATTCTTCAATGGGTAAATTCTTAAAGACTTAGCATTATCAATGACTGATCATTACCTGTAATGTGATCATGAAAAATACCTGTAAAAATGTGAATGTACATCCTTTTCAGCACAGTTTATGAATTGAGGCCTTGTTAATGGCCCACGAATACTCTTGAAGGGGGGGGGGGGGGGGGGTCATTTTAACTGTAAATTGGACAGTGTAATTTCAATCATCTCTAGAAATCTAGCCACTTGTGGATTACAAATAATTTATGACGGTCAAGGTGAGTTATTGTGATACTGCCCTGTCGGACCTCGTCAGCAGTAAAAGATCAAATTTCTCACTCTTACTGCTTTCTGTTAATAGTAGCATATTGGTAAACATTTTCAAATAATCCTTCCAACAGCTCTTCTTTCTCTCTCTCTCTCTTACTTACCGGTAAATCGGTAATATATATGTTATAGTTTTTAAGTTTTAAATGCAACCCTGTATTCATGAATAGATTTAATCAATATTGTTATCATTACTTTGAATTTGGTTATCAACTCTTTTAAAGGCATATACAGAAGAAGTGTACCCACAGGTGCTTGACAAACTAAATGATGTTGGAAAGATTGCAGTGGAAGAAATCCATCCATGGGTCCTGAATACCCGCATTGATTGGGAGAACTTCGATATAGTAATTGTTAAAGGTATAAATCTGCTCATTGTTCTTCAAAAAAAGCACCAATAAATGGCAGTAGGTCTTCATTTAAGATTTTAGAGCAGAAATTGCTGGCTCAGTCAGAGGCTAAAATTTTGCCTCAATGCTTGGTTATTATGAGGGGAGAACAATGTCCCTTTCTAATGAAGTTGTTTCAAATAGTATTTCTTTGCTTTTTTAAACAGCTGAAAAATATGTGTGCTTAAGGCTTCTGATTGCAAAAGCCTTAGGTAGGATATGTCAGTTTAATATTTGATTTTTCAGCTAAACTATTTCAAGAATTTTCAAATAACTTGGCATAAATGTTTACCATAATTAGACGATGTGTAATGCGCAAGACCTAGACCGCTAGCTCCCGAGGTCAAGGTCATACTTACAGGTCAAAACCCACCTGTTATTGTCCTAACATAAATAGCGGGGACATCCGTGTCGTTCAGACACATTTCTAGTTCTTATAGCTTTCGACTTGACTTAATGCTGAAACATTTGTTTTCTTTGTATGTCTTTAGAAGATGCTTTGAGTAATCTTACAGGAGGAGATTCGGTTAAACAGACTGATTCTAACAACAATGAAATTACAGCCTGTAAGGATGTCAGTTATGTGGCTGAAGGTCTACCCAGTAGCAATGACAGGTACCATTGGACAAATGATCGAGTAAGAAAACTCATCGACTTACATTCAAGATATGAAGAAATGTTTAATAAGCCGTCAACTAAAAAGATAACCATCTGGAAAAAGATAGCTGAAGAAATGAATGTTAATAGTGAATCTTCTGTATCAGTCACTGGTGTACAGTGTGAACAGAAATGGAAATACATAACGAAAAAAATTAGGGACTGCGTTGACCATAATGCTAAATCTGGCAATGACAGAAAAAATTGCCCTTTTTTCCAGGAACTGAACGCATGCTATGGCTACAGGCCGAATGTAAAGCCTGTGTACACAAGTGGAAGTACCGATGAAGTGAATGAGAGCAGTAACGAAGACACATTTACGTCCATTTCAACTACAGCCTGTTCAAAAAAACTTGCCAAAAGAAAAACAACAAAAACAGATGAAGTTGTATCAATTTTGAAGAATATACAAGAGGAAATGAAAGAGGACCAAGAAAAATTGACGGAAATGCTAGAAAAGCAATACCAAGACCGTGTCAAACAGGAGGAAAAAAAGCTTGAATTACTTTCAGATTTAATTTCCAATTTTAAGAAATGAGCTGTTCTCATGTTGATATATCAATTACAAAAAGCCACCTAGAACTTGTGGATATTAATAAATGTGTTAGAACTACCCCTGTAAACACCAGTTTACTTTATGAAAGTGATGAGCTCTTCTGTACACTTGTGTGATGACATAATGATTTGTACACCTTAAAACATTTTGCCTACTTGACAATGTCATTGAGATTGAATTTGAGATTTTTGTAAATCTAACATTTCGTACATGACATTACTATTTGGGTTCTGCTTAGCACATGTCACGAAATAAGTTATCAGTAAATACCGTGAAAATAGACAATCTGGTAAGTCGGTCATATTTCAATGTTACTTATTTTATTAGCTCATCTATTTTTTGGAAAAAAAATTACGAGCTTATGTCGTCACCTGAGCGTCGTTGGCATCTTCGTCCGGTTAAGTTTTGTGTTTAGGCCAACTTTTCTCCTAAAGTATCAAAGCTATTGCTTTCAAACTTAGTACACTTACTTACTATCGTAAGGGGACTGTGCAGGCAAAGTAACATAACTCTGGCAGGCATTTTGACAGATATATGGTCCTTTTTTGGACTTAGCAACTTGGAAAATTAGGTTAACTTTTGTGTTTAAGTCAACTTTACTCCTAAAGTATCAAAACTATTGCTTTAAAACTTTAAAAACAAAGAAAAATATCTTAAACACTTTCTTAAACAAAGCAAGTTCAATAACTTTGACTTGCATTTTGACATAATAAGAGCCCTTTTCTGCACTTATGTACATGTACTCTATAATTTAGCAACTCTGAAGTTTTGATTGAATTTTTATGATGGGGCCCCTCCAGCTTTTAAATGATAAGAAAAGTAGATGAGCGGTCTGCACCCGCAAGGCGGTGCTCTTGTTTGTATAGTATTAAGAAATTGTTGCTTAAAGTATGTAATTGTTGCTTAAAGTATCTTTCAACCCGCCGCTTAGCCCAGTAGGTAGAGCGCAGACTAAAAAGTTGTAAAGTGACTGTTTTCTTTGTGACTTTATACAAAGTATGTATTTCTGACTTTACAAATTCGATGTGACCTAGAACAGATTGATTTGAATAATATTTGTACATATTACATTTAGTTTCAGAGTCTGAAATAATATGTACTTCAAAGCATTGCTTTCTTTTTGGTATAATTTTAACGTTTGATGATTGTTTATTGATCTATATTTCATGTTTGTAATTTTGTGTTATTGCTCATGGTAAGTGCTACATGTACTTACAGTTTAGTTAAGTTTAACTATTGACATAAAATTGACAATCGAAGTGAGTAGTTAGCTGTTTGCAGTAAATGGAAAAATATGTGCTTTTTCAATGCATAGATTTTTTTTAGGAGGTAGAGAGGGTTTGAACTGTATCACTTTTTTGTTAAATTGGTAGATAATATTTTGGGCTAATTCCAGGCCCCCATCTTTAAATCGCTGTTGAAAACCTTTTATTCATGACAAATTTTATGTGCTCTAGTAACACTTCTTTTTGGTACTAAACGGCGATAAAAGGACTTAAGAACGTTTCCACGGTAAACTTATGAAATTTTCTATTTTTATGCTCCCAGTGTCGAAGACCCTGGAGGCATATAGTGTTTGACTTTTCCGTCCCTCGATCTGTCATTCCGTCTGCCACACTTCCTTGCGTACTCAACTCCTCCTATAGTTTTCATCCAATTCAAAAAAGACTTTATACATATCATCAACATGAAGTAGACATTTTTATATCTTCAGAATTAATCAATTTGATGTCGATTATTAATATTTTGAGTTATTGCCCTTTTTTGACTTAACAACATATCACAACTACATCTGTAACTTGTGTTCTAAACTGGTCCTACAACTTTCATCCACTTAAAATGAAACTTTGTACAAATATCATCAACTTTGAGTGGGAAAATGTATGTTATTGTAACTTCCATCCATCTAAAATGAAACTTGATATGTAATATCAACATGAGTGGAAATATGTATCTTTATCATAACTTTGACATCCAGGTATCATTTTTTGGACATAGACATATTACAACTTCAAATAGACATATGCATAGGTGGGGGGTGGGGGGTCGGGGGGAGTGAGTCTTACAATGTCAACATTTTTCTTGTTCTTTGTAATTTTGAAGAACTATTGACCTATATTTCATGTTTGTAATTTTTTGTTATTGCTCATGGCACTTACAAGTTAAAGTTTAACTTTGACATTGGTGGGTTAGTTACAGCTGATAAATTGCATTTTTAATTCATAATATACAGCTACAATGAAGCTGACATTTTTATGCCATACGCATCTACTGATGCGTAGGCATATAGCGATTGTCCTGTCCGTCCGTACGAAATGGTTAAAGTTTTGCGTGCAATGTCTATTCTTGGTATATCTAAAACACCATTACTTGATTTGATTTGAAACTTGATGACAGTGATGAGGGGGTGTTACACTATTAAGTTAGATAATTCTTGACTGAATTTGTCACAAATTATGGCCCTTTTGCAACTTAGAAATTTTGGTTAAAGTTTTGCATGCAATATTCTATTGTGCTTATATCTCAAAAACTATTACTTGGTTTGATTTGACACTTGATGATAGTGATGATGGGTAGTGTACACTTATCAAAGTTTGACTAACTTTGGTACTGCAATTTATTATTCACTACAAATAATTATTCCCGCTCTTTGCCAATTACCTAATAGACATTTTGGTTAAAGTTTTGTGTGCAATTTGTTCTATTTTGTTGACTTTGTATACTCAAAAAAAAACCAGGTTTTCCTTTAAAATTTGTGTTTGATTTTTGTGCTGAAACCCTTGATTGACTAAGTGATCAGGGGGTGTTACACTATCAAGTTAGATAACTCTTGACTGAATCAATCACTAATTATGGCCCTATTGTACTATTGTGCTTATACTGGCAGGGCTACCACCGGAGCCATATGCGTTTATTGAACACAGCTTCTTGTTTTATGTTAATATTTGGGCAAATTCAGGCCTTACTTTATGTGAGCTTTTTCATGACATTTTATTTGCTCTAGTACTACCACAAGAAGAGACTAGAGCAAATAAAGAAAAGGGCTAAGAAGCCTTAATTATAAATTCACTATGTCTCCTCATGTGTGCGTAGATAAATTGATTTTGTCTTGTCTGTCTGTCCGTCCGTCAGAAAGGTTTAACTCCTCTGAAACTACTGGTGGGATTCCAGCCAAACTTTGTAGGAAGGTTCAGTACCAAGTCTAGTTTTGCATATTTTCAGCATTTTCTGGTTTAATGATTTTTAGCAGAGTTATTGCCCCTTTATGGTTATTTTTATGCCCCCGCCATTCGAAGAATGGTAATGGTGAAGGGACATTATGTGTTACCCCTGTCCTTCAGTACTTAAGTCCTTCCATCTGCTTTGGTTTACGCTCAATAACTTGAAAGACTTCATCAATTGTAATCATATCTGGTTTGCAAGTATGTAATACTAAACCACAGGTCAAGTTAGATTATGGTTACGGTCCACTAATTTTTGACAGTTGTCTGCCCATAAAAAGAAAAAAAAAGGTCTCCGCTCAATAACGTTTGAAAGGCATCATCAATTGTATTTATATCTGGTATACAAGTGTATGATGTCAAAATACGGGTAAGGTTAGATATTGGCTACGGTCCAATAACTTTTGAAAGGCATCAGGGCTTCACTCAGCGGGGCTATCCGTGTCCTCAGGACACAATTCTAGTTTTTAAAAAGTTTATCCGAACTATTTTTATACTAATGGTTGGATTTAAATGAAATTTCATAGGATTGGTCAGTACCAACTCACCCTGCAATATAAATGTAGCAGTATTGTGAGACATGCGCTTTTTTGAAAAACAATTTAGTCTTTTATTTTTTATTTTGTTTCTGGTTTTATTTCAGAATCCTTAAATAGTTGGTAAATTGTTAGCAGTGATGAGAGCAATGCTCTGAATCCATTTGAAAGGTAGATCCTTTCTAGCGTCCAATATAACAATAACTCAACTTCATGTCATTCATTTATTGCATCAAGAATTTGGCTTTTTTTAATCTCAGTATTGTGGTTCTTCGGCATGAAGTCTTGCAAGTTGTTGATTTCTTCATTCAATGTAACACCTTCTTGGAGATACTCCTTAATATCTTCCATGTTATTAAGACACATTTGGTGCAATGCACAGGCACTCAGGATCAGATTAACAATATTTTTTATATTAAGCATGTGAATGTATTTCAGTCTCCTAAACCGTCCTTTCATGACTCCAAAGGCACGCTCTATATACATTCTTGTGGCACTATGCACATAGTTGAATCGTTTTTACTTTTCGTTAAGATTACCATAGTCTTTGAATGGCACTAGAAGCCATGTGGTTAAGCTATATGCAGAGTCACCAAGTATATGAGTATTTCCAGGGAATTTCTTGACAGGGTCTTCATCTATTTCATGATATAATGGTGATTTTTTTAGAACTCTTGCGTCATGAACTGATCCAGGCCAGCCACAATATACATCTGTAAATCGTAAGTCACTTTCACAGACTGCCTGTAAAATAATTGATGGGAAACATTTTCTATTAATATAATTTTCAGGATACTCCTTGGGCGTTCTGATCGGAATATGGCTGCAGTCAATGGCCCCTATGACAGCTGGAAATCCTTTTAACTGTTGAAAACCATCATCAATATCGGCAGAGTTTTGTTGCTTGGCTGGCCATTTGATCACAGACGGTTGAATATGTTTCCTAATCTTTTTGGCGACATCTTTTATAATCACGTGAGCAGAGCTTTCACTCGCACCAAATATGTCGGCAATTTCTTGCAATGTATGAAGCGATGAAAGATACTTCAAGAAAATAAGCAACTGTTTTTCTGGTCCAATTTTTACCTTCTTGCTTCTAATAGACAATGCAGTAGAAAGTTCTGCAACTAATTGTTCAAATGATGTCCTGCTTAAACGAAATCGAACTTGAAAGTCATCAATACTGTATTGTGGCATGACATACTCTACATAATTTTCAATTCTTGGCTTGGTGTGTCGGATTTGACTTGAAGCGCTTATCAAAGTAACCGATGATGCCAGAATTTACCTCCTTCTGTTGGATGCAATAGAATACAAAAAAAAAAACATCTTGATTTACACACACCAAAAAAAAAATAATAAAACAATAAAACAATTTAGCAATTTTTATTTAAGCTATTGCAAAGAATGTCGGCAAAGATTACTAGTACTTCCTACTGCTGATTCAAGTAGAGAATTTCTCATACCCAAATAAAAGGATTATCACTATTAATTGCTTGAGAGTAAGCCTTCCCTTGAAAAAAGTAGGTAGGTATGCTGACTCACTACTTTCGACTTAAATAATGTTGAAAAGACCATAAAACACAGACAAGTCTACGCATAGTTTTATTGAACAGTCATATTTGGACATCAGCATACATAGTTCATTGGAATAGGAAGAAGGGGAGGGGTGATAAAACTACATTCATATACACAGAACCCTAACCAGGTAATCCGCATATATATGTAATTATGCAGGGCGATGGGAGGGCCATAATTAACGGATCAGTGCAAGAGAGAGAGAGAGAGAGAGAGAGAGAGAGAGAGAGATTTAATGTATCTAATTGCCATACATATGATATAAAGTAAATCATGTGAGAAAATTTCCCCAACCAGTTCTGTGAGAAGAACAATGAAAGCTGCCATATTAGAAAAATAAAACCGCTTATTTTGTGCAGAAATCGAAACTAGTTTCAGTTTTTGTCAAACTAATGAAACTGCTGAAACCGAAACCGAAACTGGTTTATCTATAAAAAATACGCTCTAAATGTGTTTATATCACTTTTCCCACTAATCTAAATATAAAATTATGTTTTAAGTAAGATAATTGTTATTGATAGATATAACAAACTATAAACAATTGTGGACTCGTAGAATGCAAATCCAGGTACAAGTTATAACAAAATGGTATATATATATGTAAATGAAGTGTTACTATGGGTGCAATAAAGTAGGCTGATATGTAGTGCAGCTCTGCACTGACCACCAGTAGAATTAACTTCTTCTGGTGTGTAATTTAAAAACAATTTTTTAGTACCATATAAGTGTCATGGATTTCATTTGTTTATTAATTACCTCCCTTTAATATGATAAAATAGCTCATTATATTTTTATTTATTTTTCGTTACCAATTTAAAAATAAAATCACATTAAATCTTTAATATACAGATATTAGCATTTGAAAGCATTCTCCAATTGTAGATTAGACATTTTCAATCTTTATAGTGTATTCATGAATCATATGATATATAGTTATAATTTATATACATTGTTAGTGTTGCCATATTAGTCGGAGGATGTTGTAATGGTATGCAAAATGTTTTGTGAAAAAAATACCCTATGCGGGGGACCTTGGTAACTCCGTTACAAATTCTTGTTCTCTTTCCTTTGTTGACAAAATTCTAGCTGTGCGTCCCTACAATTCCAATAGCGTCATTGGTATGTCTGCATAGTTTACCAAAAGCGTTTCTGTTAAGGGTGGATATTTTGAGTGACTGGTTTAAGCAGTAAATACAAGAGTTATTTTTATATGGGAAGTCTGAACATATTCAGAATTATCCTCTATTAATTTAACCGTGCATTGGTAATGGGGTCAGCTATTCGATGCATACTGGCTCGTCTGACTTCTGACTTCAAACTTACTCTTTTCTTAACTTCATGACTTCAGATCGTTCAGTACGACTTTTATGTTGTGTTATTGGTATTGTTTAGTTTCTCAGCATGACCGTTTCGGCCTGGGTGGTTCCAACACTCCCGCTTTCATAGCTTTGGGTATTGTTTAATCACCCCATGGATATGGTGCCTGCTTTTTAATTATGTATTTTGACAGTTCTTGTGATATGCAGGCCCCATAACCTCAGATCCCCTTTCTAAAATCCAGTTTGTTTAGTTCTGTCCATTGTTTTCTCGTTTGGGGCAAACCTGTTACCTCATCTGGGGACCAAACGCCGCTTTTCACGGAATTACACGCCACAACCCGTGTATCATTGAAGGTTCTATGTTCGCCGCCGTTTGAATACATCTGCGGATGTCTCTAAATTGCTTTTTGTACTTTTAGCATGTGTAAATGTTGAGTTCTGCTCAACCCGGGGCTAGAGGGCGTGGACCGTAGCATGCATTTCCACTACCGTCCATGAACAGGTTCAATCAAACCGAGCCTGCAACATTTTTTTATTTGTCGTGTTGACCGACCTGTGAAGTTTCCATTTTTTCTATTTTATTATCACGGCAGCGTTGTTTGTGCCGTGTGGCGGCCGTAAAAAGTCTCCCCGTACATTATTCAATCAGGGCTGTTATATTTCGATCTTCTCAGATCGTTCAGCACGACTTTTATGTTACCTGTGAAGTTTCCACTTTTTCTGTTTTTTTCTAACTAGTGATGATAATCGGACAGCATAAGGATAATCGATTAATCGGATATAATCGGAAGGCATTCGGAGCGATTAATCGGAAAATAATCGGACTTTTGACTGAACTTTCTGTAATTTATTAACCATTTGCTCACTTGACTGATTTTATTAGCATTTATTTAGCAGGAGTGATGTAATTTGTGTGTGTAGTTTTAGCACTTGTATACAGATATCAGTGTAGCTAAATGAGAAGTATCTTTTGTTTATTGAGGTATAATGTGGCATATTTATATGATTTGCACACAAACGTCTGTAGGACTATCAGACGTCTCTGAGAAACTGACCATGCTGACAGGCCTAAAACCCCTCAATAAAATGCTATTTTTGTTCCTATTTGTACATTTTTTATTGGTCCAGACTTTAATGCCCTACATTTTCTATTTCTAATTTTCTATTTGTAACTATTTCTTGTTTATAAAATTACTCATTTACAGCTGTATATTTAAAAAAAAATAAAGAAGCTAAATGCTGATTGAAATTATGAAGTAAATCATCCCACACTTCGAAGTGAGTGGGGTATAATTATCAGCGATTACTTGCGGTCTGTACGGCATAATTGGCAAACTTCACCCCCCATTTTTTAATTTTCTTTCACTGCTGCACCTTTACATATCATGTAGAATCCAAACTACTTCCACACTGATGGTATCAGGAACAGCACCAGCCCAACAAGTATAATCCCAACAGTAGTTGACTTTAACTTTACTCATCTTCTCATCTTTAATCGTCACTGGCCGATTTACACCCTCCATCATCAGTCTCACCAAGAGTAGTAGTGTGCTTGATTTTCCAATTATGAAGCACAACCTTCACTTATTCCAACTGCCATTTGAAGTAATTATTGAACATGGCTTGCTTATAATTAGGTATGTCATTAGGATAAGGAATATATGCAAATCCATCACCCAAAGGATCCAACCTCTGCAACTTTGGTTCTGTACCAGACACGGCATTATACACATGAATCTCAACCATAGGTGTATGCTTCTTAATCCACACGTATTGATGATTACTTTAGGTACCCCATATGTCGTACGTCTCCTACAGTTATTAAGTCTATATTGACTATGCCTCCGTTTCCCAAACTTTTGGAAACGTTTATACGGCCGTCGCTTCCTATAATACCTCTTCCTATAAGAATGAGCTGCATCCCTACCAGTGGCACTGTAAACTCTTTTAAAACGGTTTGGCTGCACTCTGCTGGGTTTAGCCCTATGCTGGCCCACACTGCCTCCATCACCAAGACCAGATGCACCAGATGCGTGTCGTTTAAGTCCTCTGCCTGCCGTCAATATAATCCAAACCACTGTCAGCATTACTCTTCAACTTCGGCTTCGGACTATAAACGCCCAAAATGTATATTATCAGCTGAAACCACTTGTCTTCTTTGTAAACGAACACATCAATCACAGCTACAGACAATATTGTTCCAAGAAATATCACACTCACTAGGTAACGAATCAATAGAAAAAGTGGAAACTCCACAGGTCGCTCAACACAACAAAAACGAAAATGTTGCAGGCTCGGTTTGATTGAGCCTCTTCATGGACGGTAGTGGAAATGCATGCTATAAGTTCTCTTTCAGCAATAACCAAGACAGGCAACGTAAAGATTAGCGTCTTCGTTCGAGTCCCCACGAAACAATCGCATAAACTTCCCGTTCAACTGCGGTCTCACAGCAAACTTTGAGTGTGTGTGTGTGTGTTGTTCGTTTTGTCCTGATGTGTAAGCTTTGAGTGTGTGTGTGTGTGGCGCACGCGTTTGCGTGCTGGGGGGTTCGTTTTGAGGAGGCTGCGCTTTTGGTGCGTGGCATTCCCTGTTTGATATTTTTCTTTGTTTTTTGTTTTGTTTTTTTTTTGTGTTTTGCACAAAGCCAACGACACTCATCATGCATCCTCTGATTATGTTGATTACACCACACTTTAGTCCAAAGTCTATCTTCAACTTCAGTAATGTCCTCAATATCGTTAACGTTATAATATTAAGTATTATTAATCCAGCAAATTATCTCGTTATGCCGAGATAAATAAACACTAGACCGTTGTTTAGACATCCAAAAACAAGATAGCGCTTGTTTACCCGGATGTAAACAACGCTATGACGTCATAATCCAATATAACGACGTCATTTTCTCGCCAAAACTGAAAAATCAATAACAGGTACCCCTGGTATACTAACCTTTTAGTTGGGAAGTGAGACGATATGACACTTTTCTTCAAAAAATTATAAGATCGGACCAATAATAAAAAAGATATGACCCCCTGAAATATAGTGTTTTACCAATAATGGTACCCTCCTTTGACTATATCTTCAATGAGGTCATCTCTCCTCTCTTGCGTTCCGTGGCACATATAAGTAATAACTAGATATGTGCCGCCGAGGAGATGAGGAGGTTTTGTTGTTTTTTTTGCGTTTCAGACTATATACATATACATATAAGCCAATAAAATATTTTTTTTCGGCCAAAATTTTCAACACAATTAGAAATTTTTTCGAGTGCATAACTGGCAAACTTCACTCCCCATTTTTTAATTTTCTTTCACTGCTGCACCTTCACATATGTAGAATCCAAACTACTACAACACTGATGGTATCCCGACGTTAGAAGTTTGAAGTCCCTGCAGTGCTTCCATAGTAACTAGATTATGAAAATTCGTTGAATATGAATGTGTTTTCCGCAGTTCGAATAAGATAAAAACCACGTGAAAGCAGTTCTGTGATATCAATACTTAATTACTGACTCCTTGAGATATTGATGTACATGAGGAACTCGTGTTACTAATTTATTCAGTATATGTTCATACATTTATATTATTCTGTATTTTACAAAAAAAATAAAAGACATATCTGAGCGCAAAAGCATAGCGTCAGTATAATAAAATTTAAAAAATATATTTATTGAACCGTCCGACACACACACACACAATTCAAAGAACGTCAGAAGATCGTTCTCGTAAGAGGCTAAATGGGTTTCTCGATGAAAGAAATCCTTTTAATTTCGACAACATCAAATTGATTTGACGGTTCCGTATGCAATAACATTAGAAGAAAGACTTAGTTTCTACATCAAAGTTCTTTTTAACAAGAACAAAACGAAGGTATTTATCAGAATGTATATAATACCAACAACGCTCTTTCACTCAGCATTACAATTTTGTGCGGGGTGGTGAACATTTCATTATGTGCCATTTATTGTAGATTTTCAGGGATATTGCTGTTGAGAATGTCGAAATGAAATTTATTCTAAAATAGTTTGATGTAGTTATATGTTTTGTGTGCGTGAGTGTGTGTGTGTTTTATGAATAAGAAGAAACAAAGTGACCGAGTATTGCAGTGGCAATACAGAAGTCCCCTACCGGTAGAAAACTTTGTTAGTGTTAGTCCTTTATGGTTGTTGGCAACAGTGTTAGGACTAAAATTTATCACGGCATTTAGGAGCTAAGAAACAAAAGCTTCTTAAATTTCAATAGAGACATTGACCTACAAGCATAGATCATGTACACGTCACACTGTCTCACCATGAGAAATATTTGTGTGCAGTACTAACATTCTACCACCTTTACCTTTAACCGGCAAACATAGATTATGTGTTGGCACATGGAGCATCGAAAAAAAACCTGCATGTATTTGAAAAAACAAACGCCCCCAAGATGTGTTGTCTAATTTGCAGTCTCTTGATCACTTTGACCTTGACATTTGATCTACTAACCCCCAAACGAATAGGGGTCATCAATTATATAAGCCCACTCGTGTTATCAAGTCTGAAAATACTTGGACAAGCTGATCTCAAGTTACTGAGAATAAACTGTTTTTATTAATATGTTTATGGCTTTTTACACCTTAATCCTTGACTTACTGGCCCCAAAAGAATAGGGTCATCAACTTTATAAACCCAATCGTGTTATCAAGTTCGAAAATATTTGGTCAAGCTGATCTCAAATAACTGAGAATATACTGTTTTTAAGTTTAAGGCCTTTTAAACCTTGATCCTTGATTAACTGACCCCAAAACAATAGGGTCTTCTACTTTATATGTTCAATCATGATATTAAGTTTGAAGGTTATTGGTCGTGTTGATCTCAAGTTACTAGGCGGAAACCCAAGGTTCAGGAACCTGTTACCTTGAACATTAGCCTACTGAACACCAAAAATATAGGGGTCATCTATTTCATAAACCCAATCATACTAACGAATCTTAAGGTTCTACGTTGGGTGACTGTCAAGTAATTGATAGGAAACCGTTTTCAAGGTTCAGGCCCCTGTAACCTTGACTTTAAACTCACTAATCCCAAAACAGTGGGGATTATTTACTTCTTAAGCCTAATCCTATAAATTGTAAATGTTTTTGGTCGAGTGGGGTGAGTGAGTGAGTTGGGTTTTACGGCGAATCGACATAAAATGTTCAAATATCGCCGAGAAAAGTCATATTGCGAACGCCAACTGTAAAGCATAAACATTTATGTAAAAATGTAAATTGTACCTAAAAACATCCGTGTAAAAATGTAAAGCACACTGCATAAAGTAAAGCATATCTAAAATCATCCACGTAAAAATGTAAAGCATATCTAAAAGCAGTTATGTAAAATCTATATACGTATATGTTAAAATATCAGCTGCAAACATAATATTGCAAAAAATGTAAATAAAAATATGAAATGTTACATTTTTTGGATAAATTCCTATCAGCTTTAAAAACGATAAAATATTTCCGACTGAAACGTTTTCAAATAACTCTTTCATTGATTGAACGTCATAATATAATTGCTGCGTTGTGTAGCAAAGTCCACACAGTCGATTAAAATATGTTTAATAGGTAGCGGTGTTTGACATGGTACACATTCGGGTTGATCTTCTTTATTCAAAAGATAAGAATGAGTCAAACGGGTATGACCTATTCGACAGCGAGAAAGAACAACTTCCTGCCTGCGAACAGATCTGTTCCCCTGGTGCCATTCCCACTAGAGTAGGTTTGATATCGTGAAGTTTATTGAATGAAGCATTGTTTCATGACGATTGCCATTTAGAGAAAATGTATTTGTTTATATTACGCCCAAAATCGGTATCTGGTAATTTCAAATTAGATTGTGATAATGAAAGGGATTTCTTTGCTGCGGTATCAGCATCCTCGTTTCCATGGATACCAACATGATTGGGAATCCAACAAAATATGATAGACTTTTTTAATGATAGTTCATGAACCCTGAGAAGAATATTTTGAATGAATGGATGTTCCATATTTCGGTTATGAATTGACTGTAAAACAGAAAGCGAGTCGGAAAAGATAAATTTTTTCATCACTATTTGTTAATACAAAATTTAGAGCTAAATCAATAGCTTTGGCTTCGGCTGAAAATATCGTTGCATTATTTGGCAAACGTAATTTTGACTGATGAAGGAGGCTGACATCAGCACAGCCAACCTTAGATTCATTTTTTGAACCGTCTGTGTAAATTGCAAAATAGTCCTTGTAAGTTGACTTGATTTCATGATATTTGGACTTGAATATTTCAGGGTTTGTTTCAGACTTTCTAAAGGCAGTTTTCAAATCGAAAAAAACTGTAGGGGCATGAAGGGTCCATGGTGGTGTATCCGGAATTGAATTTCCGTTAATACCATCGAAAGTCAGTTTCATTTATAGAAGAGTTTTATGCGAAATCCAAACGGTTTGTTTGTTTTGGTTTTTTCTCATATGAATCGGTGTACTTTGGTTTAAAAATAATTTAATGAGCAGGATTGGATTTGTTGGCAGCCACTCTTTAAAGCATATTGCAATGAAAGTTTTTCTCGGCGTGTATAAAGAGAGGGTTCGTTTGCTTCAGCATATAAGCTTTCAACTGGCGATGTTCGGAATGCACCAAGAGCAATTCGAAGACATTGATTATGTATGGTATCTAACATTTGTAAATAAGATTTATTTTCTTGCTGAACCATAAACAGTACAATCGTAATCTAGCTTAGATCAAATTAAAGCCCTATAAAGTCTTAATAAAATCTTGCGATCGGCTCCCCAATCAGTATTTGAAATTAAAATAAAAGATTCAATGACTTCAGACATTTGGCTTTCAAGTATTTTATATGCGGCACAAAGGAAAGCTTTTTATCAAAGATTACACCAAGAAATTTTGCTTCGTCAACAACGGGTATTTTTGAACCATTTAGAAAAAGCTCAGGGTCACAATGATGTTTCCGTAATTGACAAAAGTGGAAACACTGGGTTTTCGATTGGGAAAATTTAAACCCATTTTCCATGGCTTTTTATCAAAGATTACACCAAGAAATTTTGCTTCGTCAACAACGGGTATTTTTGTACCATTAAAAAAAGCTCAGGGTCACAATGATGTTTCCGTAATTGACAAGTTGACACACTGGGTTTTCGATTGGGAAAATTTAAACCCATTTTCCATTGGTCGAGTGGGTATCAAGTTATAAAGCAGCACCAGTATTCAAGGTTTCAGGCCCCTGCAACCTTGTACTTTCACCTACTGCCCCCAAAGCAAGAGGGGTCACATACCTTTAAAGCCCAGTCAGGCTTTCAGCTCTTAAAGTTCTTGGCCTAGTGGTTCTCAAGTTATTGGACGGAAACCGTTTGCAAGGTTCATTCCCATCAGACCTTGACCTTTGACCTACTGACCCTAAAAACAATAAGATTCATCTATGTCATATGCCCTATCACCCTACCGTAATTTGCCCGCCCTTTTAGTTAAATATGAAGAACGCAGATCTACGGATCGCGGAGTCATGAGTTCGATCCTCTGACGAGGTGTATGTTTTTCGAGGCGATTTGATGAAAGACTTTGTGTCTTAAATAATTCGTCCGCCGCCTCTGATTAATGTGGGAAAGTTGGCAGTTACTTGCGTGCAGAGAACAGGTTTGCATTTGTACAGAATCTTTGAACAGTGTTGAGGTTAACTGCCAGCCATTACATTAATGCAATACTGTTAAGCCAAAAACAAACTGAATAGTAATCATTAGGCGGAGACCGTTCACTCTACCCTACGACTGCTTTCTCGAAGGAAGGAGTGGGGGGGGGGGGGTGCAAAAACATATATACAAACTGGTAAAACCAGGTTCCAACCTCAAAATGCAACATACAGCACGCAGACATGCACAACTCTAGCACGCATAGGCACAGCCAGTCTTAAAACATGAAGACAAAAGGAACAGAGTTGGGCACAGCGTTGGAACGGTCAGTAGCAAAACCAGCACTTAGAAGCTTATAACTGTGGGCACCTAACTTCACTCTAAACCCCATCATGTTGCCAAGTCACAGGACAGTGTTAATTAACTCCCCGGCAGGCGACTCCCTAACATACGCAGTCGCAAAAGAATGCATGACATGTAAAACACAAAAAGGAGGGACTTCCGTGGCCAAGTGGTTATGGTCGCTGACCTCAAATTCCTTCCCTCACCAATGTAGGTTTCAGTCGCACTTTGGGTGTAGAATTATCCATGTGAGAAAGGCATCCAGCTGGCTTAAAACTAAACAAACAAATTCGGTGAATTGGTATCCCCCGCCGAACGGATTTTTGTTGAGAAATGGCAAAGAAATATATCCGGTAAAAAGTTTAGGATGTTACTAAGAAGCAAATAATTTCATTACATTTGAACTTAAAAGAACAGAAGCCCTTAAGAGAGCACAATCAAGTAAGAAATATTGAACGGGGATGGGAGTTTACAACTTCACATGTTGATAAATGTTCATGGAAGGTTTGAAAAATTAAAAAAAAAAGATTTTTTTTTTAAAAAAGGAGAAAAAATGTGGGGGATGGGGAGGTTGTGTGACTAGGGTGGTGGGGGTGACCGGGTGTGGAAACACAACTTCACATGCTGATAATAATTGTTCATGGAAAAAATGAAAGAAATTTAATGAAATGTTATCAATTGGTTAGTTTGTTATGTGCAAACATATGGATTTTTTAACAATTAAAGGGCAATACTATGAAGTAAGCATAGATATCCTGACGAAATGGAGTGTGTACTACTACATTATAATGATCTAAATTCAGTGAAAGTTTCATAGTTCTAGGTAAAATATGTCACAAGTTATGGAGCAGGAATTAATAGTTATAAGTTTTCAAGTCGGAAATACTTTATCGTTTTTAAAGCAGATAGGAATTTATCAAAAATCTAACATTTCATATTTTTATTTACATCTTTTGCAACATTATTATGTTTGTAGCTGATATTTTAACACATATGTATATACATTTTTACATGGATGTTTTTAGGTATGTTTTACATTTTTACATAAATGTTTATGCTTTAAAGTTGGCGTTTGCAATATGGCTTCTTCTTTTTGTGTCGATTCTCCGTAAAACCCAATTCATTCACTCGCTTATAACGGGCATAAGTCTGGTGCTACTTGGGCAATCTGACTGAAATTTGTAAAGCCGCATTTCCCTGTCGTGGTAAACGAGTGTATGAAGTGTTATTAAAATATTCCAAACCACTTCCTAGATATGGCACCGGACAGACGACGCCAAAACTATATCACGCCGCCTTCGGCGGGGAATAACAAGAAGTGTTAACACAACGAAGGACACTGGTGCCCCCACTTCCTGTCACTAGTTAGTTTCATGACTAGGTGATTTTTATTAGATATATACAACACAAATTTAAGGACTGTTTTTTTTGTACTAAGTCAAAGATCGTTACTCAGAAAACCAGGTTAACAAAACTTTAAGTGCTATATAATGACACTTTAAAGTCAAATTTATTAAGTGGCATAAACTGGTAAGCCCAAAATGCGTACTTGTGACAACAAATTGTCATAACTCTGCAGTCTGACAGAAATCGTGAACAAAACTCCAGTTGCATAGCTGCATATGCTGGAAAGTATTCTGATTAGGTTTCACAACAATAGGTCAATTATGTTCGGCACAAACTTTAATATTTGTTTTTGACAAGTCAAGGGCCACAACACTAAAAACATGGAAGAATATCCAACAGGGAAAGCTACGTTAAAAAAACGCAGCCTCCCCAAAGAAACACACGAACATCTCTCGCACACCACACACAAAAATGAACACAAAAGGACAAAAACAAATACAGGAACGGCCAGTGGCAAAACCACCACTGGGGAGTTTAAACCGGTCCATGGTGCACCTAACCTCACTCTTACCCCCACCATGTTCCAAAGTCACAAGACAGTGTAAACAAGTGAATGAAGTATTGCCATGCAATACAAAGTCCCCTACTGGAAGGCACTTAATTTTCTCTACTGCAGTATAACATAATGAACTGATATCTGTCAATGATGTATAAACAATATTGTACTATATATACAGTATTTTATAACAACACACTTGGATAAAAAATGTGCATATAAAAACCCACAGTTGTTTTCATATTGAATTGTTTTGACTGATTATAAAAATGTTATCATATAAGTTATTTATAGTAACAACAAAAGGAAATTAATCTTAAAAAAAATCTATATAATATAAGTCCACAAGAAACTCCTTAACCAGGTAGAGATAGGCCAAAATACACCTGAAAATTGGATGAAACATACATATTGTACCACAGCAAGTGGTCTCGATTTTTCTCTACCGCCAGTAATAAAAAAGTTACAATAAAATCTATTTATATTAAAACAAAGGGACATGATTCTAAAATCAAGGGTGCCTCATGGTGGTGAACATTTGGTCCAAGTTACTTCAAAATCCCTCCATGCCTAAAGAAGAAATGCTCCGTACAAAGTCATTCTTAAATTTGACCTTTGACCTCTTAATATGACCTTGACCTTAGACCTAGGGGCCTGGTTCTTGCGCATGACAATCCGTCTTATGTTGGTGAACATTTGTGCCAAGTTACATTACAATCCCTCCATGCATGAAGAAGAAATGCTCCAGACAAAGTCATTCTTGTGTCTGACCTTTGATCTCTAAGTGTGACCTTGACATTAGACCTTGGGCCTGGGTTTTGCGCCTGACATGTCTCATCCAGGGAAATATTTGTGCAAACTGATATCTAAATCCTGTTTTGCATGACAAAGTTATAGACCGGACAGGAAAAAATCCTCTTGACCTTTGATCTCAAAGTGTGACTTTGACCTTTAAGCTAGGGTACTGGGTGTTGCGCATGACACGTCGTCTCATCATGGGGAACATTTGTGCCAAGTGATATTAAAATCCCTTAATGAATGTCAGAGTTATGGACCGGACACGAAACAGTCCCTGTTCATGCTATGTAACCATTTGACTGCTAAGTGTGACCTTGACCTTTGAGCTAGGGGTATAAAGTTGTGCGTAACACATCGTCTTATTATGAGGTACATTTGTGCCAAGTAATATTAAAATCCCTTCATGGATGGGAGAGTTATGGACCGGACAGGAAAAAAGCCTTGTTGACATTTGACCTCCAATTGTGACATTGACCTTTAAGCTAGGGGTTCAGGTTTTGCGCATGTCATGTCGTCTCATCATGGGGGAACATTTTTTGCCAAGTAATATTAAAATCCCTTCATGGATGGGAGAGTTATGGACCGGACAGGAAAAAAGCCCTGTTGACCTTTGACCTCCAATTGTGACCTTGACCTTTGAGCTAGGGGTACGGGATTTACGCATGACACGTCATGTCATCATGGGGAACATTTTTGCCAAGTAATACTAAAATCCCTTCAAGGATGGGAGAGTTATGGACCGGACAGGAAAAAAGCCCTGTTACCCTTTGACCTCCAATTGTGACCTTGACCTTTGAGCTAGGGGTCCGGGTTTTGTGCATGACACGTCATCTCATCATGGGGAACATTTGTGCCAAGTAATATTAAAATCCTTTCATGGATGACAGAGTTATGGACCGGACAGGGAAAAAAGCCCTGTTGACCTTTGACCTCCACTTGTGACCTTGACCTTGGAGCTAGGGGTCCGGGATTTGCGCATGACACGTCATCTCATCACGGAAAACATCTGTGCCAAGTAATACTAAAATCCCTTCAAGGATTGGAGAGTTATGGACCGGACAGGAAAAAAGCCCTGTTGACCTTTGACCTCCAATTGTGACCTTGACCTTTGAGCTAGGGGTCCGGGTTTTGCGCAGGACACGTCGTCTCATCATGGGGAACATTTATGCCAAGTAATATTAAAATCCCTTAATGGATGAGTTATGGACCGCACACGAAATTGCGGACGGACGGAAAAGCGCATTCCTATAGTCCCCGAAACTGGTTTTCAACCAGTAGGGGACTAATAAAAGTAATCCCCGCCAGGTGAAACCCTAACATACGTAAAGGCAACAGTGGTATGTAATGTAAAACACAAAGATGCCCTTGTAGATATAATATAAAAATGCAATCCTTAATAACCTTAAACTAGTCTTGTTGAGTAAAATCTGTCACAAAAACGAAGGTGCTCAACTTCCCATGCTGAATAATATTTAAGTAATGGTTGATAATTCTATGTCAAAGAGTTTTTAAGATACGTGAAGCACGAACTTTTAGGCCTTTTATGCATATTTTGAAAAGGTCAATGACCGTAACTCTGGTCTGCCTGGGTGAAATCCCAGTTATCGCACAAGGTACACAATACTTCACATTTTGAATAATAATCTAGTGAGATTTGATGGCTCCAGGTCAAATACTTTTTGAGATATGCACGACAAATTATTACGCACAGACGAAAGAGCGGACAAGGGCACAAAAACGAATATACACAATGCTTTTGCGAAAGATGCAGCGTCAAAAGAAACACCCTTAAAGACCCGACGAAACAAGCCAGAAGACTAATATCAGAACAACACATTTCCGGTGGATTCTAAAAACTGCATGTCAGATCTGAACACTAAAAAATATATGGTGAGATTCAAAGCAACTGGTTCTTAATCTCTTTTGAAAACACTTTTTTTAAAGTTTGGCACATACATCTGAAAAATTTCTGTGACTCATCATCTTACGAAGTTTTTAACCATCAAAAATGTTTAGATATACCTTCTTGCTGACAAGTCTTTATCTATAACCAAATCTGAATGAAGATAGTAAATTTAAGCCAGAAATATTTACGTTGTTTATAATAGCGGTAGCCTTGCTGAACTAGATTATTTGTTATACAGTGACTAAACGCTGCAACAGATAGCACTTTCCAAATTCGTGCTGGATTCAGTTACTGAAACACTTATTTCGTTTACTTATTTATTTCCGCTAAAGTCTGTCAATCCAGCCGTTTCCAATAAATGCTTGATATAAGCTTTTTAACTTCTATTGCTTATATACGAGAAAATGATAAACAAAATCTTTGACCGCGAAATTAAGTGAGAAGTTTTCGGTAAATGTTTGTGAAATATAATTATTTACTCCTGTTGTAGATGTAGATCTAACACAATGCGGTAATTAGAATGAGTGATTACGAATAAAGTGTGGACTTGTACGGAATTGAAAAACAAATATATTTACTTGTTTTGTTTCTCCTGGAGATAATTTGCAGCTAGCGTCATTTGTTTTTTTGTTTTTTTTTTTTTTTTTTTCGTAAATGTCTCAGTAAGTGACTGTCTGAGTTAGGAAGACCAATTACGATACACTGAGACTTTGTTAATCAGGACGCTATTTGTCTATACCTTGTAGTGTGTATCAGTAGTTTGACTTTTTACCATGCCTTGGCCTCCCTGGCCGAGTGGTTCAAGTCGCCTCACTCGGGGCGTTGAATTCCTTATGTGAGGAAGCCATTCAGCTGGCTTACGGAGGGACGGTGGTTCTACACAGGTGCCCGTTCGAGATGAAATAATGCACAGAGGGGCACCTGGGGTCTTCCTCCACCTTCAAGGCTAGAAAGTCGCCATATGACCTATATTTATGTCGGTGTCGCATTAAACCCAACAACATTTTACCATGCCTGGGCGACCTTTGCTCTACTTATTCGAAAAATGACATAAAGTGTAGAATTTCTAACCCGGTTCCCGCCCGCGCCTGAAATAATGCTTGGAGGGGCAAATTGGGTTTTCCTCCTTTGGAAGAATCCGACTGATAATTTTGTCGTTGTGAAGTTATTCTAACAAATAAAATTTAATGGTAATGCCTGCGCATTTTTGTACACTCTGGCCTGTTCTGAAGAGCGGGCGTTTAAGTGAGGAAAAAAGCTGTTACTCCAAAGTATTGATAAAAAAAATGTAAAGTAGAACTCCACATTTAAACAAAGACAAAAAGCCATATTCCAGATGCCTAGTAAATCACAACTTTGTAAAGGTCTATTTACAGCTGAATGTCTGATAGATATCAAATAGCTAGAAACTAGATTAAAAAGAACGGGCGAGGGGATGCGGGAGCAGGAAGGGTACGTGTGTGTGTGTGTGTTTTTTTTTTCTTTTTGGTTTTTGTTTTTTTTTTTGGTGGGGGTGGGCGGTGTATGGATGGGGTATAGGTGGTTCGTTGGGGATTAGGGGTGCGATGGTGATGACAGGATTTTTCGTAGGTGGGGGGAGGTGTCATGTAGATGGTTGCGGTCTGCGCATCGTCTCATCACCACCAGCCTATATTCCAAGTTTCAAGTCAATACCATTAATACTTTTTAAATTATGCTCTTGACACACAAAATATGATAGACGGATTTAACCTTGCTGTAACTTTAACTTTTGACCTACCACCCTGGTTCATGCATGCTGCACATCATGACATTGCTACCTACCTACATCTCCAATCTGAAGTCAATACCTTGAATGGTTAACAAGTTATGCTCCGGACACGAATTATGACAGACGGCATACAGACAGACGCACGCACCATCACATAGTACGTCCGTTTTTTTCTCTGTTTTTTTTTTTCTTTTTTTTAAACGGACGTATGATACATTTGTCAACAAATTGGAACATAAAGGTTATTTGGTGGATTAATAAGAATACCTTTATAACGGTATTCTCAACAAACAAATCACTTGAGAGTCTTGACAACGGAAAAATAATTTCTTATCTTACGACCAGACAGAAACTCGCTATTATTAATCAGGATTCCGAGAAAACCAGTTTTTTAGATGGGGGTATGTCGGTGGGCGGGCGAGTGTCAAACTTGGTTTGACTTAAATATTCAAATTTTTATTACTACAGTATCTTTAGTTTGGAGCGAGGTAAAGACACCAAACCTGGTCTGTAGATAGATGGTAAGGAGACAAAGGTTGGGATGGCATTTGGGTCAAGGTCAAGGTCGCTGTGGCTAAAAGTAGAAAGCATGATTTCTGCTTAATAACTTAGTTTGCATTTATGATTTGAAATTAAACTTGGCCTATAGGTAGCTTATAGAAAAACCAAAGTTGGGATTGTATATTGGGTCATTGGGGTCCAGTTCAAGGTCAGGATAACTTATTTAATCTTCATACTTAGAAAATTCCACGTTAGCGCAATGGTCTAGAGCGTTGGGCCAAAGCTACTTTTTAGTCGTCAGTTGGACGGAAGGGTGTCGGTTCAAAACCTACTGAAATCCAAAACTTTTTCTTTCTTTTTTGTGATAGACAAGGTCATTGTAATGCCATTTGGTCAAGACAGGGTCACAGTTACTAAAAATAGATTTTTTTTGTCTACAGATAGATTTTTTTCTCAGTGTGATAATGAAAAAGGTGGTTTCTGCTTTATAATTTTAGTTTGGACATACTTACTGCCCGCAAAATTTGTGTACAGCAAGCTTATCTGAAAATTATTATGAGCTTTGAATGATATTTGGGGTCACTGTTACTAAAAAACAAGAGCACCGCCTTGCGGGTGCTGACGCTCATCTGATTTTTTTTGTGTAATAGAAATATTGTCCTACCCATGATTTTCTAAGTCTAAAAAGGGCCATCATTCTTGCAAAAAGCAGGATAGAGTTATGTTTCTTGATGTACAGTGTCCATTTATGATGCTGAAAAACTGTTGCAAGTTTTAAAGCAATAGCTTTGATAGTTTATGAGAAAAGTTGACTTAAACATAATACTCAACCAAGAAAATGATTTTCTAAGTCCAAAAGGGGCAATTATTATTGCAAAAAGCAGGATGGAGTTATGTTGCTGGCTGTACAGGGTCAGCTTATGATGGTGAACAAGTGTTGCAAGTTTCAAAGCAATAGCTTTGATAGTTTAAGAGAAAAAATTGACCTAAACATAAAACTTAACCAAGAAATCTGATATTTTCTAAGTCCAAAAGGGGCCATAAATCTTGCAAAAAGCAGGATGGAATTATGTTTCTTGCTGTACAGGGTCAACTTATGTTTGTGAACAAGTGTTGCAAGTTTTAAAGCAATAGCTTTGATAGTTTAGGATAAAAGCTGACCTAAACATAAAACTTTACCAAGAAAACGGATTTTCTAAGTCCAAAAGGGGCAATAAATTTTGCAAAAAGCAAGATGGAGTTATGTGTCTTTATGTACAGGGTCTGCTTATGATGGTGAACAAGTATTCCAAGTTTCAAAGCAATAGCTTTGATAGTTTAGGAGAAAAGTTGACCTAAACATAAAACTTAACCAAGAAATCTGATATTTTCTAAGTATAAAAAGGGCCGTAAATCTTGCAAAAAGGAAGATGGAGTTATGTTTCTTGCTATACAGGGTCAGCTTATGATGGTGAACAAGTATTCCAAGTTTCAAAGCAATAGCTTTTATAGTTTAGGAGAAAAGCTGACCTAAACATAAAACTTAACCAGGCAACGCCGACGCAGTCGCCGACAACCGCTCAAGTGATGACAATAACTCATCATTTTTTTTTTCAAAAAATCAGATGAGCTAACAATATCTTTCCTTTTGGTACACTTATTGTCAGTATGAGCTTTTGTGATCGCCCTGTGTCCGTCGTCGTCTGTCCGTCCGTCGACAACATTTTGACTGTTAACACTCTAGAGGTCACAATTTTGGCCCAATCTTTATTAAACTTGATCAGAATGTTACCCTCAATAAAATCTTGGACGAGTTCGATATTGGGTCATCTGGGGTCAACAACTAGGTCACCAGGTCAAAATAAAGGAAAAGCTTGTTAACACTCTAGAGGTCACAATTTTGGCCCAATCTTAAGAAACTTAGTCAGAATGTTTCCCTCAATAAAATCTTGGACAAGTTCGATATCGGGTCATCTGGGGTCAAAAACTAGGTCACCAGGTCAAACTAAAGGAAAAGCTTGTTAACATTCTATAGGTCACAATTTTGGCCCAATCTTAATGAAACTTGGTCAGAATGTTACCCTCAAAAAAATATTTGATGAATTTGGTATTCGGTCATCTGGGGTCAAAAACAAGGTCACCAGGTCAAATCAAAGGAAAAGCTTGTTGACTCTGTAGAGGCCACATTTATGACTATCTTCATGAAACTTGGTCAGAATGTTAATCGTGATGATTTTTAGGTCCAGTATGTATCTGGGTCATGTAGGGTCAAAAACTAGGTCACCAGGTCAAATCAAAGGAAAAGCTAGTTAACACTCTAGAGGTCAGATTATGATCATATCTTAATGAAACTTGGTCAGAATGTTAATCTTGATGATCTTTAGGTCAACTTTAAATCTTGGTCAGATTGGGCCAAAAACTAGGTCACCAGGTCAAATCAAAGGAAAAGCTAGCTAACACTGTATAAGCCACATTTATGATGTAAATGTTGATGATCTTTAGGTCAGTAGGTCAGGTGAGCGATACAGGGCCTTCATGGCCCTCTTGTTTTTTTTCTTTTTTCGTTTTTTTTTTGTGACAAAAAGGTCATTTTAATGCCGTTGGGTAACTAAAATAGAAAAACATGGTAATAGTTATAATAAATAAAGTAGTTTTTATTTTCAGACTGATCATCAAAATGCTGGTTTCGAGTTTATAACTTCAAATATAAGAAATGGCTTTAGGTTGTATTTTGGGCCACTGTTAATAAATAAAAATGGTCTATGCTTAGTTGCTCAATATCATTAGTTTGGGAGCACCTATTGTCAGCAGACTTTGAGTTTACGTAGCTTTTATTAAAGAGTCATAAATCACATAGAGAAATGACACATGTACTTTTTTATACCTGTACTTCTGAATGGCATGCCTGGATGCAGTCAGATATGTAGAATAGAATCTGACAATTTTTTAAGAACCTCTTGGCGTGATGCAATGAAAACCTGGTTTTCGTGGAATTTCCACGTTTCTTGTTATACTTTATTTGATAATCATAATAATGAAATTACGGTTTTGAATAGTTCTGTGTGAAATCAAATAACTGTGGTTGCACATTTATTATGAAGATCAAGGTCATAGTTTCAAGTTAAAACAAGAGCCATGTTAGACATGGCCAATCCCCCCGCGGGGCATATTATAATTGATGGCTAAATTTCCTGGCAAGTTAGTGTCTGAAAGTATTCATTTTGGGAGAAGCTTTGAAAAACCGTTTAGTTGTGGTCCACATCAGGGGTTTTAAAGATGTGGAAGAAAGAATTATTCAGCAGTGAGATGGTTTACTGCTATATTTTATTAATTTTCATGAACAGTATAGTTGTATGATGTTTTTCTATATGGCTACTGTAAAAAGGAGTAATAAAAAGCTAACAGGGAACAAGAGTGCCAGACTGTCACAATATATGCCCGTCACAGCAAATTTCTTTACACTAGCAGCTGTATTTGCAAATGGAATTTTAATTTTGTAGTAATCATTGTAAGTCTTTTGTTTTTCTAAGTCCACAAAAAATCTCCTTACTTGGTCTTGTTTTTTCCCTGTGGTCAATTATAAAAATGTTACAACGTAAGTTATTTATAGTAACAACTAATGGAAGTTAATCTTTAAAAAAAAAAAAATGTAAGTCCACAATATTATCTTTATTAGGTAGAGATTGGTCAAAATACACCTCAAAATTGGATGTAGCATGCACGTTGTACTACTGAAAAGTGGTCTCGTTTTTTTCCCTACGACTAGTAATGAAAACGTTACAATAAAAGCTATTTAAAGTAACAACAAAGGGAAGTAATTCTAAAGTAGGGAACAGCGCAGGACACTTCGTCTCATGATGGTGTATAATTGTGCCAAGTTACATCAAAATCCCTCCATGCATGAAGAAGAAATGCTTCAGACAAAGTCATTCTTGTATCTGACCTTTGGCCTCTAAGTGTGACCTTGACCTTAGACATAGGGACCTGGATCTTGCGCATGACACTCTGTCTTGTGGTGGTGAACATTTGTGCCAAGTTATATCAAAATCCCTCTATGCATGAAGAAGAAGTGCTCCGGACAAGGTTTTCATTCTTGTATCCTTTGACCTCTAAGTGTGACCTTGACCTTAGAACTAGTGACCTGGTTCTTGCGCATGACACTCCATCTCGTGGTGGTGAACATTTGTGCCAAGATATATCAAAATCCGTCCATGCATGAAAAAGATATGCTACAGACAATTTTTTTTTAAGAAAATATGATAAAGGGGAATAACTCAAAAAGTAGGCAAGGTAGAATTATTGTTTTTGCACATTGCACTTTCTCCCAATGTGTTCTATCAGTGTATGAAGATTGAAGAAAATCCCTCCAGTACTTTTGGAGTTATGCTCCAGACAAAAATTTTAAAGAAAATATGATAAAGGGGAATAACTCAAAAAATAGGCAAGGTAGAGTTATTGTTCTTGCACACTGCACTTCCTCCCAATGTGTTCTATCAGTGTATGAGGTTTGAAGAAAATTCCTCCAGTACTTTTGGAGTTATGTTCCGGACAAAATTTTTTAAGAAAATATGATAAAGGGGAATAACTCAAAAAATAGGCAAGGTAGAGTTATTGTTCTTGCACACTGCACTTCCTCCCAATGTGTTCTATCAGCGTATGAAGTTTGAAGAAAATCCCTCCAATACTTTGGGAGTTATGCTCCGGACAAAGATCGTTGCGGACGGACGCACGCACGCACGCACGGACAGAGAGCATTTCTAATATCCCCTTCGCCTTTGGCGGGGGGATAACTCAAGAACACTTGGGCCTAGGATCATGAAAGTTAATAGGCAGGTTGGTCATAACCAGCAGATGACCCCTATTGATTTTGAAGTCAGTTGCTCAAAGGTCAAGGTCACAGTGACTTTGAACAATTAAACGGTTTCCGGATGATAACTCAAGAACGCTTGGACTTAGGATGATGAAAGTTGATAGGGAGGTTGGTCCGCTTGGGCCTTGGATGACGAAAGTTGATAGGACGGTTGGTCATGACCAGTAGATGACCCCTATTGACTTTGAGGTCAGTTTGTCAAAGGTCAAGGTCACATTGACCTGGAACAATTAAATGGTTTCCGGATGATAATTCAAGAATGCTTGAGCCTAGGATCATGAAAATGGATAGGGAGGTTGGTTATGACCAGCAGATGACCCCTAGAGGTCAATAGGTCATAAGTCAAGGTCACAGTTTTAAATGGATTCCAGATGATAACTGAAGAACGCTTGGACCTAGGATCATGAAAGTTTATAGGGAGGATGGTCATGGCCAGCTGATGACCCCTATTGATTTTGATGTCGGTCTGCCAAAGGTCAAGGACACAGTGACCCGGAACAATTACACTGTTTCCGGACTATAACTTTAGAATGCTTGGGCCTATTATCACGAAACTTAATAGGGAGGATAGTCATGACCAGCAGATGCCCCTATTAACTTTGAGGTCAGTAGGTCAAAGGTCAATTTACTGAATGCATCAAGGAGGCATTTCGTGTTTGACGAGCTCTTGTTATATTTCAAGCCTGCTCGATTAAAAAAAAAACAATCCAAATTAAAGCTAGGATTGACTGTGAATTTCGAGCTTGCACTGAATTTGATTTCGAGCCGGCTCGACGTTACAACAATCTAGCACTGTATGTCGAACCAGCTCAAACCTCAAACATTAAATTTTCAGTTTGAATATCAAACACGTGTTGAATTTAGAGCAAGCTTGAAGATCGTAGTTTAACTTTTCAAAATGCCAAGACTAGAAATTCATGATACAATACAATAGGGACGATTTAATGTTGGTATTCATACTACCTCGAAATATATAAATTGGCTCCGTTTTCAGTTCTAGCTCGAAATTTGGTATTTTCTTTTGATTTTAATTTTATTCTCCAAGTTTGCTGGAAATTCAATTTAAGCGAAATTCTGCGTCATCCTTTCAAACATTTATTCGAATTTCGATCTTCTAGCTTGCACAAAATATGCTGTCTCAAAATTCGACGTTTTAAAACTTCCTAATTTCTTTCTTTACAGTATAAAAAATCAGTTCAATCCTTAGATTTACATTTTCAACAGACTCCAAGTTCAAAGCGCGCTTCAATTTAACACTAAAAATTTTAGTTTCGAGCTAACCATTCAGATCTAAAGTTGAAGTGAACTTTTATATAATTATGAAAATTTTAATTTCGATTCTGAAGCTGTTTTAAAACTGGCGTTCAACTAAACAAAATCAGATTATGGACTGTTCACTAATAGGTCATTTATTATTTGTTTGGGTTTTACGGCGCACCAACACAGTATAGGTTATATGGCGCCAAACAGGACTACAAATTTTGGTTTCACATCTCATTTGCACCAAACTGAAAACATGAGTTTTGGAATCAGAATTTGCATACCTGCTGGAAACACAGAGTTACAGCAAAACCACGTGTGAAGACCCTATTAGTCGCCTCTTACGATCATGCAAGGGTACGGCAGTGGTTCTAATTCCTTTCATACATAGCTCGTCCCAGAACCACATGGGGCTACTAATAGGTCAATCCGTATATTTGCGCAATTGAACGGGTGAGAAGAAATCTTAATAAGATTTAATATATACGAGAATATTTGAGTCTTGCCGATAACGATAAAATACCTATACTCATCTACAAGATGCTTAAAAGACCATCTTCTTCTTCAGCTAGGAAACTGATGTTAATTACGTAAGAATAGTGAAATGAAAACAGATTACTTGGCCGTTTGCAACGGTCATAAAAGCCAAATAATAAACTATTTATTCTTTGTGGAACAGAAATAGTTTTAGCAATAAATATATATGTATGTTTATCTTGTTTAATCTATACGTTTTACATTCATAATTTTTGTTAATGTGGAATGCATTGTTGATGTTTTTTTTTTGTATGCGTATTTGTTTGTATTTTTGGAATTTATTCTGTAAAGCACTTTTGAACGTGTACATGTGCATGAAAAGAGTGCTCTATAAATATGATATAATAATAATAATAATTAGCAAATCATCAATATTTTACTAATTATCTAATTCTGAATAGACAGACTTAGAGTGTACGCAAAAAGACCATTTTCTTCTAAATTCATTTGAAAAATTGAATATTCATAAGAAGTACAATAGATTGAATATTATCACATCGTTTGCAAAGCTTAAATACCTATAAATCTAAATAATGTACAAGACTCCTTCTTTGTGCTGTTTGAAATGTTTTCTCTCGTGCAAAAATCGATGGGTCTAATTTTCCCAGATGAAGGATATCATTGCATCGAATAAAATATATATAAAACATATTCGTACTTCGTTTTCTCCAATATTCGATTTTGTGAAATCCTTAGACTATTTTATGATATCATTAAAATCCTTCAGGATATCCATGTATTAGTGCTATATATTTATTTCTCAATTGTTATAAATGGTAAATACACTATATTTTAATCTAACAAGTATCACAGAATTAATCTAGTAGAGACAAAACTACTCATTTCGGGGTTTCTGCTGTTAAATATTCTGCTTTAATAACATGATAAACTATCATAGTCTCTAGATATCATCCATCATGTATCTTATCACAGTTATGGTAGTCTTTCTAAATGTCTGCAGATATACATACAATCTTGGAATGTCTCAAACTGAACTGTATACCAGTAGATGTGTCAAACCGCTCAAGGTTAACATGTCTGGGTCTAAAACACATAATAACAATAATAAAAGATATGTATATTACAGATAATCATATACCATACATACAATAGATATCGTACAACAGATATCAATTACACTATCAAATCATACCGCTTTACTTGAACAATTATTTTATATAAAGTAGATCCATTAATCTATCTGTTGTTTATTTAGAAGTTACCGGTAATACATAAATTACACAACAGATTATATAAATGATTTAATATTTAAAACACAGTATAAAACATATATCACACCATTGATATCTAGTGGTCTGCATAGTAGCTAATCTGTAGTGTTTCACGTAACTGGCAATCTTCACTGATCTTGACTTCAATCACTCTCTTCCTTCCTATTAAAGCACATGTATATAAAAGCAATAGAATATTGACACTATAGCATACCTTATTTGTAGAGTAAACACCAACTAGTACTTTGTTACCCACACAGTCCAGTCTGCTCAAACTGTGCTTCGTGTACCAGTGTACCAAGAGCTGTAACTGTGCTGTAATGTGAATATTATGATATTCATGCTAGATGTTAAAACAGAAGTAAATGTCAGTTGTAGACCTGCGATTACAGAACTTTACGCGGACTCCAGAATCACAGACAAAACGCGTAAAATGAACGAATACAACAATATCAACCGAACCAGGAACAATACATATCCATCGATGCAATGTATTAGCATTATACGAACACAATTACTTTATCCAAATATATCTATTAACTTTTAAAATGTAAAAACAATTCCAGAACTTATCAACCACTAAGCCTTGTAGAAATTAAACATGACGGTCTCTACCGCAAACCAAGATCATATGACCACAAAACAACCAATACTCCAATCTCATTGGTCGAAACAAAATGAAACTAGCCAATCTAAAAATAATCAGTTCGTGGAAATGGTGGCAACATCTCACCTTTCTATACTTTAAAGGCCCTATGTTAACTAATAAATAAAAGGTTTAAATGCCCATGTCAACAAATCTGAAATATGAGTAAAAACATGAAATAAATAATATAATGAAATTTGTTAAAAAATGACACTGCTACATAAATTTAATAATCAAGGACATCACAAATTGATTTATGGTATATATAAATAGTGAGTAAATAGTATATTGGCACCCAGTTTTTAAAAACGACAATTCAAGTTCTTATGATTGCAATTGTATTACAAAAGACTTAGTGTCTTTACTCGACAGTATCAAATATCTAAAACATTCGTGTACTGTGCTACTTTGTCTGTTTTCAGTCACTAAGTAACTAAAACATCTCAGTAAGAAGTCGCCATATGACCTATAAATGTGTCAGTGTCACGTTAAAACCATCATAACAAAACAAAACAACAACATTAAAAAAAACATCTCAGTAAGGGTTGTTATTTTGCCGAAGACAAATTATTTGTAATAAGACTGACGCCTTTGACTGATGATTATCGCTTCTGTCACAATACTGGAAAGCTTCTAGTGTAATCTGTACGCTCTGTTTCAACGAGATATTTTCACGTTTAATTAATTGTATCTTTTATATGTTTTCGTTTTGTTTGTTTGGTTTGGTTTAATGTCACCCCCACACACAATTATAGGTCATGGTGAATTCTCAGCTTTTTGTTTTGGAAGAAGACCCATGCACTTTTGAAGTACTTCCTGAAAGAATTATTTACACCAAGTCATGTTCGAACAAAAAGAGATGAGGGGACAGTGATTCGAAGCAGGATATTAACTTGGGTTGCTTATAAAAATAAACGACAGATATCGCATAAAACCACTGAAATGCTTAAAAACAATACAAAAAAATAAAAGCACTGACGCCAAGATATGAATTTCAGAACTACGTTAAATGGGTCGAAGCGGAACATAGGCCAATGCCCATTTTATGGAACAGTTACTAGAATTTTAGACAGCATAATGTCGAAAGAGTCATTTTTATTTATTGATATTATAACGATAAACTAAGATACAATGCGGTGAAAAAGAAAGATAAATAACATTCCGTAGATGTAGGAGATGATTATACAATAGCATGGCCCAGATGACCTTACACGGGAGAAAATGGGAAATCTACAATTAATGTATTCTATTTGAAACCATATGATTACATAAACCCTCAAATCTTACTCAAAGGTCATTCGGAACGTCTGTCAAATAAAAAAGATATATTTTTTATTTAGACATTTCAGTTATACAACCACAATGTTAAAGGTATTAACTCATCTTTTTCCTCATTTTCCAAAATGTAAAAGAAGTAAATGAAATTGTTCATAGAAAATGGCACAAATTACCGTCTCAAATCTATAGATCGTTCAGGCGAAATAAATTTATCAAAAACACTACACACACTTAAACAGAACATCAGAAGACGGCAAGCTGCTGCTGAGCAAATATAGATCCATGGCGTTAATAAATAGTAAATAATAAAATCTGTAAAAAGAAACAAAGAAATCCATTGATAACTGGCTCGATGTAATTGCAAGTGGCATTACACTTGGTATATTCCCCGAAGGGAGGGGGTGCATGTAGTCGCCACCTGATCCGACCGTCCGTCCGTCTGTCGAGTCGAGTCCACATTTGCATACCTAGGTAGCTATGGGAACAATAGGTAACTGTACGTTTTTTTTTTCATGACATACATTCCGTAAGCTTTTATGAGGCTCTTTGTCTTTAACGTGGCTAAACGAACAATAGAGAGAACAAAACAGTAGAGTTAAGATCACAATTACTAAAACTAGAAAATGTCATTGTGATCATCAAAAAGTATATGGTTTCCAGTAATTATTACTCTATAAGTACCCGTATGTAGGAACGTCCGTCTGTCACACTTCACTCAAAAAGTATTGAAGATATTAAGTTGTAACTTCACACAATGACAGAGCTCATTGATAGGAAGTGCAGTGATACATTTGTAAGGAACCATAACTCTAGGTGGTCCCATTTTTTAATTATCTCCCATATTGTAAAAAGCTTGTCCGGAGCCTAATTACAAAACTTTGGAAGGGATTGACTTGATACTTTACATATTGATAGAGGTCAGTGAGAGAAAGTGCAGTTTTAAACAACCATAACACTTACTGACACCATTTTTGAATTATCTCCCCTAATGTAAAAAATGCTTGTCCAAAGCATAACTTGAAAACTATATGAGGGATTAACTTAATACTTCACATATTTATAGACATCAGTGAAAGGGAGTGCAGTTGCAAAGAATAATAGCTCTAGCTTACCTTGTTTTTGAATTATCTCTCTTTATGTATGAACACCTTTCCAGTGTATTAATTAAAAATTATATAAATCATATAACCATAAATCTAGCTGGCCTTATTTTTCAGTTACATCCCTTTGTGTAAAAAACTTTGTCTAGAGCATCTCTCCTTATAACTATAAGAGATACTTTCTTCAAACTTTAAATTCTTATTTAAACATTGAGGGGGAATGCAATATATATGAACAATAACTTTAGATTAATCTATTTTATATAACCTCCCTTATGTATAAAAGATTGTCCTGACAATAGTTTGAAATATATATAAAGGATTGACTTTATACCTAACTCATTTATTAAGGTATTTCAGAGGAAGTGCAGTAACTAAGAACCATATCTCTATATGACCCTGTTGTTGAATTGCTCCCCCCCCCCCCCCATTTTGGATATTTGT
Source organism: Mercenaria mercenaria (assembly GCF_021730395.1). NCBI lineage: Eukaryota > Metazoa > Mollusca > Bivalvia > Venerida > Veneridae > Mercenaria > Mercenaria mercenaria. Next base: position 86,829,414 of record NC_069364.1, on the reverse strand, counting down.
TTCAGGGAGCATCCATCGGTGCTACCGATTGCCTTGTTTGTTATTGTTTTACAGTGTGAGTTCTTATTATTTTACCCCGGCTTTTTTTTCAAAATAAATGTGTACATCCTAGCCAGTCCTTTTGAGCGAATATCTAATAAAGGATAAGAAGATATATTTAGCACTCGACACGAGTAGGCGAATTACAATGCCAACATTTGGTCTCGATAAAAGACAATCTACACATCATGTTTGGTAACAATACAAGTAGGTCTATGCAAACTAGAAATTGTGGAAACGATTGCTTTTAGTAAGAATTACCTTGACCTAGACCCAAACATATTTTAGTCGACTGTGTGGACTTCGTTTCACAGCGCAGTACATACTATGACGTTCAATCTTTGAGGGAGTTGTTTGAAAACATTTCAGTCAGCAATATTTTGTCCTTTTAAAAGCAGATAGGCATTTATCACAAAATCTGAAATCATATATTTTTCTTTACACATTTTGCAATATTGTTGTTTTCCACTAATATATATTTTAACCCTTTATATATACGTTTTTGCATAAATGTTTTTAGACGTGCTTTACAATTTACTTTACATTTTATATGTTTATACATTTTTACATATTTTTTTAGAGATGCTTGACAATTTACGTTTTCAAAGCGCTTGTTTTCGGCGATATATGGCCTTTTTGTGTCGGTTCGCCGTAAAATCTAACTCACTCTCTCACCCCAAGTGACCCCAAATACAATCCCGGTGTAGTCACGATAAAAGCTATGTACAAAATCAAACTCGCAGGCAATTGTTTTACCCATATATTTTCTATTGTTAGGAACAGTGACCCCATAATACAACCCAAAGCCAGTTCTTTATGTAAGCTCGCTATACGCTACGTTCAGTGATTGTAATGATTAAATTATAACTGAAGCGAAAGGCAATGTTGTTCATATATTATTTAAAGAAGTGAAAGAATTTTCAAAATTGGCTTACAAATGAGAGTTATGAGCATTTAAATATTTGATTAAAATGACGGCCATTTTGTTTCCATGGCAACAAGAACACAATGACGGAATTATTTAATCTCTAGATACATGTTTGAACAGTATTTACTTACTTGTGTAAAACAATTTTACTACTTTTTTCAGCTATAATGAAAGAAATTACCATGTTTTAAATCTTGCACTCAATAAACATAAGACATTATTCTATTTGAAATGTCATTTGCTAAATAAAGATTTCAGCAGTGTGTAAATGACGTCATAAACACACTAAAATGGCTGCCTCCATGATCAGCCATTTTCTTCAATTTCAAACTGCCATATATTTTTCAATAGTTGTCCGACTTTAAAAAATATTTCGTTATGAAAGAATTGAGGATGACTTTCATATAAAATTAATTTATTGTCCTTTAAACGAAAACCATCTATTATTATAATTATACCAGATTTGTTGAGCGCCCTTTTCATATGTAATATACGTTCAAAGGCGCTTTACAATTAAACATGTGACACATCGCAGATATGTAGGAAAATAACATAACATGACATATGCAATCACAAAACTGAAACAGAACAATTTGATTAAACGCCTTTTTTATAAATGATATTTTCAATGGCGTTATACATAATAATAAGAAATAATAGTTATAACAACAATATCATATATGAACAATGATAATATTTACAGCCTTAGCGAACAAACAGCCATGACCGCACCCCCCACCCCGAGGTCGTTTTACCCCTATTGCCAATACCTAGAACGTCATAACCCTTAAAATATGACATGATGAAATAAAAGATGGGTTGTCAATTTAGTTAATTATATGATGAATTGTACAGTTAAGAGATCTTCGTCTGCGACGAATGACTTGCTGTAGTTCTGTATTACAAAAATAACAATGGCATATTTTTTTATTATGAATAGAAACAGTCACAGTTGGTATATATGTGTTGTAGAAAATTTTGAAAAGGTGTGTTTTGAGAGCTCTTTTGAATGAATTAAGTGATGAATCTTTTCTGAGATTGTCAGGGAGAGAGTTCCATAGTTTTGCGGCGGCAACCCTGAAACTTCTATCCCCGTAGGTAACCAGTCGACGTTTTTGTGGCACAAGGGTTGTTCCTGCATTTGCAGACCTCAGATTTCTAGTTGGCACGTACATCTCCAGTAAGTCTCTCATATACACCGGCGACTGTCCATGCAAGGCCTTGAATGTTTGAATGAGAATTTTGTATTTGATTCTATCTTGTATTTGAGCCAATGAAGATCTTTAAGGATTGGTGTTATATGTTCAAAACGGGTTGTTTTCGTAATAAGACGTGCAGCTGTGTTTTGGACATTTTGCAGTGTGCTCGTTGTTACTTTTGGCACGCCGTACAAAAGAGCATTGCAGTAATCTAATCGTGAGGTCTATATGGTAATCACAGGGAAAAAAGATGATATATTTTTAGTACCTTTGACCTTAACCCTACGACAGTTCAATGTCTCTTTTTTATTACAAATTTAAAACGTATGGTTGTACCGTTGCCTTTCTCTTGCACACTGCGCAAAGTTTGAACTTGAAATTCAAAGTATGCAGATTAATTCATTCCCATTCCCAATTAATCAGTTTTCTGTTGTAACAGTGACCTTGCTCTGAGTGACCCAAAATAATTCTTAACATTTTAGTAGATAAAAATTGTCTTTATAATAAATCTGCAAATATGTACACAGACGAAACAGATTGAGTGGAAACCATTTTTCTATTTTAAATTAGTAACAGCTACCAAAATACAGTTCAAAGCCAATTCTTTATGTGAGCTTGTTTCATACCAATTGTGTTGACACTAAGTCAATAATTACTGGAAACCATATACTTTTTGATGATCACAATGACATTTTCTATTTTAGTAATTGTGATCTTAACTCTATTACATCTAAATGACATTTTTTGTTTTTGTTATCAATAAAAAGTTAGGCCCAGACAAGGATTTGAACTGCTACCCATCCGTTCAACTTTGTGATAGGTACAATAGATCAATGCTTCAGCCCACAGTGAATGGGTGAAAATTTCAAAGTATGCACATTAAGATCTTGAATCTTGACACCTCTGACCCTATATACAACGTAGGTTTTGTTTGTTCGTTTTGTCCTTGTGTGTGTGTGCGTGTGCGTGTGGTGCACGCGTCTGCGTGCTGGGGGTTTCGTTTTGAGGAGGCTGCGTTTTTGGTACGTGGCATTCCCTGTTTGATATTTGTCTTTGTTTTTTTTCTATAAGTTTTCTAAAGGCAAAGTTTAATTAAAACTTTAGATCGACTGAGATGAAACGTTTTGTCCTCTATGTTTAGTAACATTGACATTAACCTTGTTTCCACTGAACCCAATGACGATCCCAAACTCTGTCTCTACTAAAGCTACGTATACACTTAATACTTCAAGAAAATTTGAAATCAAATTGATATCATATCGTTGTATATCTAAATAAATGACTCGGTCGTAGGGATTCAGCTACCAGAAAAGTATGTGTTTTGTATAACCTTAGGAATCTTTCATCTGTTAAAATCATCAACAGAAACAAAAAAAAAACAAGAATAAATATCCTCCCATCAACTATGATGACAGTTTCCTAAAATTTTATTTATATAGCTTTCAGAGTCTTCTAATCATATAGCAGACATTAATCAACTGTCTTGACAGCATTATTGAAAATCTTTGTACAGTGATTAAACACTAGTGCTGTAGATGTGTAGGTGTAGGTATTTAACAAATGCGACAAAACCGAATAAATTTCTTACGTATTTTCACCACATTTAAATTAAGATTCTTAAAAGCGTTAAATCAACGGAAATTGACGTCATCATTTTTGCTATTTGGAGATAACTGACACGCATCATGCTGTTCTATTATTATTTTGATAAACGCCTAGTTTGATGCAACTACAATATGAGCATTACCAATTTTGTTTAATGAATGAGTTGGGTTTTACGGCGAACCGACACAAGAAGGTCATATATCGCCGAGAAAAAATTAAATTGAAAGTTAATTTGAAGTTAATTGTAAAGCATATCTAAAACCTTTAAAGTAAAATCGTATATTCATATAATATTGTTCAAAATACCAGTTGAAAACAGTATTTTGTTCAATGAAGGGTGTTATTTATTGTTATTAGTAAGAAAAGTAACACCTAAAATCATAAACCGACACTGATTTTGAGAGGGTTGCCGACTGCACATGTATAAGAATAGAGCCAGAAGATTCCATTTTGAGTGGAAATTATTTGGAAAATTTACTGAAAAGTTAATATTTAAGATCCTTTCTGTATATTAGACCAAAAAAGTTGGAAGCTCATAGTCACCGATTTCTTCAAACAGATTTTGTCTTGAAGAACATACAAAATTTAGAACATTCTTTTTTTTTTCGTCTCCTGTCCCGATTACCATCTAAACGAGGAGGTAATTAATAAATGTCGAATAGGTCATACTCGTTTTACGCATTCTTATCTTCTGAACAAAGATCAACTGGAATTTGTACCATGACAAACATCGCGTACTATTAAACATGTTTTAATTGACTGCGTGGACTTCGCTTACTAGTAAACATATTTTAATTTGACTGTGTGGAATTTACTCCACAGCGAAGTACATACTACGACGTGCAATCTTTGACAGAGTTGTTTGTAAAAGTTTTAATCGGCTATGGTTTGTCCTTTTTAAATCAGGAATTATATCACAAAATCTGAACATCATATATTTTTATTTACACGTTCTGCAATATTGTTGTTTGCCACAAATATTTTCACCCTTTACATGCATACACATTTTTACATAAATGCTTTAGAGGTCTTTACTGTTTACATTTTCAATGCGACTTCTTTTCGGCGATATTTGACCTTTTTGTATCGATTCGCCATAAAATCCAACTCACTCTCTCGATGACTTACCAGTATCCAAACACAGCATTTAAATCTTTATTTTACCCCGTAGTTTCAGTTAGGCGAGAATTCTTGAATTTGCACAGCAAAAGACAATTCTCAGCGTGTGATACTTAAGTAATGTTTTACAGACACAAGCACACAAATCGGATTAATGTATGATTTCTTTTATTGACTACAATAATCTCTTACTTGGCAACAATATTATGCCTACAAGATCCCCTGGACACCAATGTAATATAAATAAATCTAACTCAGTCTATCAGGCGCCGTTAAACTGTTTTAGATCAAATTGATGCCCTTTCTGAATGCCTTCATTAATTTGTTTTTGTAGAAATATAGGAAGATTGGCAAGTCTTGGAAAGTAAATGGGAAAATCTTTTGCAGCTAACAAATACCAGTAGTTGGTCTCTAATTGAATTGAATCTGCATTTGGAGGAGCATATTCTGATGTAAAAACCTGAAACATTTGCAGCTGCCTAAAACCAATAAAGACCTTTAAGGTATTAGGCTCCTAATAGTAATGTTTACAAAATGGCATTTGCTTGGTATATTCTTACAGTTGACCGTGCTTCGCACTTGTATGCAAATTTTTAAAAACATTTACCGTGCCGTTTTTTATAAATTTTGTGTAATTTATGGTATTTCCTAAAGCTCAAGTTGAGACAAATTTCAAAGTGGTGGCCTTTATCTAAAACGTTTTCAGAGAATTCATTATTCCATTATTTTTTATGAAAGAAACATCAAACTATTGGTAAACAATCATAACACTTAAGATAAAAACTGTCAATATCATTTTTTCTAAGGCGCCTCGAGTAAACGGATTTAATCAGACAGAATTCAAACTCCAATATTGAAAATTATGGTCGAATCCTGCGGGTCTGTTTTGAATTTTGCTCACTTCATTCAAAAATAACCTTGGGGCAGAGGTAAAACCTACCTACATTTCTTCCACAATATGTAATCTAAAGAATGAAAGCAAAATAGAGAACTTTTACCGCATGTAACTCAGTATTTTTTAAGATGTCTAACTCTACCCCTTCTGCTTTAGAGGTAAATTCACTTTTAACAGCAAGAAATCGCATATCAAATGATTTTTTTTCCACTTTTGTACAATAAATCAATAACAAGTCTTAAAAGAAGTAAAAACTTACTAGAAAAAAAGGAAAATAAGGAAAAAAAAATTTGGTCCCAGTAGTGCTTGAACCTACGCCCCCCTGAAAATTGCTGTCAAGGTAGTTTATGGTAGGAATTGAATACTCTTCAAAAAGGATGTATTCTATTATGGGCCTAATACCTTAAGAAGAACACTTACAGAAAACCAATGTATTGCATACTGCCTACGCATATACAGCTGTCAAAGTTACAAAATAATCCTGTCTATAGAGGGTATTTCAAGGTATTTAGAAGAGTGGTATTTGATGCATATGTAATCCTCTGTCATACTAGGAAACACATTTTGCTAACCCTCAGACGTAAAGGATATTTATTAAGTTTGAATAAAATTTAAATCGATGTAAATAAATTTTTGAATAATAATTACAATTGTGCTACACATTTGCATTATGGTTCAGTGGTGAATTTTGTTATTTTACCACAAGGTTCTTATTTGTTGAATGTGTTTGCATTGAGCGTATTAACCTAAAAAGTGTACGAACGCGGTTTGGTAACAAAATACTAGTAGGTTTGTTTGTTGTTATTTTTAATTCAGCTTGCGCTTGTGATTTCAAACTATGAGTACATAGTGCATGTTTACATAGCCTCTCTTGTTAAGCTGCAAAAATAGAACATTGACGAATATAGGGTTTTTTTACAATTTGATATAGTATTGGAAGTACGGGATTTTAACAAGGCTGTGTACAATACGTTGCATCGAGGTGACAAACACTTATGAAAGGAAAAAGATATCGTCCAGCACGAGAAGCGCTCAAAGGAATAACGATTTGCAAGCTTTCAAAAAATCGAAACAGTAATTATATTTGTCTTGGCTGCAATGGGTCTTATAAAATGAAACGCCTTCAGATTTTTAAAATTCAGAAAGTTAATTTCATACTATATTTTAAATTAAAGAAACTTTTAACGCCCCCTCGACATATTAGCAATAACTTTCATGTTACTAATATAGTACATATTTATTTTTAATTTCTCACAAATATGACGCTGTCGTTAATAACACGCGAAACCTTTAACAATGTCGAGCAATACCGCGTCGCGCCCACACTAACAAAATTATACATAATGTAGTAGACCTGTAATGACAATCGAAAATGTCTTATACATTTACTATTTTCAGTGGATCCACACATTTAATAACTGGACATAAATTGTGTGCAAACAAGGCAATTCACGTGTTGTTAATACTGCAATGTTTTGCCGGGGACGTATAAGCATTACTGCTGAGATCATGACAGATCGACGTTTGGTATCTGCGTCATTTTCCTTCCATAATACCTTCTGTTTGTAGCATAAAAGATGCAATCTAATCCATGGAATGCTTTGCTATATCAGTTTTCAACCCCAAACGCACCGCCCTCTCCACTTCAGGGTCAACAATGTGCTTACTAGCTTCTCCCTCTGTTTATTCCCTTTTGAACTCGGCGTCGTTCAGTTTTTGTTGATAAAAGTCAATGTATTTTGATCGCGGTTACTTGTGCGATTGTTTGTTTTTAGGAATCATAACAATGATTTGGGGAAGTATCAGTCGGTATATTTTTACTTAAATTCTCACAGAATTCATATAAATCTTGATAGCTTGTCGTACTAATCCGTACACTTAATAAGTGTTCGTACTCAAAATAACTCGAATGAATAATCATTATTCTTGCAATTGTGTTCATTTTTGTCGAATTTTTAAGAAATATGCAAACTTATTGGTAATTTCATGTTTGTAAAAACAGGAAATGAAACAAAATCGTTAAAAAATATTCATTACACGCTTTTGGTAGTGTTGTTGATTTTTGGGCCCCGGTTATGGATATCTAAAACATGTTATATTTTTCAAAAACAACAGATTCGGAATCAAAAATTGTATCGGAATCGTAAAGTTATCACATAATATATAGTACATTTAGTCTTATGTCATATTTTTATGCAAGAATAACGATAATATACGTCATTATAGGGATAACACGTTTTTTTACGTAATTTGTTAGTCCTTTTGACTTTGACCTTCGGTCTTGGGCACATACATTCTCGCGGTTTCATGCAGACGTTAAAACACAAACATGTGTTTTCCCTGTAATACCGTATTCTCTTAAGTTTATTCTGCATTATTTGGAAGAGAATAGAACAACGCGCTCATAACTTTCGGTAAATGCCGGAAATTGCATACGGAGTAGCTACCTACTACTTTAAATATCTAAAATTTACAAACGAGCGAATTCTGTTATAAAACACAAAAATCATAAAAACAAGATTACATATTTACCCAAGCATATCTTGGATTTGAAATTGGTTTCATTGTTTGATTTATATGTCAGTTAAAATTCAAAAACTGCACCCTTAACATTTACTTATTAAATAAAACAGAAATGTTCATTTGTACTTTCGTGACTTTAAAAATGAAAACATTAAAATTTTGTAAATAATGTTGTTCAACTACACAGTTTTTCCTCAATTATGTTATAAAAATTGTGTCTAAATGTGTAAGAAAATTAAGTTTATAAATATGAAAAGTACTGCCAGCAGTATCGGGAAGGCGGTGCGGGACTTTAGAAGATTCCATTAGTATAGTTTAACTTGCTTGTAAATGTAAATGACAATTGAGCCAATGTTTGTCCAATATCGCACATCAGAGTTTCACAACCCAAACAAGTTTTACAAGAAAATTGTCTACTGAATAACTTTGAAAAGTGGCATGCAGATTCAGATGAGAAGATTTTCAAAACTGTGAAAACTCCTGGCAGCCGCGTTTCTTTTTTTCTTTTTTTTTTCCTTTTTGTTTTGTTTTTTGTTTGTTTGTTTGTTTGTCAAATCAAAATGATTTTAACAGGTGTGTGTCATCTGATGGCCATGTTTTTGATACATCGGAATGCTTTAATTATAATACATAATAGCTCACCTGAGCACAAAGTGAAATCTAATTTAATTAGCAGTTCCAATTATGGAATATTACATGTATTTGCAAAAACGCAATGGTTTCGCGGTAGGACAGAAGAAATTGAACTGAAGTTCATTTACAAAACCAACCCCTTGTGATGAATTTAGCTGCAATTCATATATCAATTTAACAGATACTATTTCGCAATATTTTGATATTTTAAAGGCTATTATAGTGCTTGTAAGTACTTCGATATTATAATAGGTAACTGCTAGCATGCCCCTTAATCGGACGTCATTTTGTCAAACAAAATTTTGTACGAAAGGTTTAATTTTACAACTCGATTTGAGGAAATTGCTTGCTTTAAGACGAACAGGAATTATATATAAATTTAGTTGAAACTAAAATGCCCGCTTGAGACATAAAGAATTACCATGACGGGCACATTATAAGGATCTGGGGACTCGATCGGTGTGTTTTTACGTACAATTAAATACAGGTATACATACCATTATTTTATCAGTAAGATATGCATATAAGAAGCTACAGACTCGCCCGCACTCTGAGAGGCATGTTGTTTTAACCATGATGAGAACTGACCTAGATTTAAACCGTATATCAGTAAGAGCGGCCTGTCGCTTCTGGCTATTGACAATAAATAACAAATGTGACTTTTATTATTATAATATCATTACAGAAAATTAATGAAATATCATGGCATATTGTATGAGATAGAAGTATCTTGAAATGAATTGATAGATTTCTAGCCAAAATGCATAGAAACAAAATAGACAACGCTATGATGCTGAAGCTCTATTTATGATAAGCACACATGTACTAGACAATGGAAGGAGAATGCATTGTGCTAGCAAATCCAGCTACCGAAAATCCGAGGCCAATGTGCTCAACGAATTCTCGACATAATGATAATGTATTTAAAGGAAACAACAAGTACAATGTATTTTTAACAACTTTCGACGGATCTATGATCAATTGGCCGAAGAGTTGTAAATCCTGTTCTAAATAAGATACAGTCACTTCGAGGAACACTGTTGAACGGCCGACCATTTAGGTCAAGGCCCTCTCTAATGGTTAAGAACGCACGCCCTTAACACCAATAATAAGTGAAGGCCAGTCGAACGCCAACCATTTAATGCTGATCTAGTTGCCAACCTAGGAAATGAGCTTGGATTTTTGCGATACAGCCGCTGTATCAAAAGCCATTTAAACGCAAGCTAATTTTGTGGATCATAATTTTTATTTATAAGCTCACAGCTAACGGGCGGACATCAGTTACTATTAAGTTAGAACAAAACTGCCAAATAGATACTACTATTCCTGCACTTGTTTATTGGACCATATTTTTGCCATGTTTATGCAGTAATATATTAGCCACGATGGGAACAAAAGTCACGACTATCAATTAATACTAAAGTCTTTAAGCTGTTAAGATGATGAGTTTATGTTATTATATGATTTCTACTTAAAAAATGTCGGAAACAATGGTGTTATTATATGATTTCTACTTAAAAAATGTCGGAAACAATGGTGTTATTATATCATTTCTACTTTTAAGTAGAAATCATATAATAACAACATTGTTTCCGACATATTGATATCCATGAATCGCATTTAGAGTATTATGACACCACGAAAAACTGTTTGATATATTTAAATGATTTATTGATATTATAAATGAAAAAAAATGATTTTCTAGTTTTATAAATATTTTTCCTTATCAAACAATGCATTCAAAAACAACGCAAATCGAATTCACGATAAGTACTGTCGAATTACTACCAGAAAATTGTTCTCCACTTAAAAAGAGCGATGGATAGCATTAAACTGAATGAAGGAAATCAAGAGAAGAAAATCGTTTAACTGGATTACAGATACAGTTTAAACGACATTATTTTAAGTTGAATAACAAAGCAGAATGTCTGTTAAGCAACTGTTAGGTCAGCAATTACCTAAATAGAACAAGCTATTACTGCTCAGTCGAAATATGCATACTGCTTATTTTCTATGGTTATTACAGAAGGATTATTGAAAATATTTCATATGTTGATTCAAAAAATACTTAGATGCGAGAACATTTTACAGTGGTCTGTCTACCATCATGTAACTGAAGCGGAACACATTGCACATATCGCTAAATGCAAGTTCATCGTGTTGGGTGACTTGTGGAGTTTCAATTTGTTCTATTATATTATCACAGCAGTGTTGTTTATTCCGTGTTGCAGCTTTAACTAGATACTGTTTAGTCCCCCGATATTGTACTTGCTTGTTAATTGTGTCCTTTGGCACAGGTTCCATAATCTCAGATCCCTTCTCTCAGTTACAGTTTGTTCAGCTCACACATAGTTTTCGTTAAGGTAACAAGCACCTTCTTTAAACCAGGGACCATACCCCGCACTTCATGGAATTTGAATTTGTATCATTCAATGTTCAATGTACACCGCCGTATGTCCACTTCTACGGATGTCTTTAAATTGTCTTTTTTGTTATGTTTCTTTTTTTTTTTTTTTGGTTATTAGTATTGGTTATTGGTAAGATCTTAAGTTCTATTCAGCCAGAGGTTAGAGGGCATGAAAAGAACATACGTTTCCATTCACGTCAATGAACCGAACCAGCAACTTTTTCATTTTGATCATGTTGGGAGACCTGTCGAGTCTCAACTTTTTGTATTTTGTGATTGCGCTTTCAGCAAAAATATTGATTGTTTTTGAAAATTGTAAACTTTTTCTCAAATTCTGCCTCGATGAGCATATAACCTGCAACATATTTTATTGTTGTTATACACAAACGGCCAAATACATCATACTACACTGTATATTTTCTTGTAAGCTATGGTAAATGATACGTTAAAATGTAAATTCCATTTACTGTCGTACTTCTATGCATTCTGTCGCGGAATATAGGCCATAATTTATTTCCAAAACAGTCCACACGCAATGAAATGGGGACTTTATTAACGCCATCTAGAACAAGTAATGCGATTAATGTATTGTCTGGTTGAGCTCTAAATGTTTCTGAAGACATTGTCCTGTTGGGATAAAATGATCTCACAAAATGAGAATACAACGAATGATTAAGTACTTCGCCAGTTTTCATCCTCAAGACTCCATGCAATTAATGATGAAAGGGGGCATTGCGAAGCCATGAAAAATAAGTAGGCGATGTTACGCATTTAAGTAGCGCAAATATGTAATTGAATGTCTTTGTTCTAGTACATGAAAGACTTTGGAAGGCATGTTCTAGATACAGTGCTAAAGGTTAATCGATGACACAGATGATAATCCTGCCCCTATAACTCCTGTACGACACCAGTCAGTACGAATAATGCACTTCATTGTAAAAATGTCAATTTTCAAGGGAAATACTAAAGAGTGTTTTCTTGTTTTTATATATGGTGGGTGATATGGTATAAATAACATTGTCAAAATTTCAACTTAAATAGTTGATCTGTATTTATTTTATATCACCTGAAACATTGTTTGTTATTATACAAAATACATGCATTTGACAACAGTTTTACAGTCAGATAAATTCTTCAAGCAGTGGTCCAGTTATGACTTAAGAATAAATATTTATCAGTGACTTGATTGGTAGGACTATTTGCGAGAGAGTATACATGAAAATTAAATAAGAAGTTTCAGAAAAGCTATCAGATCAAGACTTCAAGTATTATACTTGGTCTAACATGTTGTTTATAAGGTGTCAACGTTAGGTTTTAATAGTTTTTCATAATGAAAATTTAGGTACTATCCCATGTTCAGTTAGTACGTTTTAGATACTCTTTAGAAGTAAATTATCATCAGCATTAGTACCATTACAATTTAAAACGAAACAGCATTTATGGAGAACAGTTCATACGTGCAATTTGTATACAGATAATTTGATAAAACATCCAGCTTCATGTGGTCGTTTCTTTCTTTTTTTAATGGAACATTGTCACCTTTGTATTATTTGGTATTCTGGCCTCTTGGGTTGAAATTGGCAGTAAATCCTACTAGTATGTATTCTTTTCAAAGCTTTTGACCAACCTTGAATCTTTGTCACAGTCGAACGAGCATATTCAGGTATATGTAAGCTATATCATAATTAAACAAGCATCATGGGCAAGCTATTAGTACAAAGCAGAAAAAAAAATTATATATAAATTAAAGGATTGTAGTAGAGGGCAAACAAACAAACATTGCTGTGTAATTATTTAAATACAGCTATAGCGGACAAAACTAGCTCCGCTCCATGGCGGCCATTTTCTCAATTAAAAGGAATGATTTGAAGGTCTCCTAAGCAACATTGCTTTCAGAGAACAAAGTATCCATATGGGAAACAGTAGTCCCGCTCTCTAGTGGTCATGATTTAAATGAAACATAAGTCAGTAGAAGGAATCTTGTAGAAGCTTACTAAAGCTAGAATATGAACACGCCTTGATTGTGTTATTAAACTATTGCTTTGGTAGGAGCCCGTCTGCTAAGCTCAATAGGGAGAGCGCAGATCTACGGGCCGTGAGTTCGATTCCTCGGCGAGGCGCATGTTCTCCGTGAAGATTGGATAAAAGACATTGTGTCTGAACTCATTTGTCAACCACCTCTGATTCATGTGGAAAAATTAGCAATTACTTGCGAAGAACAGGCTGATACTGGTAGAGAATCTAAGAACACTTGTTTAGGTTAACTGACCGCCGTACTATTGAAAAAAAAATCACAAAAAAACATTGGTGTAGTAGTTGTAAACTGGCGCCACCAAACAGAGAGGTCTTGATATCATGACTTTTTCTTCTGATCAGTTTAGTAAAAAACAAGGTAATCTCTCATTCGAAGTCCGTTATTTGATTTGCTGTATGTTAAACAAAGCTTTTATTGTGGAGAATAAAGACCTGAGATTACTAGAGCATAACCTTACAAGAAAAAAAAACTACTAATTTAAAAATAATACGGAACGTGATCTGATCTACCAAGTATTCTGTCATAGTTAGTTTGCCAATTTGTTTTTTTCGATGTTGTTTGGAATGTCATTCTCGCTGTTTTGTTCTTTGTTGCTTGAAAAAAATTCTTTTTTTTTCAGAACACCTTTCCTGTCTGTTTTTTAAGACTAAGAAAGGATTGACACGGACAAAACACCGCAATTTGTGTCCTCCTTTTAATTCCTACAAACTGTATTATTTAGGATTAAACAGCTTGTTTACCTGATATGCTTAGCAGAATAAATAATTTTGATTTATAAGGAACAAGCCATCAAAGGATAAAACAAAATATACAAAACACATAAAGTCAACATAATCTTTCCACTGCGTAATTCATAAACATGCCCAGGCAGACTTGCGAGTACTGGATAAAAACGGAACAAGTCCAGGCACTATCTGATATTGGAATGGAAATATTTCTCATACAAATTGTCTTAATATGTGCAAGAAATATTGGAATGTCTTATTAACATGTACCGAGATGTCATTAAGTTACAACATTAAATGAATAAGTCACTTGGAATGAGATATGCCAGAGATCAATAAAACATTGTGTAATGCGAGAAAAGTGTGTACGCAACAATTGATGAATAGTTTCTTCAATTTTGCTACCAAATTCCTGATTGCACTCTAGTAGCAACTATCAGACGATTTCAACAAAACAGGTACAAATACATTAGTAATACTTAAACACTGCTGGAAAAGAAAATAAGAACTTAATTCTAATTGACGTCAATCCAATATACTGATACATTAAGTAAATATTTAACAAAAGCTCAGGGTGGCAAAACTCTTTACGCCTTTATTATGTTGTTTTTGACCTGTCCGTCCGTCACACTTCATTTCCGATCAATAACTGGAGAACAATTTGACTTAGAACCTTCAAACTTCATAGGGTAGCAGGGCTGCTGGAGTAGACGACCCCTATTGTTTTTGGGGTCACTCCATCAAAGGTCAAGGTCACAGGGACCTGAAAATGGAAAACCATTTTCGGTCAATAACTTGAGAACCACTTGACCCAGAATGTTGAAACTTCATAGGATGATTGGTCATGTACAGTAAATGACATCTATTGATATTGAAGTCACTGTTAAATGTCAAGGTCACAGGGGCCTGAACATCGAAAACAATTTCCAATCAGTAACTTGAGAACCACTTAACCCAGAATGTTAAAACTTCATAGGATGATTGGTCATGTATAGTAGATGACCCCTATCGATTCTGGGATCACTTTATGAAAGGTCAAGGTCACAGGGGCCTGAACATTGAAAGCCATTTCCAACCAATAACTTGAGAACCACTTGACCCAGAATGTTGAATCTTCCTAGGATGATTGGACATGCAGAGTAGATGACGTCTATTGATTTTTGGGTCACTCTATTTCAGGTCAAGGTCACAGGGGCCTGAACATGGAAAACGGTTTCCGGTCAGTAACTTGAGAACTACTAGTACTTGATCCAGAATGTTGAATCTTCATAGGATGATTGGACATGCAGAGTAGATGACCTCTGTTGACTTTTGGGTCACTCTATTAAAGGTCAAGGTCGCAGCGGACAGAAACTAGGAATCCATTTCTGGTCAATAACTTGAGAACGATTTGACCTAGACCCTTCAAACTTCATAGGGTGATAGGGCTTGATGATATTCTTAATATGGATAATCCGTTTTTTGGTCAATTGGTGGGTACTATTTATCCTAGGGAGCTTCAGTTAATTAAAACTAACAATTCGGATACTGGTGCTTCATTTTTAGATTTACATCTCTCTATTTATGACAATTTTATACATACCAAAATTTATGACAAGAGGGATGATTTTAATTTTAGTATTGTAAATTTTCCCCATTTGGATGGGGAAGTACCTCAGGCTACATCTTATGGGGTATATATTTCTCAATTAATTCGGTTTGCCAGAGCGTGTAGTCATGTCAAGCATTTCAATGAACGTAATCAATATATTACAGGTAAACTTCTTCAGCAAGGCTACCGTTATTACAAATTGCGTAAATATTTTGCTAAATTTTATTATCGTAATTCTGATTTAGTTTTAAAATTCAATAGCAATTTAAAGACACTTCTGCGAGAAGGTATTTCTAAACCCGTTTTTTATGTGGATGTGGTTTACAAATTTCGTAAGATCTTGGGTCACGGTAATTTTCCAAATGTATTTGGAAAGATTATCAAACGTTTTATTAAAAGAGGTTACGACCCAACTGTTTTGAGACATACCGCATGTTTATTGTTCAACCCGTTTACAGTTGGACACTACGCTTCCCTCTTTGATTGCGTCTGACGGAAGAGGGGGAGGACTCTATGATAAGCAGTTTTTAAATCCTAGCAGGACTGAACTGTTTTGATATTTGTCTTCTGGCCTGTTTCGTCGGGCCCTTAAGGGTGTTTCTCTTGTTCCTCTGTCTTCTGAAAAGGCATTGAGTACATACGTTTTTGGTTCTTAAGGTTTGTTTTTTATATATTTATACACGAGCATTTTTGTGTTTTACATGCCATGCCTTTTTGTTTCCATTACGTGTGTAAGAGATTCACCTGGAGGGTATTACTTTTATTTACACTGTCCCATGTCTTTGGAACATGGTGGGGGTAAGAGTGAGGTTAGGTGCACCATAAACCGGTTTAAGCTCCCCAGTGGTGTTTTTGCCACTGACCGTTCCAAGGCGGTGCCCCACTGTGTTCCTTTGTTTGTTCGTTTCGTCTTATGTGTTGGCTTTGTGTGCATTTGTGTTGTTCGTTTTGTCCTTATGTGTTGGCTTTGGGTGTGTGTGTGTGTGTGTGTGTGTGTGTGTGTGTGTGTGTGGTGCACGCGTCTGCGTGCTGGGGGTTTCGTTTTGAGGAGACTACGTTTTTGGTGCGTGGCATTCCCTGTTTGATACTTTTCTTTGTTTTTTTTACAGAGTAAATGGTCCCTATTGTTGTTGGGGTCACTTGTTGGGGGCTGAACATATATAACTCTTTCCATTCAATAACTTGAGAACCACTTGACTTAGAACATTGAAACTTAATAGGATGATTGGACATGCAGAGTATATGATCTCTATTGATTTTGGGGTCACTTGATCAAAGGTCAAGGTCACAGGGGCCTGAACATGAAAAACCGTTTCCAATTCATAACTTGAGAACGACTAGGCCCAGAATGTTAAAACTTAGTGGTATGACTGGACATGCCAAGTAGATGATCCCTATTGCAGCCAACTAGCAGTGTCTCTTTGACTTTCGCTCCTGTCCCCTATTGACTTCTTGCCTATACGACTATGCATTGGGGGAGACATGCGCTTTTCTACAAAAGCATCTTCTAGTTTGAAACCTATTTATGAATGTTTTAAATAATAGTTTTGATGTGATTAGTATGTTCCAGCAAGGTAACGTACAGTTGAAAACAGTTTCAACCTGTAATATCTAAGTCATATATTTTCTTTTCTCTAAACACTACTTGCCCTTAAGTCATTGCATGTAAAAAAATCTGTGAAAAGATCCTTTGGGAGCAATGAATGGAACAAAGTTATATAATGTTTAGACTCGGTCATGAAAGGTAATGAAATGTGCAACACCCGTCATGCCAACTAAACCAACGTAAGATGGTTCTGCACGTTTGATAAGCCGGAAGTAACGGCGAAACGTCATTTATCGGGAAAACGTAGACTAAAGCCTGAATTCGGCGTACGGCTGTGAAAAACATTTTATGAATTAATGGCAGCTGGAGAGGTTTTTTGTCACAACGGTAACGTTGACATCTTTCTAAAGTTAAAATATAAAATCAAAATATCTGACACGATAAATAATTCCAAGAAATGTCTTAAAGTTGCCCAAAATGCGCGGATCTCTTTAATCCTTGGAAAATATCTCGAATCTATACATTTTATGTTTATTTACATATTATTTAAGGTACAGAATTGTTCATTATACCAAAGAATCATCCTTGTGGCTAGATACATTTAAAGTACCTTTAAAATCATCCTTGAAATGTCCGCTCAAAATGTACTAATGATAGCTCACACTTACGTGTGTAGAACTCATAACACCAGCCTCAATAAAGAAAAATGATATACGGCCTATTAACGGACCTATACTGCATTCCCGTTCCGACAAATACCATGCGCTAGAACCACCCTTTTCTCACTGTATTCCAGCTGAGTGTGCACTAATGATTAGCGATGACACTAGCATGAATGCAGACTGTAGTAGGGCAATAGCCACTTATATTTTAACGCAACGATGGCAGAATAGTAAGATGGAAAGAGATGATAGGACGGTAGGATAATAGAATGGTAGGACTGAAGGATGTTAGGATAGTTATGGAAGGATAGCGATAGCAGGACAGTGGCATAATATATCATATAATCATCCTATCGTCACGCTGTCACTATCCTATCATCACTCATCATACTATCCTACCATCATACTGTCCTACCCTGGCCCTTTGCTGATTTGGCGAAGTTAGGGTACCAACAAAACAGTATTACACATGAGTACACATAGTTCACACATTATATAGCACTAATATCAAACAAATATAACTACAAGTGAACAAAGCTAGGAGTCAAATATCTAGGAAATAGTTGCTTGTTTGTTTTGTTGAGTCAAACACCGTTTCGCAAAAATATTGCAGCAAAATATTTATGTCTAGCACTCATGAATTTCTCACCAGTTTCAACATATTCTCCAAACATTGCAATCAATGTCCTAATGTGCATATTGAGGACGAATTACCACGGACTATTGGCTTGGAGGAACCATGTATCGCCTAGGATTCGATCATACGCCCTTGATATAGAGATAATTAAGCGAGTTATAAGGACAAAAGCAGGATCTTGAAAACGGAATATACAATTGTATGTACACTAATGTAACAAGTAGTGTGCGTGTGTTCGGGTTTAGCGTCTTTTTCAACATTTTTTCAGTCATATAAACGACGGTGTCTACTTGTAGCAGTGAGTTGGGTTTTACGGCGAACCGATATCGCCGAGAAGAAGTTATATTGAAAACGCCAATTGTAAAGCATACTTGAAATCATTTATGTAAACATGTAAAGCATATATAAAATCATTTATGTAAAAATGTAAACTCATTTATGTAAAAAAGTAAAGCATATATAAAATCATTTATGTAAAAATTTAAATAGATCTAAAATCATTTATGTAAAAATGTATACACGTATGTGTTAAAATGTCAGCTGCAAACATAATAATATTGCAAAAGATGTGAATACAAATATGAAATGTTCAGATCTTTAATAAAATTCCTATCTTCTTTAAAAACGATAAAATATTTCCGACTGAAACTTTTTCAAATAACTCTTTCAAAGACTGAACATCATAGTATGTACTGCGTTGTTGAGCAAAGTCCACACAGTCGATTAACGCTTCCATTGGATTATTGTATTTGCCATAAAAAATATTTTATCTGGAAATATGGTAATCACATTAATCAGTCTTCTCAGGAGAAGGGATCTTAGTAATCCTTTTCTCCATCGAAGGTTTAGAGGAACGTCCATCATCCTCCTCCATATCTACATCTATTGCTAGATGTTCAAACCGGTTGTAGCGGTTAATGGGATCATTTAGCACAATGCCCAACTTTATAGTGCTGCCTCACTGGAATATCACGCCGTAGACACGTGGCATGATACCCCACCCAGTCACATTATACTGACACCGGTGCGATTTAGTTAAAGGGATACTCGGATATTTATTTTTCAGAAATAGATTCATGCTTTGATTATTCTATGTTATTAAATTTTAATTACTAACTTGCTCTTTTGTCGAATTATTTGTTTCGTTTTGATTTTGATGGGTTTAACGTCACACCGACAGAGCTATAGGTCATATGGGGACAATCCAGCTTTAAGGAAGACACCAGAACCACCGATCTTCCGTAAAAAACAAAGAAACATATCAAACAGGGAATGCCACGCACCAAAGCCAGCTGGATGGCTTCCTGATATGAAGTATTCAATGTCCCGAGTGAGGCTTAAACAACCATAACCACTCGGCCACGAAGGCCCCCGTTTCGAATTATTAATTATCTTGTAGTAATTGCTATTCACTGTGTGTAGTCGCGGAAACATGACAAATAATTCAATAAAAAGGATTTTCAGACTCCATTTATATAACCTTGTCCATGGTAAAAAGTAACAGCAAGAATGAAAACGGTATGTAGCATTTTATATCATTGTGTAGGTGTTATTCTAAAATTCTAACAATCATGTTAGGAAAAACAAGAAAATGTAGCAATCACATCCTCAAAGTAAGACATAATGTTTCTAATTCAGTAATATGAGAAAATGTTATCTTTAAATGATTTAAATGATTTGGTTATTTTAATTTTTCTTCCATAATTTTATTGTGTATACCTTTCATTAGACAGCTCTATTGAACTGTTGGTGATATTTTAATGCATTTATGATTTGTTGTTATGACAAGGTTTAATGCTGCGTCTTATCTTATTGGTTATTATGAGAATAATGGGAGACTTTGGTCAGTTATCTTCCTTTCATACTCTATTAAAGTAAGTAGGTCCTTTCATTTGGATTACTCTGTTGTTATCGCTATGTTATTTGTAACAATATGATGTAAATGAAGCTAAGTTATTGATCATCATGACTGTTGATGCCTTCAACTACATCTTCTATAAACACTCAAGTGACATTCCAGACCTTTTATTTAACAAAAATGCAAGAAATCTCATACCTTAGAACTGACATATCTCATAGGCAAAACAGCGATAAAGACAGAGGATTCCAAATGATGGGACCTACTTACAATTTTATTATCTTGGACATAATCCAATAGGGAGACAATCTGAAACTCAACAAAATCCCTCATTAACAATATGTACACCGAATGTAAGTTGATCAGTCGACCTCTTCTTACGTAATGGAAAATTCTGAAAGTGAAAGCTACAGCTTCATTAATACTATATGCGTGATACCTGACGATTTGTAACAATATTTCAACCTACAAAAGGTTTAATTTTCAAGATAATTATTGTTTAGGGTGCAATATATCGTACAAAATCTATCTTCTCTATTTTGAGTAATCAGTGTGCATGATTGCAAAGTATTTTGCACGCGATATACAATGTGCGAGAGCAAATATTTAGAAGCTTAATTAAGTAACTTTATCTAACGTCCCCTTTACGTACGATTCTAAACGACTTGTAAAGGATATAGTGAAATATCCGTCCAGATATAGTATGATGTGTTCTTTTTGTCATTCATTATTTCGCGTTTTCGCTTTGTTGCATATATAACAAAAGCTATATTTATGAAATATTACGGTATAATAAGCAGACTGGTAGTTTCGTTTCTGAAATAATGCTTTGGTAGCTATCTTTTTTCTCCAACTTGCATGCTTTTAACAAGGCTTTTATGTCGATATGTCAGAATTCGTTAGTAAAATACATTATATTATGCACTAAATTTTATTATGTATATCAACAAGAGAAAGGAGTATCACCTTCAGTCTTCATTGTCCGCCATCAAGCTTTAAACTGAGTATATGTTCAGCTAAGTAGATTTCCGGGCCAAAAAGGCAGAATCACTGGTGCCAGCAAGCTAAAGGTTATCAAGACTGGGCTGTGTCTTTGATTTAGAAGACTGAGTATCAAGTTTGTATGTCAAACTAAGAATAAATGAAACATTAGGACGAACTGATATTGCAATGAAACCCCAGAAATTGTAATAATGCTGAATTAATGTTTTTAATATCTCGTTAAATGGCTGTTTTATACTCTATTCCCAGCAAGACAGTACAAAGAGGTGGCGGCGTACAAATGAATCATTTATGCTTGTAATTTCATCGCTAAATACTGCCTGTCTCATTTATGCTGTGTCGATTATGGCAAGGTGAAGTACTTACTGCAAAATACCACCATCCCAACAAAGACTTCTGTCGATCTAATATGATCTGACATTAGCATTTATAAAAATAAAAGTGAGAATAAATTACTATTCCGTGTTGTCATAATGAACAATGATATAAAAATGCTTGTTAATTCTAGACCTATGTCACTATTCAAGACTGACTGAAATTATTTGTTGTTATATGGATAATAAGATCTTCAGAAAATCCCTTGAAAAGAGCACATACAATTATTGTACTAGCAAAGTGGTAATGTAACGTGCAACATCCCTAATAATGCCCAGCACCAGCGTAAGCAGAATTTTATTACCATGTGAAGGTACATTGAATGGATTCCATTGTCAAAAGAATGAGACACATAACATAAACACGCCCCCACCAACGGCTTAAGCAAACCTTTTACGTTGTGTGGTCTCCGTGATCAAAAAGGATCAGAAAAATAAAACTGAACTGAGTTCAATAATTTACATAAACATATTCT
Source organism: Mercenaria mercenaria (assembly GCF_021730395.1). Taxonomy (NCBI): domain Eukaryota; kingdom Metazoa; phylum Mollusca; class Bivalvia; order Venerida; family Veneridae; genus Mercenaria; species Mercenaria mercenaria. The sequence goes on along the minus strand of NC_069364.1, from coordinate 86,807,160 downwards.
CATGGTAAGTTTAATAAGGCCTGAACAGCCGACGATACAGACGTAGTGACAAGATACAGACGTAGTGTTCCTGCACCCCACAGCATAAATCAGGTCAACAATTATATTACCTTTTGTTATTAGATCCTACCGATTTTTGTCGCGAAGGATCAATCCCTCTACGGTAACATGTAATATACCGAATGAGACATATACTATCGAATTGAACAATGTGTACTTCCGGCACGTGCACAGAGCGTCTGACGTCGGATTTTTTGGAAGAATACGCTTATTCCTTGTGCCTAATATGCGTCCACATAACCTGTCCGAACCGCAACGTCTTGCACGTCAGTACAAAAATGGCCAGTGTTGTTTTTATTCCAAAATCTACCTTCAAATTGATAGGGAATTGATTCTGCGCGAAGCAACGAAAATCGGGATCGATCCCTCTAGGGTAACATGCGATATACCGAATGAGATATTTACTGTCGACTTGCAAAATATGTACTATGGTCTGTGCCGCTATTAGACAGTTCCTTTCAAATGTTATGGGATGAGCTGAAGTCGGATCGATTCCTGATTGAGGCGGTGCCTTATTTCATATAAGTACTGTGATAATTGTTATTGACAATATTAATTTGAGTATTACCTTAAAAATAGAAAAATGAATGTGTGTGGTTTGAGAGATAACAACAAGTCATGTGTGTCTTCGGAAAGGAATAGTGCTCTTTACTTGCTGTCTCATTGAGACATATTTCAGCCAGTTCAAATCTTTGTTTTCCTGCTTCGCAAAATTTTACTTGAAAATATTTAATATCAAGCCACACCTGCAACATTTTCATTTTTGTCGTGTTGGGTGACCTATGAAGTTTCCACTTTTTATATTACCATATCATGCTCAGCCTGGTACAGTAATGATATCATAAACAAACAAAATCAATTACCTCATGCTGATACGAATATTACCTAGATGACTTTAAGATGCCAGTGTTATTTAGACTGATTGGCTGCAAATAAGTACTCCGAGTTCCAATTTATTTTCTACTTTTACACGTATTGGACCAAAACTCAATGTATTTGTGTCTGTAACGACAAGAAATTAAACTAGTGCATTGATGCGTCCCGTTCTGTTTAATTGTAATTCTAAATTAGTATATTACTACAGCGGCTGCCGTGCGCAATTATGAATACCCCAAAGGTCATAAAGTATTATTTTGTGTGTCTGAAAGCGGCATTTTATTAGATTTAACTATTGACTAGTTTCAAAAAATAAAATGAAGTGGAAAATTACAGGCCGCCTAACACGACATAAATGAAAATGTTGCAGGCATTTCAAAGTCATGAAAGCTATAGCTCATAGCATTAGGAGGAGCTGACCTTAAATAACAGATTACCAAACTGTTTTCATTTCTCTGGTGAAAATTACGGAATCCTGTTCGTGCCACTCTAATTCTCATCTCATCAACACGCGTCTATGAAAAAATTATCGCATATAGGAATCTGGATTTTGTTGATATGATTATGAATGATAAATTTAAATTATACGTAATAACTTTTCAAACTTTACAAGAATGTTTGCGGTAAAGAAATTTTAGTTTGTATGTTTTGTAATTCAAGTTAGTTGTAAAATGGCTGTTACGGACACTGTCCATATCTTAGAAAACAAGAAACTATCCCACAGACAAAGTGCTTTCGGAAAAAGTGTAGAAAATTCTCTATGAGGGAGAGGGTTATTGGTAGCCTGTAGCCTATTAGGTCATTACCCCCCAACTGTGCTGATGAAGACAAAATTCCGTTGGGCCACTACCAAGATCAAGGCCTTTAAATGAGATTTGGTAATGTCAGTAAAGTTAATCTTATATGGCTGTTTGCCTTGGTCTCGGTGCTTCCGAGGGATCTACTTTTCAGATTTCATTACGTAGAGTTAGGTGCATGTATATACAGGCCTGGTGTTCTGTCGAAGACTTCCCAGATATTTCGTGCGAAAATCAGGAGTTAAATGCGTAGATGTGAACAATATTGTCAACAATATCATATCGGCTAGCAAACCTCAATTTATGCAATGCTTTACTTGCAAGTTAGGAACGTAGCGAGTCAGCGTAGACATAACGAAACAGTCCTTGACGTCTGTATATTTTTCCCATCGAGTTAGTGAACCAGCTATTATATTTTATCAATACACACATACAAATGAGTTAAATGTAAGATATAAAAAGAAACATAGGAAAAACAGATTCCGCAATGAAAATGTTCAGGGGAGATAATTCTGCAATTATGTTTATGGTCTGAAGCCTCAACACATAGTACAAAAAATATACTACTAGTATATATATAAAAAAGACAAAAAGTCATATTCACGTACAGATACGCAGTTCATTATAATGGTACTTATACATGTTTATAATTATATTTATTTACAACTATTCACAAATTAGCTATTATATTTTATCATAATGAATATTTTGTATGCATACGCTGAGAAAAAAAGTCGTGATTCTTTTTACCAATTCCTGATATTTCAGAAGATGTAGAAATAAAGATTATCTTCAAGTCAAATTTTTGTGAAATCATTTCCGGAGGGATTAAAGAACATTCGAAAAGGAGATGTACCGCTCAGATTGTTCCCATGCGTATTTTGTTATGCAAATTAATCTGTTTTTCATCGTCAATTTAAATGTCATTAGTGCCCTGGTTATTCAGATAAAAAAAGATGATGTTCTTGCAAAATTGAATTAAAACAGGTTATCCAGAAATTGGCAAGATATCATTACATCTTATATACAAAACATGTAATATTGTGTTTAATGGGTGAACAGTATGTGACTGCATGTAATTATGTTGTGTTCAGGCACTAGCAGGACAATATTAAGAACCACTGAAATATGTACTCCCAACATTAAATGAAATAATACTGACAGGTTTTTGGATGAAATAATAAAACGACTAACCCCGACACGTGCATTCCTGTACAAATAAAGCTTTATACTAATACGAATTCGAAATATTTGACGGAAATCATTTTCTAAAGTTTTGAGACAATCTATATTGTTGTATACAGTTATAATCATTTATGAACCGTTAATGATTTATTAAGTTATTTCCCATGTGATCCATGAACAAACAATTAAACAAATTAATCCGATTCACAGAACTTCGTTTCCCTTATGTATTGCAAGTTACCTGTATAATACAGAAAGAAACGGTTTTCATAGTTTGTTTAAAATTACACACAATATGTGGCTATCGGTACTTGTTATTTCTTCAGAGAGACAGCATGCTCTATTCTTTTGGAACTAGAAAGAGGAAAGAAAAAATAAAGGAGTGATTTGAATGTTTGTAGCCCCACTGGGACCAATTTCCTTTCCTTATCTTCCTTTTTTTTTGCTAGTAAGTTTTACTTTTTTTCAAGACTTATTATTATTGTAAAGTGTAAATTTTTCATTTGATGGGCGATTTCTTGCTGTTCAACGTGAATTGACCTCTGAAAAAGAAGGGGGAAGAGTTCTCTGTTTTGCTTTTACTCTTTAGGTTATATATTGTGAAAGAAATGCAGGCAGGTTTTACTTCTGCCCCAAGGTTATTTTTGAATGGAGTGAGCAAAATTTAAAACAGTATCTCAGGACTCGACCTTAATTTTTCAATGTTGGTGTTAGAATTCTGTCTCATTAAATCCGTTTACTTGAGGCACATAGAAACAATTATATTTACAGTTTTATTTGTATTTTGTAATTGTTTACCAGTAGTTTGATGTTTCTTTTATCAAACTTAATTAATGGTATAATAAAGTTTCTGCAAACGTTTTGGACAGCGGCCATCACTTTGAAATTTGTCTCTGCTTGAGCTTCAGGAAATACCATAAATTATACAAAATTAAAAAAACGGCATGGTAACAGTTGTTTAAAAATTGCAACACAGAGCGAAACACGGTCAACTTTAAGAATATACGAGGCAAGTGCCATTTTTTTAAATATTACTTTTAGGGGTCCAATACCTTACAACATTATTTAAAATTTCGTTTAAACATTCATACACAGATATGAAATATTTTGACATTGCACCTTTGAACATTGGACTTTTATGATTAAGATAAAAAAAAAGCATAATTGTAATGTTTAATTTGGTGGCAACGCTAATACACATGCATTATAAATGTTTTGATTTAGGAGCTTATATCCAAGAAATGGCTTTATGCTGTAGTCTTTCAGGAACTAAAGGTGGTAAATCTGTTTGATTTCATGAAACACAAACACAGAAGAACCAAAATATAAAAGTTTCATCGCGTGAGAAAAAGGCATCAAGTGACGGAGCACTTAGTAATTCAGTTGTGTCGTAAGCGAAATCACACGCAAAACGAAATGATTTTCATTTTTTTTGTTTTGTTCTAAGCGGTTGCAAAAAGAAAGGGTGGATTTACGCGGAACAGTCTTCGTATTTCGCACTTTTTGTTTTCTTGCGGCTGGCCTATGAATGGCAGAACGAAATTGGCAGAAATCAGCTACCATTAAATAAAGAAAAGGAGATAGTTTTTTTATTCCGTAGTTTGTATAGCTTTGGTGTATCCTTATATCGACAGTATATTTATTTCTTTTCGATGACTAAATAAGAAAATATCGGATAAACAGATTAATATTCCCTGTAGTTTAATTATTGCGTATCAAAAGCACAAAGGCTAATCCACCGACTGCGTACAATGTGGAAATTTGTAGTTTAATTATTGCGTATCAAAAGCACAAAGGCTAAATCCACCGACTGCGTACAATGTGGAAATTTGTAATGAGATCATTTATATAATAGTATTCAATGTCAATCAACGTATGCAGTATGAGTACTCTGATTGCGTAATTTCTTATAGTTACAATAAAAAGTGTTAAGAAACTAAAAGAAATAACTATAGTGCTCAACCACAAATCGAGTAATAACATAGATGTACTCCTGTCCTGCAGTGCGGATGTTGTGATGTGAGTGATTTATTCTCTTCCTTTCTCGACTTTTATTATTTCCAGAGGCACAAGTCTGTGTTGCTTGGATGACCTTTGAGAAAGGAAAGAAAATGATATATTTATTTTGCTACCAGCTACTTCTTCGCAAATATTGATCGTTTGTTCAGATGAAGTGGCAATAAATCTTGCTCTTTTTTTAAATGAAACGAACCAGTTTTTCCCCCAAGAAAATTGTATAAATAAGTTACGTTTTCTGCACACAAAGTGTGTATCGGTTGCAGCATATGTGTTGTTTAAAACTTACAACGTGAACAATTTTTGCGCATGTGTCTTTGATTCACAGTTAAAACCAATACTTCAAACTTGAGTCACTCTGTGTTATGTCAATTGTGCGTTTTGAAAGCGTTTGAATGTACAATAAAGTTCCGCTATTTAGAACAAAGAGGAAATTGCAAAAAGTAGACTTAATATCGAGTCGTTCTTGTTGTCGAAACCCTACCAATATTGCATTCAGTTGTACTGGAATAGGTGGACTAACTGTTTATAATTCATCTTGAGCACTGGAAAAAACAAAGAAATAATTAGTTTGATTTAAATGATGTATTTTAATTAATTATGCAACATTCTGACAAATGCAAAACAATGAAATATTTCAGAATATTTGTGATGTTTCCTGAGCAATCTTGCACTGTCATATCTGATTTACTCCATTTCATCTTGCTCAAAACCATTTGGATTTAATACCGAGTGTATCCGAAACTCGGTACAATTAAAACTGTAAATCAAGCTGTCTTATTTATTTATTCATAATCAAAAAATTTCAGCCCAGAGTTTATAGTTATATACATCTATCTATTTTTCCACATGTAATTAAGAAATCCAATTTACTTAATCCAAATCAGCAAAACTATTTCCACTCTTTGGAGAGGTCTATCAACACCTCTCCATAGTGTTGGCTTTCAAACTAGGAGGATTTAGACTCATCTACTAATTTATTACATTTTATCAACAATAAAACTATTTAATTATTAGAATGAAAAGCTCTTTTCTGTTGGTCCTTGTTTTCACATGACATCATGCTAGTGGTTTCCTAAACTGTTTTCTGATTGGTTAGTTTTGTACTTGTTTACAAATTACTACGCACTATAGTTACGAACGTTTTTCTTACCAAATATCTTCACAGTTGTCGACACGTAGTTGTAGCAGTCGGATCTTGAAAATGAACTTCCTCATTCAAAAAACTGTCTTTACTTATATAATCATAAATAGCTGAACCAACCCTTAGGAAAACTAAGATCTAAAATCACTCTACGTTGAGAAGGATCAGACTTTGGTACTGTGTTGAGTGGAGAAATATGAATGTCTTCTTCAAAAGGGTTTTCTTTAAAAGGACCTATGATGGCTTTATGTGATGCTTCTTTAACCAAATACTTTAACATCTGTTCTGGGTAATCTCTGGCTCCTTTATGATTTTTGACTTTAATTTGTCTTACATGTTTATAAATTAAATCATATTTACATAATTGAACCCGTCTTCTGTTTTCGGCTTAATGAGAATAATTTTACGGCGTTAGATTTCACTTTCTAGCGCAAACTACGGTGTGCCAGTCTAAAATGACCCAATGCGCTTGCACACATGTAAGTTTTGAAGTCCTCGAAGTCGAAAATAATTGTTCGTTTAAAATAAAGAAATATAGTGTAATACTATTGTTACAAATGTTGGAAACGGTTCAGTTATTTACAACAAAAAATATATAGATATATATTTACTATTCTTTGTTCGCAGTTTTCAAGGATATGCATATAAATTGAATCACGTTAAAATGTATTTCGTTCAATTAAATGAATTTATTGTTTAAATGGCGGGTTCGTTTGTCCCGTTCGGAAGATCTGCTGGAATAAGAAGAGTTCTTCCGAGCTTCGATAGCCGGAGATGTTAATCACGTGATCAAATTAAGGCGGCAAATCTACATATAAACCTTACAAACTGAGTAATAAACTAGAACAAACAAAATGTTTAGAATTTCTTTTTCAAATAGCACATTAATTAGAAATAAAAATCTATGAAGAAATACATTTAAAAAAAGAATATATTTATTTTTCACTTCCGGCAGACGTCCGTTCGATTGGGATTTTCTTTTTAAGATGTTTTGAAGCTTCTCGAAGCTATTCTCTTGGGCCCAAACGAACGGGGCAGTTGACAAACAAACATGTCAGGTGAGGTTCTCACCAGGGCCAAGTTCCCTGTACAATTATTGCAGTAGTAGCTTTTGAACATTTTAAAATGAAATTCAGTATCTAGGAAATGCTTGGGCCTACAGTCCTCGGATTGGCGGTGGTTGATCATAACCTGAAGATGTCTTATTAATTTTGAGGTCATTAGGTCATGGTCACAGTGACTATGACCCCTAATAGGTCACAGTGATCTGCAACAGGGAAACTGTTTTGTTCTATGTCTCGATATAACTCAGGGCCTCTCTAGGATTCTTTTTTTTTAAAAACTACTTCGACTTTTAGTATGGTAAATCTATTCATATTTGTGTCTTAAAATAAGGTACGTCCGTTTATATACAGCAAATTAGTTGACACGCATGTATAGTTATTAAATCAGACTCTTGCTGTTGCATTATCGAGACCTAAAACAACAACACATTTTGACAAGTTGAATATGCAAAACGAGGTCGTGTAACCTAATAGCGAATAGGTCTCATCTCGGTCCTTACCACTCAAATATATGAGAATGCTCGGTTCTTTATAAATTTATTAGCGGAAGTGTCTTATTTTCAGATTAGTTGGTAAGTGGTACTTAACTGTATTATATTTTGCTTGTGCACTAAATATTTTGCATAATATCGATGATCTGAAAAACAAACATTATTGTTTTGCGGACATGTGTTTGAAGTCCTCATTTGTATTGATCCTTTCCGTTTGGACTTACTATAGATTGGATAATGTATCTCAAAGCACTGAATATAATTTTACGACATGTCAATACAATTCAACACGGATGTTAATGTTACATTGATAAGTATTATATTATATATATCACATAGGACTGTCATTGATTGGGTCTTTGTCATATCGACGATACTGATATATCGGAAGACAGAATCGACGATACATCGATTATTAAGTTAGTGTAACAACCTATTTGTTCATGTACATGCTATATACCTTCTTGTTAATGTTATTTTTAGTTTAATTGCATGCTTTTCATGTGTTTTATTTGTATTTATGTATTTCCCCATACAGGTAGTGCCGACTAGTTGGAAAAAGACTGCTACGGTACAAGATTAGACATGACCTTTATTGACAACTTCCGTTACTTAGGCGCATTTTTGCAGGCAGAAAAGTTGTTTTAAAGGGTCTGAGTGTTTATCTGGATAGTTTTTTTTTCTCTGTGTAAAATATCGATTTTTAAAAATGGGAATCGATAATCGATCGACCAAAAATATCGTTGATACATCGATATCGTTTCTATCGATGACAGCCCTAATATCACATAATATGCTTTGGTAAATGTAATTTTTCTAGTATTCAATGGCACCATATGTTCATGACGACCACTCATTTTATATTAAAGTTCTTCAAAGTACAAGTTAACGGTTACTTAGTATATTTGTTTTATATTGACGTTTTAAGTGCTATATGTGTCGTATTTCTGATATCTATTGCAATTTTATACACTTTTCTGTCAGTAATACATGTGTCTAAAGATATAGAGAGATCTTTTTGAAGCGGAACCTGATTACTTTGATGTATTTCTATTTTGATCTGACAAACGTTATATCAAATAGACTTCCACAGGTTATATACGTACTCTCGAGAAAAAAAATCGGCATTTGTAAATCTAATGCCTTGAAAGGTCTCCTAAAAGAAAATAATATACTTACATAGTCTACTTATTGTATACCTTGTTCAAAGAATATAACTCTTTGTTTACATGAACTCAATCATATCCTTTGTATTTAAGGTTAATGCAATGTGTAGGGCCGAGTGGTTAAGGTCGCTGACTTCAAATTACTTGGATCATTATACGAAGGACATATTATGCATTAAGACAAAATGTAACTCATCCTCTACAATACATTTACAGTAAAAGCAAAATCAATCTTTCGCTGGAATATATTATCTCTCTTGCGCTGTCATAAGACTATGAGATGTGAGATGAAAATCTAAATGCAGTTAAACACTGTCTATATTCAATAATATCGACACAAGCTATGTAGATCTCTTTTCTATGGTGGCATATTTCTGCCAACCACATATCCACTTATTTATCTCGAAATGTTTCGTAAAAATGTCACTTGTTGAGTTATTATATGGCAAGTGACAGAACTGCTTGTTATCCAATTAAGTTAAGTATCTTAACAGGACAAAACTGCTTGTTAGTGCCCACTACTGCCATCCACATATTCACTATTAACTAGGTATCTTGATTTTTGTCAGTTAGTCAGTTATGATTGGCAATATTCCATAATCGTCCCTATCATTACGGAATAAATGAAAATACATAAAGGGGCATAAAATTTATGCAAATTTATCAATCCAAATCCTATCTATAGGCACAAACCATTAGGGGTGGTGGTAGAGGATGAGGTGGATATACACTCATCCATTCTGTCACAGGGTGAGAAAAATGTGAAGCCAGACCGAGACTCGAACCTGGAGCCTCGGAATACCGTTCTGATAATCTACGGACTGAGCTACCTGACCGCCTACACATTTTCTCCCCGTTTCAATATTCAAGTTCTTTACCGTGAAATATTTCCCCACCATTTTGAAATTCGTCCTCGAATTTTAACGGATACTTTATAAATCAAGCAATTACATGCGTCGGAGACTAACCAGTGCAATGCCATGAAGGCCCCACGTTGGACGCCAAATGTTACAGGGTGAGAAAAATGTGCAGTCAGACAGGGACTCGAATCCGGGGCCTCGGAAAACGGTTCTAATGCTGATTTGATTGATTTCTAATATTTTGTAAATATTGGTCCTTCAGCCTTTGAACATATTCAGTTAAAACAATCGGTGGTTGTATACTTACCATAACCTTTCCCGTTTATATCTTCATGACTACTGGAAAACCGTACAAATATATTTTGTCACTTTTAAATTAAATTTAATGCATAATATCGTATCCTCGGCGATACATCATACTCAAAGCTGTTTTTTTTAACATAACATAACATAATGAATGTCGTTCTAGCGACAATTATCTCATTTACCGGTTCTGTAAGATCAGTTGATATAAACATTAGCAGTATGTTTATGTCAGTCTCTACATAATTACAAAATATATAATACAAAGTAGCAATAAAATGACAAAAGTGAGACAAGTTATTCTTACAAATTTGTGGTACTGAATGGCTCTCACTCACATCTCTGTGTCGTTCTCCCCAGTGTATGTGTGGTCAATTGAAAATTAGGATATTGCAAACAACATAAGATATGAAAACATTAGATATTTCTTTACAAAAGAAGTAAGGAAAGTGACTGCTGTTATTGTGGTCATTCGCGAAAACATATGACATACTAATTACAAACGCCAAATTACAAACGCTCTATTTCAAGACGAATAAAGAAAAACCCAATACAAACAACCGAACATTAATCCAGTGACTAACTTGAGAACCATTTCTATTTGCCTTAATAAAAACTGAAATAAACACATTTAACAGCTGATCACACTACAACGTTTTCCCGATCGAAATTCACACCAATCAACTTAAATTATCAAAATGGCTTTTTATTATAAATAGTCTACTAATATTATAGGCAGTGTAACTAAAAAGACAAACTTCAAGTAGGAACTATCTATTTAAGATATTTGTGTAGCTAACTGCATCAAAGTATGAAGACTAAAAAAAAATATTTTAGATATCATTTTCGGAAAAAAAGTTATTTGAGCTGAAAAAAATAATCCCAGGAAAAATACTTGGAAAATGGAGACAACTCCGCTTTGACTTAACTGTAGGCTTAGGTGGCTATTGACCTAGTACCCCATGCAAAATATGCACTTTTTACCTCTAGGCAGCGAAAAAGCATGCATAATTGCCACAGTGATTAGCAATCTGAATAGAAAACTGTGTACAGATCAAATTAGTAAATGCCCTGGGGTAAGTGTGACATTTTCTGTGGTGAAATTTGTCAACAAACAGACGCGCCCCTTGCCGGTGGGGGAATAGAAAATGCCGGCTGTATCTCCATGCAGAGGGGTACGACTCCCCCGAAAATGCAGCCACCTGTTTGCCGTGGGTGGCGGCCCGTAAGCCGAAGAGGAGGATGTTGAAGTGCCCCATAGCATCCCGGGGAGATGATGCGTGCTTGTTTTAATGTTCACATCCTCTTCCCGGGATGTGGATATCAATACACATCTTTGGCCTCTAATTCGGTGAAGATGTTTTGGCGGTCGTATTGGTCCGATACGATCAATCGGCTAGTCATGCCAAGCCCTAGGAAATCTCACTTTAATTACGCTTACATCTTAATATTTTTCACGTTAAACTGCATCTATATGTTTTCTGTTCTACATTGCACAATTTCTGTTATTTTAGTTCATGTCGATTTGTGGGAATATGGGCCGCCGTGAGAAAAATATTGAGAAATATAGAGACCTATACCACATTGTAGATTGAAGTGAGTTATCGTAATTTCCCATGTATCTCTTTCCAGACATGCAACTGGAAAAAGTTATGACGTCATAAATATGGCGGCTAAAGAGAAAATAATAAAGGCAGAAAATGTATGACTACTGAATAATTACAGGTGACAACGTCTTTGAAAACTATGTTATGATTGTAAAACGGATATATTTATTGAAGGTAATGTTTACTCTAGCAGATAGAACACTTTTATGAAAAATAAGCTGGAATTAATTTTGCTTAAAATGAAAAAATATCCATAACTATCAGAAAATGACGACAGTGACTAAAAAACGATATTAAATGAGCAAATTTCTGTTAAATGGCGCAGTATGCTCGATTAAAAATTTGAATAGTCTAATACTCTATCCCTTCCATAGTCAAATAACATAATTATATATATCTATACACCCTTGTTATCTGTATGAATGTGTCAGATCGGCTTAACGCCCCGACAATGTGGTCAGAACGCAAAATAAAAAAAAATATGTTATATGGTGCAATCTTAAAAATGTTGTTTCTAATGATATCACAGCTTTAAAACGTAAACTATTTGATAGTGTAGATTCTCCTATTAAAACTGATAAATCCAATTAATACATACTTTCCCGTAAACCTGAGTTAAAGACATCTACATGTACGATAGGAATCATTAGAAGACTTCTCTATGTACGTTTTAGTCCAGTATACTAGATGTCTATGATGTCATCGTCGTTTAACGCCTATAGTATATTTACGTTTTACGTAAGGACATTTATAGTATTTAAACCTACAACTTGAGTCCTTCTGATGAACAGGATTTGGCCACTAATCACATCTCTGAAGTTTGTACTACTTTTTCAAAGTTCACATAGATGATCAGCAAGATTATGATGGATTTCTTAATTGCATATACAATCACATTAAGCTCGTTTCATAGATAATGTAACCTCTTTTACATTTACCAATACTAATTTATCATGTCTAACTGATATTTTACCCCGCGTGAAACAATATTGCGACTAAGTATATGCAAACTCTGAAAATAAAATTCCTAGAAAAATTAAAATCCAACAATTACAAGGTGTGCTGTTAGTTGTTTCATATGATTTCTTTACTTTTTATACCTATTTACCTAATAATGTAATGAATGACAAAGGGACTGCTTAAATTAAACGCATTTTAAGATAATTCACGCATTCTTGTTGATGCTTTCAAATACGGACAATCAGTTGTTGCTCGAATAGCTGACATTTTATGCCAGGGAGGTACAGTTATTAAATGTAGACTACAATACTGCATCGCTTGGGACTGACATACATGTATCTCCATATTTAAAATTGATTTAAGTACACTGATTTACCCAAGCTTTTATACTATTTAGATGGGTGGGGGATGTTTCCAATACAATCTTTTGAAATATATCGGACCAGGTAGGTATCAGTAACTAGGTGCGTGGTTTGTCTCACCATAGCTGTAGGTCATGTTGTCTGTCGGTTATATGCGACGTTTAATAAATACCTTTTCCTTTACCTTTATGTAATCGTCATATCTTTGCAAGAGCGACTTTCAAGAATTCAATGAACGTTATCAATTTGTCCTTTTACAGAAATACAGCTATTATCAACTGCGAGAATATTCTATCAAATGTCAGTATCGTAATTCAGTGTTGTTTTTTTTTTCCTACATTTAATAGCAATTTAAAACACTTCTGTTCCAAAGTGTATCAAAACAACAGTTATTTATCAAATTCAATGGAAATATTTCCAAATGTATTTGATAAAATTATGAAATGATTTATCATATGCGGTTTTGACCTACTTACTCCGAGATTGCATATTTGGTGTTCAGTCCTTTGTCAGCTGGATGCTAGATTTTCCTATTTGATCGTGTCTAACGAAAGAGGTAGACGACGCCATGATAGTTCTTAAAGCCCACTAATACTGAGCTGATTCGTCGGATCCTTAATAATATTCTGCTGTTGTTCTGCCTTCTGCAACGGCATGGAGAACATGCGTAAATGGTTTGTTTAAAGCTTCAAGAAGATCCCTTAGAAGTATAGACACAACTTATCAAAATAAATAGACTCGGTTCGAGTAAGTTTGTTCATGAGACGTTTTGAAAGGTGAAATACCCTCACGCTCTTTAGCACCAGCTTAAGCGGAATCTTATTGTGATAATATTAAATGAACCCCATAAAACTAAAGGACCAGAGGTTTTTCTTATAGATATTTACCCAATCATTTTTGTTTTTCACATAACGTACCTTTAGTTTCTCTTTCGTGAATAAGACATTCAGCAGTCGAGGGCTTAATTTTATTTATACTGTTCTATCACATATGGTGGGGATATAGAGTGTGAGCACTGTTGCCCAAATACTGTTTTACGCACGCCAGCGTTGTTTTACAACTGACTGTTCCAAGGCCTTGTCGCACTGCGTTCTTTTTCTTTATTTTACGTTTTGAGCTTTCTGTCTATATGCTTTACTTTGTTCATGTATTTATCATGTTCTAAACTATACATGCACTGCTGCAGTGTTAAGGTTTAAAGAGGCGTTGCAGAGTATATCACATATTGGATCTTTTGAGAAATACATTCAGTTGCAGAGAAGGAATGATGAAAAAAAGACAATGAAATGACTACCCCATAGCCCTGATGCCCTTCCTTCTGCAAATAGCTGAACGTAATTGCGGAAAGCCCATATTAAACTCAGAACGTTTTAAATGCAGAGGTAATGAATAATACTGTTTGTAGATAGCTTTGTTATCGCAGGGCTGAAGACGAATTATGGAACACTTTCAGTGTTGATGTCAAGTCTTAATGAATATAATTAACCAGTAACTCAGAGTAATTAAGAAGACTGTCATGAATTTAATACTTGCATTAATTAAAAAAAAATCTGTTAAACTTCTACTGGCATAATCGTCTTGATCATGCTTAAATCTAATCAAAATGAACTTGCAAACAATGCATGTAATTTGCACATAATCTTATAATAAGAGCATAGACAACTATTTGTGCCGACATTGATTTGTACTGTATTTCAAATTCCTTTCCTTCTGTGTACTTATTAAAAGCAAATATTGGTAACATATATTTCCTTATTGTATGTTATATTTCTTGTAACTTTCGGAAATTAACTTATTTCATATTCAACACCATAAGAATAGTTGAAAATAGTTAGTATCAAGAGGTAGAAGCGACGTGTAAAAATGCATTGTAAATTAAGTGGGTGGGGTACAAATTAAACAGTTAAAATAAATAATAATTATGTATAAGAATATATTGTTTCCTGAGAAAGTGTAAACAGATATTTGAAATGTCCCATTGGCTTGTTTAATGACATGATATTCGATATTATAAGCAATTTTACTGATCTTTTTTTCAGAAATTATTCAGCAGTATTATTTTCGTAATCTGCCGCCATATTGATGACGTCATTTCCGGATCCAGTCGCGGTCCCCATTTGAGATACATACATATTGTTTTTGTCTTAGACCAAGGAATAATTTGGTATATGTGGCTATATTTCTCAACTACTTTCGAGCGGGATTACAAATGGCCGTGGACTATTTCTTGTCAAACTGACGTTACACATCATCGAATGTTCTTTCCTTCTCATGTCATATTCTACGGCGTTCAGCAAAATTCATAGTGTGTTCACACAAATTCATTGAACACTTTATTGCAATATACATTTTAATTTCAATTTCCTAGAAGGCGGTGGCTTATGGTCAATTGGTTGGGTAAAGTAGCAATCCCACGAACCCCCTTATTGCATTTATGCAGTACAGCTGGTGATATAAATAAGATTGCAAAATACCTGGCCGAGTATATCACTACAGTATCCCTAACATGTATAAACTGGATATCCGCTTTGTTCACATGTTCCCTTGTTGGACTCCGCGGCGGGTAGGGGCTGCGATTGATGAATTTGAATCATTTAAATATGGAAAATATAAATAAAGATGAACGACCGCAAACGGAAACAGACTCTGGCGGCAAGGAAGGTGAGAATTCTTCTCACCGATCATTTGGCTCAAACACTATTTACCCTAGATTTCTGCTGATTCAGTCCATCGACGAAACATTTAAAATGTCAAGTATCTCTCCTTTTGTGATTGAGAAAACACTCGAGAGTGTCGCTGGTGCTCCAAAATCAGTTAAGAAACTACCGTATAGCGGGTTATTCTACGGGTGTGTTATTTCTGCGTTTCTGCGGTCTCTCGGTATAATCGCAAAAATATTTCCAGCAGAATATTTATCAAGCAAAAATTTAAACCGAAAAACAATCTGCACTTTTCTCGCCATTTGTTCATGCTTTGTTACCAGATATAATCAGAAGTTCACTTCTAATTATTGAAAATTACCATCGCCATCTATCGTCATCTATCAATTATCGGTAATGATATAATTGAGTGTGATGGTCAATTAAAGTGCTAACTGTTAATCCAACAAAAAACGTGAATGAAATAAACTGAGTGAATTTCACATAAATTGTTCAAAATAGTGCCTTGTGAAGATATTTCTTCCTATACTTTAGAAACCTTTATATAACCTTTATACCGGATATACTGTAGTTTGCAGTTGTATTTTGTACAAATTTTGTAGGCCTTAAAAAGGTAGAATGAGTATCTTACGATAGATACTGAAAATGATAGTCGGCTAACGGATTTGAATGGCGATAGTGTGCTTCAGGAAGTAAATGATAAATTACGGAATGTAATCACTTCCCTGTCCCCCCCGGGAACTTCTGGAACTGCAAGGACCCTTAACTCTAGGGACAAATATCCATCATACACACCATCTGACCGCGCTAGCATTGGAATATACTCTGCTGAACTCATTAGTTTATTGTTTTTCACGCACTTGTCATTCTCACGACGACGCATTATGCGTGGAATTGCCTCCTTCTTTGCATCGGAAACGCAGAATTTTCTCTTCCTTTTATGTGAAAACGCAGAAATAAAACAAGCAAAAATTTATTCAGCAATTTTCGGAGCCAAAACGCAGAATACTTTGACCGCAGAAATAACCCGCTATACGGTACGTACAGGGGACCTGCTCGAGGAGGTTGACAAAGCAGCGCATGCACATAATTTACGAGGCATGACGTAATTTTTTAACCACCCATGCAGGTGTATTCCACACCGTTCTCTGAACTCCTCAAGGGGGGTCATTCGTTGTCCTGATCTTGCAGGAGTATCGGAGAAAGAAATTGTGCGAGAACTTACGGCACAACATGTTACTACTGCTAGACGCACCAAAATAAGAAAATTAGGCAAAGAAATCCAAACGAACACTATCATTCTAACATTTGGCGTTCCATTTCTTCCTTCTGTTATCAACATTGGCTATCTTCGTACAAAAGTGTCCACATACATTCCAAATCCTCTTCAATGTTATAATTGTTTCAAGTTTGGCCACAATGAAAACAACTGTAAAGCTGATCACATCTTCCCAAAGTGCTGCCAAGATGGCTATTCTCATGAACATGACACCTGCAGATATCAACTGCGTTGTGTGAATTGCGGCGAGCCGCATTCAGCAAAGTCTCGAGACTGCAAGACCTGGAAGATCGAAAAGGAAGTTCTCCATGTCAAATTCACATAGGGCATTGGATTTCCTGAAGCTAGACAAATTGCCAATGCTAAATTCGTATCTCCATCACTGACATCGACATATTCTTCCATAACAAAATCTAACTCAAACAAGTCAACTAAATGTATTGATGCGTCTACGCAAACTGATTCTGTGCGTGTCCCAGATGTTCAAACCGAAAAACCAAATATTGCAGCAAAACCTGTTCAGAAACCAGTAGTTCAAAATGCAGCTGCTAAACCAAGGCTGCCACCAGCTGTACAAAATGTTCCAAACTACGCAAATTCGCAATCGTCAAAGCAAAATGTTAATTTGAATTCTAATCAACGTGGTGTGAGTCAAAAACCCAGACAAAAATTGACTTGAAAACTGATGGGTTTGGAAAGGGAAAAATGATCACATTCAAACCCATAACCAGTTCCCTCTTGATCTGAACCGGTTGACGGGGGAGGATGATGACGATCCGCCATTGTCTGCTCCGTCCAGTTTAACTAACACAAAGGAGGTGAAGATCAGGGTCCCACCTCCTGAGTCAATGCAGCATTAATCTTTCGTTTAAATTTCCAGTCGTTCAATTTTTGTTTACCATTTTAAATAAATATTAGAATGTAAATGGAAAGTAAAATTATCCAGTGGAACTGCCGTGGACTTAAAGCAAATTATAATGAAATTCTCCTTCTCTTATCGAAATATAATCCTTCACTTATGTGCCTTAGTGAAACATTTTTAAAGGAAACGGACAATCTATTATCATTAATATTGCATGTCCGCACAGACAAATTGTTCTAAATACAAATATTCAGCCAGTTGCAATAAACGTTACATTGCATCGACCAATTACTATCTGTTCGAATTATATACTTCCCAAGTTTAAACTAAATCTTGAAGGACTTGATGATCTTATAAAACAATTACCACAACTATTTATGCGTATGGGAGATTTTAATGGTCATCATGAATTTTGAGGCTGTTCTGACAGCAACACTAGAGGTCAAATTATTGAAACTTCAATTGACAGAAATGCCCTCTGTTTATTAAGTGATAAATCCAAAACGTATCTTCATCCTGCAACAGGTTACTTTTCATCGCTTGATTTGATTAAATTTTGATTCAAATAATGATGAAGATTATAATATACCCTTCTCGCTCACAGAATTGCTTGACACTTTAGACAAATGTCATGATACTGCAGCTGGTCCAGACCAAATTCATTATCAACTTTTAAAACATTTACCACAAGAATTATTGGACCTCCTACTTGAAATTTATAATATTACATGGAAAACTGGCATTTTTCCAGATTCTTTGAGAGAAGCTACTGTTATTCCAATACCAAAACCCGGGAAAGATAGCACGAACCCCAGTAATTATAGACCGATTGCCCTAACTAGTTGTTTATGTAAAACTTTAGAACGTATGATCAATTCTAGACTAGTTTGGTGTCTTGAATCTCAAGACCTAATTACTAACTTTCAAAGTGGTTTTCGCAAGCAGCGCAGCACAACTGATCATCTTGTTCGACTGGAAAATTTTATTCGTGATGCATTTGTTAAAATAGAGCATCTAGTGTCTGTCTTTTTCGATTTTGAAAAAGCTTATGACACTACATGGAAGTATGGTATTATGAATGATCTTAATGACTTAGGTTTAAAAGGTCGTCTTCCAACATTTATATCACAATTTTTATCTGATCGCAATTTTAAAGTACGTGTTGGTTCTACCCTGTCTGTCTCATTTGAGCAAGAACAGGGAGTTCCACAAGGTTCTATTTTATCTGTTACACTTTTTAGCATCAAAATGAACAATATACATGTAGTGAAATGTTTGTTACCAGGGACAGATTGTTCATTATATGTTATCGTTCAAAAAATATGCGTACAATTGAGCGCCAATTACAGCAGTGTTTGAATCAAGTTCAATCTTGGGCCATGGAAAATGGTTTTAAATTTTCCCAATCAAAAACTCAGTGTGTCCACTTTTGTCAATTACGGAAACAACATTGTGACCCTGAGCTTTTTCTAAATGGTACAAAAATACCCGTTGTTGACGAAGCAAAATTTCTTGGTGTTATTTTTGATAAAAAGCTTTCTTTTATACAACACATAAAATACCTGAAAGGCAAATGTTTGAAATCGTTGAATCTTTTAAAGGTAATTTCAAATACTGATTGGGGAGCAGATCGCAAGGTTTTGTTAAGACTTTATAGAGCTTTAATTGGATCCAAGCTAGATTACGGTTGTGTTGTTTATGGTTCAGCCAGGAAATCGTATTTACAAATGTTGGATACTATCCATAATCAAGGTCTTCGTATTGCTCATGGCGCATTTAGAACATCGCCTGTTGAAAGTTTGTATGTTGAAGCAAACGAACCCGCCCTTTAGACGAGACGTGAAAAACTGTCATTGAAATATGCTCTGAGGGTAGCTGCCAACAAATCCAATCCTGCTCATAAAATCATATTTAAACCCAAGTACCACGATTCGTATGACAATAAACCAAAACAAATTAAAACTTTTGGTTTCGCATCAGCAATTCTATGAAGGAAACTGATTTTGAATTTGATGATATAAAAGAAAACTTAGTTCTGAATACACCACCGTGGACTCTTACTTCTCCAAAAGTTTTTTTTTTTTTTTTTTTTGATGTGAAAACCGCCGTGAAAAAGTCTGAAACAAACCCTGAAATATTCAAGTCCAACTATAACGAAATCAAGTCGACTAACAAAGATCATTTTTCAATTTATACAGATGGTTCAAAAGATGATTCAAAGGTTGAATGTGCCGCCGTTAGCCATCTGCATCAATCAAAATTACGTTTGCCTAATAACGCTACAATTTTTTCATCCGAGGCAAAAGCTATTGATTTGGCCCTTAATTTTATTTCAGAACATAATAAAGAAAAGTTTATCATCTTTTCCGACTCACTTTCTGTATTACAATCAATACACAACCGTAATACAGAAAATCCTCTTATTCAAAATATTCTTCTCAGGGTTCATGAGCTATTGTTTAAAAAGTCAATCATATTCTGTTGGATTCCTAGTCATGTTGGTATTTATGGAAATAAAGATGCTGATACCGCAGCAAAGAAATCACTTTCATTAAAGCAATCTAAATTGAAATTACCATATATGATTTTAGGTCAAATATCAACAAATACATTTTAACTAAATGGCAGTCTTCATGGAACAATGCTTCGTTCAATAAACTTCGTGAAATTAAACCTACCTTAGGTGAATGGCACCAAGGAAATAGATCTGTTCGCAGGGCGGAAGTTGTTCTTTCTCGTTGTCGAATAGGTCATACTCGGTTGACTCATTCGTACTTTCTTAACAATGAAGATCAACCTGAATGTGTACCATGTCAAACACCGCTTTCTATTAAACATATTTTTTAATCAACTGTGCTGACTTCGATCCACAGCGCAATTCATACTATGATGTTGAATCGTTAAAAGAGTTGTTTGAACAAATTCCTGCCTACAAAATTTTGCAATTTTTGGAACAAATAGGCATATATCATAAAATCTGAATCTTATTTGATTTTTATTTACATTTTTTACATTTTTATGTTTGCAATTGTCTTTTTACACTATATATGTATATACGTTTTTACTTTAATAGTTTTATATATGCTTTACAATTAACGTAATACATTTAACCTTTTCTCGGCGATATATGACCTTTTTGTGTCGATTCGCCGTAAAACCCAACTCATTCATTCATTCATTCATTCAACAAAAAGACGATTTTTTTGCTGGAAAGAGAAGAATCTCTACTACCCATATATATGCGTCTAAGTATGGGAAAACATCTAGAAATATGAGAAAATCAAAGAAATCAATTCCAGGACCGTTAGATGCATGAAGTCTTATCATGCATATAGCATTTAACATAGATAGATTACATTTCCATTGCAATGATATAACATTGACTGGATTAGGATTAACAAACGGTGTTCACTATACAATTTCACTATATAAACAGATTGTTTCCCTTGTGTAAAGAGTGCTTAGGGTAAGTCTCTTAATATTAGCATGTAAACATATAAGTTAACAGATACATACAGCAAAAAAAACTTGAACCTAATATCAAGAGTTATTGCCCTTGCAAACCTGGTAATATGAACAGTACTTGGTTGATGATATGACTATAACATTACACAAATTAAAAAGTGAAACAATGTAATCATAATTTAATTTATACTTTTTGTCCCCCTGCACAAGAAAACTGTGAGCACACAGCTCTAAAGATGTCACATTTGTCATATCGTGTTTGTTTACGTATTAGCACTACAGATACAATACATTACTTAATAAGTGAAAGAATACGATGTGCTGTGTCGCTGTCTATCTCATTTAAAGCACCTGGCTTCATCAGTACGTCCAGGGCATGTACTGTTGTATTTTCTGGCTGAGCAACCATCCTATTCATGCGGAATTCTTTGAAATGCTTTCAAATTGGTAGTTTCTTTTCTCTGGTTGGCCGTCTAGGTAATTGATGTTTTTCTTAACTGGCGCTTTTGTTACATCATTTTGCTCGGGTTTATCATTTGTTTCTTCTGTCTATTGGCATGATATATTCGCTTCTTTAAATCACTCGTTTCTGTGATTTCTGTTTCATCTTCTCTAGATATATCTGCTTCAAAATCTGACCAACAACTTGTTAAGTGTTTTATTTTGTTCCTCTAGTTATCTCTGAAGTTTTTGTTCCTCTGTTTTGATGTCTTCATCTTAATGAGAATGTAAACCACTTTCACCATTAACATCTGTCCTTTCATCTTCTGCGTCTTCAATGTCTATATCCCCTGCAACTTCTTGCCTCCGTGGCCAAGTGGTTAGGGTCGCTGATTTCAAATCACTTGCTCCTCATCGATGTGGGTTCAAGTCTCACTCGGGGCGTTGAATTCTTCATGTGAGGAAGCCATCCAGCTTGCTTAGGGAATGTTGGTGGTTCTACCAAGGTGCCCGCTGGTGATGAAATAATGCATGGAGGGGCACCTGGGGTCTTCCTCCACCATCAAAGCTGGAAAGTCGCCATATGACCTATAATTGTGCCGCAGCGATGTTAAACCCAACAAAAAAACTTCTTAGAAACTAGATTCTTCACTTTTGTCATCAGGATTTCTTCCCGCCTTTGGATTACAAGCGTCCCAACACCTGCTTATATCCTTACTACTAATCACTTTTAAACTCTTCCTGTCTAGTGACGGCGCTTTTCCTTATCATCTTCATTTTTCTTACTTTCTTCAGATGCATCCTTTATTTCTGTTTCTATAGTGTCCTCTGTAACTTTGCCTCTACCCAGTCCAGTCTTCATTATCCTAGCTGGCAATGGTTGCGATGTAAAGACTTCTCTAAATCATATTTGTTTATGTGACTTTTTTGAAAGACAGGAATATCAGGTCTTTGTTGGTCAATCAATTTATATTCATCTTCTTCGAACTACATGTACATTTGTATTTTATTTTTACCTTCAAATGCTATTTTCTTCACTAGAAATTGTCTCCGTTACATATTCGTGCGGCCTTTCCTTTTCTGTCGTAGTACTAGTTTTTAAATGCACATCCTACAATAGTTTTACAACAATTTTTATATGTAAATTTTTGAACATTTTATTGTTTAAAATAGATGAACAATTAAGATTGATGTAAAGGAGACACTGCAAAAAGTTAAGATGAACACCGACAGTTTTAGTGCTTTTTGCAATTTTATCCACATGTAACCGAAAGTCATTTTTCCTCCTAAACAATTGTTGTTATCACGGCAGCGTTGTTTGTGCTGTGTGGCGGCCGTAAAAAGTCTCCCCGTACATTCAATCCGGGCTGTTATTTTTCGATCTTCTCAGATCGTTCAGCACGAGTTTTATGTCGTGTTATTGGTACTGTTTAGTTTCTCAACATGATCATTTCGGCCTGGGTGGTTCCAATACTCCCGCTTTCATAGCCTTGGGTATTGTTTCATCACCCCTTGGATATGGTGCCTGCTTTTTAATTTTGTCTTTTAACAGTTCCTGTGATACGCAGGCTCCATAACCTCGGATCCCCTTCCTAAATTCCAATTTGTTTAGTTCTGCCCATTGTTTTCTCGTTTGGGGCAAACCCTTTACTTTATCTGGGGACCAAACGCCGCTCTTCATGGAATTACACGCCTCAACACGTGTATCATTGAAAGTTCCATGTTCACCGCCGTTTGAATACATCTGCGGATGTATCTAAATTGCTTTTTGTACTTTTTGCATGTGTTGAGTTCTGCTCAACCCGGGGCTATAGGGCGTGGACGGTAGCATGCATTTCCACTACCGTCCATGAACAGGCTCAATCAAACCGAGCCTGCAACATTTTCGTTTTTGTCGTGTTGAGCGACCTGTGAAGTTTCCACTTTTCTCTATTTACTTATTATTTATTAACGTTTCATAGACTTGATCTAGGAAATTATATTGAACGAAGTCTCTCTGCGCACTTCTTAAGAAAATATTTGTAAAACTGAGCATTCTTCTTTCACAAATGGAACGTTACCACCTTTATCTCATTACTTAAACACATAAACATGTCTAATTCTTGTCAAAACAGTCCGTTGATATAGGACAAAAAGAAAGTCGTGAACAAATAAAACAAGAGGGTAAAGATGATCCTATATCGTTCACCTGTTAACTTGGCCTTGGAATCATGAAGATAAACATTCGGATCAAGTTTCATTCAGATAGGGCCATAAATATGGCCTCTACAGTGTTAACAAGCTTTTCCTTTTATTTGAGCAGGTGACCTAGTTTATGATCCCACATGACCCAGTTTCGAACTTGACCTATGAATCATCAAGATAAACATTCTGACTAAGTGTTTCATAGAAGCATAAAGTCTCAATTAAAGTTCGTGGTCTCTAGGAGTCGTTAACAAGTTTTCTTTTGGATTTGACTCGGTTGACCTAGCGTTTTTGAACAACCCATATGATTCCAGTTGCAATCTTGCCTGGGAAGGATTATCAAGATAAAATATTCTGTGCAAGTTTGTATCAAATCAAAGCATAAATGAAACCTCTACATGGCT
Organism: Mercenaria mercenaria; assembly: GCF_021730395.1. Classification (NCBI taxonomy): domain Eukaryota; kingdom Metazoa; phylum Mollusca; class Bivalvia; order Venerida; family Veneridae; genus Mercenaria; species Mercenaria mercenaria. The sequence goes on along the minus strand of NC_069364.1, from coordinate 86,782,974 downwards.
GAAAAACTATAACTGTATACCCCTGAAGGGATCTGGTCCGTTTTCAAAAACTTGTGTGCAAGTTTGATTAAAATCAATTGCAAAATGTGGTCTCTATCGTGGTTAAAAGCCAAAATAGCACATTTTGGGCCTTTAAGGGGTCATAACTCTGAAACCCATGAGGGTATCTGACCAGCTTTCGAAAGGAGCCGATATATTATGCCAATACTATAGTTGTGTGCAAGTTTGATTAAAATCGCAAAATGTGGTCTCTGTTGTGAACGAACGACGGAGGAGAGCGATCACAAAAGCTCATCCTGTCACTACGTGACAAGTGATCTAAAAACAGGAAACATCATAAAGGGACTTTTGAATAATACGGATGTGTACTACTGCTATTTTCAAGAGCAATATTTTCACAACGAGAAAAATGAATGCTAACCATTGGGTATTTTTTCAACAAACATAGTTGTCCACGGCCATTTGTAATCCCGCTCGAAAGTAGTTGAGAAATATAGCCACATATACCAAATTATTCCTTGGTCTAAGACAAAAACAATATGTATGTATCTCTTATGGGGACCGCGACTGGATCCGGAAATGACGTCATCAATATGGCGGCCGATTACGAAAATAATACTGCTGAATAATTTCTGAAAAAAGATCAGTAAAATTGCTTATAATATCGAATATCATGTCATTAAACAAGCCAGTGGGACATTTCAAATATCTATTTACACTTTCTCAGGAAACAATATATTCAATTTATTTTAACTGTTTAATTTGTACCCCACCCACTTAATTAACAATGCATTTTTACACGTCGCTTCTACCTCTTGATACTAACTATTTTCGACTATTCTTATGGTGTTGAATATGAAATAAGTTAATATCCGAAAGTTACAAGAAATATAACATACAATAATTCGTCTTCAGCCCTGCGATAACAAAGCTATCTACAAACAGTATTATTCATTACCTCTTCAGCTATTTGCAGAAGGAAGGGCATCAGGGCTATGGGGTAGTCATTTCATTGTCTTTTTTTCATCATTCCTTCTCTGCAACTGAATGTATTTCTCAAAAGATCCAATATGTGATATACTCTGCAACGCCTCTTTAAACCTTAACACTGCAGCAGTGCATGTATAGTTTAGAACATGATAAATACATGAACAAAGTAAAGCATATAGACAGAAAGCTCAAAACGTAAAATAAAGAAAAAGAACGCAGTGCGACAAGGCCTTGGAACAGTCAGTTGTAAAACAACGCTGGCGTGCGTAAAACAGTATTTGGGCAACAGTGCTCACACTCTATATCCCCATCATATGTGATAGAACAGTATACATAAAATTAAGCCCTCGACTGCTGAATGTCTTATTCACGAAAGAGAAACTAAAGGTACGTTATGTGAGAAACAAAAATGATTGGGTAAATATTTATAAGTAAAACCTCTGGTCCTTTAGTTTTATGGGGTTCATTTAATATTATCACAATAAGATTCCGCTTAAGCTGGTGCTAAAGAGCGTGAGGGTATTTCACCTTTCAAAACGTCTCATGAACAAACTTAGTCGAACCGAGTCTATTTATTTTGATTAGTTGTGTCTACACTTCTAAGGGATCTTCTTGAAGCTTTAAACAAACCATTTACGCATGTTCTCCATGCCGTTGCAGAAGGCAGAACAACAGCAGAATATTATTAAGGATCCGACGAATCAGCTCAGTATTAGTGGGCTTTAAGAACTATCATGGCGTCGTCTACCTCTTTCGTTAGACACGATCAAATAGGAAAATCTAGCATCCAGCTGACAAAGGACTGAACACCAAATATGCAATCTCGGAGTAAGTAGGTCAAAACCGCATATGATAAAACATTTCATAATTTTACCAAATACATTTTGGAATATTTCCATTGAATTTGATAAATAACTATTGTTTTGATACACTTAGGAACCGAAGTGTTTTAAATTGCTATTAAATGTAAAAAAAACCACTGAATTACGATACTGACATTTGATAGAATATTCTCGCAGTTGATAATAGCTGTATTTCTGTAAAAGGACAAATTGATAACGTTCATTGAATTCTTGAAAGTCGCTCTTGCAAAGATATGACGATTACATAAAGGTAAAGGAAAAGGTACTTATTAAACGTCGCATATAACCGACAGACAACATGACCTACAGCTATGGTGAGACAAACCACGCACCTAGTTACTGATATCTACCTGGTCCGATATATTTCAAAAGATTGTATGGGAAACATCCCCCACCCATCTAAATAGTATAAAAGCTTGGGTAAATCAGTGTACTTAAATCAGTTTTAAATATGGAGATACATGTATGTCAGTCCCAAGCGATGCAGTATTGTAGTCTACATTTAATAACTGTACCTCCCTGGCATAAAATGTCAACTATTCGAGCAACAACTGATTGTCCGTATTTGAAAGCATCATCAAGAATGCGTGAATTATCTTAAAATGCGTTTAATTTAAGCAGTCCCTTTGTCATTCATTAGATTATTAGGTAAATAGGTATAAAAAGTAAAGAAATCATATGAAACAACTAACAGCACACCTTGTAATTGTTGGATTTAAATTTTTCTAGGAATTTTATTTTCAGAGTTTGCATATACTTAGTTGCAATATTGTTTCACGCGGGGTAAATTATCAGTTAGACATGATAAATTAGTATTGGTAAATGTAAAAGAGGTTACATTATCTATGAAACGAGCTTAATGTGATTGTATATGCAATTAAGGAATCCATCATAATCTTGCTGATCATCTATGTGAACTTTGAAAAAGTAATGCAAACTTCAGAGATGTGATTAGTGGCCAAATCCTGCTCATTAGAAGGACTCAAGTTGTAGGTTTAAATACTATAAATGTCCTTGCGTAAAACGTAAATATACTATAGGCGTTAAACGACGATGACATCATAGACATCTAGTATACTGGACTTAAACGTACATAGAGAAATCTTCTAATGATTCCTTTCGAACATGTAGATGTCTTTAACTCAGGTTTACGGGGAAGTATGTATTAATTGGATTTATCAGTTTTAATAGAAGAATCTACACTATCAAATAGTTTACGTTTAAAAGCTGTTATATCATTAGAAACAACATTTTTAAGATTGCACCATATAACATATATTTTTTTTTATTTTGCGTTCTGACCACATTGTCGGGGCGTTAAGCCGATCTGACACACTCATACAGATAACAAGGGTGTATAGATATATATAATTATGTTATTTGACTATGAAAGTGATAGAGAACTAGACTATTTAAATTTTTAATCGAGCATACTGTGCCATTTAACAGACATTTGCTCATTTAATATCGTTATTTAGTCACTTTCGTCATTTTCTGATAGTAATGGATATTGTTTCATTTTAAGCAAAATTAATTCCAGCTTATTTTTCATAAAAGTGTTCTATCTGCTAGAGTAAACATTACCTTCAATAAATATATCAGTTTTACAATCATAACATAGTTTTCAAAGACGTTGTCACCTGTAATTATTCAGTAATCATACATTTTCTGCCTTTATTTTTTTCTCTTTAGCCGCCATATTTATGACGTCATAGCTTTTTCCAGTCGCCTGTCTGGCAAGACATACATGGGAAATAACGATAACTCACTTCAATCTACAATGTGGTATAGGTCTCTATATTTCTCAATATTTTTCTCATGGCGGCCCATATTCCCACAAATCGACGTGTACTATAGTGCAAAATAGAAGTATTTATCACCTTTTGTAATAAAACAATGACTTGATATGGAATTGAGGCAAGGCAAAAATGTTTGGTTTTGAATTATCGTAAATATAACGAATATTCATCTTAACGGCCTTTGTTGGATGAGACAAGTTCTTGACGTACATTTATGTATATATATTACATACTGTCTAAACTATAGACACACCATAAGTATTTGCATTGACACTCAATGATCATACAAGAAACCTAGTTTAAACAATCTGCTACCTTCATAATTCTATCAGAAATTTAAGTGTTTCCTTTTTCCGCAGTCGTATGGATTTTTTAGACATTAGCTCAAAGCACATCGATACACTTTATGAGACCTTAGGCCGTCCTAAAATTAAAATGATTGAAATTGAAAATGAAGCAAGTTTAGTACACAAATTGGAAAATAATGTACACTTACCTCCCAGATACTGTTTGTACCGCTGAGCTGGCTACTATATATGAACGTCACAATGACCAATGATGTTAATCAGTATCTATGAAGCCTATATCAGGCAAACATAATTAGTTGTGTGTGTGTTTTTTTTAATATAGAGTGTACCGACAGTACGAAATACCATCATCAGGAGCACAATTAGTTTCCAACATTGGCTGCCAAATTACTCACATATATGCTTATAAAGATATAATCAAATACTGTAGATATTTCAATAGTTTAGTGTTCGATGCAAAACGCTTTAGTATGTGACGTTAACGTAACTTATAATTTTGAAATCATGTTACACGAAGTCTCCTATATTCGTTAATTGAGGCATGACGATAATACAACGTCCCAGTAGCACCCATATATGGTATGGTTCTGAACAACAGACAGTGTCAACATTTATCACTGTCTAGTTTTGTACAACATGGCAATTAGAAATGATCTTTTGCTTTAATTTGATGGCAACTAGCTATATATATCTTGACTGTGAATCCAATTACTGTAAGCAATGAAGATTATATTGTCCTCTCAATCTGTACTAAATAATCAGAGAGAATAGAACGAATCTGTAAGTTGGTACGGATATGGAGACAGCTAATAGGCAAAAGTCATGATGTAAATCAAATGAAGCGGAAATAATTGACACATAAAAGATTAGTTCCTTACAGACAGTTTCTAGCTGTTGCTACGTTTATCTCTAAGCAATACCCTGCTCTTTTTAATTAGCCCATATGTCTACAGACTGTTGTCAACATTGCCAGCTCAGCTCGATGTTCAGATAGCAAAGAAAAAAGTATGCAGTAGCGAATGACATTTAGACAATGTAATAATACTTATATTAAATATAATTTATCATTCAGAGATAGACAGGCCTATATGGAGATGATATTATTCTGCTATACCTTAATAAGTATTATCAGGTTGAATTTGAAAGAAATCTAGGTTTCACTGAATTCCTACAGAACTGACAAAACAAAAACGATATCCATGAATGAATTTAGGACACCACAAAATAATGAAACTGTAAAACGGCTTAAAACTTCTGGAGGCCTAATAGGATGGTTTTGTTTAATAATATAGTTGAATTGTTTCAATATGTTCACATTAAGCAATTTCTTTAACTTTTAGATATAGTTTTGCATATAATTTATGTTTACTACCAGGATCAAAGTTTGATTGTCCGTAAAATGTCCTTTGCATATTTCAGAAATTAACATTATATTGAAAGTAGGAGTAAAGTGTTTTTTTTTTTTTTTACATGGTATCTTTTGTTACTTCGATTTCGTTCAAACAGTGATTTTACTGAAATATTGTTGAAAAACGGCGTTAAACTCAAGGAAACAAACAAATTAAAAAAGTGGTCTCCGATAAGGTGTTCAAGTTATAAGGTACTACTTTGCTTCATTCTTTACATACCTCCTGATTATCTCTTTAAAGAAGATACATTTTCAAAGATCAAGTCATTCTTAGCAAAGTAGCAAAAATTGCCGAGAATGTTTACAATGAGACTTTATTATTGCAACATATAAGCATGTCTAAGAGATGAGAAATGGGGGCACGAGTGTGTTTGGCGTGGGGGTGGACAGGAAGCTGCTGATGAATGAAAATCCAAGAAATAATGTAATGTATAAGTGCGTGTTAGAAATGTAAGAAATGCAAGCAAAGTGCGTGTAGGGGGATATGGGTAGATGCAAGTGAGTACGAGGGATAACTAAGAACTCTTGTGAATTTTAATTAGATGTGACAGATTGACAGATGTAAAAATAGAAATAGGTTTTTTTTTATGTGCGAGAGAAGGTAGAGTAAAACAAACATATAAACCTTACGAAATGTATCATTAAGTGTAAGAAAATGAAAACAATTACTGGGAGAGGGAATGAAAGTGAAGTTAGGTGTATTTAGGGAATCTATGATATGATTATAACTTGTTTAAGGACTGTAAAAGCAATTATTGTATAGGGTTTGTAATGTTTGGGCATACAGGAACTAATTAAAGTGAAAGTTTGGTCAGAAGTGGAGGATTGAGGGATAACAGTACTGGGAATACAAGTTACTAGTTAAATTGAGAAGCGTGCCATTCAATATCAACAAATAATATAACAAAATCATACCCAGTGAATTGACCGTTTAATCATATTCCTAAAGCTGAATATCTCTTACCTTTACAACGATCAATCCCTTTGTGAGATTTGGTGATTATAACGTCACACGTTACGAAGATGTAAGGCAATAGAGACGTTTGCCATCATTCTTTAACAAGCACTACTGCAACAGTATTCCCGATTGCCATTGACCTTTAAGGTATTAGATCACTAATAGAGAACCTCCTTTTTGAAGAGTATTCAATTCCTACCATAAACCTACTTTTACTGCAATTTTTAGGGGTGCGTAGGTTCAAGCCCTACTGGGACCAAATTTTTTCCCCTTATTTTCCTTTTTTACTAGTAAGTTTTTACTTCTTTCAAGACTTATTAATGTTTTTTTGTACAAAAATGGAAAAAAGTGAATCTTATAAGCAATTTCTTAAACAGAAGGGGTAGAGGTACACATCTTTAAAAAATATTGAGTTACATGCGGTGAAAGTTCTCTATTTTGCTTTCACTCTTAGGTTACATATTGTGGAAGAAATTTAGGTAGGTTTTAAATCTTCCCTAAGGTCATTTTTAAATGTAGTAAGCAAAATCCAAAACAGAAACGCATCATTCGACCTTATTTTTTCAATGTTGTTGTATGAATTCTGTCTCATTAAATCCGTTTACTTGAGGCACCATAGAAACAAATGATATTGGCATTTTTATTTTGTGTTTTATATTGTTTACCAATATTTTGATGTTTCTTCTATTTAAATTAATGGTAAAATGAGTTCTCTGCAAACGTTTTGGATAGTGGCTATCACTTTGAAATTTGTCTCAACTTGAGCATGAGGAGATACCATAAGTTATTCAAAATTTATAAAAAAACGGCACGGTAAAAGTTGTTTTAAATTTGCAAAATAGTGCAAAACATGGTTACCTTTCAGAATATACCAAGCAAAAGCCATTTTGTAAACATTACTATTAGTGACCTAATACCTTAAGGTAAAGAAGGCGTACTGAGCGGGAATTTCAAAAATAAGTTGCATCCTTGACAACATGTTTAAATAATAGCAAAAGCTGATGTTCACCCGATGTACAATTATTAAAAAGGTCAAATGCACACTTTTTACGCAAATGGCGTCGAAATATCACGTTTTTGCCTAGCCCTAAATAGTTGTGACGTTGCAGTTTTATCAGCGATAAATGTAGTTTAGAGGCGACCATTCAATTAAAAAAGTAATTATTTTTCATTTAATGTAACAGGCCCGTTAAAACCTATATGGTGATGTAATTTTCAAATATGTTCTCCGACTATTCGCCGAAGGAATGCTTACTTTATGCAAAAATATCTTTCTAGGAAATTATTGTTTTCGAGCGGAATGACTAAGTAGTGTGTTAAAACTGTCCCATAGATTTGTTTTTAAAAAGTAAAATATCATATAAACTTATCTTCTGTAAAATGCGCGAACAAATACGGGGATCTCCGACTTTGTTTTCGCTGTGTTGTCTAAAATTTTCCCCTACCCCCTTTTCAATCGCAGATTTTGTGCATCAAAATTTCAGAAAGAACAAGTTAATCACAAAAAAGTTTACAACAACATCAATTTTATTTAAGGGGGAATGGTACTTTGTCAAAATTTAAGATTTGCTGATTGTCTTATATACCAAAATAAACTTGAAGATATTTCCAATTGATATCATCATCTTTTAGAGCAATAAACATTCGTATGACGTTACCATGACGTCGCAAACATGACCCGTTTTCGCGGTTTTTACGTCCGTTAATGGTAGCACTAAAATAGTATAAAACTCGATACTACAAGCGTATTGTTGGCGTCAATGCATTAGATATATATCAAACGACAGAATAAAGCAATTTCTTAGTGATTATTAACATGAACAGGTATTTTCTATCTGAATTTTCGAAGGAGGTTCGAAAACAGACATTTGGTTGTTTAAGAAAATTCAGGAAGAAAATCGATTCTGATCCATTTTGCAAAAAATTGGCCCGTGGAATTTTTGCCAAATTTTTGTATGTGAAAATTCATTATGTTGTTAATATCTATGCCAAAATAGAAAAAAGTTCACCGAAGCGTTTTTGTAGTAAAACCGTTTGAACTTGACTACTGCAGCGTCGTTAAAAGACATGTAATCGTTATGTAACGTTACATGTGTTTATTTTAAATGGCTTGTCATAATTCTACCTGGAAACCTATAAACAAGCAGTTATGAGACATGAATTAAATATTTCAATCTAATCGTAAAAATATTACACATTTCATAACATGCAGTATTCCAAAATATTTTCATTGAAAAGTGCGTATCTTTTAAATTACTAGAAGTTCTTGATGTTCATTTCAATAGCCACTTCATGCACCTTTTTCAAACTCAGCTGCTCTCTAAAATAAGTCGCGATAAATACGGACAGTTCAGAAGGCTAGAAAAGTTAAGTTTTTGAAGAAAGGGAGTGTCGGGAGTGATAATAAAACGGAGAAAAGCAAAATAGAAGAATCGTCGATTATGCATATTTTGGTAATGTATTTGACAATGGTTGCAAAATATGCGGAAAAAGACTTTACTGAAGCCCGCCCGCTTAGCTCAATAGGTAAGAGCGTTGGTCTACGGATCTCGGGGTCGCTAGTTCGATCCTCGGACGGGGCGTATGTTCTCCGTGACTATTTGATGAACGACACTGTGTCTGATATCATTAGTCCTCCACCTCTGATTCATGTGGGGAAGTTGGCAGTTACTTGCGGAGAACAGGTTTGTACTGGTACAGAATCCAGGAAAACTGGTTAGGTTAACAGCCCGCCGTTATATGACTGAAAAACTGTTGAAAAAATGGCGTTAAACTCAAAACAAAGACTTTACTGGAAAAAACCTATTTTCCGAAAACTAAGTATGGTCTATATAGTGTACTACATTTTAAAATGTAAAATCTAAAATGCCACGGCATTTTACGGAACCCCTATTTAATAAACGTTGCAGCTGCATTAGGTAAGCATGGGATAATTAAAATACAGATTCAGATTCAGATTTATTGGCATATCGGCATATACAATATACCTTTGGCCATTTACAGAAATAAAAAGGATGGCCAAGATATCACAAAATATACAGTAAAAAAACAACTATAGGTTCTAAAATATATATATTAATCATTAAGAAGCAGCAATATCTGTAAGTTTTTCCTTTCTTAATTGCATAGCATAATATACATATTTGGCTGTATTTCTTATATTTTTATTATTACTTGAAGATAATGTCCTTGCAAATTTATTTATACATGGAAATGACTGAACAATACCATACTTTTGACGAAGATTTCTATAAATTGGACAGCATACCAGAAAATGATATTCAGATTCTACATTTGTGTACAAAGTTTACAAACACGTAAGTTTCTTTCAACTCCAGAAAATCTTCCACTTTCAATTTCAAGATTATGAGAACAAAGCCTAAAACGAGACATTTCTTTTCTATGTAAATCGTTACCTACTACATCTAAATATTTTTCAAATTTGTACACCTTTTTAAACTTTCTATAATAAAACAATTTGGACTGGTTACTTATCACATCATTCCAGTCTTGTACATACTGGTCACGTAATCTTTGTTTTAACATTGGCATATAATTAATATCATAGTTCTGATTATTCCACAAATAACTATATCCTAAGATATCCAGTTGTCTTTTAACAGCTGAAGCCCAAGTAGATTCAATATTGTTATTTAACAAATCACACTGTTCTATAAAAATTTTGTGTACAAGTGACTGGGGAGTTTTCATTATATTTAACCAATACTTTAGAGATCGCTCTTACATATAACAGAAAGAGGGAAACGACCAAGCTCACCAAGAACAGCAGCATTGGAAGTCTGAGGACGAACTCCTAGAATGATTTTACAGAACCTTTTCCGCACAGTTCTATCCGAATGTGAATTTCGTTTAAATTGTATTAATGATACAATTAAAGGCAGATTTATAGAAACGGTAATAAGACTGTTAAAAAAGTTGATTAATTTTCTGAATCAAGTTTTTACGCTCGTTTCAACAGTATGGCGGGTAGTTTCCTTAAACATTGTTCCTGGGAACGACCAGTACTAAACCCCTAACTTCCGACACAAACTACCAAGTGTTCTCACATAAAGAGCCATGTTCGGTAGCGGGGCTCGAACTTACAGTCCTCCATCAGTGAGATATCTCAGTGAATCAGACCACGTAGGCAGTCCTAAAAGTTGACAGTTTATATATATACGTTATTTTTCTTTTGCAAGCAGTACAACGGAATTTTAAAATTCGAATGTTACGTATGAATTTTAAGATTCCGCCGTGTACTGTTTGCAAAGATTACACGTCAAAACATTTACATAAATGGATACCGTTCTACCTGTTTTAACATATGTTATTTGAGCCGCGCCATGAAAAAACCAACAAAGTGGCTTTGCGACTAGCTTTGATCCACACCAGCTTGCGCAGTCTTGTCAGGATCTATGTTGTTCGCTTTTAAAGCCTATTGCAATTTAGGAAACCGTTAGCGAACAGCATGGATCCTGACCAGACTGCAAAGCCACCGTATGTTGGTTTTCACAAGGCGCGGCTCATTTCATTTAAATATTTCTGTTATTAGTTATTTGTTGCACAGGACGGGGAAAAAAGCCTGAATAGAAACGACTAAATTATGAATTTTAAACATGCCATCACGGACATGCCCCTTCCGTTTACATGACGACATAACGATATAGAATGATGAATGTTCGTCCATATGCCGTCGCGGCTTGTTTCACAATATTGTCTTTCCTAAAATTCAATAAAAAATATATTAAAGTTTGCAATGTTGATCCAAATATAAACTAGCAGTATCACTAGAGAACGATCACTCAAAAAGATGCTAAATCCGTTCCCGATCCTGGATTATGTACTGAGCTTTTATTTTACACGTATTTTAGAAAGAATAAGTTTGAATAGAATGGCTGTATAATAGGTCTTAATAAATTAAGAATGCTTATATTTTTAATAAAAAAACAGCCAATGAGCGGCAGTAAGCTTGTCTACCTGCCTGACATAACTGAAATACTGAAAGGGCCGTAAAACAGGATTCTATCAATCAAAACAAACAATAATATGAATTCATTTGGAATTTCCATATAAGCCGACAATCTCGCATGTTATGCGCCCTTTTCCGAGGTCACCGTACCGCGCTACTGATAATTTCCTGACAAGTCAACACGATGCTGGTACAAATCTATAATTTAGGTTGTGTTTCTGTAATAAGAATGTATATAACAGCCGTACTTAATCAGTATCTGTTTGTCTCCCTTGGCTATATTTTTGCATGAAAACAAAAATGGGATAATCTCGTAAATATCAGCACTAAAGAAATATTATCAATAAATCTATCTATAAATATAAATTTGCCATCAAAATATTATGTTTGTTTCAAAGCAACTTATTACATAAAATAAATACACATAAAAAAATAATATATATGTAAATTTAACACACCCGTGTGAGTGATAATTATCTATGACTGCTATATAAGTTTAATAATTTCTAAAAGTTAGAGTGAAAAAGAGCAATATTTTTATTGAGTTTTTTGTCAATTATTTATGTTAATTTCGTTTTGAAAATTATATTATTATTGACCCTTGAGCCATTGGATATGCTATGGTATTCACTGGAAGAGGTCAATATTGTCCTCCTCCGTTGAATATCACATCATATCCGATGGCTTAACAGTCAATAACTGTTTTATTATATGGGTTCAAGTTTATAAATAAGTAACAAATATTGTTGCAACATATGTAATGTTTGAAAGTAACAATAACTGTGTGAAAACTTATCAAAGTTTACACGAAAACAATTAAATATGGTCAACTTCACAGATGCCAAAAAAATGGAGCAATTCGTGTAAAAGCTATGGAGCCCGATATTCGTGCTCAGTTGCATAAAGAGGCAAGCAATTCTGGACTGATGTACAAACATATTTTTACTCTACATTTTAATTGTCCTGAATATTTTTTTTTAAAAGAACAATTAACAATAGAAAATAATTTCCATTGCAAGCTTGTTTTCCAGTGCAAAGTGAGTTTCAATAAATCTTGAAGAAAAAGGAGAAGCTGAATTAATACAGGCGCTAGAAAGCATAGTTCCACATATGTATGGAGAGCACCATCTTTGCAACCACTGGTGTAAAAATAAGGCTAATAATGTAAATATTCACGTGCTTTCGTCATGTCTTAAGCGACGTTGTTTACTGCGTCACAATGCTCTAATTCAAACGGTTGTACTAGAAAAACGCTTCGGTGAACTTTTTTCTATTTTGGCACAGCCATTAACAACATAATGAATTTTTACATACAAAAAATTGGCAAAAATTCCACGGGCCATTTTTTTGCAAAATGGATCAGAAGCGATTTTTTCCCTGAATTTTCTTAAACAACCAAATGTCTGTTTTCGAACCTCCTTCGAAAATTCGGATAGAAAATACCTTTTCATGTTAATGATCACTAAGAAATTGCTTTATTCTGTCGTTTGATATATAATCTAATGCATTGACGCCAACAATACGTTTGTAGTATCGAGTTTTATACCATTTTAGTGCTACCATTAACGGACGTAAAAAGCGCGAAAACGGGTCATGTTTGCGACGTCATGGTAACGTCATACGCATGTTTATCGCTCTAAAAGATGATGATACAAATTTGAAATATCTTCAAGTTTATTTTGGTATATACGACTATTAGCAAATCTTAAATTTTGACAAAGTACCATTCCCCCTTAAAGCGTATTCTTATTTTGTAAGCCATTTTCCGATTTCTTTCCTATTTTTATTGTCGCACTTGTAAATCAGAATGCATGAAACGTAATCAAAAAAATGATACTTTTTATTAAACATCTTACTGCTCGTTCTCTCCTACATAGAGTTTTTTAATTTTCTGAAAATATTCCTAAAATGTTTTTGAATAAAATAAGATTATAAAATTTCTTGACTACCGGGTTAATTTCGTTCTTCTCAGATCGTTCAGCACGACTTTCATGTCGTGTTATTGGTACTGTTTAGTTTTTCAACATGACCATTTCGGCATGGGTGGTTCCAATACTCCCGATTTCATAGCCTTGGGTATTATATAATCACCCCTTGGATATGGTGCCTGCTTTTTAATTTTGTCTTTTGACAGTTCCTGTGATACGCAGGCTCCATCCCCTTCCTAAATTCCAATTTGTTTAGTTCTGCCCATTGTTTTCTTGTTTGGGGCAAACCCTTTACTTTATCTGGGGACAAACGCCGCTCTTCATGGAATTACACGCCTTGACACGTGTATCATTGAAGGTTCCATGTTCACCGCCGTTTGAATACATCTGCGGATGTCTCTAAATTGCTTTTTGTACTTTTAGCATGTGTAAATGTTGAGTTCTGCTCAACCCGGGGCTAGAGGGCGTGGACGGTAGCATGCATTTCCACTACCGTCCATGAACAGGCTCAATCAAACCGAGCCTGCAATATTTTCGTTTTTGTCGTGTTGAGCGACCTGTGAAGTTTCCACTTTTCTCTATTTCATTTTCACACTACGATGCTATTATTAAATAATTTTTCGTATTTTGTTTAAGCCCATTTCAACTGTTTCATAAATAGTTAACGGAATCCGGAGATGTTAGTCCGAGCCCGCCTAGCTACAGCGCTCCATTATTTCGACAAGTTGTCAATTTCTCACGGAGAGTGCCTGCTGGTAAGAAACTATAAAGACAGGTTGTGTAAGCAGACCGCCGTGACATAATTGGAAGTTTGGTGAGAAACGGCGTAAACCCAACACAATGGTTATCAAATGCATAAGTGCAATAACTTATTTATTTTGTGTCCGTACATGTTTAACGTCTGAGGTTAACTTTATGTCGTTTTGACTGTGCATATTTCGACCAACTTAAAAGTCAGAATTAGCCAGGATAATTATTGTTTTTGGGTTTTACGCCCGTTTTCGTCAATATTTTTGTTTTTACAGGCACTAAACGTTTTCCCACAGTAACTTACAACTGATTGACGGGCGAACGCTCCAACCAGTGTGTCATTCTGTCCGACATGAAGGGTGGGGTTATTTTTGACTGGGTTGAATTAGACAAGAGACTTGTTTTACAGGGTCAGATGTAATTGAAGTTTCAAAACCGGAATTATTTTAAAATCTGAATTGCACATATTTGTTAACCAAATGTTCATTTAAAAAGAGGGAATGTCTGAATATGCCGATGTTGAAATAACTTGTAGTCCAACCCAATATTTTTTTGTCCTGATTTAAAAAACATATGCTTGTTTTATTTTATGTCTGAAACAAAGAGCAATCAAATATGAATCAAACAAAAAAACGCGAATTAAAGTTTTTGTTATCACTACCCTTCTGTTTATTACGGCAAAATTTATACTTCAGTTCATTCATATCACCCGGTTTTGTTTCAAGATAAAGTTGAAAATGACAGCGATTTAGCGGTTGTATCCAGCTATATTATTCACGTTATTCAAATTTGAAAAGAAAAACACATACGGATAAAAACAGTGGATTTTTTTATCTTAATTGTTAAGTATGAATACGGTCAAATGCTGAACAAGTCTTCGCCATGTTTTTTTCTCTAATCATAAATCAATGTTATTTTTTGTTTCAAGGCGTTCATTCTAGCTTTGACGGAAAAGAATATATCAGAAAATATACTTAAAGTAGGCAGTAGTTATATCCACTCCTTTTATGAACTTCAAGTAGATATTTTATTGTTTGAATATGACGGAAACTGGATGCGGAATGAAATCTTTAGCATACAAGCTGTTTACCGTCAACGTTTAGAACGCAAAGACATGGCGTCGTCATGCGTAATGTTTCACGTTCCGCTAGATGACGCTGCATTACGCCTTCTTGACCTTATGGTATTTAACTGTAAGCTTCCAGATATATGTCTCTTACCCAGACCAAATTTTGTTCGAAGGTTGATGATGTGGACATAGTTAGAAAGATAATATGAGGACAGTTTGCATTTCTCAATTAATTCGGTTTGCAAGAGCATGTAGTCATGTCAAGAATTTCAATGAACGCAATCAATATATTACAAGTAAAAACAAAGAAAAATATCAAACAGGGAGTGCCACGCACCAAAAGCGCAGCTTCCTCAAAACGAACCCCCCAGCACGCAAACGCGTGCACCACACACACACTCAAAGCTTACACATCAGGACAAAACGAACAACACACACACACACACACTCAAAGCCAACACATAAGGACAAGACGAACAATAAGCATACACACACGCGCGCACAAAAAATCAACACACAAGGACAAAACGAACAAACAAAAGAACACAGTGGGGCACCGCCTTGGAACGGTCAGTGGCAAAAACACCACTGGGGAGCTTAAACCGGTTTATGGTGCGCACCCAACCTCACTCTTACCCCCACCATGTTCCAAAGACATGGGACAGTGTAAATAAAAGTAATCCCCTCCAGGTGAATCTCTAACACACGTAATGGAAACAAAAAGGCATGGCATGTAAAACACAAAAATGCTCGTGTATAAATATATAAAAAGCAAACCTTAAGAATCAAAAACGTATGTACTCAATGCCTTTTCAGAAGACAGAGCAACAAGAGAAACACCCATAAGGGCCCGACGAAACAGGCCAGAAGACAAATATTAAAACAGTTCAGTCCTGGTAGGGTTTAAAAACTGCTCATCATAGAGTCCTCCCCCTCTTCCGTCAGACGCAATCAAAGAGGGAAGCGTAGTGTCCAACTGTAAACGGGTTAAACACTAAACAGGCGGTATGTCTCAAAACAGTTGGGTCGTAACCTCTTTTAATAAAACGTTTGATAATCTTTTCAAATCTTTTCATTTGGAAAATTACCATGACCCAAGATCTTACGAAGTATGTAAACCACATCCCCATAAAAAACGGGTTTAGAAATACCTTCTCGCAGAAGTGTCTTTAAAATACTATTGAATTTTAAAACTAAATCAGAATTACGATAATAAAATTTAGAAAAATATTTACGCAATTTGTAATAACGGTAGCCTTGCTGAAGAAGTTTTCTTGTAATATATTGATTACGTTCATTGAAATGCTTGACATGACTACACGCTCTGGCAAACCGAATTAATTGAGAAATATATACCCCATAAGATGTAGCCTGAGGTACATCCCCATCCAAATGGGGAAAATTTACAATACATAAATTAAAATCACCCCTCTTGTCATAAATTTTTGTATGTATAATATTGTCATACATAGAGAGATGTAAATCTAAAAATGAAGCATCAGTATCCGAATTGTTAGTTTTAATTAACTGAAGCTCCCTAGGATAAATAGTACCCACCAAATGACCATAACACGGTTTATCCATATTAAGAATATCATCCAGATAGCGTGATGTATTATTAAATGCAGTTATAATATCTGCTTGCGTATCTGGAGAAAGGCTCAACATAAAGTCTCTTTCATAACAATATAAAAACAAATCTGCGACAAGGGGTGCACAATTTGTTCCCATGGGAATACCAACAACTTGTCTAAAAACTGCATTCCCAAACCTGATGTAAATGTTGTTCAATAAAAAGGAAAGGGCTTTACAAACTTCGTCACATGTCCACATAGTATAATGTTTAATAATATTGCTAGTAAAAAAAGCTTTATCAAAATTGCAAGCGATAAATGTATCATTCTCTCTGGCAAAAGTCTTTTGAATTAGGGCAGTTAATTTGTCATTTATTAAGTTATGTGGTAAAGAGGTATACAAAGTAGAAAAATCGTATGTACCAACTGTAGATACCTTGTAATTATTAATTTTCAACTTATCCAGGATTTCGCCAGAATTTTGAATCGACCAAAATAAGTGTTTACCAGAGTTTTCGTATACTTTATCGCAGTATCTTTCCACGTGGGCTTTCACAGCAGTTAGACATGATGTTAATAGTTTTGAAATATTTGTAGTTGTACAAGAGCTTGAATTAGCGATAAAGCGAGCTTTATATGGTTGTTTATGCAATTTAGGAATCCAGTACATGGTCGGTAGTTTAATTTGTTGATCGTCTATACGAACTTTTAAATTAGAAACTTCAGTGATGTGATCAGTAACTAATTTGTTTTCAACAGAAGGACTCAATGTATAAGTTTTAGTGCTATTTAGTTCATTTTGTAAAACATTAATATAATGCAGGCGTCAAATGATGATAGTATTGTTGGCCGCCTTGTCTGCTGGAACTAAGACATACTTAGAATGAAATTCTTGGATTTCCTTTTTCAAATGTCTTCAAGTAAACTTGGGTTTTGGTGGAAGTAGGTGTACATTAGTTTGATAAAATTTTATTCGAGAATCAACAATGTTAAAAATATTTCGTTTCCAAGACGTTAATGCACTGGGATCAGCGTTCTCACGACGACACTATTTAACATAGAAGGTTTCAATGGATTCTGCAATGTGACCACGACAAGCATTAAAATCAATAGTTGAAGAAATTCTATATTTAGGTCCTTTAAAAAATAAATTACGAATACGTTTGTCTTTAATAATACCAAAATTACCAGTGATGACATGACCTGCATCTGAAAAGCAAAATTTTGAGTTTTTACATTCGCAGTAAGAAGGAGTATTTGTTTGAACATCTAAGTCGGAAATAATTCTATTGTAATTGAAAAAAAAAATTCTTACAGGTGTTTTATATTTATAACAGATAATAGGAACTTCGGAGTTTCTGAAATATTTAGGCACAGAATCAATGACATGTATATCCCGAAATATACTAGGTACATCGATGAAGTCAATACCTTTGTTCATGAAATATATTTTAAGAAAATGTCTCTCATGGTCAGATTGGATGTCAATATGTGGACGGAGAACATGTTGTGTGTAACTTTGAATAAGATATGATACAGTGTAAAACGGATCTGTTTGAATAACATACTGGTCCGCTTCCTCGTCCAGCTTTTTAAGAGACTGTACAGATAAAGATGAAAGACGAGAAAGCATTGAATAACTACCAGAGTTTGAAAGAATTAAATCGAGGTCAGGAACTGATATATTGACTTCAGATTTGCAATTAACATTACCATTTCTTCTAATTCCATGAGACCTTGATTTACGTTTCCTAATATTTAAAATAGAAAAGATATCGATATCAGAGTTTTTAGAGATATTACCTTCCTGATAAATATTATCATTTAAGCCCAACAGAAACGGTGACTGTAAATTTTTAATCCATTTGAATTCTGCTACATGTCTGGCTTTAATTTTAAAACTAGATGTGGAATTAGTATCATATACGATTTGCTCTACTGGTTGCATTGTTACCTGATCAAATGTATGGCCAGATTTACGAAACTTATAATTTATAAACTTCTTCAGCAAGGCTATCGTTATTATAAATTGCGTAAATATTTTGCTAAATTTTACTATCGTAATTCTGATTTAGTTTTAAAATTCACTAGTAATTTATAGACACTTTGCGAGAAGGTATTGCAAAACCCGTTTTTTTATGGTGCTGTGGTTTACAAACTTCGTAAGATATTGGGTCATAGTAATTTTCCAACTGTATTCGGTAAAATTATAAAACGTTCTATTAAAAGAGGTTACGACCCAACTGTTTTGAGGCATACCGCATGTTTAGTGTTCAACCCGTTTACAGTTGGACACTACGCTTCCCTCTTTGATTGTGTCTGACGGAAGAGGGGGATGACTCTATGATTAGCAGTTTTTAAATCCCACTAGGACTGAACTGTTTCGATACCTGTCTTCCGGCCTGTTTAGTCGGGCCCCCCTTAAGGGTGTTTCTCTTGTTGCTCTGTCTTCTGCAAAGGCATTGAGTATATACGTTGTTGGTTCTTAAGATTTGCTTTTTATATATTTATACAGGAGCATTTTTGTGTTTTACATGCCATGCCTTTTTGTTTCCATTACGTGTGTTAGAGATTCACCTGGCGGGGATTACTTTTATTTACACTGTCCCATGTCTTTGGAACATGGTGGGGGTTAGGGTGAGGTTGGGTGCGCACCATAAACCGGTTTAAGCTCCCCAGTGGTGTTTTTGCCACTGACCGATCCAAGGGGGTGCCCCACTGTGTTCCTTTATTTGTTCGTTTTGTCCTCGTGTGTTTGCTTTGTATGCGAGTGCGTGTGTGTGTGTGGTTGTAGTGTGTACGTCTGCGTGCTGTGGGTTTCCTTTTGGGGAGGCTGCGTTTTTGGAACATGGCATTCCCTGTTTGATATTTTCTTTGTTTTTTTGGTGGACCTGCGACGAAGTTTGTAAAGCCCTTTCCTTTTTATTGAACAATAGTTACGTTAGGTTTGGGTATGCAGGTTTCAGACAAGTTATTGGTATTCCCATGGGAACAAATTGTGCACCCCTTGTCGCAGATTTGTTTTTATATTGTTATGAAAGAGATTTTATGTTGAGCCTTTCTCAAGATACACAGGCAGACATTATTACTGCATTTAATAATACATCACGCTATCTGGATGATATACTTAATATGGATACAGTAAACCTCACTTATAAGGAACTCGGATATAAGGAACACTCGGTTATAAGGAACAGTTTTCAATTCCCCGATCTAATTCCTTCTTTATTCAATGTAAAAATCCTCGGTTATAGGGAACTCTGTTATAAGGAACACTCGGTTATAAGGAACACTTTTTCCAGTCCCAAAGTATAAAATTCAATAGAAAACACCTTGGTTATAGCGAACAGACATAAAAAATAAAAATAAGTGAAAACCGGAAATAAACAGCAGAATCGCTGATGCCGTCAGAGTAACGCCAGCACTTTCACGCGCTTTCATGGACATGAATTAACACAAATTATTTCATTTCTATGATATTCATGGATACAATTAAAAGAAAATATATAATAGCTTCATTAACACTTAGTAAATACTAGAAGACAGTAGACTTATATTTACTCAAAATTATGTACTACGGCTACATGTATTGGGGTATTTCATGTTAACAATAGTGAACGGAAATCAGTCACAGTCATGGTTATACTATCCTAAACAAATGTGCTAATTACGCGTGATAAACAATGGCAAACAGTCCAGTTTACCAAATTTCCAATTGTAAAAATAAAGCAGGTGCTAAAATGGACAGTAGGAAACTATAGGTATAATTTACACTTTTAACCGTATGTATGGCGCCGTTGTCTAGTCGCAATACACTGTATGTCATAACACCCTACTTTTGATCTTAATGGGTAGTCTAATTTAACATTTTTGTAATAAAAATTTGAACATTTATTTTATATTAGTATTGATGCCTAGTCACATAACATGCAGTCGAGCAAGGTAAGGGGAGTAACTGCAACATATCTTATAGTCATAATGAAGCGCTCTCTAAAAAGAAGATAGAAATAACCGACAAAAAATAAACACAAATTACGGTTATTCTTACCGACGTACATTTTGGCTTAGGGTTTAACGCCGTTTTTCAACTGTATCTCAGCCACATACATGCAGACCTTACCATCTCTCCAGGAAAGGACCTGCACTAGACTCTCAACTTTCTCACATAAAGATTCATGGTCGGTCCAAAGTGTGAGAGTGAGCCCTTTTCAAACGTTAGTCAAGTAGTGTTCGCTATACAAATTGTGTTCGTTATACAAACCTCGGTTACAAGGAACTAGTTCGCTATACGGATATAAGGAACCTCGGTTATAAGGAACAATTTTTAGAGGTCCCAAGCTGTTCCTTATAAGCGAGGTTTACTGTAATCCGTTTTTTGGTCAGTTAGTGGAAAATATTTATCCCAGGGAGCTGCAGTTAAATAAAACTAACAACTCGGATAATACTGCTTCATTTCTAGATTTGCATCTCTCTATTTACGACAGTTTTATAAATACCAAAATTTA
This sequence comes from Mercenaria mercenaria, assembly GCF_021730395.1. Classification (NCBI taxonomy): domain Eukaryota; kingdom Metazoa; phylum Mollusca; class Bivalvia; order Venerida; family Veneridae; genus Mercenaria; species Mercenaria mercenaria. The sequence goes on along the minus strand of NC_069364.1, from coordinate 86,761,853 downwards.
TGACAAGAGGGGTGATTTTAATTTCAATATTGTAAACCGTATATATTCCTCAGTTTATTCGGTTTGCTAGAGCGTGTAGTCATGTTGATGATTTCAATGAACGTAACCTATATATTACAAATAAGCTTCTTCAACAGGGCTACCGTTATTATAAATTACGTAAATACTTTTCAAAATTTTACTATCGTAATTCAGATTTGATTTTGAAATACAGTAGCAATTTAAAGTCACTTCTGCGAGAAGGTATATCAAAACACGCTTTTTATGGGGATGTGGTTTACAAACTTCGTAGGATTTTGGGTCATGGCAATTTTCCGATTGTATTTAATAAAGTCATTAAACTTTTAATTAAATGAGGTTATGACCCAACTGTTTTTGAGACACACCGCATGTTTGGTGTTCAGCCCTTTTACAATTGGACGCTACGCTTTCCTGTTTGATTGTGTCTGACGGAACAGGTGGAGGACTACCTAGTCGTTCTTAAATCCCACCAGTACTGAGCTATTGTGATTTCCGTCTTCTGGCCTATTTCCTCGGGCCCTTAAGGGTGTTTCCCTTGTTGCTCTGTCTTCTGCAAAGGCATTGAGTACATGCGTTTTAGGTTCTTAAGGATTGCATTTTCATATATATATATACAAGAGCATTTTTGTGTTTTACATTACATGCCTTTTATACATACCAAAATTTATGACAAGAGGGATTATTTTAATTTCAATATTGTAAATTTCCCCCATTTGGATGGGGATGTACCCCATGCTACATCTTATGGGATATATATTGCTCAGTTAATTCGGTTTGCAAGAGCGTGTAGTCATGTTGAGGATTGCAATGAACGTAACTTTATATTACAAATAAGCTTCTTCAACACGGCTACCGTTATTATAAATTACGTAAATACTTTTCCAAATTTTACTATCGTAATTATGTCTCCCCCTCTGACATATTGTTTTTGCCCTGTCCGTCCGTCCGTCCGTACGTCACACTTCATTTCAATAGCTATGATCTAGAACCTTCAAACTTCATAGGGTTATAGGGCTGCTGGAGTAGACGACCTCTATTGTTTTTGGGGTCACTCCATCAAAGGTCAAGGTCACAGGGGCCTGAACATTGAAAACCATTTCCGATCAATAACTAGAGAACCACTTGACCCAGAATGTAAACTTCATAGGATGATTGGTCATGTAGAGTAAATGACCCCTATTGTTTTTGGGGTCACTCCGTTAAAGGTCAAGGTCACAGGGGCCTGAACATTGAAAACCATTTCCGATCAATAACTTGAGTACACTTGACCCAGAATGTTGAAACTTCATATGATGATTGTACATGCAAAGTAGATGACCCTATTGATTTTGGGGTCACTCTGTTAAATGTCAAGGTCACAGGGGCCTGAACATTGAAAACCATTTCCGGTCAGTAACTATAAAACCACTTGACCCAGAATGTTGAAACTTAATAGGATGATTGGTCATGCAAAGTAGATGACCCCTATCGATTTTGGGGTCACTCTGTTAAAGGTCAAGGTCACAGGTCCTGAACATTGAAAACCGTTTCCGATTAATAACTTGAGAACCTCTTCACCCAGAATGTTAAAACTTCATAGGATGATTGGACATGCAGAGCAGATGACCCCTATTGCTTTTGGGGTCACTCTGTTAAAGGTCAAGGTCACAGGAGCCTGAACACGGAAAACAATTTCCGATCAATAACTTGAGAACCACTTGACCCAGAATGTTGAAACTTCATAGGATGATTGAATATGCAGAGTAGATGACCCCTATTTATTTTGGGGTCAGTTTATTAAAGGTCAAGGTCACAGGGGCTTGGTCATGTAAAATCATTTCTGGAAAAAAACTTGAGAACCACTTGACCTAGAACGTTGAATCTTAATAGGATGATTGGACATGCAGAGTAGATGACCTCTATTTATTTTGGGGTCACTTGATCAAAGGTCAAGGTCACAGGAGCCTGAACAGTGACTTGAGAAACACTAGGCCAAGAGTGTTGAAACTTAGCGGGGTGACTGGACATGCCAAGTAGATGATACCTATTGCAGCCAACCATCAGTGTCTCTTTGACTTTCGCTCCTGACCCCTATTAACGTCTTGCCTACACGACTTTGCATTGGGGGAGACATGCGCTTTTTTACAAAAGCATCTTCTAGTTCAGATTTGATTTTGAAATACAATAGCAATTTAAAGGCACTTCTGCGAGAAGGTATATCAAAACCCGCATTTGATGGGGATGTGATTTACAAACTGATTTTGGGTTATGGCAATTTTCGAACTGTAGTTAGTAAAGTTATTAAACGTTTTATAAAAAGACACACCGCATGTTTGATGTTCAGCCATTAAGGGTGTTTCCCTTGTTGCTCTGTCTTCTGCAAAGGCATTGAGTACATGCGTTTTAGGTTCTTAAGGATTGCATTTATATATATATATATTATATATATATATATATATATAATATATATACAAGAGCATTTTTGTGTTTTACATTACATCTCGTGCCTTATGTATGGGTTTGGTTTCTGCGGTACTTTATACACTGTCTGTGATTGGAACATGGGGGGGTAGAGTGAGGTTAGGTGCACTTAACGGTTTAGTTTGTTTATGTTTGCATTGTTCTCGGTGCTTCCGAAGGATCTACTTTTCAGATTATATTTACTTCACAACAGCGGGTATTAAGTGCTGTGTGTGGCGGCCGTAAAAAGTCGCCCCGACTTCATGTCAGTGTTGTTATATTTTCTGGTCCTTCGGGATCATTGATTTCAACTGATATAGATTTGAAGATTGAATACTGCTTAAGCCGGTGCTAGGGGGCGTGAGCAGTGTTGCATTTTCCATTACTGCTCTTGAACAGACTCAATCAAACCGAGTCTGCAATTTTCACTGTTAGCATTGTTCTCGGTGCTTCCGAGGGATCTACTTTTCAGATTATATTAAACTCTCCAGTGGTGGTTTTGCCACTGACCGTTCCAAGGTGGTGCTCCACTGTGTTCCTGTATTTGTTTGTTTTGTCCTGCCTCATGTGGTTCTGGGACGTTCTGTGTATGAAAAGAATTGGAACCACTGCCTTACCCTTGCTTGATCGTAAGAGGCGACTAATAGGGTCTTAACACTTGGCTTTGCAGTAACTCTTTGATTCCAGCAGGTACGCAGATTTTGATTCCATACCTCATGTTTTTATTTCAATGTAAATGAGATGTGAAACCAAAATTTTTAGTCCTGTTTGGCGCCATATAACCTATACTGTGTTGGTGCGCCGTAAAACCCAAATAAATAAATAAATAAATAAATTGTTTTGTCCTTGTGTGTTTATTTTGTGTGTGTGTGTGCGAGTGTTGTTCGCGTGTGCCTTTGGGGAGGCTGCGTTTTTGGAACGTGGCTATTCTTCCTTGTTTTTCTGTTGCCTTTGCGTATGTTAGGGTTTCACCTGGCGGGGATAACTTTTATTTACACTGTCTTGTGACTTTGGAACATGGTGGGGTTAAGAGTGAGGTTAGGTGCACCATAAACTGGTTTAAACTCCCGAGTGGTCATTTTTCTTTGTTATGTGAATGATATGCCGACCTGAATTGATCCATCCTGTAAACTCATATTGTATGCGGATGACAGTGCAATACCTTTTGCTCATAAAAATCCCGATGTTGTTCCAAAACAATTAGGACATGTTACGGAATCTTGTTCATCATGTTTAATTGATGATAAATTATCATTATATTAGGCAAAACAGAATGTATGCTATTCGTATCATTACGCAAGATTACATCATTTGATGTAACTTGCAACAATCATGTCATACCTGCAAGAGAATCTGTAACTTATCTTGGTTTTACTATTAATGAGCTCTTAACATGTGAGGCATTTGTTAATAGCATTATTAAAAAGGTCAACTCTCGAGTAAAATTTTTGTACGGAAATTGCAAGTAGGGGAGACCGGGGTAAGTCGGAACAAAAAATACTCTTCGAACTGTTTTGTGTATTTATAACACATTCGGCAAATCAGTTATAAATATTTTAGCAATTCATTGTAATTTCTTCAAGAATATTGGCTCACTTTGTATACTGAATAGGTATTTAACAAAACAGACGAGTCCAAAGTAACAAGGTGTGATGTTCCGACTTGCCCCGTCGTTGGGGCAAGTTGAAACACGGACAGGGGTAAATTGGAACAAAATAAAATATACTTACGATAAATGTGTTGAAAGTTTAATCAAACATTAACACTTTTCAACAGGAAACAATCATAAACTTTGTATGAAACAATTTCAGTAAGACAAGAAAAACGTCATTTGGGCACAACTATCACCCTCATCGTTATACGGACCCACAATGCTCGACAAGGTCACCTCAAAACGAGTGTTGGGTGCTCGTCCGAAAATACATGGTCGATAAATGGCGTATATTTAGTATTATTGTCTGCCAAGTCAACCACAGAAACGCCTAACAAGAAACGCCTAACAATAACATTAAAATTTTCTAACGGCAAAGATAACAGAAACGAAATCGAACATATCGCACTTCAAAGGGAGATGACTTATACAAAACAGTCTAACCATAAGACTTTATAGTAATATCAAACATTAGTAACATCAGTATATCAACTGAAATGCCCCTATAATGAACATGTTTTCTAACGCTTAATGTAATGTACAAAAAGAACATTTTAAACTTGAACCGAACATTTAATGTCGTTTCTAACCGAAGCTCAAACTTTGCAATAGACTAACCACATTAGTTTCACCCATGCCCTGATATGTGCCAGGAACACTCTCGTAAACATACTATAACTATTACTAACAGTCCGTTGCAGTACATACATACTTAAAGTGTTATCACAAAATTTTTAATTCTTTAACGAACATAATCAGAGTCGTCAGAGTCGCAGTTAATGCATACAAACATTGGACCTGAGTTAACGCAATCAGTGTGTGCCCATTGTTTGCATACAATGCACTGAATCCATTGTTCCCTAGATCTGCTATTTGAATAAGGCTCAAGACACATTAAACAATAGCACTCATTTTCTGTCGTGTCCGAATCACTGTCTGGTTGCTTGCTGCGTACGGCCCTCTTCTTTGGTTTTACAGTAGAGGAAACAGTACGCGGTTTCTTCTCTTTTTCTCGAGTTAAGGCCTTTCGTGACTTCTTGGCTTTAGTTTTTGATTGTTTAAGTTCAAATCGTGCTTTTTCTGGAGGATCAGTGAGTATAGCCGATTTAAGTTTACGTTTACCTTTTGTCTGCTTTCTTTCACCAGCTTTAGGAAACGGCCTTACTGACTCTGGCAAAAATACCTTATTGATGTTTACCTTTGTTTTGTCCTTTTCCACATCAAATGGACTTTGAATTTCGGTTGATATTTCAGTAGCTTGGTCATTCTGTACTTTCGGATTTGCTTGGACCTCTTTATTATTTCATGTATTTTCATTTTGAGTATCTTGACCTTTCCAAACAGTGTCTGTGTCTGTTGTGTTCTGGTCGTCTGATTTATTTAGCACAGCTTGATAATGTTCACCATGGAAGGCCAACATTATGTGTCTCGTAGGAAGTACAACAGGTCTTCCAGGCCCTATATCAATGGTTATAACCCTATTTCCGTCGACTTCCTTTGTTTGTTCGTTTCGTCTTATGTGTTGGCTTTGTGCGCGTGTGTGTTGTTCGTTTTGTCCTTATGTGTTGGCTTTGGGTGTGTGTGTGTGCGTGTGTTTGTGTGTATGTGTGTGTAGTGCGCGCGTCTGCGTGCTGGGGGTTTCGTTTTGGGGAGGCTGCGTTTTTGGTGCGTGGCATTCCCTGTTTGATATTTTTCTTTGTTTTTTTGATAAACAGTCGTTTTCATTTCTAGGGCACTGTTCAATGCTGACAGCACTAAATCTCGAGTGTTGTTGCTGTACTCTTTGTGGATAATGTACCTTTCCAGTTCAGTTTCAATATTTTGCCCCTAAATCGTAAATTTGTTGTAAAACTGTGAATACGTGTTGACTTCCTCCGTAAGTTTTTTGCCGATTTCCTCGATGGAAAAATTTGCAATGTTTCCTGATTTCAGACTAGCTTGTACAGCATGCAAAAGACAGTGCCCATCTCTGGGGACGTTCTCAAGCCCAAGGTTCTCCTTTTCAATATGCTGCCTTATGCGTTCCCACTCTGTATATGTAAGATCAAATGCACTGCTTCTCAAAGCTTCTTCATTCTCTGCGCCATCATGCACTTCTAATGTTTCATTTTCTGGCCGGTTGCTATGAGTGTCTTGGGCTTTCTTAACTGGGGTACTTGTGACAACATGCTTCTCTTTGACGTCATATTCTCCATTTTCATTTTGCATTGACTTAGTTTCAGGCCGATCTGTTACATAGGATGGAGCAAAGTCAAAATCGGTGAAAACATCTGGATTGTAGGGGACAATACCAGATACCTCGAATCCTCGAATGATGTTCAGTGGCGTTGCAGCCTTCGGTAGCGTTATGCGCAAGATACCTGGTATGTCATAAGTAGTCATTGGCTTACCGGGATTGTTCTTCATCCATTTATCTTGCTCTGTTTGAACATATCGTTTCAAAGGGCCATATACAGATCTGTCCAAGGGCTGCAGCTTGTAGCTGCAGTGCGGGGGAAAAGAAAGCATAATTATCCCATTTCGTTTCGCATAATTAAGTGCAGGAACGTGAACATGGCTGTGGTGATTGTCGAGCAAAAGGAGCACAGGGTTGTCAGAAGTTGGTCGTGTATGCTCAACGAAATGCTTTAGAAACTCTAGAAAGTGTTCTCCTATCATCCACCCAGATGTATTTGCAGATCCTATGCAGCCGGTAGGGCCATCGCAAATGAAATGATCTTTGAATTTTCTCATGGGAAATATTAGCATTGGTGGTACCATGTTTCCAGTTGCACTGACTGCCAGACAAGTCGTCACGAGAGTCCCTCTCTCCCCGGATGTCATTGCACCTACTTGTTTAGTACCTTTTGTAACAATGATACTGCGTGGTTTTTGGACGGTTGTAATGCCTGTTTTGTCTGCATTATATATTTGGTGACTCTTTAACTGATTCTTATCTATTACTTTAATAAGCTTTTCATAGAATTCCCCAACATTTGTTTTGTTAAAGCTTTTACTTCGTGACAAGCTAGTAGCTTCCGGTATACGCGCAGAGAGAGACTTATGACGTCTCATAAATCCTGAAAACCAGTCTGGTCCCACTTTTTTGTCACGGTGCCACGAGTCGGGAACTTTTATCTGATACTGGACCGCACATTCATACGCTAAGGTTTTAATATCATGTGGAGTCAAGCCAAAATATATTCCTGCAGCAAACATGATGTAGTTTTCAAGAGACGTTTCCTGCTCTTTAGTAAATATCTGCAGATGTTTCGAATAACCCGTTTGAAGACCTTCAACGTCACCACCCCCAACTTTCTTTAAGTATCTGTGTAAAGTTGTTTTGGGTATATTAAACCGTTCAGCAACAGAATTTAAACTACTTTTGTTCACTAGGATTTCTCGTAGTGCCAATCTTATGTTACTTTCAGACGTCATTCCCTTCGAAGTTTTTCTTTCATAGTTCCTCATTTTGCTGTAAATATAAAACAATCAGTCGTTAACATTTTAAGCAGTTAGGACCTAAAAATCTGCTGTTACATTTTTTCTAGACTGTTACAGAGTTTAGAATTGCAACTACTAAAACCAGCGAAGAGTGCTGTCAGGAAACACCACACACTAATTATATAGACGAAAAAATAGCGTTTAGATACAATCTAATGTTTTGCCTACAGCAAGATACCAAAGTCAAATGCAACTAAATTTTACTCTGAATGCTGGCATTTTAGTACACCAATTTACATTTGCATTCAAATTATTTTGGCAGACAGAAAGGAGAAATACCGCAGATGACCAGTAGACCTGACTGGGGAAAGTCGGAACATTGTTCCAACATACCCCGACCACGCTGTTCCAATTTACCCCGACCACGTGTTTCCTTCTGTCATCGTCTCGTGAAAGCGTGCCGATGACAGTGACTCAAATTGTAGTGTTTCAGATGTTAGCTCAGAAAAAGAACTTTTATATCATGCAAAACGATAAACAATATTTCTATACTCATGATAAGTGAAACAAAACATGTACAAAATGCTAAAATTTACTTACGGAGTCGAAAATTAAACTTTTCTTACGCTATCTTCTTGTTTTGATCTCCCGCCATTGCAACTTTTGGAGATAGCAAGTACTGGTAACGTTAGTCTTATACGTCATCAAATATCGTGTTTATTATTGGCATATTGAAATTATCGCCCTTGTTCCGACTTACCCCGTGTTCCGACTTACCCCGGTTTCCCCTACTTTAGTCAAAAAACAAAAATGACCTTAGCGTCCGCCCTTGTCCAATGCCATTTAGATTATTCTTGTTCATCTTTACTACAAATTCCACAAAACAGAATAACTATATTTGTTTTAAACTTACCTACTAGAACCAGTATTAATTATGATGTTTTAGAAAATATCAATAACCTCAAAGTATATGACAGAGCAAAGCAACTCCGTCTGAATCATGCATTCAATATTGTTCACGATTAATGCCCGAACTATTTGAAACAAAACTTGAGGGGGCGTGGGCAGTGTTGCTTTTTCCATTACTGCCCATGAACAGACTCAGTCAAACCGAGTCTGGAATTTTCACTATTTGCCTTGTTCTCGGTGCTTTTGAGGGATCTACTTTCCAGATTTTATTTACAAAAGTATCTGAGATACAGACAAAGACAAGATTTAGTAAAAACAATTTTGTAGTTCCTAAAATTTCATTTTTTGAGTCAATGACATTCTTTTGCCAGGCAATTTCTGATTGGAATGCTCTGCCAAGCAGCCTAAAAGATATAAAAAATAAGTCAAGTTTTAAATCTGCTTTAAAAGCACATCTGTTTAAAGAAGGTAAATTACTTGAGGAAAGCCAAGCTATAAGATATTATTATTTAGTTTTTAAATTCAGCTGTTACTTAAACTTTAGTTGTTATTACTGAGGTACTCGCTAAAATACATTCTCTTTAGTACTTCCTTTTTATTTTATTCTTCTTTCGCGTATTAGATTTTCATTGATGTTTTTTTTTTTCTTTTTACTTAACATATAACTAAATCGGTGCCGTAATGAGTCGAGGACCTCATTGGAAATAAGTGCTCTTCTAGCTACTTTCATTGGTTATCCTTGGTATAAGATCAGCGGAGAATAATTTAGGAAGCACGATTAAACTTGAAATAACTTTTTATGATTTTTATTATTATTAAATCATTGTCTTTTTTAATAACTTTTATAAAACTATCTATTCGTATTTTTTATCTATGTTTAAGCAATATTATGTGAATGTAAATCACATGTTAGTTTTAGAAATTGTTCGCTTAGTTTTAAATATCTTACAAAACTTATCTTACTTAATGCCGTATTTGTAATTTTAAATTGTATATATTCTTTTACCTGAATAAATCTATCTGTCTATCTATTTGCCACTGACCGTTCCAAGGCGGTGCCCCACTGTGTTCCTGTATATGTTTGTTTTGTCCTTGTATGTTTGTTTTGTGTATGTGTGGTGTGTGAGTGTTGATCGTGTGTGCCTTTGGGGAGGCTGCGTTTTCGGAACGTGGCTTTACCTGTTGTTGTTTTTTTTTTTTTGGTATCACTTCGTATAAGTACGTATCACTACAAGAAGATACGTTTTATTTCGTTTTTTGCTTTCCCTAGTTATCTCTGGTAAGGTATGTTCGAGCTGAATCGTAGAAAAATGTTACAATTCGAGACACCCTATAGGCTAGTAAAACGTTACCATCCGTAGTGAAAGCGTGTCACTGGGCCGCTTTGGTAACCGGTCAGGGGTAATACTTAGTAAAAGGAGTGGAAAATTACTGATAACCTAGGTAAAACCTAATATCCCCACAACCGGACAAAAATTTTAAAATCACCTCTAAGAAATGCAAAAGGAGTGAGAATCCATAATAGTAATACTTTGCCCTTTAAATAAAAAAGTGGAAAACCATAGATCGCCAAACACGACATAAATGAAAATGTTGCAGGAGCCAGTTCATGGACGGTTGTGGAAGTCCACGCCCTCTAGCCCCGGGTTGAACAGAACTAGACATTTACACATATTATAAGTAACGAAATAAAACTTAAGAGACATTGTGACTGGGGTAAATGTTATACGAAATGCTTAACAAAAATGCCATTAAGAAACCTGTCTGTGAATAAATATCATTCATTGTATTTTAAAGTCGCTGAATATGTAAGCTGTGACAATGTTGATTAAGTAATCGCTCTTCTGTTACACGAATTAAAGTACCTATATCCGCTTCTTTGAAACAAATATCTTTCAGAATGGATGACATTGATGTGAATAAAATTTCAATGAAAATTGATTTACTTTGAATGTGAATTTTCAATCATTTTTTGCTTCTCTCGAATATTATTATAGGGGTGAGCTTCTTATCATACATATTATCGGTCATTATGTTGCTCCACGAGTGCTTCTAAAGCGCTTTTCCAATTTTATCAGAAAAATAGTATGCTATAATTTAAACTAGATTTATCTATAAGAAGAATGCGGCGGTATTTTTGCTGTCTGATACCCGAGACTTTAAATCTTGTTCAATCTCGTGTTCTGTAATCGTTTATCAATTTTCCATTCTGACATTCAGTATCATCCTTTGTAACAGTGGGTTTCCTGTATCAACAAAATTACATTATGTTCTTGTCTGCAGGATTCTAACTAGATGTAAGACACGTTAACGTGATAATAGAAAGCAAATCTGAACTATCGTGTTTTTAGGGATATTCTTTACCATTTGATGGGTTTTCTTAATTTCTTCTCGTTTTGTCGCGACAGTCATTTTCTTGGGGTCCGCTGCAAAAATTTTGGTCTTATGACGGGTTTCCAGATTTTGATGGTTGAAAAGCCCCAGGTAACCCTTTAGGCATTAGTTCAGATTTTGCCGGGAACCATCAACCTTTCGTAAGCCAGCTAGAAAGTTTCCTCATCCGAATTCCAACAGCCAAATAGAGGTTTCGAACCCACAGCGGTGACGGACAAGTTAAAGGCAATCAAACTAAAATCAAATATACCAAGAAGGTAACTGTCAAATTTTAGTATGCGGTGATCTCAATACATGCGAGTGTTTCAGTTTTAGGTAGACTTAGGCCTCAGTAAAAATATGCTTAAATCCTCTGATTTAATCTACTGGAAAGACTGTGTTGCTTTAATCCTTTGAAAATATCTATAGCGAAGCCCGTATTGCATCAATTTGTTGGAAAGCCTGTGCTGACTTAATCTATCATCCCACTGAAAAGACTTTCACTATGGAAATTGGTAAGTCAGACTAAATTAATTTTGTTTTTGGCTATTGCTATATATTATGCTATAGACATACTATATATGCGACTACATATCATTAGAATAGGTTACAGCGATGTAAAAACAAATTAAGAATAATACATACAAGTGTGTTACAGGCTGGTATCATCATGGCAGGGACTCTAAGGGAACGAAATTTGGGTAGCAAATGAGCCTTGGGAGAAGCGAGTCTGCTGCCATATTACGTTCTCTGAGATTCTTCCAAGTATGATTATACTCGCCGGTAACAGTCTAACTGATTTTTAACATTGTTGAAAACAACATATTTTAAAGCTACCTTTCCCTCTACTGAGCCTCATATAGAAACGCCATATATTAATCACTGCCAAATGGGATTCTTCTCCAATAGTGCACTGAAGCAACAGGAACATGCATAAAATTCATTTATGGACTGCATTTTTTGTGTGTGTAATACCACGAACATTATTACGTTGCATTCTTGTTTTTTATTATTTGAATTTGATGTAAGGAATAGAAATTAATATAAGTACGCTAAGCGATTCCTTTTTAAGATAGGGAGGGATCAACGAGCATTCATTTTAAATCATGTATTATATTAAATTAGGAATTCAGTCCATTTAGTCAAATTTTTCGGCCAGCTTCGGTCACAAAACCTATGTCAATAGTATGTGGTTAGAGAAGTAAATAGTCAGATCAAAAAGGTATTAACTTGGCTATATTGTTTGTTTAAATTTACAAATTTTAAGAATGAAATTGTCTCAAATATTCATACTCAGATATGTCTGTTATACGCTAGATTTCACCTGACATTTGTTTTCGAGGAATCACGCCCCCGGACTCCATAAACCCCTCTATAAACTCCGCGACCTATAAACTAAAATTCTGGATCCGCCCGTGGGGGTGAATGTAGATAGTATAGTTTGAACTTACCAGTGGAAGATATGTGACCGATTATTATCATGAGCTCTTGTTTCCTTTTTGTTTTCTTTAGAATTAGTATTGATTTGAACTGAATGGAGTAAATATAAAGAATGTTCTTGTATTGATATTTGTTTGTTTAGATTATACATGCATAAATCTATTTTGATTGTACATGTACATATATACTGTACAAAAAAGTTCTGCAACAAAACATGTTTTATGCTGTAACCTATTTATTACTTAACGCACAAGTATAATTCATATATCAAATAAAAGTACAAGTCAGTCTTAACAAAATACTGAAAAAAGAATGAAAATTGAATAACCGGTTTCGGCAAATTTCATGTTCAAAGTCACATAGGGTACCTGATCAAAAGTTGCAGAATTGCTGAGAGAATTTCAAGTGCGTGTATCCACCATTTTGTGTAAAACGGTAAACCGTGTTTGCACTGTAAATTGTAATGAGCGGTAGATGTTTGCATTGTTTGACATCGTTTGAGAAAGACAATAAAATAATCCGTCAATCTAATTTTAGGGAACAAGCCAAGTCGTTATTATTTTCTTCATAAGTCTACCCTTTTCTAGCGCTTTAATGAAACATTATGTGAGATTGACGGTATTGGTCAAAGCAATGCTGTAAATAAAAGGATTACAAGCCGGCTTGTGTTTTCAATGAGGAGTCGTCTGCTTGAATGCAATGCGCAAAATGGTGGATACACGCACTATTGAAATTCACTCGGCAATTTTGCAACTTTTGATCAGGTAACCTATGTGACTTTGAACATGAAATTTGCCGAAACCGGTAATTCAATTTTTCATTCTGTTTTCAGTATTTTGTTAAGATTGACTTGTACTTTTATTTGAAATATGAATTATACTTGTACGTTAAGTAAATAAGTTACAGCATAAAACATATTGCTGCAGAACTTTTTTTGTCGAGTATATATATATAAGGAGTCCTTAAATTATGTGTTTTAGTATGATTTTGGTTTGTAGGCTGGGGTACAGCGGTGCAAACTTTTCCGGCACAAATCGTGCAGTGATGTCGGCCATTGTTAGGAACAAGCAGAAGGTACAGAAATACAGTTAACAAATATGGTTCTTTCCGAAGGCGAAGTAGATAAGTTGGAGAAGTATGATGAATTATTCCTTGACCTCAACATAGACAGGAAAACAGAGGATGGAGCTTGGAAAAGTTTCACGAAAATTAAGAAAAACTACACTCTCGAGGTAAAACACTGTAAATCTGTCATTTTCTTCCTATTAGTTATTTTTACATCTAAAGTACTCAATTTTACGTAAACTGCGCTATTTGCAATACTGTACTCATAGAATTTGATCGGACCTCTTTGTGTTTTGCAATATGACCAAATTCATTGATTAGCTTGTACGAGGCTTGCTGGTGGACCATTGTACCAACTGTTGGGACGGGTAAAGTCAAGGGGAACGGTGTTTCATTTACAAGATAAATAATACGTACAAGTGTGCTACCGGCTTGTATCATGCTGGTAGCTCCTAGATTTTGTTCTCTCAAATTTTCCGAAGTATGATGATATTCGCCGTGAACACACGAGTGTCTAAATGATTTATCGCATGACGAAAAACAGCAATTTTAGTTTTCCTTTGAATATGTTGCCCCTCTAATGAGCCTCCCACAAACATACCAGATATTAATTTGCATAAGCGCCAGCTGCACAACTCACAGCCGGCTGGGGTTCTCCTCTAAGCCAGCACTAGTTTAGCGCGATGTAGCAACGGGTACATGTATGGAAATCGGTTATTGATTATATGTCTTAAATTTCGTTCTAGATCTACTGTTCACAATACCATTATCTCCATTTACTGAAAGTGAAGGTGATTCACGACATGTTGTCAATCAATAGGTTTTATTATATGGTATCTGCAATTTGTGTACATATTTGATTGCTTTCAGTTTCATTTCCCTCTACAACTTGATTGCAACAGCTTAATTTCAATTGTGTAACAACAATTAAATTTAACAACTTTTTAAACACAATACGAGCAGGTAAATGAATGTAATTTAATTGTTCGTGACAAGCGTTTGTCACGCTCCTTTCACAAATATCAGGGAATTACTGTACATCGAATTTCGTTAACGTTTTAAAGTTCAACATGTCTGTACGGGTGTAAAAGGAACTTTTCAATTTGATATATCTTAAATGATATCGAAAATTTCCCCTAGATTTTTTCATTATACAAACTATTCTAGTAAAATATTTATTTTATGCTTGTTTAGATATTATGAGTGTAAAAATAAAGCCAAATTGAAATTTCTATACATTTTAGTTGCCTAAAATGGCGGACATGTGCCCCTTTACCACTGTATTTCAATACTAGTAATACATTTAGAGCTAGTCAGTCTATGTTTAAACAGTCATCACAATAATTATTGTAATCCGTCAAAATCATGTCTTTTATTAATGGTACCGTTTAGTCTTTGAAGATTAATACAGTAAATTGTATTCGAATTTTGGATCAAACTCTTCAATATTTTAAACATTTCTAAACGGGGAGTGTTTCAAGAACAGATACAGTCTAATACTTGTTTCGTATATTATCCTGTTTTCTCATATTCTAGGGGATTTAGGGACTAACAATATTACAGAGTGGTTGCAAACAAAAGCATAGAAGTATTCTTTATACATAAATATATAGCTTAGACCCGAAAGTAACAATTGCAATCAACAAAACACGATAAATCTAACTGGTTTACGTCATTTTTACCATTACAAAAACTAACCTTTACGATCAGGATAAACTGTGCGTTTTCTTATATTCTCAGGGATTTTCATTTGTTGCTTAGTCTGTGTTGCTACGAGCACCTAAGTTCGGCGGCATAGTGTTAGGTATCTCCTCCAAAGTGGCGATGTGTCGAAGCCGTAGGATTGCGTTTTATTAGTTTTATAAACGATTAAAATTAGTTAAAATATTATTCTGGCGAAAAAAAATCAACATGTTGAAAAGGAAATTCAAATCACGATTATTTACATCCAATTAACAAAACAACAACAGCTGTAAACTGTTAAGTCTAATCTTTGCAATGAATACATAGGAATTCACTATGCCGTCTGACAACACGTTCTTTTGTGCAGAAAATCAGATGCACCCAGTGGTTACAGAGGTCGCGTTGTGCCCATATCCCAATTTTAATGCCTAGGTTCTCGGGCAGTTTCAGGGGCGTGGTAGTCCCGCAAACACAACATGGTTCGTCATCCTTTATTACCTCATCTGTGTCTGTGTCAGTATTAGTGGGTGCTGTAGTGGGCAAATTCAATCCACTAGTGGATAGGCGTGGGCTTTGAGTGGGAGGAAATTTCAGTTTCTTTGGTACTGGTGTCTTATTTTTCTTGGAGTAACGGTCTCCTTGTCGGCTGCAAATACGTATGTCATCTAGGTACCCGTCTTCCGTTATTGCCCTTTCACCTGGCTTAGGTTTGGCGGACACCTTCTTGCACTGGCACTGATAGAGTTCTGCCTGCGATGACTGACTACTTTCAAGTTTCAGTTAAAGAAACTTCTTTACCGCATCTTTGTCCGACTTGATTGCAGCTACTTTGTCTAATGGCCGTTCTGCTCTAAATAACTAACAAGGAAAAACCACGACTCTGTCCAAAGATAGTATGTCCGTCATTTTAAATGCGGTCTGTATATCAATTGGACTCATTGCCTTCAAATATGCCCTACATGCAAGCTTTGCCATATCATATAATGTGACAGACCCATATTTCTCTGCATGAAAGCTGCACATTCCTGGTAATAGTATGTCCTGAAGGGGCCAAATTCTACTACATCAAGTGGTTGCAAGACGTATGACGTATGGGCAGGTAACACAAATAAAATAACATGGCTTTCCTTCGCCTAGTTAGTTAAATTTGGAGATATGTGTGACGCGTATCCATCAAGCAAATCAGACAAAACTGGTTCTTCTGCTGAACCGCCTCCACCTATATGAGGAAGAAAGTGGTCCTCCAGATACTGTCTGAATATGCTGGCATTGAACCATCCTGAATCTGACATGGTGTCACGTGTTCCCGGGCTTGCTCCCACTTCAGTAAATTTTCATTGAACCATTTTCCTGGAAAAAACGAAAAGGAGGCACCGATTTACCTAGGGCGTTTGCGCATCCAATTAAAGTGGTTGTGGTTGTCCTCAGAGATGTCACTGCCTGACGTTTACTTCCCTGTGTAGCGATCACATTTGGTGGGCGGTGGTCTGGCTGGAGGCCAGTCTCGTCGATGGTGTAAATAAGATGGGGTTTTTTTTCTGTAGATTATACTTTTTCATAATCTCCCCTAAGATGTTGAAATACTAATCAACTGCTTCTGGTGTGGTGGACTTGGATTCGACTGTCTCTAACTTTCTAGGTGCATAGGAAGCTACACGACCATTCCACCGGGAAAGGAGTGAGTACAGCCAGTTATTACTAAACGGTTTGCTGTCGTTCTTCCGCTGAAAACTATACATCAGCTCCTGCAAGATGCTTGAACTGTCTATTAGATATAACATACCCTTGTTTGGCCATCACCTCTGCATGCTGAAATGTCCAAATATTTATTGAACACAATAGGTGTGATACAATTTTGAATATTTCAAAGTGAAAATATTATTCTGTTTGGATATAAGTTAAGGACGAAATTGGTTATAAGAATATTTGTTCAAACTACGAAGATTTTGTAAGTTTATTTTAATTTACACCAAACTTTTTTTTTCAGGCGCTCTCGAAAGGAGTTTTACCCCATTTATTTTCTCCGTCGATGGCGTGATAGGGGTCGGGGAGCCGCCTATCAGCCTTACAATAAATAAATCATTATCAATACACATACATAGTAATGCAAGCAATAAAATTACATCATAAATAAGATGGAACACATATAATTTCATATCTCCAAGAGAAATGTTTAAGTAATACTGAAAAAAATGACATTGAAATGTAACAATTCGTAAGCGTATCAGCTATATGTTGTGTAAAAACATCATCTTAACAAACAGTATCAATAGCCGCCTTTTAAATCATGCTTGTCCGAAAGCGAAAATGACAAGGTAGATAAGACGAATGAGAGTTGAATTACTTCCCTTACATGATCTGAAAAAAAAAAACTCGTGGAACGATGTTGTCCTCATTATCAGAAAAGTTGAAATGAGTTTGATCACAGATATTAGCAAAAGGTGTTCTATAAAAAATTGTTCTTGATTGTATCTTATTGAATTTGCGATTATTTCGGTATTTCCAAATAGCCCATTTCGTTTCAAAAATGACAGTGTTTATTAGTAGATTAAGGTTGGTATGATTATGTTCATATAATCCAAAAAGTACTGCGAGTTTAAAACAAGTGATATCAATATTTAACTGTATTAAGTTATTTTTCAACCTTTTTTCTATAAATTTCCAAACATTTTCTGCAAAATTCCAATCTCCCATATTAAATGAACTAACGTTTCTTCGTATAATTTACATGCTACATTTTCTGTCGAACAGATTCATAAGAGAAAGTTTGTGTTCTGTAAAAACAATATTGTGAACGAATGTCCACTGGAATTGTTTGGCTTTATTAGATGCGAAATAATTTAAAATTTGTGCCCAAACATTTTTCCATGGCAACGTGACGTTTAACTTATTTTCCCATTTATATTCTATCTTAAGTTTTGATTCTTTCTGGTTCCAAATATTGGAAATTAGTTTAATCTTAAAATGTTCCGGTTATATAAAGTGTCCAGTCTTGGAACTTAATTCAGTGCCATTTAGGTGCATAGGTAAAATATTCTCAATATTGAAGTCATTTTCCTTCAAAGCATTTATGTACTTTTAATGAAAACTTGAAACTGCTGAAATTAGAATTTTGAGGCAGAGTTCGTGTTTCTGTTGTTGAATTTTATAATTTAGGGACTATTCATGGGATTATAACTGCTTTTTACGCATTTCTGACTGGAAATCTGTGAAACTATACCGAGGTCGAAAAACTTGACAAGTTAACGGGTAGTACAGAACTTCACGAGCGTTGCTTCATACCGTTTTCGTAATCTCCCGAGAATACGAGTATCCCTGAGAATATGAGAAATAGTGATAAAATAGAAAAAGTGGAAACTCCACAGGTCGCTGTGGATAAGCCAAAATATTCAATACAGTCAACAATATTGCATTTAGCTTTCAGTTTAAAGAATTCAAGAGTTCAAGTTGATATTTACGGAAAGCCATTTTTATGTGGTTTACCACGACTGGCTTGGTCGCGTTCCTTTAAATATAGCATCGCTCGTTTTTGTTTTCTTTTTTATTTACAGTGTAAACTCATACTACTGTAGGTAACGGAATAAAAATATAAACACTGCAAAGAGAAGCCAGCAACAAAACCGTTTCAAAATAATCTGCCTACATTTCAGGAAAGCCCATGATTGCATTCGTTGTAAATGCTTGACTGACATGTAAATGTTAACCTAATGTAAAAAATGTGTTTTTATGGGGTGGGGTCTAGAGCCTTCCGAAGGTCATTGTAACGTCACAGCCGAAGATGAAAGGTTTAATAAATGCACGTTTGCTATAAAGATGAGTTTGTTTAGCGGTATGTGATTCCGGTTTAAAATGAACTTTTTTTTCGGCGATAATTATGAACTTACAAGCAGTAAAATAAATAACTTCATGTAGTTTTATTAGATATGAAAGTTAAAAACGTAAAAGCAATTAACAATAATCCTGCAGAAAGAACCATAATTTTCATATGCGCAGACATTCTTTAAATACACGGCTGTCCTTCTAAACCTTCGGGCTTAGACTAAACCTTTATTATAAATATTATATTAAGCCTGACTTAATAGGTTAAAATCAATTTGTATGTTATCAAAACTTTAATCGGCTGTTTGCGCTTTAATAATGTCTTTAATTTAAAGAGACCATCAGGAAGCATACAACGAAACCAAGCAAGAAACGAGACTCAGATTAATGAAGTCCCTTTATGAAATATACGATGTACGAAAAATGTAAATTATGTCAAGTATGATCTAACAGGTGTTCAAAATCTCATTTTTCAAGAAAAAGAACTGTTTCAGTAAATACGGTATACTTTGTTTTTATGTCTCTATAATAAGCTTGACATTTTAGTTGTTTGGATTTTATGCACACAAATCTTCGATGTCTTGATCTTATTTTGCTGCCACTCGTTAATGGAAAGCCAACATTAATTCAAGTAACGTGTCAATTTCGAACATTATTTCAATACAAACGGCAGGATATTACTGTTTTAATACAACCAGATTTACAGTTTCCACGCAGAAATTGAATCTAAAATTGATTCACTGTAATTCTTGCAATTAACAGGAGATATTCTGAACGATTTGAAGTTGGCAAAAAGAAGGCAAATGCTAATAAGGACTAGTAGATACTTCAGCTGCTTGGTACTATGACCATCTAGTTTTGTTTATATTAACATTGTTCATTATGCCATTGGTACGGCTACTAGGCTAACACAGCATCAGCCTACTACATGTAGCATGATAAATTCCAAGCCGTGTCAGACTAGAAGAAATACGTAAATTTTTGTGAATATTCGATGACAGATTTCAGATTGTATCTTTTATTTTACATTAAAAATAAACAGATTTCTCTGTTTACTAATTTTTTATGACTCCTTTAACAGATACGGCAGTAATTTCTTTCTCCTTTATATAATTCCTTCCAAATGTATAAAAGAAACACCAACTTCATATTGAAAAATAAGCATTTCTCCTATAATTTACCTTGTAAATATCACTATTCTTTAACGGCTTACATACCAAAGAATATTCCTGCGGCCAATAATCGATAGCGGTCAGATTTTACTAATTTAAAATAGAAATGAGAAGGGTATGTACACATTTTGCTTTGTAACAAAATTACTAAAAATAAGAAACCTTAGGTGCGAAAATAGTACCCGTGTTCAAAATTTGATTCATCACATGCTATTTTCAAGATCAATTTTACTTTTCTTTTTGATTCATAAACATAATAAAATATATAATGCCATTATTTCGTCGTTTTTCCTTCCTTTTTCTATATAAAATATGTAAACAATCTCAGATATGCGTTTATTCAAAGTAATTGTTTGTATAACTCAATTGATATGAATACTTAGATGCAAGTAATTTCCTTCTCTCAATGAATATATTTTTGTATGATATATATTTCATTTTTGTGAAATAAAAGCCACAGACGGTTTATTTCGACTGATTTTAAAGAATAATTCACTTCAGCCCGAAGTTGTTGTTGTAGCGTCATGATTGTTTTAATGTAATTTTACTTCGCGAATAATTCTTTATTATCATGTTAATATCATAAATTTTACAACACAAGAAATTCAATTTTACCTTGTTTCATAATCATTTCAGTTATCATGAAAATCAAGGTAATTTTATTTACTTCATTATGAAGTTTTCAAAATTGTTACATGTTCAATTCAAAGCGATTTTACACGAAACCCGTTTCTTTAATAAATGAAACCTGATAGAAAAAATAAAATATTTTATGCATCACGCGTATATCCTTTTTATTGGACCAGTAATAAAACTTGCCAATTACCTCTAAATAAGGGTCCGTTAAAACCACACATCATGTACTACACTGATAAGGCTATAAATGCGTTGAAATTACGGGAAGTTGTTGGTAATTTTAAGATATAATTATAATGCCGTTTGAATTTTTTGCATCATTTTTTAATTTGCAAAATGTTTGAATATATTGGTCAAAAATGTCTAATTATATTCATTGTATAAAGTCTGCTTAAATGCCTGTACCGCTGATTGCCAATATTTTTTTCTTAAAAGAAAGAGAAAATGATCAAGGATGACACAATTTTCCCTTTAACTTATCTTACAAACATACCATAATTTTCGTTTCATTTAATGTCTTAAAAACGGGTAATGGCCGTAAAATTGATAAAATCGTATGACGAAAGTCACATTGTTGAATTTTTGTATTAATTTGGATACTTAAGTCTTTTTTACATATCTTTCTTAAAGACAGCGTTATCTAAAACAAATTTAAAAATCAGATCATATTTCTTAAATATATATGTCAATTTGATTAATAACGCACACTGGTCATTTCTGTTTGTGATGCTAATGAAATGTAAGGAAATGATATCAAGTCATTGCCTTTTTTGCCATATTGGTTATGAGGTCAGTTCTTCCTCATGTCTAGTGTTAAAAAGTTTTGTATTAGTCAATTCTGCATAAATCTAATTAAATTTAGTTTACAATTTCAGAAAGTATTTCAAAATAATATTGAACACACCACTGTGCTTTAACGGCAGGCAGGTATTTGAACGTTTGGTTAGTTTTATATATTCCTAAAATTAAGTCCACTTTACATAAATTCATTTCTAATTTAAAGAGCATAGACAGAGAACATTTCAATCTCATTCTTAACAATTTACTTTTAAGCGGAAATATTTCAATATCAAAATTCACAAATTTTAAACAGTAAAATGAACAAGATAACTATATTAAACAAGAAATATTTTTAAAAATGATAGTCGGCGAATTGTAATAAGGAAAGAGGTTTAAGAATTTTTCATCTAACATTCATCTTTCATCTAACAGTTTTCAAATTGCAAAACTAAACACCGCACGTCAACAATTTAAATGATTCTCTTTTAATTTTTCGCAAAGGTTTCGTAGGGTTGCAATTTTGTTTCGTTTATCCTTAGACGAATAATTACAGCAGTAGTTTGATGAAGATTCATGAAGCGGTTCATGAGAAGAGGTCATTAAACGTGTTTATATGTTTAGCTAAATTGGTCCCTATCCCCATTTGTAACAAAATAGCAGGAGACCTTACAATATTGTTACACATCGAGTTTGATAAAAATCCATTACATTTTGGTGGTTAATGCGAAGAAATGCATATCTACTTTTAGCTATAGTGGTCCCTAATAGGGCCCAAGTTCCTATATAAATAAATTTGGAAGATGACCTTATAATGATGCTCCAGACCAAGTATGACAAAGATCCACCGAGCTGTTCATGAGACGCTGTATAAAGGCATTTCTAGTTTTAGCTCTAGCAGCCCCTAAAATGGGTTAAATGACCCAGCTGAACAAAGTTGGCTGCGGGCCGGCCTAATAAAGATGCTTCGAATCAAGTTTGATAAGGATACATGAGAAACAAATCAATTAAAGTATTTTTTATTTATCATTTTTATTTATTTCTAAAATAGGCCAACTGATCCCGCGTTAACAAATGCATATTCGCTATTCATGCTATTCATGAATCTTTGGACAATGACGTCACACCTATCAAAAAGTGAAGGTCAAGCAAAACATACAATTGTAATTATTTCATATTTCTGTTTCATACCGTAGTCATATCACATAGATAAATGTATGCAGCGTACCTTCATTTCAGTGTAATGAGATTCAGTCATTATATAGCATATATATAACAAAACAGATTTCAACTGAGTTCAATATTTGCATACCATACTAAAGAAAAATATTCATACATAGTAAATCAGTTAAATAATTTATAACAAATATATCAAAGCAAACAGGTACTCATTTTAATATGCAATCTGAATAAGTCACAAAAGCAAGAAACCTTTTCATATACAGGCGACAATTGTAACAAGGAAAATCTTTTGAGCACTTCTCTACATAAAAGACTCTTATCACACCCTTATTCATGTGATACGCAGACCGTATTCAGCTATTTCTTTAATTTGATATATGTTGGTATTTGAACAAGTTTTTATCATATTTATTAAACTTACTTATCATTTTGAGATATATCAATATTCTTGCTAAATATACTGAGCCAAATGTAGCTTTAAAACTGTGAACAGCATCGTTTAGGATAAACGCTTTGTCTGCATTTCACTCAGCGTAGCACAATCAACAGAGTGAAAGAAATTGACACTCTCGTCCAATCAGGCAGAGTGTTGCATAAATCTTCCATTTTGATAAATTATCTATAATGCATTATCAAGTAGTTTGATTTGCAAACTGAAGTCACGTGGCATAGGTAACGAAAACGAATTTAGACGGCGTCGCCGAAAAATCAGTATAGGTAAGGAAATACTGCCTCGGAGTTTCGTGAAATCATCTCGCGGCACTCGAAATGACAGGCTGATTGTTTGTTATACGGGTGGAAATATCGTGGTCTTTTTCATGAATTAATATTGATGATATACGCGTTACGGGTAAGGAAATGCCTACCAACAGAATAAAACCTTTTTTTTTAATATATATATATATAGAACCTGTCTTTCAAATGTTTTCTAACACTCGCCTACTGACCTAATATTATCAGTTAATCACAATGTATGTATTGACATATAAAATGATTCATTTATCTTGCATCAGTCACTGTCGAAATGGTATCTTGTGTTAAGGTTTCTTTTTTTTTTAATTTGGTAACAAAGTTTAAATACATCGATAAATAATTATTTTTATGAACATGCATTTGTATCTATTAAGGGTGCAAATCCATAAATTTTAGTACACGTCTACATTTTACCTTTTGAATTACGGGAAGTTTCACGCGATAAATTACACTGTAGGCACCTATATAGCTCTTTTTATCAGCTGATGACAAAAGTTGATGCTCACACGTTAAATTGAAATCATTTTAAATTATGACATTTCATAAAGCTATGTTCATGAAACAGTTTGGTAGAAATGCTGGTGAAAATGAGTACCCTACAAAAATTCAACTTTTAACACATGCACTTTTTCTCCATACATTACTTTCCGTCATTTCATTTTAATAATTTAATGTAGTGACGAAAAGTTTGTTTTATTTTCCGAATCACTTTCTGTTTTACAGTCAAGTCTTAACCGAAATATTAAAAATCCTTTCGTCTAAAATATTTTTCTCAGGGTTCATGCACTATCTTTAAACAAATCAATCATATTTTGTTGGAAAGTGGAAACTCCACAGGTCACTCAACAAGACAAAAACGAAAATGTTGCAGGCTCGGTTTGATTGAGCCTGTTCATAGACGGTAGTGGAAATTGATGCTACCGTCCACGCCCTCTAGCCCCGGATTGAGCAGAACTCGACATGACATGTTGGTACTGATAGAAACGAGAATGCTGGTGCTGCAGCAAAGAAATCCTTTCATTACCACAATCTAATTTGAAATTACCACATACGGACTTTTAACCAAATAAAAATAAATGCGTCTGATCTAAATGGCAATTGTCATGCAACAGTGCTTCGTTAAATAAACTTCGTGATATAAAACCTACTTTAGGAGAATGGCACCAAGTGAACAAATCTGTTAGTAGGGAGGAAGTTGTTCTTTCTCGTTATCGAAAAGGTCATACCCGTTTGACTCATCCCCATCTTCTGAACAAAGATCAACCTGAATGTGTACCATGTCGAACACCGCTTACTATTAAACATGTTTTAATCGACTGTGTGGACCTTGCTCCACAGCGCAGTACATAACGTTCAATCTTTCGGTCTGGGCTACTTTTGCCTTTTTGGCTTGATAAAAAAAAATTGAAAATCTTTTCCTCTCCAACCACAGGCTCAGTTTTAAAGTAATTGCACACAGATTGTTTTTGGTGGCCATCTACCAGTTCCCTTCAAGCTCGCAACCACATTACCCCCAACCCCTTAACCCGTCCCACAATTCTACGTTTCATTTTAACTCTCTTGTGTTTCCTTATATTGTCTCTTAGTATCATATATTATTATCATCACCTCTACCTTCATTACCCATTTCCTCACACCCACATTACCACCCATTTCATTTCAAAATAATTTCACAGATATTTTATTTCCTTGCGTAATCCTCTACCCAAACTGTTCAAGCAAGCTGTGAAACTTAGGTGAGCGATATAAGGCTATCAAGGCCGTCTTGTTTATTTCAATGTCTGGCAAAAATTTGAAGTTTGTTTACACAAAACGAAATGGATGCACTTTTTACATATTATTTTGTGCATTCCTTTCTTATCAATCAATTACTTTGGAAACTGCCATGGCAAAATCGTAGACGATTTCAAATGATCCACATGTATTTACGAGTCTAGATCTGAAATAGTATGACAAGGTAGTATTTTATCATTGCTACTTCCCTGTCTTTTGTAATTATGAACTCTGATTAGTTTCGCCTCATTTGTTTATAGATGTAAAAGAACTCTCAAAATATGCCCCAGCTTTCATACTGTCCGAAAAAAAAACAACAGCAAACGTTTGAATAACAAACTTTCACTAAACACATTATGCTACATTAAACTGCATTGAACTAAATACTTCGAAATCATCGTGTCATTCTAATTTACCTTGATGCATGGCGTTTCATATTTTATAGACATTGATATATGTTTTGAATATCTTAATTGTGGTTAAGATCTGATATCATGCCCCTATTTAATTAGATATATACAATGCTTGTTGACAGATAAGTCCACGGAGGTTACTTATGAAGTATAACGCATATAATAAAACGTAGTCGAAATTAACTACACGTGTTTTTGAAACAGAAAAAGCTGAATCGATTTCGTTATATGAGCCGTGCCATGGGAAAACCAACATAGTGGCTTTGCGACCAGCATGGATCCAGACCAGCCTGCGCATCCGCGCAGTCTGGTCAGGATCCATGCTGTTCGCTAACAGTTTCTCTAATAGCAATTGGTTATGAAAGCGAACAGCATGAATCCTGACCAGACTACGCGGATGCGCAGGCTGGTCTGGATCCATGCTGGTCGCAAAGCCACTGTGTTGGTTTTCTCATGGCGCGGCTCATATTGAATCGCTGATATATGCTTTAGTACTGCTACTACGAATATCTCTTATTTATTAAAATCATATTTTACTGCTGTAAAATCCACACGAGAAGATATTGCGAGTACTCGAAGACTATTTGTGGTCGGTTGAAATTATAGCAAAATCCTAAATAGGTTTAAAATTAATAATTACAACATTTACGTCAGGTTTGGTAATGCATTATTTGCAGTTTTGTTTTGATATTGTACTGAAAGAGATTTTATGATGAGACTTTCTCAAGAAATGCAGATCTACGTGATAACTGCATGTAACAATACATCACGCTATCTGGACGGTACTCTTAATATAGCTAATCTGCTTTTTGCTCAGTTGGTGGATATTATTTATCCCCGGAAGCTCTAGTTAAATAAAAGTGACACTTCGGATACTACTGCTTCATTTTTTATTTACATCTTTCTAATTATGACATTACTATACATACCAAACTTCCCTCACTTGGATGGGGATGTGCCCCAGGCAACATCTTGTGATATATAGTTCTCAGTTAATATTTACCTAATTGTGTAGTCATGTTCAGTATTGTCAGAATAATTTGTGTATTTGATATATTGCTAACGTAATAAGTAAGCACAGATAGTGCTTGACTCCTTTTTCATTGTATCATTACTATAATTATAGTTGAGTTGCTGTAAATAATAGGATTTGGGTCATTTATGGACGATTTGGGTTAATTACAGTAATAGTTGGATCCCAGCATCACACATTATGTTATTTACAATAGTTAAAGGGAACCAACTTTTTGTTAGAGCAAGTACTCGTTGTAAGATACTATATGCTAATTTGGACTAATCAGAAACAAGTTCTATAAATAGCACCAATCAAAGCTCATTTCTGATAAGATATAAATAGGTAGATGGATGTCAGAGAATTCATTCTGTATACAGTGATTGATGTAGATACATCGAGGTTTCAGCTAATAATTCATCCCAGTATCTTGATAAGAAAGTTATTGCAACTACGCTGTCAGGGCGGATAAATTATTAAAAAGAAGATATTTCATCTTCAATGACTAAAGAAGAGTTGCAGAATTGTAACTAAGTTTTGGGCTGTAGAGCCAGCGCATAGGAGTTTTACCTTAACGGTAGTTGAATGCTATAGACGATAGCAAATATAGGCTGAGCATCGGAATGCTGAGGCAGAGACACAGAGTTTAGTAATCTACTGAGCTAGTAGGAGAGTTTCAGCTTATAGACGAGGTTCAGCGTTATAGGCGAAGTACAGCCAAGATATCGGAGTTATACCTATATGATACTTGAATGCTATATGTGATAGCATATAGGCAATGAGCACCCAGGAGTCAGGGCAAACAGAGTTGCAGCTTCAATTAAGAGGACATAGGCTGAGCATCTATGTGATAGGACTCGTATGTTGTTGATTCAAAGACATTGTCTGACGGGAACTTCAACAAAAAGACCAGTCAAGTATAGTATCTCCAGCCTATGGAAGTTTGTGCTGATTATCATTAATTGAAGACTGTTAGTTTGAAACATTTAGTGATTTGTCTGATCCCTGAAATTATTTAGCTCCTAATTGAAATCATTTACGTATCATTGGTACACAAATAATTTAGACAACGTAGACAGAGAAAAGAATTATATACGAGATATTTGGTCTCGCCAGCTATACGTTTTAACAAAGGACAATCTACATCGTTTGTCAGCTAGTCTAAAACAGTCACCTTAGCGATCGGACCCATTTCATTGTTCAAGATACTAAAGGCGTAGGCACACACCAGGGTCTTATAACTCGTATCCTGACGAGTATTAAGTTTAGTTTATACTTATTCATTTTAGCTCGACTGTGATGAAATCTTCAAGCGTATTTGAACCACTCTCGAATCCGCTTCCTGGAAAACCAAATATTCGTGTAATGTGAGAAGACGTCGTTGAGACTGGCAGGGCTCGAAAACACGATCCCCGGTTGAGCAGCCGACACCAACCGCTCCCTTCGCAAATATTTGAGGATTTCTTGAATACTTGACATTTTGGTAGCATTTTCAAAGAGATTCTTTGCTTTTATAGAAAGGTAAACAAATTTATTACTGACGTGTTGATACCCACATTTTAGCTGAAAATATCCCTATTAGAAGATACATGACCCCTACTTTTCTTTATGTTTTTGGTGGTTTATAGGTAATTTAAAACACAAGGCTAGTAAATTGTTTTTAAAATGGTCCTGGCTATGGGTTGTTTTTATATAGAACATATACTTTTAGCTAATTAATTTACTACTGTACAGCCTTATGATAAATCAGGTAAATGTTCTGCTTAATTCTATTATCTTGATTCAGATTTGGTTTTAAAGTTTGATAGTAGTTTAAGAGGCGTCTGTATGAAGGTATATTAAAACCTGATTTTTATGAGGATGTTTTGTACAAACGTTGTAAGATTTTTGGTTTTCCATCTGTATTTTGTAAAGTTATCAAATGTATTATTAAGAGAAAATTACCGTACTGTTTTTAAACACACCGCATGTTTATTGTTCAACCTCTTAAAACTTGGACGCTATCCTCTTTGTGTTTGAAGTATGACCTCCATGATAAACTGTTTTGGGTCCCACCGGTTAGAAAGCTGTAGATCAAAATATATTGTTTTCATTTTCTCAAACGTACTGTTGTTTCTTACGACCTTTTATTTCTGGGAATTCGATATATGTGAGAAATATAATTTTATTACTGATGAATTTTACAGCCAAGTGTGTGAGTGAGTTAGGTTTTACGGCGAATCGACACAAAATGGTCATATATCGCCGAGAAGAAGTTATAATGAAAACGCTAATTATAAAGCATACCTTAAATCATTTAAGTAAAAATTTAAAGCATATCTAAAATCATTTACGTAAAAAATGTATATACGTATGTGTTAAAACATCAGCTGCAAACCTAATAATATTGCAAAAGATGTGAATATAAATATGAAATGTTCAGATTTTTTGATAAATTCCTATCTGCTTTAAAAACGATAAAATATTTCCGACTGAAACGTTTTCAAATAACTCTTTCAAGGATTGAACGTCATAGTATGTACTGCGTTGTGGAGCAAAGTCCACACAGTCGATTAAAACATGTTTAATAGTTAGTGGTGTTTGACATAATACACATTCGGGTTGATCTTCTTTATTCATAAGATAAGAATGAGTCAAACGGGTATGACCTATTCGACAACGAGAAAGAACAACTTCCCCCCTGCGAACAGATCTGTTCCCTTGGTGCCATTCCCCTAGAGTAGGTTTAATATCATGAAGTTTATCGAATGAAGCATGTTCCATGACGATTGCCATTTAGATAACATTTATTTGTTTATATTTGGCCTAAAATCGGTGTGTGGTAATTTCAAATTAGATTGTGATAACAGCCAAATTATTTTAAAAAATGTAATGTAAACTTGTTCGTTAAACATCTTTTTATAAGATTTAGAGCTTTTACAGTGATTAATTAATTCCATATTGTCTAATCTAAAATAAAATATAGTTAACGTGCAAAATAATTAAATGAACAACAACTCTGTATGCATGCACTTGTCATCATAGGTAAATGTACGTACAATATCTTACACTCATTTCTCATTGTGTCTGCAGCCATAAACAAGTCACTAGAATAATGCAGTTTCCAGACTTACATACCTTCGCTCAGGAAAGGCTGTCAACTAAAAATTACAAATGCATACAGATTTTATAAACATCACAAAATTATGACAATCAGCTTATTGTAAATTGGGTAATATCCGTGAAGTCATTTATTAGCGATTTTGTAGTTAACAACCATATCATACTAGGGATTCGTGAAATGTAAATGTTTGTGATTATAAGGGCATGATACAGACTATTATTCACGAATGCTTTGATTTTTCAAGTGGAAATATTCTCGAATATTAGCGAAAAAAATCACCGACAATATTTCAATTAAAAATATACATCCATTTTCCGCAGTCACATTGTATCTGGTAAATATCTATGATTCTCGATAACCGTAAATGTTTTACATTTTGACTAAATAAGCATGCGAGTAACAAATGTCAAGATATTCCTGTTGAGCTGCCCGATTTATCCAAAGGTAAATGTAAGAAAAACATTTCTGTCTTCATAACCATCGTGCTGTGTGTCATGTAGCTTTGTTATTAATTTTCACTATGACAGAAAGAGCTTCTTTTTATATTTCATTCCATTAAGCTAAGAAGCCCATGAGGACAAGTATTACATGATAATAATATGACAAACAGTGATATTATCAAATAATATTCGAAGCTTACTGACAAATGTTCTAAATAGCCGGAGAAGGTTACATGTTATTTTGCTAAATATAAAATTAGCAAAAGTGGCATCTACATAGACACATAATTATACATAACCATACTACAATAAAACATTCTGTCATGTTCATAAATAATGTCGTACCAAGAGAAATATATACATAATTATACATACCTTAAAAACTAGATCACTGTAAACCTTTCAAGAAAGCAAAATGAAAGGTCCAGATGACATCTGGTTTTAATAAATATCATATTTTGTTAGAAAAAAATTAACAAAGCAGAATAAGGTGACGTACACCGTCTATATTTTTCTGCTTTTTCAAAAGTTTATTTAGAAGAATAGAGTTTCATTTTCAATAAAAGGGTTATATCGTAGATTTAATTATCTTCAGGTCCGGAATTAAGAATAATGTATAGAAACACCGTGTTTTAACGTTTTAATACACGAAAAGAGGTTATACGTCCACAGAATAATTTCATTAGGGCATAGCCCGAGTGAATTATTCTGCCATTTTGAGTGTATTGATTTAAGTAAAACACGATTTTTCTATACATTATTTCAATTCTAATATAGTAGGAAAAAATATAGTAGCGCTCTTTATTGGTCGCAACAAAAACATTGACGTCATCGCACGATAACCTGACGTCATTGAAGCGTAAGCGTGTTTTAACAGAAACAAGCATATTAGAATCATTATTAAAATAGACGCAGAACCCGTCTTAATTACTTTTACAATAGTTACTGTTCGGTACTATGCTTTACAGTTTCCATATGCATGTCAGTTAGCCAAATACAAAAGCATAAATTTTAACGGAATATCTTTTGGGCGCATTAACCGCAACCAAATACAGTGATAACAAGATAGGTGTAGCTGAGTCTGTTCAAGATGCAACAACTGTCAAGCCCCTGACACTGACTACAATAGTACTATATTCTTCAAACTGAATACACTCCATGAACCCAAAGTAATACAAACATGAAAAAACGATAATATAGATAATATACTGGCATTAGACAAAACTTAAAGTCGTCTTCTTACAAATATATAATTTTATACCGTTTGATATCAATTAAGACAGGGTTGCTACCCGGTTAAAAATTGTCTTGAAATAAAATGCATGTTCACATTTGACCTACAACTTCATACAAATACTAGTTGTAGACTCATTCAACACCTTGTATTTGTCAAATAATTCTGCAATCATTACAAATGACGACAATGTTATTCATCCCACTAATGATACGAACATCAAAAGTTTGTTCTAGAGTAAGCATCGCGTAACAAATTACACATTAAAGATGGATCCGAAGTACATTTGTACTAATGATTGGGAAATGTTTGTAATAAATGTTATCTATCCGTTGATCATGTTTTGTTCTCATCTAATTGCAGTTCTGGAATTTCTAAATTCAATGAGGTGAAAGGTCATAACAGTATTATTCAGGAATACTTTCACCATTCTCGCTCTTTTTGTCCGTGTTCACCTATATATAGCACGAGAAGAAATAAATCATTTGAAAGCAGAGAACGCAACCAAGGAAAATAACAGCTGACTTTATTAGTGTTTTTGATTCTGTTCATGAGAGGTAATCTTTCATGACGAATACACAAATTTAACTATAAATGACATTATCAAAACGCCTTTGGTGCGAATAGATAAATGTGCATGTATTATTTTATCGCTTTATCAGATTATTATGATATGGGCATAATCCAGTTCTATAAATATCATCATTCTTCAGTGTCGTTTGTAGAGTAGATTCCAAAACCAAATATAAATCAAAATTTATAAGTGATAAGAATATATCGTATTCACTTACTAGTTTAGATTTGCTGAAACAATCTGATGGCTTACTTAGTTTTATTTTGACCATATTTTTCAAATCATTCGTCAGATTGTCATTAAAGTTCTATAATACTTAATCTTTGAACTACATGTATCACTTCATTCCTTTAAAGATATATCAAACGTGCGTTGATTGAATGCTTTTTGTCATCATTCAGATTTCAACATTGTTCTGTTGTTCATCTAAGGCTAAGGGTTAAACAATAATAAATTTGTCGAAAAAGAATGCAGTTGTGACATGGCTCATAAATCATCCGAGACACATATTTATTGTTAAATGTTTTTAAAATTAGCTGGTGGTTTTTGACCTATTTTCATAGTATGACTGCATACAATAATACAAAATACCAATAAAGTCACATACAACTCGACCTTTGGAATCATTTAGTTATTTAACCATAAAATAGCCTTTTTCACTTCTGTTGATATACAACAATGATTTCGTTTCTATGTCATTTCTAGCATACAGAGTTTGGCCAATGGCATTTCGAGTCATCAGTTAGCTACAAAAGACTTTTTTATTATCAATGATGTATCATCTATCGTACAGATTGGTTAAATGATGGCAGTTAATAAAACACGTCAGACTTCCATTTCATTACTTTAATACGTTTGCCTTAGTTTGAATACATACCAATTAAATTAATAACTGTGTAATATATATCCTCTCATTGAATGTTTATGATAATAAACAACAAGTTTGCATGTGTAAATCAATCAAAAACTGTGAAGACAGTGAAATTGATAATAAAAACACACTTGCAATGAATGAGTTATTAATACGATAAATGATGTTAGGAAAATAGTTGTATCATTTGATCTGTAGTTTTGATTCAGAACTTTTGAGTAGTTTCAGATGTAACTTTCTACCCGCTCCTTAAAAGTACAATTGTGGTACTGACAAAGCCAATATACATTTATTTAATATCATCAGGTAAATTTAACATAAACATCTAAGCTATCCTATGATATGACATTAATAGCTAATTGGTTTGCTCATATTTCTCACGACTAATTAACGCTTAATTCAGTATGTGTGTTATACAACAACTCCTGCCATATTTGTGTCGTCAACGCTAGAGATATTAGTTATAAGATACAGTGAGCCCAATATATTGGAATGCCCCCGCGGATCTGTACATGGGTGAGTACTGGCAAATAAAACAACCAAGGGCAAGGGCCTACAGTCAGGGGACTAAGTCCTCCAAATACAATACTATAGTTTTAATTATTATTGGGATTACAATATGTGGGCAATACTAGTATCTGGCCGCGACCCTGTAGGCTGGTAGCGCCCAAGACAAGGCTGGAAGCGCCCTATAAAAGACTGGTAGCGCCCAAGTTAAAATATTCCTAAGTTAAATAAACTACAGAAAACGTTCCTTTCGGCTTCAAATAACGTTTATTTAAGGGAAGCCTTAACAATAAATATAATTAAAGACTGAATGAAATAGATCAGTAATGAAATATCGGCAACAAATCGCGTAGCAGGCGGACCGAGACCGAAACTCTAAATTTATAGAGTTTTCCTATGACAAAAACAGCCAAATACAGCTAACAAATATAACTATATTAATTAATAATAAAACGTACCTTGAAGTATCAAAGTATGAATAATTTATAAAAGTATGAATGAATAAATGTTTAAGCGAGTACTGATAAGCAGCCTGACTATACGAGAGACGGAGGCAAAGTAATGATTCTTGCGTTCTAAGAATTAATATGCGGGATGCAAATGAGGATGTAATACCAAATCTAAATAAGGCCAAAGCCGGAAATACCCGGACAAGTCCGTAACCGAGTTGAAGCTACGAACTTACTTCGGCCGACCATGACTTCATTCGGAACTCGAACATTTCCTTATATGTAAATAAGGCGGAGCTCAACCTCAAAACAAGTGGAAACAGCCTAAGTCGGATAAAATGTAAAAATAAAATAATATAGAACGCTGCAAATCATCACTACATGTAAAGTATTAAATATCAAATACTTAACAATAAATAGCTAACTATTTCTACAGAGTATGAAGCGATTTCGGTCCGCCTACAAAGAGATTAGACACCCGGTGCAGAGGTACAAAAATTCCATGATGGTTGACAAGTGTCAAATTTTCAACTGACATAAACTTTTAACAATCTTTACACAGTCAACAATAGACATTACATGAAAACATCGATTTGATTTAATATAGCAGGTAGTTGTTGATTGAACTGTTGAATAATTCAGGCTGACATTGCGTACTGTACTAAAGAATCCCTGCGAAAGCTACAATTAAAGTTTCGCTGACTGAAACAACCACGTGACCTATTATCTTGGAATGTATAATTTAGAAAACAACAATTTAGTAAGGTGACTGGTTATCTGTCAATGCCTACAAATGTTACAGAACAATGAACTGTGACTTAAGAGTAGCCTAACAGATAGCCTAACAATTTTGAAATAAAAAATGAAAAACTACTGATAGGCCGTAAAAGCAATACAAGTCAATTGCATGAAACAAGGACGTGATGCCTCATGCCTCACAGTATCATATACACATCTACCTTTAAGTTAGTAAAACGACCTTTTACTATGATTTTCCTCTAACTCGATTCAATAACGATTCTTGTCAACATTTATCTTAAAATGTGACAGAAAGGATTATTACAATGCGATAGAAAGGGTTTTACAGTATGATATAAAGAACATACTGATTTAGTGACATTGAAATGACCTATCGCATATTGAAATACATTTTAAATTCCAGCGAGGACATGTAGGGAGATGGATTGGTAAAGAGCAAACGATGCGAGATGGATTGGTAAAGAGCAAACGATGAAATGTCATATCAAATGTAATTAGAAATAGGGAAATGCGTAAGGTAGCTCAACATTACGATCATATAGGTAACTGATTATTTGCAACCAGTATATGTGTGTTGCGAGAATTGTAATGGTTGATATTTACAATATGTTTCACATTCTATTGTTTTGCTTTAAGAACTAGATAGCTCAAATGCTCTTAATATATGACTCAATGGTATAGTTGCTAATACAACAGGATATCAATGTAATATTAACTTAACTTAAGTTTTCAAAGTACAAATGTGTCATACATCTAATGATAAATGTTTCAGAACTGGATCCCTTCAGGACAACTACATTTTGAGAAACACCTTTTGTAAATCTTGGAGAGAGGATTAAGAATATACTTTGTCAGTTATATCTCTAGTTAATGTTTATTGTATCATATTTACAACTGGTATTGCCGGTAACCTAAGCATCTGTATTGTCATTTGGAAAAAATGACAAATGCGCTCACTTGCTAACCATTATCCTTTTAGCGTGACAGTAAAGGACTAATTTACACATCTTTTAGGTATGTATACAAGTAAATATCAGTATTATGATACTTTCTTGCAGTAATGGTACAAGAATCCTAGCTAATGTCTGGTCATACACTTTATTAATGGTATGGCCATTGATTTCTCAGTCAGCCGTAGCTGGATTTTGAGTTCGACATCCGGTCCAAGCGTGTTTGTTTCCTGTTGATCTTTGTCCGCATTTTATTTTTGTAATATGATTTATAAATCATGTCTTATTCATTGTACAATTTCGCAAACTTGTTATACCTTCCATAATTACTTTTTATCATTCTAACGTCAACACAAATGGTTAAAACCGAGGCAACCTCTTTGTTAAATTCAGCACGTTGTAACATAAAACTAATATATTGTTGTTTTCGAATGAGATGAAACTGGAAAACAAAGTATGGTTAAAAAGGTGAAGAAATTACTTTTTAATCCTTCGCAATTTTCTTTTGATTTTAGCTATCTTTTTTTCGCTTATAATGGCGAAAGCTTGATTTGTTAGTCGTTTTCTGCAAATTTCATATTGACTTTCATATTATGACATTTTATATTCTGAACATAAAACCTGACGATTTGAAAGGAAGTCAATGTTTTCCATTTTTATATATCAGTCACGTTTTTTTGCCGAGGAAGTCTTTTTATAAGTTGGTTATAGTATACACAAATTAGAACAAATTGCCAATATTTCGTGACATTTAAATCTGTTTTAAACATATATCAACAGGCAAGTTCTTTTGCAAGCACTAAAATGAGTGAAAACGGTAAAACACATGGTGGAGTTGAAATCTTGTCGTAACTCGCCGTTTACTGAATAATTATGATCTCTCATTTACATGTTCTAATCATAAAAATGAATGTAAAGGATAAATGAATTAGAAAGGCTTGGCTTCAAACTATATCCTCAACTCAATACGGGCACAAAATACAGTTCTAGTGGCTTGTCCTCTTCATATATTCATGAATGGAGAGGACATTATATGTATAAAATATAGACCTACATATTATGAGAACGATATATAACTAGCTATATGGTACAGACAGTATCTAAATCATCGCTGCATTCTATGTGACATCTCCATTTCTTTGCGTAAACAAAGGTTCAGATTTAAACAATTTTCTTTAAGAATATCTAAGACACTATGGACACATTCTTATTATATAAACAAATGAATAATAATCATTTTATTGTTATGTACTTATCTGTTTACAGAAATACTATAGACATGTCGGGGCTATGGACAAGTCTATAACATAATAAAGAGCGCCTACAGTGGTGTAGTGGGTAGACTACATAATTAGGGGACTTGAGTAGGAGCTATTCAATCTAAAATTTCCAACGTTTGGATGAGTTTCGTGCTTACCTGCTTTTCACCTGGTACGCTTAAAACCAGGGAAGCTTTTAAAGTTTGAGCGTCTAGTGTATTTTTCAATACCTTCCATTTAAAATGTGTTACCGGTTGCGACATTAAAGACGTGTAGATACGACCTTCTTTTATTCTGTCTTTAACCAGATATAATATTCTTACTGGTATAAATTATCTCTCCAATTTTCATCACATATTCTACCATTGAATCTATATTGATACTATTCTCAAGGTCTATGAATGATAAATAGTTGTACAGATCCGGAGGGAGGCGGCGGAGGTTAACTCGTTTCTAAGTAATACCTTTAATAAATCTCCATATTTTTATTATAATAAATTTATACATCGCTGACAGTAAATTTCGTCACTTGTAATGCGGGATGAAGGGTCACCACTTTGGCCTGAAATGTATGCCTGTGTGAATATGTGTTATATATTGTTTCTTGAAATACCTTTACAGACTAATTAATATATATCTGATATGTTG
Organism: Mercenaria mercenaria; assembly: GCF_021730395.1. Taxonomy (NCBI): domain Eukaryota; kingdom Metazoa; phylum Mollusca; class Bivalvia; order Venerida; family Veneridae; genus Mercenaria; species Mercenaria mercenaria. The sequence continues at coordinate 86,724,518 of NC_069364.1, read as the reverse complement.
TTTCATACAAATGTACACGAGCTGGATACATCAATTAACATGCACAAGCGTGTTATCGCTGCAGACGTTTGTATAATGAACCATAGAAAACCATTATAACCAAGTTATACCATCTGAGGATTTCAAAGACTTTTGTTAATCTAAATAAATTTTCAAATTAAACAAGCACGAATAGCCTGTCATCTTGAAGGAAAACGATCAAATTTAATAATTTTCAGAATGAAACTCATTCAAAGGTGCTCAGTGATTACAAATATCATTATCTACAATCACTCTTAGATGACCAACAGAATTGCCATAATGTAGTGTTATTACTAAAATTGCACAACACGTTATCGATGAAATGGCTTTAATATAACGATGAAGGATCTGCAATTTGCAGTGTTTTTGCAAACTCCGGCAATCTGTCCATTACATTCCTCTTAACACAGAATTAATACGGCACGAACATGTATTTAAACCACAATTACGGCAGAAAATGAAATAACCATATTTAAAGATCTTGAAATTGATGAGCTGAATGGAAATCTGTTAAATCCATTTTGTTTTACCACACGTCGCATCCCTTCATATATTATGTTCATGTTTGAAAGAGTACATGTAAGCTACAAGAAGACCCTTTGGAAACCAGTCAAAATAATAGCAGACTCAATTTGATTGAGTCTGTTCACAATAGGTTATGAAATGTGCGCAACACCCATCACGTTTTCTTTTCCTATCATTTTGCCTTGTTTTAGTTTTTTGTCTGTACTTTGATATTCGTGTTTACAGATAAGAACTGTTCGTTTACCCTTATATGTCTAAAACAAAGGAGTTTTAAGAAATAATCATTGTTGCAATAGTTAGGACACACGGGAATGGTTTTGGTAGCGAGCGCAGTAAATGAGTAGTGTTTTGACCACAGGTCGAGATTTTTCACAGAATTGGTTATCGTCGGCAGCTGTACTCCTACTAAAAATTTTATAAATTAGATATTTCAAAAATATCGACCAAGAATTGAAGGTTTCCTATGCCGATAATGTTGAAAGTGTTCTTGTTGCTTTAGGTATTTTCGTTCTTTATTTATAAATTATAAAGCATCGTATGCAGTTTAGTAAAACAATTGCAGGTTTTGATAACAGAAAATTCACACATCCGTGTTTCAGATGAAGCACGTTTTGATAAAGTGCAAAGCATTTATAATCATGGAATTAAATTTAAGGATTTTAGTTTATTTAACAAAAACATATACGGAACTGTTAAGCCTGAAAATAATGTTTTTGTAAATTGTAATGCTTTTCGATCATTCTTAAAATTACTTTACTTGTCGAGGTTTATTTCTATTTTAAGACACTATATAAACGATCTCGGATACTTTCCATTATTGATTTTCATTACCAGATGAATTTCGGTAACTAAAGAACAACACATTTATATCAGAATAATCTTGAGAAATTACAAATCAGAAATAGGACAATTGGAATTGGATAGAACGATCTGTCTGTTCGAACGTAGTCGTTACGAGCGGTACATTTATAGAGAGAAGCAGTGAAGAACTTTTAAACCTGTATATACAATTATTTGATATACTGTTTAATTTATGACGATAAATGCTGTAGGTAATGAGACCCTAAAATTGTAATGTGGTTATCATAATATACATGTACAAGCATTGCCTTTTCGTGAAGTCAATATAAGAATTAAACGACCTCTAAAAAGTTATTTTAGTGCCCTCGGGTTTTCCATGTTGATACATGTGTGTGACTTCACAATGTTATGACGTCATTTTCGTAGGTCAGTTTTATGTTTGTGGTTCTGCCAACGAGTCAGTACCCTGTATTATCATTGATTATGTCTCTATATTTGTTTTAATCATTACTAGTATACAGTGTAACTGAAAACACTTCCAGCCCGCCCGCATAGCTCAGTAGAGAGAGAAAGCGCAGAACTACTAATCTCGGGGTCGCAAGTTCGATCCCTGGGCTGGGAGTATGTTCTCCGTGACGATTTGATAACAGACATTGTGTCTGAAATCATTCGTCCTCCACCTCTGATTCATTTGGGGAAGTTGGCGGTTACTTGCGGAGAACAGGTTTGTACTGGTACAGAGTACAGGAACACTGATTAGGCTAACTTCCCGCCGTTACATAATTGAAATACTGTTGCTGTTGAAAAACGAACAAACAAAGAAAACACTTTCTTTTTTGGATCTTTTATGATTATTATACATTTTTAAGATTTGTCACTTTGGCTGATATTTATTTACATATCGATGGGTGTTTTGTATCACGCACCTGAATATATTTTTGTACTATGAATGGGTGCGAACTTGTAAATTTCATTACACTTATACAGGTGTACCTTTAAGTTTTGATTTACGTAAAGTTTCTTGCAGTTTATACATAAAGATAAAATGAAAATGTTTTGGCGCCAGATTGCATGACAGTGAATGTTCACAAATGACATTCAAATCATATTATGCTCTTGAGCATTTTAAAGCTATGTTCATGCAAACTCATATATGTCATAACTTAACTCCACATTAAAATTTTGTATTTGACTTATAACAATAAACGCCTATTTTTGATAATTTTTGATCCTGTAATTTTATAAAAGTATTGTAAGTGTCAAGATGTTACCATGTTTTTAATTTGACATCGTAGAATTCAAAATGAAAATATTAGATTTATCTTTTTCAATGTCTCTATCATTCCTCAGGACATACAAAATAAATATAATTGTTGCAGGAGTAATAAGAATGAACACATTAAATCATATGGAATGAATGAGATAATTGATTTGTGATTTCAGCGTAATATACAGCATTATGTACTATAAAGAACAAAACAGGTAAAACTTACTAAAGGTATTATTTCGAAATTAATTCGTACGCTCAGCACAATATGTTAATGACAATATACCTAAGTTCAGATAAATTTACACATTTTACCACTTCAACCAATTTTTATGAGAAAAACGTTGGGAAAAAAACACACTAAAATGTCTAGAGTTTACAAATCGGCAAAATTATTATATTATTAGGGGTAACGAAACCGTGCCATATCGAAGACGAACATCTATCGTTTTTCGGGTGAATTTTGTACAAATTTTACACCTCTGTACTCAAATCAAATTTACTCGTTTTCATTGTTGTGATGTTTTAAGTGAGGTATACCGTAATTAAAACTGGATACAACTGTATCTTTGCTTCATAAGATATTTTGAAATCTTCATGTGATTGATAATATGATATAATCTAATCATAAGTTTAAATTAAAAAAGTATTTTCATCAGTTTTTAAGATATTGACAAAGTAGTAAACATCAGGTTACCTTTTTTGTCAATATAATAATATCTAATTCGTTTCTTTTTCTGACAAAATTTTTATATTTGAGATGACAGGCCGGCACTTCCGTGCATTTAAAAGACATTGTGTCTGACATCATTCGTTCTCCACCTCTAGTAATTCATGTGGGGAAGTTGACAGCACTTGCGGAGAACAGGTTTGTACTGGTACAGAATCCAGGAACACTGGTTAGGTTAACCTTTACTGTGTTGGTACGCCGTAAAACCCAAATAAATAAATAAAATAAAACTAGTTAGGTTAACTGCCCGCCGTTACATGACTAAATACTGTTGAAAAACGGCTTTAAACCTCAAACAAACAAAGATGTTTTCTTTTCTTTTGTGCCTAGCTCTTATCATAAAGCACTGTTCTAAGACATAAACATAAGGATAAGATTACAATAAATAACCTTAAGCTCATATGACCTTTTTCACTGAGAAAAAAAAAGCATAGTGTTTGTGCGCATTTCAATGTAAATACACATTGTTTATTCAATATTCTAAGAAAGCGATGGGAGACTGTGAGCCAGGTGTTGATGTATTGACTGTTGTGACATTTGTTACAATGACAGTTAGACATAAACAAATATTTTATGACTTAAAAAGGTCGGAACTTCGGGTGGCTATTTACTGATGTTTCGGTAACAGGCTGTGATAGGAAAAAGGAAAACTGGGATCAATCTTGTATTTCTACAAGATGCAATTCAACTAGGTCAATAATTCGAAAATGTAAACAGGTTAATAACATACTGTGAAGAAAACATCAAACAGCTTCATAAACCTTATATACCAACAACAAACGGTTCAGATATTGCATCTATTTATCAGACCCTGCCAAACAAGTGTCTTTTTCTATTATTTCAATGTTACGAAACGGTGAAGGAGATGCACCCCATGTCTGTTTACAATTATGCTTTCCATTTATGAGGAAATCAACGATGCTGAATCAAGTTCTCTACTGGTAACTAGTGTATATACCACTGACTTACATAACGTCAGCAGACTTGAGACTTACATCTAATTTAGATAACGACGTACATCATATATTAATACGGAACGCTGTTCAACTCTCTATTTTTGTCTCAAATGTACTTTCAATTTTGATAGGATTAGAGTCACACATAGACACTCCAATATTTTTTCTTTTATGCTTATTCTTCAATCAAACCGAGCCTGCAACATTTTCGTTTATGTCGTGCTGGGCGACCTGTAGTTATCCACTTTTTTATTTTATGTACAACGACTTGTACATTTACATTGTAGTTATCTAAGTTACGTACAAAACCATGAACTTATATTTAATGCCTTCAGGTAAATTTAATTAAGAAATGTTACACAAAAATCTAAGCGCTTAACATGTGTCACAACGACATTAATTGCTAATGGATGAATCAAAATTGTTTCATCTACTTGTAGCAAATATTGTAATGCTTGGTTCAAAAAAATTTGGGTGACTAACAATTCTAATATAAAAATGAGGAATTTCAATGATATATATAAGCGGTTGGTGACTCCGAAATTAACGAGGAGAAAACGGTTAAAGGGAAGTATTGCATACCTGACAAAACAGCGGCTTGTTTTTGTTTTGTTTTTTATTTATATTAAAATGTGATTAAACAAAAATATGGAATAAGTTAAGTCGGATTAGCACATGTATTAGTATATGACATTTTATTTCAAAGTGAGAGAGAGATCGGCGGGCAACGAACACACAGTAAAATATGAAAACGTAATTAGAGTGTAATGAGCAATGAATATAATACCTTACATTTAAGTGAAAGTAAAGTTTTAACAGGTAACATATAGTTTACAGAACAAATAGGATTCGCAATATATGTGTTTTTCAATCATTTAGTGCAGTTCCACTTTCTATATCTTTGATTAAACAACTAAACAAACCAATTCACTATACGTATGTGACTCAATGATATCAATGTTAATACAATTGAATATGACAATGATAATTTTAAAAAAAGACCCGTGGAAAACATGTGACAGAAGATGAAAGAACATATCAGATCGGGACATCTGGACAACTAGATCTTGAACAACAACTTTTTGCAAACCTTAGAGAGAGAAAGATGAGTTATCTGTCAATGATATGTCATATCATTTAACAATTGCAATGCAACTGCATGCAGCCTGCCCACATGCATTAAAGGTATTCAGTGCACATCTTTCACTCATTATTTATGTTTAGGTACTAACTTTATATTTGTATTATCCTTACGAAATGAATTTAACTCGACTAATTAATTTAATTAATTATTAAGAGAGCTATTTATTCATACTGTGCTTAGCATACATGTAATACTTGTGTACTATTTTTAACCTTACAGATAGTAAATTTTATGTTTTAGTTTAATAAAAAGATACTGTAGAGTAATGCTTCATAAATTTCAAATAAGAACTTGGGTTTTATGTATCTTTAAAAATGGATGCTGGGATATCTGAACACTATCAAAGCTCTCTGTAAAAACAACGTTTGCGAAATGAAAAAGGTGGTCTTTGGCTTTACATGTTTATAGGAAGGAGCCATATATGCTTCATTTATATCAAATTTCTAATCATGTTTTAGGAGCAGGAGTTAGTTTTTGGGGAGTTTGTCACTTAATTTACCAAAAGCTATGATTAACCAAATAAAGTAATTATGTGTTATAAGGCCGTAGCTTTTTTATACAGCTTTAAATAAGAATTTTGGAATATAATAAAGTGTACAGTTGAAAATATAATGAGAAAATGTGACAGATGTTGCTCCAGCGATGTAGAAAGGAAGTTACGTGGCAACGCAAATATGTAGACAATTATTATAATAAAACATAATTCATCAGACCTACGGGAAAATTGAAGGTGCACTTTGTTCTTACTAGCTCTATACTAGTGAAAATGCGGCGAAGATGCTGTTTGAGATCCTTTCAGAATGGGGTGTTCTAAACATTTGATGGGTTTAACCAGTGGAATATTTATATTATTATACTTTTTAGTAAAACTACTTGAAATTTAAATCGGTACATTTATAGGATTGATAAGACACAACCAATAGAAAAATACAATTCATGTATTGAGTATAACATTTTCAAGCAAATATCGTACATTTAGATTTAATGCTCATTATGATTATACAGTAGAACATGTTAAATACACGTAATCAGCAATATATGTGTGTTTCTAAGGAGCCACTTATTTTATTTTCAGGATGGATTCCGACGTTTTGGATTTTATGAAATAGATCATTCTGATGTGTTCTACTCATGTGATGTAAAGATATAACTTGCTAATATAATGGGATATAAACATGAAAACATAACAAATGATCTGTTGGTAAATGTTTCAGAAAATTTCTCCTTAACAACAACCGGACAATTTAATGTCGAACATTATCTTTTTGCAAACCTCGGGAAGAGGAGAAGGGATACATTATCAGTGATATTTCTTTTTGGAGTTTATTGTGTCATTTTTATAACTGGACTCATCGGCAACCTAAGTACATGCATTGTCATTTGGAAAAATAGATATATGCGGTCCCTGACCAATTATTACATCTTAAACTTAGCCGTTTCGGATTTACTTACACTATTATTAGGTAAGTATTAAACTACTGATATATATATCGTAAAATGCAGTAGAACATTGATAGCTCTAACATCAATAAATTATAGTAGTTAGTACTTGAAAGTCCTAAATGTAGCATGGGATTTGCTGATTACCATACGTGTATATATAGATTTAAAATGGAGACATCAATCAAAGAAAACTCGACATATCGTCAATGTTAAGTTGATATGTTCTTTGTTACTTATATGGCCTGAAAAGGGCTTTTTCAAAACAAAGGGAATGTACCTTCATTTCAAAATTGCGGAAAACTCATTATCAAAACAACTGTTTCCCACGTCGATCAATATAAATAAATGACTTTACAAACAGGAATTTTCTTTGATCAATATTTGTCGTAAAAGGTTTGTCCATAATTTCTCTTTAGATATAATACAATACCATTTATATCATTCATCGTTCAAAGAACGTTGAAAGTTAAGACATTTGCCAACGCTTGAGTAGTAGTTAAACACGAGCTTGTCGAATTGCTGATGCGTTTTATAGTGCAAGGGTAATTTGGTCACTGAGTACTGGACGTTTGACGTACTGACTTCAAATCAATAATTATTGGTCATATACCAGTCGTAATTGACCTCCGTATCAAATGTGATTTTAAACCAAAGCATTTTCTAGTTACTTGGCAAAAGTGTAAGTGCTTTGGTTGTGAATTGTATAGAGTTAGTATTTTGCTCTGAGCTTTGAGATCGATTTTTAATGGATTTGTTAAAGCGTGTACTTGCCGGGCATACTTAATGAAAACCTAGCGGTGTGTTGTTCATCTTATATAAAGATGATCGGATTATAAAAAAGACAAATGGAAACGGAGTCTTTCACTCTTTATCTACCGCTATTATTTATGAATAAGTGTACTATAACAAGAAGAGAAAAATGTGGTTACATTATCCATCAGCTGTACAGTAAAATGCTTTACTTAAAGATGATGCAAAACATCAGTGACAATTAATGGAATTTAAGGAGTTACTGTAAACTTTGGCTCTTTTCGATGCTTTGGGATATTTCTGTGACTGTCATAGAGCAAGGCAAATTGCATTTTATATTTTAGACACTTATGTTGTCTTATAAACTACTTCAGGAACAGCTATGTCTAGTTGTTTTATGTTCTTGCACCAGAACAGAAAGAAAATGCCTCTGTACATGTTATACCCTACCCCTCGGTATTCTATAAGAACCATGGTCATGAACGGGAAAGTGCACCAACCCATTTCAATCGTACATTTCACCCCTAAAAACGCGCAGTTCGGTGAATGGGTACCCAGCATATTGAACAAGTGGTAATTTATCTTTCATCGTGTACCAGTCACTTTGTCTCAATATTTCATAAAGCAGAGATACTCCACATATTCTATGCTTTGGTACACGTTACAGAAAAAACTTGCGTGAACTTCCCTAATGAACATCCGGCCTAGAGGCCACAGCAGTGTGCACATGTTAGGCGAAATGTAAACAAACAAAAACAGAATGCAAAATATTCACAGTTTTACAATAAAACTCGAAATGATGAATGAAATTAATCTAATATATGATTTTGAATTTGAAGTCATACATTTGTATACATCTGTACCCCTGTACGAAAAATGGACCTGTTTTACAGCTGTAAAACGTCTGTAAAAGACCTGTATTTTGAAATTACAACTGTAAAAGACCTGTAAGTGGAAAACTGATCAGAAATACAGTTAAAATTTTCAGGTGTAAAATATGAAGGTCTCAATTTACAGCTGTAAAAATTTTACTGTTGAAAGTTACAGCTGTAAAATGGTCATGTCTCAAAATTACAGCTGTAACATTTTTGGAGGGAAACATGAGTATTGTCAGCCATCTTTAATGCATTTTGGCGGGATATAACTGAAATTCATACAGACATCATATCTTGTAAAATTTTGGAATTTAAAGCGGTATAGAGTAAGTACAGATGTTTAATTATCTATTATAGTTGTAAAAGGACATGTATAAGTACATATATTAACTATTTACTCTATACTGAAAGCCGATAAGTTTAAAAGAAATAATTACAAGATTGTCATATGTTTTCATGACTGACAAAGGAAGTTTTATAAACAAGATCTGCATATGTTCTACTTTGTATCCTACTCTTGAATTTTGCTGTTGCTATAACGTAATCATACCACATATACTAGTACTAGATCATTTTTTTGCCATTTTCATAGTAATTGCTACCTTATCTAGAGAATTGCAATTCACCCTAAAACTTTTTGCACCTCTACTTTTGTCCCTTAAAATAATGTCCTCTTTTTCAATACCTATATATCTACAGTTGTAACATTTGGGCATTTTTACAGCTGTAACTTTTTTCATTTTTACAGCTGTAACATTTTTACAGGTGCAGCTCATTTGCATATTTCGAACTGTTTTACAGTCGTTTGACAGCTGTAAATTGAAATCTACAACTGTAAAATCAATATTGTTATATAAAGTCTACAGGTGTAAATTTGGAATAAGCATGACAGTTATTTTGAACAAAACTACAGGTCTTTTACAGCTGTAAAATTTCGTACAGGGTGACCAGTGTTTACTTAATTCAGAATGCACATTTATGCTGCATATACACATATTGGCGTACACGTATAGTTAGACAACGACTGACATACTTTTTCACATCAGCCAATCAGAATGGTTTTGTAATCTAGACCGGAACTTCACTAGGGAAGTTCAACGAGTTTTTTGTGAAACGTTGAAAAACTATAAACTAGGCGTCGTTTCTTTCAAGTAAGAAATATTGTAAAAATGTGGCAGGTACACAATGAAAAATAAATTACCTCATGTTCAATATCAATAGTACACACTTACCGAACTGCGCGTTTTAGGTATTTAATGCGAAATTGAAATGGGTAAGTATATTTCCTGTTCATGACCATTGTTCTTATAGAATACCTAGGGGTAGGGTATAACATGTACAGAGGAATTTTCTTTCTGTTCTGGTGCCAGAGGATCATTCATTTGTTTTTCTGAAAGAAAAATACATATATTTATAATTTATAAAACGAGCATTCTTTTCCATTTTCCTGATATCTGATTAAATCAAAACTCGAAGATTATTTTGGTATCACATCAACGCTGGATTCTAGGGAGGTTTGTTTCAACAAGAGAAGCTGAATTCCGCTTTTATTTCATACACATATATCTAGCAAAACACATTATTGTGACGAACGTTAACTACTCAATACGAATTAAACGCAGCACATACATTCGACGATAACAAAATGTTAAGAGCAAAGAAATGTTGGGGTGGGGGGGGGGGGGGGGGGGGGGTTCGTTTTGAGGAGGCTGCGCTTTTGGTGCGTGGCATTCCCCGTTTGATATTTCTCTTTGTTTTTTTGACGCCAGCAAACAACTTCAAAAAAAAACTTTCAGCAGAATTCATATCAGTATGTACGGAAAGTCATTTTTAAAAACAAGATAAATATCTTACAGAGAAAGCCACATTCTAAAAACGCAGCCACATCAAACCAAAACAAAGCATGCGAACGTGCACACGGCCAACAAACGCTCAACCAAAACAAACACACTTGGACAAAACAAATAGGTGCACGTTGTGTCTGAAATCATTGGGGAAGTTGGCAGTTACTTCCGGAGAACTGGTCAGGTAGCCATTACATAACTGAAATACTGTTGAAAACGGCGTTAAAACCAAAACAAACACATTCATATTTCATAGTGATTATGCTATTATCGGACTTTAGATATTATATTTTTGGAACTGGATCATGATATCAGAGACACAGGTATATCTGAAAGAACTTCTCCTCTGATACGAGTGTTAGTCCATTAGATTAAGATTAAATAAAATCTGAAATGATTCTTTGGAAAGCTACGTAACAGTAGCTTTATATTGTCTGTTCATGAGAGGTAATGACATGTGCAACACCACTCACGCCCCCTTCAAAGGTTTATGCAGAATTATGTGATATTTAGACTGAGTATTCTCCATGATCCCCAAGGACAAGAAAATATAACAAAACTGAGTCACCTTACGGGGAGACCTGCTACAGACGCAACACGCAACAAGAAGACTCCTGTTTTGATAATTGATTAAACTTGTGAAATGGTCCTTTGGAAGCATAGAACTCGGCCTAGCTGCATAATGGCAGACTCAGTTTATTTGTATGTTCATTACAGATAATGATTTGTACAACACTGCTTAAGCCGGTGCTAGCGGACTTGGGCTGTGTTGCATTTTCCATTACTGCTCATGAACTCAATCAAACCGAGTCTGCAATTTTCACTGTTTGCCTTGTTCTCGGTGCTTCCGAGGGATCTATTTTTCAGATTTTATTTACGTCACCTAGCACTGGCTTGAGAAGAATTATGTTATACCTAAATTGAATGTTTTTAAATATCCCAGAGGACCAGAAAATACGGAGTCCAAGTACGGGGAGATTTGTTATAGCCGCCACAGGGCACTTATGGACTGCTGTTGTAATAGTATTAATAAAATCCGTGTGAAACTAAGGATCTGATGATGACTAAGGTACCAGGTGAGAACTTTGGATCGGTAAGAAGCGTTTTTAAGCCAAGTCATAAAACAGCTGCACAATACGACATTTAGGACTTATATAACGATGTAAATAATAGCATGAATAATAGGCGAGGAGGAAGATAAAGTTTCTACAGCTGATGTCAATAAAATGTCTACAAAATATCTAGAAACACAAGTTTGAATATCAGGCACAGCAGCTCCACTCCTTTAAAATAAAAGCGACAATTGCGTGATAGGAGACAATAATTTCACTTCCACTAATGAAGAGAAAATTCTTTCTATTTTTGAACGTAATATACAGTTCAAAGCTTAAATTAAACGCAAACCTTAATATGAAACAGACATTTGACTGAGACAAAACGACAGTGTGTGTGAGAGTAAATGATTTCTAAAACTGAAAGAAACTTCCGCTTGTCATCGTCAGTTTAAATAAGATTTCGATATCTAGATACAATAAGTTTACAGTGTTTTCTTTACTTGTTATAGGTCGCTATCTGTTAACTTAAATCTGGTATGGTGTCTTTTAATAGTTATGCTATCATTTTAGTCTGAACAATACTGATAATACCTTGTAATCTTGTAATTTTGAAATGCACGAAGGTAATGAAAATACGAGATTGGCATATTGCAGATGAAGTCTTGTAATTCCGTCTTCAGTTGTAATAAAAAAAATTGCCTTTTTTATTACCTTTTGTTCAGATTGTTTTGAAAATACAAATTGCATTAGCAGACATTACCATGTAAACTGAAAAGAAATATCCAAGATGATCAACAATTATCACAATAAGTGCGAAGTTTGAAAACAAAAAAAAGTCAAAATCAAATGAATATTTCATGCAATAAACACTTATGGCACTCATATCGTAACATTTTGCAAAGTTTAGTAAGCTATTCTAAAAAGATCAAGTAAATTTAGTTCAATGTATGCCGAAGAGATTTTAACTACATTTACATCATTTACATAAATTACCAACAGTGAAAACATTGTATATTTTTGGACATGTAGGAAAAGCCATTCATGTTCATGAAATTTTCAAAATTGCTGAGGTTTCCCAGATATTAAATCAAAATAAAAATAATGTCCAAAGAAACTGGCTGCAGAACCATGTCTTTTCAGCACTTTTGAAGAATGAAAAATGAAATACCAAAAAAAAAAAAAAGGAAAAACCACAATATCATCTTTTAGTAACATCATTCTAAATGGACATCAATTGAATTAAGTCGTTCTGTACTATCATGGCGGCGTATATGCTTCGTATTATTGGCTTCATGCAAAAGAGCCATACGTTATACTCTCAACTACTTTCAACTAGCACTGTAACAAGTTAAAGTATAGCTAGGGCACATCTATATAAATATATAATGACCTTGTAAAATTTTGGTTGCAATATCAGTTTGAAATATTGGTCATCAGTGTGTAGAACCCTAGGACCGGACGCAAGGACAACACCATTCTACCTTATTGACATTCTGGAGCCCGGCCCCCCCCCCCCCACACACACACCGGGGGCGTTACATTTTGCACCAAGGGTCGTTTATTTTTTACTAAAATATAAAAAACTAAAATTCCGAAAAAGAGCTAAGTTGTTTCCTATTGCCTAAAAAATGGCAAGTCCGCTATTTCCACAGTATTTACGTAACATAAATAACATAACTTGTAAAATCCAACAACAAAGTATATCCGTTACCACGTTCAGTTGAGTAAATACGGCAATTAAGAAAACCCTGGCTGTACAGATTGACCCGATTTAAACTCGGTCCGTGTCCAAGTGTTACTGGGATATCGTACACGCGTGTAGAATTTTAGCACTAGTTTAACTCACGAGTACATTTTGAGAAGTTTATCTCACGAGTACATTTTGAGAAGTTTATAAAGATGATATCAGCCTATGACAGTAGCAAACATTAAAAATGAATAGTGGATACAGTGCAATTTCTGTAGAGCAACAATCTTTAGGAGATACAAATATTGACTGTTATGCAGAAGTTGTTGTTCTGGAGAGGTAAATTTGATAGTATATTTCAGCTTGGGGAAATTTTGATGATGTTATAGAGAGGCTTTGCTTAAGAGAGGGCCGCTTTGGAGAGGTTGGACTGTATTTTATGTAAAATGGATATTTTACGGAAGTGTTTAATTTTTATCAGTTACTTTTTGCCTGACTTCTTGGACGTAAAATATTCTCCCCTTTAAGGCTGGTAAGTCATTTTTTGTGCTAGATATATTTTGTGGGCGTTTATTAGTTAGTGGGGGCGTCTAAACGTGGGAATACGTTATATTCGCTTTATGTTTTCTGTTTAACATCCTAATGTAGTGATTTGATGCGCTAACAGTCTACACCCTGGTACACAACAAACTTAGTGGTCATTGATAAGTAATTCATGGCTGTAATTTAGTAGTATATCTGTCCTAAATCTCGTAAATGTTATTCGATGCGTAATTTGTTATAGAAGAAAGGCTGAAAAACAACTTAATACAGTTAAATATTGATATCTCTTGTTTTAAACTCGCAGTACTTTTTGGATTATACGGACATAATCATACCAACCTTAATCTACTAATAAACACTGGCATTTTTGAAAAGAAATGGGCTATTTGGAATTACCGAAATAATTGCAAACTCAATAATAAGACACAATCAAGAACAAGTTTTTTACAGGAAACGTTTTGCTAATATCTGTGATCAAATTCATTTCAACTTTTCTGATAAAGAGGACAACATCGTTCCACGATTTTTAAGATAATGTAAGGGAAGTAATTCAACTCTTATTCGTCTTATCTACCTTGTCATTTTCGCTTTCGGACAAGCATGATTTAAAAGGCGACTAATGATACTGTTTGTTGAAATTGCTGATACGCTTATGAATTGTTACATTTCAATGTCATTTTTTTCAGTATTACTTAAACATTCCTCTTGGAGATATGAAAAAAGAGAAAAGAGAAAAAAGAAAGAAAAAGAAAGAAAGAAATAAAAAAAGGAAGCTTGTCTTACATGTGTACGAAACTGCAAAGTCCAGTGTTTTATTAGTCCCCTACAGGTTGAAAACCAGATTCGGGGACTTTAGGAATGCGCTTTTCCGTCCGTCCTTCCGTCCGCAATTTGTAGCAAATATTTATATAAAATTCATTTGCTGACACCCTGTACGAAGGTTTTTTTTTCAATTTTAAACACTTTGTGACCAGTTTTGCAATTTTGTCCGGTCCGTAACTCTGAAGGGATTTTAATATTACTTGGCACACATGTTCCCCATAATGAGACGACGTGTCATGCGCAAAACCCGGACCCTTAGCTTAAATGTCAGTGTCACAGTTGGGGGTCAGACGACGTGTCATGCGCAAAACCCGGACCGTTTGCTTAAAGGTCAAGGTCACAATTGAAGGTCAAAGGTCAACATGTTTTTTTTCCTGTCCGGTCCATAACTATGCCATCCATAAGGGGATTTGAATATTACTTGGCACAAATGTACCTCATAATAAGACAATGTGTCATGCAGAACTTTCAGACCCCTAGCTTAAAGGTCAAGGTCACACTTGGCAGTCAGATGTTAACATAGCATGACCAGGGTCTGTTTCGTGTCCGGTCCATTAGTCCGTCATTTATAACGGGATTTTATTATCACTTGGCAAAATTGTTCCCCATGATGAGGTGACGCGTCATGTGCAAATCCTGGACCCCTAGCTCAAATGTCAAGGTCACAATTGTAGGTCAAAGGTCAACAGGGCTTTTTTCCTGTCTGGTCAATAACTATGCCATCTGTGAAGGGATTTTAATATTACTTGGCATAAATGTTCCCCATGATGAGATGACGTGTCGAGTCTAAATCCCGGACCCCTAGCTCAAAGGTCAAGGTCATAATTGGAGGTCAGATTTTAATAGGGTTTTTTCCCTGTCCGGTCCAGAACTCTGCCACCCATTAAGGGATTTTAATATTACATGGCATAAATGTACCCCATGATGAGACGACTTGTCAAGCGCAACACCCAGAACCCTAGCTTAAAGGTTAAGGTCACACTTTGAGATCAAAGGTCAATGGGACTTTTTCCTGTCCGGTCAATAACTTTGTCATGCAAAACAGGTTTGAATACCAGTTTGCATAAATATTCCCCTTGGTGAGACAATGTGCTGTGCGTAACACCTGAGCCCTTAGCTGCAAGGTCAAGGTCACACTTTGAAGTCAAAGGCCAAAAGAGCTTTTTTTCTGTCCAGTCTGTAACTCAACAATTCTTAAAGGGATTTTAATATTACTTGGCACAAATGTTCATCACCATAAGACGGAGTGTCTTGCACAAGAACCTGGTCCTTATGTCTAAGGTCAAGGTCACACAAAGAGGCCAAAGGTCAAATACAAGAATGACTTTTTCTTCTTCATGCATGGAAGGATTTTGATGTAACTTGAAACAAATGTTCACCACCGTTAGGCACCCTTGTTTTTAGAATTACGTCCCTTTGTTTTTACTATATATAGATTATGTTGTAACTTATTTATTACTGTTCATAGAGAAAAATCGAAACCAGTTTTCTGTGGTACAACATGCATGTTACATCCATTTTTTAGGAGCATTTTGACCTATCTCTACCTGGTAAAGAGTGTCTTGTGGACTATATGTTTTTCCCCTTTGTTGTTACTATAAATAGCTTATGACACCTTTTTTGATAATCGGGCAAAAAAAAATGCCATATGAAAACAACTGTAGGATTTTTATATATATAAAGAACCTCGGACATTTTTCTATTCGAATTGCCTATCCAATTAACGAAAAAGTGACATAGGGCTAGACTTCTGAAATGGCATAGTAACGATAGTTGAAGACAATTTCTTGATAAATGCTACTTCATTTTATATGTTTATGAACAAAAAGAAGACTTTGTAGACATTTATCATTCTCTTTTCTATTAAAATGTGAATATAAATCATTTCTACGTTTTAAACATCTTTCCCCCCAGTGACGCAACAGAATATTTAACATGCCTTTGTAAATAATTATTATATACATTTGCTGCAAAAATGGTACTTGGTCACAGGGAGGAAAGTGTTTAAAATTGAAAAAAAGCTTCGTATAGGGTGTCAGCAAATGAATTTTACATAAAAATTTTCTACTTATTGCATGTGTTTCCTAAACCTTACATATCTACAGCTTTATTCATTTTAGTAAATATTGCAAGCATAGAAAACACTAAACTAAATAAATAGGGGACATAGAAAGTCAAGCTAGAAAGCAGACTGATCCTATTAAGTTTATCTAATCAATTTTTCAATCAGATCTGTTACCTCTTGACAGCTAAGTCCGTCGATTGAGTGTCATCAGGATTGAGACAACTGCGTCTGTCGTAAGTCAAGAACCAAGCAAGTGGCATAGACATATTACATATATATGTGTCTTCGACGTAAATATGGCAAAGAGATATAGACGAACTTCTATGGGAAAAGTGCCACTTTGGTGCATTTTTTTACCTTTTGTAGGACACAACTGAAGCGGACATAGAATGCATTTTAAGAACAACATTTGCTTTTATTCGATCAAGCATCCTATACTCTGACAGAACTACACCAGACACCAACTCCTTAACTGACCCAGTTGCTTCCAGAACCAACACTGACGCCCATAGAACTAGTACTGACTCTACCCAAAACTAACACTGACACCCCCAGAATTAACATCAATTCGCTCACATGTCTGAAACTTATTTCGAAGCCAACCGAAATACTAGTAAGGACCTCAAAGAACTAACACAAACAACCAAAGAATATCTACATAAATGTTGATACTAGCTAGTGAAGGACTGTTCCACTGATATAAAATGCTAAAAGTAAGGCACCTCTTTACCCACCGTGGAATAGTCAGTCTCCTGCACCCCTCCGCTTTAACTGAAAAAGGTCAACTACGCCAATGCATGGCCAGCTACACCACTGCATGTATTCAATAATAATCCTCCACATAATGCCTGGCCAGTATTGTACATGTGTAAATACAGTATAGAAATAGATGTATAGAAAACAAACAACAGACTATGATCAATGCATCAGTTATCATGGGCACTCGGATGGAAATAACTAAAGTACAGTTATGGGACCAAAAGTTTTGTTCCACTTTTATTTTTTCATTTTCGTTTATTTTTAAAAATGTCAATAAAACTGATAATCTGTATGGTATAAGTTTATCTACTGTGTTAAAATATTTCATAGTAGACATACCTTAAATACCAATGCTTATTTTAACTAAAAATACACATTTTAAAATTTTCATTTTCAAAAATATGACCCTTAGTTACAGCCTGTTAGAATTCCAAGAAAACGAATATGAAATAAAATTACTTTTTGTGTCAGTTTGATAGGAATATTATTTATTTATCAGTATTTGAAGCCATTATATAAAACTATCAACTATTGAAGTCAAGATATAGCATTGAACTTAGGGCAAAATCTCTAGCATAATGTCCGATGTCCTTTAATCCAAGTGTTTTGTTATAACATATTGTATATGTAGTACAATATTGTTTATCCATCATTGACAGATATCAGTTCATTATGTTATACTGCAGTAGAGAAAATTAGGTGCCTTCCAGTAGGGGACTTTGTATTGCATGACAATACTTCATTCACTTGTTTAAGGTAGTTCTGCACGTTTGATAAACCGGAAGTGATAGCGTAACGCCATTTATCCGGAAAACGAACAGTAAAGCCTGGATTCGGTGTACGGAAATTCATTTTATGAATTAATGGCACCTGTGAGTACATTTATTACAATGGAGCTGTTACTATCTTTCTAAAGTAAAAAATTAAAACATCTGACACATTAAATTATTCAAACTAATGTCAAAAAATTATCTTGAAATATGCGGTTCACTTTAATAATGGTCAAATACCTCAAAAATAAGCACATGGACCTATCTTTTTATGCCCCCGAAGGGAGGCATATAGTTTTTGAACCGTCTGTCAGTCTGTCGGTCTGTCAGTCTGTCCGCAATGTTCGTGTCCGGTCCATATCTTTGTCATCGATGGATGGATTTTCAAATAACTTGGCATGAATGTGTACCACAGTAAGACGACGTGTCATGCGCAAGACCCAGGTCCGTAGCTCAAAGGTCAAGGTCACACTTAGACGTTAAAGGATAGTGCATTGATGGGCGTGTCCGATCCATATCTTTGTCATCGATGGATGGATTTTCAAATAACTTGGCGTGAATGTGTACCACAGTAAGACGACGTGTCGCGTGTAAGACCCAGGTCCATAGCTCAAAGGTCAAGGTCACACTTAGATGTTAAAGGATAGTGCATTGATGGGCGTGTCCGGTCCATATCTTTGTCATCCATGAATGGATTTTCAAATTACTTGGCATGAATGTGTACCACAGTAAGACGACGTGTCGTGCGCAAGACCCAGGTCCGTAGCTCAGAGGTCAAGGTCACACTTAGATGTTAAAGGATAGTGCATTGATGGGCGTGTCCGGTCCATATCTTTGTCATCCATGGATGGATTTTCAAATAACTTGGCATGAATGTGAACCACAGTAAGACGACGTGTCGCACGCAAGACCCAGGTCCGTAGCTCAAAGGTCAAGGTGACACTTAGACGTTAAAGGTTATTTTTCATGATAGTGCTTTGATGGGCATGTCCGGTCCATATCTTTATCATTCATTCATGGATATTATAATAACTACGCACGAATGTGTGGCACAGTAAGACGACGTGTCGCGCGCAAGACCCAGCTCCGTAGGTCAAAGGTCCTAAATTCTAGCATCGGCCATAACTATTCATTCAAAGTGCCATCGGGGCATGTGTCATCATATGGAGACAGCTGTTGTTATTTACTAAATTTGCTAAGTATATTCTGAAGTTTTGAAATACCAGAGTTTAATCAAATTCTACTTTGTAGGAAAAAAGTCGACCCGAACGCGCAGAACTATCTTAACTAGGAAGCAGCGTATTTACTTGTATCGAAAAAAGTGACATTTGTTTTGTAATGCAATGTCACAACACTTTTAACCTGTGGTCCATCTGTAAGACGTAAGTGATGTTTTTGCAACAACTGAATGGACGATTTCTAAAGAAAGAAATTTAGATTATAACTTTTCAACTGTACAGTTTTGTTAGCATCGTCAACATTATACCCAATGTATATGTACAGTTATTTCGAAACGATTTATTAGGACATGAATGCTGTTAAATCCCGTTCTACAACTGATATAACTTATGTGTTTGACATACATTTGTACTACTTAACATGAAACCAACATGCTATTAAATGTTTATTATGTATTATTCTGCTTACATTACCTTACGGGAGAATAATGCATTGTTCTTCATGGTTTGATAAGCTTATGCTCAGGTTTTACTAAGGGAAGTGAACAGAACAATTGAATAAAATGACAAAGACATTTTGAAACTGACGTCGCTAACTGAACTATATGAATTTCAGTTTCATATTTTAAAAAAATATTTAAATGTAACGTTTTATGTAACATGTTTATGAAAAATATTAACTAAATGTTATCTTGTTTACCGGTAGTTCAGTATGTTTTGGGCAACTAGCAGTTTTTCATGTACCTATGAAGCACTGATTCTACAACTACTTCCTTTACTTCATCGATTTTTATGATAAGAAACGGTGAACAAAATTGTTTATTAAGGTGGAGGAAATCAAAATATATTGAGAAACGTGTTTTCTTTAGTTGAGGATATCATGTCTTTTACTGCAAACTTGGGTCTTACAGTGTGTTAAGGCAAAGGCATTGAATTAAGTAATTCAGTCCTTGTTATATTGTTCCATATATGATATATTTGGAAGTTTGAAAGACCAAGGACGTAAATGGGAAGCGTATAAAATGATTCTGAAATGTAATGAGTAATCAGGCAAACACCTTTCATAATGACATTAACAGACCAGAAAGTAGATATGATATTCAGCTAATAGTATATTTTATGTTTCACGAATAAACTTATTTCAATTTCAAACTGTCTTAGTTTTTCTTATTAGATTGCATGATTAGTAAATCTGATGAACTCAGTTTATGTGACTCAGTTAATGATTTGACTGCTATTGCGTATAAATGTCAAGTTGACAAGTTATATGCCGGTAAATATGAGCCGTGCCATGAGAAAACCAACATAGTGGGTTTGCGACCAGCATGGATCCAGACCAGCCTGCGCATCCGCGCAGTCTGGTCAGGCTCCATGCTGTTCGCTTTTAAAGCCTATTGGAATTGGAGAAACTGTTAGCGAACAGCATGGATCCTGACCAGACTGCGCGGATGCGCAGGCTGGTCTGGATCTATGCTGGTCGCAAACCCACTATGTTGGTTTTCTCATGGCACGGCTCATATATGACTTCCCCGACTAGCTATTATCTCTTTACTTATATTTCTTTTAGGTAAATATGAAATACATCTAGACACGTGAAACACGTTATACGAGTTATAAATGTCATGGGTCTGGAAGTGTGTTACTTTAGGTAATTCTTTGTCTTGTTTACGGACTACCAGTATATCAACAAACAACAGAAATATTCCGTAACAAATAATCTGTAAGTCAGTTGTATGTTGTACTGTACTGTCCCATGTAGCTGGGTACTTAAAATATTCTCCAAGGGTAGTCTTCTGAAAAACAAAAGAAATCAGATGAAACGATTGATGAAAACTATTTGTTACCAATTTAATACGTAAACATTCAGCACAGTGACATTATTGCAAATGAATCAAAACGAAGATACGTAATTGTTCTTTGGAACTGATGAGTTTGTAAATGCGTGAACTGTTCGAAGGTGTGACCTATTTAAACAGTCTTTTTTCTTGAATTCAATGCACATATCAGTAAATTTACAATTGTTTAATTGATAGAGCAGTATACATGTTTTATATGCTGTAAAATTTTCATGCAAAACAACATTTTCTTTCTATGATCTGTTTTCTCGGTTGTTAGAAATCCAGTTGCCAAGTTTAATACATTAAACATATAAAATATATGTTGATATAATAAATTTATCAATTAATATACAACCCAAACGCATTAAATTAGGGATAAGCTATCTGATTTATTTAAGGTTAGTGTCACCATTCCCATGATAAAAACTGAAGTATTTTGGTTTCTAGACATAGTGAGGACTTTAAGAAACGTGTAAATCTTTTTGAAATAATGACAAGCTTTACTGCATATTTTACAGAAGTTCCTGCTGTAGAGAACTGTGTCATAAATCTTCGAAAAACTGATTTGTTCCAGTTTTATCACTCTTTCCTATGGTAAACGAGGTGTAACTTCCTCACCCGTACACCATTGCCACAACATATGTAGAAGCATAATAATTATAACAAAGATAGAAGCAGAGTAGTGATGTGCTGAAAGACGGAGCTATATACAAAAGTTTATTAATATAAATATTACGTCTATCTGTCCAATATTTTCAACATAACTATAACGTTTAAAATACCACTTAATTCTCTCCATTAATTGGAGTCCATGATACCAAAGGACAAAAAAAGAACCTACATCTTTACAGATACCACAGGATAATTAAATTGTGCTACCAAGACAAGAGTAAAGGGACACGCGAAAGTACGAAAACAAGAAAAGAAGAATTTCAATATCGCACAATATAAATAACAACAGACAGACAGCAGCCTTAAATTTTCATACCCTGATCTATTACGAACAAAATACTAATTCTACAGTATTTACTGTTTCTGCAATTCTAAAATATCATTTTTATTTAAGGTTATGGAGAATGATAATTTTCAAAAAAAAATCACATCTCATGTCTTGTTATAATGCTCATAGTATCATTGCCACGCTTTCCTGTGACATTTGAGCATATATTGAATTACATATTAAATACAAATTAAACTAAAATATTATTCAAAAACATAAAATGTCTCCAAAATATCTATTTTTATGACTTTTAATTAAAAGAAGAGAAACGAACGCCGATCATAATCAATCTGAACAGATTATATGCCGAAAATGTCTTTTCAGACTTTGATTCATTACTTTGCATACATGAGTGTATTCGAATGCAAATAAATGTCATGGCTAAGTTATGTACGTCCGTAAAATAAGCCGATTATATCTGAAAATGACATTATCTAACTATAGCTGGCACATTCGTCGTACGAGAATACCCACTTATTGCCGGAACTGGTCCCATTTTCTCAAAAAGCAAATTTTCGTGAAAAATAAAACCAGCAGAATGGAAAAATTAATGTTTTGGAAAGCAAACTAGTTTCCGTAATCCTATTTTTCGGAAAAGAGGTATCTTTTGTATTCACTTGTACAAATTTTTACAGCGCTTCACTGTATTTTTGTTCAAAATTACACTGATGGTCATTTCAAACGTACGCCAGTAAGTTTTATGTAACAACACTTGATTTTAATTTACAGCTGTCAAACACATGCAAAATAGTTCGAAATATACAAATTAGATAAAGTTGTTAATACTTACAGCTGTAAAAATGAGATAAGTTTCAGCTGTAAGTTAACCTAAAATTTCAGCTGTAGACATGTTGTCGATGTTGAAAATTGGTCATTATTCTTGGTACGAAAACAGAAGTACGAACAGTTTTAGAGTAAATTACAATTATCTAGAAAGGGAAGCATATGTACACTGTGTCTTACGAATTTATAGAAAGACAAAAGACATTTTGCAATTAACTTCATCAACAAAAATATTTTAACTTACATTTACAGATAAATTTATGTCATTAAGACGTTGAATATAAACAGTATGTACATAACATATTTAACAGTTTCATTCAGTGCTTAATGTCTAGATGCATATAAAAAGTGTTTTAACAAAATGATGCATTGATTAATAGTTCGATATGTTTTAGACGACTGGCAATTATTCATGCTCGTGCAACCACATATACTTCTCCTGACATCTCTACTTCATAAGAAACATTTATTTTATACCATTGGATTAAATTACTCATATTGTCCTACACATATATATTACGAGACACCGAAATGTAATGCGCCAAACGTCTATTGTGAAAGATAAATAAAAGTTTTGATTATATTATGGCAAGTTACTGGTTTCAATTTCAAGCTGTCCCAGTTTAAATGAATGCATTGCATGAAAACTATTATGTCTGCTATAAGATACCCAATGAGACTAATATAACTGCGAATATAATTGGATATACATGCATATAACAACTTAGTAAGTGATCTATTGGTAAATCTTTCAGAACAAGTCCCATTCACAACACCTGAACCACTAGATTTTGAACAACACCTTTTTGTTAACCAGGTAGAGAAGAAAGAATACGTTGTCAGTATTGGTGTATATTGTATAATTTTTATATCGGAATTCACTGATAATCTAAGCGCATGTATTGTGATATACAGAAACAGACATAATATATGCATTCTCAAACAAAACAAACAATTGTCGTGGTCTAGCAGTATCCGAATTACTTACATTTTTATGAAATATTGGTAAACATTTTAAAATACAGCGAGATGCCGACAGCTCAACCATCGTTAACTTCTTGCAACAAAAGCTCAGGTGTCGATAATATCAAATAGTGCTAGCTCAAACTTTAATAGTTTCTATCTCGGAACCATAAGAGTCCGGTCATCGCCAATAACCATATAAAACAACGTGTGTTTTGAACTTGACATTTCGTCCATGTATATTTGACCAGTTTCTTGTCACCTTTATGCACGAATAGTACCTTTGAAATACAAGCACTAAATTCCATGTGCATCAATGATGTACCCTTGGAAGTTATCTTTTAAATCATGTAATATAATTGTGGCATATTAAGTACTTTTGGTATCAAAATGTAGATGTAGTCATTTTCATACAGTAAGAGAAACTAAGGAGAAACTTCCTGTCCTGCAACAAATATTCTTAATAAATTCTTCTCAAGTACTAGAAGCAAATGCTCGTATCACTCGACACCCAAATATGACGAGCAATATAGTGTCAAAGGGCAAGTTCTAGTTGTTTTCCGATAATGTAAAATATAAAAGTAGAAAACCACAGGTCGCCCAACACGACATAAATCAAAATGTTGCAGGCTCAGTTTCATTGAGCCTGTTCATGTACGGTAGTGGAAATGCAAGCTACCGTCCACGCCCTCTAGCCCCGGGTTGAGCGGAACTCATCATTAACACCAGAATATAATTTAGAGATATCCGCAGATGTATTATCCATTTAATTTAGTAAATAAGTAGGGGATATGTACTCCTCATTTAATTTACCTCTCATCCACAAACTAGGAGTCAGCTATTTTTACTTGGTTGTAATCTATCCTAACGCATGATCTTTTCATAGATTTTATTAAACTTTACATGCTGTAAATTAAAGTATTTTATTTCGTGAACATTAAGAGAAATCATTTATTATCAATTATTTATATTGCATTGATTCATATTTCATATTTGTAATACTATTTGAAAGTCAGATATGAACAAGTTGTTCCATATTTCCATGTTTTAGCGAGACATTAATTTGAAATTCATATGTTATAAGCATGATAAGTAACAAACATAAATTGATATATTAAGTCTATATACGCACTAGGAAAATACCTCCTATAATGTCAGCTTTATATCTGTACAATCATGATGTAAAAGTAGTGTATACACGCTGAGACCTCTTTTAAATACTTTGATATTTATGTTTGTGCACATGGAAATATGCCCCTTTAGTTATAATGAAATGATTGATATATTTTTGACAGACGAGGATAAAAGGTTAATGAAATGTATATGTAGTAAAGGGTTATTAAACTAATAAAACATCTTTCCAAATGTATCAAAAAGCGAGACAGCTATAAATTAGATGTAAATCATCAATGTACACTTTGTAACATGACAATTGATGTTTTTATTTGCCGATTGAACGTGAAGAAATTTTTAATTTGTTGCAAAGGTATGCAATCGTTGTAAACAAAAAAAAATAAACTTTCATATATGGTTTCCCTCAGTTTGTGAAGTTATAAATTTAAATACTTAAAGTAATATATGCATTATTTCACAGAAATATCATGTTATAGAAAATCATGACTTCTATTTTCTGTTGAAAAGTCAGTCAAATAAATTTGGTACATGAGTTTCCTGTTTATCCTAGTGAAACTAAGTTCGATCCCATTCTGTACAAGACATCATACGGCAAAACATATTTTATATGATGTGGCCTATGTAGATATAAACATTTATAATGCTGCGACAAGTATTGAAGTTACTTGTAATTTTTTTGTCGACTGAAACAACAGGCATGAACAATAAAAACAGAGTGTGATGGCCAAAAGTCAACGGTGAAAAGGACTGTTCAGTTTCCGTAAGCTTAATTTTCGAGTTGTATATATAGATTTTAAAAATACTATTTTCAACCTCTTCCTCTTCCTTAAGTATCGTGCCAACTTTCTTTTCTCCAGTTTAGACTTGGCTGATATTGTTTTTTATAAACAGATAAAAATGAAAGATATAAGCGTCTAGTGACAAATAAGCATTATATTCATAACAAATACACATTTTGACTTAAAGTTTTGGCAGATATGTACCACATATTAATTTCAACAGTTACAATTTGAAAGTACCAGTTTCCAAATGTCCGCCGAATCCAAAGTTTCTTTAAAAATTAAATCAAATGGTGCAAAATCCATTTCTACTGAATCGGATGCTTTTATTCTTAATTTTCGCTTTTGCTGAAACACTTCTAAAACATGTTCCACGCAGACGATTATATTATGCTTATTTTTTAAAAAAAAAAACATCACAATTTAATAAACAATAAAAAATACGAGAACACGCGCCGCCGCTGATGCTCCCGGATGTTTCCGAATACTTCAATCTCAGCCAAACGACCTTTACAGTATGGTAGTGTTATCCTTTAACCCCCAAATGCACTTGCGTTTTTTCTTTCAGTTCTAAGATACTGGAAGAATTTCTAGCTTGACTATCATTCCGTACAAATGCTGCAGTTTAATTTACCACCAATTAGTACAAAGTTTACCTCTGACTACAGCAGGTGCCCGTAAGCCGTCTAAGTCGGTTGAATACTGTGGCCTTATTTACAGCTAAATTGCACTTAAGTATTTTTATACCACCACAAACGAATTTTGAGGGGTAAATAGGAGTGAGCTTGTTGGTCAGTCGGTCAGTCTGTCCGTTGATTTTCATTGTTTCCGGACATTAACTCATGAAAAGCATGACAGATTAAAATATTTTTTGGTACACAAGTGTAACATGATCAAATACAGGTCAAGTTCAACTTTGAGGTCAGTAGGTCAAAGGTCAAGGTCACACTGATCCGGAACAGTTAAACGGTTTCCGGATGATAATTCGAGAACGCTTGGACCAAGGATCAAAAATGTTTTGTACACAGGTGTAACATCATAGAATATAGGTATTGGGCCTTTGATCATGAAACTTAATAGGGAGGTTGATCATGACCAGCAGATGACCCCTGTTGATTTTGAGGTTCGACTTTGACATTTGTTAAACGGTTACCGGATGATAATTCGAGAACGCTTGGACCAAGGATCAAAAATGTTTTGTACACAGGTGTAACATCATAGAATATAGGTATTGGGCCTTTGATCATGAAACTTAATAGGGAGGTTGATCATGCCCAGCAGATGACCCCTATTGATTTTGAGGTTCGACTTTGACATTGGCTTTCTTGTGTGACAAGGCTGTATTGTGGGTGTATAATTCGTCACTCCTGTGACAGCTCTAGTTCGTATTTGTCGTATAATTTCAAATTTGTCTTGCCAGCGTTACTTCCGTATACACTCCATTAGTTCAGACTTATTGTTAAACTACTTATGGTATTATACTGACATTTCTAATGTCATTCACTTTATCACGCGATTATGTTGTATTTGTACAGGACTAGGCAGCTTATCGTATTTACCAAGTCAATGAACGGTATTTTCTAAATGTTGAAAAACTGGAATTTGCTAAATGTAAAATGGATAAATAAATGTTGGATTTTGTAATATAATTTTGAAACAAACTACGTTCAATCATTCTGGATGGAAAAAGTTAAAGATTTCTTTTCATTAAAATGTTTGTAAGGAAATAATTCTATGATTTATCATGCTATCTAACACCCAAATCAAAGGTTTCTTTAGAATTGTTTGAATGTTTTATATAAGTTCATAATTAACTTGATATCTTGTACCTTAGATGTCAGTAGGTTGTCTTTAATAGTCTCTGCAAATTATTCCGGGACGCATTTCTTTTTTAGGATTTTAAAATTTTATAAAGAAACGAAAGAAACCTAATCTGTTAAAACTATAGACAATCTTAATTGAAAACCAGACAAGGTCTCAAGAAATACTGTAATTAACGATTATGACCAAAAGGGCTTTAAAAATAATTTTATCAAAGCCTACATTACCTCTATCAAAGCAAGTTGGGTTAAAAGGATATAAGATGAAGAAAACAAATGAAACTGTAAAGGTACATAATATACTTACAAGAAAGAAACAAATATGGCGGGAAACTACTTTTGAATCTAATATAACACAAAAAGGTGTCGTAAACATGCTTAAAGGTACATTTTGAATTGGTGGTCTCTGACCTGTAGATGAATGTTTCGTATCTTTTTTTTTCCGATTTTACCGTGTTATTGTCAAACATGACCCAAAACTAACTGTTTTACAATGTTATATCAGGAAATGTTCAGTTTTAAGAATAGTTTCAGTATTGAATATACTGAACAGGTTATGTTCATAGGATCTGAGTGGTGTAAACATTAAAGTTGAAATAATATAGTTGTGATTATTTGTAAGTTCAAAAGTGCCGGATAATAGAAATTACAATGGACTATTATATCATGGTACAAAAAAAATTTGCTTTTAACTTTCGATAAAGTAGTTTAAAACTGATAAACATTTAATTATCACATGTATATTAGACATTCGTGCTCAGTACCCCTAACACAAACCCTCGGTCTTTATATTTGTGTATATGCACGTGGATTCCGCTCTATATATATTGCTACTCTGCTAACAGAAAAACTACGGAAGCGGATATTTATAAATTCTGATAATGGCTATAGTCACATCAGTGTTCATCGCTTGTACTGAACTTATTCAAATTTGCCATGCTGTAAACTGTTTCACGTTTGGACAACACTATTCTAACAAAACAGATGCAGGATCATACGTAATCAGCTGTAGCAAACACTGCGAGGATCTTTCATTTACTGGACTATTGATCACACAATCCCAACATATTATCATAGATCGTCATCACTATGATCAAGATGTACGCTCCGTGAAACGAAACTTTACGCTAACTTTCATCCAAATATTACTAGTATTTTTGTTCTGTGCCTTCTCAAATGTGGCGACATACAGTCAAACCCTGGGCCTGCAGCGGAACCGTTACGTCTTACAGACAGCGACAGGCAAAGTATCCATGTACAGTCTGCTAGAAAGGAGTCATAGCTACCAGCAGTGCGGTGTCTTGTGATTCTTGCCAGTCGAATACCCGTATAAAGTGCACTGAATACGTCACACTGAGAGTCTTCGATAGACTGTCGAGGAAGAATTCTGATTTCTGTTATTACTGTAATGTGTTTATTCAAGTTCCTTCCAGGAGAAAATGTTATTAATGATAATTTTCAGTGTTTTGGTATGAAAGGTTTACATTTTAGTCACTTGAAAATTAGATCGCTGCTACCAAAAATGTCCGAAATTAGATTTATTTCACAAAAATGTCAAGCTTCAATTATTTCACTTAAAGAGACATGGTTATATAATTCGATTTCAGATGGAGAGTTGCTATTGACGGATATTGCATTGTTCGGAATGACAGGAACCGCAATGGAGGCGGGGTATGCATGCATATCCGAAATGATTACACTGCAAAAACGGGAGAGTAACTTTACACCAAAATGGTGGGTGGCAGCTCCAGATTCGGTGTAATGTTGCCTTCCAAATTGCAGCTAACATTTCCTGTCTCATTTTATGATAACAATTCCTTAAAATACATTCGGAATCTTTACAATTCAACAAGAGAAAACAAAAGAAAATTTTCCTTGCAGTATACTAATTTTTCCTCGGAGGAAAGGAAATGTTACACAAAAACAAACTGAGATGGAAATGAAACACCTACTGCCTACTTCAATGGTAACATCACACCAATGTGTGTAAACATGTATGCATTGTTAACTGGCAACTTTACGCTACAATGAGTTACAGTCCAGTCCATGAAATGCCTCCAAATAAGATATATTCTTCTCTGTGATTAGAATGTTTTGGTTAACATTCCTGTTTCCGTTCAAAGAAGAGGCAGGATTACATGTACATTAAATACAAAATACGTGAAATCTTTTTAACTGAATTTATTGTTTTAATTCTTTCCAAAAAATATTGAATAAAAATCCAAATGAAAGTATTGCTGTGAAATAATTTCAAAATCTGGTTTATAAGATACATTGTTTTAAAGTTTTCTAAAACGACACATGGTAACATGAGTTTCTAGTCCGGTGTTCGCAAAGCTGAGTTTGAGAATAAAACTTTCATTGACATTTTATTAAAACTTTCATGATCAAAACTCTTGTTGAAAGGCTTTCGACAAGGATAGCCATGAGAAAGTCCTTCTAAAAATGCACGAATATGGAGTCAGAGGAAACCAATAAGACTGGGTCAAAGGCTTCTTAGATAATAGGATCCAATCAGTAGTCCTAAATGGCACTACCTCTGATGCCATCCCAGTATCACCAGGTGTCCCGCAGGGGTCTGTACTTGGTCCCCTGCTCTGCCTAGCTTACATAAATGAACTCTTACAAAACGTCAGTTCCAAAGTCCGTCTGTTTGCAGATGACACGGGAATATATCTAACTTTGTCATCTGCAGACCAATCTGTCACTCTCCAAAATGACCTAAAACTTCTAGAAAAGTTTGAGTAGGAGTGGGATATGGAATTCAACCCCTCTAAGTGTCAAGTGATCCACGCCACTAGAAGGAAACATCCTATCCCTACCCGGTATTACCTACATGGAGTCCAACTTAGATCAACTCGGCTAAATACCTAGGCGTGGATATCTCAAATGAACTATCATGGGACAATCACATAAACAGGTCAACCAAGAAAGCTAACCAAATCTAGGGTTCTTACGAAGAAACATTAAGGTCAAATCCCAACCCATTAAGACCATTTCTTACCAGACTCTAGTCCGACCCCAGCTCGAATATGCCTCCGAGGTATGGTCGCCCCACACCCAAACTCAAATTGACCAAATTGAAGGCGTCCAAAGAAGAGCCGCCCATTGGATCAAGACTGACTACGGCCGTACTTCCAGTGAAACAGATATGCTACACTCCCTAAACCTTCGTCGACTGGATTTAAGGCGTATAGATTCTAGGTTATCACTCTTCTATAAGATTCATCATGATCTGGTTGCTATCCCAATCGTAGATTACCTGACCCCAATGACCCGATGTGTCCGCTATGGCCATTCCCTAAGTTGTAGGTTAATTACTGCAACCACCGACTATAACAAGTTTTCTTATTTTTCGAGGATAGTGTACCATTAGAACCAACTTCCCCCCAGTGTCGCCCACCTCCCTACCCTACAGCAGCTCAGTGCTGCAGTTTGCAGCCTTAAACATGTCTCGCCCTAGTTATCCTGCAAACTCAAGTTTAACCTTTTTATATCACCAGTTATTTTTAGTTTCTTCCACTCTAAATTTTCATCACTATATTCTTACTCTTTTTGATTTTGACGCGCAAAACGTCTACGTTCCCGCAAGGGGTTTGACGTCAACGGAAGATAGATAGATAGATTGAGACTGAAAATCTGGATTATATTATGAAGTTTTAAGTAAATTAACAAATCAAATTTCTGTCTCAAACTCAGGTTTTGTGAAAATTGTGCTGAATAAACATATTTTGAATACTTTTGGTAGATTTAGCATGAACACACTTGGTAGGGATAGTCTGAATAGTCTGTAGCACTGCTCCAAACGATCACAACTGTGATATCCTTTTGAAATTAAGACCTAAGGATTCATTGATAACTCTTTAAAAAGTTTTAATTTTGGTTGCCATAGCAACCACAGTTCTGTTTGGATTCACTTTTTGTGGCTGAACAATTACTACAGAAGTATCATCCTTGCCAGGTTAAAACATGTATAGTTTCTAAGATGTCATTTCAAACAAAATGATAACTGCACCAACAAATATGACAGATGGATGACGATATCACAATTGCTCACTTACAGGAGGCAAACATTAAATTATCAAATGATCACAAATGGTTTTCACACTAACTTACATAGTAAACTCTTTTAGTGAAGAATTATCGCAGAAGACATCTTGTATAATTTTCGGAATATATACAGAAACAATCTACTGTGTGTAGTGTAAATGCAGGATGAAGTGAAAACTCATGACAGTATGCTATGTAAATTCCAGCGCAGAACAACAGACAAAAGGACCATGATATCGCTCACTGCATACCATTGCTCTTAATATCAAGCTCAATGTCACTTGATATAAATAACTATGTGCTCGGGTGAGTTTAAATGACAAAAAATAGTTTTTGCATAGCCAGGCTCAAAAACTGCTAACATAAAAACATGTACATGGTCTCCTAAATGCACCCTCCTTGCATACAAAATTTCATTAACCTAATACAAATACTTTTCAGGTTATTGCAGGATTAAGTTTTTCAAATGGTCATAGTTTTTACAAAGCAAACCTCAAGCATTGAAAAAATGAAAAGATGTGCATTATCTAATAAATCCTCTGTCTGAAAACAAAGTTTCATTTATCTGCAGCAAATACTTTTAAAGTTATTTTAGAATCAAGTTTTACAAAGAATCATAACACAGCAAGGCCTATCTATATACAATATTTTACTAATCTATCACAAATACTTTTCAAGTTATAGCAGGATCCAGTTTTTTCAAAGTTCCGTGTTTTTTCACAGCAAGGATAAAAATGCAAGAATAAAATAAAACATTACATTATCTCCTGTATATTTCCTATCCGTATACAACAATTCATTCATGTACCACAAATACAGTAATCATAAAATCCAGTTTTTCAAAAGATCATGGTTTTTACATAGCTAGGCTAAAAAATCAAAAATAGAAAATATGTACAGTATCTCCTCAATGATATGTTATTATCAAATCCATTGGAGTCACGCTCTTGTGTTGCATTATCTACACATGCACCTTTCAAAACAGATAGTACTGATATTTTTGTAAGCATGTATGACAAGGTTGTTGTAGCTGAAATTGGTAAGCAATCAAATTCTTGAAGTTTAAGGAAACTTTGAACAAGACTTTTCACAATGTCTTACTCAACTGTCTCAACTCCGTCATTGTTTGACTGTTCTTGGGTTTCTTGATATAGACAAACAGTATCTGCATAATATGGTATACTGTGGCTATGTGAAGTATCTTGGTGACACCGAGTTATATAGGAAGTAAAAGAACGGACAATCGTGTACTCTCTTGAACAGCCTTGAACTTGGCATGCTACTTTACATCCACTCCTCACATGCCCATTCAAGCGAGAAACACTTGAAATCACCTAAGGTACATTTTCTAGCACTGAAACACACAGCTGACTGATCTAGAAATGTCAGTACATTTGGTGGCTGTCTATTTAATCCATGTGTATGCTTTGTGAAAAAGCAATGTGATGTAAAATATACCTTCACACTGCCCGTTTGTTTGTCACAAAAGTTACTTAACGTTACTGATAGTAACGTTGTATAAAATATAAGCATCTCGCAGGGTTGAACGTTGTGTAAAATATATGAGCCTCTCGCAGACGCAGATTAATTTTTACATATTTTCACGTCCGATGTAAAAGTTACGCCGCACTTCGTGTAACGTTTAGCGGAAAATTAACACGTACGATGGATATGTTACCTACAAGTAAGTGCAGAACATTTTTTCACCAACAGGAGTGCAAACAATGTTTAACAATTAAGAAAGCTTACACTACGCAATTTTCAAAGTGATACTAAACACAACAAAGGAAACAAAGACCACGCTGGTGTAATATCATCCTTTGATATATCTAAATTTAAGTGTATTTTTATCTTGAATTGGCGTCACTTCGTTTCTGACACCAATTCTGGTGTCAGAGTGGCATTTATTACAAGGAAAATTTACGCATATTTTTTACAGTGTACGAATGTAATGTTCTTCACGATATAAGTGAACAATCTCATGATTTTTTATGGATAAAACTTTTTTACCGAAAACGAAACCAACTGTAGTAGGAACATGTTATAGGCCTCCTAAGCAAAATAATTTTACATAATGATTTGAGGAAAACTTGTTAAATCTCCGTTCAGATTGTGAAACAATAATTTTAGGTGACATCAACATTTCTTTTACCAGAAACGAAGTCTTTTGTATAAAACATATTCCAATCCAATATTTTGATAATTTTTAATCTAGATCAAATTATTACCGATGCTCAAAGGATTCTTAACTTGCTATAACATGATTGTTTTTGCCTAGTTGCCTTCTATACTTCCAAAGGAGTTTTTCGCAAGTGCTAACATAAAACAATCATGCTTCAACGTTATTCTAGCATAAACGTGTAGAAATTCGAAAATTATTATACCAAGTTTATCAGTTAAAAATGAAATATTTATTGAATACTTAGGAACGTATTGTCGGACTTAAAAAAGGTAACGAGGTATTTCTGTTCTTGGATGGGTTATTCATTAGTAAGGTAAATGATAGCAGAATAAACATTTTTGCAGAATGGGTATAGACTGCATAATCTGGAAAACACAAAAGTGTCATCTTTTTTAGCTCACCTGAGCAATGCTCATGTTAATTATTGTGATCGCTCTATGTCAAGCGTCCGTCGTCCATTGCAGGGAATCACATGATCAAAATAATCTCTAAACCAAAATAAATTTATGAATAATTTGGGATGATATTGAATAATCTTTCGCTGAAAATCTAAAATATAGCCTATCATATGCTAACATACATGTATCCTAATACTACAACGATTTCAATCACAATCACCTTCTGATTATCTGGAACACTTCAAGAAACTGACACTTATTATTTTCCTTAGTGTTTGTAATTACAGGGTATTTACACGCTTTCTCAGTATACAGGTGCCAATGACTTTGTAAAATATTCGAAAATGCGACATGTAATAAAATCTATGAAAACGGTATTTTTAGTTTGTTTAAGGGGTCAAGGAACTAATGGCCAAGTATTTTTATCAAGCTCCGAATGGATTGCCAGATATGGTGTTTTGAACAAACCCATGTTAAAACACCAATTTTCTCTTTAAAAAGGTTCGTTACTCCTCCACTGTTTCATTCCATGATGTATTCTCTATATGTACATTGGTACTGATTTTCAAAGAGTTGATATTTCAATTGCAGGTACGTTAATATTGATCAAATGTAGAATAACCACTACCTTTGATGACAGTTTTCAATTTAAACGGAGCATCAAAAAGCAATATTTTTGCACATATTTTTTTTTTGGTTTATTGAACGTCAACCAAAGGAAATTAACATTTAACATGGGCTTTCATGCAAAGGTAAGTGCAGAAAATTGCGTTTAAACAAGGTCATATGTGTATCAAGAAAGAAAGGAAACATCTTTATATAAGACATGCATCATTATTTGTAAATGCTGATTGGTTAAAACACATGACCCAAAAGTAACGAACATTACAACTGAAATGAATAAGGAATAACATCAAAATGGTAATGGTAAGCGGTTCAGATACGAGAAAAGGTAGGTGAACTATATTTAAAACGAACGGTAATAACTTTATATACACTGCAGTACACATGTGAACAGGCGTGAAAATAGCAGTAAGGTTCGTTAACTTTCTAACATTGACTGTTTACACATCAGTAACTGCCAAATGACTATCAACTTTTTCCCTGTCTAAAGCATTAAGTTTAAACATTCGTTTTGACTTTCCAGTGGGAACAGGCTCTGCAACTTTACAGATGATGTCCTTCCTATCCACCCATATCCTGTCTTCGTGTTTAGGCCATTGCAGCAGCTTTCTAGAATTTTCCATGAATGTTATCTCCACATCACCATCTTTGTCATCGCATTCTAAAACTTTCCCAACATAGACTCTGTTGTCATACATGGCTGCAACGAAATCGTTAGGAAATACATCCAAAGACGAGAGATTAGGCTCTTTTGGATCATCTTCTAGTGGTGTTTTATCTTGTTGATTAGTGTCATTCATGTCATCTGTTTTTTCAGATGTTATCAATGTTTCTCTTGTCCAATGCGTTAAGTCGCATGCCTCACCATTAATGCACTTGTCACAATAACAACTGACAGTTGACGTCTCAATTATGTTATGCCCCTTTCCGACAACTGCATGTATCTTCATGGTCCCTTTCACGGGCTTGATTGTGGTTCGACTGGTATCATTGGTCTTCAATTGGCATTCTGTTGACGGGACAAATATAAACTTCACAGTCCTTAAAGAACAAAATGGTGACTGTGTCCACTGAAAAAAATCATCTGCGTCCTGAATTGTGACCTTTCCTGTTTTCACTGCTTCGTCTGCCATGCGCTTTGTGGTCCCACCTAATCCATCGCATGGGCCCTTCCCATGCCCCGCTTCAAAAAAGTTCCAAATGGCTTTACATCCGTACGATGCTTCATGGTTAGCAACTAAATGAAATATTGTCTTATTTCTATATTGAGACGTGGGACTGTCTGTGTAATAATGTATCTTATTCACATTTGGAACCAAGTTCTTTACTTCTGGTACAATGTTATCAAGGAATGTTAGTACTGTATTTGTATTGTGGCCCATTTCGTCGGAGACAATGACGATACTCGCATGTTTCAAATCTCCAGTTTCATCTTTATGGTAGATCACAACAGGATGCAGGGTAACAGCTGACTGATTCCAGTACGCCGACTGTATTTCCTCTACACTTTTACACGCGTAGTTCTCCGCGAAATCCATGTTTACTACAACTTCATTCGATGGCAGATTCTTCTTTATTTGCAACGATTCAGCATACTGACGCTTAACTCTTTGTACATGCGAAGTAAAGCTCTCTATCTGCTCATCCATGTGCCTCAAAAAATCGTCCCTCTTCATTGTGCATGAAACAACCTTCATAATCATCTTCTTTCTTCCATGGTCATCGATGGCAACTCTCTTCCACTGACCAAACTCTATTTCTTCAGGTGTCTCGGTTTTCATTCTGTCTACGTTTGTGTCATCTTCAATGAATCGCTCGGGGTTAAGCGGCACAGTTACACCAACTCTTCTTAACGCCGATGTACACAGTGCAAAGTTCTGATGTTTGGTGCAAAGGCAACAACTTCGAGAAATGAATCTAGTTAGCTTCATGTAAGACGGACGTATCCGACAGAATGATGCTAACGATAATTTTACATCTGGATTCTCGCCGAGAAATTTGGAATGCAAATTCTTGAGATAGTCCGTCAGTATTCTTGTCTGATGCGTATCCCCATTCACTTTCATTTTGTCCTGTTTCCCCGGGTTACACCTAGAATTGTCGTCCCGGTTTAAGAACTCAATGACTCGATCCTTGTACCTTAGGACTTCTCTGTTTCTCTTTCTTATTTCAGTTGTTGTAACACTTGAAGTTACTTTCGATATTCTGTTTC